>NW_025421422.1:0-1200000 GCF_011764305.1 Mustela putorius furo | reverse complement strand
TGTTCCTGTTGTGTCCCATTGATCACCAGCCGGCGTGCATTCCAGGCTCCTGGTCGCGCCAGGGCAGGAACCTGTCTGGGAGAGGACAGGGCACATGCATGACCCGAGGGCAGATCAAGGGCAGTTAGGGGCCAACCAAGCAGGTTTCCTGGTCCAAGGTGGGAAGCATCGAGGCTTTAGAATTGGATCCGGATTCAAATCCTGCCTTCCACAGTCCCCCAGCTGCATCAGACTGGGCAAATCCACGAAGCCTCTTGTGCATAACAGAGCCACCCCATCTACCTCACAGAATTAGATCAGACATGGGTCTGCTCAAGAGCTGTGCTTTTTGTGAGCACTGTCACTTTTGTTAAATGATTAATGCTGACCATCTCTGTAGACTGTGCAGTGAGAAAAAAGGGAAGGGGCCAAAAGAGAGGAAGGAGGGTGAGGGGTCAGGACACGTGGCTCCCGAGCACCAGCTGTGTTTCAGTGCACAAAGCTTGGATGCCCCTGGGATTGGGGGACCCAGATGGTGCTCCAACCTTGACCACTGCTCCCTAGCATAACCGTGTGGGTTTCATGTTCTCTCTCTCCATCTTCTCTGTCTGGATCAGGTGGGCAGCCAGACTAGGTCACTCTAGTCAGGTCTTCCAGCTTGGACTGTGTTGATCTGGGGCGTGATCAGGTAATTGACAATTATTCTTCAAGCCCTTTGCTAATCTTGCTAGAGAGGGCAGAGTGAGTGGTTCGATCCTGACACTGCTTGTGAGTTTTGTGGGGTCCGGTGGCTGTATTAGCTTCTGCCAGTCCTTTTACAAAAATATCCCCTTGATTACAAGTGAGGGAGGGGAAGGAGCAATGACAAAGGACATAAGGCACATCGGCGTGCCCTTGGCCATAATAATAGCGATATTTATGACGTTTTATTTTTGATTGCTTTACTGAGTGCTGGGTATGTATCAGGCATCTGCTAAACACTTTTTTTTTTTAACCCATTACCTAATTTTATTGTTTCTCAAGGGAAAAATTATTCCTGTTGTACAGATGAGCAAAGTGAGGCTGTGGGACACTAAATTAACTTCCAAGGTCACACAAACCCATAAAACTGCGTTTCCAACCTCCATTTTCCTGATGCCAAAGACCATGCTAGCAGCTCTGTTAAATATCATGAGGTACTGTTATCACTGACAGCCTGTCCTTCTCAGCAGGAAGCAGAGGCCCCCTCAGACCTCCATTGTTTCGCTTCCCTGCTGGGTGGGCTATAGTGTTTTTTAAATCTCCCAAATGATACCCTTCACCCCTCCCTGGATTCCTTGTTAAAATACACATTTGTCACTCTCCCCTGTCAGATCCCTGACATCTGAATCTCCAGGGGTAGAGCTTGAAAGTGGGGGGCTGTTAAAGCCCCTGGGGTGACTCTTATCTCCAGACTGATCAGAAGAGCTCCTTCTGGAACCTGTAATCTTGCCTTTCTACTCCTTGTTGGTTTTGCCTTCAAGTTGTTGTAAGTTGCAGGCTGCAGGAACCCAGGTGTAGATCTGGGCCACAGGTGTTGACACTTTCAAGGCCTGTGACCTCCCCTGGCCACCCCAGCCCGTCTAGATCCAACGCAGCCCACGAGAGAAGGAGGGAATGCAAGAGAAAGGAGTCCATGATCAGCCTCCTCCCCACAGCCCCTGAGCCCAGCTCTGGGTTCCCCATGGTACACGGGTGTTAACCATAGTGGCACTTCAGCCTTATAGGAAGTAGATCTGGCTGTACTGAGTCAGCTTTTTCCCACTGAAGACCTAACTGTCAAGGGGAGTTGCAGATCCACGAGGTAAATTTCCCTCCCCGCCACCATGTTGCCTCCTCCTCAGGGTTCACCCGTGGGATCTTGGTGGCTGGCTCCAAACTCAAGGCCATGTTCAAGACAGATGAGAGTCTGTCTGTGGTCTGCAGTGTTTGCCACTGGAGGCCTCTTTCTCTCTCTCTCTCTTTTTTTTTTAAGATTTTATTTATTTTATTTGACAGACAGAGATTACACGTAGGCAGAGAGGCAGGCAGAGAGAGAGAGAGGAGGAAGCAGGTTCCCTGCTGAGCAGAGAGCCCGATGCGGGGCTCGATCCCAGGACCCTGGGATCACGACCCGAGCCGAAGGCAGAGGCTTTAACCCACTGAGCCACCCAGGCGCCCCTGGAGGCCTCTTTCTCAGCCGGGATGCTGGCCGGGGGAGTGCCATGCAAAACCAGATCCCAGCCGGAATGAGTCAGAGTGGGATTCCAGGGCCTTCGAGATCCAGAGACATAGGAGGCTTTTCCCAGGGGCTCAATGACCACCGGATTAAACGAACTCTTCTTTCTCAGAGCACTTACAATGTTCAGTCATCCTAGTCACATATGGGTGATTCTGCCTTTATCATGTGCATTCAATGCCCCAGTGTTGCCCATCAATTAATGAGTGACATTTCTCTGCTGGTTGATACTAGGACAAGAAAGTCAATGCTCTAGGCACTTCCGGAAGACAGACCTACACCAATAACCAAACATGGATATCCAACGGAAGAGATGGGGCTCAAATTAAATACAGAGAGAGGCTGCTCTCCCTTCTCCAGACCGCATGCTGAAGATGACTGAGCGTTTGTTCTCCCATCAAAGGTGAGGAGGAAGCACCTTTCCCTTTTTCCCTCTCTCACTTTGGTGGGAGAGATGGGGAGAGTAGACTGGGAAGCATCCCATTAAAGTCGGAAATGCACCATGCGCTCTGAAACTGTGGATTTGAATCGGAGCCGCTCGGCGGCAGCAGAGTGACTGATGACAGC
Source organism: Mustela putorius furo (assembly GCF_011764305.1). NCBI lineage: Eukaryota > Metazoa > Chordata > Mammalia > Carnivora > Mustelidae > Mustela > Mustela putorius. The sequence goes on along the minus strand of NW_025421422.1, from coordinate 1,197,218 downwards.
CCATCCCCACGTGGACACACAGGGAAGGAGTGGGAAGCCCAGGAAGCCACAGCTGGGGAGTGCTTCTGCTGTAATGTGCAGTGAGAAGAGCAAGATGTAAAATTCTATGATGTGTATGAAAACAACGGGACCAACCACCTAAAACAAATTACGATGCAGAGCTGGTGTTTTGGTGGACTTTGTTTTACTGTAAGCTATATCAGACCTCATTTCTTTTAATTTTTGAAGTTAATTTAAAAGTTTTTTAAGCTAACATCCATTGTTCTCTTTGTTTCAGGTGTACCACATATTGATCTAACAAGTCTATACCTTCCTTGGGGCTCGTCACGATATGGAGTCACTATCTGTAATGTTGTTACCATATATATATTTAAGGGGGGGCAGAAGGAGAGGGAGAGAGAATCTTTTTTTTAAACCTATTTGAGAAAAAGAGAGAGAAAGAGCACAAGGGGTAGGGAGGGGCAGGGAGAGAGGGAGAAGCAGACTCCCCATTAAGCAGGGAGCCTGATGCGGGACTCAATCCCGGGACCCTGAGATCATGACCAGAGCAGAAGGCAGGCATTTAACTGACTGAGCCACCCGGGTGCCCCTAGAGAAAGGATCTTTACCAGGCTCCATGCCTAGTTCAGGGCCCAGGATCTCATGTCCCTGAGATCATGACCTGAGCTGAATTCTCAACCCACCCCCCACCTCAGGCGCCCCTACAACATTACTCTAAGAATGGCTCCAACAATGTGGCCCTGGCTTCCTCTGGATGGCATGGGTTTTCTTCCTTCTACTTTTTGGTGTTTTCCAAAATGTGTATAATAAATATTTAATACTGCCTTAAGTGAAAAAAAAAATTACAGAATGAGCTGGGTTTAACTGTTGCCTTTAGTACCTAGTGATGATGGAAAGGCCAAGAGAACACACAGACACATTTGCTATCACAGAAGTACCTCATTCATTGAGTCATGAAACTCCTCTGGGTCTTCCAGTAGGGATGACGATAATTTTTCCCTCATCAAACTGTTCACGGGGGGGACTTTTAGGAGGCAGGCCTGGCTGGCGCTTCAGTGGGTGTATTTTTTTGGTAAAAGGGGACTACGAAACTGTTGCTTCCTAGTCTACTCCTTATTAATAATGCTCCATTCAGTTGGTGGTTTCTCCGGCTTTTGCCCTCCTCAAGAAGAAATTGCCCAACAGGGACAAAGTCAATAATGAAATATTGCATCTTCAAGATTTGTGGTTACAAACTGCCCAGAAAGTGAACTTGAGGTTCAGAGAAGGGGAATGGGCTGCCAGGGTCACATGGCATGTTGGTAGCAAGAAGGAGTCCAGGCTATTTGAGGCTTGAAAAATCACACCAGAACACATCAAGTGCAGTCAGAAACAAAACTAGGATCATCTGGATTGCCCCGAAGAACATTGGTTAGTCCTGTGCCTTTTGCATCTTTCTTTGTTGGGGGACAAGGGGCTACGCTGTGCACTGTAGGACATGCATAGAACAGCATCCCTGGCTTCCAGCCATTCAGTGCCAGGAGCAACATGCCTCCCCCCACCGCACTACCACCCCCTGGGAAAATCATGAGTGATTTCAGACATTGCCAAATGTCCCACCAGCAGAGACAAAATCGCCTCTGATCGATGACCACTGGCACTGCCCTTAGCACCAAGAAGACCTTCCCTCCCATTCGGGAGCTCATCAGCTTTGTTTTACTTGTATTACTTGCATTGACTTTTAGGTTGGAGAAAATCTTAGCCTAATTCCCATTTCATAGATTAAGGAAATTTAATTGAGTGAGGGCTGAGTTTCTTTCTCCCACTCACATTTGATCATTCATTTATACATTCATTCATTCATTCATGCATGCATTCAATGAGCACCTAGTATGTTCCAATGGTGGACTAGCCAACAGGCACTGGCACCCAGAGGTCCACCTTGGATAATAAAACTGTTGGAACATTTGGCTACAACCCATTCCTTGCAGCCAGGGAAGACCCAGTTTACTCTATCCTGCAGTATGAGGACCCTCGGGTAGACTTACAGAGCCATTCCCACCTGGGCTTGGCACAGACTTTCTGGGGCAGAAAGGGCAGAGGTGGGGGAGGTGTGCTTGGGGGCAGTGGATTTTCATCTTCTGCCTCAGGGGCAGCCCTGTACCTGTGTGTCCGTGTGGACAATGCGGATAGCAAATGGTGAGTTACACTCCAGAAAGCATATTGCCTGCTGTCATTGCATTCTCTCTATGTCATTCTGTCACACTGGCATTTCCCATTTTATAGATTAAAAAAAAAATCAACACATGGAGAGAGGATGTGACTTGTCTCAGACAATGGAGCAAACTGGGGTAAATTTGGATACTTTCTGACATTGTTTCCTGTGCTCGTTCCTCTTTCCACACCCTCAAATATTTTTTCCCTTTAAAATAATTTTAAAAATTTAAGAATTCCTGAAAGGTATGGAATCAGAAGTGTTTAGTACTGCCCCTCCCCTGCCCTGTCCACTAATCCTGCCTTCTAAAGGGAATCAGTGTTGGTAGGGTTCTGTTTAATCTCCCAATAAAATGTACTGATATAAAAATAATAAGGGTTTTTTTTTAACTTTAAAAAATGTGTTAGCACATTGGGGTGTGGGGGTGAGGTCAGAATTGCTTGTGTTCCAGGAGAAGGAACAAGATGGCAGAGGAAGAGCATACCTAAATTTCCTTTGGTCCCAGGAGTTCATCTAGATAGCTATCAAACCATTCTGATGGTACAAACTCAACAGGAGATTGAAGAGAAGAGCAGCAATTCTAGGAACAGAAAAGTGATCACTTTCTGGAAGGTAGGTCGTGCAGAGAAGTGAATCTGAGGCAACACATGGGAAGACAGACCGTGGGGAGAAGGGGCCTGCTCCTGGCAAGTGATGGAGCTGTGGAGCATGAATCGGAACTTTTAGAAGTCTGTTCTGTGGAGGGTTTTTGCTCCAGAGGCTAAGTGGGGGTGGAGCCCTCACAGGGACAGTGTGGTCTCAGGACTCACAGCATTGCAGAAAGACTGGGGGTTCCTGAGGGCAGCAGAGCTCGCAGGTATCAGAGTAGGAAAGCCGGTTGCAGAGATGGAGCCAAGCACTGGGCTCTCAGCTTGGGGTTACCTTAAACCATGATCTGAGGCACAGTCAGGCTGCTGCTCTTTGAGCAGGGACACCACAAGTGGAAGATCTGAGGAGACTCACCTTCCTTCTCTGGGAGGAGCAGCGTGGGAATGCGTGGTAGGAATCTGGGTTTGGAGACTCTAAACGGAGCTGTGTGCCAGAGATAGAAATGCTATCACAGGCTGGGTGAGCTCAGAGCGCAGCCAGAGGCCAGGGAGACAAGAGTGATTGAGTGCTTTTCTCTGAGGGTGCAGTGAGGAGTGGGACCACTAGTTCTTGGCTCCTATGGGGCCAGAGATTGGGAAGCTGCCATTTTCATTCCCCTCCTCCAGATTTCTATGGAAAGCATTCAGGGAACAAAAGCTCCAGAGAGTAAACCGGAGCAGATTACTTAGCCAGGCCCATGGCAAGGGTGATGCAATTCCACCTCGGGCAAAGACATTTGAGAATCACTACAACAGGCCCCTTTCCCAGAAAATCAGCAAGAACATCCAGCCAAGACCAAGTTCACCGATCAATGAGAACTGCAGAACTCCAGAGCTTGGGGAATACAGCACCTAGAATTCATGGCTCTTCCCCCATGATCCTTTAGTCTTTCAAAGTTAAATTTTTTTAATTTTATTTTTTCTTATTCTATTTAAAAAAAAAGTTCATTTCCTATTTTAACTTTTTAAAACTATTTTCTCTTATCAATCCCTTTTTTTTAAAAGATTTTATTTATTTATCAGAGAGAGAAGGAGAGAGAGCGAGCACAGGTAGACAGAATGGCAGGCAGAGGCAGAGGGAGAAGCAGGCTCCCTGCTGAGCAAGGAGCCCGATGTGGGACTCGATCCCAGGACGCTGGGATCATGACCTGAGCCGAAGGCAGCTGCTTAACCAACTGAGCCACCCAGGCGTCCCTATCAATCCCTTTTTAAGAATTATGTTTTAATTCTCATTGTTATAGTCATATTCTATCCCTTCATTGTATTAACCCTATTATTTCTATACATATAGGTTTTTATTTCTTTAAAATTTTGGGAGACAGTTTCTTCTAACAGACCAAAATACACCCCAAATCAGTCAATATATATATATATTTCTTTTTTTCTTCTCTCTCTCTCTTTCTCCTTTCTTCTCCCCCCCAGTTTTGGATTTCTTCCAATTTGGTTAGTGTATATTTTTCTGGGGTCATTGATACCCTTTTTGTATTTTGTTCTCTCATTGATCTATTCTTATCTGGATAAAATGATAACGTGGAAAAACTCACCCCCCCCCCAAAATAAGAGGAAATACCCATGGTTAGGGACCTAATCAAAAGGACATTAGTAAGATGTCAGAACTTGAGTTCAGAATGATTTTTATCAAGGAGCTAGCTGGACTTCAAAAAAGCATGGAAGAAATGAGAGAATCCCTTTCTGGAGAAATAAAATCCCCTTCTGGAGAAATAAAAGAACTAAAATCTAAACAAATTGAAATTTAAAAAGCTATTAATGAGGTGCTATAAAAAATGGAGATTCTTACTGCTAAGATAAATGAGGCAGAAGAGAGAATTAGTGATATAGAAGACCAAATGATGGAGAATAAAGAAGCTGAAGAAAAAGAGAGATAAACAACTACTGAACTGTGAGGGGAGAATTTGAGAGATAAGTGATACCATAAAATGAAACAATATTAGGATAATTGGGATCTGAAAAGAAGAAGAAAGAGATGGAGGGGCAGAAGGTCTATTGGAACAAATTATAGTAAAGAATTTCCTTAATTTGGAGAAGGAAATAATCATCAAAATCTAGGAGGCACAGAGAACTCCCCTCAAAAATCAATAAAAATAGGTCAATACCCTATCATCTAATAGTAAAACTTACAAGTCTCAGTGACAAAGAGAAAATCCTGAAAGCATCTTGGGACAAGAGGTCTGTAACATACAATGGTAGAAATATTAGATTGGCAGAAGACCTATCCACAGAGACCTGGCAGGCCAGAAAGGACTGGCATGATATATTCAGACCACTAAACAAGAAAAATATGCAGCCAAGAATACTATATCCAGCCAGGTTGTCATTGAAAATAGAAGGAGAAATAAGCTTCCAGAACAAACAAAAACTAAAAGAATTTGCAAACACCAAACCAGCTCTGCTGGAAATATTGAAAGGGGTCCTCTAAGCAAAGAGAGAGATTAAAATAACAGACCAAAAAGGAACAGAGATAATATATAGTAACAATCACTTTACAGACAACACAATGGCACTAAAATCATATCTTTCAATAGTTACCCTAAATGTAAATTGGCTAAATGCCCCAATCAAGAGACACAGGGTATCAGAATAGATAAAATACCAAGACCCCTCAATATGCTCTGCAAGAAACTCATTTTAGACCCAAAGACACCTCCGGATTTAAAGGGAAAAGGTGAAAAACAACTTACCATGCTAACGGACATCAAAAGAAAGCTGGGGTGGCAATCCTTATATCAGATCAATTAGATTTTAAGCCAAAGACTATAATAAGAGATGAGGAAGGACACTATATTATACTCAAAGGGTCTGTCCAACAAGAAGACCTAACAATTTAAAATATCTATGTCCCTAACATGGGAGCAGCTAACTGTATAACAAAATCAAAGAAAATATATCGACAATAGGGGACTTTAACACTCTCCTCACTGAAATGGACAGATCATCTAAGCAAAAGATCAACAAGGAAATAAAGGCTTGAAATGACACATTGGACCAGATGGACATCACAGATAATTCAGAACATTCCATCCCAAAGCAGCAGAATACACATTCTTCTCCAGTGCACATGCAACATCCTGGGTTGCAAATCAGGTCTCAACTGGTATCAAAAGTTTGGGACCATTCCCTGCATATTGTCAGACCATGATGCTTTGAAACCAGAACTCAACCACAAGAGGAAAGTTGGAAAGAACTCAAATACATGGAGGCTAAAGAGCATTCTACTAAAGAATGAATGTGTCAACCAGGAAATTAAAGAAGAATTTAAAAAAATTCATGGAAACAAATGAAAATGAAAACACAACTGTTCAAAATCTTTGGGACACAGGAAAGGCAGTCCTGAGAGGAAAATATATAGCAATACAAGTCTTTTTCAAAATACAAGAAAGGGTGTCAAGTATACAACCTAACACCACACCTAATGGAGCTGGAGAAAGAACAACAAAGAAAGCCTAAACCCAGTAGGAGAAGATAAGTAATAAAGATCAGAGCAGAAATCAATGAAATAGAAACCAAAAGACCAGTAGAACAAATCAACTAAATTAGGAGCTGGTTCATTGAAAGAATGAATAAAATTGATAAACCTCAGCCAGATTTATCAAAAAGAGAAGAGAAAGGACCTAAATTAATAAAATCATGAGTGAAAGAAGAGAGATCACAACCAACACCAAGAAATACAAACAATGATAGGAACATATTATAAGAAACTATACACCAGCAAATTTGACAATCTGGAAGAAATAGGTGCATTCCTAGAGACATATAAACTACCAAAACTGAACCAGGAAGAAATAGAAAACCCGAATGGACCCATAACCAGTAAGGAGATTGAAGCTGTCATCAAAAATCTCCCAAAAAACAAGAGCCCAGGGCCAGACGGCTTCCCAAGGGGAATTCTACCAAACATTTAAGGAAGAATTAATACTTATTCTCAAAAATGTTCCAAAAAATAGAAATGGAAGGAAAAGTTCCAAACTCATTTTATAAGGCTAGCATTCCCTTGATCCCAAAACCAGACAAAGGCCCCAATCAAAAAGGAGAATTACAGACCAATATCCCTGATGAACACAGGTGGAAAAATTCTCACCAAAATATTAGCCAATAGGATCCAACAGTACATTAAAAGGATTATTCACCACGACCAAGTGGGATTTATTCCTGGGCTGCAAGGTTGGTTCAACATCTGCAAATCAATCAATGTGGTACAATACATTAATAAAAGAAAGAACAAGAACCATATGATACTCTCAATAGATGCTGAGAAAGCAATTGACAAAGTACAGCATCCTTTCTTGATCAAAATCCTCCACAGTATAGTGATACAGGGTAAATATCAAAATAGCATCCTTTTTGGGGCGCCTGGGTGGCTCAGTGGATTGGGCCGCTGCCTTCGGCTCAGGTCATGATCTCAGGGTCTTGGGATCGAGTCCCGCATCGGGCTCTCTGCTCAGCAGGGAGCCTGCCTCCCTCTCTCTCTCTCTCTCTCTCTGGCTGCCTCTCTGTCTACTTGTGATTTCTCTCTGTCAAATAAATAAATCTTTAAAAAAAATAGCATCCTTTTTTTTTTTTTAAATAAATGGAACAAATAATCCTAAAATTTATATGGAACCAGAAAAGACCCCAAATAGCCAGAGGAATGCCAAAAAAGCAAACCGAAGATGGTGGATCACAATTCCAGATTTTAAGCTCTATTACAAAGCTATAATCATCAAGACAGTATGGTACTGGGACAAAAACAGACATATAGATCAATGAAACAGAATAGAGAGCCTAGAAATGGACCCTCAAATCTATGGTCAACTAATCTTCAACAAAGCAGGAAAGAATGTCCAATGGGAAAAAAGACAGTCTCTTCAGCAAATGGTTTTGGGAAAATTGGACAGCCACTTGCAGAAGAATGAAAATGGACCATTTCCTTAAGCCACATGCAATAATAGACTCAAAATGGATAAAAGACCTCAATATGAGACAGAATCCATCAAAATCCCTGTGGAGAACACAGGCAGCAACCTCTTCAACTTCAGCCGCAGCAACTTCTTCCTAAAAACATTGCCAAAGGCAAGGGAAGCAAAAGCAAAAATAAACTATTGGGACTTCATCAAGATCAAAAGCTTTTGCACAACAAAGGAAACATTCAACAAAACCAAAAGACAACTGACAGAGTGGGAGAAGATATTTGCAAATGACATATCAGGTAAAGGGCTAGTATCCAAAATCTATAAAGAACTCATCAAACTCAACACCCAAAGGACAAATAACCCAATCAAGAAATGGACAGAAGACAGGAACAGACATTTCTGCAAAGAAGACATCTAAGTGGCCAACAGACACATGAAAAAGTATTCAACCTCGGTCAGCATCAGAGAAATAAAAATCAAAACCACAATGAGATACCACTTCACACCAGTCAGAATGGCTAAAATTAACAAGTCAGGAAATGACAGATGTTGGCGAGGATGTGGAGAAAGGGAACCCTCCTACATTGTGGTAGGAATGAAAGTGGTGCAGCCACTCTGGAAAACAGAACGGAGGTTCCTCAAAAAGTTGAAAATAGAGCTACTCTATGACCCAGCAATTGCACTACTGGGTATTTACCCCACAGATACAAATGTAATGATCCGAAGGGGCATGTACACCCGAATGTTTATAGTAGCAATGTCCACTATAGCCAAACTATGGAAAGAGCCTATATGTCCATCAACAGAAGAATGGATAAAGAAGATGTGATACACACACACACACACACACACACACACACGAATATTATACAGCTATCAAAAAATTGAAATCTTGCCATTTGCAGTGATGTGGTTGGAGCTAGAGGACATTGTGCTAAGTGACTAAGTCAATTTGAGAAAGACAATTATCATATGATCTCTCTGATATGAGGAATTTGAGAGACAGGGCGGGGGGTCATGGGAAGAAGGGCAGGAATAAAATGAAACAAGATGGGACTGGGGAGGGAGACAAACCATAAGAGACTCTTAATCTCAGGAAACAAACTGAGGGTTGCTGGGGGTGGGAGGTGAGGGATAGGGTGGCTGGGTGATGGACATTGGGGAGGGTATGTGTTATGGTGTGTGCTGTGAATTGTATAAGACTGATCTTTCACAGAACTGTACCCCTGAAGCAATTAATACATTATGTGTTAATAAAAAAACATTCTAGAAACCTTGGTAAAGTGGTCTTTGTCTTTTCTCAGATAATAGGAAATATATATTTACCAGTGTACAAATACACTCTGATCATTGTTTATCCTGGGTTATAATTTTACATACTTTTATCATTTCAGTTTCTACTGACATTGTGTAAATGGATTTTTAAAAATAAATAAAATACCTATGTAAGACACAAATAAAAAAAAATTGCTTGTGTTCCAGGCTCAGTATGCTGCTCATTGCCCATGAGATCCTGGAGTCATTTCCCTTCTCTGGACCTCACTGTTCTCGTCTGTAAGGTGGGATTATACCAGTCTTATCCTTTAGTGGTGTTGGAGAGTGAAATGAAATCACAGGGATAAAGCACGCCTTGCAGAACAGCCCGACAGCCCTCATGAGCCCAGCTGTCACTTTCTATCTGAGCATTCTCAGAGTTATTACATTGTATATATTGCTCTGTCACTTACTAAGAAATGCATTTTGAAATATTCCAGTCACTCAAAAAGAGTTAAAGACTAAGGCAACAAATATCCATCTGTATACACCTTTTGCTTAAGAAATAGAATTCAAGCAGTATGTCAAAGCCTCTGCTTCCCTTCCTACCACATGCTCCTTCTTCTTCTTCACCCCTAACTACTGTCCTGAATGTCACCTTCAGCATAATTATTTATTATGTGCATTATTATCACCTTATAATTATTTATTATTGGTGTCTATTTATTCCATGTCAATTTCTCTGAATATGTGGCATGTTTTAAAACTTTATATAAATGCAGTGATCCCTAGTGAATCCTTCAACACCTTGCTCTTTTTTCCTGCTAAACACTTTGTGAGGGGCATCTGTGTTGATAACTGTAGTTTTGATCAATTCATTTTCACTGCTGTATAGTATTCCTTTGCATTATTTTTCCCCCCACCCCACCCGTCTTTCACTTAACATCCATCATGGTTATCTTTTCATGTCAACACCTACATTGTTATTTCTTTTTTTTTTTTAATTTTATTTATTTGACAGAGAGATCACAAGTAGTCAGAGAGGCAGGCAGAGAGAGAGAGAGAGGAGGAAGCAGGCCCCCTGCTGAGCAGAGAGCCCGATGCGGGGCTTGATCCCAGAACCCTGGGATCACGACCTGAGCTGAAGGCAGAGGCTTTAACCCACTGAGCCACCCAGGCGCCCCTGTTATTTCATTTTTTAATGTCTACATTAAAATATAAACACATGTTATTATTATCTTTTTCATAGGCTCTGTGCCCAACACGGAGCTTAAAATCATGACACCAAGATCAAGTGTTGTGCGCTCCGCTGACAAGCCAGCTAGGTGTCCCTAAACATATATGTTATTGAACTAAGCTCTTACTGATTAATATTTAGGTTGTTGCCATTCTCCCAAATAACACTGCAGTATCTTTGGTGACAGTATCCAGCTTAATCTTTAGGAGAGTGTCTTAGAAGTTGTTTAAATATAAGCAATGTATATATTTAAAATTTTGATTGACACTAAAAAAGTACCTTTTAGAATAACCTGAACTTATGTACCCTGCTGCTAACTCAACCTGAGAGTGCTCTTGCTCTCCAGCTTTATCAATATTTTGCTTTCGATGACTTTCAACTCAACCATCTAAGTTAGAATGCGGGGCAGCGGGACCCATGCACAGTGTGCTTCTAACATGCCCCCGGGGTGGTTCAAGGTGCTCTCTGGCTTTCCCTAGTTGCTACTGAAGCCCACTAAGCAAGGAGGCTGATGCGGGACTCAATCCCAGGACCCTGGGACTATGACCTGAGCTGAAGGCAGATGTTTAACCCACTGAGCCACTCAGGTGAACCCAGGAAGCCCACTTTAGGGTGCTTCACTGATCCACCTTGCAACAGCTAGAGTTTAGGTAACAGATTAGGCCAGCGATCGGTGACCAATGAGGGCTAGGAAGAGCATGTGGTTGCAAAGCGTTCAAAGCAAAAGAGGCTCATCTAAACTGCTACAGATTTCTAGGTCAATGGGCTGTGTGGTCACGTCCCAAAGCAGAGGGACAGCTACAGTCCTGACATCCATTGGGATGGTACAGAGTGTTCATGACACAAAGTCCTGTTGGAAAGAGCAAAAGTCTGGAGATGATGCATGTGTCCATCTCCGGGCGGTGGGTTACATGATTGTAGAAATCCACAATCAAATCCACGCAGGGTTCAAAGGAATGAGATGAAGTCACTGGAGAGTACCACAGAGAATAGCCCGGCAAGAATGTTCACAATTATAAGTACATCTCTCCTTTGACTCGACAAACTCACTTCAGGGAATTTATCCCGCAGAGAGATGTCTGCCCACGAGCAAAATGACATCTGTGCGAGGCCCAGCAACGCCAGGCTGTTTGTGGTAGCAGAAGACACCAAGGCAAATCAAATACCTCCACGAAGGTTAATTATGGGTCATCGATTATGGAACATCTGGGCAGAGTGCAGTGTCATGGCAAGAGGAGAACGGGGAAGCTCCCTGTGGCCCAAAGAGGAGAGGTAGCCAGTTTGTGTTCTGTTAAAAAGGAATGTGGGTGGAGTTTGCTACCTTTTGTGTAAAAACAGGGAGAGAAAGAAGGTTTTTATGTCTGCCTTTGCTACTGTGTGCATAAAGAAACTTGGAAAGGAGGCCCAAGGGACAAATTATGCTGGTGATAGGGGAGATGGGACATTGGAAATGGTATGGGGCATAAGGGCAAGAAGGAAAATTTTCATTCTATACCTTTTCACAGATACATATCTGTGTATATGTGTGTGTGTGTGCATGTGTGTCTACAGAAATAAAACATTACCTGTTCAAAAACCACGTAGCTGAAAAAATAACAAAAAAGAATGGCAGAGCTGTGTGCCGACACAATTCAGCATTAAGTGAAAAAGGAATCAAGGGAGAATAGTGGATATAATAGGTCTCGTGTGAGTGGGAGGGATACATTTGAACAAGGGAATGAGACTGCCTCCGCAGAGCAGGACGGGGCTTGGGGCTGAAGAGGGAATCACATTTTATTGTGCATCATTTTATATAGTTTGATGAATTTGCAAGGTGCATGCTATTTTTGTAGCAGGAATAATTAGTAATAATAGTTAATAATGATGATGAACTCCTGAGTTTTGTCACCCCAGGCTCAGAGGAGGCAGAGAACAAGCCCCAGCCTTTCTCAGGGTTTCTAATGGCTTCCCCACAGAGGTGGGGAAGTTGGCCTCGTAGGAGCAGGGAGTCCCCAAGGGACAATAAGCAGTCTTTGGCTCCCCCTCCCTCCCTTGCTTCCCAGGGAAATGAGGGACCATCTGATTTGAGGCATTAGGGAAGGAAGTATTAGGGATGTCACTGATATCTGTTGTGTCCTATTTCCAGGGCAGAGCTGCTGGACTGAGAAGCTGGCAGTGGGGTCCTCTCCCTCTCTCCAGACTTCTCCACTTGTCAACTTGAGCCAGGGAACCCCAAGTCAAAGTCACCTGGGGAGGACAGACTATAGGTGTCCAGCTGTGGTCTGCAGCTCAGCTTCACCAGGAATTAAGCTTGTTCCTTCTGGCTCTTTGTGTCTATTTGCCAGTTGGTTAAAATCAGAGGAGAAAATCAAGGAGGTAGGTGACCATTCCCCCCTCCTCTCTGCCTCCTGCTGACTAATTAGAGTCCAGAGTCTCAGGAGAACTTTCTACTGTGTCTCTCTGTCTTGTTTATTTTACTCAGGTTAAGCACAGGTAACCTGGACCTCACCTAGCCCATCGTGCCCCTCTAGGGAGTATTGCTTTCTTAGTTACATCAGACAGTCCCTGGCCATCCTCTACCTTTGGCAAAAAAGCTGAGAATCTTCTGATATGCGTAGGCCATTAACTACAGATTTCCTGCCATATCTCCAAGACTCAATCCCCAATCAGGATTTGCACCAGATAAGCCCTTGGAAATGATCACATGATCAGATTTTGGAAAAAGAAAAGATTTTATTTATCTATTTGAGAGAGAGAAAGCAAGCAGAGGGAGGGGCAGGAGCAGAGGGAGAGGCAGAGAATCTTAACTAGACCATGTGGAGTGAGGAGCCCGAAGTGGGGCTGGATCTCACGACCCTGAGATCATGACCTGAGCAGAAATCAAGAGTTGGACACTTAACTGACTGAGCCACCCAGGCACCTCTCAAATGATCAGCTTTTGCGTTTTAAGTTGGCAGTAAATCATTGGGGGGAGGGGATGGGTAGTACTTTAAAGATGTAAAAATCAGGTCATGAAATCACTGCCTAAAACACACCAATAGCTTCCCACCATCCTGGGAATAATATCAAAACTCCCTTCAATGAGCTACAAGACCTTTTGGATTCTGACTTTGGACCTCCTTCTCCAAACCACCTGTTACCACGCCCCCCCCCCCCCCCAACTACAGTATGACTACAAACACTTTTTTCTCCTGCTCTTAAACCTTCTGAATTCTTCCCGTGTCTCAGGGCCTTTGCACATGCTCTTCCCTCTGCCTCAAATTCTCTTGTGTGTTATCTTTGTTTGGCTGGCTGCCTCTGGTCATTCAGGTCTCAGCTCATCTTCTCTAAGACACCCTGCCCACCCCCCCGTCACTTTCTATCTCAATCTCCTCAGAGTGCTTGCTGCAAAATGAACTACTCCTGATGATGTGTTTCCTCGTTCATTGTCTGTCTCCATGAGATGGTCCACACCCAGGGAACAGGAACAAAGTTGGGACAAGAAATACATCCTTAATCTTGGGATTCTTACACTGCCCATTTGGTAGCCAATGAATATTAAAGGGAGGGAACAAGAGAAAGAACGTCTTGGGGCAAGTGCTTAGGATCTGATGAAGTTTCCTTCAAATCCAGAAATTCTAGAACTCTGGATGTGGCTGTTTGTGGGTGGTGGGGAGAAGAGTGCAGACATGGCAGAAGTTAAGTGACCAGGGGTCATCCTGGTAAGGGCTACTATGGTCCATTCCTCAGGCTTCTTATGGATCAGCTGTCTTTTTTTTTTAATTTTTTATTTTTTATAAACATATATTTTTATCCCCAGGGGTAAGGATCAGCTGTCTTAAGCTCCTTCCTTTTCACCCAATTTTCTGCTCAAGACAAATATGGACAGATTTTTATTCCTGTTCTCCTTCCACCTGGACAAGGATTAACTGGAAGAAAAGTGGGTGGTGGGAAAGAGGGTGGGAGACTGGGATCATTGACTAACCATCTGTGACTCAACCCCTCCATCATGAGGGCCCAGGAAAAACCCAAGACTCCTAGAAGACAGTGGCAGGATGGGAAACTGAGTCCCCGAAGCCAAGCCCTACTGCATTCTCCCCTAGGCAATTTACCCTCTGTGGGAGGGAAGGCAGGAGAATCCTCCCAATATGGGGTCAACCTAACCAGGATCTAGCAACCCTCTCCATCAGCCTCAGACCTCCATCACTCTGAAAAAAACTTATCAAAGGTGATTACTTACAGGGTGTTGCATTTTCACAGACAGCTCAGAAAATGTATAAGGCTGGCCAGACCCCACAAGCAACCAGGCACCAGGGTTGAGTGGGGAGTTGCACGAGTTCTGTTTTTCATTTTTACAATGCACCAAAGAACCACAGTCCCACCATGAGAGAAGTAAAGACGGCAAGTTGTAGCTTAAAAAGACATTTTTAGGTATCCCTTTATTCCCAAAGCCATGGTTATGAAAACCTGCTTCTCTCCCGGACTTTGCTTTGTAACTGCAACCCATTCTCTCCTCAGTGGCCAGAGGGATCTTTCCAAATCAACCCTCCTTCCTGGGTGGGATGGGTGGTCCTCCCTGCATTTATTCTTCTTCCCTTGACTCCTAGCACTGCCGAAGAGATAAGTCATAGCATTAATCACACTCTCATACTGGTCTGGCTTCTTTTTTGTCTCCCCCACTGGAAGTAAGTTTCCAGAGGAGAGCAAACACCTCCGCCTTGCTCATTACTCCCTCCCTGGGAACTATCCCATGGCCATGGACCTGACACACAGTAGGTCCTCCACAAATATCTCTCCTGGTTGAGAACAGACTCGATGTGTTAGAGAAGTCCACGTCTTTAAGAGACACGGAGGACTAGAAGACTACATGACTGACTAGCACAGAAGTGAATCCATGGTGAACTTAATCCTTGATAAACATGCTTTGGTTTGCAATATTGTGTCTGGAGAGAAGTTTTAGGTGAACGTACACACCTAGTTCTAATTGCAAAATGTGATTCTGTTTCCATAAGCAGAGAGCCCGAGGGTAGCCAGACCCCATAAACCCCATAGTTGGCTCTAGCCAACGGGAGGGCAGATGGAAGCCCAACTGGTGAGTTGCTTGCTGCTGTATTCATTCTGGCCCTGCCCACTGGGACCCCAGGGGACTTGCAGCAAATGTTGAAAGAGCCAGCTTGTATAGGCAAGAAAAGAATCTTTCAGAGTCTTGGCTACTAGAGTAATTATCTGATAATTGTCCTCTGTGAGCTGGCTTCTTCCCCTCATGAATGAGCCTCCTTTGTAACCCGTATCTGGTTCAGAAAGCCTTGAAAATTCTTTTATGTCCAGTTACCTCTCATCAGAGCAGTGGCTGGGCAGTGCAGTCCTTTCCCCTTGTGAATGAGCCTGGGGAGCTATTGGCACAGGGGTGCCATCCTGCCTTTGTACCTTTAAAAATCTGACTAACTGCGGCTGACACCAGTGCTAAGTGATTAGCATCCAAACACTTCTCTCCCTTCCCACCTCCATTCCCCACCCACCAAACTCCATTCATGTCTCAGAATGCTGACTTTGTGATTTCTTGCCGGTGGTAGTCAGGAGGAGGAGAGATATAGGGTGCGATTTACTTGCGAATTCTTTTCTTTCTACAGGAAAATCAGTGAGTCACTGGGAGCAGGCAGGGCTGGGAGACAGAGGCACGAAACAGCTCAGAGAGGAACTCCAGGGTGGGAAATCTGTCTTGAGTCAATTACCTATCTACTCACAGAGACAAATATAATACTTGGGAATGAATCCTGATGGTCCACAGTTGAGTTTAAAAGACATCATGAGTAAGTTTGCAATGTCTCTTCACCTGTTTGCTCAGATTCCCAGACAAGAATAAAGAACAGAACGGCCATCCAAGCATGCTTATGGGGATGGACTTGGAAGCGGGAAAAACGGGAAGATGGGCACATGCGCGCTCAGGCACTGGTCTCACCACCAGATGCTATGTGGCCTTGAACAAATTCCATCTCTCAAAGCCTTGGTTGCTGGCTTTGTGAAATGAGGGCAGTGACCTTTGCCTGGTCAACCTTAAAGAGAGAAAAATTGAGGAGATTGACAGGGAAGAGCTAGGTGTACGACAGAGTTCTGAGGTGCTTAAAGCACTTTTTACAACTTGAAGACAAATCACTTTGCTTCTTTTAAGAGATAAGGCTGCTTCTCTCATCAGACAGAACCTGGACAACAGTGGCTTTATTCGCTGAGGCCAAATAAAACATGCTCATGGCTTGACCTGTGTCATTGAAATTTTTCTTTTCCTGAGAAGTGTCTATTTTTATCTTCATTTTAGTGACGAGGAAATGCTGGTGAGTGACAAAGCTGGGATTTGAACCAGGGCTGTCTGACCCTCAAACCCATACTCCATTGAGGTGGGGAATGGGCTGCATGTCTATTCCACCTGGCTCCTGAATCCTGGCCTGGTTGCTTCCAGAGAATGCCAAGTGCAACAAACAGACTAGCACAAGATCTGCTCCAGCTATGAGGTCCCCAAAGGCAAAGGAGGACACCCACCATGTCCCACAGGTAGCAGAGGGTCAGGTGCTCCTCCTGAGGACTGGATAGTAGAGAAAAGTGAGAGAATAACCTTTTCAAAGGCAGAACACAAAGGTAAGGGAGCTGGCTTAGCATACCCATTTTAGAGACAGGCAAACCAAGGCCTGAGGTGCAAAGGGGAAAGTTCTGGATCAAGAAGGTGAGGATTCCTCGCTGACTCGCTTTAGGCACTTTGATCAAAGTGTGTTCTCATCTCTGGGGCTCAGTTTTATCCACTGTTAGAATAGGATAGTTTCTTCAAATAAAAGCTTAATGCAATGATATTCTCTAAATAGGCATTAAAGGATTAACTCGTAGGTTGGGACTGTCTACACTCTGCACATTTTAAAGAAAGATTTGGCCCTTGCCCCCCTCCTGGGAGGGAAATTCAAAACCTTTGGAATTATCCTGCCTGATGGGAGGGTCTTCCTTTAGGTGGAGGTATTGGACCCCACCTGGTACTCTACACTAAACAGTGTGATTTATGGGTGGCGACCTTGGACTTGGCATCCGTTTGACCTCTAGGGGAACTAGAGACTAACATCAGCTGCGTGGGTGGTCGGTCATGTATGTGTGGTCAAGCCCCAGTGGAGACCCTGGACACCAAAGCAGGAGAGATTTCCTGGTTAACCATACTCCGTGGATGGTACACAGCACCTCATGCTGAAAGTAGGGGCTGTCCGCAGGACTCCGCCAGAGGATGACCACTGGGAATGTACGCTCGACCTCTCCCAGACTCTGCTGTCTGTGCCTCTGCCCTTTGCTAATTTTAGTCTGGGTGTTGTCACTGTAATAGACCAGAACCCTGGGTTTGATGGCTTTTCTGAGTTCCATGAGTCCTTCCAGCAAATTATGGAACCTGGCAGTGTTAGTTTTAAGGAGCACTGAACCCCCAAATCAACCACAAATGTGACCATATGGATTGAATCAGGATGGGGACTGAATCAGGATGAGTATGAGAGCTGCCTTCTGAAGCTTCTCCTTTCCTGAACAGCCTTTGATGAAGATCATTATGGTGGTGGTGGTGGTGATGATGGGGACTAATGGTGGTTGAGTGCATGCTACATGCCAGCTTCCATAGTAAATGCTTTTACACAGATTATTTCATTTACTCTTCTCAACACCCTTGGGAAGTGGGTCATATTATTACTCCCATTTTACAGATGAGGATACTCAGAACCAAAGAAGTTTGGTTACTTGCCCAAAGCAACACAACTAGTGGCTGGTGGTAAGTGTCAGGGGAACATAATTTTTTAAAATTATTTATTTATTATTACTTTTTTACAAACATATAATGTATTTTTATCCCCAGGGGTGCAGGTCTGTGAATCACCAGGTTTACACACTTCACAGCACTCACCATAGTACATACCCTCCTCAATGTCCATAACCCCACCCCCCCAACCCCTCGACCCCCAGAAACCCTCAGTTCGTTTTGTGAGATTAAGAGTCACTTATGGTTTGTCTCCCTCCCGATCCCATCTTGTTTCATTCATTCTTCTCCTACCCCCTAAACCCCCCATGTTGCATCTCCACTCCCTCATATCAGGGAGATCATGTGATAGTTGTCTTTCTCCGATTGACTTGTTTCACTAAGCATGATACCCTCTAGTTCCATCCATGTCGTTGCAAGTGGCAAGGATTTCATTTCTTTTGATGGCTGCATAGTATTCCATTGTATATATATATACCACATCTTTATCCATTCATCTGTTGATGGACATCGAGGTTATTTCCATAGTTTGGCTATTGTAGACATTGCTGCTATAAACACTCAGGTGCACATGCCTCTTCGGATCACTATGTTTGTATCTTTAGGGTAAATACCCAGTAGTGCAATTGCTGGGTCATAGGGTAGTTCTATTTTCGACTTTTTGAGGAAGCTCCATGCTGTTTTCCAGAGTGGCTGCACCAGCTTGCATTCCCACCAACAGTGTAGGAAAAGGGGAACATAATTTTTAAAGCATCGGGCAAGATGGTCTCTCATGTTCCCTTCAGATCTGATGTTTCATGGACACGTGTTTCTAAAGGATAATTTATCTTTGGAGACCATGGCTGAGAATTCTGGAGCTTGGAGGGAGGAAAAAATTGTTTCTGCTTATCCTCATTTCTCTGCTCTCTCAGATGATTTTTTTCATGCCAGGGGCACACCTGCTACCTTCCGGGCCAGCTTCAAGGGAAACTTGGGTGCCCAATAGGAGAAATCATTTTATTTTATTCCACCCATCCTTTTCCAACTTATCCCATGCCATCCCATGCCATCCCATGCCACCTATGCCATCCATCCCATCCTATTCTATCCCATTCCATCCTATATATACCATCTCACCCATCGCGTCCCGTCCTGTCCCATCCCATCCCATCCATCCCATCCTATTCTATCCCATTCCATCCTATATATACCATCTCACCCATCCCGTCCCGTCCCGTCCCGTCCCGTCCCATCCCATCCCATCATGTATTGAGCACGTGCTGTGTTGGGAGGATAAAAAGATGCACAACATGTAATCTCTACCCTCAGCCTCCACAGGTCAAGGTTCTCACCAGGCAGATAAGCTCAGTGCATCCTGGGGAGCAGGCTGGCACCACAGAATGCCAAGCCTCAGGCTGCTCCATTCTTTAACTCCTGGTCCTTGATGTCTGCCTCTTGGAGTCCAGCCAGCCTCTGCCCAGAGCCTAACGAGCTCTTGCAGCCAACAAGAACAACGTCTTGGGTGTGTGCGGGCCTGTGGCTGAGACAGCACACAGAGCATCCCTTCACTCCCAGGCCTGCCTGGTGGGCAGGTGGTGGGTGTGGGTCTTGGGGGAAGTGCCAGAGGGAGCAGATTTAACGGTCCTCAGAGTGGCCATTTTCAGCGCCCCCCCACCCAGCCGAGACTACACAGAGTGCCTCAGTATCCCGGCGCCCACCTGGCCCCCTTTGCAGGCACTGTGCCTGCACACCCTGGCACTGGGCCATCTCCCTGGGGTGGGGAAAGGATGTCCTTTGATTTACTCAGCAGGCAACGCTGCCAAGGTTGGCTCAGCACACGTGGGGCTTGAGACGCAGAGAAAGAGACAGACACAGAGAGATGAAGAAGGAAAGACAGTCATCTCCCTTATGAGCCAGAACCTCAGCTTCACTCACAATGCCACTGGTAAGTTTTACATAATGACAGCAACAGTTACCCATTTGAACCCCATAATATGCTAAGCTATTCATATGTGCCATCTCATTGAAGCCCCAGAAACACTCTGTGATACAGGGACTGTTTTCCCATTTCGCAGATGGGAAAACTGAGGCTCAGGGAAGGAAATCCAAGAACAGAATGGAAGTGGGTGGTGGAACTGGCATTCAAACCCCAGCCTGTCTGACATAGGAGTCCCTGAATGTCTCACCCTACTGCATTTCAGGTTTTGTTCAACACATTCTAAATACAAGATCTTTAAAAATAAAAAAAAAATTAATGAATTAATCAGTTTTCTGGGTCAGGGGAGGGACAGAGGGAGAAGGAGAGAGAGAGAATCTTCATGCAGACTCACTGTTGAGCATGGAGCCCAATGTGGGGCTCGATCTCACGACCCTAAGATCATGATCTGGGCCAAAACCAAGAGTTGGATGCTCAACTGACTGCACCACCCAGGCGCCCCAATACACGATCTTATTTAATTTTCTCAATAGCAATTCACTAATTCATTCATACCATACAGTCACTCAACAACTACTCACTGGGAACCTGTGGTGGGGCCAGTCACTGTGGTGGGGCCAGTCACTGTGCAAGCAACGTGGAAGGAGATATAAAATATGAGGCAACAATCCCTGTTCTCACAGTGGGTGGCCATGAAAGGGAAGAGAGTGAGCTCCAGAGCCCCTTTATTTATCTCCCAGGCACAAACCCCTGTCTGAGGCTGTGGGATCAGGGGCAAGGGGTGCCCTAAGACTTGTCCTTTACCTCCGCCAGGAGAGTCTGAGGTTTCTACTTGGCATAAGACAACCATAAGCAGTCTGGCTAAGTGATAAGACCACAGGGCAAGAACTTGGGTCTCTTGTGTGCAACCCCCAAAGTGGGGAATATCATGGAGACCATACTCGGAGTCTCTTGGTCCCAAACATACCTTTTAAAACCTCCTAAGCTTTGATTGGAGTGTGATACACGGATAGACAAGTCCACTCAATTGTAAGTGTACAATTCAATGAACGTTCTCAAACTGGGCACAAACATAGAACCAGCAACCAGAATCAGTTAGCAAAACATGGCAAGCTTATCCTCTCTGCCTTCTGGTCACACACCCCTCCAGGAGATCTTTATTTTGCTTTCTATTGTTTGAGGCTTCATGTTGGCTGTTGATGAATTCACTGGATAATTACGCAGCATGTTCTCTCTTGTATCTGGTTTCTTTCACTCATTATATTTGTGAGATTTATCTGTGCTGTTCCACGTAATGATGGTACGTTCCCTTCTTTATTCCATGTCATGACCATACCGCAATTTCCCCATCCTATTGCTTAAGGGCATCTGACCAGCTTCCAGTGTGGGATTATTATGACCAGTACAACACATGTATACCTACTCCCGTTGGCTATATTCCCAGCCGAGTGCTGGCCACCCAGCATGGCGTGTTCATCTTTAAAAGACCCTGCCAGAGATTTAGCACGAATCTTCCAATTGTGATGATAAATCTATCCAGCTGCTTTCCTACAATGCAGTAACTATAGGACTCACAGAGACCTAATGTTGTTTATATAAATACTAATAATAATTACTATTTTTACTGTTGTTCTGTTGTTCTTATCCTCCGAGGACTTGGGAATGAAGGCACGTGCTAAGCACCAAATGAAGGGTTTGGATAAAAACCTGAACCAAGTGAACATGCAACAAGGCCAATCAGACAATATTCCAATACCAATTTCCGTTTTCCAAGGCTTGACCGGCTACGTTTCATCCTCATTTTGGTATCCGGATCATTAGTGGACACTTCATTACATCCTTGAATGGGGATTGCCTCTTTAACTGAGTGTGAAATGAATCCAGGGGGCTGGTCTGGTCTGTAATGAAGTTTCAAGGTGGCTTGCCCATGGATACCAGCAGGAAGGTGGGTGGGGGCAGGGAGTCCAGACATAGGGAGGAGCCATAAATATCTGGGAGACCCCAGCGAGATCTTTTCCCATGACAGCCAGCCTCAAGCAATGAGCACGCCCTGTGCACCATCTTGACCTCCACTTGGGGGAAGAATAGCTGAAGGAGTGATCCCAAGATGACATTGTGTCCAATCTCCAAGAGGTCTGACTCCACATCATTGCTCTGCAGGGCACTGGAAACATATACAGCTTCTATTCTTCAAACTGGCCCTCTTACTTTTTTTGCTTTGCTGTGTCTTCCGCCATGATTTCCAGTCCTTCCCTCCCTGACACACAGACACACGCACACGGGACCAGGAACTGGGGTTAGCCCTCTACCGGGCATTGTCTGATTTCATTCCTTGGTGTCAAGTGCCATGTTTATGTCCATCTGATGGATAGGTAAACTGAGGTTCAAAAAATGAAATGATTATCCCAAAGCTTCTGAAAGCAGGTGTAGCCTATGCTGAGATCTGCCCGAGTCTGGGGCAAGTGTCTTTAACCACTTCTTGCATTCTTGGCCCTCTGGTACCTTCCCTGTTTTCTTCTTCCTGAGAAATGTTCTTTTCCTTCTTGGATGGCTTCTCTTCCCTCTTCTCCCATGCCTCTCCCTTTATGCTCTAGGCTTCTAACACGACAATGACAACTCATTGGCCACAACTGGAACAACACTGGTGGGCGAGATAATACAATATTGATCTTCCCACAGCAGACTCTATTCCTTGTAGTGAGTGGAAGGGAGATTAATGCTGGGCCCTGGCGGATAGCAAACAGCATCTGTAAGGCAGCTTCTGTGACAGGAAGGATACCATGCTTTATTAGCCTTATGACAAGACAATGTTTTACCATAATTTTTGATCAGAGACTGGGTGATGTTAGCATCAAAATACATTTGGGAGGCAGTCACGCCGGGTAAGTAGCAGATGAAAAATACAGTCAGTTGTGAGGGCTGGTAGATCAGAGGGTGAGGTTAACCTCCGCTTTCCAAAGGGATACAGAAAATCCAACGAATGCTCAGACCCCCAAGCTATGAGGACAGGGTTCCAATGCTGCCTCTGGGATGACATTGGCAACACCTCCTCATGCCCCAGGTTTTTGCACGTATTTAGGTTCCTGATCCAGAAAGCCTTGGCTATCACCTCCCCCCAGACCAGTGTTTCTCAAAAGACCACTCACAGCAGAATCTTCTGGACTGACTTTTTAAATGATCTCCCGGGCTTCATCCCAGACCCAGTAAATTAGAATGTGGAGCAGGGGTGGGAGCAAGGAGTCTGCACTTTTATCAAGTACCCCCGATGAATCCCGTGCCCACTGATGTTTGAGAACCACTCTGTTTGAGAGCGCCAAGCATGGAGAAAATGACATCGCATAATGTCCCTGCCACCATGTCATTACACTCATAAAGCCTCACCGAACTGAATTATAGTTAATCATGTAATGTTTTTATAGCACTTCAGTAAGTACACTGCACAATCACATCCATTGCCCTAGAACAAACACCCTTGTGGAAGAGAAATGAAAGCTACCCTGCCCATTTGATAGAGGAGGATATTGAGGCTGGGTGAGGTCAGTGATCACACCAAAGACCTCTTCACCAGCAAACATGGCAGTCAGCATTGATTCCTGAGCCTTCCCCCAAACACATCCTGCTCTCTCGGATTCTTCCTAGGCTAGGGATTCTCAGCTCAGGGGGGTAGGGGTGACTTTGTCACCTGGGGGACATTTAGCAAAGTCTGGAGACATTTTTGGCTGTCCCAACTGGGGTGGGGAGGGGGTGCTCCCAACATGTAGTGGTTGGAAGCCAGGGGTGCTGTTCAACACCCAAAATGCATAGGACCACTTGGTCACAAAGACCCACCAGCCTAAATGTCAGTAGTACCAAGGTGGAGAAATTCTAACCTATGCACCTGGATCTATCTCACACCTAGGTTTTATTCTAAATTCACTGGGATGCTTCTGTTCTTAGCACAAGGAGTTAATGATCAGATGAAGGTACTAAGTCCCTCTAGCTGGGAACTGTCAAGAAGACTAAGTAAATGTTGGAAGACTCGTTTAGGAAGCTAATTTAGTCATGGCATGACCTTGGCCAGGCCACCACTCCCCGCTGAGCCTCAGTTTCCTCTTAGGTAGGTTGGGGATGTAGGGATGCCACTAAATGGGATTCCTCCTGTTACTTTAAAACTGTTCTATGATCTAATTCTGACTAATTTTCCATTAATGCTGGTGACCTCCTTTGGAAGGCGAGATAAGATCTGAGAGGCTGGCCCTCTGAAAGTCATTGTGCATTTTGGCCCATCCATCTTCCCGCCTCATCAGCCAGATTTGCTCCACGTTAAAAAGGAACTCCCAAGGCAGAGAATGTTTTGGAAGGAAATTGGATTGGAATTTAATTGATGATCTGGGCGATATGCCACAGCTATTAAATTACCCTGAAAAGCCAACCCATTGTTCTATACAGAAGCAACATGGCTTTGTTTGGATAATGCCATGTGTGTGAATTCACTTTCTTTCCCACTGGACCCACTGTGAGTAGAAGCGTCTCTTGGATGCCAGTGGGCCAGATGCAAGCCAGTCCGCATGATAGCCTTCATGCACATCCTGGCTGGAATGGTCTTGAATTCACCAGTGCCTCCAAATCTAACTGTGCCTCTTACTCTTTTTGACCACCCTCCTTGTGGTCTTGGTGATGCCCCCTTTAATCTGATCATTCCACCTCCTGCCTTAAAACCTCTCCATGGGTCTCTATCATCTATGCTGGCAATTACCAAATTCACTAGTTTGGGGGCTACTGAAAGATGGGCCACAAAAAACAAGTCTGGATATACGTCCTCCTCTTGGATAATTACAATGCTCACCTTCATGGTAAAGGCACTGATAAGTCCTACAGCAAAGAAAAAATGCACCCTGCTGGGTTGAAACCACATTTCCCTAATCATCTGTACATGAATTCCCTTTCTACTATTCTGTTCATCCACAGCTCACTTATTTATGTCTTGTAAAATAGGCTTCCATAGAATTCCAGTCTGGGAAACAGTGACCTGTATAAGGAAGTACAAAATCTTTGGCCTGACATTCAAGGCTCTCCATGGAAAGGTTCTGGACGCCATGGCCAGCTTCATGTCATTTGCCCTATGGCCATTTCAAACTCTTTTGACATTTTCCAAATCCCATGTTTTGTAAGGGAAGGCAGTAAAACACAGCGGTTACAACCAAGCCTGGAGCTACTAAATCACTGAATCATATTTGTGCCACTTCCTAGCAGTATGAACTTCAAGAGTGAACAACCACGACCTCAGTCTCTTTACCCATGAAAAGGGTATAAGAGTACCACCCTCATAGGGTAGTTGTAAGAATTCAATGACCAGACATACATAAGGAACCTAGAACATAGTCGACACTCAGTAGATGTTAGCTCTTAATTTAATTTTATGGTTATAACTTTGTACATATGATTCCCTCTTTTGGAGATACCTGCAGTCTTCTTGGCCATCTAATCAACCTCTAGTCATTCCCAAATGTCTCGGCCCTGACCTCAGTCCTCTGTGGAGTCTTCTACACAACCTTTTGGAAGAGAAAGGCACTCTTTCCAAGTTCTCCTGCAGCACCTTGCCTTCCTTCCTTGATTCATTCCATTTAACTGAGTCCCTACTCCGTGACTGCCACTCAAGGCATTGAGAACACAGTGGAAATGAGATTGACTTGGTCTCTGACCTCCTGAAGCTGAAAGTCTAGAAAGAAAGGCAGACAAGAAATAAAGAATGGCACAGGGAATTAGCTGCATGCAGCTAGAGGACAGCCACAGAAGCACTTGATAGGGTCCTGGTTTTTTGTTCTTAGTATCTTACATTTTAATGACTTGAATTTTTTTAAAGGTTTATTTATTTATTGGGGGGGGTAGGCAGAGGGAAAGGGAGAGAGAATCTCCAGCAGGCTCCCCATTGAGGGAGAAACCCAGCGTGGGACTTGATCCCATGACCCTGAGATAATGACCTGAGCCAAAATCAAGAATTGGAGACTTAACCTAATCAGCTACAGGCACCCCAGCAATTTGTTTTCAGGCACATCTTTCCCACTGGAGAGGGAGGTCCTTGGGGGAGCCGGAGTGAGTGCCTGGAGCACAGAAGTCACATCTGAAATGTTTACTGAATGGGGGGAGGGCCTGGGAGCAGCCAACCTTGGGAACAACCCTCATGTCTCTGTCCCCCTTGACCAAACACACCTGCCAGCTACTGGGACATCTACTACCTGGAGCCAACACTAAACTAAATCCCTTAAGAAAGGGAAGAGAGAATGGCCTGGTTTATTCTATTTGAAGAACTCAGAGTTCCCAGGGCCCTGGGTGCCTCTCAGAACTCCATTTTTGTTTCTTAAAGAAAAATAATAAAGCAGGTTAGTGCTAAAGAAGATGAATAGGAACGGAGGCAGGCTAACTGGCGGTATGCCGCTCTCAGAGGTGCTTTCCTTGTCAGTTCCAGTGAGAGGGAGAGAGAAAAGACACGATTCTTCAAATAGCTCTTCTCTTTTTGGGGAATATGTAATCGTCTCAATTAAAACACAGACCAGAATATTTAATGGCACGGAAATTGATTTTGATGCTATTTAAATAATTCCCCCCTAGAGAAAACGGGTATTACTTGGCCTAATTTTAATGGAAGCATTCATTTCCTTCCCAGCTCAGACCTTGCGAGCATGAGGTCTGTTCACACTAAACAGATCCGAATTTGTGTCAGGCTCAGAGGACACTTCCAGGGGACTGGAAAGGAAAGGAGACTATGCGAAGGCCACTTGGGGCAACTGGAGAGGTGCACAGGGTGCAGGTTTAAAACTCGCTCCAAGGACACCATCCTCAGCAACTCCCAGAGTGTTTCCATAGGAATGCTGTCCATGATGTCATTAAGAGTGGGGGCTAAGAGTAGGAGGGCTCAGGGATGTGTGGCCTCATACAGGGATGTATGATTCTCCCATCCCTAAAACATACCTATGCAAAACAATTGCTCCACACCCTGTAGGAAATACACGTGTTGATTCTCTCTACGTAGCCTTTCTTGGGAGAGGACACCAGAAAAGAAATGAGACTGCATTTGCTACTCACTAGATGTTCTGCTAAGCTAATCCATAACAATCCTACATCAAATCCCTTGATAAATGAAAATTCATGGGTTGAAAGCAAAGGTTGGCAAACTATAGTACATGAGCCAAATCTGGCCCACCATCTGTTATTGTAAATAAAGTTTTATTGGTACACAGTCATATTTTTTCCTTTATATGTAGTCGCTGGCTGCTTTTATGCTGCAATGGCAGAGTTAAATACTTGTCTCAGAGATTCAATGGCCAGCAAAGTCCAAAATATTTGCCATCTGGCCTTTTACAGAAAAAGTTTGCCAACTTCTGGTTTGAAGAATGGATATATGAAATTATAATTTAAGTAATGAAAAGGAAAAAAATTGATAATTTCACAGGGTTTAATCTAATGCCCCATTTTGGTATTAAGCCCCCGAGGTTATACAGATCATCTCATTAATCTTCTTCATTTGTATTCACTTGGTAAACAGAACTAAAGCTCAGAGACGTTAAGTGACCTGCCCAAGGTCATGCAGCTGGAGACTGACAAGATCAGGATACATATTCAGGAGCCCAATTCCAAGATACCTGCTCTTCTGACAACACTTATGCCCTGTTGCCCTCAAAGTCACCAAATACCAACACCTCCCCTGCAGTGCTTGCCCTAGCAAATGCAGCCTCAGAGTCTGCCAAGAATCCAGAGTTGGAATGACCTTGAGTTTGTGTTGCTAACAGTGAATTTTGTGATTGGAATCCTTGATTTGAGAGGTGGCCAAAGATCATCAGAGCTGACCCCTGTTGAAGGGGCTGGAGTTATCTCAAGAGCAGTGGTGGGGAGGGTGGTTTAAACACACGGAAGAAGTGACACAATTAGATTGGCCAAGATCACTTTGCTTTGTGGTTGGAGCTTGAAGAGGGGCCAGGGGTGGAAGCAAAAAGACCAACGCAGATGAGATATGGTGAGGCTTGGCTAGCAATGGAGATGGAAAATAAGATTTGGAAAAATCTGCTTGGAGTCCAAAGGTCTTGGCACTGGACTGAATATGGTGTGGGAAGAGGTTGAAGGAGAGCAAGGTGTAAGGATGATGCCCCGGTTTCTGCCTGAGCAACCAGGTGGATAGTGGAGGCTTTCCTGAGATGGGAAATGCTGAGCAAGGACTAGTTTTGGGAGGAAGATCAGATTTATCATGCAGGTCACTGTAGAAAGGGGAAACTCTTTATCTTAGTTGGCTGTTGGGAAGAAGAAATGAAATAACATTTGTTCAGAGCCAAGCATATATCTATGTTCCTTAAAGGTGTGGTTAAAGAAGGTGGAAGGATATCAACAAAGGCAAAGGAATGTGCCTGCTGGTGTCAGAGAGACCTGGGTTCAAATCCAGGGTCTGCCACTTAGTCACCACTTGACTTTGGATTCCTTATTTGACTTATTTGAGTCTTGGTTCCTCATCGGATGGCATGGAGATGTGGAGGAACAGGCACTGTGCTAAGTGGTTGACATGCACATCTCCATTAACCCTCACACATGGCAAGCGGGGGCAACTCCTACAAGCCCTGTGTTCCAGATAAGGACAATGGGGAAGAGAGGAAAATGCACCTGCCTGGGTTACATAGTAAGCAGATGGAGGTGGACTTGGACTCCAAGCTGGTGAACTCTGCAGCAATTCTGGTATCCTGGTAATGACCAGTTTCCTCAGTGGCTATGAGAATGAGACAAGGGGAGGGCTACTGTGGCATCTGGTACCAGCAGACCATGGGACAGCTGAATGGTACCAAGATTCCCTTCCAAAGGCATTTAAAAGGAACCAGGGCCTTGTACTCCAGGAGGCTTCCTGGAGGAGGTGGCATTAGATCTGAAACTGAAAAGCAATCAGTCAAGCAGTGGAAGACTATGGGAAGAAGTGTAGGTGGGTGTGGAATCTCTGAAATACAAGGTTAGTCGTTTGGTAGACTTCAGGGGAACCATTGTTCTAAGTCTTGTGTTCAAACCATTCTCTCTTCCTTTTGATTGATTTGGGGTCCTAGTCACCCCTACTGGTCTCTCTTTAAGGACTTAGCTTTTTCATGATAATAATAAAAAAATATAAAAATAAAATATAAATATAATGTGGGTTTTATATCTTGGGCTTTCAGCTGCCCCCTATCAAACCATGCACATGGTGGTCTCCCTTGTCTCCACCTGCTACCCTTTCTCATTCAGATTTTAGGATCTTGGCTTAAACACCTCTGTAGCATTCTGGACTAGGTCAGTCCCCATGACATTCTCCCTGAGTTCCTCATGCTCTAATTATTTGCTCAACATCTGTCTTGTCCCCTAGGAAAGAAGCCCGAGGGTAAGAGATCTGGTGTTACAAGTCTAGTACCAGCAGCTCTGGATAAATTTGGACACTGTACCCTGGCTCCTTCGCTTCATCTGGGTTAACGCCTTTCCCTTCCTTCCCCGGGTACTCCTACACCTTGCCACGAGCAGGTGCATGGCTGAGTGTCATCTCTACTCCCCATGTACCTCCTCTCTCTCAGAAGAGTTGTGGATCCCTTTTTAAAAAAATTTAAATGTCTCCCATTTAACCCCTGATCACCAGGTTACTATGCCTGGACTTCCTCTTTCCTCTTTCCTCCTCCTATAACCCAGCTTCCCTACCCCTGGAGATAAGAGAAAATCCAAAGGGGACTCTGAGATCAT
Source organism: Mustela putorius furo (assembly GCF_011764305.1). Taxonomy (NCBI): domain Eukaryota; kingdom Metazoa; phylum Chordata; class Mammalia; order Carnivora; family Mustelidae; genus Mustela; species Mustela putorius. Next base: position 1,167,648 of record NW_025421422.1, on the reverse strand, counting down.
TTAGGCTTGCTCTTAAGAGCCCACCCCAGTCCAAGTCGACCTCTCTAGAACACCCAGAGCCCTTTTGTCTGAACCACTTTTTTTTTTTTTTAAAGATTTTATTTATTTATTTGACACACACAGAGAGAAAGATCACAAGTAGACAGAGAGGCAGGCAGTGGGGGGCGGGGAAGGGGAGGAGCAGAAAACCTGTGCGGGTCTTGATCCCAGGACCCTGAGATCATGACCCGAGCCGAAGGCAGAGGCTTAACCCACTGAGCCACCCAGGCGCCCCGCCTGAACCACTTTCGTGGGGGATATTTTATGCTTGTTTCATCTGTGTAGACCACACCGTCTCTACTATAATTCTTTGAAAGTAGAGGCCTTATTTTGGCTAGCTTTGTATTCTGGTAGCACCTAGTGCCCTATACTTAGTAGGCACAGGCTACCTGTTTATAATCACTTGATCCAGGGCTGTCTTCCCCATTCAATTGTAGATTTCGTGAGGGCGGGGCCCTGATGCATCTCCACAGCCCCTAAACTTCCCCATCCCTTGCTTTGCCAGCCAAGAAGGAAAGCGAGTGAGAGCAGGGTTGCCTTGCAGTGGTGACCCTATGGGGTCCTCACCATGACCTGCTCCCCAGATTGTCTTTCAAGGCAAAACTCTATTTTGAACATCATTACTGTAGAATGGGATATTTGCCCCCAATTCTGTCCGAGATGTCAAGGACGGAAGGAGTCACCAGCAATCACTATCTTACCTCTCTTGGCGCCAGCTCATTTCATCCTCATATTCTAAACCTGACCTTAATCCAAAGCTCTTTTCTTCCTTGCGCTTGGGACAGAAATATCATTTGCTTCTCACTTCAGCCACTGTGGTCCCATCTCAAGCCAGAAATCTGGAAGTGTTCTGTTTCTGCCCCTCCATATGCCGTCAATAACAAGTTCACTTTCTTGACTTCACGGCTTCCTCCACCAGCTCATGCCCAACTGGCCCAAGTCACCCACATCTCTTGCCCGGCTGATTCTGACAGCCTCCTCTCTGTCTGTCCTCATTCCAATCTCTCCCTCCTGAAAGACCCTCCTTCCATGGCAGTTCCTTTAAAATTCAAATATGACTATATTACTCCTTTGCTTAAAATGTTTCAGAGTCTACCCTCAGAATCTGGTTTGACTCCTCCGAACATGGAGGATGAAGTCCTTTAGTCCAGGTTTGCATATATGGCCTTGACTCCCTCATTCCCTTCCCTATCCCGAACCTTCAGAATCCAACCGTCCAATTCTACAGACTCACATATAATTTTCCAGATAGGTGCAGTAGAAGCATAGTGTTTAGGAATACGGGTCCAATACGGGTCAGACTGCCTGGCTTTGGAACCAGTTCTGCAATTTGCTAGCTGTATGTAATGTCCTAATGCCCAAATTTCCTCATTTTAAAATAGGAAAAAAAAAAAAAGATATTGTAGTGCCTCCTTCAGAAGGCGGTTGTAGCATAAATAAGATGCTTCACACACAGGTCTTAACACAGTGCCTCTTTCCTTGCCATGAAATGGGTTGCGCTATCTGCTTTGGTTCACCCTCGTACTTTGCCTACTTCTTCACCTGTTAATTGCTAATGCCTTCTTTTCAGTTCCCAGTTCAGGGGGCATCTCTTCTGGAAAGGCTTTTTGGGTTCTTGGGGGCTGGGTCAATGACTCCCTGATCCCTGCTCACTTTTCCCACCATCCTGGAACCATTCGTGTCTCTGCTACATGTCATGTGAATTAAGAAATGCAGCTCTCTCTATCCTCGGCGCCTGGCATGGTGCCTGGCATAGAGGGTCATGGTTAGGCAGCAGCTGTTGAATGAGTGGATATATAAGCATCTTTTCCCCTTTGAGCCTGTGTGTATTTCAAAGAAGACACCTTCTTTCCTGGTCCCCCCCACTCTACAGCTCTCCATCCAGACCTGGGCAGAGTGGATGCTCACAAAAGACTTTTTAGCTCGACTGAATTGGAAATGACAGACTCATTCTGGGAGCCCTCGCGTGGCCATCTTGATGGGGGGAGAGGGCAGCAGGCTGGCAGGAGCGTGCTGATAAAGGCAGCCAGAGTTGGTATAAGCCATTTATTCTCCTGAAAGAACTCAAGCTAATCTTTCATGAGCAGTCTGGTCGGATTCTCGTTTCTAATACAGATGCTATCAGGGTCTTAGATGTGATAAACTCCCTGGGGTTTCTATAAGACTCTGAGCGCTGCCTTCGAGTTAAATGCCTGTTCTCTTCCCAGTTCTAGCAGCTGCCCCCAGATCTGTGAGCTGCAGACACCTGACTGCGGGGAAAAGCCAGTCTCCTTGCAGGCTGGAGTCAGCAAGCCGGGAGATGCTGGGCATCACCTGCTCCCTCTCTGCACAGCTGCCCCTCGTCAAGCTACAGATGGAGCATAAACATTGCATCCCCAGAAGGACCTTTCACAGCCACCTTGGGTTAAGGAAGTCTTTATCATTTCCCCCATGTCCCTGTTGATAGTGATAGTGAGCTCCCTGAGGGCAGGACCCACCTGCATCCAGTCTACCTTTCTAACTTTGGTGCCGACATCGTACCCTATATAGGATTACCTCAGCAAATATTTACGGGACGAGCTGCTGGATGGCAAGTAGGAGCGCCATGAGTCTCTGGGTAATCACTTCTGTTTTCCGGCTTGCTTCCTCTCCTGGAAAGTGCAAAAGTTGAATGCGATTCTGTCAAGTTCCTTCTGGGTCCATTGTCTATGTATTTATGGGGACGAGACGAAGAAGGAGGCATTTCAGAGTGGGGGCTGCTCTTCTAAGGCTTGCTAGGTGCATCCACCCAGGTCTGGACTTCTCAGCCTGGAAGCTGTTGTCATTTGGGCTGGATAATTCTTCCTGGTGGAGGCTGTCTCCTTCCTTGTAGGACACCGAGCTACATCTCCTGGGCCTTGATCCACTAATTCTGGTAGCAGCCCGACGACCCAGGTGGTGACAACCAAAATCATCTCTGGACATTGCATATGTCCCTTGGGGAGCAAACCCCATCCCCATTGGGAACCCCTGGCCTAGACCGAGGGGGCCTGGAGAATCATGTTAAGGGAGGACGGGGTCCTTCTTTGCATTTAACCAGAACCTTCCCTGCAACGATTCCCCTTGAAGGACTCTCGGCCAGTGACAAACTCCTTCCACCGCAGCAAGTCTTAGACTCGAGCCAGCGTCAGAATCATCTGGGAGGATTTCTTAAATCATAGACTGTTGGTCCTACCCTAGAGCTTCTGATTCAGCAGTCTGGGGAGGAGCCAACATTCTGCATTTCTAGCAAAGCCCCGGGTGATGCCAGGGCTGCTGGTCCAGGCACCAGATGACAGGAACCAGTGCTCTGTGGTCACGGCTCCCAGTCCTGGAAGTGCCTGAGAGCCCCTGTGCCCAGGCCACACTCCAGGACATCGGCATGTCTAGGGTGGAACCCAGCATTTGCCTTTCTAAAGTACCCAGGGGATTCCACTGTGCAGACAAGCCCTCTGCCCCACGGCCCAGAGCCAGCCCGGAGCATTTCTTCCACATTTTCTACATTCTATTCATTCAAACGAATCCTTCATACCATTTTGGCCCTGGGGAAATGCTGGAATGGAGGAAACCTGCTTTTTCCTAAATTGCCTTGGTTCACTCATTCTTCCATGCATCTCCTCCAGCCATCAATACCCTATCCCCTCACCTGCTTTCCACCCTTCACCTCGTGTCTCAAATGTTTCCCTTTTTCTATATCTGCGTGCTCGTTCTCCTCCCCATTTTTATCTTAGCTCATTTATCTTCCTGTCTTGCTTTGTGAGCAGGGAGGGCAGGAGAAGGATGACGAAGACAATAGGCGTTTGCATGGGGAACTCTCTCATGCTCTTACAACACCACAGATCTCACAGATGGAATTCTACAAGGGTTTTTAAGTTACACGGTTCCTATTTGTCTGTGTTCCTGGATTACGGGCTTCATGAGGGACAGGGGTCCTGTTTCTTTTGCTCTTGTTGGGTCCCAGGTCACAAGGTCCTACTCCTGCATTGAATGAACACAGAAAGAGAGCTCCGACATCTGCCACGTGTCACCACCCCCTCCAGCTGCCTCTGGCCAGGTCCTTTGTACCAGTAACTGATGGACATGGAAGCAGCGGCCAATCCTAGGACTCTTTTCTCAGCAACTGTGGACCCAGATGGGTTGTGCTTACCTAGAAAAGACAGGAACAGCCCTAATCCTTACTATCTTGGCAAAAGTTATTCTCAAGGGTCAAGAGATCTCTTGGGCTGGCCACAAATGCTGCATCTCAACCCAGCCTTACGAAACCCACAGTAAGTCCTTCTCTTCCTTCTACTGGGGGGCAGGAGGTTGGTTTTGGCCATCTTCTTCAGTAGGGGCACCCCTTGGGCTTCCAGATCCCAGACCATCTGACATTTGCTCATCAGAGGGGATTCTCATCTCTCTCCCAGACACTGTGGCCCCTGCAGGTGGGAAAGCTGCAGGGGATGGACACTGACATCCTCAAGCATGCGTCAGGCTCAGAGGGGAGCAACGGGCAAGGGTGTAAATGCAGATGCCTGAGCTTTAAGAGCAGAGTGCCTCACATGCCTTCACACCCCTCGGCCGGGGAAAACAGGAAGTGGGAGAGAATTCTCGAGTGTTTTTTAGAACTGGTCTGCACCGTGTACCCCAGGCGGGCTGCACAGGAAAACTCTCAACCAACTCAGATTTGCAGCAGGAACCAGAAGCTCTTGCTTTCTCACCAGCAATGAACAGGGAGGACCACGTAATAGAATTCTGAGGACAGGAGCCAGCCCACGAACACATGGCTGGAGACACCCACCCGCTCACAAGGAGCCTTGTAGGATGTCCCCCTGAGCTGGTAGCTGCCCACTATCTTAGCTCACTGGGCTCCTATTCCAGACTTCCTGCAGTATGACCCCTACTCCTAACCCTCCCTTACAAAGCCCCCCGAGACAGTTCAGAAGCTCAATTCTTCCTATCTACCTCCAGTTGGGAGGGGAGATTAGTGGAGAGATCACTGTCTTTGGAGAGTTCACTGTGTACTCAGCCCTATTACGTGCTTCATCACATGTGTGGGTTTTATTGGATGGATCCCCTTCCCTCCCTTCCCCCCTCCCTCCTTCCTTCTCCTCTTCTTCTTCTTCTTCTTTTTTTTAATTCCTAGCCACAGCCAATGAGCCTCCTTATGCATACAACTTTTGCTGTGATTTAATCTATTCCCAAGCACAAATTCCCTGGAATGAAATTCTCTGGTCAAAGGGCATGAAGATTTTTACAGCTCTCGCTGAGCAGAATTGCCATATTGCTTTCCTAAGGGGTCCTACCAATTACAAGACATCCAAGCTTACCAATGTTACAGTGACCTTGCCAGCATCCAGTGTTATTGGTTTAAGTGTTTTAAGCTAATTTAGTCTGTGTAATATGGTCCCTCCAGGACACTTTCAGGTGCATTTACTTGACCTCTGTGAAGAATGAACATTCCCCGTAAACTTTCCACCTGGTGGTTCATGTTGCTGGATTTTTAAATTATGTACTGTGTCCATTTGTGTTTTGTGGTCCAGCTCTCTCAATGATAACTTTGAACAAATGTTTCAGAGTTTTCATTATTGCTTATCCTAGCAGCCTTTTAATATAATTTTCCTGTAAAAATTTAATCCCACAGAGATACTATGTATCTCTCTCTAGGGACTGTATGTAGATCTGCCCTTTACACAGACACAGCAATCCAAGAACCAATTTTTGTCCCCTTGAGGAAAACATTGTGCCCGTTGATAAGGTGTACAAAGAATGAAATTCAACTGCATGGTTCCACTAAGATGTAATGAACTAATGATCACAAATTAATAATTCAGCTAAATAAACAAATGAAATTCAACAAATATTTTCTGGGCACCTATCATGTATGAGCAACGAGCTAGTCACTGTAGCTTCAGAAATGGAGAAGTCAAGGACTCTACTGACATTTTATTTATTTATTTATTTATTTGCCAGGGAGTAGGGGAAGGGGGAGGAAGAGGGAGACACAGAACAGAATCTCTCTCCCTCCCTCTCTCTCTCTTTTCTTTTCTTTTTTTGACACAGAATCTTAAGCAGCCTCCATGCCCATCACAGAGTGTGTCTGGGGGTTTCACAACCCCCAGATCATGTCCTCCTGGTAGAGAAGTCTGGGCAACCTGGTAGTCAAAGAGAGGCTGAAGTACAGAAGAAGCTGCTTCTAACCCCAGCTAGTAATTTACTTGCCAGAAATTACAGCCAGCCATGTGATCTGGGCCAGCCATGTGAGCTGAGATTCCAAATCTGGAAAATGGGGCAGATAGTAAGACCCATCCCTCCAGGTAGGTATAAGGATTAAATGAGGCAGTGCTCCCTAAATTCCCAATTGGGTGCCTGGCCCAGAGTTCAGGCTCTAAGACTGTTGTTGGCTATTATTATTAATATCACTGTGTTAATTTTGAGAACATTGTCCACAGACCATTAGATATTTGGGACGAAGAATGGCTCTGCCACAAGGTTTTTTAAGGGTCTAAGGGAAAATGTGACCCTCAGATGCAAAACCCAAAATAAGGACATACCTCACTAAAATGCTCAGTTATCCCCTTTCCAAGGTCCTTTTCTCATTTTTATTCTCAACCTAGTGCTCTTTAAACTTCAGTGTGTCCATGAGTCACTTGGGGATTTTGCTGAAATGCTGATTCTGATTCAGTAGGTCTGGGATGGGGTCCAAGAGTCTGTATTTCTAACTCATTCCCAAGGGCTTCTGCTGGCCTGCAGACCATTCCCAGAGTGACACTGCTCCCGTGGGTTTTGCTGGGGGTGGGTGATCTCAGGACACTCAAGGCATCCCAGAAGAAGAAGAGAGAGATTGACAGAAGATCCCAAATTGCCACCAGGGACACAAGTGTCTGCACACAAGCATCCCCTTTTGCTAGAGCAGGCAAGATCTGAATGTGTATTTCACATTCTGGCTGGAGGCTGCAAGTGTCCCTGGGCCTGGGGTGAGGCTTTCTGCTCCACAAACACCACTGAGCTGTCCACCTAATGACAGCCCCTCTTCAGGGGACACTGACTTTCTGCAGATACTTTGCTGCCTTAGCCAGGATTGACCCAGTAGCCCTGAGATAAACCAGCAAGTGTCAGACCCCAATGTTACAGTGGAGGAAATGGAGTCTCAGAAATATGAAGGGTGTGGGTCCAACGTCTAACTGGTACAAGACGCAGAGATGGGATTTGATTACAGAGCTGACTCCAAGCCTCTCCCCACCCCGACCCCAAACTTGGAAACCGGTGATCCCTGACTCTCAGTGACTGGGCCTGACTGCTGAGGACTGCCCTAGGATCTTCGTGAGCCCTGGGATATTCTCTGAGGATGCAGCACTAAGAAGTGCGTGGCAGTGATGGGGGATTGCAGACCACTTAGTAGGGGCAGCTCTGAGTAGCAAGCTTCTGCCTCCCGGTTCTTTGCAAACATGCAGCAGGATCCATCCTGTCGGGCTCCTGGCCTTAAAACCAGATTCTCACCAGCACCAAAGGAGCAAAACAGGGTTGGTATTTCATGCAACATGAACTGAAACTTTGGTTTCCAACTCCGAAAACCCCACCCCAGCTCCCACCATCCCGTCTCCTTGGCAGAACCAGGAGGCAAATTGCTTTTCCAGAGGGGCCTGAGATGCATGAGCCAGAGTCAGACCTGTCCCACATCCAGGTCCCAGATCAAGAGTCTGCTGGCTGTGCAACCTTGGATGAGTTACTTTATCTCTCTGTGCTTTGCCTGCTCCACTTTGAAAAAGAAAGAATGGCAGCAATCTAAATACCAAGAGTTGTTAGCCCTTCAGTTGACCCTCACCCTGATTCTAGGAGGCGGGAACATCACTATCCCCATTTTACAGATGGAGGTAGCAGAGTGATGTCATCAGGGCCTCCATCTAGCTACTACAGCTTGGCCTTGTCCATTCACTGAGTCCTGCAAATGCATAGGGAACTCTGTCTGGGTTGGTGTTCTGGGACAGAGGCACAGAGGGAGCTCTGGTTTTCTCGGTCAGAGTCAGGTGCCTAGGCGTGCTGGTCCAGAGGCCATTTGTATGCCTGGCCCCATTCTAGGAGCTCTGCTTAGATCATCTCTCTGAGGCCTCCTAGTCATAAGTCCGATTGGTACTGTATTTTCCCCATTTTATGTGAAACTGAAGCCTAGAGAATGCGTCTTGGCTTCCTGTGGCTACTGTAATAATCTGCCACCAATTGAGTGGTTTAGAAGAACAGAAGTTTATTCTCCTGATATTCTAGAGGCCGGAATTCCAAACTCCAGGTGTCTGCAGGGCCATGCTCCTCCTGAAGCATGGGCTCCAGGCAAGGCCCTTCCTCGTCTCTGCAGCTTCTGATTATGCCAGGCAAACCTTGCCATTCCTTGGCTTGCAGCTGCTTGGTTCTGGTCCCTGCTCTGTTGCCACGGGGACTTTCTTCCCTCAGGGCATCTCCTAGATCTTCACATCCTCCTTATGAGGACACCAGTCTTTAGGGCCCACCCTAATCCACTAGGACCTTGTCTTCACCAATTACCTCTCCAAAGACCTGATTTCCAAAACGAGGTCACGTTCTGAGGCTCCAGGTGGTCATGAATTTGTGAGGAAGGCAGATGATGGAGACAGGAGAGGGAAGTGGGGACTTGTTTGAGGGAGTTGCAGAGCTCAGACTTGAACACAAATTTGGTGCTCTTCACTAGTCCACTAATAACATCATTGGGACCTCTCTGTGTTCCCCTACAAATGCCCTTATACACGTGGATCTCATGCCCGCCGGGTCCAGGCAAAAAAGCACATGGCCAGGCCGTCACTGCACAGCGTGTCCTGAGCCTCTGGGCCCTTCCTCTAGCTGTGACAGAGAGATCCCCACCTCTCTTCCCTGACTACATAACCCAGCACACTCTCGATGCTTATAAAGCCCTCTGGAGTTTGGAAAGCACGTTTGCACAGGACACCGGGTGAGCTGCCTTCCAACGATTACACATGGTTCCCATGACCATCCCCATTTGTCTGACGGGAAAATTGAGACCCAGATGGCATTCTGAGGAAAAGCATGGGAAAATGGGTTGCAAGTTCTGAAGTGCTGTGCTAATGGAGAGGGTTATTAATAATTCTAATTAACAGTAGCAACAATAAGGCTAACAGTCTCTACCCATTACGGATTCAATTCCGTGCAATCAACATTTGCAGGCGCGGTGTTAAGTACTCAACAAATATTATCTCATTTAATTCAATTATCGGCAACAGCTCAGAAGAAATGTTATGGGATTAATTGGCTCTGTTGTGAGGAGGAGCACTAGCAGGTTTGAAACTTTGTTGGATGCTCTTGTGTCCTAGAAATACTTTTGTCTCTTTTTAGTGAGTAAAAGGGAAGAGAAAGACTGGAGCCAGAGTGGGAAAACTGGCCTTTCCTCTAGAGAGATATAAGACGATCTGCTTCTACCTTGTACTTGTCCAGATTAATGAGTGGCAGGTGTTGGGCTCAGAAGGCAACATGACCCTCTCTCCTCCCTCTTTCTTATTTCCTATAAAGGGGAGTGTTTGCTATGTGCCAAACACCCAGGCTGGGTTGTTGGGGTAGGGTTAGGAATATAATGGGAGCTACCTGGACTGAGGGTGTGTGCTTTTCTACACAAGGAGGACCCCTGGATTATAAAGGGCTGATTTGCAATAGAATTTTCAAGTCCTTTGGGAAGAAAAGGGTGCAGAACGCAGACCTGGTGTAGGAACTGAGATAGGAGACTTTTGGGTCAATTATTAGACTAAGGGAAATGAGCACTTAAGGGATTACTGTGCTATAAGAGGTCTTACACCCTCAAGCAATTTCTTCTTGATGTATGTGTAATATAGTATGTAATTTCCATTAACAATTTTCATCTAACTATGTCTCAAGCAAGAGAGCTAGAAGGGTAGTGCATTGTCTGCCTCAGTAAAAGGGTTTCATGTTCTCAACTAAGTGGAGTATTTGCAGGACTCATTATCTTCGCCCTTTGCATCAGGGATCAATGGTATAGGGGTTATAATAAGAATACTAATAACAGCAGGACTAGCAATAATAACGGTAGCAGCGGCAACAAAATAACAATAATCAGAGTGAAGAACTAGCAGGCATGGGAAAGTTGCCACGTCCCCATATGGCACATAAAGATAGAGAAGGGAAGTGACTCTCTCAAGGTCACATGCCAGCCAGTGACCAGTCTGTGAGGAGGAGCCGGTGTCCTGGCAACCAGGCCAGCATTCCTTACTAATGTCAAAGGAAAACAGCAACCACTGGCATTCACCTGTCTCCCCCGGAGCCGGTCCTTTTGCAGGGAGCTCAGCCAACAGTATTATAAGTCCAATGAGGACCCTAAAAGGAGGCAAAGGAAGCCCCTTTTCCAGGTGGCCTGAGTCCCCCGCCACCCCTGGTGTAAGAAGCCACCCAGAGGGGAAGGGCGGGCTCAGGAGTGTCCAGGCCCCAGAACAGGTGAAAGAATCCTGCAGGAAGCCAGGACTGGGGCATTTCAAGCCTGACTGGGAACCCACACTCCAATTCCAGCAACAGCTTTGCCTCTAGCCTCTTACTCTCCCCCTTCCAACCCTACAGCGGCTCAGTTTTTCTAACGTCAGACTTCAGGGTCCGTGGGAATGGTGCCTGGAGAATTTGCAGAGCTACGTCTTCTACAGGCAAGCAAAGGTTGCCATGGAAACCCTTCATCCCTTTCCAGACCTGCAGCCTGTTCTCCCTCCCCGGGCACTCCAGCCCCCATCTCCCGCCACAATGGGGCAGAGCTGACCAGGCAGGGTGCAGCCACACATTCTCATTTGGGGAGCGAACCCGTTTTTTCGAATCCATCCCATACATGTTGTCCAAATGATTACCTCCTGTCTGGTTCAATACGTTATTCCCTTGCTTAAAACCCACCATGGCTCCCCAGTGCTGGAAGGACTGAGCCCCAGCTGGGATGGTATTTAAGTTTTTTCTCTTTTCCACAATATGTAACTGCACCCAAGCATTAAAGTCCCACCCATTCATGGGCTCCAAGAGGCGCCAGGACTGTCTTGTTCATTATTGCCTTTCCTGGTGCCTGGCACAGTTCCTGGCTCACACTAGACATGCAGGAAGGAAAAAAAAAAAACAAAAGAGGGAAGAGTGGAAAGTGCCAACTTCTACACTCAGTGTACACTCTGCTTCCACCACTGATAAGGCAAATTGAAGTTCAACATCTTTCAAGGTTCCTCCTCCAAGACCAGGCAGGTCCACACTGCAACTCCTTCTGCCCAAATCCCACCCATACTTGGAAGGCTCAGATCAGCCACCACCTCCCCCGATACTTCCCAGATGTCCCATTTTAGAACGACTGCTTCTTTATCCTAGAGCTTACCTTGATGAACTGCCTGTGCCTAGAGAAAATTTCCCCTCTCCTCACTAAATGCTTTGAGTTTTGGGACCCTGCTTTCTTGGGACCCTTGGCCACCTGTGGCCAGAACTTAACATCACAAAATCAAGCTCATCTGCATCAAAGCCCACTGTGGATCCTCATCCCTGCTCTTCACAAGGCAAGGCTAAGAGTTTCAACACTCATGAACTTGGGTAAGGGGATGCTCCCATGATTTTTCTTCTCTGGGGGGTTTGATGGGTTGAGCAGACCAAGTCCTTTGTTGAAGTTCAGTGCTCCCCCCTCTTCTTTTAGTTGCTCTGTTCCCATATAATCTGTTCTCCACACACCAGCTCATGATCCTTATAAACACTAACCCATGACAGGGTGAAGCCATCATGCAAAACCCTCCAGTGGCTTCCTTCTCATTCCCTTCCTTGGTCTCTAAGACAATAGATTGCCTTATCTGGCAGATTTGGGCAAGTGACTCCCCTTCTCTGAGCCCTGATGACATCTGTGAAGGCATCTGTAATCCTCATTTTCCCACAACCACCCCCACAAAGAAGTCAGTTTTCCATGAGCCTCTTAGGTATGTATGATGTGTGTATGCGTGATGGTTGGTATCAGCGTGCCCTGAACCCAACCCTTAACACACAATCAATTGTGGCCTCTCACTTTCAATAACCTCAAGGATGCCAGGCTCATTCCCTGTGCCGGGACACATGGCATTTGAGTGTGTGACGTCGACAGAGAGTAATGCCAGCCCATGGCAGGAGGCAGAGGGGTTCCTCTTCAAATAAGATGGGAGCCTCAAAGCCCATAAAGCTATTTTAAGAGAGTTCTAGAAGTGTTTGTTTTTAAAATATCATGAAATGGTTATTACCAACCTTTTTTTTTTTCTCTTGCCGTCTTTCCAAACAGGTGCAGTGAGATTAGTGGTAATTTAAAAAGCAGGATTGCCTCTGTGTCAATTTCTCGCTAATGAGCAAAACACGCCATGTAATTGCTATGTATTGAAGGAGGCAACAATGCATTTTCAGCGGCTGTTTAATATGCCGGGGCTCGGTTGAGCAGATGTTCTGAGACACGCTTTCCAAGACAGAGGATTCAAGCCCAGAACAAGAAGGTGACGCTTCCCTTTGCCTCTCTTCCATCCAGGGCAGGGCCCCTTGAAGGGCATAAGGCAAAGCCGGGTGCCCGTGCTGTCATCCGTGCTAGCTTCCTGGAGGCAGAGTGGGTGGTGGGGCTTGGAAACGGCTGGGGCTGCGATGGGAGGGTGGAGAGTCCCCTTCTCTTTATCATATGAGGACTGTAACAAGGTTTTATATTTTGCTTGGACTTGCAGTGAGCCAGGGGTATCCCCGCTGGCTCTCTGCTCCTCACACGTGACCTCAGCCTCTCTGAAGGTCAGTATCATCATCTCTCAAATGCAGATCATAATTCCCACACATCCCATGGGGGATACAATGAAGGAATGAACAGGCTTGGATGCTTTCCTCTAAAGTGTCCACACAAGGGGCGCCTGGGGGGCTCAGTTGTTTAAACACCTGACTCTGACTCTTGATTTTGGCTCAGGTGATGATCTTGAGGTCATGAGATCGAGCCCCATGTCAGGCTCCCCACTCAGGGGGCAGCCTGCCTGAGATTGGCACGCTCTCTCTCTTAAGTAAATACATAAATAAAATCTTTACAAAAACATGAAGTGTACACACAGCTGGCTCCCTTGCAGGGGCACATGGTCACCTGTTTCAGATCTCCCTCCCCTCTCTGGATCTAATAAGGTCATTTATGCCAAGGAATTGGTGACAAGGATGTCAAATACCACCATCTCCATGAAGCCTTCCATGACCACCTCCGATTTCCATGAGAGCAAGAATTCACAGTCTGTATTTTTCTTTCACTGCCTAGGGCCGTGCCAGACACATAATAAGTGTTCAATTATTGTTGAATGAATGACGTATATCGGATACTTAACCTAGAGCCCATAACACAGCAGTTGTGCAGTAAATGGTAGCATATAAATTATTATTTAAATTGCTCTAAGCGAAGTGTTTTCACATTGAATAAACTATCGGCTGTCTGCCCCCTGGCAGAGGACCAGATGCTTTTTTTTAAAGCGTTATACTTTCTCAGTTCTCCCAACAGCTAATTAAGGTGGGTCCTACTGTCATTTCCACTAGATGGAGCTCCAGGAGGCTAGGTGAGGGAGTTTTAAAGTTGGGGAAGGGAGAAAGGAATGGCTTCCCACTTGGATCTGCATGTAACAACCCAAGGTCATGGCAGCAGGTTTGGGATGCATTTTGCTGGTGGGGGATGGGGAGTGATAAGAGAGAAGCTTTTACCTGCCCAATAGCCTCACAGAGTCAGAACATCTCAGTGGTTCCATGTGGATAAGGCACCAGAGAGGGAAAATTGGACTTTTGGATTGGAAGAAGAGGCAGCTCGTGGGGCTGGAGGGATTTGGGGTCTGAGGTCTGGACATCACGTTGAATAGGTCCCCTGGGTTGGGGGAGGGGGAGCTCTAAAGCCCAGAGGAATAAATGGAGCTTCAGAGTCCTGGCGGATTGGGTTCAAGTCTGGACCCCACTGCTCATGAGGCTATTTCCTCCCTACAAAACAAGGATCACTGCAATCTCTCTGAAGGGTCTTGATGGATAAAATGATGATTTGTGAACAACATGGAAGAAACAGGGCAGAAGCCTGGCTGATCGTGCTCAGAAAGGCTCTGAACGGACTTGTGGGTCACCCAGCCAGTGCACACTGGTCGACCACCTACTGTGGGCTGGGGATGGGGGGCCTGGGGAATCCCACTTGAGCAATCCCACTGGACTTTCTGTAGTTCTCGCCCAACAGTTAGAACATCATGTGTATCACTTAGAACACAGGCAAAGCATTCCCTGGTGGTTAGCAACCTTGCCCGGTTTAACTCTTGATTCCTTCTTGAAGGCATGGGCTTCAGCCAAGCAACCAACCCCTCTCAAAGCTTCAGGCTGGCATTCTGCAAACCGAGGATAAAATTGGACCTCTCTCTTTGAGCTACTGTTGAGAATTACATGAAATGATTTGTGTGTCCATGTCAGTGCCCAATAAACATCCGGTACTCCTATTTTTGTATTATTATTATTCTCATTGTTTATGCACTTTCTTGATCTTGCTTTTCACGCTGCTGCGTTGGGAAGCAGGTCCTGCCTTTTATTCCTCTCTGGTGTCTGCAAATAGTCAGTAGGAGGTCTGGCTCAGGGTAGGTGCTAATCCACAATTCAAAGTAAAGAGGGTTGCTTGAATGAATGCCATCTCGCCATGGAGTGGTCTTTATAAACACAGTTCCCCAACTTTTCGATTTTTCCAGATGGAACTGGTATTGTTGTTGTTGTGCTTTAAGATTTATTTATGTATTTGAGAGAAGAAGAAGAGAGAGAGAGAGAGAGAATGCACAAGCAGGAGGAGGAGTAGAGGGAGAGGGAAAAGCAGACTCCCCACCGAACACAGAGCCTGATGCAGGGCTTGATCCCAGGACCCTGAGATCATGACCTGAGCCAAAAGCAGATTCAGTTGGTTAACTGAGCCATCCAGGGGCCCCCAGCACTGGTGTTTTGAGCATTTTCACTCCCTCTTTGTTTCCTCTCTCAAGTGCTTTGCGGGATGGGAGCTCACAGTGCCTGCTGGTTACTTCGGGCTACATTGTGTCAAAGATACAACCTGTACATCCAGAGCCAGCCCTGCCTCTCTGACTGAGGCCCTTCCCTACAACTGATCAAGGGGACAGAATCTGCTTAAGCCCCCTTCTCTGTGCATCCCCCACTGGGGAGTATCAGAAGGACCCCAGCCTTTCCACCTCCTCCCACTCACTTGGGCTCAGCAGCAACTCCATCAAGAATAATCTCAGGCTGTAGGCCTGATGGCGGAAAATGAATATTCTGGCCGCTTTTCAGTTTCCAGATTGATTGGGGACAAACGGGAACTCAGCCCCCTCAACCAATCATCGTAGGCAGTCAGCTGTAACTAGGTGTATGCTTAAACAGCCGGTGTGTGAAATATCGCGGCCGCACTCTGCTGATTAAAAAAAAATTCCAAATCGTTATTTCCCACAGTCACCAGCTTTGAGGCCCGGGAGAGGGTGCGGGTGGGGGTGGGGGGTGCAGATGGGGCCGCTTCAGCGGCCACAGCTGATTCATCATTAATAGCTCTCCCCTGTGACTGTACACTCTGGAATGTGTTTTGTCTTCCACACTGCTGTAGAGAATTAATAAATCATTCAGTTCCCCAGTTTTATGAATCAAATAATAAAAGAGTATCGCTTAAGTAGTGTTTGCTTTGTGCCAAACACAAGTTAACTATTATCAGCTATTATTAACTAGCTTACAAAGTTGGTACTGTCATGATACCCATTTTACAAATGGGGACACAGAGGCACAGAGAAGCGAAAGGACTTGCCTCAGTTCCCCTGGCTGGTCAGTGGCTATGGCTCCCACTCTAATGTCTTTGGATCCCTCTGTGCAAATGTAACTGGAGGTCTCCTATTTGTGAGGTGTTGAACCAGACCCTGAGATAAGGCACCAAAGACCTGGTCCCTGAACACTCAGGGGAGATGGATGTGGAGATGATGATGTGGTAGCTAATGTTACGTGGACTATCTCAGAGGCAGATCAGTGCTGAGAGCCCATACAATGACCATTGCTTTGGATCCTCACAAAATTCCTGAGATAGGAACTTTGTTATCCTTGCTTGACATGTGGGGAAACTGAGGCTCAGGGAAGTGAAGTCATACATTCAGTGGCTGAGCAGAGATTTGAACTCTGGTAACTTAAGATCCCACCACTTAGGGGTCCTGGGGGTACAGATTAGGGATAGCCTGAACCATCCATGGCAGCTTCTGGGTGAGGGATGGTGAGCTGGGGACTGGGTGGGGCAGAAGAGGGGAGGAAGAGAAAGGTCCTCATTGAGGCCTGGATGTGAGAGAGGCTGGCATGTATGGGGATAGATGTAATGGGGGACACATATGATCTATCCCTATCTATCCACACCTATCCCCATACACACCAGTCCCCCATCATATGGGGGCCCTTTTGAAATAAACGTCACAACAGGAATTAGTCAAGCCCACGGGCTCAAATGGTCTGACCACCTCCCACTCCCATTTCTATCCCCACTATTTAATAAATTCCCTTTCCAGACAGATCAACCGAATATATAGATACATCGTATTTAAAAAATAAAATCTTATCTGTTTTGGAGAGCCGTGGGAAATACCTGAGCCGCACTGGGGAGATCATACATCCTTCAGACATGGGGAAGTTTCAGTAACACCAAATTTCTCAAATAATTAGAGGATCAGCCTCTCCGTTCAGTTCTGTAGACCTAATGGGTTGGCAGTTGCATATCTTGGGAGATGAGCCATATTCTGCCCCCCCCCAATTTGTCTTCAAACTCCAAATGCAGTCATGGGTTCAGTGACAGGTAGATCACACGCTTTCCCTTGTGTCAACCTGAGAATCCAGTGGACAGGAAGGAGGCCTTTGCGGGGGATGGCCGAGATGGGAAGGAGACGAAGCCATGGGTGATGGTGGTCGGGGTTGGCATTAGGCCCAGGGTCTCCTCTGCGACGAGAAACTGGAGGGTGAGCCACAGGGCACCAGTGCCAGCAGGCAGGTCTGCAGGGATGAGAACATCACCCAAGCCAACAACTCACGCCGTGTTAGGGAGCCTCTCTGTTACCTTGCAGCCAGAGAGTTTTCCTCTTGCTTGCTCTGATCGTATCCCTTCTTTCCCTGCTTCCTATCTGCCAATGACTCCTACGCGGTCTTTCGAGATAAAGGCTTTCTATTCCACTCCTCTAGCCACCGTGGAGATCTATGCTCTGCACATGCAGCTTTAAAATGCTTCTCCCCCTTTCCCCTGGCTAATTTCTATTTATCTGTAAGATTCAGTACAGGTGTTACCTCTTCCAGGAAGCCTTCCTGGATTCCATCCATCTGTCCACTGCCTGCTGCGCTTGTTGCCCAGCCTCTGTGATCCCCAGCTATAACTCATTGGTTTTCCTCTTTTCCTCTTTGGCCTGGCCTCCCTGGGGCAGTGTCCATGGCTGTGTCTCACACATCCTTATGTACCTAATGCCTACCAAAATGCCCGGCCTGCGGTAAGTGATCAGTAAATGCTTGTTGAATGCGCGAATGAGAAATTTCATGAGTAAATGAATGAATGCATGGATATTCTATGATGGTGGTTCTCAACCAAGTGTGATTTCTGCCTCCAGGGGACATCTGGCAATATCTGGAGACTTTTTGTTTGTTTGCCACGACTTGCAGGGAGGAAGAGGAGAGACACTCCTGGCCTCTAGTGGTGGAGGAACCAGGGATGCTTATAAATATCCTGTAACACACAGGATGCATACTCACTCCCACCCTCTTGCCCCAAACAAAGAATCATCCAACTCCAAATGCCAACACTGCCAAGGTTGAGGAATCCTGCTCTGTGTGTCAGGGCCTGGGTCTGTTGCTACAGGCAACAGAGGAGAAAACAAAGACATGATCCCCACCCCTAGTGAGTTTATGATCTGGCAAAGCACATATGAGTGACCCCTGAGAAACCACTGGGAATCTGAATAGGACAGGGACATTTACTGCACACCCCCAAGAATTAGTCACTGGTAGTAGCTCTACCCAGCTGAATTCCTACTCTTCCTTTAAAACCACTTTAAATGTCACTTCCTCGGGGTGCCTGGGTGGCTCAGTCAGTTAAGTGTTTGCCTTTGGCTTGGGTCATGATCTCAGGGTCCTGGGATCCAGCCCCATGTCTGGGTTTCCTGCTCAGCGAGAAGTCTGCTTTTCCGTCTTCCTCCTCCCCCCTGCTCATGCTCCCTCTCTCTCTCAAATGAATAAATAAAAATATTTTAAAATAAATAAATGAATAAATATCACTTCCTTCACGCAGCCTACCCTGATGCCCCAGTTTGCCCTTTCTCTCTGCCGCTGCAGACAACACACTGTCCCATAATTCTGTGTGTATGTGACCGTCGCCTCTCCAGCCTGAGGACAAGTGCTGTGTCCTAGTTGTGGTTTTCTCCTGTGTTTAGAGAATAGAGAGCGGTTTACTAAATGTTTGGGGAAATGAACACCAGAAACAGGACTGTCACAGACATCAAGCCAACAGTGGGGTTTCCCCACGTTCCGGAACCCAGGGGAACGTCTGTATGAGGGCCGCTATTGCTGAGAAGCCCAGAGATGCCGATGAGCTCCCAATCCCAGTCATGAGTTGACACAGAGGAAGAAGGCTGTTCTGGGTCGTCAGTATTTTGTCATTGACTTTGCCAAACCAGAGAGCAAGACGTTCTCCCAATGAGCATGTCAACTAACAAGCTATAAATTAAAAGGCAGGGGAAAAAAAAAAGGTCTGCTAATTCCAACCCACTCTATTTTTTGCTCACAGCTGCTTGGGAGGGAATGCACTGTGCCTTTCAGATGGAACATTTCTTTGGCTAAGCTCCCCTCTCTCTGCCTGCCCTGTCATTTCCCTCCGCCAGGATCCCTCCTAGTTGGAGCCTGAGGAGCCTTGGCTTTGGGGGTCACACAGACCTGGGTGCAAATTCCAGCTTGGCCACTTCTTAACCATGTCTGTCTGAGCTCCGGTTTCTTCACCTGCAGAATCTCAGCTTCTGAGCAGGCCTGGGAAACACCTAGACTTCTGGAGTGAGAGGTTCGCCAGTGTCCCTGGAGGATTGTAGATCACCCCCAGGATGCCTGGTTCAAGGGGGAGGCAGGGCTTCTGGTCCTTGGAAAGGAGCCTCCACATTCCCAGCTCTCACCTGTCCAGGATCCCCTAAACATCCCTTAGCCATGCAAAACCCCACTGCACACACAAGGAAACGGAGTCTCAGAGAGTGGAAGTCAGCTTAGACAGGCTTCACAGAGATGGGTGCAGAGGCACTGGACCCTCATCCCTCATTCACTGCTATATATTCTCCTACATAGTAATAACAGTGGCATCTGCTATTTATTAAGTGCTTACTAACGCACCGGGCGCGGAATGATCTTCACACCCTCTGAGGAGCAAAAAAACCCATAAAAGGAAAATTTGCTTAAATTGAACCTCATTAAAACCAAGAATGTCTGCTTTTTGAAAGACGATGTTAAGAAAAGGAAGACAGGCCACAAATGGGGAGAAACTATTTGTAAATCTCCGATCTGGTAAAGAATTGCACCCCATAATATAGAAATAATTCTCTAAACTCAATAGTAACCGGGGGCTTGGGTGACACAGTCAGTTAAGTGTCCGACTCTTGGTTTGGGCTTGGGTCATGATCTCAGGGTCCTGGGATACAGCCCCACATTGGGCTCTGCGTTCAGCATGGAGTCTGCCCATCTCTCTTCTTCTACTCTTCCCCCCCACTACCCCTCCCCATTCACTCTCTCTCAAATAAATAAATAAAAGCTTAAAAAAACCCCAAAACAAAGTTAAACCTACACCAGCCATATGATCCAGCATTTTCACTCCTAGGTGTTTACCTAAGAGAAGGGAGACCAGATGTCCATGTGAAGACATGTTCACATGTCCACAAAGGATCTATTCACAAACTAGAAACAACCCAAATGTCCATCAATGGCTAAAAAGACTGTGATACATTCAGATGATGGACTATTGACCACTTAGCAAGGAAAAGGGATGAACTATTGATACCCATAATAATACCCATAATAACAGAGATGAATCTCAAACAACATTACACCGAGGGAAAGATTTAAAAAAAAAAAAAAAAAAGAAGAGTATGTAGGACATGATTCTGTTTGTAGACAATTCTAGAAAATACAAACTAATATATTGTGAGAGTGCTAGCCTGGGGGAGGTGGGGGGAGTGGGAAGGGGTGAGCCAAAGGAACTTTTATCAAAGGGCATGAAAGCATTTTAGGGGAAATGCATGTGTTCATTATCTCGATTGTGGGGAGGGTTTCACAGGTGTGTATACATATCTCAAAACTTCTCAAATTGTACATTTAAATGTGCGGTGTATTGAACACTAATTACACCTCAATGAGGCTGACAAAAACCAAAACCTCTAATGATAAAACCTGAGAAAACAAATAGTGTTTCACTCCTGTTTTATAGAAGGATAAACTCAGAGATAAGCTCAGAGAGGTTAGGTCCACTTAGAAAGGGTTACCCAGCTAATACGTGGTGGATCTAGGACTCAGGATAGGAGAGGGTGATTTTTTTTTTTTAAAGATTTTATTTTAAGTCATCTTTTCACCCAGCACGGGACTCAAACTCACAACTCTGAAAGCAAGAGTCACACGTTCTGCTGACTGAGCCAGACAGGCGCCCCTAGGAGGGGGTGAATCATAAGCCCCACTTCTCAGTTGCTGGGCACTCTGCACTCAGCAACCAGTGCTTGTCCTGTCTTGGGCTAAGTCCTGAACTCCGGCAACACTGAAGAGAGCACCCACCCCTCCCACACTGTCCCTCCTGCTGCTACTGCGTAGCTTCTCTTCCTTCTGGCTGATCAGCGACTGGGGGGCTCTGCTCTCCTGTGCCCAGACTGACCAATGTCAAAACTGACCCCTTCGAGTTTCCCATGGCACTTAGATTCCATGCCAATGTCTCACTGGGGCAGCTTGTCCTCTCTGGTCCTGTCCCATCTCTCTCCTCCTCTGCCCTCCCCAACTCCATTAGGGTCAACCTGTCTTTCCTCCAGGCTATAGGAGGGAACTAGCCTGATGCTTCGGGGAGGGCTTCCCTGTCCCTGCTCTTGGGTCCTGATGCTCCAGTCTCCACAAGCCGTCAGAGGGGTCCCTAAAAGTGGCAAATGATAGACTCACATCCTCCCCCTATTACACTAAGATCAAACCTCTACACTGGCTTCAGGTGCCCTTGGGGACTGGCTCCTCCGGCCACCTGGCTGAGCCTTTTCCATGCCTGTCTGCATTCCCAAGCCTGCTCCTCCTTCCTGGAACCCTCTTCTCCCACATCCCTGCACAGCTGGCTCCTCCTCCCTGCCCAGCTCAAATGTCACCTTCTAACTGGGTCCCCTGGCCACCTCTGTAAGGAATCACGTTTACCCCTGGCCCCCCGACATTCATAATTACTCTCCTTATACAGTAGTGGACACAATATGAAATCCCCTTGCTTAGCTATGGGTTTACTTGTCATCTGTACCCCATGTTTAGATCAGAGCCTTGTCCCTACTAAATGCCCAATGAATACATATAGGTATCTGTAGGAACAGGTGTCTGACTGGCACATTCACCCTGAACTTGGAGAATCAGGACTGTGGGAAAGCTGTGTGACACTGGTCCAAGCACTTAACTTCTCTGAGCCTCAGATCCCCCATCTGTAAAATGGGTATAGTCTGCTTCCCTTCCGCATGGTGGTGTTGGAGGGCAAGGGACCCTGCACACAGAATGTCACTAGAACATGACAGTCCTATTATTATTATTATTATTTCCTCCTCGAGTGTGAAGGATAACATTTGGACTTGGGGAAGCCACTACAAGGCCCTTCTCCATCACCAATCCTGGACTGGCATCTGTCTTCCACGGATGAGGATGTGCCTGGGAGAAATCAGCCGACACATGACAGGACGATGCAGCTCCCAGAAGAGGCCTCAGCTAAAGAAAGAGCAAAGCGCCCCTGACGAGACAAGGGGAGGTTTCAGACAATATCTAATTGGTATTCTCCGAGCGATGCAAAAGGACACTGCATCTCTAAAAAGGGAACAATCGGAGATTAGGGAAGATCGCTGTGAGAGAAAAGCTTGTTTAAATCTATTACTGAACAAAAATGGTCTGTGGGTTTTGAATGGAAAATTTGTGTTCCTGCTCCCATCTCAGATTAACCCGTGGCAGGGCACCGCTGAGCACGCGAGGGGGTGCGCATAGGAGGAGGGGGAGAGGGTCCCCTGGCTGACATTTGCACAGTGTTCCCACACCCCGCTGCTGAGTGCTAACCCACAGGATCCCTCGGAGCCCCAGATCACTCTTGGACACAGTCCTCCCCATTCTACGGAGGAGGGGACTGAGGCTCAGTGAGTGGCTTGTATAAAATACACAGCCAGGGTAGGTAAGGCTGAGATTTGAACTCATGTCTCCCTGTGTCCAGAGTCTGAGCTCTTAGGATATGCACAAGTGTGAGTGTGTGTGTGACTCACTGACTTTTAGGGCAAGAGGGACCTCAGAACTCAGCTCCTCTGACCATTTCCTTTCACAGATGGCGAAACGGATTCATGTATGGGAAGGAATTTTCCTTGGGCCTTGCCCAACTGACAGTATGAGGATGTTGCAAATTCGGATGGGATGAACACTCACGGGGCGCCGGGCACAATGCTAAGCCTTCACATTTGTCTCCTCATCCACCCCACAAGGGGAGGAAGGCACTGAGAGCCCGTTTTATAGCTATGGAAACTGAGGCTCAGAGAGCAAAATCATGGCTCAGGTGGACAAAGCTGAAGACCCAAGCCAGTTCTGTCCCCATGCCTTGTGGAGTGCTGTTTGGGGACCCCTCTGTACATACATGTGTCCCCCCCCATCACAGGATACCATGGTGGTTCTCCAGCATCTTCCAGATCCCCAGCCTGTGCTCAGGTGCCAGCTAAGGCCCAAAGCTGGGGTTACAATGCATTTTGACCAGCGGCCACTTGTGTATCCCCAAGGGGGCCAGGTGGGAGTCCTGTACCATGGGCCTGGGATACAGATGCAGAATGGTTCCTGACACCTCCCAGGTGCTGTACGAGATGACGGCAGGATGGGAAATGAATGGCCTGGCTCTTGAGCCTAGAAGGAGCATCCAGGGGGCAAGCAGGCCAATGGGAGCACCGCGTTTACTTCCAGGGCATTCTTGCGTGGAGTAGAAATTCTGCCTTCTGGTGCAACTCACTGCTGGACAGTGTCTGGTGGTCGGACAGAGGGCTCTCTTGTGACAGAAGTCCTGCCTGGCCCTCCCGAGGTGCTGAGGATAAAATAACCCCCAGGCTGGTCTGTGGGTCATTGGCCTCCACTTCCCCTCACTGCCCTGGGTGACAACCGTGCTCTCCATCGCCTCCTTCACCTTCCCTGCCTGGCCTTCTTTTGCTTCCTGGAACACTTCACACTGGTCCCCTCCTTAGGACTTCTGTGTTCCCGGCTCCCATTCCCTGGAACATTCTCTCTAGTTCTTTCTAGGCTCCCTCCCTCCCTTACTCAGGCCTTTGCTCTCTGAAGCTTCATCTGGACACTCTGGTCACCGGTCACTGGTGGTCAGACTCCACTTCATTTCCCTGAAGGACCTTTCTCCAAGTCCTTGTTCCAGCTGCATTTTTTATTCCTCTAGTTGTGTGTTTCGTCTTTACTATCTGGTTTATCCCATTAGAACATAAAGGGTTTAGGGGTGCCTGGGTGCCTCAGTTGGTTCAGCGTCTGCCTCTTGGTTTCAGCTCAGGTCATGATCTCATGGATCATGGGATCGAGCCACATGGCTGGCTCTGTGCTCACTGGAGAGTCTGCTTGGAATTCTTTCTCTCGCTCTCTCCCTGCATCTTCCCCTGCTCATGTTCTCTCTCTCTCTCAAATAAATAAGTAAATCTTTAAAAAAAGAATAGAAGGGGTTTCTTGTATGATGTCAAGATATCTTGCCTATCTTGCTCACCGCATAATCCCAGCAATCAGCCCTGTGCCCCTACAGATTTGGTGCTCATTAAATATTTGTTGAATGAATGACCTGTCCAAGGTCCCAGGGCACATGAGAGATGGGTGCAATCAGGGCAGGCTGCATGGAGGAGAAACCCTTTTCTGATTCTTGTACTTTTACAATCAAGGAATAACCCTCAAGTGCTTACCTTTCTCCTCCCTCAGTTTTCCGACCTATAAGCGGGGGGTTAGTAAAACTCTTCTCATGGACCCACCAGCTCTGACCCTGGATTCTATGAAATGCCAGTTTCTTCTTCTCTCAGTCATCCGTGGCCCGGCTGCTCATCTGCTGGAGCTGGGGGAAGGCCTGTTCCAGGGATGCCGAGGCCAGGGCCACGTCTCGACCTCTCTCTCTTAACAGAGCAGACATCTTTATGGCCATTAGGGTTTGTTCAGGGTGTGTCACGGACTGTGCCCCACGATGCTGTGTGTGGTAAGAACAAATCCAAGGCAGAGAGAAGGGGCTTAATCCAGCAAGAGTGTTGGGGCCTTTGTCTCCTTCCAGAACATCTGTGGGACCTGATCTGCCTTTCCTGGCATTTAGTATCACTTGTACCTGGCTTTGTGCACCCCAGGCAAGCGTCCATGAAAGGGCTTCTCAGCCCAGTGGTTCTCTGCGCATTCGAATCACTCATGAGACTTCCTCATTCTCTACTCCCAGAGACGCTGTCTCACCTGACCGGGGGTGAGACCCAGGCCCTGGTGTTCTCTAAAATCTCCCCAGGTGATACAGAGGTACAGCTAGGGTGAGAGGACACAGGTCACATGAATCGGGGCGGCCGAATCAGGTTCACCAGGAACATGTCTGTTGAATCACAGACCCATTGAGCCAAAAATATCTGCAGCCAGTGGGTGGGGTCCAACCATCCCTGCCTTCTAAGGAACAGCCTGGGGGATGGTTATGCACATTAACTCTTCTGATCGCTTTCTGAAAAAGAGCTTTCTTGAAGTGTAACTGGAAAACAACACCCTCCATATTTAGAGTTGGGTAACTTTTGACATGCATGTGCCCATGAAACCGTCCATCACTGCGGTCAAGATAGAGGACATCTCCATCACCCCCATGGGCTTCCTCATAAGCACCTCGAACTTGAACTTGACTGGCTTAGAATAAAAGCCCATGCAGGTGAGCACAGTAATCCAGAGGCCAACCTTTGGCTTCAGTCAAGGGTCGGGTCCCTATGCCGGTGCTTCGCCGTGCCAGCTGTGGGACTCAGGGTGGTGGCTTCACTGTGACAGTTCCAAACTCTGCAGCATTATTGGGTAGTGAAAGAGTTGTCTGGAGAGCACCATGCTGAAAGGAGGACCCCCATTGGCAGCAATGATCACGAATATCAGATCCACTATCATCTCCATGACCCTCATGGCAGCAGGACTGGGAAGGAGAGAGTTGCTTGGGGAGGGCGAGCATCTTGTCTTCCTGTCTGTTGGGTGTCCACTGCCCAGCACCATGCTAGCTTCTACTCAGCTTCTGGTAAAAATGGGTGGAATGACACATGACACATGACAGACTATCCTGCACTGGGTAGGGGTGGGGTGTTGTAGAGCCTTTGCTCCCCCGCCAAACCTCATGGACTCCAGCCCTACCTTCCTTTGCCTTCTCTCCCGACTGCATGTGCCCTGCTGTGATTGGGGTCACACGCCTGCAGCCTGGCCCTCCATCTTCCCAGACTGTCATTCCTGAGAGCACAGCTATTTCCTGGGGGACACCTACATTATTTATTTCCTAGCTCATTCGTTTCTGTTCAGAAGTTTATATGTTTGCACATTGGCTCCTTTCGTCCATTGTTCAGGCAGGCAAGAAGTTTCGTGGAATCACTTGGGCACCTCGGTTGGACAGTGCCTGTCTTACCTTGGCACTTGGCTCTGGAGCAGGGTGTAGATAAGTGTTTGGTAACTAGCCCAATGGAGAGGAAGCAAGGCTTTCTGTCCCTGCACTGCTCCCATGGACAAATTCATCATTGCATGTGATTTTTTCCCCCTGCTCTCAATGGCTGTTAAGTCTGGGGTCTGTGCTCCTCCTGTGGTCATAGACACATTTTCCCTGAGAGGCACTGCAAGTTCGCAGTGCACTTGTGCAAATCTTTTCTCACCAGCTGAGCTGCTAAATCCTGGAGGGCAGAGGCAGACCTTCAGCTGTAACAACCTCTCATAGAGCTTAGTACATTGTGCTCAGAGTGGCAGTTGGAGGCAACAAAGACAGTCACTCACAATCATAACGGCAACAGCTACCTTTTACTAAGTTCCTAGACAAAATCTGGCAGTCTCTACACCTCTCCTCATTAGACCCTCCAAATAGCCTGCTGCTGTTGTTGTTTTTATTGGCCTGATTTTACATTTGAGGAAATCAGGGCTCAGAGAGGTCAAGTGGACACACAGCCTTCACCGACAGAGCAGGAGTTAGAGCCTAGATCTGGTTAGGACTCCAAATACAGTGCTCTCTCCACCCACTCATTCAAAGGATATTCGTGGAACATGTGCCCTGTGCCAGACACCATGCTGGAGATATATGTGGAGCAAAAATAGATGTGGTTCACATTCTTCTGGAACCTGCCTTGTTAGACACTCATGGAATAAGATATAAGTCCTATAGAATCTTACCCATTAACTCAGGAGCTGCCAGTAACGCAGAATCCCAATCCAGAGGCCGGAAGATGTCAGTGGTAAGTGAACCAGGGAGAACTGGGCCACGTAACCATGGCAACAAAGGTGTCAGCTCCTGCTCCTTCTGCTTTGCCATCCCTGTGTGGCTTCACTTCATGGTAGAAAAACATTGACCACACCATTCTTCATGGTCTTTATATTCAGAGAGGAACAAAGGGAAGAGAGAGTGAAAAGCCCATCCCAGTTACACCTGCCCTCTTTCAACGATCTTTCCCAGAAATGTCCATTCAGCACCTTCCGCCTTCATCTTGCTGGCCAGACAATGTCACATGGGCATTCCCAGCTTCAAGGAAGGCCAGGCATTCAACCACAGTAGAAGAAGCACAGGGAGGATGGGGATGGTCTTGGGTGTTCAATAAATTCAACCACAGTTCAGCCAAAGAGCTCCCTGGGGAGACAGGTTTCAACCGAATCATCACAGAGAGCTGAAGGCACAGTGACCAGCTGGGATAAGGAGTCTGAAGGAAAGAGATAGGATTCTCTGGGTATATTTATGTTTCTGGTCTCTGGTGCATTGGTGGCTGTGGGCGAAGGACAGCTGATGCTTGAGCTGGGATGGAAAGAATGGGTGATCTTGGTGGAAGTTGGAGGGAAGAAAGTTTCGGGCAGATTAACAGCTTGTGCAGTGGTGAGAGGTGGGCAGACATCCAACCATGCTGGGAACAGCAGATCATATTCATAATTTTGGTCCTTATTCCAAAAGCCATGGGGAGCCAGCAGAAGGGTCTTCAAACGGGGAGGTGGCGTTGGCAGATCCATGTGTTGAAAAGATGATCCGAGGGAGGCAGAGCTAGAAGCCAGGAGGCTGATGAGGGGACCATTGCAGTTGGCCACGTGAAGGCTGATGGTGGCAGAGACCAAGCTGATGGCCCCGGGGAAAAGGGAAAAGTGAGCTGCTCTGAGAAATATTTAGGAGGAAAATTAATAGCACTTAGAGAGAACTGGATAAAGGGAGTGAGGGAGAGCAAGGAAGAATGGATGATTTCCAAGTGTTTGTCTTGCTCAAGCATACATACGGCGTCACAGTTCACCAAGCCAGCGAACATGGCAGAGAGGGAGGACCAGGTCTGTCGCGTGGCAGGAGCCTTGAGCTGCAGCATGCTAGCCAAGTGAGGGTTTGCCACAGTGTGGAATTAGAAGGCATTCTTCTTTTTGCAAAGCCCATCCTTCACCTTCAGACAGCTACCATCGGCTGTGCTTGTTGCTAAATACACCTGCTTTGGGTTTCTGCTTGAGTCTCTTTTAGTTATTTCCCACCCACATTGCAAATGGCCATTTGGGATGGCAACAATTTACCTCGATCCTATCCCTAATCCTTCTTTTTCCATACAAGACATGACGCATTACCCGCACAAGGCTCAAAACATCATCTTGTTCGTTCTTGGAGCCATCTAATTCCTCAGCCATGGATGCTGGGCCAGGAGCACTGGCTATTTTCCCTCCTACATGTTCATCTTGTCCTTGAAAAGACCCCCCACTGTCCTTCTCAAAATCAGCCAGCCCCAGAGTCTAATGGCTTCTGACAGACTGACTGATTCTGATGCTCAAAACTAGTAATGGAGGAGCAGGCATGGCTTGGCGGTGGTTGTGATTCTTAGTGTTATGTGGATGGCATCGATTAGGCGGAGGCAAGCCAATCTCTCTGACTGAGTCAGCTTCCTGACCAGTGACAGGCTCGTCCTGTGTTTGGCATGACAAGCTATCTGCCTGCCAAAGTTCCTGCTAGCTGCGCAAAGCTAATCAGAAAACTGAAATTGCTTGAGCCCAGGATAAATTGGAACGTACTCCTCTCTCTCAATGCTCTGAGTTGTGGGATGGCTGGGACCATCCTGTCACAGATTCGTCAAACCATGGATTTGTCCATTTGCTTAGAGTACTTAAATTTTTTTTCTTTTTTAGATCCACAGGAAAAGATGTTTGTTAAAGACTTTTGTAATAATAGCGAATGGCAGGTCTAAAACAAATTTTTTCATTTGAGCCCAGCTGATTTGCAGATGAGGACAGACTCATGCCTTTGCAGTTCTAACTACTTGGGAGGATTTGGGGTTATTTGTTATGCAACTTTATCATCGCAGGAGCTGACTGTTACAGGTATTGACGTCCATCTAGCTATTTAAGCTCTATGAGGGGAGACATCATTGGGTGCCTCCTATCCCTCTTACTCTCCACATCCAATCCCCAGGCACCTCTTGCCAACTTGACATTTTAAACCTACCTCGTATCTACATGAGCTCTCTATCACCCCCCTAGGTCAAGTGTCTATAAACTTTTTTTTTTTTTTAAGATTTTACTTATTTATTTGGGAGAGAGGGATCACAAGCAGGCAGAGAGAAGGGGAAGCAGCCTCCTTGCTGAGCAGAGAGCCCAATGTGGGGCTCGATCCCAGGACCCTGAGATCATGACCCAGACCAAAGGCAGAGCCTTCACCCACTGAGCCACCCAGGTGCCCCTAGCCTCTATAAACTTTTATCCAAATGACTCCAGTTACTTCCTAGGTCTGTTCTCTTGCCAGTGGCCAGTGTGAGTTCTAGACCAACATATTAAATCCCTCCCTGCTCAAAACCCAACAGAGACTTCCCATTTCACTTAGAAATAACCCAATCTCTGTCATGGCTTTAAAATCATCAGATAGTCTGTCCTTAACGGCCTCTCTGCTACCACACCTTATAGAGAACAGATGCTAGGGTGGGACCTGCCATCACGACCTGGACCTGGTCCAGTCCAATTTTCCTGCTACATAGAGTGAACCCCTTTGGGGTAACAAGTGTCCTCAAGTCTCCCTGACTCTTCCCTGGTTACAGAACCGCTGATTCCGAAAAACCTGGCAGAGCTGGGATAAATTGAATTCTTCCTTGTTTCCATTCCCACCTTAGTTTCTGCCTCCAAAGCTCTCTCATAATTTACAGCCTCCTTAGATTAATTGTCAACAACAGCCAGTGTCATTAGGGATTTTGCAACTGGGTTCAGGATGGTGCATTAATTCAGGTCTTTTTTTTTTTTTTCCTTCCTCGAGACATTTTACTCAATGATAACTCACTGGGTCTGCTACCTATCCCTTGATGCTCAATAACAAGGCCACTTTAATAGTAATTAATTCCAATATTAAATATATTTTCATTAAAAGCAGAATGACAGGTCAGATTTAGTAAGTTATGAATCATCAGAGCCGGACTGTACCAGCTTCGCTTTACAAATGTTAAGTATTCCCCAAACTCTCAATTTCCCATCTTTCTCCCTATCCTGGGGTCTTAATTATGATGACAATGATGACAATGCTAATAATTATCACTGTCAACATGTACTGAGTGTTTTCTGAGTACCAGACACCATACTGAGCACTTTATGTGCATTATTTGAGTTAAAACTCAATCTTTTCTAGTAGGATCTATTATTATCTCCATGTTACAGGCGAGGAAACAGAGTCTGGGAGAAAAGAAGGAATTTCCCCAAGATCACACAGCTAATAATCAGCAGGGGAAGATTCAAACTCAGGCTGCCCATAAAATCAGCATTCTTGATCCCTAAGCGATTAATTTCCTCCCGCTGAAGGGGAGGCTGAGGAACAGAAACTCTACCCCATGGACTATACTCAAAAATAAACCCGGGAAAGCCGACTTACTCTACAATGTAATTAAAAACAGAGCGTGTCTGATGCCAATGAAAGTTAATGGCTTATGCTGCAAAATCTGGCTTAGTGGCCTTTTATCTCTAAGGCAAGACACTGGCACTGGAAATACCAGGAACTTTGGAAGCTGAGAAGCGTCTCAGCTGTGCTTGATCTTGGACAGGAGACATCATTCATGTATAACCTGTTCTGCTTTTCCCCACCCACCTGATTTCACACCACCCTCAGGTACCCATTTTGTGGATGGAAGATGTAAGAGCTAAAGGAAAATTCATGTGGTGGTCAAGCGCAGGGGTGGGGGAGCTGGGAGAACCGGCCCTTATACCGCCTCCTAGTGGTGGAGATGGCCACAAACCCCATGCCAACAAAAGTCAGCCCTTTGCCTCTCACAGACCAGGATTTTTCAATCTCAGCACTACTGACATTCTTTGGGGTGAGGGCTGCCCTCTGCATTGTGGGCTGTTTGGCAGCATCTTTCTAGAGCACAGCATACTGTTTACACGAATAAAAAAAGATATACTTCTCATCTTAAGCCATTTAAAAATCATTTTCTTCACATATATGATGAATGGTCTACTCCCAGTTTTCCTCTTTAATACTGGGATTTGTCTTATATACCAGCGGGTTTTGTTTCTGAGAAAATATGATGGTTTCTTTCTCTCCTTCCACCTTCTTTCACTAAAATGATGAGCATGCTGATACCTAGCTCTTAGAATTGCTGGGGGTGGAGGGGGTGCCCTATGTCAGTGGCCTGGTATACAGTAAGGGCTCCATAAATGCTAACTGCCTTATAGAGCCAGCATGGACTCCTATGAAAAGAGGTCAGTGGTACAACGGAGAAAAGCCAGCAGGGCAATGAGACTGGAGCCCTTGGTTTGTGTCCTACGCCTGTCACTGCCTTACTGGGTGGCCTTGCATATATCACTTACCCTCTCTGGTCCTATGTCAAGTGCTGGATACACAGTAAGGACTCCATAAATGCTCATTTCCTTTTCACCCCTGTAGAGCCAGCAAAGGCAGTGAGAAAGTTGGGCTAGAGGCTCTCAAGGGCCCTCCAGCACTGCATGGTAGGTTTCTTGCAAGGCTACACATGGTAGTAGTTCCCTAAGTATGCACTAGAATCATCTAAGGAACTGGTTAACATGCAGACTCCCAGGCCCTAAGCCAAAGAGTTTCTGATTTAGTAAGTCTCAGCTGGATCCTAGGAATCTTCATTTTAACCAAGTCCCAACCCCACCTCCAGATGATTGCTATGGAAGGGGTCCTGGGACCAGGCTCTGGGGAGCTGTACCCCCAGGAGAATCAGAGGCCCCACAAGCTTGTTGAGAACAGGCACTGACATTGATATTTCATTCTTTTCTGGTTTCTGCAATAAACTCTGAAAATTGAACATTGAAAACAGATTTTTGAAAAGTTGGCCTGGGTAAGGTTGCTAGCAAATCAAATCTCACTGGACGTACAGGTTTAGAAATGAGGCTCTGTGGACTGGGGTCCAAGTAGGTATCAACCAAGAAGCATTCTGAATACTTGGTCCTATGCTAGGCATGCACATGCTTGCGTGTGTGCATGTGTGCGTGTGTGCATGTGTGCATGTGTGCATGTGTGTTCTGGGGAAGAGAGGTGGAAGCTGTCTCTTACAGCCTCACCATTTTGTTGGGTGGAACAGACATTTGCAGGTCAAAATACAATGATCGTAATGGTAGCAACTACTCCATGCAAATGCTTGCTATGCACTGGGCCCCTCCTTACACACTTTCTCATAGGGAGTCTAACTAACACCTCCACGAGGCAATGAAAGTGTCTCTATTTCACACATGGGGTAGCAGAGCCTCCAGGA
Organism: Mustela putorius furo; assembly: GCF_011764305.1. NCBI lineage: Eukaryota > Metazoa > Chordata > Mammalia > Carnivora > Mustelidae > Mustela > Mustela putorius. The sequence continues at coordinate 1,135,501 of NW_025421422.1, read as the reverse complement.
GTTGGAGTAACTTGTGCTTTGTTAGGAAGTGGCAGAGCCAAAATCCCTGCAGCCAGTCTTCCTACAGAGCTGTGATTTTACCACACTGCCCCATGCTGGTGAGTGCGATGGTTATTTTCAATCACGGGAAGTGAGAGTTTGTAACCAGGATGCTAATTGGCAGGTAGACAACGGGAACATTGCAAGGTTAGAAAGAAATACCAGTCCCTGTGGGTTGGAACAGAGAGCAGAGGCAAGATTTAATCAGGCCTTGAAGGCTGTGGGGAAAGTCAGATGGGCAAGGGCAGGGGCAAGCTGTGGGAGTGAAAAATGGATTTAAGTTGCATTTCATTCTTTATTTGTTCAAAATCCGTTGGCTCTTCCAAAGGACGTTTGCCTGTTCCTCCCTCTCTCCAGTCTATTCCTTTCATTTTCCCTCCCACTTATCTTTCTTCTTTTATGCATCCATCCACCTATCTGTCCATCCATTCATTCACCCACTCATCCATTCCTTCATCTATCCATCCATCCATATATCCAACCACCCATGTATCCATCCATCCTCTCATCCATTCAACCATCCATCTATCTATCCACACATCATCCATCCATCTATCCATACACATATCTGTCCTTCCATCTACCATCCACCCGTCCATCCATCCATTCATCTATCTAACCATCCATCTATCCATCCATCCACCTGTCCATCCATCTGTCCATCCAACCATTCATTCATCTATCCATCCATCTGTCCATCTATCCACACATCATCCATCTATCCATCCACCTGTCTGTTCATCAATCTACCATCCGTCCATCCATCCATTCATTCAGCCACTCATCCACCCGTCATCCATCTATCTGTCCATCCATTTACCATCCATCCAGCTATCCAGCCATTCATTCATCCATTCTATATTTATTGTATAAGCCAGAAATTCCCTTTCTCTACCCCTCTTCTTTCCTTCTCTCTCTCTCCTCTTCCTTTCCCTCCTTCCTCATTCATCCATTCTTCTATTCAACATGTATTCCCTGAGAGCTTACCCAGTGATAGATTCTATGCTAAACCCTGGGGATATATGGCCCCTTCCCTGGAAGAGCTCACAACATAATCAGGGAGAAGTAGGCAGAGGATTATAGGACTACATGGCAACTGGCATGGCAGATCCTGCAGGTGCTATCAATGGTGGCTTCAGGGGGATGAATTTCAGACTGAGAACGATGCCTGTGCCATACCCATCCCGTGATCTCACTTGGCAATAAGATCTGGTTCATCCAAGGCAGGTGGTAGAGTGGGAAGAGCTAGCCTGTGACCTGATGCTGGGTGTCCTCATCTGTACAGTGGGAATACAATAGCTGCCCTGTCTGCCTCAAAGGGATGTGGGGAGATTAAGGAGGATAGGGCCAGTGGCGGGTTCATCATTATTACTGTGTCTGACTTACAACTCTGCAAATTTCAGCTTCACTGGTGGTTTATCAGTCTCATTCACTGCTACTGCCTCAGGGTCTAAAACTGTGCCTGCTACATAGCAGGTGATCAGTAACTATTTGTTGAATGAATGAATAAACATATGATGATTTCCATTTTTTAGATATGGCATCAGTGGCCCAGAAAGGTAGAGCCATTTGCCCATGGTCCCACTCCAAGAAGATGACACACCCAGGGTTTTAAGCAGAGCTGTCACACTCCAGTTCATGAGCTTTCCACTTCCAGCGAGGCTTAATTCTGCCATCAAAGCTCACTGGTAGGGGCACCTGGGTGGCTCAGTGGGTTAAGCCTCTGCCTTCAGCTCAGGTCATGATCTCAGGGTCTTGGGATCGAGCCCCGCATCAGGCTCTCTGCTTAGCAGGAAGCCTGCTTCTTCCTCTCTCTTTGCCTGCCCCTCTGCCTACTTGTGGTCTCTATCTATCAAATAAATAAATAAAATCTTTAAAAAAATTTTTAAAAAGCTCACTGGTAATCACCACGCCCCCGCCCAGCCACCTCCTTACCCTCCTGGTGTCCTGGCAGACAAACACTGTTCTTTTTATTGTTATAATTGCTGTCACCAGGTACTGCGTGTCCCTCTTTGTTGCTGAGGCCAAGTGTGCCCTATTCACATAGCCCGAAGCTTTAATGAGTTCTCCTTGGGCTTCCGCTTGGTTGTTTTTATTGGTTTTCCTCATGGCATGAGATTAAGAAAAATGTCTTTAGAAAGTAGCAAATTACTGGCTTACATAGATTTCCTGGGCTCAGAGGAGATGGATTCACATATGGAAGGTACTCAGCATCCGAGACAACCGTCCATATGGAAAATAAAGTAGCAAGTCATTTGCTCAATGACAAGTTCTAATTTTCTTAATTCTCCCAAACAGTCCATATATAGAACAGATTTTGTCAAAAAGGCACACAGGGCTCCATTGATCTTGTTTATGTTCCCATTGTGGGAGTACTCCTGTCCCACCTGCTTTCCTACTGATGTTTGCTAGGAGCAAGGAACACGTACATTTTTTTTTTTCCTGCATCTTCTATGGAAAGGAACTGGGAATAATCACAAAATTTGTTTTACTTAAACGTGAAAACCACCATGTGAGGGAGGTAATTCCATCCCTACTCTGCCAGCTCAGGGGACAGAGGCTGGGAGACGTCATGTGTTCATTGGTGTCAGAGTGAGGACTCAACCCAGGACTTTCCAATATTAGAGCATACCACCCTCCTCAAGGGCCAGGAGAATTCTGGCTGTAGCCAGGCGATAGATTTTGCAAAGAAACCTCACTGCTCTTCATGGGGACACGTCACCTCTTTTGCCTCAAATATTGCATCTGTGAAATGGAGATATGACCAGCACTTCAGGGTGCTTTGGCTGGGACTAAAAAGGGATCATGAAATGTCATTTATAAAATGCCTCGCACCAGCCTGAAGCATAACATGCCCTTGGCAAATGGAAGACATGGTTTCCATTTCTCGCTACCTGAGGCATCTGCTTCTCTACTCAGCTGTGCATTCCTAAGAGGCAGGGAGCCTGTCTAATTTGCCACTGCTCCCCAGCATCCAGGAGGCTGGCTGGACAGGGAACGGTCTTCAGGAAACCTTTGAAGAAGGAACGAAGGACTGTGTTCATTTCTTGTTGGCACTGGCCTGAGAATGCCTTCCAAATTCAGATTCAATTCACCTCTTACGAGTAAAGCCAGGCATGTGGCTTTCCATCACAGGAAGTGGCAAGGGGGTTTTAAAAGCTTTTCCATGGCAGGACGAAGTGCAAATCCCTTAGGGAGGAGAATTCCCATTGAGACACGAAGACTGCCTTATATTTGCTAGGCCCACTTCGGGCCCCAGAGCCCATTTGAGATGAGCCCTGGGGTCTTGTCATCCATTTTACAGGTTAGGAGAGTGAGGTCCAGACTAGGAAGGAGATTGGTTCATGGCCACACAGACAGGACATGGAAGAATGGGGACATAACTATGTGTATAGTTAAGTAGTCATATCATGAATGTGGGGTCACAAAAGGATGCTTACCCCCAGAGGAAGAGAGAGGGAGCTCTCTGCAGAAGTGACACTTAGGGGCGCCTGGCTGGCTCAGTGGGTTAAAGCCGCTGCCTTCCGCTCAGGTCATGATCTCAGGGTCCTGGGATCGAGCCCTGCATCGGGCTCTCTGCTCCTCCTAGAGCCTGTTTCCTCCTCTCTCTCTGCCTGCCTTTCTGCCTACTTGCAATCTCTGGCTGCCAAATAAATAAATAAAATCTTAAAAAAAAAAAAAAAGAAGTGACACTTAAACTGAGTTCTGCAGGAGAAGTAGAAGTTAGAGAGGCCAAAACATGTGTCAAGACCCTTTGGTTGGAGGAGTGACAAGGAGGCCAGCGTGGCCCAAGCCACGAGGGACAAAAGGCCGTCGGCAGTGCAAATGGGCTGGATTGTGCTTGCCTTATAAGTCCTGAGGTCAAGTGTGGGTTTGGTTTTAAGGGTGGTTGGACTGTGGGCAGTGGGCTGGCATAATCAGGTTGGTTTTGACATATTGCTGTGGTGACTGGGAATGGAAGGAGCAGGAGGTTTTGAGTCCAAGCTATGCTATTTACTAGCAGTGTGACCCTGGGTGAGTGTGGGTCGTCAGGCCAGTTCACTGGGCTGTTGGGGAGAGTAAGGAGATAATGATTATTGAGTTACTATCTCATTATTGAGTTATTAACATCATCATTAGTTAGAAGAGTAATAGGCTTAGAGTCAGGAGTACTAGATTCAAATCCTTGGTCTGCCCATTTACTCCTTTGGGCAGGCAGGAAAGCCCAGTGGTTAAAAGCTCTGACTCTGACACCAGACATGGGGTGTTGGGGTGGGGGCAGGCCACACATGACCATGCACCTGCTGGTGGTGTGGCCTTGAGCAAGGGACTTTCCTTCTCTAAGCCAACTGCAATAGGGACTACCACGTGGGGTGACTGTACGAATTTAATGAAAATAAATAGCATAGTGCCTGTAAGTCATGACTGTTATTATTACTGTGGTCAGGTTGGTTGAAGGACAATGCCACTGTCTTTTTTTTTTTTTTAAGATTTCATTTATTTGACAGAGATCACAAGTAGGCAGAGAGGCAGGCAGAGAGAGAGGGGGAAGCAGGCTCCCCGCTGAGTAGAGAGCCCAATGAGGGGCTCGATCCCAGGACCCTGGGATCATGACCTGAACCAAAGGCAGAGGTTTTAACCCACTGAGCTATCCAGGTGCCCAACAATGCCACTGTCTTCTGCTTCATGCTTGAGGACCAGAAATCAACATCCACCACCTTGGGGATGGTTCAGCTGTAGTCTCGGTGGTTGAGCGATTTCCCTGGAAAAATTCTAAGGCAAAATTCTTCATGGAAAGACTGACATAGACAAAAGAACTGAGTCCATTTCCAGCCCCTCCACCAACCCACTGACCAACCGACCATGAGTCTTTGGCAAGGCCCCAGGTCTCCCCCCGGTTTTTGTCTCCTCCTCTCTGGGCATCGTTCCCGACCAGAGCTGTCCCTTTAACTTGGTGGATGATCAGGACACTTTAGGTTGGGGGTGGGGAGGAAGGAGGATAGGAATCACTCAAATCCAATTTCTGTGGCTTCACCAAGTGCTCCTATCACTTGATAAGGAGCAGCCGGGACCTCAGCTTTGCCTCTGTCAGGGAGAAGTCGGGATGGTTCAGCGCCTCGCAAAGCTCGCTTATCGCATTAGACCGTTCACTTGGCTCCGCAGATAAGACCCAGCTAATCAGACAAGATGCCCTCCACCTCTCCTCAGATCCCTGCTCACCGAATGGCCCTGCTTCCCAGAGGTGAACGCATTTAAAATGATCCCTGACAAGGCATTGGAATTGAAAATTTGATCCAAAGCCTAGTATAAGCTGCTGGTATGCAAGTTTCAGGCTGAGAAATAAAGGCCTGGGGGATTCTTCTTATTCATTCATTTACTGCTTTGTGGGGTTTCTTTTTGGTTCTTTTTTTCCCCTCCTCTGAAACGGTTGCTCTCCAACTTCCTTTTTGGATTTTTTTTTTTTCTCTTCTTTTCCTCCATCTCTTCCAATAAGGGGCCAGTTTTCTTTTGAGAATAGGAAGAACTGCCTCTGCCATTTTGGTTTGCCATTCCAAGATGGCGGGTGTAGTCCATGGAGAGAGCTCCCCCAGCAAGGGAAAAGAAAACCTGGGCCTCACCAAAAGAACACAAAACTATTCCTTAGGCCAGAAGCAAACTGTACAACTACTTAATTTAACATTACACATTTAAAAAATAAATTTAGAAAATTATGACAGATATTTAAAAGACCTATAATTCAGTTCTCCCTTCTAACTAAGTACCTCCTGTACAAAAATTGGTGAAAGTTCAGTTTGGGGAAACATTTTTCTTGAGCTGTATTTCTCTCCTCCTTTAAAAAATACGTATTATCTGATAACCATGTCTTTAGTTCAATCATCTCTTGTTTAGTGCCTAACTAATACACTGAGCACTAGTTATATGCCAGGCATTTTGCTGATTCTCATGCACAGGTTGATTTATATTTAGATACATTTTATTAAATGTAAAATAAAAAAATAAAATATCTTATGACTTTAAAAAAATAGAAGATTTTCTTTTTAAGTAATCTCCACACCCAACATGGGGCTCGAACTCACAACCCTGAGATCAAGAGTCACATGCTCTACTGACTGAGCCCACCAGGCACCCCAGACACATTTTAAATCTCTGAATGAGATGCCTTTTCTGCAACCCGGATGCACAGTATGTCAGTCTTTTTTTTTTTTTTTTTTTTAAGATTTTATTTATTTGTCTGAGAGAGGGAGAGAGAGTGAGCACAGGCAGAAGAATGGCAGGCAGAGGCAGAGGGAGAAGCAGGCTCCCTGCCGAGCAAGGAGCCCGATGTGGGACTCGATCCCAGGACGCTGGGATCACGACCCGAGCCGAAGGCAGCTGCTCAACCAACTGAGCCACCCAGGCATCCCCTTATTGGCGGCATATTTTTCTGGCTTCATGATCCATAAAATGTCAGGTGTCTTATAGTTAATGCCGTTTTAGAGTTGATCAACTCTTTTACTTTTAGATTGTTAGAACTAGTCTTGTCTAGATGGCTAGGCTAGCCAGCAAAATCATCTCATAGGTGACCTAATTTAAAAAACCCTTTGTCTTCCGATGGAAGTCCAAGAAGAGAAATGACTAGCCAAAGGGCACACAGCAAGAGAGAAGAAGAGAATTGGATCCAGGACCCAGGCTCATGACCTCCAGGCATATGAAGTTCATCAGTGTTAACACCCCTCCCCGACATCCTGTCTGTCCCCCAAACGTGATGCTATGGTCTACATTTTCTCTCCTTTGGGTCACTTTCTAACCACAGGCTACCCACCCCTTTCCCTCCAAGTCTGGGCCGACTGGTTCCAAGCGTCTTTGCGGAGACTTGTTGAAAACAGGTACTGTTTCCTGTTCACACCTTTTCTTTGGGCAAGCTGCTTCCTTCCTGGAGTTCCACCTGAGCCACAGCCAGCGAATTCTCACATATAATAACCCACACAATATCCCTTGCTTTGTACAGCTTCTCCAGGACTTTAAGTTCCGATTCCTCCCTTTTTTCCACTAGGGAATTCGTAACCTTGAATCCAAAGTTCTGCAACCTATCTGGGGAGATCTGTGTAGACGGGAATAGCTAAGAATATCTAACATTTATTGGTTCTTCCCCAAGTGCCAGGCCCCATACTAAGCGCTTCACACACATCATCAGCACATTTAATCCTCAGCACATCTCTGTGAGACAGGCGTTATTGTTGCTTCTGTTTTTCGGATGAAGAAACCGGGCTCAAAGAGGTGAAGTGGTCTGCCTAAGGATGCACAGCTCGGTTTTAAATAAAGTTTACCCCAAAGCCCCTCTCTTAATTTAAGTGAAAATTCCTTCAATGCTCTGCTTAATCACTGAACCCCCATGGTCATCACTGTCTCTTGCAGTGTCATTTTTGGTCCTTAATGTTACGGTGAGCACAACTGGATCCAAGCAAAGTGTAGATAGAGACCATTATCCCGGAGCCCCTGCACTGTCTCTGTGACTTGTACAGTGTCGGGTTGACTCCACAGGACTATAACAGCTTTACATTTTTCTTAGGATAAAGGCTGGGTCCCATGCTATCATCTAAAGGGCCCCACATGGCTGGAAACCTCCCCATTCCCCATTTTACCTCAGCCCACTGACCTGCTTCTAATTCTGTGTGTGACTCACGAGCCCTCCTGTCCCAGGGCCCTTGAGTCTGCTGTCCTTTTTCTCTGACAGACGCTCTGTCTGCTCTCCTACCTCCTCAGTTTGGCTTTGTCCCTCAGATTTTATGATTTCACCGGGAAGTCCTTCTCAGCCACCAAGTCCAGGCTGGGATCCCTGGGACACAAGGGCACGGCCCCATGCCCTTTTCTCGCTTCCGGCTGACTTCCTTTGTGAGGGCATGGATGCTGTGTCTGCTTTTGCTCACCATTTTCTGCCTGTCACAAAGCAGCTTTTGATAAATATTTGATGAATGCAACAGGGAGCTCAAACGGCAGCCCCCTCTCCCCCCAGGCTCACCATCCACTTTTCCAATTTCCATCAGATCCTGATAGAAAAACCTCTGGACCAAATCACTTTTATGGCATTTTTTCTGAGCCTGAAGCTTTATAGAAGTATGGTTGCTGCTCTAGCCTGTGTGGCCCACACCAGCAGTATCTGCCAGGTAGACAGGGCCGGTCTTCTTCCTTCAGACTTTATCCTCTGGGCTCTGGATCTAGGACAGGAAGGGGTTGGGTTACCTTCATGCCCATAGCCTTGTCCAGATGGTATTATTCTTCAGGAAAATGGTAGAGTTTGGCCAGTGCCACTAAGAGCTCAATTTCATTCCAACAGACTCTTTCAACTAGATGTCTTGGCAGGGTTGCAAGTTGACGGTAGCAAAACCTCTTGAATGAAAAAAAAAAATGTCTTGAACCCATCCTTCTATCCATCTATGGGATAGAAATTTCCAATACAACAGTACAGATCTGGCTGGCTTCTGCGGTTTTCTTGAAATGGAGAGACCCAGGCAAGTCTATGGGGGAGGACAGGGCTTGTGGGAATCTAAGACTTACAGGCAGGATTAGTGAGATCAGATGCCCATGGAAATGGTCAGAAACTGGAAATGAGTGAAGTGGACTAGGTAGGGCCATGGCATGCCAGGAAACCCTGATCAGGGAACCCAGATCAGACTAGGGGACATACTCTGGTACTGCACACCAGCCAACTGCTAAGACTGTGGGAATGTGAGTCCTGTGTTGTCGACCCTTCTGATTTTTCGAGAGATGCCTGAACTTGGGATTTTCATGCAAAGATCATCCATGTTGAGTGTTGGGATAATTAACTTAAAATATTGTAAAATAATCCATGCCAAGCTCCAAAATGCATGTGGGTTTATGGACGCTCCCTTCGGATTAGGAGTTTAGAAAAATTTCCAGTGTCTTTTGTTTCCCCAGGAGTCCTTTGGAGTGGAATCAGAAAACCACTGTGGGAAAGAGGATGGGAAGAGAGGAACCGTGTGTGAGGGTGCTGGGCTGGTGTCTGAGTGCACGCACACCCACTCTCCCAGGGAAGGCACAAAAGCAACCGCCTCCAGGCAAGCTGACTAGACCATCATGGCACGTCGCTGACATTGGAATTACATTAAATTATCACCACAAGAGTGCCTTCCGCTCTTGTTTGTGTTCCAAAATGTCCCAATGAATTCTAAAAGCAGTGCCATGTTCCCTTAGAAGAAAAAAAAACCCTAATGTTCTGTCCTTTACCGGAGCCCACTCAGGAAAATGAGCTCTCTGAATGGAAGCCTTCCCTCCTTCTCTCCAGGGGACAGAAGGAAACAGGGAGCAGTGATTAAAGCTTTTGATTAGTTCACGGGAATGTTTCTTTTCTTTTACTGTTGCTTTATCTTTACTCAAAAAGAAGTTGGCCTGATAGATCTCAGATGAGAACCAAGTTAGAAGATGTAGGGTATGCACTGGGGTGCAGGGCAAGGAAAGGATAATGGTTTATATTTCCTGAGTGGTTCTCCAGGTGGTAGGACTTATGTTACTCTCCACTTTGTCACCTTGGTTCACGGACAAGTGATATCTTTTGCTAACATAGGCTTTTGGTCCCTGTGGTTTCATAGGATGTGTATTACCACTGACCTTCCTTCCTCCTCTTTCCTTCCTTTTTTCTGTCCTCATTTCCTTCCTTCTTTCCTTCCTGTCCCTCCCTTCTCACCCTTTCTTTCTCCTCCTCCTTTCCTTCCTGCTCCTCCTTCCTCCATTTCTTTAGTCAGTAAATACCTACTTGAGCATCCTTTACCTCTCAGGCACCGTGTTAGGCAGAACGGATAAGATTCACCTAGTTGACTCCCATCAGATGCATATTTAAGTTATATGGATTCACTACACAAGCTCAGATAAGGGAAAAAAGAAAGTTAAATAATTTGGGCAATTTGCCTTAACATTCTCCACATGAGTATCTACCAAGCAACTGGCCACAAGTAATTACTGCTTCCTTAGTCAGTCTGTGTCCTCTCATATGTCTCAAAGTGTGCTCATTTTACTCCACTGAGGGAATTCATTTTTATTTATTTTTATTTTTAAAAGATTTTATTTTCTTATTTGACAGACAGAGACAGCCAGAGAGGGAACACAAGCAGGGGAGTGGAAGAGGGGGAAGCAGGCTTCCTGCTGATCAGGAAGCCCAATGCCTGGCTCAATCAGGACTCTGGGATCATGACCTAAGCCGAAGGTGGATGCTTAATCCTCTGAGCCACCCATGAGCCCCCCTCTCCCCAGTGAGGAAATTAAGATCATGGTGTAAGACAACTGTGGTGAAGAATTTTGGGTATTCATTATTTCCTTTTCCTCCTGTGCACAGAGACCCCCAGCCTCTCTGGCAATGATGTACACACTGAATTCTGTCCATTACTATGCCACTTTTAGGCCCAAACCATGATAGGTCCTCATGTAATCCTCCATATTTGCTCTTTGCTTATCTTCCACATGGATGATGAGCACACATCAGAGAACTCCAGGGCCCAAAGCTCTTGGTAGGGTCTCCATGGAGAAAGGCTTTATTTGTCTGAATGGCTATGAGGAAGGTTGCCTGTTGCATGGGAATGTCTGTAGTAGACATTTTATGAGCAAGATATGAATTTTACTGCTCTAAGTCATTGTGATTTGGGGTTTATTTGTTACAGCAGCTAGTGTTACTAACCCTAACTAATATATCAGTTATTTTACGAAGTGAAGAAAAGGTCATCTGTTATAAGACTGGGCTAAAATCTGGCCCATATTAGACTGATAGAGCAGGGGTGTGTGGTTCTCCACAATAGTTCCATGCTATATGATTTTTACCTTATAAGCTGACTTCAGCATCTCAACCATGGATCAAAGATCTGAGTTCTCTATATGGAGCATCCTCTGGGATAGTTCACAGACAAGGAAATTCAAAATGAGGCAATAATCTGGTCAAAAGAGGAAGTGGACAGTTCAACTCCCATCCTCCCAAAACACAGGACCCATAACAATTTCCATTACTTGGGCCATTTCTGCACACATGGCATGTTTATTTGGCCTTCACTGACAAAGTGATTATAGTAAAGAATGCCCAGGCATCTTTTCAGAAAACCCATTCAGTCCTGCCCTGGATCAGGTTGGAACTCAGTTCACCCAAATTTCCAGCCTAGGTGGCTTTACTCATCTCTCTCTCTCATATACACACACACACACACACACACACACACACAAACACACCCTGTTATCATGCCTGGTGTACAGTACTCTTCTTTGAATTTTATAAAACCAGACTCAGATACCAAGAATGTTTCTTCAGAGATAAAAAATTATAAATGCTTCAAGAAAGTAATAATAGGGGCTCCTGGGTGGCTCAGTTGGTTAAGCGTCTGCCTTTGGCTTAGATCATGATCTTAGGACCCTGGGATTGAGCCCCATATCTGGACTCCCAGCTCAGCAGGGAGCCTGCTTTTCCCTCTCCTACTCCCCCTGCTTGTGTTCTCTCTGTCAAATACATAAATAAAATCTTTTTTTTTTAAAGAATGTAATAATCTGATGATAATGGATGTTCTGACTCTTCTATAGATAACAGCTCTTAACTCCAAAGGTTTTGGAAGGGGAACAAAAATAGGCAGACTTTGTGAAACAGTCAAAACTTTTAAGAAGTGAATGGCATGAGATGAAGTATTTGTTTTTGTGGTTTTTAGCTTTAGAGCAGGCTGAAGTCTTCCTGGGGTAGCCAAAAAGCTAAGAGAAACTCATAGTCTCTCTGGTTAGAAGAATTAGGAGACAAAGTTTGGAACTATCATGGCAGCTAAAAAGTAAGGGAAAATCCATGAAAGGAAATAGACAAGAGTCCCAAATTATTAACTGCCCAAATCATTATCTGATCTTTGAATTTCACAAATATGATATAAACTTCGTATGTAGTACAATATACAGTTCAGCTAAAGACAGAACTGAACTGAGATTTGAATTTTCATACAAAATACAGAGTTTGGTTTGAGTCCAACCAAATCACCAACTAAAATAAAAACATGAGTACTCTTCAGGGGAAGTTAACCAAATCCAAAGTTTCCATAATGTACTAGCATCCAGGATATAGCCTCAAATACCTGGACATATAAGCAGAAAAATCTGGCACAGGCTCAGGAAAATAAAAAACAATCAACTTAGACTCTCTACAAGGTGACTTTGACATTGAAATTAAGAGACATGGATTTCAAGGCAGCTGTTGTGTGTCATAATCCCTATAATAATAAAAATAAATGCAATGATACACAGCGAGAACACCAATAAATAAATTAAATATAATTGTAAAAAAATTAAACTAATTCAAAAGAATGCAGGAAAAGAGGAAGAGAAGAATAAAAAACATAGAGACAAACAACAAAACTAAGATGGAAGCTTTAAATCCACCCATATCAACATATATATTAAATGTTAATATGATGATAACTACCATTTACCAAGAACCTAATACATGCTAGGTACCTTCCCTGCATTATTTCCTCTGATCTTAATAACAACTTTGTGAGATAAATTTTCAATTTCATTGTGATGAAGAAATTGAGGGCTATGGAGATTAAGTGTATTGCCTACAGTGATGAAGTTAATAATTGATAGAAACAAGATTTTAGGTTGGACTGCAAAGCTTATAATAATTCTACAGAATTTTGCCTCTAGGGTGGTTTCCAAGGTTTGTAGTGTTATAGCAAGAGGAATAGAGTACTATGTTGCCCCCTTCTCTCCATTATCTCATGACAATTATAGGGTGCAATTACCTTGAAAAAACAATAGGAAAAGGGCACCATAATAGAAAATACCTACCCTACAATCTACCTTCAGCAAGAATGACCCCATATGCCAAACTCCTTACACAGCTAATATTGAAGTTTGTTCTTTTATACTGAAATGAAATTTTAGATGCATTAAGAAGGAAATGAGGGTAGTCAGAGTTCAAAAAATGCTGGATTATTCCAGAGATCCCTCTTAAGAATAAGTTGTCCCTGGGGTTTTCAAAATAAATTACTGTGGCTTCATAAGGCATAGAAGATTAGTTTTAAGTCCAATGCTTCAATGTCATTTTCAATTTTCCGTTTGCAAAGAGATGGCTTGGTTTCTCTGGGTTCTTCCACCTTTTTTGATAGCTTAGCTTAAAATGAATTTCTCTAGGTTATGTGACAGGACCTCAAAAGGGTGTTGTTCTCTATATCCTAGAATACTCTGATTATCCCCATTTATCATACAGATAATACAATATTCAGTATGGACGGCTGGACCATCTCAGTGTCTTAACACCTACACTAGTCAGCCTGTCCTTTCTAGGTTTTTGAGTTTTTGCACGTTATTGGTGGCAGCTTAGTGTTAGTCAGATGGTTACAGTTCTGCATTTAGTCTACATCTTATCAGCTGTATAATCTTGGACTTTACTTTTTTGAGTTTTAGTTTCCTTATTTTTAAAATGAGAGGTAACAGTGGTACCTTTTACTAAGATTTTTGGAAGGTTAGGTATGATAATGTATGTAAAGTACACAAATTATCTGGCATATAGAGAGCAGTCAATTAAATGTTTTAAAAATGACACACTACATGCTATGCAGGACTCTATTGGAAAGAGCTACAATCTCTGCCTTAGGGTAAGAATTTAGGGAAAAGAAGATGATTCTGGAGATTTTCTCAGAGGAGGAACACTTTGGTTTCTAAAGGGTGAATAATAGTTTTCTACACAGGCAGGGCTACCCCAGATAGCAGTAACAGCATTTGACAAGACTTACGTGGGAACATTGGCTGGAATGATGGTGGAAATAAAGCTGGAAATTCATCCCACGTCCAAGCTGCAAGGGGTCATATTTGTGTAGGGGAGGGTTAGAGAGCTCATCCTATAGGAGAGATCATAGCAGAGAGTGATACATCACAGGCTCTTTTGTGGGATAACACTCAAGCAGAATGGTGCAGGATGCACTCCAGAAGCAGAGACTGGAAGCCTGAGGAATTTGAAAGTTCTGTATGATAATCCCCATGAGCAAAGACAGTGGCCTGGACAGGGTATTGACTGTGGGGTTGGAGAAGATAGGCTGGAGTCTCAAATCATCCCAGAGAGTACTAACCAGTCACTGACAAATGCTTGAAAATAAAGAAGGCTTGATTCATTCTCTCAAGGAGGACGAAATTCTCCTAAATTGATTTCTGAAAGGACTCTCAGGAGAATTAAAATTAATTCAAGAAGAAAGCTATTTGGTTAGAGCAGCGGTTCTTAAACATCAGTGTGATTGGTTTAAAAGAGTGGTTGAAATGCCAATTCCAGCTCTCTCCCACCCCACCAGCCCTCAGAGGTTGATGCAGAGAGATTAGGTGAGGAACCAGAAGCCATATTTTTAGTGGAAGCCCCAGGTGATTCTAATGCAGGACTCACACTTCGAGAAGAAGTGGTTTAGGGAAAGAAGGATTACAGCAGGCTGTAGCCGGAAAGCGATGTAAGAGTGAATCGAATCAACAGTTTTGTGGGGTAAGTGATCAGGGAGGACTTCAGGAAGAAAGTCAAGTGGGAGTTACATCTTTAAAGGGGGGTAGTGGAGTAGGGAATACATCTCAGGTGAGAAATTCCACACAGGTAACAACCGGTGCCTATTTACCAGCAACAAGAAGACCATGCTGGTGGGTAGAAATCATTGAAGATGACCTTTAAGGACAAAGAGCAACCAGACTTCAAGGGGTTTTGAATGCCAGGTAAGCAGTGGTAGGTAGTGTTTAAGTGGACGGTATGTGTCAAAGAAATCCATGAAAAAAATGGAGTCCCACCTCTCTTTGGACCTGACATTGAGAATGTTTTGTCAATTATATCAATGGAAAGGATCATGAGGAGGGAAACGAGGGTGAAAGGGAATCAATTCTCCTGGTCCTCAGGTATCTCCTGGTTATAGAACATGGGTCTTTCCTCTTGGCGAGCCCAGTGGGTTGCCGGTTGTCATGTGTCATGCCGATTTGAAGTAGGGTCTTTCATCAGAAAGAGGGGGATGGAGCTGGGCAGTGGCAGTGCATAGAACCACAGCACGGATTTCTCTGAAGCTTTCTTGAGAAAGTGATTGGAATATCCAGAAAATGGGTCCAGATGGTAGACCTTGGAAACCACAGCTCATTAGAGCTTCTCTGTACCCATCTCTGGCATAGTTGTGCCTCATTTTGCCCGGAGCCTTCTCATAGACTGTTCCCTCTGGCAGAACACTTTTCTCCCTGCTCTCCACTTACTAAACTGATTCACATCTTCCACTTTCCCCAAGGAAGCCTTTCCCAACTACCAGAGTAGATCAAATGCTATTTTAGATGCCCTCAAAGCAATACACCCAGGTGGTTAAGAACATAGGCTCTGGAGCCAGCCTGCCTGGATTTAGGTTACATCACTTAGCAGCTGTGTGACCTTGGTTAAATTCCTTAACCACTGAGAGCCTCAGTTTCCCCATCTGCACAATGAGGATGATATAAATATAAGCTACTTCATAACTTAATGTGACTGTTAATTTAGTCAGTGCATGTAAAAATGCTTAGAACAGATATGAGAGTCCTCTGTCTTGTTCTTTCTAAGCACTGTGTTCTTGTCACAGTGGTAGTTAATGATTATGTGCGTGATCATACACATCACAGCTGACTCCCCATGCAGATCAAAGGTGCCAAGAGGGACCATGTCTGTACTGTGGCCTGCTGTGAGTCCAGTATGTGCACACAACAGATATTCTACAAATATGTATTGAATGAATTTATCTAATCAAATCTTCATGCTGCAGATGGAAAAGCAATGAGAAGCAGGGCTGCAAATATGCCCCCAAGGTCACAGAGGGGATGGGTATAAGGATTTGCAGAGAAGGTTCTAGAATGAAGGTGCCTTAACATTTGAAACATTTGGAAAGGCACTTTGGAATTTTTTTTTTTTTTCTCCATTCAAAGCCTGGCAGAAACACCCTTCTTGCCAAATAATCAGAAAGAGAAGTTGAAATATCATTTTATGCTTTCTCTCTCTACACTTCTACTCCTTTTCAGCCCTTGGAGTCTACATCATGCAAGATAGATTAGTCTCGCCTTCACTAGAGGTAGGGCAGGCAAGATGCCATGAGGTCCTGAGCTCTTGAGTGAAACACACCCGGCTTCTAATCCTGGCTAGCTGCAGGGCACTGGTCAAGTTTCCATACCTCTACAGACTTCAGTTTTCCTATTAAAGCATGCGGATCATAAAGTATCCATATCCCAGTATTGCTGTAAAGTTTAAATGGTAAAGTGCTGCCTGGCATATAATATGTGTTTAGTAAGTGTTCCTGTGATTATTATATCCTTGTTTTACTTAGGGGCACTAGTCCCAGAGAGGGAAGAGATGTGACAGAGGACAAAAATAAGTGGTTTGACTCATCTGTGCAAGAGACTGTACCAACACCTTCTCCATGTCTACTGCTTGTCAAAGAGATGAACAGGAAACAGCCCTCACCTCAAGGGGCTTGGGCACTGGTGGGAAGGATGGACATAAAAGCCAGCAAACACAGCATTCATCATCGCTGCTATCCATGAAGGGAAATATCTGAGACTGAGGGGGCATAAAGGTCTCACCTAACTGGATCTGGAAGGTTCTGGAGAAGGCCTCCCAGAGATGTAAGGACAAGACACCCAGGTGAAGATGCACAATTTGGAAAGGCATTCCAGGCAAAGGTGCATGATAGTGAGATGAGAGAGAGCAAATTGTGATGGCCAGCTTCATTTACGTCTTCAGCAAATGTCTGTGCGGGAATGCTTTTGTATCCTTACAGGGTTGTAGGTCCTTGGGGAATGATCAAGACATTGACATCTTGACTGTTCATAAACCAATCAACCACAAAGAGAGTGTGTCGAGAGCTGCAGACACAATTTTGATGCCCAGCTGTTTCTGACCAGGGCAACTCTAGGAAGACCAGGGCTCTGCAAGGGGGAGCGGTAGTGATCATCTTATTTGGGATAGAAACACAAAAGTGCTACATAAAGAAACTTTGCTACAAACTTGAGAATTACACAGTGCTGTACAAGTATTATAACCAAGGAAAATTATTGTAGCCCAGTATTTATTTTTTAATTATTTCTATTAAATGTGAATTAACGATGATTAATGATGTGTCACATGCAGGCTCCATAACACGGTTAGTGAGGAATATTCTAAGTCATCCAGGGCCTGATCATTCATCTAAAGGTCTGCTCTATTTTTGTGTGGCTGTGATCGAAAAGCAGATCTGCCCTTCCACCCACACCATCATTAAACTCTCCCTCTCCTCCACCACTAACCTCATCAGAAAAAAGTAAGACATAAAATTGATGAATTGTTTTCTGGCAGAAGAATATCAGGGTTAACCTCTGTCACCTCCTTGTCCCTCTGGCTCAGGATTCTGTGTCTGACAGTGGCCTTGAGGGAGTACTGGGGAGGAGGCTGGGCGGCTTTCTCATCCATCAATCTCAAAGGTTAGGAACATTCCTGAGACAGCTCATGCCTCCTTCACTGCCTGTTAGAGAATGTGCCATCATGAATTTATGGAAACCCGCGAAGACCTCTGTGCCTGTTCCGCTGTACCACACCGGCTAAGGAAGTTGGGGGAGTGACTTTTCCATTCTCTTAATGGTATCATCTAGCAGTAGATTCTGTTTGTACCTGAATCAGAAATTTAACTGTTTCAAGGGATACATGTGGATATAGACACAGGTATGAGGGAAGAGAGAAGATTGGGTTTTTGAAGAAGAGGAGGAAGAAGGAGAAGGGGAAGAGGAAGAGGAAGAAGGAAAAAAAGAAAAAAGAAAACAAGAGGAAGAAGGAGGGGAGGAGAAAAAGAAGGAGGAGGAGAACGCGACGAAGGAGGAGGAGGAGGAGGGAAGAGGAAGGAGCAGGGGGAGGGAAAAAAGAAAAAGAAAGAGAGGAAGAAGAAGAAGAAGGGGAAGAAGAAGGAGAAGGAAAAGGAGGAAAACCAGTTGGAACCATTTATTGAGCTCCTCCTCTGAACCAGGCTGGTGAAAATCCTTGGATGCATTAGCTCATTTAACCATTGTCAACGGTCCTATGGGGCAGACAGATACCGTTATCCCCATGATCGAGATGAAGAAACTGAGACTCAGACATTTAGGTAGCTGCCACAAATAAATGGTGGTGGAATGGGCTTTAAATATAGGCAATCAGGGCCAAAGCCTGTGTGTTTAAACATTAGGCTCCATTGCCACCTCCAGAGACATTGTGCTAACTTGTATTAAGTTCCTACTGTGTGTCAGGCACCTTGTCAGGGGCTTGGGTTCACGACTGAATCAAACACACTCTCATCTCTGGAAGAGCTTCCAGGTCAGCAGGGTTAAAAGACAAGCCTGCAAGGGAGTGAAACCCAGGTGAGGTATAATAATTGGCACAAGAAGCCATAGGCTTCATGGAGGTCTCGGCACATGCTGAGTCCAGAGGAGATTTGGCAGCACCTGGACTGGGCTCGGATTCTGGGTGGGGTCTTGACTGGAAGCTTTTGGTGCAGGTAAGCTGGGGTGAGGGTCCAGCTTGAACAAAGGCTGGGAGGTAGGGAGTGTGTTGGGAGACAGTGAGCCATCCAGTTTGATTCAAACACAGAGAGGTTATAAACATGGGCCAAGCTGGCTTTCAAAGTCATGTGAACAGAGCTCAAATGTGCTGTACCTGTGGCATCACACTGCCTTCCTCTTCTCCCTCCATCCCTTCTCAAACAGTACACCCAAGTGGTCCATGCACAGTGAGATCCTGGCCAAGGAAGGTGACTGCACAAGGCGATGGGGACAGCACAAGCCCTGACCACTGACCAGTGATGGGGGAGAAGAGGGAGGAACTTTCCTCCCATTAGGCAGGGAGCCCTAGGAAGGCAGAGGCTGTGTGTCCAGCACCAAGCACCAAACCTGGCTCATAGAATTCAAAAAACATTATTGAAAGGATGGATCAGTGTGTGTGCGCGCACACACACGTGCACACACAGGCACACATAGACACATACACACATACAAACACACACATATATTCAAATTTTTAACACTAGAAAAAAAGGAGTTTAAAGGAATTTATACTTTAGGAGGAGGAGGTGGTTTGAGGCAGGGAGAAGAAGGAGAGGGAGTCAGCAAGTCTTGGGGACCTGCTGTGTTCCAGTCTCAGCCTACCACTTCCTGTAGGTACTAGGGGTTTTTTTTGTTGAGTAATTTTGCTAAAGAACTTAACCGCAGAGTTTCAGTTCCCCATCTGTAAAATGGGAACAGTAATACCAGTCCCAATCTCACAGCACTGCTGTGGGATTTCAAGGAGTCCATCCATGTCAAGTGCTTGGCCGGGACGAGACTTAGGTTAAGTACAGATGAAAGGTGAGAACGTATGGAAAGAAGCAAGTTCAACAGGCCATAAGAGATGCTCTAGAGATGCCAAGCCCTCTTCCTTCTCTTCGTTGGTTCAGTTAAGTCTAAAGACCCATGGGGCTGAAGCTACGACAGCTTCTGGTCTTGGCATGCTAAAAGAAAGCTCTACGCATTTGCTGAGAGAACAAATTAGCAAAAGGGAATTCACCAAACTGCTAAAAAGCTGGACTGACAGTTTGGAATTAATCCTTGCCTCAGGCCCTTGGATGTACCTCTCTTTGCTTAAGTTTTGCCGCATAAATATGTTTTGGAAACAGCCGGAGGAAGTGAGACTGCACATGTGAAAGCATCGATTAAATTAACCTCTCCCCAAAACCATCAGGTAGATGAATCAAACCAATGTAATTAAAGAGATTGCTTTTGTCTCTCCTTAAGTTATTGTTTTGTATAAAGTGGCTTCCGACGTCATCCAATTGTGGGTTTCCTCTTGGATGAATAGACAAGAGTTAAATCCCCTCCCAGACGTCCCCCTCCTTCCCAGGGTGTCTGTTCTGGAGCCAGTGGACTTGAGATTAGCCCAGAAGGGGAACACGAGCAGAATGTCCGGTGCTATGTGCCATCCCTGCTCAGCACCAGACCGTGGGGAAATTGAGAGCTGGGTGTGGTCCTGTGTCTTCATTTAAAAGAAAATTATTTTTATTTGTTTGTTTATTTGAGAGAGAGAGAGCACATGAGCAGGAGAGGCAGAGGGAGGGGGAGAAATAATGTCAAGTGGACTCTTTGCTGAGCACAGAGCCCGATGTGGAGTTCTACCTCACAAGCCTGAGATCACAACCTGAGCCAAAACCAAGAGCCAGGTGCCCAACTGACTATGTCACCCAGGCGCCCCTGTATCTTCATTTTTGTATCACAGTCATTGGTGCCGAAGGTTGGTTGTTGCTTGGCAACGGGTTGATTTTCTCCACTGCTAGTGTGCCAGTGAGTTACACTAATACTTTCTAGTCTTGAAGAGTCAATCTTCTCCTCTTCCCAATGGTCAGACAAGTTTTATTATAAGGCCTATCTTGAGCTGACAACCTCTAACTTGTGCTTGGTAGCTTAGACTTGCCATGGCATTCTTCCATGTCTTCTCTCCAATTTCCCCCTTATCCCCATGTATTTGTGAATAACTTCCCTAGGACCTAAGAAGCTGAGATTGCAAATTGCCCCCAAGAGACTCTCCTCTTTCTTTCCTTTCATAATAAAATCTCCATGTTTAGTCAGAGACATGGCCACCTGGGACATACTACAATTCTCAGCCAATTGTGGCCATGTGGGTATGTTCTGGCTGCTGGGAAGTGATGGACATGACTCCCTTGGAATGCCCTTAGAAAGAAGCACCTACCACTTCTCTTTACCCTTTCTCATTGGCTGCAAGGTGGTTAGGATGCCTGGAGCTGGACATGCTTGCATGCTTGCTTGATATGAAGGAAGCCACATATTGAGGACGTCAGAGTGATGAGTTAGAAGCAGCCAGGAGTCCCCGATGGTTCCAAATCTGGCTTGTTAGTTCTGACTATCCACAATGGCAGAGAAATGGACTTCCATCTTGGTTAAGCCACAATTATATTTTGATCTGCCTGTTGCGGTGACTGACACAGTATTATGAATAACTAACACTACCTGCAAAAGTGAGTCTTGCTTTGCCCCATAATAAGATTCTGGAGACATGGGACCACATGGAATTATTGTGCTTTAAATCACATCTTCAATGTGCCTGGGGAAGCCATCTGTTAGGATAGTTAAGGGTGGGATTTTGGAGCTAGAATTGAGGTCCTACTCCGCAACTACCTGTGTGGCCTTGGGCAAGTTACTTAGCTTCTCTGAGCCTGTTTTCTTCTTTTATAAAGTGAAGGTGATTGCATTCATCTCACAAGATTCTTGTGAAGATGAATTGAGATACCAAAGGCAAAGTCCTTAGTAGGGTGCCTGGCATGTAGTAAAGAGTTCCATAAATATTCTATGGAGTCATCTGGAAAGTCAAAAAATAAATGTTTCATAATCCACCAGCACGAATTCTGGCTCCACTGGTCCAGAGTTGAAATCTTGGCATCTCCACATTTTAAAGTTTTCCCAGTTCTTGAGTAGTTGAGAAGAACTGCCTTCAAGCCATCTAGTGGGAGGGCTTTCCAGAAACCATTTCCTGATTTGCCCTCTTGTCATGCAAATTCAGTCACACTTTTGTGATAAGTTGCCCTCCGCCTTGTGATCCCTTTCTGATTTTATTTTGCCCCCCCCCCCAATCATCTCTGTATACATTTGTGCTCTGGCCTTCAGGGTCCTCACCATGACCTTTCTGTGAGATGTCCTGAAGCTAAGTTATAGGTTCAGCATAGTTCATAGGCTTTCTGGAGCACTTTCATATATGTGATCTCACTTGATCTTGTCCACAGCCCTGTAAAGCACTTAGGACTGGTTTTATCATCATCATCATCATCATCATCATCATTGTCATCATCATTATCATCTCCATTTTACAGAGGAGAAAACTGAGGCTCAGAGTGGGTAAGTAATCTGAAACTCAGACTTCAACTAAGTTCTGTCTGGCTTCAAAGATTGTGATTCACACCTGAACCCCTTTGCTTCTCTGAAACTGCATGGTGATTTTTGAATGAATCATGTATTCATTTATTTGACCCACATTTTTAGTCTCAAAGACCAAGGAGATGGATAGTTCCATGAGCTAATGAGACCTCAGGTAGACCAGTAGCTTCTTCCTCTTAACCCAAATCCAGCTCTAAGTTTGGTCAAATCTTTAGGGAGGTCTGATGTCACCAATGCCCTCAGGAGAATCCACAGAGGAAGATGGGTCTGTGCCAGAGTTCCCCAGGAATTCCATGTGAGTAAAGAATTACACAGATCACCCTTTGATCCCTCTGTCCAAATTCATCCCTCTTTGGATGAAGGCATTCTCTTTGGTCAGGGAAGCTTGAAAGCTATCTCAAGGCCATCCTCATGTTTCACTCACCCAAGTCAACTGGAGATCAGAAACATCAAGTGAAAAGCCCCTGTCCCCTGGAAAGCCTATGTTCCATTTGCCAAAAAAAAAAAAAAAAAAAAAAAAAAGTGTTTCTCTTACATATTATATAACTCTGGGGAGGCAGTTGCTTAGCAACTGAGCCCAGTTGGCTGGGCTGGGAGTAGTTATTAACTCTTCCTGCAGTCAATTGACATTGTCAAGTCTTCCTGGAAGGCCACCAACCACCCCATTTCCATAACAGAAAGTTCATGACATTCAATTGTCCCAGGACCCTTCCTGGCTCTTTCCTCACGACAACTGCTATGCTGTCCTCCTGGGAAGAAGGACAGCAAAAGAGGCTGTGTGCAGCTTGCCTAGTAAGACCAGCCTCAGGCCTTCCCTAACCCATTGAGAGAACCTACTGAGAATCTATTAGGCCACCTAAGTAACGTGAAATGGGACCCCTTGGCAAATGACAGAAGTTAAATGCACACATCACAGGAGTGGGCTGTCTGGCTGGCTTAACTGGTAGAGCGTGCAACTCTTGATCTGGGGTCATGAGTTCGAGCCCTACGTTGGGTGTAGATCTTACTTAAAAAAAACACACACATCGCCATGTCCACACTTACAGTTTCGACAGGACTAGTATGGAGCACCTACTATGTGCCAGAGCCAGCAGCAGGCACTGGGAATCGACAGTAAACAAGAGTCAAATGTCCCTCCCTCACCAACCTTTCATTCTAGTTGGGGAGCTAGATGGTACCCACAAAAAGAAGTAAACAAGATAATTCTGTTTGTCATACGTGCTTTGAAGGAAATAAAATAAAGGGATGTAATAGAGCCTGAGTCGATGTGTGGGAAGAGGTGTTTCTATACCTACAGCTATCTCAATGCACCCATCTAAATATATCAGTATAAAAATGCATCCATATGCTGGGGACACTGTGTTGCTGCTGATAGATACATTTCCATTCAATGTTGGTGTGGCAGGAGCCCTAGAGCTAATCTCAGTTCCATCTCCAAAATCTTTCCCATCTCAGTAAATGGTACCACCTGATTGAACCAGTCACTCAAGCAGTAACCTGGGGGACATCCTTAATTTTCTTTTCTCTCTTTTATGCATCAACATATCTATTGACTTTAATTTCAAAATAGACCTTGAACCTGCCCCTGGATGACTATAACAGCTTTCCCTGCTTCTCTTTCCTGATGGTTCATTCTCCACCCTGTAGCCAAAGTGAGATTTCAGAAAAGGAACTCACTCTCTCCTCTGCTTAACACTTCTCAATGGCTTCCCTCTTGCTGATTTCAGATTGCCTCCAAACATTTACTGCAAGGCCCAGTGTGTTCCAGAGCCTGGCTACTTCTCTCCTTCCATTTCTGACCATGCCTTCCCTCATTTACCATGTTCCAGCCACCATGGCCTTGGTTTTGACTCAAACAGGACATGCTCTTTTTTTTTTTTTGCCTCAGGGCCTTTGCAAATGCTATTTCCTTTGCTCCTAGCCTGACAAACCCCCACTCATAGACCTTAGCTGAAAATCATTTTTTTAAAAGATTTTATTTATTTATTTGACATACAGAGATCACAAGTAGGCAGAGAGGAAGGCAGAGAAAGAGGAAGGGAAGTAGGCTCCCTGCTGAGCAGAGAGCCCAATGTGGGGCTCGATCCCAGGACCCTGGGACCATAACCTGAGCCTAAGGCAGAGGCTTTAACCCACCGAGCCACCCAGCCTCCCTGAAAGTCATTGTTTTAAAGAGGTTCTCCCTCACTACCCAATTCCCTGATCCCAGCACCCTGGTTGATGCATTCACAGAACTTTTATCCCTATTTGTAATTATATATATACATATGTATAATATATAGGATACATATATATATACACATATGTAATATATAACACATATATGTATATATTATACAATAATGTATAAATATAATGTATAATATATATTAATGACATCCATATGTATATATACATATATAAATACATTTTTAACTTGCTTGTCTTTCTCCATTGAAATGCTGAGTTTCATGAGGGTAGAGAATACCCCAACTATTTGTTCTCAACTGTGTCTCCAGCATACATCCAGGGGCATGGTTTATATAGACGATATCAGATATTTTTTTCCCTACATGAATGAACAAATAAACATCATAAAATAGCTAGAATTTACTGAGTGTTTTCTACATCCCAAGTGCGGTACCAAACACTCAGCACATCACAATCCCCATTTCATCTTCACGATGACCCAGTTAGGGAGGGTATGACTACTCCCATTTTAGAAATGAGTGAGCTGAGGTTCAGAGACGGGAGCTGTGAGGACCAAGGTCACACTGCTAGGCAGGGGCTGTACTGAAACTGGAACTAAGCTCACTCCAATTCTCCAAACTGGGCTTTTCAATCACTGTATAATTCCTAATACTTGCGGAGTTTGATAACACTTTTTCACCTCTCCTGGCTTTATCGTATGAGGGATAGTTCTCTCATAGGCAGAGATGGATCAGCGATAGCTTGAGAGTTTGAGGTGGCACGGCGATGAGCTCCATCTGGCTGGTCCTGCAAAGTCAGGCAAAGTTCAGTTATCTGAACAACCAGAGCCTAGCAGACAAAGGGTGAACCAAAATAACTCCCCAGACTGAGTCATTCCTGATCACGCCTGGGAGGCTTTGCAGGACATCTGAGGAACTCTGCTGCAGCATAGAACATCTCCCTCTCACTTTATGCCCAGCACAAGCCTTTATTGAAAAGAATGTGTCAGGGGAAAGAGCTGGCCCTAAACAACTCTGAAACTTGGTTTGGATTAAAACAAGAGAACACAAATAGCTACCAGTTCTTGGGCACTGAGGATGCACCAGGCACTCAATCGAGACCTTTACACGCATTTTTCCCCACACAAAATCACTCCAGGTGGGAACTATGTCTACCTCCATTTTACAGGTGAGGAGACAGAGATGTGGTCATTTGTTCATGTTACACAACCTGGAAGTGGTAGAGCTGGGATACAAATTGAAGGGGGGTAAAGGTCCCAGGTACAGCCTCTTAACAATTGTGTTCTATTTCCTATACCACTAGGAGTACCCTATCCCATAACCCTCTAGTGCTTTTCTAAGAATCTATTGTGCCGCCCAATGGTCAGCTCACAGGCAGACTCCAAGTATCCTTAGCTTGGCCAAGGATGAAACTGTTCTTGTGGATCACAGACCATTGGTGTGTGGTCCAGTCTTGCCAACTAGTGAGTGCAAGGCAAGGTTTTCTGAATCCGGGGCTGTGGGCAGAGATTCACAGGCAGGGATGATCCACATCTCCATTGTTTCAGGAGGTATTACTGATGACAAAGATCTGTAGGATCATCATCTTGGACAATACTGTTGGCTTCTGTAACAGCCAAGAAGAACAGCAGAGTGAGCTAGCCTGTGTAATACCACCATAGCCTCAAAGAGGCCTTGATTTCTGCCTCTGTGAAACAGGAATTCTGGGAGTATGAGCTAGTTATATCTGAGGTTGCTTTTAGCCCCCCGTTCTTGCGTCCAACTTCTTAATGTGCTCTTCTCAGAGCCTGCAGTGCCCTTCTGTCTCCCATTTTTAGTTGGCTAAGTTTTATTCATCATTTGGGACTCAGCTCAGGAAGCATCTCTTCCAGGAAGCCTTCCTTAAGCTCTGGTCTGGGTCAAATACATCCCTGGAATTCTGTGGCTTAGTCCTATCACAGGACACTTCGCTATTTGTCAGATTTGTCTGCCTATACATCCAGCCTCCCCATCAGCCTCTGAGTCTCTTGGGGTGCAGGGAGCCTGTCCTAGATAATTTCTTTTCTTCAACAACCAGCATAGCCCCTGATACTCAAAAGACGCCCAACATGGGTGCACATAGCACCATGATCTCCAGCATGGTAATTATTCCTGGAAGAATTTGACCCAAACAGCTCCAGGGAATTGAACAAAATTGAATGCAGTGGAAAGTCTGAACATCACAGAGACTCAAGAAGCATATAAAACATAAAGAGAAAATTGCTTTTCAAAACTATAACAAAGGGAAGAAAAGATTCGCATTGGCTGTTAATACAGGCTCTGTGGATGCAATGGGGTGGGGATGGGATAATTAACTTTCTCGGCACACCTCCTAAATGTTCAGTAATGTCAAATAGAGAAAAAAATCAAGTTGTAAAAGAAGTACCTTTTCTCTTCATGCACTTCCCACTCTTGCAGGACAACACAACACAATATGATAGAAGAAAAGCATCGAGCTCTCGGCCTTGACATGAACTTGCTTTGTGATCTTGGATAAGATACCTCTTCTTCCCTGATTTGTACATAGTTCATCTTTAAGTAAGGGAGACAGGCTGGGATATTCACCAAGGGCTCTGGTTCATATGTATTCCTCAGGCATCGAGCCATGTTGTTCTCACATGGATTTTTTGGTGACAAATTGAGGGTTTTTTCCCCTGGGGAACTCTCTCATTTTTTTCCCGTGTTCAAAGACACACAAACTGTTCACAATTCCCCGCTGTTGTAAGAGCAATTTGCTTTCATTATCCTAAACCTTTCAGCATTTCTTGAAACCTCTTTTTGTAGGAAGAAAAAATGTTCCCAATGTGATCACAGGAGATAAATCTGCCATTTCACATTTCAAAAAGTAATCAAAATGCGCCCTACTAGAGTAGGTACTCATTACAATTTATGACGAGTGCTTGAAATTGCCTTTATCTTTCTTCTCCTCTGTCCAGAATTATTGTTTCTATTTAGGACGGGAATGCCTAAAGGGGTGGTGGGTGGACATGAGGAATCTCTTTGGTGTGATGCTGTTATTTCATGTTGTTTCCTGAAAGCCTCATATTAGCATGGGTTGACCAGATAGCTTGTTTGCATGACTTCCCTCTTTTTATTTGACCTGGAGCCAAGACCTGTTGGAAGGGTGGTAAAGGACTTGGGGAGATGGGCCTATTTTACTCATTAAGGCCTAAGGCCGACAAGCTTTTTAGGAGCCCATGAAAATGTCTGAGAGCTAAAAACAATATATTGGCTCCAAAATAGAAAAAGAAAACAGTGCAACCAGAATTAATAAAGGCTTAAATTAAACGGGCTTCATAACCTACCATCATGTCAACCTTAGTATTTCTGAAATTTAGTGTTCATAAAAGTTCCATTATATTTGAAAAGAGTTGATGGGTTAGAATCTCATTTCACAAGAATTCCAGAGTATTCTTGATGATTTGTCAAGAAATCACAGATAAATGTAAATCGAGAACGTTACCGTGGTAACAAAATAATTCCAAAAGCTGACTTTCATATTTCCTTTAAACTGTGTCAATAAAAATGCATTTAATTTGTATGAAATGATGTGAGTTTGGGACTCAAAAATAAGGTTACTTAGGGCAAACTAAAGTCTTAAAGTGGCTTTATGTAGGATGAGCTGATGAATAAACAGGTTAATGGATAGATAGGTAAAATAATGTATGTATGGATATATGGATGGACAGATGTATGTACAGATACATATAAGGATAGATGAACAGGTGGGTAGATGGGTGGATGGATACATGTATGGACTGATGGACAGGGATGGATGGTGTGGATGGATAGATAGGTGAACAAGTGGATGCATGGATGGATAAGTAGATAGACAAAGAGATGGATAGGTAAAATTACTGATTCAGTATCACTCAGTGAGGTAGCAAGGACCCCTGACTCCTCACTTTCAAGCTGGCATTAAAACCATTTAAATGTAGTCAAAACCTTGAGCACAAGGACTGGAAAGTATCCCAAGAGACCCTCTAGGACAACATTGTTCCTCTTACAGATGAAAACACTGAGGGTCAGAGAAGAAAGGGACACAACTGATGGCACATTTTCTTTACTCTCATCAAACAGGAGGCTGCTGCTTAAATGTTTGCCTCTTGGAAAGACATGGCACATGCCTATTTCTCAGGCGCTCTACATATTTATAGGATAGTGTTTCACAACTGATGACAGCTTTCTGCTAAACTGACAGGTCTCAGTCTTGCTAAGCCTCAGGATCTTTCCTGCACACTTTCCTTGCTGTCTCCCAAAGGAGGCAGGCTAGTGAATGGCAGTGCTTGGTCTGGGGCGAAACTACTCTGCAGACCCAGTCGAGGAGAAACGTATGTGGTTTAATTCACGCTCACTTTATCTTATTTTAGCACATCTTCAGTCCCTTTCTGAGTCTTTCAGCCATCAGTTGAGACATGGTAGGGGAAAAAAAAGCCCTCTATTCCCCCACGTATTGGACTTCCTTGTGGCTTTTCACTTGGTGACAGCATTTGGATTTTCCTTCAGGAAACCAGCATCCCTCACCTCAACCCTGGAGAGTCCAGGACTGGCCAGTCAGGTCCTACATCACTCCAGCTTCAGTGATTGATTCAAAGATGAACATAGGTACCAAGTCTGACTACATGTTACATATATTAGCCCGCTTAATCTTCTTCACAATCCTGTGAGATAGGTACTATTCTAAATTTCTTTTAAAGATGAAGGAACTGGGGTGCCTGGGTGGCTCAGTGGGTTAAAGCCTCTGCCTTCGGCTCAGGTTATGATCCCAGGGTCCCGGGATTGAGCCCCACATTGGGCTCTCTGTTCAGCAGGGAGCCTGCTTCCTCCTCTCTCTCTCTGCCTGCCTCTCTACCTACTTGTAATCGCTGTCTGTCAAATAAATAAATAAAATGAGGGACCTGAGGCACAGAGAGGTTAAATAACTTACCTAAGATTGTATCACTGATAAGTGGCAGAGGTGAGGTTTGAACCCAGGTGGCATGATTTAAAGTTAGCACACTTAACACTGCAATATCCCACCTTTTAGTACCTGATGTATAGTGTGTCCTCCTAAAGTACCAGTGGATAAGTTTTATCAGAAAAACACTGAAAAAATACATATATATATTTGTTCCCATTAAGTACTTAATCAAAACTTCAACATGACTTAATCCCTGGGAGAACTGGACTTAATGGCCTCACGTAACTTTAATTTTTTTTACTCATTTTTTTTTTTATTGTTAGTCACCATAGAGTACATCATTAGTTTTTGATGTAGTGTTCAATGATTCATTATTTGGATATAACTTTAAAAATTTTTTTTATTAACATAAAATGTATTATTAGCCCTGGGGTACAGGTCTGTGAATCTCCAGGTTTACACACTTCACAGCACTCACCATACCACATACCCCCCCCAATGTCCATAACCCCACCACCCTCTCCCTACTCCCCTCCCCCTGGCCACCCTCAGTTTGTTTTGTGAGATTAAGAGTCTCTTATGGTTTGTCTTCCTCCCAATCCCATCTTGTTTCATTTATTCTTTTCCTACCCCCACAAGCCCCCCACACTGCATCTCCACTTCCTCATATCAGGGAGATCATATGCAGTTGTCTTTCTCCAATTGACGTATTTCGCTAAGCATAATACCCTCTAGTTCCATCCACGTCATTGCAAATGGCAAGATTTCATCTCTTTTGATGGCTGCATAGTATTCCACTGTGCATGTAACTCTTTTTATAAAGATTTCTATTTATTTATTTGAGGGTGGAAGGACGGAGGGAGAGGGAGAGAATCCCAAGCAGACTCCCTGCTGAGTGCAGATCCTGACATGGGGCTTGATCCCACGACCCTGAGATCATGATCTGAGCAGAAACCAACAGTTGGACAGTCAACCAACTGAGCCACCCAGGAGCCCTGACCTTGTGTAACTTTATACATAGAATGACTCGCTTTTCTGGAAATTTATTTCCTGGTCACCTTAGCTATGTGGAAGTTACCAAGAACTATGAGGAGGTGAAGAATGCAATCATCCAAGGTCAAAAATGCTGTCTAGGGTAGCTCTAAAGTGGGTGGGAGTTATTCATGGGAGAGTCCCTCACTTTGAACTTGCACACTATTTTTGCACAATTATTATCTGTTTTCTCAGATCAAAGGAATTTAGAAATGGTAACCTGGAAGAAATTCTGTGTAGCATCGAGAAAAGAGTCATTAACTCAGGAGCTGGATTGATCTAGAAGTGAATTCCAGTCATAAAACTGACAAGTGAAGGACTTTGCCTCTCTCAGCCTCAGTTGCCTTATCTGTAGTATGCTGGCAATAATAGTACCTACCTCATGCTATTGCTTTGAGATGGAAGTTAAAACTGTTGATATAAGGTGTCCAGCACTTAGTAGGTCCTTGCTAAATTATATCCATTAGGATTGACAAATGATGAGTTCTTCATCCCTTCTCAGGGTCCGTACCCTCGTTTACAAACTATGGTTTATAACAAGAGTCCTCTTGGGGAATTTTACAAGGTTGTTGGACAGAGTAGTAAGGTAATGGAAATAAAAATGCTTTTTAAATGGCTAAAAGCCGCTTAAGTGCAAGGCAGTATTACAGTTATTACTACTATAGCTGTAAGAATTATACTATTGTTAATACTTACTACTATTTGTCATCATTATGACCACTGCTATAAATGAATATAATATTAGTCCTTAGGTTGCTGCAATATTTCACAATAATCTCCGGGTGAAGAGTGACCACACTGGAAATGAACATCCAGAACTGTGCATCTCTACCAAACCTGAATCAATAGCGATAACACCTCCTTTGTACCTGAAATGAATTAGACAAGCATCTCTTTGTACAAGGAGACACAGGCACAAACTGACTAGTGAGTACAAAGTGGCGAGTACCTCACATAGCACCTACCAAACACATGGTAAATTCTATATTAGGAATATAGTAAATTCTACATTAGGACTAGAGTAAATTCTTTATTAGGAATCACTACAAAAGACGTAGATTAAGGATGGCTGCTCAAGTCTCTGCCACTCACACCCAGAGGGGGGCTATTTCCCTTCCCTTTGAATCTGAGCTGGCCTCCTGACTTGTTTTGACCAACAAAATGCAATGCACAACTTCTGAAGCTGTCCCTTAAGACATCTTTCCCCCTTGCTCTCCCCCCGCTGCCATACTGGGAGAAGCCCCAGCCTCACATGGGAGCCACATGAGAGGAAACGGAGATGCTTTGGGGGTAAGCAGCTCAAGCCACTGAATGTGTGGCTGAGCCTCTTGGCATTTTCAGAACAGTCAAGCCACATGATGACTGTGGCTCTGACCAATACCAGGTGGACCAGAACAATCACCAAGCTGAGCCCAGCTGAACTGCAAAATCAAAGGAGATAATAAGTCGATTGTTTTTATTCAAAGCTACTATGTTTTGGGGGTGGTTTGCTAGGCAGCAATAGCTAATTGAAATGAAATGGATATGAATGCTCCAATAAGATGCTCCTGACCCCATAGAGAGGGGCAGGGAAGGCTCTCTGGAAGAGAGAGCATGTGGAAGTCATATGAGGTTTGTGGGTTAAGCAGGAGCACAAGGATCCTAGCTCTCACTCACGAGTCAACCCCCTTCTCTACTTGATGTTTTGGAGTCCAAGTCAGGTTAGTGATAAGAAAAAAAATTATAAAATCTTCTCTCACCCGGATAATTGTTTCTCCTCTTTAGGGATCAGCCCCACTTCCCCAGTTCTAAATCAAAATGACAGGGCCTCCAAATTGGTTCAGGTGCTCATGCATTTGTAAAAATGTCTTTCGCTGGAAAAGGCCTGGTATGTCTAATTTCTGCCCCGAGCACATTTTTATAGTTAAGCTATATTATAAATGGCGTTTAATTTACCCGGCAATGTCAGGCCTACATTCAAACGAGAGCCAGCGATAATATATATAAGATCCTTTTGTACAGTCTGATCAGGGCTTGGGAGGAGGGGAGAGGTGGGTTTAGCCATCTTTGTCCGAATTTATATTCTTTTCTTCTCTCTGCTGCTGTTTCTATGTTCCAGCCACCAAGAGGAGGACAGTGAAAGCCTTTCAAAGCACCAGGCCAAGTTTGAGGAGGCAAGTGTGTGGATGAGTCGAGGTTTTAAACACAGTCAAAGGGTCAAGGGCCAGGAGCCCTGAGGACTTCTGAGCAGGCTCAGTGCATTGGCCTCCCACTGTGGCTGGAGAGAGATGGTGCCAGGAGCTGTGGGCCGACAGAAACAAACTCAGATAATTCCAGATCTTAGCTGGGAGGCAGGGGACAGGTGAGCCCACCTCCTGGTGAGGAGCCAGGGGGTGGGATTCCTCCTTCCAATCCTGTCAGCAAGGGCCTCTTCCCTAACCCCCTTCCATTCATAGAAGCTTTTTCAAAGCAGGACAGGCCACTCCCCTGCCTACAGTGAGCTTCTCAGAGCAAGAGAATAAATTTTCAGCAGGCTCCCTGCCCTACCAGGTGTGGCCCACCCACCTCTTTTCTTCATTTTGCCCACTTCCTTCCCCGCCCTTGATCCCCCATCCACAACATCTTTTTTGTTAGTTCTTCAAATGCTCTGAGCTCTGGCGACTCATCCAAGGCCAAGCCAAAGGTTGCATTCTGAGTGCTAAGGCATCCCTGACTCAGCCTGTCCCCAAGTGGAGAAGCAGAGAAGAGGGCTGATGGTAGCAATAATTCATGTCAGGGAGGCCATCCTCACACCCAAAAGCCTGGCCCTGGTTCTCGGGAAGTTGGGTGTGATCGATCATGCATGGGGCACATTTATTTGGCTCATTACTAGGTTTTCAGGGAAGAGAGGAACCAGGAGACCAGGACTGTCTGGGGGAGAAAACACGGTGGGCTAAAAGTAGACTCCCACCCCACCTCTATACCACAGAAAGGAGTGAATTCTTTCCGAGTTGGGTATATATCCCAGCTCTGGCTGAGCCTCCGAGGGCAGTGTGAGGTATTCCCACTCAGCTCATGCTCTTGGGGGGTGGGGGTGGGGTCGTTACAGATGCTCTCAGAGTCCCAGGTGGTCTTTTTAACCACTTCAAGTTCATAGTGCCCATGAGAATGTCTGATGTTCTTTGGAAACTTTACCTTGTGCACTATCACAGATGAACACATCAAACCCCTTCTCTGTCATTGCAAGGTAGGCCATCATTTTACCCCATGATGCAAATACTTAATGATCAGCATACATGGGAGGCGGCGCAGCAATGGACGATTAACCCATATGCATTGAATAAATGAATGAGTGATCATGCTGAATCAGTGAATAAATGAAAGATCACAGAGAGTGTACGTTCCTTGAGGGCTGACATTGCACATATACACATTGAATATTTGCTGTTTGTGGTTGAGTCAGTGAATCAGGCCCTGAAATGCCCAGAGCCTAGTGGGAGAAACAGGGGTATAAGAAAAGTAAGAATAGTGCAGTATTCTGATGGGGGTGCCTGCCTTGGGCCAGGGAAGCATGGACAAGGGAGAGGGAGGGTAGAGGGGAAGCTCTGGGAAGGGATCGCAGAAGGGAATACAGGCTTTGGGAGACTGAGGAGGGAGAAAGGGAGCCAGTGAAGACAGCATGACTTGGGGGAACTTGGGGCCTTAGTCCAATCACAGAAAAGAGACCCAAGAATGAGAAAGGCAAGTTACAGACCAATATAGATGACATGGTACCATTCTGTAAGAATTCAAAGTGTTTGTACCCAAATTGAGGGCCATTCTACAAAATAAGCAGTTTGTATTCTTCAAAAACACCAACGTCAGGAAACATGAAGACCAAGGAATCATTCCATCATGGAGTCTCTTTGGCCCTCAGTTTCTTCATCTGAAAAATAGAATTAATTTTCTCTATCACCAGCCTCTCAAAATTGTTTGCAACCACCTAACGCAATAAGGGGTTTCCTCTGCCACATGCAGAGAATAAATGACTATTTTTATTACTACTTAAAATAAAATTACCCCAGGACTTGAAGGAATTAATTTGTTTTCGGCCAAACCTCATTAACGTATTGTCCAAGTTAATGCATTAAGGAAATAATGGGCATATAATTTATGCACATACACATGCTTGGCTACCTCTTGGCAACTTTGCTCAGAATGCATTTTTCCCACATGTGCAAGAGAACAAAGAACCAACATACTGTTACCATAAATGAAGTCAATAACATTACCCTCAGTGGGGTTTCCTGGGATTCTGGCCTCTGTTTCTACAAAATCTGGAATGGTTATAGAAGGTTCTCTTCAAGTGTACATTGACTTGGCCATGAAAGAGCATCACCTAGAAAAGTTTTTTTTTAAAGAGATGATTGGGTCAGACCATGTCACCTCACTACAGGTAGATACCAACTAGGACTAGTGACTCTGTGAATGCACTGTTCCCAGTTCAGGTCCTTCAGAGATCATTGCCCTCTGCCTGGATGTCATCAGGCCAACACAAGAGAGAGAGAGGAGAGGAGAGACAGAACTTGCACATCTGAGTCATACCTGAGTTGGCAGAATAATTGCATGTTAGGTTCTCTGAGGGCAAGGTATGCCTTACTTACTTCTCCATCTCTAGCGCCTACCAAGTGCTTGTTACAAAGCAGAAGGTCTTGAAGGAACAGAAACTTGATCTTGAATGAATGAAGGAATCCTTATCCACCAGTGCTTAGTCATCTGAGCCCCGGCTTCCTTATCTATAATCAAATGGCTATCAGAGTCACCCTAGAACGCTCTGCTAGTATTAAGCAAGCATCTATAAATGAAGCCATGGCGGGGATTCCATGAATTATGGGAATATTTTTTCCTTTGCAGCCTTTCCAGGGATCTGCAGTTTTCTTTGGAAACAGGGAAAGTGGAGGCAGAATAGAGAGACACAACAGATAAGACCCAAACATTGCCTTCTAGGACCTCCTGAATGCCAAGAGGACTCAGGGAGGACCAAGTTATGTCCACGTTCCTTGTCTGGGGTTTGGGGGCTGATCTAAGATGAACCTTGATCATTAAACAGCAGCCAGTGAGTGATGGGTTCACTCAATCGGATCCCTGCTTTTTGCTTAGAACCTCGATTTTATTAACCAAGGTAATAAAATACCTTGAAATGAGAAGCAGAGACTAGATGTGTTGCTCTAACACCAGTGCTCCTGTCTGAACATCTTATCTGTAGGGTTCGGGCATTTGTAAATTCTGTTCCAGCTGAGAATGATACACCAAATCTCTCTTCCTCTCTCAAGACTCTTGGGAAAGGTTGCTCATTCATTTACTCATGGTAATATCTATACAAAGTATCCAATTTCTTTTTTTTTTAAGGTTTTATTTATTTATTTGAGACACAGAGAGAGAAAGCACGGACGGAGGGGCAGAAGAAGAGGGAGAAGCAGACTCTCCGCTGAGCAGGGAGCTGGGCACAGGGCTTGATCCCAGGACCCCATGTTCACAACTTGAGTCAAAGGCAGATACTTAAGGGACTGAGCCACCCAGGCGATCCCCGAGTATCCAATTTCTATCAGGCACCGTCTAAAACTATTGATGGAAAATTCCCTTTTTGTCTCATACAACTAGATGGAAAAGGTACAGTTCTTTCCCCTCCTATACTGTTTCCATAAAGCAGACAGGTTATAAAGCTGAGGGTTATACAGCTCGTAAGTGACAAAGCTGAGATCCACACTCAGGCATCTCAGTTCCTAACTTCTGAGCCCATCCACTGCCATATGCCCAGTGACCACCTGCCGACTGCTCAATGCGCCATGCTCTGAGTTACATGTTGGGGACACAGACACGAGGTTTTCTTAGTCTGGGACGGGGACAACCATGCGTTAGCTGCATGCTAATAATAAGCACTGCCCGCATGCTAATTAAGAACGATTACACTTCAACATTCATTCATTACACAGCTCTGCATTTGCTGAGCTTCTGTTTTCTGGGAGATGGGATGCTTATTGAGAGGGAGATGCAACACATCCCCTGCCTTGGAGGACCTCATTGCTAGAAGTGGGGAGAAAGGCTTTCCAATTCTTGCATCTGTGGGGAAGTGGTTGAGAGTGATTGTAATCAGTTCTTGGAGGCATCCTCTGGCTGGACACCCGCTTTGCTCCAGGAGGAGTCCAAGTTCTGGGCTTGTAATACGTCTAGGTGGGTACACAGCGAGACGGCATCCTTTTGTTTTTTCCATGACGTCAACTGGAGGACATGATACGTATTGAATGAATGTATGATCATGATATCATAAATATTATCTAATATTATATATTTTATTGTAAGTATTGAATTCCTACTGGGTACAAACCACTATTCTATGCATTTTACAGGGTCAGCTCATGAGTTCTCACAGCATTCTGTGATGTGGGTCCACTGATCACTGTCATTTCATAGCTGAAGAAATGGAGTACCAGAAAGTTCAGGACCTGCTTGAGCTTACACATTCAGATTAATAAGAGTGGCCTGAGGCTTTCTTTAGAAACAACAATAAAGTGTTGCTTTTAACCCCAATTGAAGTAAATGTATGCAAATGAGCCCCAGCACATCATTTTTTATTTATGCCATAAATTAGGCAAATTCCCTTCTTGAAGCCCTGGAAAACTAGAACTGATTCCACATATTTTGCATTAATTTCCAAGGTAGTTGGCCCCAAATTAACTTTACAACTTGGTAAACCTGCCTTAGAGGGGTCATGGAGGTAGAGGTCTGATCAAAAGTCTATAGGGAATGAAGAGTCAGAGGAGCTTTGTCCATCTGTCACCTTTTGCTCACCGCTTTACAATTTAGTGGTGCACTTCCACACCCAGGGCTGCCATGTACAGCTGCAAAGGTTGTGCACTGCTTAACTTCAGGGGCGAGGGACCACTCACCTACACTGCTGGAGATAGGAAGGGAGGTGACATAAGCATTGCAATCTCACAGTCCACCCTATGGGAGAGGCACAGGAAGAATTACATTCTCTTTTTGCAGATGCAAACTGAGGCTGAGTTGATCACACCCCTTCCTCCAGCATCACACAACACAGAAATGCCAGGGTTGAGATCCACGTCCAGCCCTCTCTCAGTCCTATGCTAGTGATGAGTCCACCACTCTCAGAAAGTGTACTCTGAGTACATTCTTTAAAACACCTCCTCCCTCTGTTTCCATAATATTAAAGCTTTGAAGAAATCACAATATTATATAATAGCTCCATTACTAAAACCATGCAGAGAACAACATGTTTGAAAAAGCACATTCTGTTTTCCCACTAACCTCCACCATTGCTCCTAAGTGCATTGTTCTCATTCCAGGTGAAACTTTTCATGAGGAGGGGGAGGGCTCCTGGGGCCCTGTCTTGAAGCTTCTCTTCATTTTCCATCCTAGCCAGATTTGCAGAGAATGGACCCCCTTGAAATGCCCAATTACACCAGTTTATAAGAACCAGCTCTCATAAATGTCCACCTCAAATGATCTTTTCCTAAGCTTACCTAAATGTTGGGAAGATTGTGCATTTTCTGCAAATGCCTTTTTAAAAAAGATTATTTATTTAGAGAGCATGGGGGACGGGCAATGGGAGAGGGAGACAGAGAGAACCCCAAGCAGACTCTCTACTGAGGGAGGAGCCTGATGTGGGGCTCAATCCCATGCCCTTGAGATCGCGACCTGAGCCAAAATCAAGAGTCAGATGCTCAAGTGACTGAGCCACCTAGGCACCTATCTGCAAATGCTTTTGTGCCCTATGCTGTAGTCATTAGTGGCCAAAGAATGCCTTTCTTTCTTTCGTTTCCTTCCTTCCTCCCTTCCTCCCTCTTTCTCTCTTCCTTCCTTCCTTCCTTTCTCCCTTTGTCTTTCTTTCTTTCTTTCCTTCCTTCCTTCCTTCCTTTTTCTTTTTTTCTCCCTCCCTCACTCTCTTTCTTCCTTCCTCCCTCCCTCCCTCTTTCTCCTTCTTCCTCTTTCTTTCTTTCCTTCCTCCCTCCCTCCCTCCCTTTCTCCCTCTTTTCCTTCCTTCCTTCCTTCCTTCCTTCCTTCCTCCCTTTCCTTTCTTCTTCCCTCCCTTCTTCCCTCCTTCCCTCTCTCTCTTCCTCCCTCCCTCCCTCCCTTCCTGTCTTTCTTTCTTTCACCCATTCAACAAATAGCTGTGAGTAAAGAGGTAGTAAGAGACAACCCCTGACTCCAAGGACCTCACAGTCCAGTGAGGAAGGGAGATGAGTCAGCAGACACATTTGTGATCTTTCCCAGTTCTTAGATATATTTACTAGTAAGGCCACAGCTTGATGACTGTGGATGAAGAGTTCCAGAGCAACATCGTGGCAATTGGAAGGGAGGTCAGAGCAAGAGTGTGAAATGTTATTGGTGGTGATTGCTCTACCCGAAGTATGGATGGAACTAGCCCTGTGTTATGACATGCTTACCACACTAGCCACAGATGTTTGGATTAAACATGAACTGTCAATTTCTTGCCCCAGTAGGACAAGCCATATTCCTCAGGAATCTGAGCAGGGAAACATGAGGAAGTTGAGTGTTAGGGGCTGTATGTGGACTGCCATGGCCTAGAGCAGTACTGTCCAATAGATCTTTCTACCAAGCTAAAAATGTTCTCTCCCCAACATGGCAGCCACTAGCCACACATGACTACATGACTACTGAGTACCTGAAATGTGCTAGTGGGACTGAGGAATTTTAATTCCAATGTAATTTCATTTTAATGAATTCACATTTAAAACCAAATAGCCACATGTGGCTAGTGCCCACCATATCAGGTGGTGCACATGTAGAGTTTGAGCCGGAGAAGCCATGACAGCCCACGTGTAAGGAGAGGTGGTGAGGGAGATCACTGGTTAGTGAGTAGAATGAGGCTGGTGAGAGAGAGAGAAAAAGGGGGGTGGGGGTGGGGAGAGTCAGAAGCAATGAATGCAGGGAGAAGCAGATGCCATGGAAGAGAGAAATGAAGGAAAGGAGCCCATCCCTGGAACATCCTTGGTTCAATATTCGAGGTAACTTCTTAGTCTTGATCTATCCTGAATGATGCTTCGCTCTGTAAAGCCAAAAGGAAGACTGGTTCCTCTCTTGGAAGCCAGCACCGATCTGAGAATCTGAGACTCAGCTAAGATTCAACAAATCATTGCCATCATCTTCATCACTACCCCACCCCACCTCAATCATCTGAGTTAAGTGACTTGTCTAAGATCACACTGTTAGGTTGGAACCAATATCTGTCACTCCAGAGTCTGGACTCTTTATTGTACTATAATGCCTTTACAGGCTCCTAGTCCTAAGTCAGTACTCCATTTCAGAATCCCAACTCACTCATTTATGATACAAAACCTTCGCACATACCTACTCCCCAACTGGGATTGGGTGATATCAAACAAGGAAACTATCAATCACTGGCTCATACCCACCCTTCTTCCCTGTAAGACTTGTCCCAAGCTCCAGACTCTACACTCCAGGTTCTTACTTCCAGCCCTTGGGTGATCCTTGCTGCCCAGCCAAGGCTGACCCTGACCACACCTTCTATGCCTTAAGCAAACCTTCCCCAGCTCTCTACACCCCACACTGCCACTGGGTTTCTCAATGAGCCACTCTCTGTGGTCCACGGTGAGAGCAGAGAGGCACAGGGGGGCACCTGGCCTGGGACCTGCACCTCCCTGAGCCTCCATGCTTTATTCTTGCTCGCCTGACTTGAGCCATCTGCTTGGATGGCACCATTCCCAGGTGTGAGCTGGTCCGCCAGTGCCTCAAAGATTCAAGTGCCAAGTCAGCACGGGAGGGAGCTCTGGCTGGATTTCAGTTTCTGCTAACGCTTCTTTTATGCAGTCATTCTGCCGTGGCCTCACAATGTAAATATCCGATTTGGGTAATGGATGCCATTGGTTTCATGGAGACAGATGTCTTAAGGCTCTCCGTGGGTCTCCGAACATACACTACAGGAAAGCAGGGATCTCACTGTTCGTAAAAGTCGGATAAAGTCCCTTAAAGGAAGCCAGAAAATAGGAGTCAGAGGTTCGAGTCCTGGGCTAGACCTTGAGTGAGTAAGTTCTTTCTTGCCTTTTGGGTCTCTTTCCTCAATAAAATGAAATTACCAGGGAATGGACTGAGGCAGGTTGAGAGCCTGATGCTAAGACCTGCTGAATATGACAGACCCCAGGAAGGTACCTTGCTAGCTTTTTCTACAGAGCATGTCAATACCAGGTCCCCCTTCATTACATCATCCCTGGGAAATTAGCCGAGCACAGACAATGTGAG
Source organism: Mustela putorius furo (assembly GCF_011764305.1). NCBI lineage: Eukaryota > Metazoa > Chordata > Mammalia > Carnivora > Mustelidae > Mustela > Mustela putorius. The sequence continues at coordinate 1,095,211 of NW_025421422.1, read as the reverse complement.
GCCCACCGATGGCTCGGGGCGACCAAGCTGCTCATCTGGAGTCATGTATCTCACAGAAAACAACTCTAAGCATGGATTTTTATTTCCTTTGCTATTTTCTGCAGCTGCCAGGGACCTGAGAGAAGGCAGAGTCTAAAGCCCCAGTGTCATGCCCAGAAAGTTTCTATTTTGAAATGAGCTAAGCCACAGGGTAAACAATTGCAGCCAACATGCCCTTTGGAAAGAGACATGGCTCCGGCAGGGGCCCACTGAGTGGTGCCTCCTTGTGGCTGTGTGTTTGCACAAAGGTTGTTTCTATTCTTCACCAAGTGTCTCTCCTTCCTCATCCTATTCCTCTTTCTCATCTTCCTTCCTGTAGAATTCGTCGGTCATTTCACATCTATGAGCTCACTGATTTTCCTCAGAGAAATTCCTCAAGGTAAGATGCTCTTGCCATTTCCCAGTTTTCAGGTGAGGAGCCAAGCCTTGGAGAGACCACACAGGTGTAGAAGAAAGATTCAGGATGGGATTAAGACCTTTGCATGGATGCTACCTCCCCACAACCGGTAGTGTAGTTCAACAATTGGGTAGAGCCTTACACTGGGTGAGATACATAAGAGACATATGGATGAGGAAGCTTCGGCTGAGGGTTTTGATGGAGATATGCGAAGTGGTAACTCATGCATTGTGAGTACATGAGCTAACTATAATAGAGGGATAAAATGTGATGGGGGGGCAGAGTATGACTCATAACTGGCACAGAGAAGAGAGAGAGGCAAGGGAAGTTCTTACAGAAAAAGACAATTAGGGACTGGGTTTTGCAAGATGAATAGAAGTTCACCAGGTAACTATTGATAGCAATAATGTTAACTTTATTGAGTGCTTACTCTGGGCTACACATATCTATCCACTTTGACTATCTGTAACCATCTTGCAAGGGAGACAGGACCCAGATCTTACATATCAGGCCCAAAGGGGGTCAGAGCACTGAAGGACATAGTTCAAGGTCATGCCGCTCAAGTCAGCCAGCTGGGCATTTCATCTTCAGGTATATGGCTCTTAGAATGAGTCTCTAGTCATTCTGGTCCTGAATGAAGGACCAGAAGGATGCTTCACCTAGGAACCATCAGAGAGGTTGGGAGGAACAGCTTCTCCTCTTGGCGAGCTGACTTGAGACACCTGGCATTTGCCCCTGGGTGAGAAAACACCTCCGCTCCCGGAGTCCAGCCAAACTGTCCTAATTTCTGGGCTAGTGTCTGCTCTCCATTTGGCCATGGCTATGTGATACCTCATACCCTAGCCTCTAGAACAAACTGGGCTTTGGAATTAAATAGTCCTGGGTTTAAATCACAATCGCATCATTCATTGCTTATAACACCTGGCAACTGCCAATACCGTTAAAAGACTCAGTTTCCTCATTTGTATTATCTACTTAGGGACATCACCTGATGTGGTGCTGAGGATGGATGAGGTGGGTGAGGATAACAGGAGTGAATATATAGAGTAAGCACAAGGACAGCCCTCTGGCACAGGGTAGACCCATGCTAAATGGGTATATTTTGCCATTCTTTCATAACACGCCCAGGAAGAAATGCACAGGAGTGCTTAGGGTCTTGAGCCTTCCACACCAACACCCAGCTCCCTGAAGCTTGACCTTCTGGTATGCATAAAGTATAAAGCCTCTTAATTTCCATGTCTCATCCCAGCCCTGTGAAGACAGCTTTGCATATGTGGTCGTAGTTACCGTAAGCCACATTACAAATGGGAAAACTGAGACTCATGGCTAGGAGGTCATTGAATTTAGGTTCCTGAACTTAAGAGCTTACAGAAACCAATTTCCCACACTTTAAGTTCTCCATTAATGGTTGAGTGGCCTGGGAACAGGAGAAATTACAAACAGCCAGAATTGTCAAAGTCAGCCAACAAACCACCCATTCTGCTCACTCTCTTTAGTGTAGTCTCCTTGGCTGGGAAGAGAATACTCTTTTCCTTTTGTCTTTTTCTCTTTCTCTCCTTCTTTCAGAGATATTAGGGGTTTGGAAAAATCCTAGTTGACACGTGTCTCTGTCCCACCAGGTTTTGGAGTTTGGAGAGCCAGTGTTCAGATCCACCCAGCCTGACCACACACCGATGGTGAAGGCATCTCGTACACACATTTCATTGAGAAATACAGCAGGACCCACCTTGGAAGACGCTGTGCCCAGCACTCAAGCTGCCATGCTCAGTGTCAGACTATCTGGATTCAAATCTTACCTCTGCCACTTCCTAGCTGTCGACCTTGAGCTTCCTGAACTGTCTCTCTAAGCCTTGGTTTCCTTATGTATGAAATGGAGAGGAATTGTGGAGATTAAATAAGATAACCTACACAAGTGTCTGACGTGTATTCAGTAACCATTAGATATGACAAAGATGAACGAACCACCCACACATATATTGTAACCTGTTCGACTTTATGACTCACTTTGATTCAACCAGTTTTATTTGAGTGCTTACTATACACCAGGAACAGTGGTGGGCAGAGAGTACCCGTCCAACATGCCTCTGACAAGTATGTATGGGCCCCTGTCTATGTATCAGCAAAATCTGCCCACGAACTTGGGGAATGCAGAATATGACAGGCATTAGAAAAATGATGCCAGATTGCAGCACTTCTTGTGACTCCCGACACACTGCTGGACCTCTCTGTGCCTCCACTTTCCCATTCTATAAAATGGGGGTAATAATAATTGGATCTATTGGGGCCATTGTGAGTGCTCTCTGAATGAATCTATACAAACCGCTTATCACGGGACTTGGAACAAAATTGACACTCGACGAATGCTCTTTGCATTATGGAAACACGGTTCCAGCTTTGTTGTAGGAAATTACTTCAGGAGGGTCCATGAGAATCAGCCCATTCTCTCTGGAACACCCTCACTCCCACCGCTTCACCAACACCCAAAGGCTGCTGGTGAAGAACTACAGTAACCAGAGGATTATGCAAATATGCAAATTCCATGAGGCAGCCTTTACCCTGCGCTGCTGCTGCTGCTGCTGTTGGTACTCAGCAGCTAGGACTGGCTGTCTTCAGAGAGGATTCCTTTGGTGTCATCACAACCTCTAGTGGACAACAGTGAGCACAGCGAACACCCCGCTTCATGGGCCTTTGTTTCAGCCTTCCTCTGCTGAGCCCAGGAAGTCCAGAGCAGAGCAGGGAGGATGGGCAGGTCTGATGATTTCTTTCACGTGTCAGGCTGGGTACCCACCAGCCTGTCCTTTCCACTCACTACTTCCCTCTCTCTAATTCCACTGGTGGGCGATGTGCTCCGAAAGTGAAACCTGCTTTCACTACTGTCACTACTTCACTGTAGAAATCCTGCCCCCTCACCCCACACCCTGCAACCCACCCCTAGCGGCTGGTCTCTGTCACATCCCTGCAGGGCCAGCTCAAATGCTACCTGCTCAGCCTTTCCTAACTAGGTCTGGCGAGAATGGACCACACCCCCCTGGAAGACCCCACAGCACTCTGATAATCCCCTCCTGAAGCACGGATCACAGGGCATGGATGCTAGTGGTTTTCTTCTGATCTCTCTTGCTAGGTTGTCATTGCTAGGGCAGGGACCTCATCATATGACCCAACTCTACGTGGGGTTGCTGCCTGCATAGAAAGTACTCAGTAAATGTTAAATGAATGAATGAGTTAATGTCTCTTCAAAAAGATTCTCTCTTTCTATCTCCTTTCCAACCATTACACTGCCAACTGCATCTCTGGTACCATGGACTCTACTTGCTGATGGTAATAGTGAGGTGCAAATAGTTACAGTATCAGACTTTGGGAAGAAAGGACACCTGCAACAGGTGAAAAAAAATTCTCACCTGCCACAGGTAGCATATAGTTACCTGGGGCTACTCATATCCCAACTCCAACTCCTCCTACACTGGCCTAAATTAGCTTATTTATGCCAACATCTGCTTCACACCAGCTTCAAGAACTCACTCTCTGGGTGCCTACTAATAGGGGCAACTTGCATTTTTGGAAAACAGAGAAGAAAACAGAGGAACATTACTTGAACATCTACTATGTGCCAGCTGTTTTACAAGGAAGTGTTACGCAATCATTGCTACCATCCTTCCAGACGGAGACAATTCTGTACCCCTGCCCCCATTCTGCAGATGGTAAAATGGAAGCTCAGAGAAGAGAGCTCTGCTGAAGGTCACACATTCATAACCAGGGGAGATGGACCTGGACCCAGGTTTTCAAAGCCGCAGTATTTCTTTTCCAGAACGCTATAAATCTAATACCAGTGACCAGCTCAAATTCTCCAGAACAACAGCCTTACCCTGGCCTCTTTGGCGTTTTGCAGTTCGGCTCCATGAAGGAAACCACAGCCTGGTAGGAAAAAGGGCAGCTGGACTCTGCATTCTGAAACTGCCTTTTGTGGAGCATTCTCCTTGCCTTCTTATCATCTTTCTTTACTCTTTTTCACAGCATGTCAAGTGTCATCAATAATTTCCCTGAGAAATAGGAATCAATTGTAGGAAGCAGAAAGGGGCATGGGTAGAGATGGAAGTGATGCCATCTTCAGACCTCTACTCTGCTGACCTTTGGCATTGCCCGCACTTGCTGGTTGCAAAGGTCAGAATTGGCCCCTTCTGCCCTAAGCCACCAACTACAGCTTTGAGCGCCCCTAGTGGAGGTCTGCAGCACCCCCTGTGGACCCAACAGGAGGACAGGTAAATTGAGCCCTTTTGAATAGCTTTTTGAATAGCAGGAATATACTTGTGAGCAAAACCACAAAACAAGCCACTCTAATCAGGAAACATCCTCTTGCCTTGGAAGAGGGAGGAAGGAATATAACATTATTTTCCTAATGTCTAACTAAGCCTTGTGAACACAAGAAGAATCCTTCAAGCTTAGATAAGGTGGCCCCTGGCAGGAGCAGCCAGAACTCCATGGAAAAGAATGGCAATCCATAATGAAAATAGTTGTTAAGTGAATTTAACAACAACGCACATTAGAGACTAGAGGAGGCAGCAAATCTGAGTCTTATTGAGCAATATTGAATTTCCTTTATTAATTCGAGAGAAAAAGAAAAGAAATGACACTCAGGCTCTGCAGTCTTAGCACGTAGCTACAATTATTCCCCATGTGCATATCTTAAGACAATAAGAAGCCTCTTCAAAAACAAGTTATACTTTATACTTATTCATGCCTTACAGCAAAATGGCCCAGAGAATCATGTGACCTGCATAAGAATGTAGCAACAAGTCCTTTTCAAGTATTTACAAATTGCAGGCAAGCAGGACTAGCTTGCAACACTGTATTAAATGTACCTATCTCCTGACATTAGTGGAAGTTGGGCTTCAGGTTAAAAATAGAATTTATTGTGGGACGCCTGGGTGGCTCAGTTGGTTAAGCAGCTGCCTTCGGCTCAGGTCATGATCCCAGCGTCCTGGGATCGAGTCCCACATCGGGCTCCTTGCTCGGCAGGAAGCCTGCTTCTCCCTCTGCCTCTGACTGCCATTCTGTCTGCCTGTGCTTGCTCTCTGCCCCCCTCTCTCTCTGATAAATAAATAAAATCTTTAATAAAAAAAAATAGAATTTATTGTGAAAGGTCAATTGTTTCCAAACGCACCATGAGAATTGGCAGTGCTCCTTGGCTATCCTCACTCCTTCCTTACCACTCAAGAGTCTTGAAGTCAGAAGCACATGGTTATTAATGAGCCTTCTGAAGTATTACATTAGTTGACTTTAATTTGGCAGTGAGGGGCACCTGGGTGGTTCAGTGGGTTAAAGCCTCTGCCTTTGGCTCAGGTTATGATCCCAGGGTCCTGGGATGGAACCCCACATCAGGCTTTCTGCTCAGCAGGGAGCCTGCTTCCCCCTCCCTCTCTCTCTGCCTGCCTCTCTGCCTACTTGTGATCTCTGTCTGTCAAATAAATAAATAAATAAAATCTTAAATATATATATACACATATATGGGCTAGTTGTAGTGTCAAACAGTTGGAAAAATAATATGAAATGTCTTAAAAATTAACACACACACATTTTGTGTTTGAAGCCAGTGAAGGAAGCAGGATATGAAATCCTTGTCTTGGATGACGATTCAGTATGTGCCATTAAGACATTTTTCCTGGAGGGCAGTGTATTGGAGAGCGGGGTCCTCAAAGGTAGAATCACTTTAGAAAAGCCAGGAAGATGCTGAGTAACTTTGGGTTCTTTCTGTGTGTTTGTCACAACACAGATTCAAAGGATGAGGGAGGGAGATGTGGACTCTGTTCAAGGCCACCAAGCCATTGTTGGAAAGACAGCTAATTAAGAAAGGGCATGCTGTGGTGGAAAGGATTTATGTAAACCAGTTCTCTTCCCCCATCTTTCCCAGAGAAATTGTCCAGACCTGATGTAAATTGTGAATATTATTGCTTCATAAAAGGGGGGTTCTTTAATGATATGCTTTGTTAAACAAAAGGTGATGAATTATTTCCTTTGCTTTGCACCCCGCGGCTCCACAGTTAAAGAGAAGGGGGTAGGGGATAAAATGCCTGATTTATGCTGAGGAGGGCACTCCAGGCCATGGGGAAGAGTTGGAGGGAAAGGGACCCAGAGCTGGGGCCCACGGAGCTAAGAGCTGTCCGCGGCCTTTGGTGCTGAAGCAGGTGTGCCGGCCAGGAGTCCAGAACTCCCTAGCGAGAAAGGGTACCGCCTGTGCTCCAGCTCCAGGTCAAGACGGTCCAAACAGACATCGAGGCTCCAGATGGGGAGGGTGTGCGCCCTCCAACTGTCTTCAGACTGGGCAGACCCTGCAGCTGCCTGCTTATTTACCGCGTAAGGAGCGCTTTTCTGGAAGCGGGAGCTGGACCTTTCAGAGAAGGCTAGGTTGAGTTGTTACCAACGCTCTCCTCCACTTTGGGGTCTCCTACTGACTGATTAAATTCTCAAAGCTCTTGGGTTTAGCTCTGGATTAATGACGTGTACAACCCCCAACACACAACTTTTCCTGGGGGACCTCAGCGGGGTGGAGAAGAGGGTGTGATTCTGGGTCTGGGAAGGAGGAGCAACTACCCTTCGCTAAACTTGGACCCCCTTTCCAAACCCGCAAGCACGTGGTGGGTGAAACTAGCACCCCTACTTCCCCAATTCATAATAGTGTTGAGACACTAGGCTGTCCGGTGCGCGTGGGAGGAAAAGTGTCCGCTCGGGTTCCCGACGGTGACCTGACATCTTCCCTCCCTCCCCCGCCAAGTTCCGAGAACCCTAAGGACCCCCGACTGGCCTCCAAACGAAAGCCACACCCAGTTCGGCATCCAGACACCTGGTTGGGATCAGTCCAGGCACCCGGTCTTACAGGACAGCCTGAACCAAAAGGAGGCAAGGGGTCCTAGAGTGGGAGGGCGCGGCACTACGAAGCCCCCAGATGCACGGTTCAAGTCTAGTCCTCAGTTAAAGGGCGGGTCAGCTGCCCCCCTTCTCGTCCTCTCCCTGAAAGGGTGAGAATTATCTGGCACCCAGCCCCGGGTGCGGTTGCAGAGAGCTCCGGGTATCTGAGGTTTGGAGGCGACCCCACTGCAAGGAGATTGTCTGGGGCTGCAAAGGGAAGTCAGCCCCACAGCCGGGCACACTGAAAGGGAGCCCGCAGCCGAAGCAAGGAAGCGCCGGAGTCCTTCAGACACATCCCCGCCTCCACACTCCCATCAGCCCGGGCCGAGGGGACGCGGTTCCCAGCCCCGAATTTGGGCGACCGCCCCCGCTTTCCAACCCGGCGGGCGGCGCTACAGAAGCTCAGGTCGGCCGCAACCCCCTGCTGCCCCGCACTAGCCGCAACTTTGCCCCTTCCCCCGCCCCGCCCCTCCAGGCGCTTACCTCCTGCCAGAGCTGCCGCGGGGCTCCCCAGGAGCAGGGCGAGGAGCAGCGAGGTCCCGCCGAGTCCCGCGGCGGGCGGCCGGGCCGCGGGCATCGTGGCTGCGGGGGGCTCGGGGCCGCGGGCTGCGGGCAGGCGGACGGCGCGGGAGCCGGGAAGCGGGGAGGCGGCGAGCGCGCAGGGCAGGCGGGGCGAGGGAGGGGGCCGGGGGCCGGGGCAGCCGCCGGAGCCCCCAGGGCGGACGCGCGCTCAGCCCCGCGATCGCTCTGGCGGAGCAGCGCCGGGCGCGGGCGGGCGAGTGAGGAGGAGCCGGCGAGCGAGCGAGCAAGCGAGCTAAGCGGGGAGCGAGCGGGAGGAGGGAGGGGGCTGGGGCCGAGTCTGTGCCGAGCGAGTGCGACGAGGGAGGGAGGGGGCGGGCGGGCCGCAGGGAGAGGGGCCGCCGCGCCCCAGGGCCAACCTCCTTCTCCAGCCGCGGCCCGTGTGCCCCGCGAAGTTTAACGCCAATTCCCCTGGTGTCCTGTGGGCCGAGCGTTTCCTCCCGGCGGATGCTCACAGCAGTCCGGTGCTGCCAGGCGAGGCCGTAGAGCTTCCTGACCATTTTCCAGACGGGGAGGTGGAGGCCTCAAAACCCAGCGCAGCCTTCAGGCTGCGTTCGAGCAGTCTAGAGCTTTCTATCGCTAGGCCTCCAGGAGAGGTCCCAGTCCCAGTTCTCTCAGTTGTATGGCAGCCCTTCCAGGGCCTTTTGGGCCCCAACCAGCCGTCTGCTCTGACAGTATCCTGTGTTTCCAACGTGAGTCCTGTAACCTAGAAAGTCTTCAACTCTGGGGATTCGATGAGAGCTGTCAGTCTCCCTAGAACAATACAAATGGCCATGAAATTGTGCATCTAATACATGGTTGGGGGGCGGGGTGCTCCAGGCCTGTGAAAACCCAACTAGGGGCTATAAATTAAAATTTATAAAGAGTTTCCTCTTTCACATCCCCGTTGTCAACCGAGCGCCAGAGCTAGCCAAGGCTTCCTCTGAGCTCAGCCCCTTAGCTCTGCTATATTTACGCCCTTCCCCCATCTGAGTTCAAGACCCACCCTCCATGTTGTGCTCTTGCCCAGCCCTGATTTCCAGCATCTTGTCTTTTCTCCACAAATGGAGGTGGTGAGGGACAGTAGATGTGGGAGACAGGCAAATGCCTGGGAACAGCCATGGCCAAGGGCTACATGAGGGACAGGCTTGTAAGCACTCCCAGAGACTCAGACGGACTGTGTGGGCTACCTTTGCAGAACTGCCAGCTTCCCAGGCCTGTCACCCCAATTTAGAAGCCCTCCCTCGCCCTCCCCCTATTCCACCTTGCCACACTATCTCCACATTGCAGCCTGAGCAGGCAGAGGGAGCAGATGGAGAGAAGGTTGCAGACAGCACGGGAGGAATATGTCTTTAGCTGAGAGGTGGAGCTGGGAGTCCCTACAAAGAATAGGTGGGGGAGGTGAGCGCAGGGTGGAAGAGGGCTGGAGGGGAAAGGGAGCACTATGGCCTAGGGGATCAAAAGACCCCTACACCCAAAGCTTTCCCATTCATTCATGCATTCAGTGTTTTTTATAGGGCACTCACTACAGATGCACAAAGAGTCCCTAGGAAAACCCATTTCTTGCCTGCAAGTTTCCATTCCTGCTATTTACCTGGTGGTTTTTATAAAGAGGGAGGCTGAGACAGAGGGTACAGAACAGCTGATTTCTCCATTGGGGAAGATGAAGCCTCCCATTGTTTTGCTGTAGTAGCCCCAAAGCTCTGTAGGGGGTGACTTTGCCCCGATCTCATCCATCATCATACACTTAGGGCCTGCACAGTACTGGTGTGCAGTAGGCACATGGGCATTCTTTTTTTTTTTTTGGATTTATTTATTTATTTATTTATTTGACAGAGAGAGATCACAAGTAGACAGAGAGGCAGGCAGAGAGAGAGAGAGGAGGAAGCAGGCTCCCCGCTGAGCAGAGAGCCCGATGCGGGGCTCGATCCCAGGACCCTGGGATCATGACCTGAGCCGAAGGCAGAGGCTTAACCCACTGAGCCACCCAGGCGCCCCAGCACATGGGCATTCTTGTTGAATGGAACATAGACAAGCAAAGAAACTGAGGAAAACAGAAAGGGAGAAGGTGAGTGAAAGAAAAACAAAGTGACAGGCCAGTTCCTCACTTGGCGGCAAGGAAACAGGTGCTTGCAAGCATCTCCTGTTTGCCAGGGGCTCTTACCACACTGTACGTAGCAGCTCATGTCAATTTCATCATAATCCTTCACCGTGAGACATGATTGACTCCATTTGACAGATAAGCACCTGAGTCCTCGAGAAGGTCACAACCTAGCTGAGGTCACGTGGCTAGGAAGCGACAGCACAAGGTAGATTCAAGATCAGGTCTGAGTCCAGAGCCAGAAACCATCCCCTCTCAGGAATTGTATGGCTGTCTCCATGCTATGACTGTGTGGATGTCCCTGGTGTTTTGACAGCTCCTTGTTATTAGTCATTCTTCAATGACTAAAAGTTCATCATCAGGATCACTCTTTTGGTAAAGGCATCTAGAAGATCATTACTTGCATGCGAGTATATTATATGGGAGAAGTACTACTGTGAAATTAATTAAGCCATTGAATAACACAGGATTTGCTCATTTCGTTGGCCAGCTGATTTACTTTCCCTTGCCTGGAGAATAGTTCTGAGACAATCAGACATAGACCTTGCAATCTGAGATTATGATGGTGGGAAGGCTCTCTCTCTTTATTTAAGATCCCTTCCCCAATAAGAAGAAATGCTGTGATGAGAATAACATTTATGAGAAGAGCAGCTTGTAGATGAAACTATCTACATTTTTGATACTCACATTACAGGTGAGGAAACTGAGCCTCAGGGAGACAGTGACTTGCTCAAAATCATACACTTGGTCTACTTTTTGTCAGGCTCATGCTCTGTTACTACAGGACACCTGTATCTTTGGTTCTGGTATCAATGCGGACTTCTTGCTACCCACAGCTGCCCAGGGCAAGAATCCTAGCATCTGTGCAGGTGTGTGTGTCCACAATTCTGTCTACATGTTGCCACTGGATAAATCAACTCTTAGGCAATTAAAATTGGTTAGGAGACAAGGGATTAGATCTTGTCCTCACCTCTTTCTGCTGGGTAAGAAGGGCAAGTTCTTTAACCTCTCTGAGCCTTATTTTCCTCTTCTGAGGAGAAGAGATAAGAATAACACTTACCATGGGGGCTGATTGACCCAAGTGGATAACAATATCCCTGTGACATGAGGGGATACAATAACATTTATTTCATAGGGTTAGAGACAAGTTCCCATGAGCTGATAAACTAAATCACTGAGCCCAGTTCAGACTGTAAGGAAAACACTCAGCTTCATTCTCAAAAATTTCATGTTGTATGAGACAGCAGCCATTTAGGAATTCCTGATTTTGATCTCTCCCCTGATAAATTGTTGTGTAATCCTAGGTAAGTCACCAGCCCGTCTATCCATCCACCTATCCATCCATCCACGCATCTGTCCATTCAATTGCCCACGGCACTCACTCATCCATCTATCTACAAACAGTACTTGAACATCTACTATTTTTTGAGTAGCCACTGGGTGCCAAATTCTTACAAGATGCTGTGGGTGCTGAAGACTCCATCCATTGCTCTCTAGGGCTAGAGTCTAGTGGAGTCTAGAGACATGATTGCCAAATCCTTTCCAGGATTGATGTTCTATGCCAAGGGAGACAGTGTAGCAAAGTGGTTAAAGCAGGCTTCGAAACCTGGCAGATCTAAATTTGAATTGTTTCTCTCCTGCTAACAGCTGTGTGATATTGAACGACTGACCTAACTTTTTTGAAACTGTTTCAGTGAAGACCTGTGACTTAGATTAAATGAGACAATTGTGGGGCTCCTTGGTGGCTCAGTCCTTAAGCATCTTCCTTCAGCTCAGGTCATGATCCCAGGGTCCTGAGATCAAGCCCTGCCTCTAGTTCCTTGTTCAGTGGGGAGACTACTTCTCCCTCTCCCATTCCCCCTGCTTGTGTTCCCTCTCTCACTGTATCTCTCTCTGTCAAATAAATAAAATCTTTTAAAAAATAAATGAGACAATTATTAGAAAGCATTTAGGGTAGTACACATAGCATACAGTAAACTCTCCATCCATCTGTCCAACCATTCATCCACCCATCCCACCAACAATTCTTTTTTTTTTTTTTTTGAGCATCTATCAGGTGCCAGGAACTGGAACTGTTCTAGCAATGAAGGATGAACAGAAACTGTTCTAGGAACAAAGGATGCAGCAGTTAACAAAGGATGCAGCAGTTAACGAGATAAACCCAGTTAACCGTAAGCCGTAAGCTCTCTGGAGCTTACCTGGTATAGGTGAGAGATGGACAGTAAATCCTTTACTAATTTAGAATTTCCAAATGCTCCTTTACTAATTTAGAATTTCCAAATGCTCCAGGTTCTATGAGGAAGAAGAATGGGGTGATTTGAGAGTGAAGGAGGCAAGCTCTTTTTTGAGCGATGGGGAATGGCCTCCCAGGACCAGAAGGCATTTAAGCAGAGAAGTGATTAGTAAGAAGAAGCTACCAGGCCAAGATCTGGGGAGGAACATGGTCCGGGCAGGGGACACAGAAAGCACAGGATATGACGCTGAAATAGGGTCATTGCAATAAATGGTGGCCATTGCCAGGATACTTCTGTTTAGTCATTTCTCTATCCACACAGATCACAGTGCACCAGGGCTTGATTTTGAGATCTGTATACTCAGTTTGACTTTCTCCATGAACTACCATGTCAAGTGTTTCAAAGTTATCCACACTCCTGCCCAATCCAAACCCAGCACCACATTTCACCCCAGGAATACCTGCTGTTAGGAAGGGCTTTGCTAAGGTGGGAGGGCGCGGGGTTTGGATATAACTTCTGTCTTGGAGTAAAAGTGAAATGCAAAAAGAGACATCTTGAGAGAGAGGGAGAGAGTTTGAAACAACAAAACAGCCATAGTAGTAGCCCAGGAGACAAATTCATTCTGGGTCTTTGAAGGGCAGCCTGAGCATCCAACCAGCCTCCCCTCCAGTGTTCTCAATAAGGTCTTCCTACCTTCCCATGAGCCCATGAAGCCCCTTGCCAAGCAAAGTGGCTGTCACATCACTTTCTCCAGATGCTAACAAGGGAACGGTCAGTGGTGAAACAGCCAGCCTCCTCCAGCATGTCCACATTACCTAGTAAGAAACAATTATGTCTCTTGGGTTTCCTTGGAAATGCTTGATCTGTCTATACCACCTGCCCTGGCTCTGGAGAAATGTCCATGCACAGGGAAACAGTGCCTTTATTTCAAGCTGAAAGTTTACAGAATACAAAGTGAGCCTACAAACTGGATTTGCTTTCTCTAGAAGCTTGTCTGGCCAGATGAGATGGAAAACCAGTGTACTTTGGAGACGTGAAGGAGGCTGAAGGAAAGGAACAAACATAGGATGTGATAAGACCCCACAGCCAAGTTCCTGCAAACCCAGCCAGGAGACATCCTGGGTTTATGCTTTTGGGCCTCAAAGGTGAGGGAAAAAAAATCAATTAAAGATACTGTGTATATTTATATACTCTGTTGGCATTATAAACTGTAACATGTACATTTTTCAGACCATGAAGAACAGCCTAATTCTGCAAAGAGGCACACGCCTATGGACTCTTCTCAGACTTTTATGTTTGGTGACCTGAGGAACACCTGTGTCCTTGGGGATCAGCAGGTGTATTTGGCCTCAGATGTGCCTCAGTTTCCTTCTCCAAGTGTCAGCTTGAGACCTGTTTTCTTGTCTGTATTAAGAGATATCAGTGATGATTTCCTAGGGGTTTTGTAATGGTAAGAGAGAGGATGCAATGTTGAACCAAGTGTCCATCCTGCAGTAGGCACTCAATAAAAGAGAGTAATTACATTGTAGCATACAGACCGTAAGGGAGAAACACAGCCCAAATGCCACAAATAGCTCTTCTCTGATAGGATTTCTTAAGTGTTTTTTTTTTTTTTTAAAGATTTTATTTATTTATTTGACAGAGAACACAAGTAGGCAGAAAGGCAGGTAGAGAGAGAGGAGGAAGCAGGCTCCCTGCTGATCAGAGAGCCCGATGTGGGACTCGATCCCAGGACCTGAGATCATGACCCGAGCTGAAGGCAGCGGCTTAACCCACTGAGCCACCCAGGCGCCCGTAAGTGTTTTTATATATGTCTAGACCCAGAAGAAGGTTCAGCTGGGGCTAAGGGTACAGAAAAAGTAAAACTCCTAAGCCCATCAGGGGACTCGGCCAATCTAACACATTCTCTGTGTGACTCACCTCACTCAAATTGAATGGAGGTGGCACCGTTCTGTTTGAACGCAGACACATCCTCCAACCCTTCGCCTTCCTTGCCTACGTCACCATGTTCATCCATATACAGTACCAAAAAGGTCCCTGCTACCGGGCATCCTGCCCTTCTTCCCAGCTTCCTGCCCAAAGCCCAGCCTTTGTCCCCAGGAAGTCAGAGGAGGGTGGGGAGGGAAGACGACTAATGTCTGAGGCTTAGAGGGTCTGAGTTTTTCCATTACCTTCATGCTGTACTCCAGAAGGAAGCACTACCCAGCAACAGTAGGAACGGAGGCCAAGAAATATCCCCCTGGAGATCAGAAACCCAAGGAACAGTGGGTGGGAGCTGGAGAGCCACGAGGCCACCCCACTAAATCCCGTGTGCTGTCTGTAGATCCCTTGTCTTCACTGATTCTTACTTCATCCACATGAAAAAGGAAAATAATTACGAAAAGTGATCACTCAAACCTTCCCTGAGTGGCTCCATCTTGGGCCTGTGGTTTTCTTTTCTTTTTTAAATTTAATTATTTTTTTTCAGTGTTCCAAGATTCATTGTTTATGCACCACACCCAGTGGTTTTCATTTTTTTAACAGTGGTATCCGCTTCCACGCCTGAGAGATGCTCTATTCCACTGCAAACTCTCCAGATGAGAATCAAAGCTGATGTTATAATGTATCTGCTTAGAGTTTACCACTTGATATCTCATTTAATGCTTATGGCCACCACAGGAAGTTGTATTATTATAACCCAAACTCCTACTCTAGCCTGTAGGGCCCCCCAGATCCAGCCCCCCTTCCTCTCTGACTTCGTGGTTCCTTCAGGGACGTCCAATTGCAAATAATCCTTTTTAAAAAATTGTAAAATTCAATTAATTACTATGTAGTATATTATTAGTTTCAGATGTAGAGTTCAGTGCATCTGAACTCATTACATCATGTGGTCCTTAATAAATATCATGTGCTCATTACATCATGTGCCCTGCTTAATGCCCATCACCCAGGTACCCCATCCCTCCACCCCCTCCCATCCAGCAACCCTCGGTTTGTTTCCTATGATTAAGAGTCTCTTATGGTTTGTCTCCCTCTCTGGTTTTCTCAGATTTCTCCCTCTTGTTTTATTTTTCCTTTCCTTCCCCCATGATCCTCTGCTTTGTTTCTTAAATTTCACATATGAGTGAGATCATATGATAATTGTCTTTCTCTGATTGATTTATTTCACTTAGCACAATACCCTCTAGTTCCTTCCATGTCATTGCAAATGGCAAGATTTCATTTCTTTGATGGCTGAGTAGTATTCCATTAGATATATATATATATCCCCTAATCCAAATGTGCTTCTCAGGATTTGGTTCTCGCTGTCCCCCTATCTGGAAGTCTCTTCCTCCTGATAGACACATGGCTGGCTCTTTCTCATCCTTCCATGGTCAGCTAGAATGGCATCTCCTCAGGGAACACTTGCCCAGTTTTAAATTTTCCTGAGCAAGTATCACCACCTAAAATCATCTTTCTTATTTACTGACATGTTTGCAGGGGTATTATCTGTGTTCTCCCACTAGATTCTAAAATCTGTGAGATCCGTGAGCTCAAGAAATTTTCCAGCACAAAGCACATAGGGAGGTTTCCAAGGAAGTCTCATTCAATATTGAATGAAGAAATGAAGGAATGAAGGAATGAACCTCCACTTTGCAGGGGAGTAAAAAAAAGAGACTCAGAGGGATGAGGGAATTTGCTCAGCAGCCACCAGGCAGGAAGTGTGGAAGAACCGGGCTCAAACCTAGGACGGTCTGACCTCCAGTTCAAGTTTATAACCATTTCACCACACCACCTCTGGGATCCGGGAACAGGTGATGCTTCCCAGCAGCGAGACTCTAAACCAGCAGGGGTTCCCAGCCAGAGACATGATCTAAGTGCCAACATCTGAATGTCTGTGAGCATTTCGAGTCGTTTGGAGAAAAGGCAACGTTAGCGGTACCATTATGGCCTGCTGTTCTCCATGCCATCACCGCCATCCCCACCTATTAAAATAATGGTATGAAAAATAAACAGCCTTTATGGACAATTTTATACAACCCATGCATTGTTTGTTTCTCTCACCGTTACCATGGCAGTGATGTTCTCCTGATAACTTCTGAGTTTCTACATGATGGAAGGGAATGAAATAAAGTTGCTTGGGAGAAAATTGCCAAACAAAGGGTTTTTTTTCCTCTGGATGCTGCACACACCCTCACCACCACCCCCGCCCCAGCACTCAACTGCAGCTGCACCCTGAATTCTTAGGCACAGAATAAAGGCTCCCCAGTGCCTGTAATGGGAAGGCCAGGGGTCTCTGTGGGGTGCTAAGGCCTCTGCTATGTGGCTTCTGCTCCTACCCTTTATCTTGTCACACACACCTTGCTGTAGGTGATCCCTTTCCTCCTATGTCCCTCCCCGCCTTGATGTTTCCCACCTCCACACATTTGCTCACGCTGCTTCAGTTTACCTGAGCTATACATCTTCCTTCCACATCTCTGCCAGGCCACCGCTATTCATTTTTTCAAGTTGAAGTTTTGGTGTGACACAGCAACCCCCCTCCTTTCCCACCCATCCCCCAATCTGGATGAGATTCTTTCCTCCCAGATCCCTGGTCCCCTTCAAGCCTAGCATTTCTCCATCGATCGTACAGTCACCCAGCCAGCAAGCTACTCAAGGACAGGCACAGTGTTTTATTCAGAGTCTAACACTATGCCAGGAACATGGTTGATTTTCTACAACTTCTTGTTAACCCCAGTTAGAAGAAAAAAAAAAAAAATCAGATGATCTGAGAGGCTGCCTAAGGGCATGATGTCTAAGAGTAGCTCCTGCGTTGGGAATAAATGTAGAGGGACTGAGATCAAAGCCCTGGGCCAAAGCAATGCTTCTCAACCTTGGCTGCTCCTTGGAATCACCTGGAAGACTTTAGAAACTCCTGTGCTGCCAGGATGCAATCCAAGTTAATAATATCAGACTCCTGGGAGTGAACCCAGGCATATGTTTCCTTTAAAGTTCCCCAGGGAAGGGCGCCTGGGTGGCTCAGCTGGTTAAAGCCTCTGCCTTTGGCTTAGGTCGTGATCCCAGGGTCCCAGGATCAAGCTCTGCATCAGGTTCTCTGCTCAGCGGGAGCCTGCTTCCCCCTCTTCTGCCTACCTCTCTGCATACTTGTAATCTCTGCCAAATACGTAAGATTTTTTTTAAGTTCCCCAGGGGACCCCAGTATGGAGGGGGGCTGAGAACCTCTGGCTCAAGGTTCCCATGCCCAGCCCTAACCACACAATCTATGGGACCAGGGTCTCCTGGGGGCTGAGGCCAAATATCCAGAGCCAGGACTGAACGAAGATATGCTCACATTATGCTCGACAGGTGCTTTCTGTGTATCACAACATAATTCTAACCTTAGTTTACAACATCAGCATCCCGAGGCTGAGGTTCAGAAGATGGGGGGATTGGCTGTGTTTGCATACCCAGGCATGATTGGGACCCAGGTCTGCCTCTCTCCAGAATCCATGCCCTTGAACATTTGTTGAAGGTAGATAAACGGGGTAGCTAGGAATGGGAGATGTGAGAAGCACCTGCGCACTGGGGTAAGCGTTGCTACCTAGGAGTTCCATTTGTCTTAGGCGTGGCTTATACCATTTCCCTCCTTCTTGGTGCCCTGTTTCCTTCCCACACCCCCAAGTTCTTCCACTGGGTGTAAGGTGCAGCAGGACCAGCCAGCAGCTGAGTTGGGGGGAGGAGGTCTGGTCATCGCAAACCACCCTGAGAAGCCAAATTCAACAGTTCCCAGGGCCTGAAAGGAAGAGGGGCTTTGCCGCCCCCCCCCCCCCCCCCCCCCCGCGCGCGATGGTTCAGCATGGGAGGGTGAGTGCTGCGCTCCCCACACCCTCCGTGCTGACTTGGCGTCCAAATACCTTCTTGGAACTTGTTTTCCAGCAGATATTTATTGTGTACTTTTTAAGTGTCAGGTTCTGTCCCCACAACAGCCCTCTAAACCAAGTCACCTTCAAAAAAGCAAGAACAAGAGAATACACGATTCTATTTTCCAGGTTTTGCACAAATCTTAGTGAAGTCTTCCCTGACTAATGGGTTTAAAATTACAACCCCTCTTTATCTTGCCCCCCTACACCACACGCGCCTGACCTCCTGTCTGGCTTCATTTCTTCCCACAGCACTTCTGAGCATCTGAGTCTTCTGTATTTTCATTTATGTGTTATTTACGCCTGCCTCCTCCAACTGGGATGTCAGGCTCCTGAGGGCAGGGATTTGGGTCTCTTCTGTTTACTCTTGTATCCCTAGCACTTAGATGGGCATTTGGACATGATTGATACAGTACCTTTGTTGAATGAATGAGTCCACATTTTACTTACACTCTGGGTTATATTTTCTTAGCATGTCAAACATAAAATGTGTCCTAAACTTAGAATAATTGGGCAATAAGTTCCAGCCAGAATGCAGCACGTGAAAGAGGCTTTGTCGATATTGGATGGAATTCATTACTATGTATTACTTAGGGCTCTTTGATGAAAAGAGGCTGATGCTGGCTAAATTCAGCCCAGAAAAGGTGGAAGGGCTTTGTTAGAAGTACAAGAGGAGCTCACAGACCAAAGAAGAACTGAAAAAGCAATTCTGAGGACAGGACCACAGGAGCTCTGAGGATCTAGGAAGCAGGGACCATCCACCATACCTTGAAGAGGCTGCACTTGGTATGAGTCTCTACCTGGGTTAGGTCATGTGGTTACTTCTTGGGCAGAGGAGGAGAAAGCTTTTTGGTTGACAAGCCCACCCAGTAAATGGTTCTCCAAAACAAAACCCAAAACAACAACAAAAAAACCTACAGTTCTGATGCCAAAATAAAGACAGGTGTGGATTCTGGTTGGGAGGAAAAAAAGAGATGTCCATGATAGTTGACATATCAATTTCATTGGGCAGCCCAGTATGTGCAGAGGGCTATGTGGCTATGAGTAAACCATGTAATGACCCTGATGTTTTGGGATTTCCATGTTTCTCCTCCAGCCATCTGAGCCATCTGAACAGTAAAGGATCAGATGCACATTACACGGAGGGGCACGAATCTCTGAGCTCAGAAGTTCCAATTCCCCACCAGTTTACCCAAAATCCATTCTGGAAGAAAGTTCATCAGTTTGTGAAAGGCCAATAGCCAACAAGCCATTAGTGTATTCAGAACAAGGGGCACAAACTAGAAAGCAGACTTGATTGCTGAGAGAAATCACTGTAGCAATCTGTATAGGTTAAGTCATGCTGCTGTAAGAGCCTTCAAACCCTCAACAGCTCCATGCAGCAACTGTTTATTCTTCACAGAATAAACTTTCTGTGCAGTTTCAGCTGCCCTCCAGGACAGCTATCCTCCCTGCAGTGGCTTGATGATCTAGGCCACTTCCAGCTTGCTCTTTTTCTATCTCTACATGCAGTTTCCTGGTAAATAGAAGTGATGTATTTCTGCTCCTATCTAGTGGTCAGAAGGAGTCACATGGCCTCACTCTAAGTGAAAAGGAGGCTGGGAAATGCTGGTGAATACACGTGGTAGGTGATATGTTCTCCTGTTTCTTTTACACATACAGATGGCAGAAACACTTTCCAGTAATTAAGGTGATGACAGTGGGACATGGCCCTGTAGAAGGCAGCACAAAAACTCCTGAGTGAAGGCTGGTGATTAGAAACATGAAGATCCTTCATTTTGTATTCTAGACATGCCTGAGATATATTACCATGAATGCAATCTGTCCAAGGGCCGAAACTGGTTATTAGAGATGGAGAATTAACATTACTCAAATGACTAGCTCCACGCGAGGCATGATCCCCATCCTTTATCCATCCCCAACATCCCCTTGAACATTGTGTTCATTTTACAAATAAGGACACAAACAGAAGAATATAATGACCTGTCTGAAGTTGCATATCTTATGAGTGGCATGGTTTGGAAGGCTACTGGAATCCCAAATCATGGTGATTTCACTATACTGGGAAGCTCACCAGGGCCATGGCAGGCATTGCAAGTCTTCTCCTCATTGGATGATAATGATAATGATGATGGCAGTAAAGATGATAGTGATCATGATGGTAATGATGGTGGCGATGATGATGATGATGATGGTCATGGTGATGACGGTGATGATGATGACAGTGATGGTGTTGAGGGTGATGATGATGATGGTATTGCTGCTGTTGACATTGATGATGGTGATAATGATGGCAATGATGACAGCAACTCCTAATTAATAATTACTTCATGTTGAAAAATGTGTAGTCTCTCTAATTCTCCCATCACCTTATGAGATGGGCTCTACCATTATCCCCACTTCAAGATGAGGAAACTGAGGCCTAGAGAGACAAAACAAAATTTGTTCAAGATCACACACTTAGTAATCAGCAGAATTAAGATGATACCTCAGGTTGCCTAGTTTCACAAGCCACCCCACCATACAGAAAAGAGAGCAGTTGGTGGTTTTGTTTGCGTGTCTCCCATCACCAAGTCTGACTAATTGTTTTTCTTTAAACCAGCCACTTCTTGCTTAGGTATTTCATAGATGTCTTCACTATTGCATCTTTAAAAAAAAAAAGTTCTTAAGAGGGAATGAGAATTGCCTGGCCTGCTCCATCTAGGATCCAGAAAAGGAACTTGAATGCCCTGATTATGTTGCCCATAAACATATACATCCCCACCTCACTGTCTTTAACAAAAGACAGATGCTAATTAGAATTTTCACTAGCCCTTACATGTTCAGTTTTAATTATACCAAATCTATCTGAATTTACTGTAGCCCTCTGATTAACAGGGGAGGAAAATCAATAAGCACACTGAAAAATTTGGATGTGTTATACGGCTAATTCCAATTTTATGTTATAATCATGTTTTAATGTGGGTCCTAATTACCATAATTAAGCTGCCTGTGACAGAGTTGGCTGGGACAGAAGCTGTTACTATTCTAAGATAACTTGTCAAAGGCTTTTCCCAGATTTTGGGTGCATTTTGCCATTTGGCTAGTTTGGGGTGTTATGGGGGAGGGAACAGTGCATGTGTGGGTGATAGTTCATGGAAACCCAACTGCCCAGAGATGCCTTGGTTCTAAGGTTTAATTTGGGCCAGATGCCATGCCTGTGTCATTCATCCAGTATTTATTGAGCACTTACTATGTGCCAGGGCCTGTGATGGGCACTGGGAATACAAATGAGAGTTTCTGTTCTAGTAGGGTGTGTTGGTCATCAAGTAACTAATGACATAAGGGGGACCCATCAAGTAGTATGACAGCTATATACGTGTAGCATGTAGCATGATGAGAAATCTGGAAGGTTTCCCTGAAGAAGCAAATTCTTAGCTGAGATATTAGAGTCTCAAGAGTTAAGTAGGCAGGAAGTCATTAATAAGAGATCATTCCTGGCTAAGGAAACAGCATTTTCAGAGAGGTGGAACTGAAAAGTGGCTGATGTGGAGTGTGATATAAGAGAGAGACTAGTGCAGGGTGACACTAGAACCCCAGCAGGGACCAGAGCACATGAGGTCTCATAGACCCCTCACTACCAGCTCACTTCCAGCTCTAAGCCTTGAAACTCTTCCCTTCCTCCTTCCCTCCTTCCTTCCTCTTTTAATTCCCTCTTTCTTTCCTTTTCCCTTCCATCCATATGAAAAACATTTATTCAACACTGACTATGTACTAGGATATAGACTTCTAACTCTTGACTCCACTCAGTGCTTGTTCATGAATTTATCTATTCACCTGTTCAAGATGCATTTCTATGCCAGAAATTCAAATGCTAGATTTGTAGGAGTCTAACTTGAACACTATTCATTTTTGAATGTCATTCATTTAGCAATCCCCTACAAAGGCTTACTATGTTTTTTTTTTTTTTAAGATTTTATTTATTTATTTGAGAGAGAGAGAGAGAAAAGGAGGGAGAGAGAGAGAAAATCCAAGCAGGGGGAGGGGTAGAGGGAGAGGAAGAGAGAGAGATAAGGAGATTTCCCACTGAGTGCAGAGCCTAATGTGGGGCTTGGCGTGGGTTTCGACATGAGGTTTGATCCCAAAATTCTGAGATCATGACCGGAGCCAAAGTCAAATGCTTAACCAACTAAGCCACCCAGGTTCCCCAAGGCTTATTATGTTTTTAAGTCCATATATCTTATCTCTCTAGCTTGGCCTATTAAATATTTAGTCATTTATCCATTCAACAACAATCCTGAGCATGGTGTCACTCAAAAAGGTGACCCTGAAGTAAGGAATTGAGTGCAAGTAGTTGATCTGGGAGGCGATCTTGGGAAATATCAGTGATGGAGTAGAGAAGTGAGAGAGGAAAAGGGAAGGACCCTTCAACATCCCCCCCAAAACAATGTTATCAAACAAATGACTAACATGGAGCTCTATCTCATCAGGGACCCCTGAAAGACCCATGTCTAAGCACTACCCTACTGAAAGGGTGAGGAAGCTGGGGTATTTATACACCCATGCCAATCAGTTCTTCTTTCCAGGATTTCTGGAGGTCATGAGCAAACTCCCTAGGACTTGTGGCCTGCTCTGCTTGCAGTTATTGCAGAAGGCACAGATATCCAGATGCTAAGAGTTGGGGGCTGGCATAATGAGGTGTTGAGAGCTGAAGGGATATGGGGAAGGGGAGATTACCAAGTGTATCTATCTACAATTTAATTTTTAAAAAATTAAAAAATGCACAACAGCATCTGAAATGGTTATATGTGCCAGGCGTCTGATTTCATTTAGTGACATGCTTTTGACACACAAGTATAGAATGTCCATCACTATCTGCCTTGTGCATAAGATACTACCTCATAGTCCTTATATTATCCTCTCCCTTGTGGCTCTTTTCATGTCTCAAACTTGCACTGGGCTCCTTGTATGTGTTGGTGCCTGGGATTTCAGCTTTAATCTTGGGCTCTGGGAAGCAAGACAGGTCCTACAGAGACTATAAGAGGAGGCTGGGTAGATAGCAGTCTACTTTCTACAGGTTGGAGACCCAGCCAGAGCAGGAGTGGTATCCTGAGGTCTGAGCTGTTATGGGGCAGGCCAGCCACGGTCACTCTGGCTTCTGTCCATAGCCTATGGGAGGGCACAGAGCAGCTAAGTGGGTAGCGTCAGTGAGACCCCTCTGTAGAGCCTCATGTAGTTCCTGAAGGAGCAGGTGAGGACTTCCTTGGCTAGCTGGGATTAACTCTTTGCTACCTGAGAAAGAGCCATGGGGAGTTTATAGGTCAGCTGCATAGAATGTTTAACAACAGACCTGTGGTTCCCAAGCTTTAATATTCAATGAGAAGCACATATGACACCTGTTAAACTTGTATAAGATTCCTTGTGGTTCAATGGGCCTGGGGTGAGGTCTTGTAATATAACTGCTGTTACATCCTATAATTACTGACCAGGTGATTCTGAAGAATGGGGGGCCACAGGACATACCAAGGGAAACACTGCTCTGGCTTTATATGGGTAAGACATCCAAAGTCCAGGGAGAGCCCAAGTTTCAGTAACCTATAAGATCAAGACCTAAGGCCTCCACCCCAAAGGCCAAAGCTTCCCTCCACGAGGAAAGGATGAGTCTTCTGAAGCTCCCAGGTACTTGTGCAGTTCAGGCACACTCTCTGTTATTGACAGGCACTAATGGTGGTAATGAACGAAGGAGTCCCGGGCTCACCCAATAATTGCAGGTGAGGCTTAAAAGAGTAAGTATGATCTTCATTAATGTAAAGCAACTTTCTTCACTATAGAGATCTGATGTGAAGCTGTAAGCTGAGGCAGAGCTTAACCATACCTTTTAAAGTTTTATTACCCACTTAGCTTTTAGAAAGATATTTCAGAATGCTTGTAAGATATATAAAGAGAAACCAAAGATCTATCTAGCTTCCCAAATTCGATGTATATAACTATATATTTAAGTTAGTGGGTGTGAACACTAACCACATTAGATGGTTACCTGGACAAAGAAGCAAGGGGATGAGGAAGAGAAGGTATGAGAAAAACAATGTAGCAAGATGAAATAATATATGTGGCATGTTAATTGGGTGCAGTTACAAAATTCTAAATATATATTACTACAGGGGTATAAAAATTTAAAAAATGAATGTACTCAAGTCCTGTAAAAAAACAAAATAAGAAAAAAATCCAGGTAATTAAAGGTTTTTTTTGTTGTTGTTGTTTACTTTTGTTTCTAAAGCATCATTCTCCTTCCCCATTAAAAAAAAAAGTAAAGAAATTGAAAAGAAAGAAATATAGAAATATATAGAGGGAAAAAGAGTTTATACTCTGATATGCATGCCATAGGCAAGGATTCTAAAACTTTCTTGTGAATGAGAATTGTCTGAAGGGCTTGTTAAAATGGGTATTCCCAGGCCCATCCCTTAGAGATGCTGATTCTAATGAACTTCTTGTATAGTTCTGATGTCTGTTGTGATTAGGACATAATGTGGTCCTCTACAGCAAGGCCCTCCCTTTCCCCTCTTCTGCCCAGCTCGATTTGATCATGTCTGAAATCCCAAATCTATTGAAATGGATTGTTATGGAAAAGTATAATAAGGTAAATCTTATCTTTCAACCCCTTCTTAAAAATGGGTTCATATAATAGGAATAGAAAATATTTATTGGCCAATTATTATGGGCCCAATTGTTAAGAGCATTATATGCTCTTGATAGGTCCAGGAAATAGTACTCTGATTTACCATTTTCTAGGGGATAAAACTGAGGTACAGAGAGATTCAGTAACCTACCCAAGGTCACAAAGCTAGTTAAATAGTGGAAGAGCCAGGTTTAACCCCCCATTATCTTAAAATATGTCAATATGCTGCCTTTCCTCAATAGAGACAGAAAGTAGAGATAATGTCCTGATTTTGGAAATCTGAAATGCAGGAAAAGACACACCAAGAGAAGGTAAGTTGGGAATCCAAACCAAGCCAGATAGCCATGTTTCCCAAGCCCAAATTCCAGTGCATGGTTAGACAAAGAACAATTTTTTTTTCCATTTTACATAATTCTGAAGATGGAATCATGCTTAGTTAATGCTTTTCAAGGAGCAGGATGTACAGAAACAAATCAAACCACATGACTATCTGGAAATGGGTCTGAATCCCTCAATCAGCAAGGAGATATGGGCTCTGAGTGTGGAGGGTACAGAGGCCTGGGCTGGGTCTGTAAAGAGATCAGGATATATTCTCAGCACAGTTTATTTGAAACCACTGATTTTTCAGTCTCTAGTATCAGGTGGACTTTCCCTGGAATATGATGCTCATAGGAAACTGATCAAGTACACTAGATGAATGAGAAATACCAAGACACCAGTAGTGAGCCACTGTGTGGAAATATCTCATTTTGTCCTCCCACTCATCTGCTGATGGACATTCAGGTTGTTCACATTTTGGCTCTTACCAATAAAGCTGCTGCGAGGATTTGTGTCCAGGTCTTGGCAAGGCATAGGTTTCATTTCTCTTAGGTAAATACCTAGGAGTGGAATGGCCATATCATACGGTAGGCAAATGTTTGATTCTTTAAGGGACTACCAAATGGCTTTCCAAAAGGGTTGTACCATTTTGTGTCTCACTTAGTACCGTACAAGAGTCCCAGTCACTAAAATATCCTTGTCAACCCTTGGTATAATCTGATTTTCTAATTTAAGCCATTCTTGTAGGTGTGTAGTGATATGTCCTTTATGGTTTTGATTTTCATTTCCTTAATAACTAATGGTGAGCTTCTTTTTATATGTTTGGATTTCTTTTTTCTTTTTTTTTTTTTTTGCCTATGGTTATTCAATATTTTCAGTACATTTAATGCAAAGATTGTCCTTTCGAGACCTCATTGAACTGCCTTGGCACCTTCATTGAAAATCTATTGACCATATACAGTGTGGGTCTATTTCTTAACTCTGCTCTATTCCATAGATCTGTCTATCTTTATGCCACTATAGCCTTATAATGCATCTTAAAGGCAAACAGTGTAGGTCCTCTGACTTGGTTTGTCTTTTTCAAAATTATTTTTGCTCTTCTATGTTCTTTGTCTTTCCCTAAGAATTTTATAACCTTCCTGTAAATTTCTGCACAAAGTCCTCCTGAGGTTTTGATTGCATTGAACCTGTGGATCAATGTGTGCGTCATTGACATCTTAATAATATTAAACGTTCTGGCCCATAAACACGGTCTATTTCCATTTATTTATGCCTTCTTTAATTCCTCTCAACAACATTTTATAGTTCTCAGAACACAGATCTTGAATATCTTTTGTCTAATTTACCACGACGTACTTCATATTTTTCATGACATAGTGGTAGCATTATTTAACTTGAACTTCTAGAGGGTTGTTACTAGTTTATAGAAATACAATTCACTTTGTGTATATTGACCTTGTGGAACTCACTTATTATTTCTAGTAACTTCTTTATAGATTCCACAGGACCCCTTCCTTGCACAATCCTTTAGATTTTCTGTGAAAATGATCATGTCTTCTGCAAATGATATTAGTTTTATTTCCTCCTTTCCAACCTATAGGACTTTCACCGTTTTTTTTCCTTCATTGACTGGAACAGAGCTTCAAATAAAATATTGAATAGAGGGGCGCCTGGGTGGCTCAGTGGGTTAAAGCCTCTGCCTTCAGCTTGGGTTATGATCTCAAGGTCCTGGGATCAAGCCCCACATCCGGCTTTCTCCTCAGCGGGGAGTCTGCTTCCTCCTCTCTCTCTGCCTGCCTCTCTGCCTACTTGTGAGCTCTGTCTGTCAAATAAATAAATAAAATCTTTAAAAATATATTGAATAGAAAGGAGGAGCGTGGACACTCTTGTTTTATTCTCCATCTAGGAGGGAAAGCATTCAGGCTGTCACCATTAAGGATGATTTTAACTATAGGGTTTTTTAGTAAATGCCCTTTATCAAGTTAAAGACAATCCTTTTCGTTTCCAGTTTGTTGAGAGTTTTTATCAAGAATGCATGTTGAATTTTGTCAAATGCTTTTTATGCGTCTTTTGAGATCACTTAGTTTTCCTAAAAAGTCTCATAAACTTGTGAATTCCGTTTATTGACTTGCAAATTTTAAATCAGTCTTGCATTTTTGGTATATGTCACACTTAGTCATGATGGATTTTTTTTTTTTTTAAGAGCTCATTAAAATGCTGTTTAACCTTGTTAGAAATTTTTGTCTATGGTGGTGCATGGGTAGCTCAGTTGGTTAAGAGACTGCTTTTGGCTCAGGCCATGAATTCAGAGTCCTGGGATTGAATTCCGCACCAGGCTCCCAGCTCCATGGGGAGTCTGCTTCTCCTTCTGACCTCCTCCCTCATGCTCTCTCTCTCTCTCTCTCTCCCTCTCAAATAAATAAATAAAATATTTTAAAAAATTGTGTCTATGTTCATGAATGAAATTGAGCTGAAGTTTTCGTGTAGTCCCTATGTCTGATTTTAGTATCAGGGTAATGCTGGCCTCATTGAATGAATTGGCATCTTCCCTTTGCTTTCATTATCTGAAATTACTTGTGTTTAATTGTATTTGTTTTCCCTTAAATGTTTGGTAGATTTCACCAGTGAAGTATTCTGGGCCTGGAGCTTCCTTTGTGGGAAGATTTTCAGTTACAAGTTCAAGTTCTTTAATGTACACAGGACTATCCAGGCAATCTGTTTTCTGGAGTAAGCTTTGGTGATTGGCATTTTCCAAGGAATTTATTCATTTTACTCAAGTTATTGGATTTATCAGCATAACATTGTTCACAGTATTTCCAAATTAGCTTTTTAATATCTATAGCATCTATAGCAATGCTCTCTATCTCATTCCTGATATTAGCACTTTGTGTCTTCTCTTTTATTCCTGATCACTGTGTCAAGAGGTTTATTACTTTTTTTGATTTTTTTTTTTACAAAGAACCAGCTTGATTTTCATTAATTCTATTGTTCTTTTGTGTTCTACTTTATCGATTTCTGCTCTGATCTTTATTATTTTCTTTCTTCTGTTTCCTTTGGGTTTACTTTGGTCTTCTTTTTCTAGTTTTCAGAGGTAGAGACAGAGGTCACTCATTTCTCCTTTTCTCAGATAAGTATTTGAGACTATGTATTTCCTTCACAATACTGCTCCAGCTGCATCCAATTTTTAGTAGGTCACTCTTTGAAAAAATTTAATTCAAATGCATTTTAATTTCTCTTTTGATTTCTGTTTTGCCCCATTGGTTAGTTACAAGTGTGCTTTTAGTTGCCTAACATTTGGGAATTTTCTGGATATCTGTTTGACATGGTTAGAAAGCACACTTGATATGATTTGGATAATTTTACATCTATTGATATTTGTTTTATGGCTTATAGGATGGTCTGTACTGGCAAAATATTCCACATGTACTTGGAAAGAGTATGTAACCTCTTGTTGTTAGGCAAAGTGTTTCATAAATGCCAATTAGATCAAGTTGGTTGATTGTATTCTTCAAGTATCTACAATTCTTTTTGGTTTTATGTCTTCTGCTCCATCAATAATTGAGATGGGGATGTTAAGATCTCTGACTATAATGGTGGATTTGTCTATTTTTTGCTTTTAGTTCTCTGTTTTTGGTTCATATACTTCGAAGCCAATATTTGACTTTTAAAAGCAGCTTTATTGGGGTAAAATTTGACATAATTACATGTCATCAAATTCATCCATGATTTTTAGCAAATTTATAAAACCTAGGCAACCATCTCCACAATCCACTTTTAGAACATTTGTAGTACTCCCCAAAGACCGTACCCTCAGCTCAAGGCAACATGAATCTGCTTTATGACTCTATAGATTAAACTTTCCATGTACATAGATTCACATGACATGTAGTTTTTGTGTTCTTTCACTTAGTACAATGGTTTTGAGGTTTATTCAAATTGCTTTTTATGGCTGAGTAGTGGATAGACAACATTGTTGTTTATCCATTTCCCAGTTGATGGTCACTGAGATTGTTTTTACTTTTTGGCACTTACAAATAATGTTGCTGGAAAGATTATCATACAAGTCTTTGTGTGAACCTATGCTTCCAATTCTCTTGAATAGATTCCTGGGAGTTGAATTGTTAGGTCAGATGGTACGCTTATGTTTAAATTTGTAAGGAGCTGTAAAACTATTTCCAAAGTGGTTGTTCCATTCTACATTCCCACCAGCAATGTGTGAGAGGTCCAGTTCTTTCCTTCCTTCCTTCTAAGATTTATTTACTTATTTGAGAGAGAGAGCGCAAGCATGCATGTGAGCTGGGGGGAGGGGCAGAAGGAGAAGGAGATTCCTCACTGAGCCTGGAGCCCGATGCAGGACCCTGAGATCACAACCTGAACCAAAATCAAGAGCCAGCTGCTCGACCGACTGAGCCACCCAGCTACCCCTCCACTTTCTTTACACGTCACCAATGCTTGGTGTTGTCTTTTGGATTATGAACTGCTTTTTGACCTGTTGAAAATGGGTCTTATAACTCAACTTCGCATCACCGCCCCGTTATACACATGTGAAAGCTGAGAGCCAGATGTCAGAGGTGCTAGAAACTGGATTCACGTTCACATTGATCTGTCACACAGACCCAAGCTTTGTGAGCTGAGTGTGGCTGCTTTCCTTTCTCATTAGAAGCCCATGCCCTTTGCAGTCACCAGGGAGCCATGCTCCAATCTCAGACCCCTGTTGGCTACTCTCTCAGTCCCTCTAGACGCTAGCTTGGCCCATAGGTTTGCTGCCTGCTGTCTCTACAGGACTGATGCAGAAGGAAATCAGTGTTTGCTTAGGTGTGTCCGAGTCCCCTGGGCTTATTCTCAGATTGGTATTCATAGCAGGATTTTCTCAGCTTCTACTTAATGCATCCCCTATAAATTGTGAAATAGCTCATCTGAGTCTGTTTCTGCATTATTGGTATAAGAAATACTTTTAGGTTTGCTGAATTTGTGCTGTTACCTGAGGGGGGAGACATATATATATATATATATATATATATATATATATATATATATTTTTTTTTTTTTTTTTCAGCTGATGATTTGTCTTATCAGCTGACTATTTATCAGCTGACACTTTCCTGAAAACACATTATTTAGGAATACCCAAGTCTCTATGCACCCCCCACCCCACACTGCCAAAGCCTTGGTGGGGAGCTGGGCAGGCAGCAAATTCAAAATGCTGGCCTGAAGCCCTGGGTTGGGCTCTGATGAAGTTCCCACTGGTGGATGGGGAAATAAAGAGAATAATGTGGAGAGAGTGCTCAGAGAGCCACATTCATTTAATTTACAGGGCTCTCCTCTGTCCTGTGATGCTGATATCCCCCTACATTTTAGGTGTTAAAATGCTCATGCTTTATGAAAGGAGGTGAGAGAGGGCAATATTTTAATAAAATGTCTTATTTGCTGAACTAGAAAATGAAAGAACATGATGTCAATCCATATATATGTATATTAGTCTTTATTAGTATTCTGTTCTCCTTTTTTTTTTTTTTAAAGATTTTATTTATTTATTTGAGAGAGAGATAAGACACGAGTAGGGGAAGCAGCAGAGGGAGAATTTTTATCCCAGGACCCCGAGATCATGATCTGAGCCCAAGGCAGCCACTTAACAGACTGAGCCACCCAGGCTTCCCTCTGTCCTGTTTTTTTGACTGACGAATGATGTCCAAATGTCTGGGTACTACTGGCCTGGAAGCAAGGACACAGGGATGGCAGAAAAATCATACAGACCTAGCTTTATTTTTTATTTTTTTAAGGTTTATTTATTTATTTGGGGGGAGGTGGGGTGGGTAGGGAGAGAGAGAATCTTAAGCCAACTTCCCACTGAGCTTGGAGCGGAAACTAAGAATCCAGTGTCTGACCCACTGCCCCACCCAGGTGACCCCTGACCTGGCTTTAAATGTTACTTTGAAGCAATTTGATCTTGGGTAACAGCAACAATAATACTAATAGAAACAACAAGAATGGCAGAAATAAATGCTGGCAGAGGTCTGTCTTTGTGCTGAGCACTGTTGTAAGTAATTTGTATTCATAAATTCATTTGGTCTTTACTGCCTCCCCCAGGAGGCTAATAGATTAAAACTACTGGAGTAGAAGGGGATATATTAACATGACAAGGGTCTATGGTATCCTAGAAAGGTATTTGGTCTTTGTGCCCAGTTTCTGGTTCAGAGTTTCTAAAACCTTTGGAATTTCCTGAGTGATAAGGCTGACAGGAGCGTCTTTTGTTCTAATAAGGCAACTCTTAACAGATCTCTAGATAGCTTCAGGATGGGGGCTGGTAGACAGGAAGACCTAAAGAGGATTAGAAGAGGGGAGCTTTCAGTCCTACCCCTCCAGCTGCTGGGAAGGGACAGTAGCTGAAGGATCACCAGCTGCCAGGGATGCAGGGGATCACGCCCGGGAATGGGACGTCCCTAAGACCCCCCCAGGTGTTGGGTTCTGAGTTGGTGAACACATTGTGGTGCTTGGAAGGTTCTGTCTGTATCGACCCATACCTTGCCCTATGTGCCTCTTACATTTGGCTGTTCCTGAGTTATATATCCTTTATAGTAAATCAGTAATAGTAAATAAAACACTCTTCTGAGGTCTGTGAGCCAATCCAACCAATTATCCAACCTTGGTGGTGGTGGAGGCGGGGGAGGTTGTGGGAACCCCCAGGTTTGTAGCTAGGTGGAAAGGAAGGAAGTGTGGCCAGCACCAGGACCTAAGCCTCGGGGCCTCTGAAGTGAGGGCAGTCGTGGGACACTGAGCCCTTATGGATAGGGGTCTGTGCTAAATCTAGGCATTCAGTTTCAGAACTGAGTTGAACTGTAGGACCCCTAGTTGGTTTTGAAGAATCAGAGAATTGGCTGGTGTCTGGAATTTAAAAAACCTCTCACAGGCCAATATATCACCAGACCCATAGTATATGCCCAAGTAATATTAATCCCCCCTCCCCTTGCCTCTGCGCAAACCCTCTGAATTTCTTACAGAGAGAAGCCCATACATGAAAGACTAGGAAGGAATGTCTCCAACGATTCTGCTCCTCTGCGTTTCTCCTCCTGGACCGGATCCACCGCTAACTGCGGTGATGTGTGGCTGAGTCTCCCGCCCACCCTCTGCCTGGCAGAGCCGGCTTCCCCCTAAGCCCACGGCCCTGCCAAGCTCAGCCATGTCGCTGGTGCTAACCTCCACGGAGGGAGGTCTGGCCAGCCGCACTGGAGCATTAACCAAAGCCTGAGTCCAACTTCATTTCCTCTTACCCAGGGAGCCTGGCCACCATGGGCCAGGTGCCAGACCAGAGCGCTGTTGGCAAAGGAGCTGCTGCTGAGTGCCCGTGGAGCAGGGCACCCACCCTCTCCCCTTCCATCCCACAGAGCCCCCGGGGGCACCCAGCCCTATATCCGTTGCCCATTGTGCAAAAAAAAAAAAACCAAAAAAAACAAAAAACAAGTCTTGGATGGGCCAGTTCAGTTGCAGAACATCTCAGCCCTTCCTTTCCTACCCTCCCACTTTTGCTCTTCGGGGTGAATAACTCATTAACAAACCTCGAAATATAATGAACAACAGCAGCAGGAGGGGAGGACTTTAGTTATGCCAAGATGGTCCCGCAGGGTCTCAGATGGTACCAGCCCATTTTGTGACCCCCCAAATGCGTCAGGGGCTGGGCTTTCCCTGAATCATCTCATCTCATTTAACCCTCCAGCAACCCAGTGAGGGAAATATTAACAGGGCCCATTTTACAGATGCAGAAACTGAGGTTCGGAGTTGAATAGTAGCTGGCCCCAAATCACACAGCCCAGAAAGGCAGGGGCTAGGATTTGCTCTCAGCACTGTGGCTTTGGAGCAAACTTCCTGTTGTCCCTGAATGTCGACCCATGTGGCATAAAGTTGTCCCTCCTGTGACCCATCCAAGTGGGTGAATCTTTTTTTTTTTTTTTAAAGACTGATTTATTTTAGAGAGAGAGAGTACATGCATATGGGAGGGACAGAGGGAGTGGTTGAGAGACAGTCCTCAAGCAGACTCCCCAACAAGCACAGAGCTCAATGTGGGGCTTGATCTCAGGACCCTGAGATCATGACCTGAGCCAAAACCAAAAGTCAGCAGCTTAACTGACTGAGCCATGCAGGCGCCCCTGGGTGAATCTTTGACATTCTCTCTCCTGCAAACACAGGACGTGATGCCTGTCACAAAGGAACTATAGATACCACAAAATAGAACCCTGCAGCTCCAGTGGAAAGCACCCAGCTGGAGCTGGAGTCCCTGATGCTCTTCTTGGCATCGTCACTCACTTTGAGTCTGAATTCAGATTCACTCCAGGAGGGCAATTTATTTCAGCTTTGCATGCCAACTCCCATCAATCGATAGTTGCTGTCTAGAGTGCTCTCCTGGAAAGAACAGTGAAGCTCAGCAATCAACTTGTGATGTCTGTCACTATTGCATGGGGTTGGGAGCAAATAGGTTCAGGGAGTTGCTTACCTGCTGTGCATTTCCAAATCCCAAATGAGGGGCTAGCTAAGATTCCTAACCTCAATCCCCTATCTCAGAAAGCAGGTTGAGCACCAGCTAGGCAAGGGGGCCAAGAACTTAGTGTTGCCAGAGAACATGTGGGAACTCAGCATTTTTATTTGCTAACTCTGTCCATCCTACACACACTATAAATTCAAACCATTTCGACAGTATTTTTCAAACAGCTTGATTTTATCTCAACATTAGCCCCATTGATGTACAGCTATGACTGGTCACAGACTTCTGCCCTTTTTTCTTGATAATAAATTCAGTTTTTCATGAACCTCTTTGCAAGTGGAGGTCCTAACTTCACTAAGTCAAGGGAACTAAGTCACTTTTTTAGGGGGACGATTTAAAATCAATCTGGTTTTGGGCAGATACAAGGTCAATTCAGGATTCTCTTCCTTCACTCCCTTTCCTTAGCCCTGGATGCCAAATCCAGAGAAATGTTCTGTTCTGGCTGGCCTCTGCTGACTCTGGTCATGGGTCAGGGGCCAGCCTTCACCCTGCTAATACCCAAAGTGCATCCCAGCCTATGGTTGTCAAATGCACGTGTCATTCTTCCTGTTCTAGCTGGGAGGCTTTATCAGAAAGTGATGTTCCTCTTCCTCCCAGAGAGCTCTGAGTGGCCACCTCAGGCCCGGACAGCTCCCGTAGCCATGGCTCCTGGCTGGTCCAGGCGCCATATTAAACTTCAGGCTTATGTGGAAAATCAGGAGCCCTCGGATGGACCTCAATTTATGGGGGTTTCAGAGGCCCCTGTGTCTTCTTCTGCCTCAAGATCAAGACCCTGAGGGTCTTCTCAGGGACTCCTGCTGATTCTCTTTTCAGTCCACTGCTGTGGAAAAGTGGGTATTATGCCTTCACACATTCTTGGGCATTCGGGTTTATGCTCCAGGTTTTTGAAATTTAAGACCAGTTTCTGGACTTTGGAAAAAAGGAGGGCATTTTTTTTTTCTTCTCAAACATTTGACATTTCCATTTGAAATCCTTGGCTTTCAATACCACGGTTTCTGTTATAGATTCACAAAAGTCTACCTAAGAACTCAGAGCCAATACTTTGATTCTTCAGTCTTTTACTGCCTCTGTTCCCTGGGGGTGATCTGATAGGATTCCTCCTTGCTGCCAGAAAGGTGGGCAGAAGAAAGGGGTACAAGGACTTGAATATAAATATGCTTTTAATATCAGTATATTACATCACCATGGATACATTGAAAATAAGGTATAAAATTCACAAACCACAAGGATTCTATCTCCCATACAAAAAGTGATCATGTAAACACAAGCTGTGCATCTTGTCTGACTTATTTCCAAGGATGCTCATATATATATATCCGTGGCTCTGATCCTACTATCCAAGGGTATTTCCATCCATCCATCATCCGTCATTACTGCAGTGTGAAAAGACGCCCCCAGACTTTATTTCTAGAGTCCTGCTGCTAATTTTTCATTCATTCTCTCCGCCACTGATTCATCTGTGCATTGGCAGTATTTCTTGTACTTTCACTCTGAGTTAGGGACCCAGGGATGAATAAACCAGAGCTGGCCTCTGCCCCCATGGAGCCCACGTTCAAGTACCTAGCAGAGTCTCGCGAAATGCTTGGTATGTCAATGACCAAATTCTGCTGGAACACTCTTGCATATTGTATCAGTTTGCTAGGGCTGCCATGAAGAAGTAGCATAGACAGGGTGGCTTAAATAAGGGAAAGTCATGGTTCCACAGTTCTGAAGGCTGGGAATCCAAGGTCAAGGGCTGAAAGTCTAAGTCCAACCAACAGGGTGGTTTCTTCTGAGGTCTGTGAAGGAGGACCTGTTCCAGGCATCCTTCCCTTTATGAATTTTTGGCTCATTCCCAGGCTCAAGAAATATTCATGGAGCCCCTGCTCCACCATCTTCTGGTGGTTTTCTGGTAATATTTGGTGTTCCTCGGCTTGTAGAAGCATTGTCCTGATCTCTGCCTTCATGTCCACATGGCATTCTTTTTGTGGGTCTGTGTCTACATTGCCCCTTTTTATAAGGACACTGGTCACTGGTCTCATGGCAGTAGATGCCCCTGCACCATGACCAGTTGTAAGTAATAACATCTGCAACAGCTCTATTTACACAAAGGTCACACTCTGAAGTTCTGGGGGTTAGGACTTTCGTATATGGATTTTGAGGACACAACTCAACCCATGACAGTTACACATGTGGGCATGTAATTCTCACAATAGGACCGAGGTCCTTAAAGGCAGATTGGACCTTAGTCTTGGGTATTCCCAGGAACTAACAGAGACATGGCCCTACAGCAGGTGTTTAATAAATAGTTCTTGAAACTGGGAATGAGCCAGAAATTCACAGAAGGGAAAATGGATACCGTGAGGTCAGTGACTTGCCCAAGGTCAAAACTGCAGTCTGTATGAGTGTAGCAGAGTATGTGAGTGTGTGAGAATGAGTGTGTGAGAGTGAATGCGTGAGTGTGACATGGTGTGAGTATTGAGAGTTATAAATGAACATGTAATTGTTCGTGTGTACTTGTGTCAGCTTGTGAGTGAGCATGTGTGAGTTTGCAAGCAAAAGTGAGGGCGTTAGGGTGTGGATGTGAGTACACACACACACACACACACACACTCACAGTTGACCCTTGCACACCACAGATTTGAAATGCACGGGGCCACTATATATGAGTTATTTTTGATCAATACAGGACAGTACTATCAATGCATTTTTCTCTTCTTTATGATTTTCTTTTTTTAAAAAAAATATTTTACTTATTTATTTGACAGAGAGAGGGAAAGAGATCACAAGTAGGCAGAGAGGCAGGCAGACAGAGAGGGAAGCGGGCTCCCTGCTGAGCAGAGAGCCCGATGCAGAACTCCATCCCAAGACCCTGAGATCATGACCTGAGCTGAAGGAAGAGGCTTAACCCACTGAGCCACACAGGCGCCCTTTACCATTTTCTTAATAACATTTTCCTTTCTCATACTTTACTGTAAGAATATAAAATACATTAAATGTAATCAGGTATTTCCTATCATCAACTATTTATGGTATCAGTAGGACTTCCAGTCCATCGTAGGTTCTTGGTTATGTTTTGCGGGGAGTCAAAAGTTACATTTTTAACCATGCAGCAAGCTTAACCCCTGTGTTGTTAAGGGACACCTGTTTACGTTTATAGAAATGGGTGTGTATACGGATAGAGAGACGGAGACAGAGGGACAGTGAGAGAGAGGGAGTGGGAGTTGGGGAGAGACTCAGAGCTACTAGTTAATTATTTCTGAGGCAAATGTGATTGATATCAAAGATATGGGGTTAGTGGGAGAGCAAAAATCATTGTTGAATGTTTTTTAATTTCAATATTTAACATTAGTAATTAATTATTATATGGCCTTTAATACCCAAGTTTGGAAGCTTAAAAAGTAACAGCCTTGCCCTTCTAAAGACAAGGGTGCACTTCTAGCTCATAGCTTGCTTACACTGCGATGCCCTTAGTTAAATCACTTGGAAACATTCATGGAACATCCGTGCTTTGCCAGGCCCTGGGGTAGACACTGGGGATGTAGCAGTGAACATGAGAGAGATATTCACTCATTCACTCCTCTGTCAATTCATTTGTTCGTTCATCACATTTCTGACTTCTGTATTAGATGTGGAGGCTCTCCTAGGGAATCCAAATCCATTCATTCAACAAATGTGCATTGAACATCTATTATGTGTCAGAGCGACCCATTCATTCACTCAACAATTGTTTATGGGGAACCCATTCCCTGTCGGGCAGGTCCTGGATGCCAGGCATCCAGCAGTCAACAAGACAGACATGGTCCTTCCCCCTGTGATGTTTTGCAGACTCATCCCTGTGTTTGGGGCTTTAGGGTACTAAGGGGTGTAAAGGAAAGAGTCTATTCCAGGTAACGGGGCAGACAGACTCCAGGGGTCACTGGAGGAGCTGATGGTGGGGACAAGAGTGTGGCTCCATCGTCCAGGTACCTGTCTTTCAATACATTCCTCACATGCAGCCTCTGCTGTCCCACATGGGAACAGCTACAGAAACCCCCGCCATCTAATGCAGAGATATTCCTGCTTAAAAGCACTCTCATTACATCTACCCAGCTCATTCCTCCCCTCTTGGCATTGTGGAGACAGCCCTTCAAGACTGGCCAAGGTGACCGTATATCTCATAACCACACATCTAATAACAAGGCTCATCATTACCCTTAAGACTTGCCCCGAGCCCCTCTGCTCAGCACACAAATCAAACATCACACTGGCTTCCCCGCCTGGCCAGCCGCTTCCAGGCCCCGGCTCTCCTGCAGAAACTCTGGCTCTCAACAGCTTCCCAGGGATTCCATGGTTTATTTTTGCCTGACCAAGCTGATTTTGTTCTCTCTAATTCTCTCAAGGTTTTGTTCCTGGCACAGTTGCTGGAGATGTTCTGGCTTTGCAGTGAACCGAAATGTTATTCACTGTCGGGGGGGGGGGAGGTGGTAAGCCCAGCAAAATAAAGACTGCAGCTTCCCATAAAACAGGATTTTAGTCTTCAAGAAAAAGCTGCAGAAAAGGAATGAAGGTAACAACTTTTACTCTTGTTTAGAAGCAAGTGGAAACTTGCTTCTAGGAGTCGGCTTGGGTTCCAGGCAGGAGGAATCTTGTCAAAAACAGAGGCCAAGAAGGAAACAGGATGGAGAGGTTCCCCAGTAGAAAAGTCTCCAAACAGTAGCTGATTGAATCATCATTCAATAAATGATGACTGGGCATCTTTTATGGGGCAGGTACTGTGCTAGCTGCTTGCAATATACCAGGGAACAGAGTGGACATGCTTCCTTCCCTTAAGAAACTTCTCAGTGTGGAGTACAAGACACTGTAGGAGGTTATCTGGCAACCTACAGAATGGGAGAAGACTATTTGTCAATTGTGTATCTGATAAGGGATTAATATGCAGAATATATAAGGAACAGCTAAGACTCAGCAACAAGAAAACAAACAACTTGAAAAATGGGCAGAAGAATTGAACAGGTATTTCTATGAAATAGATATGGACACTGCCCATAAGCACACAATTTCATCACAATTTTAAACAATTTTTTAAAGGCATGGTTTTAAAGTCTAACACGTCGATGTGGGAAAAGCATAGGGATCTATGACCAGGTCCAACAGGGGTTCCAGATGCTGTTTGATGAGTGGTCCAGGAAGGCTTCTCTGAAGAGGTGACATTTAAGTCAAGACGCACAGAGGGAGGACTTGAGATAAGGAGGGAGGAAGGGCAGTGAAGGCCGAGGGAATGGCATAGGAGAAGCCCACATGGGAGGCAGGATGGCTGTGGGGTGGACAGATTGAAAAAAGACAGAATATTATAGCAGGAAACGAGGTGGAAGAGGCAGAAAGACCATAGTATTGGTCTGTATCCAAAGTCCAATGGGAAATCACTGGAAGGTTATAACCAGATTTGTCATGACTAGATTTTTATTTGCAGGCGCTGACTACAGCTTCATTAAAAAGATAACTCTCCTGCAGAATGGAGGAGGAAACCAATTAGGGCTTTATCACCCTAGTGCAGGCGAGAGGTGATGAGGGTTGGCATGGCAGTGGAGCGGAAAGAGGGGCAGATTCAAGAGATGTGTATGAAAGGAGACAGGCCAGCAGCTGGTGACCAGTAAGTGTCATTGTGACTGGAAGAACTGGAAGCCAGGTCTCCAGTGAGGCACCTGACCCAGGTTGTGATCCGAGGTAGGTAAGATTGTCGATTGGAAACAAGTCATGAAGTCAGAATTGGAAGCAAAGTAGGGAATGGGGGTTGGGACAAGGGGCTCAGGAGTGAGTACATACACAACTCAGCAGTGCTAGAATCTGGTAGAATCTGCTTGCATAGACTCCATGGCACCAAAGCGGGCCTGATGTTCTGGAGAGCTGGAACACCTCTGTGTGCTTACTGCGGTGGCATCAGCCAATTCTGCGAGGAAGTATAGCAGGACAAGCCGGCACCAGGCTATTGTGGAAAAATTCTAAAGACTGTCTCTGTTTAGGTGAGCGCCCTAAGTGTTCTATTCTTGTCTCCCAGTGCCAAGTTCTGGAGAGCTAATGATCCCCTTAAGTTTTCTGTGCTGCTATAGTAACCCTCACAGGGAGATCCTGTAGAATCAGCACTGACTGAATTGGCAGTACGTATCTGAAAGACGGATGGCATGACCTTGGGGGAGAAATCTCTATTTGGATTTATTAAAACCACGCACTGCTGTTCTATGACGAACATGTTGTACTTGTGTAGAAAAATAAACTAAAGGGGAAAATACACTGTCGGGTTCATTCATTGCCAGAGGCCACTTGTATCGATGCAAACGCCTGCAGAAAGCAGTAGGGGCCATCAGACACCAAGAGTCTTTAAATTGTTTATGACTTCTGTTGTAGTAACTGTACTTCTGAGATTCTTTCTTCACGCAATAATCCTAAATATGAAACAAAAGCTTTATAGACAGAAGCGTGTTCGCTGCATGAAAACTTGTAAACAGGTGAAAAAGGAAGACAGCCCAAGAATGCAAAATAAGGGCCAATAAATTCTGCACCATTCTTCTCCTTGGAATATTATGTAGCCACCAAAAATGATGATGATGACAAAGGATGTGTGCCAAGCTGGACAATGCTCATAATACAAGGAGGTGTGAGGACGTGTGATTGAGCTCCCCTCCAGAAAGATACATTTGCAACAGCAAAAATAAGGTTCTTACCAAAGCCAGAAGCAATTGTATCAAAATACTAATCACCTCACCAGGCTTGTGTGGTGGTTGTGGAGCTGTTGGTATTTTCTTTCATTGCTTTAATTTATGCAACAGTTTTATAATGTGTGTGTATTTGATAATGGGAAAAGTTATTCTCAGTAAGAAAAATCTTTGCTGGTGAGCTTAATCCTGGAGAAATGGCCAGGGGTGCCTGGCTGGTTCAATGGATAGAGCATGGGAGTCTTGATCTCAGTAGTTTGAGTAGCATGTTGGGTGTAGAGATTACTGAAGAAAATAAACTCTTGAAATAAAAAACAAAAGCAGAAACAACAAAAAAACAAAATCCAGGTCTTCAAATGTCAATGTCAGTCTCAAGGGGAGGAAGGAGATAAAAATGGTGCAGGGAGGCATGGTTCATGGTGATCATGAACTTGACCTTGGCTTTGGTTTTAGATGGTGTTTGAGTCTTGATGAGGCAACCTACTGACTGTGTGACCATGTGTAAATGATTCAGTCTCTCTGTGAGAGGTTTCTCTTTCTCATCTGCAATAGTTGAGGACATTATATCCACCCACCCACCACTTCATAGGGCTTGTAGGGATCATTTGAAATGGGTAACAACCATTTAACAATATCCTTGGCTTGTAGACCAACCCTCCTAAATATTAGCCATATTTAGGGTATGGGTAACAACCATTTAACAATATCCTTGGCTTGTAGACCAACCCTCCTAAATATTAGCCATTATTAATATTATTATTGCCGGGGGACTGGCCTCCAGAGGTATTTGTAGAAACTGTTGACAGCCACAGAATCCAGATTTCACTGGTCTGAGAGAAGGAGGCTGCATAGACATTTTGCTCTGAAAGGGGAGTGATGTTGCCCCGAGTCTCTGTGGAGCTCTGTGAGGAGTAATGGTGTGTGGCTGGAACAGTGGTCCAGGCGAAGGGCCACCCTCTTCACCCAGGAGATGCCAAGGGTGTCTAAGAAAGGGTTTGCATCATATGGGCTCATGCAGTCACTATTGTGTGGGAGAAAAATGCCCAGTGGGGGACACTGTTACCTTGGCTGGCTGAAAATCACAGGTATTGGAGGCCCATTGCCCCTAAATGACAAAAGTGTAGTTCAAGCTCCCTCAAAGTAGGGACTGGGTTGCTTGGTTGCTTGTTCCCAGATCACAGCCTGTGCACAGGAATATTTAATGTTTTGCAACTCTTGGGAGAAAGTGGGCTCCCAAAGTTCGGTTTGGGAGTCCAGATTCTTCCCCTCCATTCCCCTGCACTTTCACAGCTCTGCACAAGCTGTTTCCTTCCCTTTAAATGTTCCCCACTCTGCTTCTACCTATTGTTATCCCCTACCCTGCCTTCTAGACTCGGCTCAAATGTCACAGCCTCTGAGAAGGCTTCCCTGAACACATCGCCCTACAATTAATTAATCACCTCTTATAGATGATGACTTTGTACATTACTCACTGCTTGAGGGACACACACCTCTCTTATAACTTGTGCCGTGCTTCTCCTTTGTAGCTCTTGTCATAACATATGCTTATAGGTACCTTTTGTATATACCCTACACCAGAAGAATTTATTATGGTACTGTCTAATGTCTCTCTGATGTCACAGAGAGTGTGTCTCTCTTGACACATGGTTGTTATCCTTAGCATTCAGGGCATATAGCAGCTGTTTGATCAATAGTGAATAGATGAATGAGTGAATGAATGAATGAATCAATCAATGGATTTCACCTTCACGGTTCCACAATTTTACCCATTCCCCAGAATGGATTTTCTCAGACAGAAGGAAAGCTCTGTCAGGGCTGGGTTTGTGGTTGTTCTTGGTTGCTCCCTCTTTTATGATAGGCATGGGGGATTCACTGCCCAGATCCTTCTCCCTGTGATGTTGGCAGACAGCCCTCTGTCCTCATCCCCTTTGGGGATACCTCAGCTTCAGAGAGCCATCTTGCCCAAAGTCATGTCCTTCGAGGGGTGGCCCACACCCAGTGACTGACTGATGTGCAGAATAAAGGCCTGGTCATCTGGCCCCCATTTGGGACAAGGTTGGAAGATCTCCCTAGCTCCAGAGTCCCTCATGCAGTTTGCCTAAGCCTGCTGTTGGTCTATAGCTGGCTTCTCTTTCCTCCACATCTTTCTTTGCTCTTCCATACGTGTTCCTCTCAAGAGCTCTCTTTACTGCCCATGAACTAGGTCTCAGGGTCTGCTTCCTGAACATGACCTTCAGCATTTTCTGTTCCTGCAGTTTGGGATTGAAGCTATTTTGGGGAGTCTGGAAGAGTTGCTAAATATTTCCCGAGTGAGTAAATGAATGGATAAAACCTGTGTGAATGAATGGCCGCTCTCTCACTCTCTCCCACTCTAGACTGTGAGCTTTCCATGGGCATGACTGCTTCTTTTTCATCTTCATAACCTCGATGCCTAGCACCCTGCCAGGTATATAGCAGGTGCTCCATAAGTGTTGGAGGAAGGATGAATACATGAACCCAGATTTGGGGGAGAGAGCATGGCTGAATCAGCATAACCCTGTCTCCATTTTCAGACCTTAAATTTAAAAAACTTCTCTCTCCCTCATGTCTTCCTCCTTCTTCCTCTACCTCTTCTCCTCCTTCTCCACCTTCCCCTTCTCTCTCTCTCAGCAGCTGCCTTGCAAAGGTGGGCTAGGAGCACCATTTCCAGAGTGGTCAGTTGGAACTGGGGCATTTTCTCCTCCACTTGCCTTCTCAAAGGCCCTTTCAACACTTGAGGAATAGAGGCTGGCTTGGGAACACAGCTGAGGTTGGCAACAACAATAAAGTCCTCTTTAAAAATGAGTCCCATTACCTGTGGTCAATTTGAGGCTTGCAGACCAAAGAAATGGGTCTCAGCAGGCTCCTAGTCTTGGGGAATCAGCACAAATTGATTCTAGCAATTAACACTGCAGTTCTCCAAAGCACAGATCTGTGAGAGGGTGCGCCTCCCTCCACAGCCTGAGCCGGCTGGTCCAGTGACAGCCAAGGCAGTAGGTGGCACCCTGGCTTCGGGGACAAACCATGGGCCATCTCCCACCTGTGTGATCCCGGGCAAACGACTTCACCCTGCCAAACCACCCTCACCTCCCCTGGGAAATGGGGCCGCTCCATGCCTCTCCTAGGCCAGAGAAGAGCTGGAGCCATCACAAGCTAAATTCTGAATTAGATAAATGGGGTCTGAATTTCAACATTGCCACTTGCCCCGCTCTGTGTCTTGGAGCAAGACACTCACCCTCTCTGAGACCGAGCTATTTCATCTGTAAGAGGGGACTAATAATGCCTTTTCTTAGAAGTCGTTGAGAGAATTAAGACTCTATATAGCACATTTAGTGTTCTGCCTGGCTCTGAGCGCAAGTTTAGTACAGGTTTGCTACTGTAATAATTTAGGTTATGGATGCGGTTCTGTTGCTGAGGTAATTATTTTGGAGTCTCTGTGGAGTCCACAAAGTGGCTGACAGAGGCTGTACCACATCCCCATTGCTGGCTGGCCCAGTTACTCCTTACCAACCTGCATCATTTCAATTCTTTTTTTTATATTACACTTCAATTTTTTTTCTGATTACATAAGTAACACATGTTCATTGTAGTATATTTGGAAATCACAGAAAAGCACAAGAAAGCAAATAAATATTATTCAGAGATAAACATTGCTAATATTTTGGCTTATTTTCTTGCTGTCTATATTCTATGCTGCATTCACTTACACCGATGTACGTCAATACTACTGTCTCCTCCCTTAATTTGGGTCACATGGTGACCCACCTGCCACCTGCCTTTTTCACTTAATAGATTATGGACATTTTCCTGTGTGATAAAATGCCCTTCAAAAACACGATTTTAGTCATTCTATAGATTCTATTTTATGGATGTATCTTGCATATTTAACCATTTTCCCTAGTAAGGTTTTTCCTCCTCCAAATGTCAGCTATTGGAAACAATATGGTCATGAACATCTTTGTGTCTAAATCTTCCTTGACCCATTAGATTACTTCCTTAGTACAAATTCTTCAAGGGAATTCCAAGGTGGGAAGATATACATATGTTTAGGCAGGATTTATGCATCTAGGGCTCCTGTATAATTTTATTGAATTGCAACAGGAGAGGCGCCTGGTAGGTTCTGTTGGGAGAGCATGAAACGCTTGATCCGAGGTTGTGAGTTCAAACCCCACATTGGGGTT
Organism: Mustela putorius furo; assembly: GCF_011764305.1. NCBI lineage: Eukaryota > Metazoa > Chordata > Mammalia > Carnivora > Mustelidae > Mustela > Mustela putorius. The sequence continues at coordinate 1,050,748 of NW_025421422.1, read as the reverse complement.
TGATATATATATATATATATATCTCAACAGGACCTCTAACTATTCTGTTGCCATGATGCTCAAACCCACATTGGATATAGCAATTACAAATATATATATATATATATATATATATATATATATATCAACAGGACCTCTAACTATTCTGTTGCCATGATGCCTCCCAGAAAGGTTTACTAATTCATACACTTTCTAGTTAGTGTATGAATATACTATATCCTCAGACCCCGCCAACATTATAAATAATAAACACAAAGATCAATAAGAACACAAAGATCAATCCATACTGAATTCCAGTACAAGCTTCCTGGGGGACCATGGGCAAGCCATGTCCTTTCTTTGGGCTTCAATATCCTTCTCCATCAAATGAAGATGTAAACTCTCATAGTATTCTCTCATTGCAAGTGAAAGAAGGTAAACTCCACTGGGTTAAGGCAATAACAACCATTTATTGGTTCTTGTAAAGTTTAGGGAGTAGGACTTCAGGCACAGCTGTCTCATACTCAAATGCTGTCACCCAGAATTGGTTTCTTCTGTCTTCCAGAAGTTTTGTTTTGGCTTGCTTCTTGGGCGGGCTCTCTCCAGGTAGCCCCCTGTAGCACTGCCAAATCTGACAGGGTCCCAGCTAACCAGCACCTCTTCTGTGATAAAGTCCCAAGGTTCATTCTGATTGGACCAGCTTGAGTCATGTGCCCTTATAAACCAATCGCTGTGAAGAAGGGGGCTGGACTATGCTGATTGAGCAGATCTGGCTCTTGGATTCCCCTGCAGGTGAGGCAGGATGGCTCCCCATGTAAAGTCCAGGGAAGGGTGTCACCAGAGCAAGTGGAATCGATGCCAGGGGAGCAAATCAGCCCAGACAACCTCTGAGGACCCTCTGATCCCAACACTACAGAAGTTTGGGAAACTCTGGTTTCCCCTGACACATTTCCTGAAGAGGTTTTGTACACCTGGTTTCTCCATGGCTAATGTACCCTGCCCATTAAACTCATGGGCCCCTTGTTTCAGTTATCTCTTCTTCTAGGGGCACTGGAACAGAGGGGAGGGTAATTACCATATAGATTTATGGACCTCTGCTCAACAAACAGGCCCTTTCCCTGCAACAGCACAAAGCCTCATAAATATTAATCAGAAGGAAACTGCAATCAACCCAAGTGGAAGAGGAAATGGCAAATTGCTTTTTCCTCTGTAGGACATAAAAGCAACGTTCATTGTTGCACAACCTGGGGCTGTCCAGTGGGTTGCCTGTGTCTCCTAGCTCTCAATAGAAACAACAACGATAATCATAATAGGGAACTACATGAAATGTGGTGCTTCACGTACATATATTTTCACTCCTATTTTACGGATGATGAAACTAAGGCTCTGGCAGCCACTTGCCCAAGAAGATCACCAACGTGAAGTGAAATCAGGATTCAAACCCAGTCTGCCTGACCTCAAGGTCTGAGTCGTTTCTGTTCAATGGACTGGGTCGGGTTTCTCCAGGAGGGAGGAACTAGACTGGCCTTTGAGTTTGGGGGATAACATCAGTCACACTTCTCTGTTATGTCTTTGGAGCATCAGGGAGAGTAGCAAAGGAGATCCTGGCTGCTTTTGTACAGTCATCAACATGCAGACACGCAGAGTGAAGGCTCTGGAGAGATGTACTCTATCTCCAGCTTTGGGCAGGAGCCAGATGCCAGCTTTTGACACTTTGTCCACATTCATGTCCCCCACAACACTGTCGCTTAGCCAGCCTCAGGCCCATTTTATAGGCAAGATATTGAGGCCGGTAGGGGTGATTGAGACTAGATCTTGATTTTCATTCATTCATTCAATGAATATTGAACTAACTGTTTAAGTAAAAACTGAGTCTTAGCCAACATCCTCTTAGCCAACTTACCTTGTTTACAGGCTCTCATTCACTATGTAAATCATGATGACCAATGCCAGTCACCCCCTGATGGCGAGTAGACCTCTCATTCCCTCTCCAGAGCCCTTAGCACTCCCAGCAAGCTGCACTTTTACTCCAAGTCAGTGGTGTCTGTTCCCAAACCTGCTTACGCTAGTTGCCCTTGTTCTTATAATTATACAATTTAATTAAGCAAACTGATTACATTAAATGTAGTGTGAAAAGAAGGGGCAATGTTTCTATGCACAGGAAATGCAGGGGAGAATGCGATACCAAGACTCATTGAAAAGGAAAGTTCCTGGAATTAAAAAAAAACAAAAACAAAAACAAAAAAAACCACAAAAACAAAACAAAACAAAAACCCAAAAGAAAAACCCAAAAAACAACAACCAAAAAACCCAAAAAACTCCCATGATCTAATTAGGTGTGACAGATGACCGTGAAGATTCAGAGTCAGTGCCTGTCACATAACGCTGGCTTTGTTAAAAAAAAAAAAAAAAAAAAAAAAAATCCTATGAAGCTCCAGTAGCAAAAACATGCTGAGGGAAAAATCCTCACCTTCCACCATGAGAGTAGTGAATGTGTAACTGAACTCAAGGGTTTGGCTGCTTGGGGTGCATGAAATTGAACACAACCCAAGGAGGTGTTGAAAGCAAGAAGTTTTTATTTGTTGTTACAAGTAAGGAGACTGAGAACTAGGTCCCAAAGCACTGACTCCAGGTGGGTTAGTGCAGGAATCTTCCAATCAGTGTTATTAGAGGGTGGGGGTGGGGAATTTGCATATACATTAAGGAACTTACATATACTCTATTACTTAGGCACAATGTTTCAATGGCTCATGCCTACCAGGTCAATATACTAGCGCACACAGGGTGTGTTCAAAAAGATGGCAGCAAACCCTACCCAAAGGAAATCTTAGTATTATAATGAGCTAAAAGTAATTCAGGAAGCTCACAAGAGCTTCTGCACAGGTCCTCAGCTCCAAACCCAGTCAAACTGGGGCACACAAGGGGCTATCAGGCAAAACCCCCAGCTGGGTGTCTCCTTGGCCAGCACTGTTGGTTCTATAGAACAAAATACATTCCTTCTCTGCTTTTCTCCCTTCCTCCTACCCCATCCTTTCCACTGAGAGCTTTCAGCCCTCTAATTTGAGTAACCTGCCCTTGCATTCTAACTAAAAAATCTATGCCCACATCCTTGAGTTCATAGAAAAAAAAGCTTAAGGGATCAATCATTTTCATTTTCACCTTTAACCATATCTCCTTTCCTTAGCTGCCTAGTCACTTGTCCTATGTGGACGCCTCTGTCTGCCTAAGATAACCAATGACAGAAGGACATGGGGAGGCAGGCAGATGAAGGAAATCAATACATCGGAAATGAACTTTTATTTGTCCTATTTCCGCCATCACAAACACTTTCTTCCTCGGGAAGGACAGCTGATAACTGAAACTGCCAGGATGCCTAAGTCAAAACCAGGTGTCATCAAAGTCAAAGTCAAAGTCAAAGCCAGATGTCATCACCCACAGTAAAAGTCCTGTTGATGTCACCTCTTGACATCCCCCCAAACCATTCTTCCTTCCCGCCAATCCCGTTTTCCTCCTTCACTCCTTGCCTCTCATTCTCTCTCCCTTCCTCCCTCCTTTCCTGCTGGTCTCCCTTCTTCCCCTCCTTCTGCTTGCAAATATTTCTGGAGTCTACCATGTACCAGCTACTCAGTTGACTCTCGGGAAGCGCTAGTTAGCAAGGTTGAGGTGGTCCCTTCCCTTAAGAGGCAGTAGCATAGCAGAGAAGACTAAAGGAATAAATAAGCAAACCAGGCAATACACTAATAATTATAAATTGCTTTAAGAGCTACAAAAAAAGCAAAGTGGACAGTGAGCAAGATCAATGGAGGGGATTGTTCTGGAGGAAATTAAGCAAGGCTTCCATGAGGAGGTGGCATTTAAGCTGAAACGGAAATGATGAAAAGGCGCCAACAGAGAGAAAAGTGAGGGAGAAAACATACTATAGAGAGGGGAATGCCATAGAGGAAGGCTTGAAAAGGGTGAGAAATAAAACAAAAGCTGCTAGGGTGGCTAGGGTCTGAAGAATGGGGCATCATGGGATGATTTGGGCAGTCAGCAGGGCCTGAAGGCCAAGACGACGAGAGTTTGGATTTCATCACAAAGTCAATAGAAAGCTTTGGAAGGTTTTAGATACGGAGCCAATGTTCTTTTTTGAAAGAAAATTATTATTATTATGTATTTATTTTAGAGAGCTGTAGGTTCACATGCAGATGTAAGAAATAAGACATCCTTTATCCCGTTCCCCCAATGGTAACATGTTGCAAAACTGTAGTGCAATATAACACCCCAGATACTGACATTGACACAAGACACAGAACATTTCCATTAGCACAAAGACCCCTCTTGTTGCCCTTTTTAGGTCACATCTGCTTCTCACCTGCCCCCATCCCCTCCTTCACCCCAGCAGCCCCTCACTTGTGCTCTGTTTCTGTCATTTTTGTCATTTCAAGGATGCTATATAAATGGAATCAGATAATAACCTTTTGATGTTGGCGTTTTTTCCCCACTGAGCATAATTTTTCACAGACCCCTTTGAGTTGTGACCATTGATAGTTCTTTCTTTTTATGACTTAGTACTATTCTGGATGTGGACAGACCATCGTTTATTCAACCATTCACCCGCAGAGAGACATCTGGATTGTTTCCACTTGGGGTTCTTGCAAATGAAACTGCTATAAACATTCATGTACAGATTTTTCAGTGGGCATAAATTTTCATTTCTCTGGGACAAATCCCCAAGAGTGCAATTTGCCAGATCTTATGACATTTGCCTACTTAGTTTTATAAGGAACAGCAAAACTCTTTTCCGGAGCGGTTGTCCCATTTTTTATTCCCACCAGCAACGTATGAATGATCTGATTTCTCTGTATCTTTGCCAGCGCTTGGTGGTATCACCATTTTTTAATTTTAGTTGTTCTGGTAGGTGTGTAGTGATATCTCATTGTGGTTTTAACTTACATTTCCCTGATAGCTAATGATGTGGAGCAACATTTCATGTGCTTATTTGCCATCTTTATATCCTCATGGTGAACCAATACTCTTTGACAAATTTATCACTATGTTTTTACTGAGAAGTCCCTTGCCCCTAATAAGACCTGAGAGCAGGACCTGATCGATGGAAGATGTGAATAAACACTCCTTGGATGAACAAACTCAGGACCAGGGCCATCGTCGAAGTCTGGACATGGCTCAACCTGGGTCAGTGCCCCTCTTGCGGCACTGACACCACCACCCATGGCACAGATCTCACCTGCTCACCAGCACACAACAGACGGTGTCAGTAAATCCCATCCAGAAAGGATTCAATGCCCAGAGACTTGCACTTGCTGTATAATTAGGTCTAGCAAAGCTTATGAATGTAGTCCCAGATTATAATCACTTTTTAATTATATTTACCTTTGTCTGCAGAGAGGTGAGATGTATTATTGGCTCTGGGAGGTAACAATTCAAATCTTCATCCAAAGAAGCAGGTACCCTGAGGAGGAGGTACAGGCAGAACCAAATAAATTAAAATAGATCTGCAGGCACAAAGCTCTAGCCTTCCTACTGTGTCTGGGATTTGGAGGCCAGGAGTTTTCTATGGGGGGGGGGAGTGGGGATGGGGACTGGGACTAATAACAGAATTCAGTTCTTGAGTGCTGACTATGTGCTAGACACTCTGCTTAAGTACTTACCCTAAGAATCTTATTTAATTTGTAAAAGCAACCCTAGGGGGTTAGATACTATTGGTATCATTCCCATTTTGTAGAGGAAACTAAGGAACACAGGCCAGTGGCTTAGGTCCCACAGCCAGGAAGAGGCAGGGCCAAGATTCAAATTTGACTCTGCCAGATGCCACAGCACTTGTAGGGAGCCCTGATGTTGTAGAAGGCTATGACCTTGCTCTCCTACAGCCCGACACTCTGATTACAATCATCCTTGGAGTTCCTAGCCCCATCTGCTCTCCCTCATTAGCTCAGAAAGTCTGGACAGGTCTTCCTGCACCCTCTTCCCTCCTCCTTTGCACAGGGACCACAGCAGAGAATATAGCAGGAGACACAAAGTCATATACTCCCACAGTGGCCTTCTTGGATCTCACCATCTTGGCTGCCAGCAAGTTTTTCCCAGAATGTTCTCAGCCCATAGGATCATGCCATGGTGATGATGATGATGGTGACAAAATGATAAAGCTGACAATAATAGTCACTTACCAGGCACTTTCCATATTATGGAGGGCACGTACTGCATGGAGAACTGGGTGTGGTACATAAACAATGAATTCTGGTACACTGAAAAGAAATAAAAAAAAATGCTTCCAACCAACAGAGAACCAGAGTACCTTCTGTTATATGCACATTTCATTTTAAAAAAGATTTATTCATTTGTTTGAGAGAGAGAGAGAGAGAGCAGGGGAAAGGTCAGGGGAGAGGGAGAAGAATCATCAAGCAGACTCCCCACTGAGCTTGAGGTCTGCTGCAGGACTAGAACCCATGACCCTGAGATCATGACCTGAGTCAAAATCAAGAATCAGACACCCAACCAACTGAGCCAGCTATGTTCCTCAGTGTGTATGTCATTTTTTCTTCTCCAGTAGAGAATGTGTTGTGGGAGAGATGGTGTGGGTGGGTTGGGTGATCTTCCCTTGTATGGTCTGGGCTGTTGAAGACTGACTCCTGCAGTTGCAACACAGCAGAGACTGTCAGTTGATGCCACTAAAAGCCAGCTCAGAGTGAACTCCCAGCACAAGGAGAGTGGCACCCGTGCCCTTAGCATGCACCCCTGTCTACAGCTGATGCGAGGGCTGGGGTGTCAGAGCTGTCAAACTGGCTTTCTTATTTGAGCGGTAAATTCCCAGCAAATGGGGTGTGTGTATATAATTATGAGAGATGTAGATCCTGACATTAAAACAAACTGTCTAGAGCCCCCATCATCTCTAAGGATGGCAGTTCAGGAGGAAGGTGGGGGTAGAGCTGACATGTCAGCAATGATTAGGGAAGACATCTAACTCGGCACACCGGGGAACGCGAACAGCAGAAAAATAGAGGAGGAATTTAATAGCGCAGATTATGTTTTTAATTACTTTAGCAAACGAACTGTTCTCGTGCTTGGGTGGCGTTGTTGGAGAAGCCACCCCTGGTGTTCCTAGGCTGCCTCTGAGTCACCACCAGGACGGGGGCTGGTCTTTGGGAGCCAGAGAGCTTTCAAGGCAGCACAATGTGGCTTTCAAGTGATGTCTTCTTCCAGGGAACTTTTTGCTTCAACTGTCTATGGGACATTCAGATGGGCCATTCACATCAGCAGCATGGTCAAGAACACAGATGGTGGAGCCAGCCTGACTGTACTTGAAGTGTGGTTCCACTATTTATTAGCTGTGAGATCTTGGCTAAGACAACTGTTAAGGACTAAATGTCCCCTCCCCACCCTCCAAAATTCATATGTTGTAGTCTAACTCTCCATATCTCAGAATGTGGCTTGATTTAGGAATAGGGTCATTGCAGAGGTAATTAATTAAGATGAGGTCATGCTGGAGTAGGATGGGCTCCTAATTCAATGTGACTGGTGTCTTTATCAAAAGAGGAAACTTGGAACAGACACACACACAGGCAGAATGCCATAGGCAGATGAACACTAATCAGAGTGCTGCTTCTACAAGTAAAAGATTTCCAAAAATTGCCATCAATCCCATAAACTAAGGAAGAGCCACAGAACAGGTTCTTCACTGCCCCTGGAAGGAAACCTGGAAGATCGAGCCAGGCATCTTGATCTCAGAGTTTTAGCCTCCAGAACTGTCAGACAGTATTTCTGTTGTCCTGAGCTATCCAATTTACAGTACTTGGTTACAGCAGCCCTAGGGCATGAACACAAAAACTTTTCTTCTCTGTGCCTCTGTTTTTTCATCTGTAAAGATATTGATGATATCTCGACCTCATGGTGATGTTTGAGGATTACATGCAATTTATATAAAACATGCCTATATAAAACCACACAGTAAGCTCTCAATTACTATCAGCTGTCAGTGCTTGAAAATCCTTTTGGAAGGGGGTGTTTTGAAAGGGAATTAGGAGGCCCACAGGTGACTCAGTCATTGGGTGTCCAACTCTTGACCTCAGCTCATGTCTTGATCTCAGGGCCAGGAGTTCAAGCCACACCCAGTGTTCAGGGCCAGGAGTTCAAGCCACACCCAGTGTGGAGCTTACTTAAAAAAAAAAAAAAAAAGTTTGGGGAAGGAGAATTAGGAGAAGAATACCGCCCTAGAGGGGGTACCTACTGTTTAATTGGAGAGCCTTTCCAGACCCCTCATATGCCTTGTTTCATTTGCTATTTAGAGCAAGAAGGCATTTTAATCCCATTTTGCTGACAAGAAAGTTGAGGCTCAAGGAGGTGAGGTGACATCTTACCTAGAATCGCACAGGTTGTAAGGAGTGGATGAAAGCTAACTTGGAAGGCAGTAGCCACACCCTCTATCAGCTTAGTTGAGGGTCTTAACCACGGGCATGCAGCACTGAATACATCACTTGTGCTCCTGGGATAAGGGAAAGCAGGAAGTGACAGTAAGGGAACAAGCAGCACAAATTCTGAGAAGCCACTGAGGGTAGGGGTGCAGATTTGGGTTCTGGACTCAGGGCCAACACTTCCTGTCTATCTGACCACAGACAAGTCACTTCCCCTTTCCTTGAACCTTAAGTTAATTATCTGTGAAATGGGAACCATGATGGCTACATCGAAGGAGTCTGTAGCAATGTAGATGAAGCTCCTGATACATGAGAGGTACCTGATAAATCCTTACATTACAAGGATCATTTGCCAACTGTTTTATGGACTTGGATGTGAGTCTCTGCTTGATCATTTCATGGGCAAGTCCCTTTGAGCTCTGTTTCCTCATCTACAGGATGGGATGATTAGTCATAATCCTTCCAGGTGGTCACTTTTGATATTCCCGTGTTGTTGATGTGTTCTGATTTTAAAGCCTTTGCTTAGAAAGAAACGTGAGGTCGATGGCCTCCAAGACCAAATCCTGTCCACCTGCAATTTCTTTGAGCCTCCACATATTTTTGTTCCAGACTTGTTCGAGTTGTTGTGGCTGCAAAACAAATTCTCCCAGAACTCAGCGATGTAAAGCAATGGTGTGTAAACTCATGGATTCTGGGGGGCTGGGAATTCAGACCAGGGCACAGCAGGACTTGCTTGTCTTTGCTTTATGGTGCCTGGGGGCTCAGCTGGACTTGAAGGCTGGGGCTGCACCCATCTGCAGTCTCATTCATTCATTACTCACCAATCTGTTGATGCAGATGATAGGTTGCAGCTTCTGCTCTTGTCTGCATGGTTTCTCTCTATGTGGTCTCTCAGCATTGGCTGGTTTGGGCTTCCTCAGAGCACGATGGCTGGATTCCACAGTGAAGAGAGATGGAGGGAGAGAGAGAAGTGAGGAACAAGAACAGGGAGAAGAAGGAGAAGAAGAAGAAGACTAAGGAAGAGGAGGAGGAGGAGCAGCAGCAGCAAAGAGGAGAGGGAAAGAGCAGAGAGCTCAGGGAGAGATCCTTGGAATTCTTTTCATGATTTCACCCTGGAGGTCCCTTTGCATGTCTTCCACTTCCCTCTACTGACTGAAGCAACCAGCTGCCCCTGCTAAGGTTCAAAGGAGTGGACATAGACCCCCTTTGAAGTGCAAGGAGTGTCAGTCACAGTATAAGAAGAGCTCATGGGAACACATGTATTTTTGTTCTATGGGCACACACACATATATCTATCTGGAGAATACAAGCTGCTCTTTCATCCAAGCTCTTTCATGGATGTTGGGTTAAAAAAAAAAAAAAACTCTCATCAAAGTTCCCTACAAAAGGCAATGTTTGGATAACGATGGGCAGAAACCATGTATGTTTGTGCAACAGAACATTATCCCCCTAGGACACAAACTCCCATGGTCTTTGATGGCAGGTGCCCCGAAGGAGTTTATAAGAGGCAAACCATAATAGGACAGCCTCCTCATGGCCCTAGAAAAAAGAACCCGTGGGTCCCCTTTCTCTGATTACAATCTGTCCAGGGGAGGGAAAGACCCAGCAGCCCATTCCATGTTGGGAGGAAAACACTTCGATATCTGGAAAGAGAGAAGAGTAACAACTCACAGACCCCCACTGGACCCTCACCCTGTCCCTGCCTAAGCCCACTGAGAATTCACTCATGGAGTCAGCAGACAGCTCTCGGCTATGTGAGCTCAGGCTCAGCCTACAGGAGCTGAGACTACTAGGGCAGCTTGGGATCATGTTGGGTAGAGAAAGTGTAACTCGATTCTCAGATACTTCCGCCATCACTGTAGTGCGGACCCGTATATTGTGACCTGGAAAACTCCGAGCTGGACAGCAGCCTGGTGTGGCTGTTCCTGAGATAAAGAGTAGGTTGGGGAGGCTTTCTGGAAAATCATCCAGAATGACACAATCATACTTCACTGGGGGCAGAGAGCAATCTTTTCACCATTCATCTAAATAACAACAGGTTGAGGGGCTCCTATGTGCCAGGTCATGGAAATAATGGGGCAATCATGATTTGGCATATTGAGTGCTCTATTGGGGGAAGCAGAGTCCAGAGGAGAAACCTAATTCAGTCGGGGGATCAGAGAAGGCTTCCTGGAGGTGCAAATGTCTAGGAAGAGTCTTGAAGTTGGAGGAGGAGTTAGAAAAGGGACGAGGAGGTGGAGGAATGACAGCTCTAGGCAAAGGAGCCCACATGTGCAAGGTCCAGAGCCCCAGGTGACATGGGTCTTCAGCCCTCAGCAGAGAACACAGCTAAGCTTTTGCTCTCAACCCAACCGAGAACATCATGCCAGTCAGAGATGGTGGTGCTACTCGGTGGTAGCTCTCTCTACCTGGCTGTAGGCAGCAACATCTCCCCTCCATTAAAGAAGACTGGGGCTTCTGAAAGTCCCTGGCACTGGGGTGGGACAGTGGGTGGCTCAGAAATGGATGGAAAGGAAACTGTCAGCTAGAAATGTAGTGGTGGGTGTGGAAAGGATGCAAAATTTTTCTGAGGCAACTCGTATGAGTTAGAACAGAGAGGCGAGGCAGACAGGATGGAGGAGATGCAGCTCTGAAGAAGATGGAGGAAGAACCAGCTTCCCCCAGGATGTGTGCCTGTATGTGCATGTGTGTATGTGAGTGTGTGCATGCAGCAGAGTGGTGTTCACTAGATGGGGTTCAGGTGTGCATGTGTGCACACCCATTTCTCATCAGTCATTTCAAATGCGCAGGAGGACCCTTTGCCTCAGCAAACTGTTCTTTTTGTGGCTAGGGAGATGACCCCAGTTCTCAACCAAGCAAGACCATGGGGAGATGCCTCAAGCAGAAGATAAAGAACAGGTCTGTACTGTTCCTGGGATTAAAAATAGGTAACATTTATAAAGCACTTGTTCTGTCCTAGGTGCTGTGTCAGTGAGTTTCACAGTTGTCTTGTGACCTCTCCACAGACTCCCAGGTGGGGCATGGACTGGCTGGAGAAGATCACATCCCAGCCCCTGCACATGCTCTATGATATTAGACCTCTGTCCTGAAACTGAGGGACCTGCCAGGTCCCTGAGAAACTTGTGTCTTATGGCCCTTTGACCCTGTCTTTGGGGCTTATGTCTCCTTTCAGATAAAACCTATACAGTCTATGCCCTTGCCAGAAAACTCTTATAGACACCTGAGCCCCTTCTATCTTTCAAGCAAACACAGCAGCAGCCTTAGATCCAGGCCACACCTGGAAGGAGAAGGTTGATCAGTGACCAGGTGAGCTGGGACAACCTCTTTCCTCTCTTCTCTAGTAACCAAGAAAGTCCCTGCATCATTAGGATAGTCCTGTGAGAGCAGGTGATCCTGTCATCAGAGCCATTCTGTAAGTGGGGAGGCCAATGGTCAAAAAGGCAAAGTCACCTGAGCATGGTCATACACAGTTAGTAGTAGTAGAAGCTGGATGTGGACCTGGAAGTTCTGAGTCCATAGTCCATGTTCATCTCCAGTACCTTAAACAACACAATGTGACAAGGTTAAATTCAAGTAGGAAAGGACTATTTAAATTCAAGTACCTCAGCAGTGACCAAAGCAGGGAGCAAAAGACCACCCATGGCTTTAGGATGGACAGGACTGTGGGGCTGGGTCTTCAAGGCTGCGTAGGAATTTGACTGGAGAGTCACTGTGCTCAGGGGAGGAACAGCACATGCCAAAGTGTGTTACTGTGATGTCATAAATTGAAGAATTTGGTGTGGCTGAAGAGTGGGGTGAATGGGAATAAGATGAGGTAGGAAGCAGAGTCTAGGAGATGAGTCAGGAACCGATTTTAAAGGATATGGATGCCATGTTGAAGTGTCTGTGACACATGAGCAGCAAGGATCCACAGGAGTCCAGGGAAAACAAGTGACTGATCAGGCTGCGTTGCTGATGGGAATCAGGTTGTTCAATGGTTTGGAAGCTAAGGAACCAGCCTGCTACATTCAAATCCCATATCCGTGTCTCTGAGTTGTGTATTCTTGGGTATATTATGCAGTTTCTCTAAGTTTTGCTGTCTTCATCCATAAAATGGGAAAGATGGTAATAAAAATATACAAGCCAGAGTTATAGAGAAGAGCAGATGATGTAATCCATGCTTGACATTCAACGGGGTGCCCGGCACATGATAAGTGCTCAGTTAATATGACTGCCATTATTATTAGTGAAGGCAGTCTCTGGAGGCAGCATTCAAGTGGCATGGACAGGTGGATAGACAGGAGAAAAGGGTTTGGGGAGCTGCAGCAAAAGTATAGAACAGTGATCATGAAGTCTTGATCAAGGATGCGGCTGTGGGGACAAAATGTGGAGGGCAGAGGGAGCACTGGTGAGCATCATTTAAATAGAGAATTGAATAAACTAACATATATGGATGGGTTTTGTAAACTGTACATATTTGAGTATGATTACAATTAGGGCTATTTTCATCAACTTTATTTCTGGGCTCATCAGCTTCAGTTCTCTAGAGAGAAGATGCCATTTAATTCTCCCAGATCAAATATTTAACAAACACAACACTGAATAAACCCAGACTTGCCTATTTAGCATGCACTCAGTATTTTTAGTTGCTAAGTACAACTCCAGAGATTTACCACCTTGGCTGACATGATTCTTTGCCTGAGACTATTTATCTGTACCAGGGACTGTAATACATTGTCATAGCCAAGAACACAGTTCTGGATGTTTGACTGCCTGGGATTGAACTCAGGCTCTGCCCTTGGATGAACTACTCAACCTGTGTCCCAGTGGTAAAATGAAAAGAATAGAGTTACCTCATGGAGCTACTGTGAAGATTCAATGTGATGGTAGAATAGGATCTGGAATGTGCACATATTCATCATTACCATCATCATAACCATCATCATCATCATTGCCACCATCATCAACATCGTCACCACCATCATCATCACCATCCCCATCACCACCATCATCACCATCACCACCGTCATCATCATCACTACTACCATCACTGCTACCATCATTATCACCATCACCATCATCACCATCACCACCGTCATCATCATCACTACTACCATCACTGTTACCATCATTATTACCATCACCACCATCATCATCATCACCATCACCACCGTCATCATCATCTCTACTACCATCACTGTTACCATCATTATCACCATCATCATCACCATTATGATCAATCACCACCGTTATTACCACCATCATCATCATCACTATTACCATCAATATCACATCATCACCATCACTGTCACCATGATTATCACCATCAGCATGATGATCATCATCACCATCACCATCACCACCATCACTATCATCATTACCACCACTATCATCATCACCATCACAATCACCAGTGCCACTCCTTTCAGAATTTCTTTTGGTTGTGCAAAAACAGTTACTATTCAGTAGAATATGTTACATTTATTAACTTGTAATGGGTTTATTACTGTTATTTGTAATTTAATAAATGTTTTACAAGAGTTTCTGATTTTAACTTTTAATCTAATTTTGATTAATACAACTAATACACAAAGCTTTTGGGGGGGTCTTCAATCATTTTTAAGAGTATAAACAGTCCTGAGACCAATAAGTTTAAGAAACAAGAAGTAGTTACAACGTAGCAGGCATGGAAGCCCTTGGAATTCCTCCTGGGTACCTGAGGTCAGAGGGCAGTAGGTTTCCTCACCCCACTCCAAGAGTGAAGATTTCTAGTCCTGACCAGATGAGGCTTCTGCAATCACGGCTGACTGGGCTGGACGTTGGGAGGCAGGTTTGACCCCCTCTGCAATCAGTGACTCCAACACTGTGGGTTGAATGCCCTCCAGAAGCCGCAGGCTAAACCTAAGAGTTGCTGCACCACTTTATAGGCCATTCATCTCCCCAGCGTCAGGACAAAGTGCCTGGCTTGAGTCCATGTGCTTGTCTGCTCTGGGAGTTGCTTTATTGTCTCTTTACTTTGGCCCCACAGAGCACCATTCTCCTAATTAAAGCAGCCTTATTCCAGAGGTCTTTGGAGAAGCAACATGCCACAGCCTGAGGCTGATCCCTCCTCCTCATGGTGTCCTCTCTGGGAGAAGGGTGGGAACAAAAGTTGTCTGAGTACCTACTAGGGGAAGGGCTCAGTCCTGACATATCTCTATGCATGATGCAGAACACAGACCTCAGAGTCAGTTCTGGATGCTGCACATGAGTGGTATGACCTTGGGCAAATCACTGCACCTCTTTGGTCTAAAGTTGTACAGTGGAATCATTGTCACACCCACTGTTATAGGACTGTAGTAAGGGCAGAAGGAGAATCCTGTCTGACGTCCTTAACATGCACTGGTACCTCACTCCCCAGTGCCTGATACTGTCCCTGGTAATGGACAATGACCACTACCTTTACAAACCTTCCCAACAGCCCCAAGGGGATAGGAAGAAGAACACAAAGCTTAGAGAGATGAAATTAACATGCCCGCTCACTCAGCTAGACAGTGGCAGCGCTGGGATTTGAACCCAGGACTAATTCCTAAGCAGCATCCCATCGGTGGCTCTGAGTAGGATGAGGGTGCCCTGAATCTAGGAGCTGATAAAGCAATCTGCTTGGTGACCTCCTGCTGCTTCCAGCTAAGATCTCATCTTTCCTCTCTTTCACCTTGAGGCAAGTTGCTAATATTTGATAGGAAACTTGAAGAACAAAGCCGTGAAACACAGGATTTGTGTAATGATTTTGTCTCGATTTATTATTTTTCTTTCCCTGAATGGTGAGGAGGGGGTTTGCAGACAGTCTTTTTGACTAGAGCAACAGTCCTGTTGGAAACAGCTTTAAAATGGCCAAAGTTAATTCAAATCATTAAGAATTTTTTCCTGAAGGATATCAATTGTAGGGACAAGGCTTTAAAAAAAAAAATGACCATCCTATTTTGATTTGCACTGAATGAAGGGATGATATTATAGGAACCAGGTGCAAAATGAATAAAGGGGGAGAAGTGTGGGAGATGAGGCCTGGGAGGGACAATGGAATGAATATTTCTAAAATCAAGCTGCTGAATTAAAGAATCAGGAAAATGCCCCAATTATGGTAATAAATGGAGGGAAGAGAGACGTGAAACTTACCTTAAAAATGAACAAGGTAGTGGAAAATTTAACACCTTCCAGATCAAGAGCTTCCACTTATTTGGAGAGTAAGAGGTGCCTTTATCTCCCTGATATCACTTGGGAAAGAAGAGAAAAACTGTCAGATAAGGTGTATGTGTGTGTGTGTCTGTGAGAGAGAGAGAGAGCGCACAACATACCACAGAAATACAGAAAGAGGGAGAAAACTATGGACAGGAACAGAGGGACCAAGACAGAGAAAGAGAAAGAGATGGATTCTGTGAATGAACTGGGTCCAGTCTGGACAGGTGTCCAAGGGTCTCTAAGCTCTCCTCCTCTGTCTCTCTTTCCCTGCCCAGCCAAGCCATCCAGCTAAGAGGACCCAGTGACTACCATCAGTATGGAGGTCCCTGACCCTCATCTCCTGCTCTCATCTGGGTATCCAGTCTGTATCTATGGGCCAGACTCCTGCCTAGGAAATGAGCAGATGCCCACCTGCTACCTGAAGGAAAGATATAGTGGTCAGGCCCGGCTGAGGGAACAGAAGGTCCAAGTTCAGACCCAGCTCTGAAGGGGTTGCTCTGTGATCTTGAACAAACTTACTTAACCACTCTGGGCCTCAGTCTTCCCGCCTGTAAAATGGGAAGGGTCATTCCTATCCTTTCCCCCTCCCAGGGCTGGTGTGGGATTTCAATGAGATCATGGTTCTGAGCATGCTTTTTTTTAATGCTTAAGAGAAAAAAGATACAAAAGTGAGAAATCCTTAAATTTTATCTGTGGGGGTGAAAGCCCGTTTTTTTTACATTTCCTGGATGATTCTCCAGTTCTCTTCTTCACTGTGAGGAGTCAATCTGGCCAGAAAGGGGATAATTGTGTTTGCAAGCTTGCAGGAAGAAAACATTCAGAGAATCTATGTCTTGTTCCATTCCAGAGGAAAACCCCTTATAGCACACCATGAAACTCAACAGGGAGAAAAAAAGACAATGATAATATAATAGTGATCATTTAAAAAAAGGTGGCGATGGTGGGGGTGGGGAGGTGGAAACAGAGCCACTCAGATCAACTGGAATAACATACAGCTGAGAGAAGTGCTGTGTGGTTGTTTCTCTCCCTCAAAACTTCCCAGCCTCATCCTGCTCACCTTCTTCTGAACTGGCCCATGGCCATAAGGTGATTCCTTTTGGGAATGGTAGACGGACACGACCTTCCATTTCCATCACATCCTGGACCCTCCTTCCTCTTTGTCTTTTTGACTAGAAAGAGATGGATTCTGCAGCTCATCAGGACACTCCCTTATCTTGCTTTGCTCCTGAGGCTGTTCAGAAACAAGCCCAGGGAATTAGCCAGTTGGAAGGAAACCCCCCCACCACCAACACTGGCAGGAACCAGTCACCCCTCCCTGTCAGGACCATGGACAGCTGGTGGGCAGCCTGTGAGCAGCAGCTCAATAATGACTTACTAAATCAAAGAAGTAGATTCCTCTGAGCATCTTCTTCCTTACCGCCTCGAATTCCCCAGACACTGGAAATGGAATTGCTTCAGGAGCTGGAACCTTCTAGATGAAACAGCTAAATTGCGATCAGCTGGGACCCAGGAGGCCCTGTGACCCTGTAGGCACATCTAGCAATAGTGTTCTCATCTCGGCTACGCTGTCCCTCTCAATCAGTCCTCACACCTGCCCCCGCAGCTGAGCTTCACCAACACCCCACCTTGACAGGTGGAGTCTGAAAGCATCATGGCCACATGGAGAAGGTGTGGGGGGCTCTGGAGGTAGAGAGATGAGGCGGGAATCCTGCCCCAAGGTTAGACTTGTGTGTTGCACAGATCGGCCTCAATTTTCCCATCTACAAAATGGTGCAAGGAATTTCTACCTTGTTTTGTAGAAAGTGTATGCAGAATTGTCTACCTTGTATAGGAAGTAAACACACACACACACATACACACACACCCAAAGATGACTACCAATGATACCCTTTTTATCAGGGGCCTCTGAGATGTTTAGTGACTTGTCCAAATAAACAGGGTGGGAATTGGGTTTGCAGACAAGGACACAATGAGGTGTGTATCCAAGCAAAGTCACTAACATTTCAGTGAGAAGTGACACTCTGTCTGTCCCCGAGACCTCATGTGTCTACCACTGCCCATGCTCCCCAGAAAACATTTATTGCTAAAGACTGAGGTTCTGCCTTCATCCCCTTCATCAACCCTTACCTGACCAGAACCCCGTCCCTTGGAGTTCACCTTTCAGTCTTCTCTCCTTATAGCAAAATTCAGAGCGTTCTTTACAATCCAGTATCGACAATGAATAATGACAAAGGCAGGTGCAATGAATGTGAGACACATAGATAAAAGACATCAGAGAATACCAGGGTCTGGGGCAAATCCCAGCTACTTAAATTAATGATCCCAATGAAAAAACAAAAATATAATGGTCCCAAGTTAAAAATGTTTTGAAATGTAAATGCATTATTTAAATAAATGGTTAAAGATTAAACAATGCATTTAAATATATTTGAACAAATGGTTATTGTCATTTAAAAATTATTAAAGATGAATTATTCCATTTAAAAATCAAAAATCCAATTGCTCAAATTAAGAATGATTTTAAAATGTAAATGCGTTATTTAAATAAACAGTGAGAGGGTTGCAGGAGAGGAAGGGGGTGGGAGGGATAGGATGGCTGGATGATGGACATCGGGGAGGGTATGAGTGCTATGAATTGTGTAGGACTGATGAATCACAGACCTGAGCCCCTGAAGCAAATAATACATTATATGTTAATAAAAAATAATTAAATTTAAACATATTTGAATTAATGGTTGGATTTACTAATATTTTCAAATTATTAAAAATTAATTATCCCAATTAAAAATTAACAGTATTTAACAGGGATAAAACATGTCTTGGGGCTCCAAGGGGCTCACAGACCACTTACAATTTTTGCTTTGGTTCAGCTTCTATACCGGGCAAAGGAAAATACAATTTGCCTATGGCAATAGAGTTGAGAAAGTGGCAGAAACCACAGTGGTTTCAAAGCCTTATATTTCTCTTAAAAAAGTTTAGTACTTTTTCTGTTTAAAGGGCTAACTAATTCACACTATTGTGTTAATGACTGACTGAGACTTTATGTTACTCTTAGAAAGGTAAGAATTATGGGAGAAGTCTATTCCCTGTGACACTATGTTGAGGGACATTTGAGAAAAGAGGAGCTGGGGGGCTGGTGCCATGTTACGTGTCATCCCCACAGCATGCATACGTTTATTTCCAGGGAGAAAGCAGCCTCCTTGCTGCCCACAGGAAGTACCGATGTCCATCACTTCCTACTCGTTCTTGGGCAAGAGAGGCTTCTGGAGCACTGTGATTCAGTTCCGGGGGTGCAGCTCAGCAATTCCCTACCACTCACTCCTTTCCAGGTTGTGGGCTTTCTCCCAGCACAGGAACGGACCTTGTAATGGATGCAAAACAAAGCAATTGGGATTTATTATGCTTTCTGCAGGAGAGAAGGAAACGCCATGCCCTCACTTTTCTTCATTTCCACGAACTTTGCAAACACATGCTTGCTTATCTGGTCCTTTTGCAGAGGAAAATGCAAAAACCCAAGCTGGAGGACCCCCACCCCCACCCCACCGGCCAAAAGTTTCCCTTGGTTCTGTCTCAGTGGCGTGTGTGCGACGAAGCCAGACCCTGTTCTCAGACAGACATCAGTTTGTACAATGCATAGGTTTCGAGGAACATCTGTCTTTCCCTCTCAGACATGGAAAGAATAACATGATTCCCAAGAATCCAGGCAAAGATAGAACCAGAAAATGCAGCCCAAATTCCCAGTACAGTGCCTCCTTGGAAGGAGCTCCCTGCAATGAAGGGCAATGCTGTGAATATAAAGCTTCATTGGAAAACAGCCGTGCCGGTTCATTCAGCTACAATGGAGGCTGTGTCTGTACTACAACCATAGAGATAACTAGTCACTGAAAAAATGTACCATCTGACCCGTTGCAGAAGGAGCTGGAAGACTTCCAACCTAGTAGAATCAGAGAGCTGGGCTCATCCATAAGGAACAGGTTGCTTTGCTTCTCTGGGCATCAGTTTTCCCATCTCTAAAATGGGGATAAGTAATTGGGCTTTCTTGTAAGGACCCCGTGAGGAGTCAAGTAGATAGTTCAGGGCCTTAAATATTGTTTCCCTCTCTCCCCGCTGTCAGAATGAGGCTAAGGCTTTGGTCTCTCTCCAGAGATCTGGAGCAGGCCAGGCCAAGACCGGTTGTTCAGACGACAATACAAGAGTTGCCATTTGAGTGGTGGGAGAAATAAGCCTGGTCCTCTGCCAAACCCTTGACCTATATGAGCACCATTCTTCTGTGTGGTGGTTATACAGGTAAAGACATGATGGTTGGAGAGGTAAAGCCATATAGTGGCAAACCAGCCATGACCTTGAGCCACTCTGATGCCAAAGGCAATAATGTGTGGGTAGGTTCAGGGGTGGTGGGGGTGGGGAGGCTGCTCTGAAGCCAGAATGGGCAATTCACTGTGGCATATCAGCCCTGGAAGGAGCTTGCAGATTCTAGATGGGTTCAACCCACCCATTGAGAGATGTGGAGACTGAGGTCTTGAGGAATGAAGTCAACTGTCTGAGGGGATTCAGCGCCATGGCAGGATCTGCCAGTAGCCCGGACTATGGGCTGCCACCCCTGGGCCCTGCCCAGCTCTCTGCCTTGCTTCTTACCAGCCCAGCCCAGCCCTCATTCTGGGCAGATGGGGTTTATCATCCCTCTCACCTCCGCACCAGCACCAGCGAGCTCCCTCCGCCTGGTCACCCTTGATGTGTGTATCACCACCCCAAGAAAGCCTTCCTGAACCCGCCAGGCTGGGCAGGGCCCTCTGCTGGTCTGTTGATGCCCCTGTGCTTCCCACATTTTGTGTCATGACGACCCATCTCCCCCATGAATGTGGTGGTCACTGTTTGTTGACTGACTGACTGACTGACTGAACACATGAAGGAATGCTGCCCAGAGACCCCTCACAGGGCTGGGAGGAGAGTGCTGCGGTAAGCGGACAAGAGTTCATAAAGTAGGGACTGTGTCTTGCTTGCTTCCATGCCTGCAGTCCTCCTTCATGCCTACGTCCTCCCACGGTGGAAGGGACACTGGAGAGAAAGTGAGGAGATGGCGCTCCAGGGGTTGGTCCTGCCACCCACCCTCATGGAGCCTTGCACAGTGCCCTCCCTTCCTTAGGCTTGGGGTTTCCTCACTAATGAACCCCAGGGGATGTCTGCCTCCACCTTGCTGAGGGCTCCTTAGCAGGGGAGAACCAGCCATATACTTCATCCTGGAGTGACTCTGGAGGGTTCCTGAAGGGAACCACATCATTCCATTCCCTCCGCTTTCCTGTTCTCCATCCAGGACTGCATGGAACCGGGGCTATGTTCCCAGAGATAGTTTCCTAGGATTCCCTACAATACTTTGGGAGAGGAGTAATAAGGTAGTCGAAACGCTGGCACCAGTGACCAGTGATGACCGCTTAGCTGACTCATTGGCCCTGGGGACATCTCACTGAAGGCTGAGACCTGTGGCCAGGACTGGGAGAGCTGGGGAGAAGGTTACATGGGCTATGCCTCTCAGTTACCTAGTGTGTGATCTATCTTCTCAGCTTCTTCCTCTGTTAAACAGAGATGATAGTGATCGTATTGTCACAAGGATTAAGTGGATTACTCTTTGTAAAATTCTCAGAGCACTGCTGAAATACAAGCCCCCTAAAAGATTTTTCAGTGAATAAGGTAAGCTTTCTAATGTGGGTATGAATAGTTTGCTTACGTGTGAGAATTAGAATATAAGGACCAAGAGAGTGGGGGCTTTTTCTGTTTTATTCACTGTGCTTGGGTCTGTGTTTATACATGGTAGTACTAGTGCTAAGTAGTAGTAATGCTGCTTAGTAGTAGTGCTTAGTAGAGTAGTGCTTAGTGGTACTAGTAGTGTTTAGCAGCAGTAGTGCTGTTTGGTAGTAGTAGTGCTTAGTAGTAGTACCAGTACTAGTGGAACTTAATACTGCTTGCACTTAGTTGGACTATGAATATTTGTTGGATTGAATAAATGACTATAACTGATATTGGTAAAGGACTATATATAAGCTGTTTAGCAAATGCGAAGAGGCTTTCCACCCAAATAAGTTGAGCAATATACATTGTAAAGGAGAGTGTATTAGGAGAGATGATGGTCTTTGTGGGTAACAAAGGTGGCACGCATATTCATAACGCCTTACTGGATTCTAGGCACTTTACACAAATTGACCTATTTAATCTTCACAACAATCTACAGTTACTCTCATTTTACAGATGCAGAGACTGAGTCAGAGAGGTTGAGTCACTTGCCCTGGGTCACACAGCAAGAAAGTTGGTGGAGCCAGACTTTGGACCCAAGTAATCAGGCTGCAGAGGCTATGCTTTTCACTACTGCCCTATAAGCTGCCTTTTTCAAGACATACCTGAGGAAATTGTGGCTACCAACAAAACAACAAAGAACAACCAAATTTAAAAAACAAAAACAAGAAACCATGATGTTCCATAAAAATATCTAAAGGGAAATGCTTGGAAAAAATACAGTCCCCCTTTGTCTCAGGACACGTAATTGGGAGAACACCAGGAACAGCTCCTCCCTCTCTCTGGTCCTCAGTTACCCCATCTGGAATATGGGGAGGAGATTTCCTCCAGGGTTTCTTTCCTTCTGGGGTCCTGTTTCTGCACAGCAACTCAGCTGCCCACTGCAAAGCTGGGAGCCTGGAGCTCCCATGAAATTTAGGTCACACAGGCTGAAATGTGCTGCTTGTTTTCCAGCAGGACCTGCTTCCCCACAGGCTTCCCACGTACCCAGCAAAACGGAAACCAGAGAGACTGAACCCTTTTATCAAAGGAGCAACTCTGGAGAAGCTGGGAGGCTGTGAAGCCTTGGAAAGGCAAAATCAAAGGCAAACTTTGAGGAAACACTTTGTGAAGCAAAAGAAAAATTCCATCATGCTTGCAATAGTGCTATCGACTCTACAGAACGTAATTGACTTGGAACAGAGAGAGGCTGTGTCTGTTCATGTCTCTATGCTGAAAAAGCAGACCCAGAAGGGAAGTCAGACAAATACCCAGGCAATCTGTTTGTCAGATAATTGGCATAAAAATGTTGCATTTCCCTCACCTCTTGAATTATTTGGGTGCTTCAAGAAAAATCCTCTATCCTAAAATTTTATGTGGAAACGCAATTGTAAAGAAAGGTTCTTTCTCTCTCCCTGTCTCCCTTCCCTTCCTTTCCTTTCTTTTTCTTCTTTCCTTCCTTCCTCCCTTCTCTCCTTCATTCATTCCTTCCTTCTTCCATCTATGCATCCATCATCTACCATTTTTTATCTATCATCCTTCTTTCTATCCATCCATCCATCCATCTTGCTTTTTAGCTATTTATCTAAATATGTTTTATATTCTATCTATCTATCATCTTTCTATCCATCCATCCATCCATCCATCATCTATCCATCCATCAACACATCTACCCAACCATCTATTTTGCTATGAAACTATGTATTTGGATATATATTAGAAATATATTAGATTCTGGGATCACTCTAGACCATGGTTGCCAGAGCTGCCCGAATCACCACCCAACGCCAGCCAGTTCTCACGAGCTTTCTGCCCAAATACTGAATTGCAAACTTGTTTCCTGTGGTTTCCTGCAGGGCATCCGCCTGGGCCTGGCCCAGGGTCCCAAGTGGTCATGGCATGAATCCTGCGAGTACACCCTCTACAAGTCAGGCACACATGAGGCCAACGCCTCCTGTTTCTCCCCCTCTGAGGTTCCCACAGCAGTGCTGGTGGTTTGGGCCTGCTATGTTCCTAGGTGCTGGACCTAACCCTCGCTTGGGTTTTCAGTGTTTCTTCCCCAGGGGCCTGTCCCTCGAGCCCTCAAATTGGGGAACCCTGAGTCACACCCCATGAGTCCACCTGTCACCCAGGAGGAAACTGTGCCTTTCGGAGCTATGGAAAACCCTCAGAGCAAGAGAAACCTGCATCCGCCGCCCCCTCGCCCCCCGCAGGCCATGCCCAACCTTCAGTGCCAACACCCACCCAAAACTCGGAGGCTGATGCCCAGCCAGAACCCCACCTTCAACTCTGCTCCCAGAAAGCTCCCCTGTGCTGGGGCCCTTGGGGGAGCCGCGTGGTCATGGCCACCTTCCCAGATGGTGGAGACATGCACCGAGTGAGAAATCGCTGTAGACCATGGGTGACAGTGAGGCTGAATCGCTGCCCAACTCCGGCCAATTCTGCGTGGCCGGCACTTTCAGGCCAATTCTCACGAGTTTTCTGCCCAAATCGATATCGATCCTGTGTGGCTCAGTCAGTTGGGTGTTTGACTCTTGATCTTGGCTCTGGTCATGATATTGGGATCATGGGATCCAGTCCCACATAAGGGGGGAGGGAGGTCCATGCTCAGTGGGAGGTCTGTTTGGGATTCTCTTTCTCTCTTCCTCTGACTCTCCCCCCACATATGCATTTCTCTTTCTCCTAAATAAATGAATCTTTAAAAATATATTAAAGAGAATCTCTCTAGCCTCACCATCCTCATCCTCCCCCACCACAAACACACACAAGTATGCACACATCAGGTCAAACTCTCAACTGTTAGCAAAGATATATGTACTCTTTGAGACTCCAGGTCCTTCCAGTGGCTTCTCCCAAAATAAACTAGAAAAAAAATATATTAAAGAAATTGAGGAAGACACAAAGAAATGGAAAAACATTCCATGCTCATGGATTGGAAGAATAAATATTGTGAAAATGTCTATGCTACCTAAAGCAATCTACACATTTAATGCAATACCTATCAAAATACCATCAACTTTTATCAAAGAAATGGAACAAATAATCCTAAAATTTATATGGAACCAGAAAAGACTCTAAATAGCCAGAGGAATGCTGAAAAGGAAAACCAAAGCTGGTGACATCACAATTCCAGACTTCAGGCTCTATTACAAAGCTGTAATCATCAAGACAGTATATGGTACTGGCACAAAAACAGACACATAGATCAATGGAATGGAATAGAGAGCCCAGAAATTGACCCTCAACTCTATGGTCAACTAATCTTTGACAAAACAGGAAAGAATGTCCAATGGAAAAAAGACAGTCTCTTCAACAAACGGTGTTGGGAAAATTGGACAGCCACTTGCAGAAGAATGAAACTGGACCATTTCCTTACACCACACACAAAAATAGACTCAAAATGGGTGAAAGACGTCAATGTGAGACAAGAATTCATCAAAATCCCTGAGAAGAACACAGGCAGCAACCTCTTCGACCTCAGTCACAGCAACTTCTTCCTAGAAGCATTGCCAAAGGCAAGGGAAGCAAGGGCAAAAATGAACTACTGGGACTTCATCAAGACCAAAACTTTTGCACAGCAAAAGAAACAGTCAAAAACCCAAAAGACAACGGACAGAATGGGAGAAGATATTTGCAAATGACATATCAGATAAAGGGCTAGTATCCAAAATCTATAAAGAACTTATCAAGCTCAACACCCAAAGAACAAAGAATCCAATCAAGAAATGGACAGAAGACATGAACAGACATTTCTGCAAAGAAGACATCCAAATGGCCAACAGACACATGAAAAAGTGCTCCATATCAGGGAAATACAAATCAAAACCTCAATGAGACACTGCCTCACACCAGTCAAAATGGCTAAAATTAACAAGTCAGTAAGCAACAGATGTTGGTGAGGATGCAGAGAAAGGAGAACCTTCCTACATTGTTAGTGGGAATGCAAACTAGTGCAGCCATTCTGGGAAACAGTATGGAGGTTCTCCAAAAAGTTGAAAATAGAGCTACCCTATGACCTAGCAATTGCACTACTGGGTATTTACCCTAAAGACACAAATATAGTGATACAAAGGGGCACATGAACCCAAATGTTTATAGCCATGTTTATTGGCTATGTCCACAATAGCCAAAGTACAGAAAAACCCTAGATGTCCATCAACTGATGAATGGATCAAGAAGATGTAGTATATACATACAATAGAATATTACACAGCCATCAAAAATTGAAATCTTGCCATTTGCAATGACATGGATGGAACTAGAGGGTATTATGGTGAGTGAAATATGTCAGTTAGAGAAAGACAATTATCATATATTCCTCTGATATGAGGAATTTGAAAGGCAGGGTGGGGGGGTTGTGGGGGTAGGGAAGGAAAAAAAACAAAACAAGATGGGATTGGGATGGAGACAAACCATAAGAGACTCCTAATCTCATGAAACAAACAGGGTTTCTGGAGTAGAGGAGGGTGGGGGGGATGGGGTGGCTGGGTCATGGACACTGGAAGGGTATGTGCTATGGTGAGTGCTCTGAACTGTGTAAGACTGATGAATCACAGACATGTACCCCTGAAACAATGCATTATAAGTTAATAAAAAAGAAATATGAAAAAAATAAAGATAAAGACATAAAAGAAATATATTAGATTCTATCTATCTATCTAACATCTTTCTATCCATCCATCCATACATCATCCTATCCATCTATCTTGCTATCTACCTATCTACCTGAATGTATAGTAGATATATATTCAATTCTTCCTTCTTCCTTTCTTCCTTCCTATCTGAATATATATATTTCTATATTTTTTTTCTTTTCCTCCATTGTCTACCTATAAAATCTAATATGTATATATAATATAAGACAATCTAATATTCATCGGAGAGAGAACAAGAGACAGAGCAAGAGAGAATCTATGTATCAGGCCCTGTACCAGGCTCTGGGGATTTAGTGAGGTATGAGACAGATGTGATGAGGAAGAGGTGATCTGGCCTCACAGAGCCTATCATCTAGGGGATTATAGTCCAGCTGTGATATGCTCAGTTGGAGAAAACATGGAAGAGGGAAGCTGGGGGACCACAGAGGAAGAACCAAATCAGCCTAAATGGCTGGGAGAAATGGTAGTGGTTAGGGAAGGACCATTGGAGAAAGACATTATCCTACAGAGAGCACTGGACTAAAATTCACGATCACCGTCTTGTGGTAATGTACATGTCACTCTAGTAGTGACCTGAGAGTCCTCATACTTAAAATCAACTCAACATCTCTCAATGTATGTACCACAGAACTCTTGTGTTTTGTTTTTGTTTTTGTTTGTTTTGTTTTTGTTTTTTGGTGACGTTTTGTGAAAGAATAGATTGCTGGTTAGCCAGGTATAGATCGTTGGCTAGCCAGGTATGAGATACTCACACGGGATCTTTATCCACTGAGAATGAAAACTACAGTTTATGATATAGTAATGGCTCTGACAAGTCATGCAGTTAAAAAAAATTAAATTTAACTCTTCTTCCAAAATTTCTTTGATAATATATGTTTTTAAAATTTTGTTCAGTTAGCCAATGTATAGTACATAATTAGTCAGAATCTCAGTACTCTATGATTCCACAGGATGTTTTTTGCAAAATGCAAAAACATAATTATGTTTTTAAGAACATCTTATGTGTGCATATTACTCTGAGTTTCAAAAGCATTTTCTTCATAATGCCCTGCTTAACTCTTACAAAACTTCTGGGAAGGTGATATAATAGCTCCTTCCTTTCTCTTTTTCTCCCTTCTTTCCTTCTTCTCTTCCTACCTCTTTCCCTCAACAAATGTTTCTCTCTGCCTACCTGTACCAAAACTCAACAATTATAAAACACGAGGAAATTGAGGTCCAGAAAAAAAGATGATCAGCAGAAACTGGACTTAGCACCTCAGTAGTGTAGCCCAGGGGAACACCTAAGAAGAAACAGGTCAGAGCCAGGGGCCCACATCAGTGATGTATCCTATGGTCACCCCCTTTCTAAAGCCATTCCTGACTCTCTCTTCCAGGTAGAACTAACCCTCGACTTCTTTGTATTTCCCCTTTCCAAGGTTTATTTATTTAGAGAGAGTGTGTTTGGGGAGGGGCAGAGGGAGAGAGAGAATCGCAAGCACACTCTGTGCTGAGTGTGGGCCCAATATGGGGCTTGATCTCACCATCCTGAGATCATGATTTGACCTGAAATCAAGAGTTGGATGCTCAACCAGCTGAGCCACCCAGACACCCCACTTCTTTGTACTTTTACTTTCCTAAGAAGGATCACAAGCTGAAATCCCCCACAAGCTAGGGAGGCAGCCTAAATGAGCCCAACAGGTGTTCACCAGGTATAGGACAATAGGGAAAGGTGGGGACTGGGGTGGAGTGGAAAACTGAGTTCTTCCAGGAGAGGGTGGTTCTTACTCAGCTCCAGAAGATGGATATTGTATAGAAATCCAGGCCTGGTGTGGCCACATCTTTTGATTTTTCATGGGGAGCTCTAAATCTAAGTTTTTCTGGGAAACCTCTTAACAAAGAGCCACCAATTCATTTTTTGTGAGGGCCTCAAAATATGCCACTAGGCTGGATTTAACTCAGAGTCCACCTGCTAGAAATTCTTCCCCTCAATGAATATGCTTCCATCCTAGCCCTTGGCTCCCCTCATTATATTTACTAATTTACATATCTATTCCCTTCCCACCTAACTGGGTTGTAACCCCCTTGAAGGGAGGGATTATGGTTTAATCATCTTTCACATCCCAGTGCCCATCACAGGGCTAGCACATAAAAGCGGGCACAGCAAACACTTACTGAATGAATGCTACCTTCCCTCCCTCTACTGCAGCTGAAAAATAAATATATAATAGTTTTTAATTAAAAAGAAACAGGATGAAATATGCATGAGAATCCTGTTCTTTGACAGGAGGCAGCATGTTAAGGAGAAAGATTTTCAAATTATGTTTGCCAGTGATGCTCCCAAAAGACTAAAAAAGTTTTCTGGGCATGCGGTCTTGCTGGCAAAATCTTGTTCTCCGTTCTGCATTGCGACTAATGCGCCCCGTGTTTAGATAGTTCTCAAGGCGCAAAAACGTTGCTTGTTAAAACCGGTTATCACCCTGTGGGCTATAAACATCCCCCAGTGAGGAATTTAAACACCCCTGGGCTCACCCCTCACCAAATCTTCATCCCTTTGGGGAAACTCTACAGACCTCTAGGGTTCTAAGGAACATAGTCTACAAACCATGGGTGTGTTCTAACCACCACTTCCCAAGATGTGAAGACTGAGTTTCAGGTGGGGGAGAGATGTCCTTAGCACACACAGGGGTGTCTTCTAAGGAACCAGGACTCAGATCCAGGAAGCTGGTCATACAAACAGATCAACAGGGTGGAGATGAAAGTTAAGGGCTTTGGGATCTCTCCAGCTAGATTCCTAGCCTGGATCCATCCCGCTATCTGGGTGACAATGAGTGTGACACCTTCCCACTGTGAAGCTGCTTTTCCCCTCTGTAAGATGGAGGCAGTGATGAGTACCTAATTTGCAGAGCTATTATGAGAAATAAATAAGATAACATACATAAAAGCACCAAGCAGGGTGCCTGGCATATAGTTGACAAAATACCAAAAATTAATAATAAAAATAATAGAGCTCATTGTCACCATGTTAACAACGTCTTGAGCCCGTACAGAAATTCACGGCCCACAAAAGGCCTTAATACTCACTTTACCCTTACAACCACCAATGAGGGAGCAATGATTCTTCTCATTGTACAGACACACGCCTCCCCGCCCCCAGCAAGAAAAGAAGCTCCAGACAAACCATAAGTGACTCTTAATCTCACAAAACAAACTGAGGGTTGCTGGGGGGAGGGGGGTTGGGAGAAGGGGGATGGGGTTATGGACAATGGGGAGGGTATGTACTTTGGTGAGTGCTGTGAAGTGTGTAAACCTGGCGATTCACAGACCTGTACCCCTGGGGATAAAAATAAAAATGTATGTTCATTTAAAAAAAAAGAAGAAGAAAAGAAAAGAAGAAGCTCCAAGGGATCTTGTCATTTGCCCAAGCTCACAGGGTAGTTCAAAGGTGGAGATAGGATTTAGATTCTTCTCGCACAGGTCTGGTGCCCTTTTACCTTAGAGTAACACCCCCATCTAGCTGGATTGATGACGCTTTCCACAAAAGCTTCCTCGATCACAAATGGCTGATACATGGCCCATGTGCCACCATTCGGACCAAGTTCATGGTGGATATCATCCATTCGTCAAGCCTCAAATCCTTCCCACAGGGCTATTATAAATGGGCAGCCATTTCCAGCAGATCAGTGTTGGGCTCAGAAGCAGCCACTCTGTGGCCATCCTGCATCCTCCGTCCCCTACCCTGGGCAGTCATGAACCTGGAACCTGGGCTGCTATGCCATAAAGAACTTGCAAGTCTCCACGTTGTTTGGGTCACTGGGACATCTTCCTTTGTCCTCTGGCTCTCTGCCAGCAATGCCTGAGAATAGGAGCAGCTATTATAGGAAAAAGCTATTTGTGCTTTAAAAAATCCTTTATCTAGGTGTTGAATCACATAATTAGGAGTCCTTCCCAATGAGATTTAGCACTCCCACCTGGATTGGTGGCCATTGTCCACACTCTGCCTGCTTCCCAGCTGAATTTAGCTCCCTGCCCGCTGCCTGTCCCCAGCAATTTCCTGTACTTGAATTAAACGCAGATGAGAGTCTGCTTGTCCCAAATGGGTCCCCTCGAGATGTATGCCTCTTCAGGGCAGGAGGAGAAAGCGAATTATTCATGACCCCTCGAATATAAATACCAGAAGTTTTGTTTTAAAGACATAGGGGCTTGGGAGAATGAAAAGAGCAATCTGAGACACACACTTCTGGGTCGGAGGTGGTTGTTCCCACTTCCTCCTTCCCTGATGCTCACAGCTTTTCTCTGTGTTTATTGTCTGGTTTGATGGGAAAAAATATGATACGCTGATGCAGAACAAATGCAGCCGTCACTTTAGGATCAGAATGGACGCAGTTCACTTCACAGTTACGGAGCTGTCACATGGCTGACGAGTCTGTTGTATTTCTGGGAGTTACAAACACCTTCCCCCAAGCCCCCTCAAGATGTTTAGGTGTGTAAATATGTGTGTGTGTGCATGGGTATGCATGTGTCAGAGAAAGAGAGAGGGGGGGGGAGAAAGAATGCCCATTGTTATAATCACTCCTTTGCATTCAACTGGAATATTCTCCACCTCCTACCCTTGTCGCACTCACCAGGCAAAACTTCAACCCAGTCCAAGTCCAAGTACTGGCCTTTTCTGCATTTGTGGCTACATAGTTCCATGTGTTTGGAGAGAAACCACAGCTGACTTTCACTTCAATTCATGCTCACTAACCTCACCATCCCTCTGCATTTCCATGACCCGAGAGGCTCAAGGCCATGGTGCATGGTTCGTCTGCAACCGTGGCACCTGCCAACCTTCCCTGGGTGAAACTGCACGCCTACCCGTTCCAGTTCCCCTGGATGCCCCGCCTGGACCTCAGTTCCCTGCTCGTACCTCACTAAGCACACCACCACAGCAGTCCATCCCTTTCTCTCCTGCATCATCAGGTTTTCTCTTTCTACTGGGTCATTCCCATCAGCAAGCAAACTTGTTGCAAGAGCTTCCTTCCTAAAACAAAACAAAGCAAACGAAAATAACAACCACAAGAAACTTCCCTTGAGCCCACATCCCATTTCAGCCACCATCTGTTCCCTTTAGGAAAAAAAAAATCACTCCGAAGAGTTGCCCAGATCCTGCTAATTCTCTCTCCCTTGTTCTTCCTTGAGCCCACCCCTGTCAGGCTACACTAAAACTACTTTTGGCAAGGTCCCATTGATCTCCAGTTTGCTACAGCCAAAGGCTATCCCAGGTGTTCATTCTATTTGACCTGAAGGAGGTCTTTGTTGCAATCAGTTGTGGCAATCAGTATTTGTTGCAAGAAGGTGCACTCATTTAAAAATGGTTCCTTCTGTTTGTTTGGTTTCCAGAAAAAACAAGCTTCTGGTTTTCCTCATCCCTAGCTCACTGCATGATCCTCATCTCTCTCTCCCTGGTTCCTCCTTGCCTGCATGCATTTCAGGACTCAGGACTCTTCCCTTCTTGTATTCACTCCTCTAGAATCTCCTCCAGGCTTCACATACCAGCTCAGTCCGCCCTGACAACTCCTACGTATATAGATCTCCAGTCCAGTCTCTCCAAATCTGTCAGAGTCCCGCTCAGCATCTTCACTTGACACAGAATAGCATCCAGCCCAAGGGATCCACTCTCCCCACAGCTGCTCCTCCCCCATCTCACCTGTGGCAACTCCATCCCTCCCGCTGCTCAGAGTCAATCTCATTGCTTCCCTTTTTCTCACTGTTCACAAATGTCTCAGGAAATCCCCACCTTCTAAATAATCCAGAAAATGGTGACTTCTTAAAACATCCACACTGACTATTCTAGATTGCTTTTTTCCCAGTTTTAATGACATGTAACATTGTATAAGTGGAAGGTAGGCAGCATAATTATTTGACATATACATTAAGATAAACTCTTTTAGCAACTTTCAAATATATGATACAGTCAGCATTAGCTAATTACAGTCATCATATTGTACATTATATCCCCAGAACTCATTTATCTTATAACTAAAAAAACTTTTTTTTTCCTTTTGATCACCTTCACCTAATTCCTCTATCCCCACCCCATCCCCATTTTGGCAACCACAAATCTAATCTCTGTTTCTATGTCTTTTTTGAGATTTCACATATTAAGTGAAATCAGACAGTATTTGTCTTCCTCTGCCTTATTTCATTTAGCATAATACCCTCAAGGTCCATTAATGTCATTGCCAATGGCAGGATTTCATTCTTTTTTTTTAAATGTTTTATTTATTTATTTGACAGACAGAGATCACAAGTAGTTAGAGAGGCAGGCAGAGAGAGGAGGAAGCAGGCTCCCTGCTGAGCAGAAAGCCAGATGCGGGGCTCGATCCCAAGACTCTGGGATCATGACCTGAGCTGAAGGCAGAGGCTTTAATCCACTGAGCCACCCAGGCACCCCAGGATTTCATTCTTTTTTAGAGCTCACCAATATTCCTTTGTATATGTATACCACAATTGTTGTTGGGTTTTTTTTTTTAATCCACTGATCCATCAATGAACAGTTAGATTTTTTCCATATCTTGACTATTGTAAATAATGTGGCAAGGGGTGTAGACTTCTCGTTGGGATAGTGATTTCAGTTGCTTTGGATGAACGCCCCAAGATGGAATTGCTGGATCACATGGTAGTTCTATTTTTTGATTTTTTGAGGACCCCCCCACACTGTTGTCCCACATGGCTGCACCATTTTACATTCTCATCCAGAGTCTCACCATGTCCTGTAGTCTCTACATCCCTGCCAACAGCTGTGATCTGCTGACAGGTGAGAGATGACATCTCACTGTGGTTTTGAGTTCCATATCCTGGCAATGAGTGAACATCTTCTTATGTGTCTGTTGGCCATTTGAAATTTATTTTTTAATATCTATTTAGGTCCTTTGCCTATTTTTAATTAGGCCATTTGGGTTTTTGTTTCCTATTTAGTTGTATGAGTTCCTTATATATTTTAGATATTAACCCCTTATCAGATAACGTGGTTTTCAAGGATTTTTCTCCCTTAACCTGGATTATTGTAGTAGCTTCCGCCCTCCCCATGGTCCTCCTTCCTTCTGTCCCTATCCCCACCATCTGCTGTCCACCCAGCAACCAGAAGGATCCTTTTATTTAAGTTTTTATTTGAAGATTTATGTATTTATTTATTTATTTATTTGAGGGAGAGCAGGGAGAGGGGAGGGAAACCGCAGAGGGAGAGAATCTCAAGCAGACTCCCACTGAGCACTGAGCCCACAGGGGGACTCAATCCTAGGACCCACGAGATGATGACGTGAGCCAAAACCAAGAGTCAGACACTCAACTGACCAAGCCACCCAGGCTCCTCTAGAAAGATCCTTTTAAAACAAAATTCAGATCGTGTCATTTCTTCACTCAATATTCTCCAATGATTTCCTATCTCATATGGAGGCCGAGGTGTTGTACCTGTCAAGAGATTTCTTGTATACCTGCTTACTTCTTCCATTCTGTTACCTCTACCTCTTAGCCAAGTGCCTCCTGCACTTTTTTCTAGAGATCCTTGTGTCTTTTCTCACTTCCAAAGCTGGAAACTCTGCAGGCTCACTGCCCTTTCTGACTCAGTTCCACACCTTCTAATGTCTTTCCTACCCATTCTGGCTCTGAGTCCTTTCTTCTGGTACAGGAACTTTAAGGCACTTTTTTTTTTTAAGATTTTATTTATTTATTTGACAGAGATCATAAGAAAGCAGAGAGGCAGGCAGAGAAAGAGGGGTGGAGAGAAGCAGGCTCCCCGCTGAGCAGAGAGCTCAATGTGGGACTCAATCCCAGGACCCTGGGATCATGACCCGAGCCAAAGGCAGCAACTTAACCCACTGAGCCACCCAGGCGCCCCTACTTTAAGACACTTCCTCCCTTAAGGAAAGCAGGATGGTGAGCACCAAGCCCTTTTAGTCAGATGGGGCTCAGGTTGAGTCTTGACACTTCCTAGCTATATCACTTTGGGCTGGCAACTTCTTCTCTGTGGGACTCCGTTTACTCACCTGTCAAAAGGGGATACGGATGCTCCTTCTTTCCCAGAATCTTGGAGGAATCTAATGAGATTTGACCATAAAGGAGATGGATTTTTAATTAAATCCTGGCTCCATGGGAGGGATTTTTAAAAATGCCATTCACTGTGTGACCATGGGCAAGTGTCTTTACATTTCTAACCCTCTGTTTGTTTAGTTAGAAAATAGGAATAAGCGTAAGTATTTTACAAGGTCATTGTTGAGAATTGCAGGAAAATATGCATATAGAGTACTTGGCTAAGAGCCTGGTACCTAGCAAGTACTCAATTATTATCATTATAATTTTTTATAAAGTTTTTGGGTTCAGAAGTCATGATGCAATAACAGTCACCAAGAATGCTGGGCAAATCCCTGGAACACCTGAGAGCCTGAATGACATGTGAATGGTATTAATGATAAAATCTTAACTTGGAGACATTACATTTCTGGGGCTTAGACTCTTCTGTTCGTCTTCGGGCATTTTGCTTCTCGAATAGCACTTCAGAAGCAAGCCAAACTTCTTCATTTGTGAAGAAGGCAACTGTCGGAGAGCCTAGGGTAAAATATGAAAGCCTTTCTCTTCACACTTATCCTGCCAGCAATCTTAAAGGGGGCAACACACCGCCCTTTTATCTTCATCTGTAGATGAATGTAAAGCACTCTGCTTGGGGCATGATGGATGGGACAAGCTGCAGCGCACATCAGCTCCTCTCCAGAAGGTTGAGGGCCCCTCTGTTGAAGGCAAATACATCACTGAGAAGCCTGCAGAAAGGACTAGATTTCCGCCTGAAGGGGGAGAAGAGGCTGAGCCTTTTCAATAATTAATTCCATTTAATCTTTTAAAAATTTTATTGTTCAACATATCGTACATACAAAACAGTGAAAATCTATACACACAGTTAAAGAATAATAATTGCATGGAAACCGGTGTACTCACATCTTGGATCGTGGAACAGAACCTTATTTATAATTTAGAAGCTCCTTACAGAAACCACTGCTCTAAATTCTGTTTTAATCATTTCTCCTCTCTGCTTTATAGCTTTGCCATCATGGGCATGTTCCTAAATAATGATAACACCACAGTGGTCATAACAACAACAAAGGCAAAAATAACAGTAAGAGCTAAAACATTTGCAGATGTTTGCTCCATGTCAGACACTCTTCTAAGACTTTACACATATTCATTCTTTTTAATCTTCACAAGAACTCTTTGAGGTAGGGGCTGTTGCAGTCTTCAAGAGCCCACAGAGAGGTTAGGTAACTCACAGAGGTCACACAGCTAGGAGAAAGGGACGCCCACTCATGAATCCATTGTTAGTTCCAGAGCCCATGCCTATGCTATTCTGTCTTTCAATAAGGCATTTAGCTTTGCTTGTTTTTGAACTTTATATACATGGTCTCATAGGCTATGGGTTTGTATAAGTTGAGCTCTTTGGCTTCATACGACCTTTCTGAAATTCATGGGTATAAATGCACGTAACTTCATAGCTGCCTCTAGCTTCATGCATTCATCTTCATAGCTGCGTAGTATTTCAACATCCCATTCTCTTGATGGGTTTTTCTCAATCTTTTTAGAAATCTGACCACATAGAATAGAATAGGGTCCTCTTGGTTTTATAGACAAGGAAACTGAGGCTCAATGAGAAAAGAGGCTTTCCCTGGATAGAGCTGGCAGGAGCAAAGAAAGGCTTCAAATCTGGAACCGTCTGCCTTCCAACCTCTAGCCCTTGCTGCCATTCTGAGTTTAGACTTCCTTTGCTGAGCACAGATTGTCAAATTTGAATCTGTGGGGTTATGTTTAGCTCCCACTTGCCCAGAGGAACAAGCTCGAAAGCTTCCGTTGTCTTCCTTCTGGGAGAAGTGGTATTCATACATACAATGTGAATAGCAAATCCTGAGTTGAATTTTGTGGATAGAAAGATGAATAAGGCATAGTTGGCTTTGGGATTTCTCTGATGGCAGAGAGAGAACACAGAAATTCCTAACAGTAGTTAACATGTACCTTTGGTCTTATAGAAGAGAGGAGTACAAAGAGATCTAAGATGAAAATGAAATCAGGGAAGACTTCCTGAGGAGGAAACTTTTAAGGCCTTGAAGACCGAATAGAATGTATTCTGTTGGGTGAAGCGGCACTTTTGATGGGAGACCAGCATCAGTCAAAGGTCAAGACTTTGATGAGGTAGGAAAGTCATGGCGTATTCAGAGAGCAGGGAGAGCAGGGAGAAATTTGGGTCAGCTGTGGAAGAAAAGGGTTCATGAAAGCTTGTTGGTGAGTGGTCTTGGATGCCAAGCTAAGGTGTTTACCATAGCTTTATGAGTAATGAGGGTGGTTATCACTGAGGTTTCAAGGCACAGGAATGGCACAATGGGACAGTTCTTTCAGAATAATCTTGTATCCAATGTGGAGGTCACTCTTGGAGGATAGTCACAAAGTTTCCCTTTTGAGAGAATGGAAGTCAGGGACCCCATTCTCAGACGTGTTAAGGATCTAGAAGGGAATACATACTTCAAATTCATACCATATTCTCTCCCTTCCAGTAATACTTAACCTTCCATGTGTTTCGTTCCTTCTCTGTTAGCCATATGATTTGCGGAACATGGTATCAATTCTCTGTGTTATGGCTTCCTGTCTATAAAATGAGCATAATAAAATCTCCTAATAAAGTCAGGGAGTTTTAAGACAATTAAAGAATGCATATATGTAAAGGAGCTAGAACTATGCCAGGTACACAGTTGCATTGCAAGTTTAACGTGATTATCCTCCTCCTCCTCTTCCTCGTCTTCCTCTTCTTCCTCCTCACATTTTCACAAGACTTTGAAATACATTTAGTAATACTGAATATTTTTAATAGCTCTTTGGGATGGGTAGCATAAGTATTTTTCTCCACGGACAGATTACAGATCTAATAGGTTGAGAAAGCTGACCAATATCACCAGAACCAATAACGGGCTTGCAATTTCAATCCATGCCTTTTTATGGATTTCCAGTCATAACCTCTTACACCCACTCTCAAACTGGGGCATTGCCCCATGCCCTACCTAGAATGTGGCAATCCAATACAAATGACCACATATTTGAACTCAACCACAGCTCAGTCAGCACATCGGACAGTGGCATAAATTCTTAAAGAATCGAGCACTTCAGCAATAGAGAAAAACATCCCCTCAGTGTTCATTCTAGCATGACCACCATCAGGCTTGCAATGAATTAAATAGCACCTTCGGGGGAGCCCGGATGCTTTCTTACTCACTTTATAATTCCGTAAGTCACCCCCACCCCCTACACTCTTACTTATCTTCGAGGCTAATTCTTTGCTCTGATCACAGTGGGAAGCCTGCACCCAGTTCCTGAACAGTTAATTAAGGTCAAAACTCATTTCTACAAAAATAGCAGTGATATTGAGGCTGCAGAGTGTACTGTATCCTCCATTATTCACGAAATGAGTACGTGTGTGAGAGGAGCAGAGGGGAAGATGAGAGAGGGGAATGGAAATTATAGGACATATTGGCAAACTCGCAGTTTGGACCATTTGGATTGTAACTGCAAAAATTCTTTGTTGGGATTTCTGGGCCAAAAAATGGGGAGCCAGGAGAAGCCCAGCTGGTGACAAGATCAGAGGAGCACAGAAAGGTCTGCCAGTGACTTCACCCCATCTCTACTGATTCCAGAGACTTTTCCTTAAATGTCTTTCTCTGTGGGACTAAGGAGGGTTCACAAGTGAGCAGTGTAAATGGAGTGATTTATCTCTGCTTCTGCTTTCACTATTTTTTGGGATTTGGACCGATTCTGGCTACCATGTTCTTGTTTGGTTGTTCCTGGTTGTCTAGTGGAAAAGGAACCTGAGCTGGAGGCTGGAGATATGGATATGATGTCAACTTGGTCTGGTGCATGAATGGTTCTTCCTCCCCTCTGGGCTTCAGCATCCACATCTGTCGAAGGGTTCTTCAGTGGATGGTGTGAGTCCAAGGGCAACCGGAGATAGAATGGTATAAGCACTTTGAAAATGTAAATCAACACAAGGGAGTTCAGCTCCTATGTTGAGTTCTAATCACGAATAACTTAGCAATTACCCGTATGTGTCTTTCTTTTCTAAATGAAGGTGAGTGCCTTGAGGACAGGAACTGCATCTCATTCATCCTTGACTCTTTAGCACAGAGCAGCCCTCCTTTAATGTTTGTGGAACAAGAGGCAGGATAGCCTAGCTGGTAAGTGCATGGACTCTGCTCTCAGAAAAGCAGAGTCATGTCTTGGCTTTATGACATCCTAGCTGTGTAACCTTGACCAAATCTCTTAATATCTGTCATTCCCAGTTTGCCCATGTATAAAAGGCTGATGACTCCTCATTGAGAATAGTGAATAAGGCCAAGAATATAAAGTATTTGGGAAAATTTCTGGTATCTATCCGGTGCTTAACATGCCTCAGCTAACATATTTATCTTCGGTATTTGAACTCTTGCTATGGACCACCAACCGTTTCCATGAGGGAGCCTACAATTGCTAAGAGGGAACTCTATTGGTTTTGTGTGGCTATTCCAAATCTATTGTTGTATGACTGTTTCATCAGCCAGTAGATATCCAGAAATAGCCAGTGAGACTCTCCAGAAATGGTAGAAAGGTAGACAGATCTCTGTTAGCTCTGCCGCTCACCTGCTGTGCGGCCCCATGCCAACTGATTTTCATTTCCGGGCTTAGTTTCCCTACAGGTAAAGAGGTGGCCAGGATTGACTTCTAAGCCCATTCTTCTGTACTAAGCACCATGAATAATCTCTGTGCTAAAAAGAGGTCATTCTTTCAGAAACCCCAGCAGCTGTTTCTAGGGAGAAGTGGAACCCAATTGAGTACAAGGGATGTTTGCTTTGGACAAAGCCAAGATGATCTTATGGGCATCAGCATTGATGAAGTGCCTGAAAGACACAATTCAAAGCCGAAACCAGAGACTAGTGTCCCACATTTCATTTGGAGAAATCTGAAGCTTTGGGCTCTCCCGGATCCCGCCCTCTTCCTCCCCACCCTTCCCTTCCACCTATCCCCTTCCCTGACCAAGGATTCATTTCACTCACATAACACATTTCCCAAGCTGATCACTGTCTTTAAAAGAAATCATCAGTGACTGGACTTCACAAGGAGACCATTGCTGCTCATGGTCTCCTTGATAGGCTTTTCTCACGGAAAAGCACATGGAACCCACTTTCATTCAGGAAGTGGAATGCTTGCTTAGGGAATCAAGAAAAAAAGGTGGCTTTTTTAAATCCCCATTGAAAATTAGAGATAGTATGTCAGTCTTGGGGTTTTAGTCATCGTGGGAACTGGGCTGCCTTTCCAAGACCTCACCAGGAACAGAGACTACACCAGACAAGACTCAGGAGACTTGGGTCAGCTGTGCCTTTACTATTGATAAGCTGTGTGACTTTGGGCTGGCACTTTCCCCTCCCTGAGTCTGATACTGCCTGCTTTGATGCTGGCTCTTTCTGCCCGAACACAAAAGTAAGTAACAGAAATTGTCCAGGAGTGGTCAAATGCACCTACTCCGAGTCCAGCCCTGCCTTGGATGCTGGGGATACAAAAAGATATAGTCCACAGCTGATGAGTGAGGAAAGCAGAAGTAGTAGGTAATTGATTTACCATGAAACAATGCTGGGGGTAGAGGTAGAGAAAGTACAGGTGCTGGGGTAGATTTGGGAAGGAGTGTGAGTGTGTGTGTGTGTTGTGTGTGTGTGTTGGGGAGAGTCAGAGAAGCATTCCCAAAGGATGAGTATCTACATTGAAACTTTAAGAAGAATCATAACCACCATTTTTTGATCACTCACTACGTGATGGGTAAAGGATGACCCCATTTAATCCTTAAAACATTTTTTTCTGAGTTGGGTAGTAATATCATAGTCCTCATCTTAGGAACAAGGAAACTGAGGTTCAGAGAAGTTAGGACATTTGCCCAAAACTGCACAGCTAAGAAATGACAAGGCTGGGTTTGAACCCAGGCTACAGGCATCTGAGCCCATGCATGAAATGGCCACCACTCCGCCTCTCATAATGGAAGCTGGCCAGGCCACTGGGCAGCAAGAGGGAGCTCTAGGCAGAGCAAAACAGTGCATGAAAAGGTCTGCAGGTGAGGAAGAGCAGTTGGGCTGAGGAACTGAATGCTGTGTCCACTGGCTGGAACGTAATGAGGCAGAGGGGAGGATTAAGGAAGCAATTGGTGGTACCTGTTGTGGCCTGAGAAAATATGGTAAGAGGTGAAAACTTTGTCCTGATGCAAAGAGAAGCCTAAAGGTTTCCAGCATCCAAAAACGATAGATAGGGAAAAAAATTGCTATTTTGAAAAACCGTTCTGGCTGTTCTGCTGAGAACAGAGTGCCTGGTGCCACTTGGTGCAGATAGTCAGGGGATTTTGCCCAAGAGACAGTGAAACCACTGCCCCAGAGGAGAGTGGTGTTTACCCACCATCTCAGTCCCCTCACTCACTGTCATCTGCTCTCCATGCATGACCCAATGAGCTTCTGCTGCAGCAGCGCCTGGTCAGACCTGTCAGATAGGAGGCCAGGGTTCCATGGAAGCCACAGCCAGAAGCCCAGGGGTGTTCAGTGGGAAGGGTCACCTGCTATTTCCCAGCCAGTCCCAGTCATACTTGGGAGGAGTCCACTGAGAAAGAACTGGTGACAATGCAGAGAAACACCAGAGGACAACCAGCAGGCACTCCATGGTTGCAAGCACCATCATTGTTTCCCTGCTAGATGGGTTAGTGTTGGCTGTTTGGAGCCTCAGTTTTATCTTCTGTAAACTGAACTGGTGAAAGAAGGGTGATGCTTTCCAAAGTATATTTTTAAAAATGGATTTAGAAGGTGCTCCCTGGGAAATAGATCTTGTAATCAAATACTTTTGGGATAGGCTGCCTGCCAAGATCTTCTTTAGCAGACTCATATCGCATATCAGCACATTAAAGGCTCTGACAAGTCCTGCAGGAAAAACATTTACTTTGTTTTGCTTGCTTTCTCTCTCTCCCTCTCTCTCTTGCATTCTGCAACCATTTATTTAGCCAGTTAGTTGGTTAGTTAGTCAGTTTTATTTTAACTCCTGTGTAGTTAACATACAGTGTTACTTGCAGTGTGTCTGCCAATGAAAGGCACCGACAAGATCTTGGGAGTAAAAGGTAAGTGAGCTTGGGGTTTATTTTCCTGGATCCCTCCCTGACATGTCCCTCTGAAGTGAGGCTGTTGCAGAACCCTCTCTGTAGTTCTACCATTACTGATTCACTCTTTCTCTCTTTGCTGCCTTAGGCCTTGGAAGTAATATCCCCCAGTGACCCTAGCCCCAGATACCACATGATATCCAGTAGGCTTCCTGAAACCATTCCTTAAGCCCTACATTATAATGTATCCCCCATTGTAAATAGCCCCTCTTTATTGAAGTCTCCTGATAGAGTCCAGTTTGAGCATGCATTTGTTTTCAACGGAGACCCTGGCTAATAATACACAGTGTGACCCTGGAGAGTGGTGGAGACATGGTCAAGGCGGGGATTCAACCCTTGGGAGAGGAGGAGGAGGATAAGTAAAGACTTCACAGAGGTGGAGGCATTTGAGCTGGGTTTTGAAGGCTGAATAGGAGTTCTCCAGGTAGCTGTTCTTTTAGGAGGGATAGGCCTAAACAAAAGTAAAAGGATAGAATAGGAAGATACATAGTATTTGGGGGAACAGCTAAAACTTAAACAATGCTAGCTCTTCCTTAAAATCATCCTCCCATGCCTCTGAAACTGACACCTTAGAAGCTGTAGAGGCAAGCTATGGTCAGAAATTCTTAAGGATTTAGTGACAAAGAGGTTGCAGATAAGCCCTGGCTGCTCAGAGTTTGCAAACAGCCTGTGGATCAGATCAGCCACTTGAAGATCCATTACACTCACCAGGATCTTTTTTTTTTTTTTATTTTAAATTTTTAATTTTTTATAAACATATATTTTTATCCCCAGGGGTACAGGTCTGTGAATCACCAGGTTTACACACTTCACAGCACTCACCAAAGCACATACCCTCCCCAATGTCCATAATCCCACCCCCTTCTCCCAAACCCCCTCCCCCCAGCAACCCTCAGTTTGTTTTGTGAGATTAAGAGTCACTTATGGTTTGTCTCCCTCCCAATCCCATCTTGTTTCATTTATTCTTCTCCTACCCACTTAAGCCCCCATGTTGCATCACCACTTCCTCATATCAGGGAGATCATATGATAGTTGTCTTTCTCTGCTTGACTTATTTCACTAAGCATGATACGCTCTAGTTCCATCCATGTTGTTGCAAATGGCAAGATTTCATTTCTTTTGATGGCTGCATAGTATTCCATTGTGTATATATACCACATCTTCTTGATCCATTCATCTGTTGATGGACATCTAGGTTCTTTCCATAGTTTGGCTATTGTGGACATTGCTGCTATAAACATTCGGGTGCACGTGCCCCTTTGGATCACTACGTTTGTATCTTTAGGGTAAATACCCAATAGTGCAATTGCTGGGTCATAGGGCAGTTCTATTTTCAACTTTTTGAGGAACCTCCATGCTGTTTTCCAGAGTGGCTGCACCAGCTTGCATTCCCACCAACAGTGTAGAAGGGTTCCCCTTTCTCCGCATCCTCGCCAGCATCTGTCATTTCCTGACTTGTTAATTTTAGCCACTCTGATTGGTGTGAGGTGATATCGCATTGTGGTTTTGATTTGTATTTCCCTGATGCCGAGTGATATGGAGCACTTTTTCATGTGTCTGTTGGCCATCTGGATGTCTTCTTTGCAGAAATGTCTGTTCATGTCCTCTGCCCATTTCTTGATTGGATTATTTGTTCTTTGGGTGTTGAGTTTGCTAAGTTCTTTATAGATTCTGGACACTAGTCCTTTATCTGATATGTCGTTTGCAAATATCTTCTCCCATTCTGTCAGTTGTCTTTTGATTTTGTTAACTGTTTCCTTTGCTGTGCAAAAGCTTTTGATCTTGATGAAATCCCAATAGTTCATTTTTGCCCTTGCTTCCCTTGCCTTTGGCGTTGTTCCTAGGAAGATGTTGCTGCGGCTGAGGTCGAAGAGGTTGCTGCCTGTGTTCTCCTCAAGGATTTGGATGGATTCCTTTTGCACATTGAGGTCCTTCATCCATTTTGAGTCTATTTTTGTGTGTGGTGTAAGGAAATGGTCCAATTTCATTTTTCTGCATGTGGCTGTCCAATTTTCCCAGCACCACTTATTGAAGAGGCTGTCTTTTTTCCATTGGACATTCTTTCCTGCTTTGTCAAAGATTAGTTGACCATAGAGTTGAGGGTCTATTTCTGGGCTCTCTATTCTGTTCCATTGATCTATGGGTCT
This sequence comes from Mustela putorius furo, assembly GCF_011764305.1. Lineage (NCBI taxonomy): Eukaryota > Metazoa > Chordata > Mammalia > Carnivora > Mustelidae > Mustela > Mustela putorius. Next base: position 1,007,403 of record NW_025421422.1, on the reverse strand, counting down.
GTTTTTGTGCCAGTACCATGCTGTCTTGATGATGACAGCTTTGTAATAGAGCTTGAAGTCCGGAATTGTGATGCCACCAACGTTGGCTTTCTTTTTCAATATCCCTTTGGCTATTCGAGGTCTTTTCTGGTTCCATATAAATTTTTGAATTATTTGTTCCATTTCTTTGAAAAAGATGGATGGTACTTTGATAGGAATTGCATTAAATGTGTAGATTGCTTTAGGTAGCATAGACATTTTCACAATATTTATTCTTCCAATCCAGGAGCATGGAACATTTTTCCATTTCTTTGTGTCTTCCTCAATTTCTTTCATGAGTACTTTATAGTTTTCTGAGTATAGATTCTGTGTCTCTTTGGTTAGGTTTATTCCTAGGTATCTTATGATTTTGGGTGCAATTGTAAATGGGATTGACTCCTTAATTTCTTTCTTCTGTCTTGCTGTTGGTGTAGAGAAATGCAACTGATTTCTGTGCATTGATTTTATATACTGACACTTTACTGAATTCCTGTATAAGTTCTAGCAGTTTTGGAGTGGAGTCTTTTGGGTTTTCCACATATAGTATCATATCATCTGCAAAGAGTGATAATTTGACTTCTTCTTTGCCGATTTGGATGCCTTTAATTTCCTTTTGTTGTCTGATTGCTGAGGCTAGGACCTCTAGTACTATGTTGAATAGCAGTGGTGATAATTGACATCCCTGCCGTGTTCCTGACCTTAGCGGAAAAGATTTCAGTTTTTCTCCATTGAGAATGATATTTGCGGTGGGTTTTTCATAGATGGCTTTGATGATATTGAGGTATGTGCCTCTATCCCTACACTTTGAAGAGTTTTGATCAGGAAGGGATGTTGTACTTTGTCAAATGCTTTTTCAGCATCTATTGAGAGTATCATATGGTTCTTGTTCTTTCTTTTATTTATGTGTTGTATCACATTGACTGATTTGCAGATGTTGAACCAACCTTGCAGCCCTGGAATAAATCCCACTTGGTCATGGTGAATAATCTTTTTAATGTACTGTTGAATCCTATTGGCTAGTATTTTGTTGAGTATTTTCGCATCTGTGTTCATCAAGGATATTGGTCTATAGCTCTCTTTTTTGGTGGGATCCTTGTCTGGTTTTGGGATCAAGGTGATGCTGGCCTCATAAAATGAGTTTGGAAGTTTTCCTTCCATTTCTATTTTTTGGAACAGTTTCAGGAGAATAGGAATTAGTTCTTCTTTAAATGTTTGGTAGAATTCCCCCGGGAAGCCGTCTGGCCCTGGGCTTTTGTTTGTTTGGAGATTTTTAATGACTGTTTCAATCTCCTTACTGGTTATGGGTCTGTTCAGGCTTTCTATTTCTTCCTGGTTCAGTTGTGGTAGTTTATATGTTTCTAGGAATGCATCCATTTCTTCCAGATTGTCAAATTTATTGGCGTAGAGTTGCTCATAGTATGTTCTTATAATAGTTTGTATTTCTTTGGTGTTAGTTGTGATCTCTCCTCTTTCATTCATGATTTTATTTGGGTCCTTTCTCTTTTCTTTTTGATAAGTCGGGCCAGGGGTTTATCAATTTTATTAATTCTTTCAAAGAACCAGCTCCTACTTTCGTTGATTTGTTCTATTGTTTTTTTGGTTTCTATTTCATTGATTTCTGCTCTGATCTTTATGATTTCTCTTCTCCTGCTGGGCTTAGGGTTTCTTTCTTGTTCTTTCTCCAGCTCCTTTAGGTGTAGGGTTATGTTGTGTACCTGAGACCTTTCTTGTTTCTTGAGAAAGGCTTGTACCGCTATATATTTTCCTTTCAGGACTGCCTTTGTTGTGTCCCACAGATTTTGAACCGTTGTATTTTCATTATCATTTGTTTCCATGATTTTTTTCAATTCTTCTTTAATTTCCCGGTTGACCCATTCATTCTTTAGAAGGATGCTGTTTAGTTTCCATGTATTTGGGTTCTTTTCAAACTTCCTTTTGTGGTTGAGTTCTAGCTTTAGAGCATTGTGGTCTGAAAATATGCAGGGAATGATCCCAATCTTTTGATACCGGTTGAGTCCTGATTTAGGACCGAGGATGTGATCTATTCTGGACAATGTTCCATGTGCACTAGAGAAGAATGTGTATTCTGTTGCTTTGGGATGAAATGTTCTGAATATATCTGTAATGTCCATCTGGTCCAGTGTGTCGTTTAAGGCCTTTATTTCCTTGCTGATCTTTTGCTTGGATGATCTGTCAATTTCAGTGAGGGGAGTGTTAAAGTCCCCTACTATTATTGTATTATTGCTGATGTGTTTCTTTGATTTTGTTATTAATTGGTTTATATAGTTGGCTGCTCCCACGTTGGGGGCATAGATATTTAAAATTGTTAAATCTTCTTGTTGGACAGACCCTTTGAGTATGATATAGTGTCCTTCCTCATCTCTTATTATAGTCTTTGGCTTAAAATCTAATTGATCTGATATAAGGATTGCCACTCCTGCTTTCTTCTGATGTCCATTAGCATGGTAAATTCTTTTCCACCCCCTCATTTTAAATCTGGAGGTGTCTTCGGGCTTAAAATGAGTTTCTTGGAGGCAACATATAGATGGGTTTTGTTTTTTTATCCATTCTGATAGCCTGTGTCTTTTGACAGGAGCATTTAGCCCATTAACATTCAGGGTAACTATCGAGAGATATGAATTTAGGGCCATTGTATAGCCTGTAAGGTGACTGTTACTGTATATGGTCTCTGTTCCTTTCTGATCTACCACTTGTAGGCTCTCTCTTTGCTTAGAGGACCCCTTTCAAGATTTCCTGTAGAGCTGGTTTGGTGTTTGCAAATTCTTTCAGTTTTTGTTTGTCCTGGAAGCTTTTAATCTCTCCTATTTTCAATGATAGCCTAGCTGGATATAATATTCTTGGCTGCATGTTTTTCTCATTCAGTGCTCTGAAAATATCATGCCAGCTCTTTCTGGCCTGCCAGGTCTCTGTGGATAAGTCAGCTGCCAATCTAATATTTTTACCATTGTATGTTACAGACTTCTTTTCCCGGACTGCTTTCAGGATTTTCTCTTTGTCACTGAGACTTGTATATTTTACTATTAGGTGAAGGGGTGTGGGCTTATTCTTATTGATTTTGAGGGGCGTTCTCTGAACCTCTTGAATTTTGATGCTCATTCCCTTTGCCATATTGGGGAAATTCTCCCCAATAATTCTCTCCAGTATACCTTCTGCTCCCCTCTCTCTTTCTTCTTCTTCTGGAATCCCAATTATTCTAATGTTGTTTCGTCTTATGGTGTCACTTATCTCTCGAATTCTCCCCTCGTGGTCCAGTAGCTGTTTGTCCCTCTTTTGCTCAGCTTCTTTATTCTCTGTCATTTGGTCTTCTATATCACTAATTCTTTCTTCTGCCTCATTTATCCTAGCAGTGAGAGCCTCCATTTTTGATTGCACCTCATTAATAGCTTTTTTGATTTCAACTTGGTTAGATTTTAGTTCTTTTATTTCTCCAGAAAGGGCTTTTATATCTCTCGAGAGGGTTTCTCTCATATCTTCCATGCCTTTTTCGAGCCCGGCTAGAACCTTGAGAATTGTCATTCTGAACTCTAGATCTGACATATTACCAATGTCTGTATTGATTAGGTCCCTAGCCTTCGGTACTGCCTCTTGTTCTTTTTTTTGTGTTGAATTTCCGTCTTGTCATTTTGTCCAGATAAGAGTATATGAAGGGGCAAGTAAAATACTAAAAGGGTGGCAACAACCCCAGGAAAATACGCTTTAACCAAATTAGAAGAGATCCAAAATCGTGAGGGGGGAGAAAGGGGATAAAAAAAGGTTCAAAAAGGAAGAAAGAAAGAAAAAAAAAAAAGAAAAAAAATTAACAAAAAAGAAAACACCTAAGAAAAATATAAAAAAGAAAAAATATATATATTAGATAAACTAGTAAAAAATCGTTAAAAAAGAAAAAGGTAACAGTTAAAAAAAATTTTTTTACCCAAAGGCGAGAAAAAAAAACAAAGAGTGAAAAAGAAAAAAATTAAATTAACTGCAAGACTAAAAAAAATCACAGGGAAAGAGCCATGAGTTCCGTGCTTGGCTTTCTCCTCCTCTGGAATTCTGCTGCTCTCCTTGGTATTGAAACCGCACTCCTTGGTAGGTGAACTTGGTCTCGGCTGGATTTCTTGTTGATCTTTTGGGGGAGGGGCCTGTTGTAGTGATTCTCAAGTGTCCGCCCCAGGCGGACTTACACCGCCCTTACCAGGACCCGGGTGAGTAATCCGCTCGGGTTTGCTTTCAGGAGCTTTTGTTCCCTGAGCGCTTTCCGTAGAGTTCCGGAGGACGGGAATACAAATGGCGGCCTCCTGGTCTCCGGCCCGGAGGAGCCGAGAGCTCAGGGCCCCACTCCTCAGTGCGCCCTCAGAGAACATCGCCCAGTTACTCCCGTCTGCCTGACCTCCGGCCGCGCTCCGAGCTCACCGAGCCTGCGACCAGTTCAAGGTAACACGGAGCTGCGAGCTTACTGTCGGCTCTGTCTCTGTAGCCGGCTTTCCCGTTCCAATACCCGCAAGCTCTGCGACACTCAGACACCCCCGATCCTTCTGTGACCCTGTGGGACCTGAGGCCACACTGACCCCGTGTGGGCTTTGCCCCGGGTAGCCTCTGGAGCGATGTCCCTCAGCGGAACAGACTTAAAAGTCCTGATTTTGTGCGCGGTTGCTCCGCCGCTTGCTGGGAGCCGGCCCCTCCCCCCGGGGTCTATCTTCCCGTCGCTTTGGATTCACTTCTCCGCCAGTCCTACCTTTCAGAAAGTGGTTGTTTTTCTGTTTCCAGAATTGCTGTTCTTCTTCTCTTCGATCTGCCGATGGATTTTCAGGTGTTTGCAATCTTTAGATAAGCTATCTAGCTGATCTCTGGCTAGCTGAAGTAGTCTCAGCCTGCTACTTCTCCGCCATCTTACATAAGTCACACTCACCAGGATCTTTAAGAAAATGAGCCAACACTTAAAAATTGAGAAGTTTTACTTTAAAATTCTGGTTTCTCTTAATTAAAAAAAAAAAAAAGAAAAAGAGACAGTCTGGCAGCCATATGCCTGTCTTCCCATCTGGCAGCAACAGTTGGAGCTGGGAGGGTCCCTTCCCAAGGCCAGGAATAGGGGTCTGGGGTTTGCCACAATCCTCACCACTCCTTACTGTCTCCTGACCAGGACTTTTTTTTCCTCCTGTCTCCCAAAGCTCTGTGAGAATCATCCACTGAGTGCTTTAAGAATTTAGACTGGTGACCCAGATTACAGAAGGTCCAATGGCACCTTCAAGCTGTCTCGTCCTGTTGCCACTACTTAGTTCAGTAAGAAATTTTCAACACTCTGATCCACTTTTCTTCAGACTCAGTGCCTGGGAGATGCTGGGACGTGTTTTTGCCTCCCTGTTTTCTGTGCAGTGTGCACACAGCCTTGTTTTTAAGCAGGTGGAGGGTGGGTTTGATTTGCCTCTTATGATCAGAGCTGGCGGGATTTTAACAGACTGTTCCGGAGAAGAGCACATGTTTTGATATACAATGCCATCCCCAGAGGTACTCAGAGCATCAAAGTCGGCCCCCTCATGTTACAGATGGGAAAACAGATGGAGAGGGTGATAGGAGTCACACAAGGGCATGTGGGGAGTAAGAGGTGGGCTGGGGAAGAGAAAGGACCAGGTGCTTCAGAGGGGACGTTTGTGTTCTTTTCACAATTAGGTAGATAATTGTTAATTCCCTTTTACAAATGGAGGGATGAGTTCTTGAAGCCAGCGGTTGGTGTCAGAGGCCACGTGGCCAAAATATTACAATGGCTCCTAACTTGGGACCCCAGAGTCAAATGGGCACAGGTACAAATATCAATTCTTCTCCCTACAAGAGGAATAGGGTTACCCAGTGACTCGTCCCAGAAGAATAGTCCCCCTTTCTCAGCTCATAGAATAAAGCTGTTCCGGACATGAGAGGCTTATCTCGATGGGGACAGCATCTCCTCCCTGGAAGGGAGGCTGGTATCATGTGACAAATGGCCATCAGACAAACATAACCACTTTTCTAGTTACTAGCCTTGTATGCTTGGTTAAGCCACTCCACTTCTCTGAGACTTAGCATCCTAATCTCTGAAGTGAAAACACTGTTCCCTTCACAGAGTGGTTAAGAAGATTAGGGTAATGAGATCGTAACATGTCTCACAAATTGTGGACCCTTCCTTAAAGGTTTGGTCTGGTTTTGAGGGTTTCCTAAGACACACTCCCCCACCCCCCACACATACACCTTTCATGATTCGCTAGAAGCATTTATGGGGCTCAGTCTGTAGTCATGCTTACGGAGGAAGTGTATTACAGAGACACGGTCAGGTTGCACGCAGCTCAGGAAGGGAAGGAAGCACAGCTGGGTCTGGAGGAATCCACACGTAGGATCCCATGCTCTCTTCATCTGAGAGCAAAAATGCAGTGTGGCGGATATCATATTTGTAATGCCCAAGGTAGCCTGTTTGAGACTCAGAGATTAGGCAGTTTACTGGGTCTGGTTGCATAGAGGTCTCTAGGCAGCAACTACAAAATGTCAGACTCCTAGAAAAAAAGCACATGTCCACCATAAATCACATTGTACAAATGGTCCAGGCCCACAGAATCTGCCTTATCAGTTAGGGAACAGAGGAAGCACTCAGAAAGCCAATGCCCCAGGTGCCAGCTAAGGACCAAACTTGCAAGCAGGCCTATCTAAAATCGCATCCTTGGGCTTGCTATATTAACTCTTTTTTTTTTTTTTTTTAAAGACCTCTTTTCAGAGCACTGACATTCTATGATTTTTTTTTTTTCTAAGAAAGAGACACTTCATGAGTGGGGAGGTCGGGGGTGGGGGGAGGTAAGGGGAGAGGGAGAAGGAGAGGGAGAAGATCTTAAGCTGATTCCATGATCAGCACAGAGCCTGATGCAGGGTTCAATTTCACAACCCTGAGATCATGACCTGAGCCGAAATTAAGAGTCAGATGTTTAACTGACTGAGCTACCCAGGTGCCCCACCATTTTATGAATCTTGATGGAGCTCCCACTAGGTTTCTGAGAAGGGGGCTGTGTTTGTGCTGGGGCAAGGAGAGATTCCAATCTCAAGGAATTGGCAATCTAGGTAGTGAGGGGGGGGGAAGTACCCAAAATGACAACAGAAGCCTGTGTAGGACACTTATTCATTCAGAAAACTGAACCCCTCATTCTTTCTTTTTTTCTTTTTTCTTTTTTCCCCCTTCATCATTTCTTGAGAAAACAGCCCTCTCTCCTTCTTTGTGGAGAAATTTCTCTGCTGCCCCCACCCTGCTCATAAGGCTACCAATCTCAGAGAGCCACAAGTACTTGAGTACAGATCACATCAGGCCAATCACATTCTGTTGGCCATGTATTTGAAGTTCGACCAGAGGTGCTCAGAGACTGAAAGTGGGACTGTGTCACCCACGGCAGTGTCTTAAAGAGACCATACTCTAACTCCTGCTTTTGTAATCTCCAAAGCCTGCCTGGTCAAAGAACTTCTGGAAGCCTGGTGGTTTCTTCCAGTAACTCCTTGTCCTGGTTCAAGTGAGCTAAGGTGAGTTTCTAGCAGGAACATGCAGGAGAAGTGTCTGACTGGGGAAGAAGAGCTGTGTGGGACATGTAGCCGGGACAGCTATGTCCTGACAGAGTGTGGGGGTAAAGAGGGGTGGCATTCAAGCTGGGATTGCTGAGAAGGGCCGAGAGCATGTTCTGGGCTTAGGAAGTACCATGTTCAAAGGCTCAGGGGTGTAAGGGTGCAGGGTGGGTTTGAAGAAGTGGGAAGTTCAGTGTCTAGGGCCTCGAGTAGAAGATGATAGGGGTAGATGGGTCAGCCAAACCACAAGCCCTACATGCCACATGATGGACTGTGGATTTCATCTTGCAGGTGGCCCTGCAGGATGGATATTTTGAAACGATCATTCTACCTGTGGTTTGGAGGGCTCATGAATGCAGGTCTGGTGAAGGCCATGATCAAGACCATCATACAGCATATTCATGTTCATACTTTCTTTCCTTCTTTATCGCATTCCAGAGTGAGGGAAAGCCAGCCTACCTCCATTTTACAAATGGGAAAAGGAAGACCCAGAGAGAGGGAGGATGGTATGTCCTGAGGTCAAGTTCCACCTCCGATCAGTGGTTCCAGGTTCTTGATCTGGAGGGTTTACCATTGCAGTGAATGAAGCAGGGGCTCTCCCCATGTACCCCGAGGCAAGTTAATGGGTTTCAAACTCAATGGATGGAAGGGCCAGGCAGGCAACAATAAAAAAGTATGTCAAGTCCATGTGGGCAAGTGGGGGTGATGGTTATGGTGAACTGGTAGCAAAGAGGAGTGAGTGACCAGATCTCTAACTTCTCAAAAGAAGGTAAAAGTTGGGATTGTGTATGGAATTTCCTTATTTTAAAGCACTGTGCCTGCCAAACCAAAACATTTTAGCCCACAGGTCACAAGTCTTTGGCCTCTACACGAAATATCTACCAGCCCCACCCTCGCCCCCAAGCCAGAGTTGCCAAAATTACAGAATCAAATATAAGATGCCAGGTCAACTTGAATTTCATTTTGTATTGAGATACAATAAATAATGCTTAGTATAAATATATCCCAAATATTGCATGGGATACATTTATGCTAAAAATTATTATTGTTATTTTTTGGTTTGTAATTCAAAATTTACTGGGGTTAGGGTTAGTGTTAAGGTCAGGATTAGGGTTAGGGTTCAGATTAGCAGCCCTATTGTCAGCCAGCCCATCTAGCTCACCCAACAGAGAAGAAATGAATTGGCTCCATATCTATCTCCTGGCTCATCCAGGACTTGTGCTAATGCTGCACTTTCATCAATAAACCCTTGATGCTTAGCCCTCTGTTCTACTTGGGACCCATCCTGTTCCCTTCTCTTACTGCCTTTGATGGGTGGGAACAGCAGAGGCTCAGCGGATGCCACCAGGACAGCCTGCTGTATAGTAGCCGCTCCCAGCCTCTCAACACAATGGCAATGCCCTGAACATCATCTGCCTTTTGATCCTCTGAGAGGTGAGGAAATGCTCCCGTGCCTCCCAAAGCCAGAGGCTCCGCTTCTCTGGTGTCCATTAGAGATTCTGGAACAGGCTCTTTGGGGATCCAAATTCCCAGGTCACAGATAAGATGTTAATATGATAAGATGTCATCTGCCTTGGATGCATTGGCTAGGAGTGTCCAAACAGCTCAAGGCAAGGTTTTCCTTTCTCTGACCAATACATACACATGCTCCTGGTTGCAAAAAGTGTTCTGTAGGCAGCTGGGTATTTGGGTTGTCCCTTTTCTCATTCTTCCTTCTAAATGTCCTCTCTGGATGCCTCTGAATGCTCCGTCAATGAATGGTCCATTGTCAGGGGGAGATGAGCAGATAGCAGGTTACTTGTCTCCACTCAGTTTGCTTCCTTTGCAACCTACGCCACATCCGTCCTCCCCACGTCTCCAGGGAGGAATCCAACCAAATGCCCCTTTGCACCCAGAACAACGTGATCAGGACTTCCAAAACTGCTTCTGCTACTGGGCATCTAATCATCCCCTCTTCCTCTATCTTGTTCCTCTGGCCCCATGAATCTGCTGCTTTCACCCAACCCCCAATCCCAGACTGTTTCAAGCCTCTGCACAGAGTCTCTGGCCTCTTCTGCCTTCTATCCAGACTCAGTTTTGGCTGAGCCCCTGTACAGACCCTAAGGTGGGAAGAAGTAACCTGTGCCGAATCTTCATTTGTAATAAGCAGGCTCAAGTGACCCCAGAGCCTACACTCTAAAACTCCCTGCCTCTCTCCACCCACAGAGTCTGGCAGGACCCAGAGCCAAAGACCATTTGTTGGATTATCCACATGTTAGCTTCCAGAACTGTGATTTAATTACAGCATTGATGCCAAGGGCTTTGAAAGTCCCAGACTAGGTGTTTAAAGCACAGGAAGTAAGAAGGGCTTTGCTGTGCCTCGGTCTACCTTCAAGAATTGCTCCCAGGGACACATCAAATCTCCAACTCCCTTTCATCTTCCTTTTGCTTCTCCAGCTCTATAGCCGAGAAGTGGTGGTTTTTTTCCCCCCAGATAATTATTTACACAGAAGGAGAATAATTAGCAGCCCAGGAAATGCTTCTTTGTTCTCAGCTCCCTGCCCCTGCCGCCTCTCTTGTCTGAAGTGGTGCCGCTTGGAAGAGGGACATCAAAGCCTGTGGAGGAGGCTTTGCTCGGAGAGGGATTTTCTTTGTCTGCCAATAAAGCAAAGGAAGACAGTCTCAGCTTCTTTGCCTCTGCCCCTGACTGCTGCCATTTCTCTGGGCCTGACGACCTCCCCAGTGACCCTGGAGAGGTTAGAATAACAAACTGCTTCTTCCCAAGGATAGTGGGTGTTTTCCTGGTTGGGCTCAGTCTATCACCCTGGACCCCGAAGGGTGTGTTCTACCTTCTTAGAAAACAGTAGGACTATAAAAGAATGGTTGGTCTGGAAAACACATACTCAAATGTTTTTTTGTGGCCAGCAGGTCAGGAGCTGAGTGAAGCAAGCAAGTACAAGGTGATGGCATCTGGGGTGACTCAGAACACACATGTCCCTCCTGCCTGTCTTGACATTGCTACATGGCAATGGGGGCCAAGACAGGTTGACTTCCCTTTTTTCTAAAGGAACTGGATACTTGACTTTTCAGATGGAAATTTCTGGATTGCAAAACACTGTGCAGGCCAAATGAAACACCAAAAGGAAGGGCTGGATCTAGCCCATGGCCACCCAGTTTGCAATAACTGCTCTTCTTACAAATGAGGGAAACTGAGGCTCAATCAGTAGCAATGCCTTACCCTGTAGTACTAGTAGTACCAAGTACTTCATGATGATTTCCAGCACTTAACAGAATTTAACATGCTTGACACATGGTAGATACTTAAATAGCTGCGAACTAGATAATTAGTAACAATATTTACTTGACATTGATCACCTAGGATGTTTTAAGAGTAGCTGGATGTTATAAGTCTCAGATGCACTCACCAGGACCCTTATTGCTGCAAATGAGAGAAACCAACTCAAAATAGTTTAAACAAACAAGGAAACAAAGATGTATGAACTTCCATATGTAAAAGTGCATGACTTTTTGACGTGGCTGTCTCTAGATGTCCACTCCAACTGTCAGTTTGTTTTGCCATCCCCAGTTCTCCTTTCCTCATTGTACTTTCCTAAAGACAATGTGCTGGTTCCACCCCCAGATAGCTGCAAGATGATAGAATCCACCACAGACGGCTTTAGGTTTGTTCCTTTCTAGCTAGAAGCCCTAGGAGGCAAAAGAGTTCCCTGCCCCAAGAGTTGGACAACAGTCCCATGGCTGACTCTCATTGGATCCAACGAAGTAATGTTTTATTCCTAAACCAATCCCTGTGGTCCAGAGGATGGGGTGCTCTGATTGGCTACATCTGGGTCATGTGAGCACACTCAGCATGTGGATGGAAGGAGATGAAAGGGAAGTGCATCAGCCCCATCCAAATTCATGACCTGACAGTGGGAGTGGGGAGGGGCTTGCTTGCCCCAAAGGAACATCAGTATGCTGTATGGGGAATGAAGATTGGACAGGCGGAAGCCACAGATGCCCATTCCATCAGTGTGAATCTTTACAGTAGCCTTGTGAAATTGATACCGTCCCTGGATCCATGTGACTACCCTTGAAGTGAGACCTAGAACACCTACTAGGTCTCGGTTCAGGGGAAACCATGTGAATTTCCTGAAGCAGAGATTCTCAGTGGGGGGCAATTTTTGGCAACAATAGGAACTTTTTTGACTGTCACAACTGGGAAAGTGGTGCTCCTGGCATCTCACCAGGAGAGGCCAGGGATGCTGTTAGACATCAAATAATGCACAGGACAACCCCTACCACTAAGCATCATCCAATCAAAATGTCAATAGTGTTGCAATGGAGAAAGCCTGTTCTAAGAGTTAACTATGACAGAAACAGTAAGCGCATTTTTCAAAACAACTAGGCATGAGGAAGCCCTGCCTCCCCTGAGACTTTGTCCATTTCCTTACAGTAGGGTAGGGCAGAGGGAAGGAGCAGAGCTAATCTGACCTCCTGGAGGAGGCATCCAAATGGCAGTGTCCAAAGCAAGTTCGAGGTGGCAGGAAAAGGTTGTCATTTATGGGGTCAACTCAAGTTCTAGCAAACATGATCTTTGAGACTCCAAAGTGGCTCACTGGCAGGGTGCTGGGAAGACCAGAGAAATGGGAATCAGGGGAATCCAGTGCAGGGCTCAACCTCTTTGCTGGGGTCCAGAGCCCTAGAGGGACTGGACAGACTGAGACAAGACTAAGGCATCTCAGAGACAGAGATTCAGGCCAAAGTTTATGGGAAGAAGCAGGACACTGAGCAGAGGGCAGAGGGCACAGGGAACAAGGCAGAGGCACAAGTGAAAGACTGGGTCAAGGGAATGGGTGCAAGAGAGGCTTAAACCCCATCCATCCACATGCAAGGTGGTTCCTTTAATCTGAGGCAGGGAGAGGCACAAGAAGAAATCAAGTAGTTATAGATATGAGTGGAGCAAACATGTGAAGGTCAGCCCCTGGCATATCCTGACCAGTAGAGACGCAAACCAAAGTATTTTTTACAATATCTTTATTGTGACAAAATATGTATGACATAAAACTTACATATCTTAACCACATTTTTAAATGTATGGTTCAGTGGCAATAAATATATTGTGCGACCACCACTACTGTTTGCCTCCAAAACTCTTTTAATCTTGCAAGACTGAAACTCTATACTCATTAAACACTAACTTCCCACTCCCCCACCACACACATAGCCCCTGGCACCCATCACTGTGCTTTCTGTCTCTGATTTTGATCACCCTGAGTACCTCATATAAGTGGAATTATACAGTATTTGTGTTTTTGTTACTTGCTTATTTCACTTAGCATAATCTCTACAAGGCCCATATGCTGTAGCTTATATCAGAATTTCTTTCTTTTTTAAGGTCGGATATAGACCGCCATTTGCTTATCCATTTATCTGTCAGTGGACACTTGGATTGCTTCTATGTTTTAGGTTTTGGGAATAATGCTGTTATAAACCCATGTACAAACACCTCTTTGAGATCCTGTTCTTAATTCTTCTTAATAAATACGCAGCAGTGGAATTTCTGGATTATGTAGTAATCCTATTTTTAACTTTTTGAGGAAACTCCATACTGTTTTTCATAGTGGCTGCATCATTTTATATTTTCACCAGCAGTGTATGAGGATTGCAATGTCTCCACAACCTCACCAAAACTTTCCTTCCGTGTGTGTGTTTAGAGTAGTCATTCTAAGGCATGTGCGCTGATTCCTCACTGTGGCTTTTATTTGCCTTTCCCTAATGATCAGTGATTTTGAGTATCTTTTCATGTGCTCATCAGCCATTTGTAAATCTTCCCGGGAGAAATACCTATTCAAGTTCTTTGCCCATTTCTGAGTTGTCCTGTTTTTTTGTTGTTGTTGTTGAGTTTTGTTTTTTTTTTTTTAAGAGTTTATTTATTTATTTGACAAAGAGAGATCACAGGTAGGCAGAGAGGCAGGCAGAGAGAGAGGAGGAAGCAGGCTCCCTGCTGAACAGAGAGCCCGATGCGGGACTCCATCCCCGGACCTTGAGATCATGACCTGAGCTGAAGGCAGAGGCTTAACTCACTGAGCCACCTAGGTGCCCTAGGGATTTTCTATATAGTTTAGATATTAATATCTCATCAAATATAGAATTTGCAACTACTTTCCCCCATTCTGTGGGTCACCTTTTTACTCTATAATAGAGTAAAAATTGATGCACACAATATTTAAATTTTCATGATGTCCAAATATCTGATTTCCTTTTGTTGCGTCTGCTTTCGGTGTCATATCCAAGAAGTCATGGCCAAATCCAATGTCCAAGATTTTGTTCTGTGTTTTCTTCTAAGAGTTATGTAGTTTTAGAGTCTTATGTTTAGGTCTGTGATTAATTTCGAATTAATTTTCATATGTAACATTAGGTAAGGGGTCCAACTTTTGCATATGGCTCTCTAGTTTTCCCACTGCCATTTGTTAAAAGTACTGTATTTTCCCCATTGAATGGTCTTAGTATCCTTGTTAAGAATCACTGAACCAAAAAAAAAAAAAAAAAAAAAAAAAAAAAGAATCACTAAACCATAAATGTGAGGATTTATTTCTGGACTTCCTAGTCCATTCCATTGGCAGATATGTCAGGCACTAGGCCAGTACCATACTATTTTGATTACTGCAGCTTTGTAGGATATTTGGGGGGAAAAGGATGTGTGAATACTTGAGTTTGTTCTTCTTTATCAGGATTGCCTTGGCTACTTGAAGTTTCTTGAGGTTTCATATGAATTTGAAGATGGGTTTTTCTATTTTGGCAGAAAAAAATCATTGGGATTTTGAAAGACATTAAAGCTATAGATAGCTTAGGATTGTATTTCAATCTGAACAAAATTAAGACTTAAACATATATCTTACATGAATATATATACGTATATGTATGTGTAGGTGTGCATATGTTTGTGTCTGCATCTGTGTAGTATGTGTTTTTGTGTGTGCATATTTTTTGTATGTTTGAGTGTTTTTATATTTGTATCTTGATACAGTCTGAAAAGAATATTGAGTTGGTCTCAATCAAATATACCCCTGGCACACAGTAGGAAATAATAACTAATTTGCCAAGTTACTCTAAATGAGCAGAGAGCTCATTATTAAAGTTCAGAGGCTGATGTTTATCTAGGGTCAATCAATGACTAAGGTGTATTTGTGCTGATTTGATTATCTCATCTTAATGGTTTACTTATTCATCCAATCAATATCTTATTTCCTTGTTTAAGCTTTTAACATGTGCTCAGTATTATACTATTGCTAAGGATATGGAGTGATCAACAGGACAGGCACAATTTCCTCTGGCATTTATTGATTTGGGGAGAAAGACACCAATGAAATGATAGTTAGCAATTTAACTGATGGCTGTTGTCCTTACTAAGGACTGTTAGCTCATCTTAATGAAGTTGGATGTATCTGTTCAGAGTGATAAAATTTACTTACATCCATCATGTTTTCAAGGATTATCTTTGGAATATTTTACCCTCTTCCAGAAAAAACATTCTTTGATTTGTTAAAATGCCATAATAGGCCTTAGTCAACCAAATCAAGAAATGAATGACTGAGAAAAAGAAAAGCCTATGTTGCCATCAACTTAGACTCAGACTCTGACCCTTTATGGTTTGAGTTGGGCTCTTATAGTCACCATTTTCACAGGTGACAATCACAAATACTGGAAGGAAAACACAGATATTCAAGCAAATTGGTGTTTACAGTTGAGGATAAACTGTAGACTCAGGGTGGGGTTAAGGGTAGATATATTTATCTGCTGACTTGAAAAATGGGAAATAGAGTCCCACATTGACCACAGATGGGAAACAGCAACATAGTCCTGTGGGACAGTGTGTAGAAAATGTGATCAGTACCAGGATCCCGCATTCAAGTCCTGACATACCCCCTCTTGCCATGTGACCTTTGTCACCTCACTTCATATTTTTGGCTGCCTCCATGATCTCTCCTCTGTGAAGCGGGGCTCATCATCTTTGCCTGCTCAGAGGGCAGTTTGAATCTCAACACAATTTTCTGCGGAAGTTCTTTTCCAACTTTGAGTTGGCATTGGACATGTAAGGTAATATTTTCATTGTTCTCTTCACACATTGGATTCTTCTCATTTCTGCTGCTTGTTTACACCTGTATTCTTGGCACTTCTGCCATTCCGCATGAGTAATTTCCGAATTAAATCTGCCACTCAGCTGGAAGGCTTTGGAGTCTCTTTTTTATTAATCTGAATATCTTTCAAGTCAACATATGTTGTTTTCTAGTTGCACCAAGTGAATTATTCCAGGGCTAAAATCAATGATCTTCAGTGTTAGAGCAGTGTCACAGCAGAGAATGCTGAAGGTTAGAGGAAATATAGAATCATGGCATAGTCCAAGGGGAGGCATAGGACTGGGAGACCATGCCCTAAAAACCTACCCAGTGGGTTTGCATATGAGCAATGCCTTGAATGTTGAGAACTGTGACTTGGCATTAGAAAGATGAATTACTGATGGAGGCTATGCTATGTTTTTGCCTTGTGCCATCTCTCTACTCACATTCAACCCCTTGCTTCTATTTAGTCTTCTCTCTGCAGGGAACCTGGAATGGGTAGACCAGAATGTCAGGCATGGAGCAAGGAGTTCTGACCCAGTGTGGCATGGCACATACATTGAACCAAAGGAGACTGTTTTCTCCAACAGCTACATTTTATTTACAAGATATAAAAAGCAAGCTCAAACTAGCTTCAGCAAAAATAAAATTTTAAAATGGGGTCGTGAGATTTTTTTTAGCTTATGTTGTTAGGAAGTCAAAGGAATGGAACCAGCTTCAGGCTTGACTGGGGGCAGTGCTCTAAAAATATTTTTAAGACTCTGCTCTCTCTGTCTCTCAATTCTTCCTTGTATTGGGTTTCCATTGCAATAGTTTCTCTGCATCTGATGGCCATTTGACCCCTTGGCCCACCAATCACCTAACAACTCAACATCACTAGTGGAAAACAGAAGTTTTTCTTGAAACACTTGCCAGGAAAGTCCCAGAAAGAACAGTGATTTGTCCAGTTTAGATCACATTTTCAACCTCAGCCAAGTCCTGTGGACAGAACCGGGCCACATCAATCCTATTACTAGAGATGGTGGCACTGACCCCATGCTTACACTGAATGGGAAAGGTCAGAGAGGTATCCTGTCACCAGAAGAAGGGGGGTAAGGGAAGAATGGAAGCTGGACAAAAATGACAAACATTCATCAGATCAAATAATGCTTCTTGGATCCCAGCTCCCATGAGATGATCCACACAAAACACAAAGAACAGTCCCATGTTCAAATCAGCTTTGAAAACATTACAATCTCTACTGCCTGCATTTTAAGGCCTTGAGGAGTCAGAGGGAAGAGATGTCTTTAAATTTGTCTAACCCAGCATCTCCTAAGATGGTGTGACCACAGATTCTTCCTGTTTCTTTTCAAAATCAATTTTAAAATCAGCAACCAGATGGGCTAGGGAGGGCCAAGATTCAAATGCTAAGAGAGTTAAGGCCAAATTGTCTAAGACAGGAATGAAGTTGTTGTGATAGTACCAAGATGACAGAGCTGGTCAGAGGCACGTTGAGAGTCAGCAGCTCAGGGACAAGCAAAGAGCATCAGATGGATGACCTTCCTTCGATGGTAGAAACAGAGGGCATAGGTGCACTAGAGGGGCCAGGAAAGCTAGAAGCCAGCAGCTGTAAGTGATGCCTATTTGGGGACCCACCTCACCTTGGACAGGAGAGCAATATAGGAGAATGGAACTGTGTGGTCCTCTGGGGAGAGTGAAGAGAAACCGTGGTCCTAGCAAGGACTCCTTAGCTGATGGAGCTGTCTGCTTCCAACACATGGCAGAACAGTCACTGAGAACTCAAAGCAAAACTCTAACAGCTTAATTAAAGCCAATTCTAAAGGGACGAGAATTCAGAGTTAGGACTTGTATCTGTCAAGATGCAGCCAGGAGAACAGAAAAATTGTATGGGTGTGAAATATGGCCTTGGTCCAAGGAACTGGTTATGCAGGTGAAAGAGGAGCTGAGAAGCTGGACAGGCTGTGGTGAGATATTCCTGAGAATAACACAGCAGGAAGCCCCAGCCTTTCCTGGCTGCATGCTCAAACTGGGGAGATAGTGTTACCAGAGCCCAGGTCTGGGGCACCCCGCAGAAGCTGCCATCACAGTGGGCTAGTTGAACAGAATCTGGGGCCACAGAAGGGGACAGAGTTGCTACTAGAGATGCTGTGTAATCTCCATGTGTAAATGACCCTGCTTTTCCCTCTTCAGTCTCCCGTCAGTGCCAGCCATTGCTGCACCCAGACAGAAGCCAGCTGACCCAGAAGGCTCAAATGCACCGAATGTATGCCTCTTTGCAATTTACTGCTTTGCTGAACAGAGCAGGAAAAAGATGAGAGAGGCCACGGCCCACCATAGGACCCTAGTTTCAAAATACAAGATTCTGTGGTTTCCCAGATGTTCACTTAGATCAAGGAATCAGACAGATTTTCCTGTAAAGAGCCAGGTTGTTAATAATTTAGGTTCTGCTGGCCTTTAAGTCTCTGTTACAATGACTCCATTCTGCTGTTACAGAGCAATTTGTTCCAATAAACTTTATCTGTGTAAACAACTACAGGCTGGATTTGGCATGCCAGGTTGTATTACCTGCGAATGTATGAGAGACAGTGATCATCTTAATATTTGACACCCACTAGGTGAAAGCTTTGCCTCTCCCAATAGGAACAGAATCATGGGGCTAATAAAAGAACTGTTTAAAAATATTCTTATGTTTAACGTTGTTTCTCTGAGGAGTCTGACATATAAAATCTTTAAGAGGCTGTCACAACAATCTACTACTTTGTTGCCACATGTGTCTTTAAGATGCCCTAATATGTTGCAACCTGCATCTCCACACCATCTCCAACTTTCTCTAGGACAACATGTAATTTCTCTTTCTAAGAGCCCCAGGCACAAGGGAGGCTGGAGCAGCAGGAGGTTGATTTCCAATTGTACATAATGAACCACCCGTCTAGAGTGACTCTCTCATTGGTTTGAAGAGGCTAATTCTGTCTCTGGAATCGTGAGAATAATTTTCATATACACCCCCTCTTGGAGTTTGTGGATGGATTTAGGCAGGCAGTGGCAATGCATTCAAGTTGGAATTGGTCTAAAGTGGTGCAGACTCAGGAAGGCTGGACCCTCCCCCAAGCTCAGGGTGCAGCCATTGTCCAGCTGGAGCTCCCTTGCTTGGGGAAGAGGTTTGGTCCTACACTTTGACACATCCATGAAGTCAAATTCCTGCCTTGAAGACAAAGTTCTCTGGAAAGTCTTTTTTCTTGGCATTCCAAACATAAATAGAACTGCTCATTTTGGCATTCGCACACACCCTCTCTTTCCAGCTTGGGCTGTTTTAGATTTGATGCCCCATCATCTTCATCTCCTTCCCCTCACATTTCAGCCTGTCTTCCTCTGTTCTTTTGATATCCTTTGATAATACCTCCAAGATCCATCACCCCAGTAGCCATGGTCCTCAAGAGAAGTGTGTAACAACCAGTAAAACAGACTTGCTTGGTTGGATGAATCTTGGAATTTGCTGGCTACGTGACATCGACCACTCCTGGGAGCTAGGAAGTATCCTTGCCCAAGCCAACTTCAGAGAGGGAAACAGTCCCAAAGACTTTGTGAGGACCACTATCACATTACTCTTCCCTCTTAATGCTATTACCCTCCCTTTGGCCATGGCCAGCCATATGAGGGAGGGGAGGACTGAAGAGAAGAGCCATCTTGTTTAGAAGTCTTGAATAGATACAACAAATCATATTTCTTACCCGTCCTATCAATCTTCAAATCTCAACATTGTCCCTGAAACCCAGGATATCCCACCTTCTCTCTTAGTTTTCAGTTTCCTCTTTCCTCCTGGTCAAATCATATTTCCCCCCACTCCTTGGTTTCATGCACTGACAGATTATTGCTCTCAGGTTATTGTGTAATTTTTTAAAGATTTATTTATTTATTTATTTGAGAGAGAGAGAGAGAGAGAGAGAGACAGCAAGTGGAGGGCAGGACGCAGAGGGAGAGGGAGAGAAATCCTCAAGCAGATTTCCTACTGAGCATGAAGTCTGACACAGGGCTTGATCCCAGGACCCTGAGACCATGACTTGAGCTGAAATCACGAGTTGGATGCTTAACCGACTGAGCCAACCAGGTGTCCCAGGTTATTGTGTTCAATTGTGTTCTTATATAGACTAACCTTCCAGCTACCAACTTTTCCCACTCACCTCCAGTCCCCTCATGGTTGTCCCCATCCCTATCTCCATCCTGATGTTTCTTGACCTTGAAGCAGGGTGGGGCATTGACTTTTACCATTGCTTTTCTGTCTCCAACAATCACCAGCACTGAAATGGATCTTTCCTAGTACATTGGAAGAAGTTATTTTTGGACTGAAATAATTTTCTGAAAGCAATAAAATTTTCAATAGCAGATACTCAAATTTTGCTTGTTTTGTGTCATCCTTGAGGGCCTTGAATAGTGTTGTGCATGGTGACAATAGTAAATAGATCCTGGAATTGCCAGATCCAGTTGATTGGGAGAGCTTGTCCAGAATCACATCCGGGCTCTGCAGGAAAGAGGTCTACAATAGATTAATAATGTCTGCAGCAGGTGTAGGCTGGGAGAGTAGGTACATTTGTGCTACTTATCCATTGTCCCTATGGTAGGTGTTCAACTATTAGTTTCTGAAGCTGAGGGAGAATATAAAGAGCTCAGAACCCTGAGTTAGAAATGCTAGGATTTAAAATGAGCATTGCTGCTAATTAGCTGGACTGATATTGGGCAAGTTTCTAATCCACTTTGGACCTTCACTACCTTAGCTATTAAGAGAAAAGTTCAGACCAAAACAAAAGCATTTAACCTGGAGCCTCCAATATTGTAGAAGTCTGTGAAGAAATTGATGGGCATTCCTTAAAAGATGGCCTATGTTTCAAAAAGACTCATGAAAGGGCTGTAGCATGTAATGGTTGCAAGTGACTTTGTGGTCAGATCAACCCAAGTTTGGAGCCTAGCTGGGCAAGTTATAGAACTCCTCTGGGGCTCAGTTCCTTAACTGTGAAATGAGGATAAGTTAGTGACAATCTAGTAAGGATTAAACAAGATAAGGTTTGTAAATCCCTTTGTTGGGACCAAGGTTGGTATCCAATAAATCCTATTATTATTTATATTATTATTATTTAAAGAGATTATTTATTTGAGAGAGAGAGTGAGCAGGGAGAGGGGCAGAGGGAGAGGAAGAGAGAGAATCTCAAGCAGACTCCATGCTGAGCACAGAGCCCCATGCAGGGCTCGATCCTACAACCCTGAGATCATGACCTGAGCCGAAATCAAGAGTCAGACTCTCAACTGACTGAGTCATCCAGAGGCCATGGTATTATTATTATTTTAGATGTAACAGGCCACTTATCTTTTAAAGGCATCACATTAACTGAGTGCTCACTAATTCTATAGATCCACAGTTATTCTCCAGGAAAATGCATCCCTTTTAGATAATCAGAGCAGTTTAGTTTGCTGGCTGCATTCTTTAGAACATGAGACCCATGGGAAGGGGGAACATATCAAAGAGCCCTCTGTTGTGGAAAAGGCTGGGGCCCCCAAGGATGATTGCCCTCCAAAGCCCTTTCTTATTCTAAACCTCTGCTCTCCTCCAGGTGCCAAGAAAGCATCTCTATAGGGCTTGGCACACAGGCAGTCCTCTTCGCGGGGGGGGGGGGGGGGGCAAAGCCATTCTGAGAATTTTTTGTGCTATTCCAACTTGGTGTACAGTTCGTGTCCCCTGTTGGGCCAATTACTGACTTAAAATGTTGTTAGGAAAAGGTAAGCTTGTTCATTATGTAGTGGCGAGCCCACAGGCCCTGTGGTTTTCTATTTATGCTGTTTGAAAAAGCCATTCTTTCCCAGTCTCTGTGTGTGTGCCTGTCACCAAAATGTCTCCAAATCACAGAGTCTTCCTTGGTGGCTGCCCATATTTCCTCCCTATGCCTGTCACCCTTTCCCACTCTGCAGGCAGTGGCCAGGAGCAGAGTAGCAGGGGACAGACTGTGGAGTGGGGGCTGTGGTGCCTGGGGGCTGAGACGCCCAGCACGGTAAGATGAAGGGAAGCCAAGAGCAGGGAGGTAACAATTGATTTATGGCACCAGCATTCTGTGGCTCAAATGGAGGGGAAATCTCGTGGGCCATTGCCGTGGGTAAACTCAAGGAATACACTTGAAACCATCAAATAAAGCAAGAGCTCTCCTTTTGTAATAGACAGACAAGACTAGGAGCTAGGCTATCTGGGTCTGGTTATGGCCTGTTTGACCTTGAGCAAATAGCCAGTTCTTTCTTGCTCCCAGTTTTTCCTTCCACATATTGAAATTGTTTGGTAAGATCTTCATTGTGCTTCCATCCAGCACCTAAAATCTGTGGGTTTATGATTCCCTGAATAAGAGCCAAGGGGGAAACTGCATTCTTTGCTGGGTTCCTATTTAAGCTTCATAGAGACCCAATCTCAATACTTAAAAACAGAACCTCGATTTCCCAGATTTCCATACATCTTAAAAAAATCCAGATCTCTTAAAGTACAAAACTCAAATCACCGACCCCTTAGAATACTATTTACTCATGTGCTCAATCAATCTTTTTTATCTTGTGATAAATATTTTATTGCAAGAAATGCATATGTAGGCACTTTTTATTAATCCAAGTCCGCTATCAATCAGGGAATAGATTAATGCTTTCACTTTACTTTTACTAAGCATGCAGAACGAGCTCATCTCAAGGGTAGGATTAGCTCCTCCAGGAGCATGGATTGCTTTCTGCCTCATCAAGTCAACTTGACATCTGAGTCCTTGCCTCATCAGAAACCTGCTTCTCCAACCCAGCTACAAAGAGGCATGTGTGTATCCTCCCCTAAACTAGATTTCCTAATTTTGTTTTTCTTTATTTTCTATTGCCTTTAAAAAAATAATCACTTGTTCTAAAGTACAGGGGTACAGGTTTCTAGAGGTAATCTTATGGAGCCCAGTTTTTTTGATCAGCTAAAAGATTACCATGGGATTTCTCCAACTCCCCTGCCTCTCTTCTAGCCTCATGATGATCAGAAACATAAAGAGTGGCCAAGTGCTTTGATCCTCTTGGAAAAATGAAGGCAACAATCTCCATGATGGCTTTCCCTCTTCCATCAAAAGGGAGAGATTTTGCTTTCTCAAAAGAGCAAGGCTCTCCTCCCTAGAATCACCAGCATCTCAGTGTTTACTGAGTTAATATAACAATGGTCTCCTTAGCAACCTCACTGTCACAGGATTAGAGGAGACAAGCCCTTCTTCAATGCTCTAGATTACAAAAAACAAAAACAAAAACAAAAAACAAAACCAAACAAAAAAACCCAACAAACCCAGCCTAGATCAGGACACGGCTCTTTCCAACATCAGTAAGCAGAAGAAAATGAGGTTACAATAAAAAGCCAGATATAGAAGATAGTTCCTCCCCCTGTAGCAAGGAATTATGCTATGGAATTGTTCTCTGTAAAAAAGGGCCTGGCCCACAGAGGATGGTCGGTCTCATCTCTAAATGAATCTGGTGTTCTAAAGAGACAAGATGTTGGGTTTTATAGAATGCATATCTCTCAGCTTTTGACTGAGGCTCACAGATAGTAAATGAAAACTCCTAGCATGGAGTCTGGCACACACCAGGCAGTCACTAAGGATGCCTGATGGGTGTGAAGAGCTTATAATTTACTAGAATATATGGTCTAAAAAGACAGGGGATCAATCTGCCTTTTTCAGCAATCGATGCTTAGCATGAAGCCTGGCACGTGGCTGAGGCTCAAAAGTTATTGTTGCTTAAATACACTTTGTGTGTGTTATTACACACATTGAATTCTCAGTTAACAAAGGAGGTAGATCACACCACCACCTTACATTTTAAGAAGAAGAAAAATGAGACTCTGAAGCCAAGTTTCTGAACTCAGGTCCTATGATAAGTGGAAGAGCCAGGCTCTGTCCCCACATCCAGTTGACATTGGTGCCAAAGCTCTTATCTCTATGACACTGTCTCAGCAAACAGTTGCTCTGTCTCTGGGCTCTGAGAGGAACAGAACAAGGTTCAGTTTCTCACTGGTGCTCTCAGCCCTGTTTACCTGCCAAGTTGGAAGGAACAGTGTGTTGTAGGGATTCCCCTCAAAGAACTTTCTGCATTCTTAGTGTTTTGAAATTCCACAGCTCTGTCTGCCCACTCTATCCACCATCCCGTGCCCCCTGAAAGTTGTCTACAGATTTGATGCTTGAGCGATCCAGTTTCAACGCAGCTCATTCTAATTCATCCAGGAGAGAGCTCCCACTCTGTGTTGCTTTTCCAACATATGTTTATCCAAATTAATCATAGTAACAGGGGATCGCATGTCCCTGGCATGGGGCTCTGCTGCCTGGGCAGATTTTCCTGGCAAGGAATCTGAGCACACAGAACTCCGGGAATGGGGTGGATGCACAGCTTCTTTTATTGTGCCCCGGGAAGGTGCTGACAGCCTCCTTGCATAGGATAGGATAACAGAAGAAGGTGGCAAAAATGCAGCTTTGAACATCTGAGCTAGGCAATGTCATTCATGACACAGGTTGTTCTCTGAGAACCCCCAAGAGAGAAGGCGACACCATGAAACTGTCCCCCAGGGCTACAGAATTTGTATATGACCCTGGAACTCCCCATTCTGTGCTGATGTTAATCAGTGACCTGGAAAAGCAACAGTCTCCCAGACTAAAAGCTCCGGAGACATCTGGAGATTCTCCCCTTTCCCAACCTCCACGTCCTATTAGTTTCTGGGTCCTTTTGTATCACCTCCTCTCTGTCCATGTTCACCCATTATCATCTCTTCCCTGGACTTTTGCCATAACATCCCTACAGCTCCCCAGCCCTTCTTCATGCCCCTCTCGGATATATTATGTCCTTTGCAGCTGGAGTGATTTTTTCTTTTAGTAGGAAAGTCTACTCAAAATCCCACAAAGACATCTCACATCTTTATCATAAAACCAGATCCCGTAGCCTGGCGTTCAAATCCCTTCATGAGTTAGCCCCTGTCTAAATACGTGGTCTCACATTTATATACCTGGATTTACCCTTCCCAAGTCTCAATAGACTTCCTTATCTCCATGTCTAGGCCCACGTGATTCCTATTATCTGTCATTGCATTCTAGCCCTCTGCACCATTCTTAAGAGTTGACACATTGTTTACCCTCTAGGGATACACTCCAGCTCCCCAGAAAAATTTAAGGTGACCATGAATTTGAAGTTTACTCCCACAAGGTTCAAAGGCTCATCACGTATACCCCTGCATCAACAGGAATATGAAGCTAACAAGGATGATAGGAAATTAGAGCATGGACTTTTGATATGGACACACACAGCTGTAAATTCCAGTGCTGGCACCAGCCACGAGGCCACCGGCAAAGTGCTGAACCATGTTGAGCTCGGATTTCTTTGCTGCGAAGTAGGGCTAGGAATATGATCTACCTTCTTGGTTCTTAAAAATCATGTAACACATCTATCACTGTGTCTTGTTCACAAATGTGTTTAATAAATAGCAGTAATGATTATGAGGATAGTTGATGGTGACAGTGACAAGAGCATAACCCGAGTATATCTGGGGGCACCACATGGTCCAGGTTGGAATAGCATGATATTCAAAGAAACACAGTCCAGCAATCAAAAGCTACTAAAAAGCAATCCCAATATTTATGCATCTCTCTTGGGGACTTCCAATTCATAATCACAGCACCATGTTTAAAACACCTTTACCCAAATTCTCTCACTGTCCTATTTGGTAGCTGACCCAAAGGGAACCCTTCTCTAATTGCCCCACAAAGTTCAGCTCTGAACCAAAATTCAGCACCCAAGCCGCCAACTTGTACTCTTCTTCTTTCTTTCTTGTTTTGCTCTTTTCCCCCTCCAGAAGAAATCTTTCCAACCCCACCTTTTTTGGTTCTCCCTCAGCTGAGTTCTTGTTCTTTCTGCATAATGCATGTTTGGAGGGCAGAGGAGGGAGGGAGGGAATACAGAGCAAACAGTGGCAAATTTTTCCTTATTTGGTGAGGGGAGGGAGTGGAGCTGATAACACACACCCATTATCCCCATGTTTCCTCTTAAAACAGGAGCAGGACAATAGAGGACACGTAAAAACTATGAATCAGTGAATTGCCACCTCTATATTTGGTAACCAACTCTGTAAAGATGACCTTTCTTATTCTATAAGAAGATAGTGTGTGAAATTTATCAAAACCATCTCAAAGCAAACTGCAGTCAAGCTGGAAGGATTCCTAGCCCCCAAACCATGCCTTTCACCCTAACAAGACAACCTCCAGCATAGTCCATAGTGCTGAAGAGTGTGTGTGTATGTGTGTGTGTGTAAGGGGTATCTAGAATAGTGGAAGACAATACTAGCTATAGATTTTACCTACACTGACTAAAATAAACCAAAAATGCACTTAATCTTTTGGTTTAACCATAAAAGTTTATCATACAGGGGTGCCTGGCTGATGCCATTGGTAAGGCACGTGACTCTTGATCTTGGTGTCAAGAGTTTGAGCCCCATGCTGGGCACAGAGTCTACTTAAAAAAGAATTTATCCTACAAATGACCTCAAATATGTATCTAGTGGTATTGATGAAGTTCTAGAACCTAGGTGAGGTTTGGTGGGCTGAGGTCCGGAGCCGATGACCAAGAAAGAATTCTTGAGACATCTTTGGTGCAAAATGGTTGTTTATTAAAGCACGGGGACAGGACCCGTGGGACCCGTGGGCAGGAAGAGCTGCTGCCCCGGGTTGTGAGGGATGGTTGGTTATGTACCCTGCTGTTGGGGGAAGGTGAGGGGAAGGGAGGTTTCAGTGGAGTTTTCATATACTAAAGAGGGCCTACAGGTGCCAGGATGTTCCAGGCCTGCCGGAGGCCTTGCCCTTGGTGGCTGGATCAATGTTGTCTTTAGACCAGCCGTTAACATTAAGATAGTTGGGAGACTTTTTGGTGGGGTGTCACAATCCTGCTATCAATCGTCTTTGTTAGTGAGATTTAGGACATTTGTAAGCCAAGGGAGACTCCTGTCTAGCAGGATTGTGAGCTCTGCAAGTTAACTATTTGCTTATTGTTCATGGCAGTCAGGGCTGCCTGAGGGATGCTACACTTATGGAGGGGAAAGGGTGAAGAGGGGGTGCAAGGCGCCAGCTTTTGCTTTGTCCTCAGCCAGCCTCCTGCTCCCTCATCAGTATATTCTAGGATATTCATTACAACATTGTCGAAGCAATGGCTGGAAAGAAGTTAAGAGTCCACCAAGGAGGAATGGTACAGGAATTATGTTTGGTTCAGGTAGTGACATTCTGATGGCCCTCTTTGGGCTGATACAAGTAAGCCTCCAAGGTGTATTTTTAAGTATTAAAAAATAAAAATACAGAAACATTTATTTAATATGCTCTAGCTTATATTTTTATACATTTAATATGTGTGTGTGTGTGTGTGTGTGTTTCAGGCTTGCTTGCCTATGCTTAAAAAAATATTTTGGGCAAGATGAAGAAGAAATCAGGGGGAGTGGTTTATCCCTGGCAAAAGAACCAGGGGTGGAAGTGGAAAGAAAACCTTTCTCATTGCATATCTTTTGGTACTTATTTTTTCCACAGGCAGATCTTACTTTATAATGAAACCTTTTCTTTTTTGGAAGACAACTGCAGTCACTTGTAGAGAGACCTGGCTTTAAATCTCCTCCTTTTACTGATTAGCTACATGACTTCAGCAAAGCATGTCCCCCAACAGACCTCTGTTCTTAGTATAAAATAGGAACTGTGATCTATTTCTTGCCTGATCTGAGAATGAAGTATTTGCCATGTACTCACAATACCCAGCATGCAGCTGGGAGATAGTAGATGCTCAATGCATAGTAGTCTTTCTGTTTCAGTCTGTCTCCAATCCTTGTTAATGACACAAGTCTCTGGCACTCTGTGTTCCCAGGCCTTCCATTTTCACCTCCCCCTCTCTCAGAGAGTACACCTGCCCTTGAACTTAATAGCTATCCAAATCTACCTTCAATGAAACTCTCCTCAACATGGTTTGTAATGTCCCAGATACTTTTCTACCCAACCTTAACCAACCTCGGACCCTACAATGAGCCCATTAGCTGCTGGACCCTCTCAGGGTCTGTTTATTACTGCTATGAGAAAAAACAATATTATCTGAAGTTTATTGGGCATTTTCTATATGCCTAATGCTGCTCTAACATTTGATTCATGCAAATATCCAGGGAGGTAAAGGTCATCATTATCCTCATCGTGTAGATCAGGATACTAAGTGTGGTACATCGAGAGGTTGAGAAACTTGACAAGAACTAGAAAGTGGTGGTATTGTGTTGTTCTTCTGTCTCCTGAATTCCTACTGTGCTCTGTCCAGAAAGGTTCAGATATGAAACCTGGAGATCTCCACCCCATCACTACCTTTTAGCAATGGTTACCCATTCAAATAGATTTGTTATTCTCTTCCTCGTTGTCTTTCCAGCCAACACCTGCAGAAAATGTAGCTCCAGAAAGCAACCTTATGCAACCAGACTGATGAGACATGTCAGAAGTCTGAGAACTCTTCTGGTCCACAGTCTACACACCAAAACTTCCAAGGAAGCAAACCTGTCCCCATGATGCCACAGTTCTGATCGGACTCCTGAGCCTGTATTGCATACTTGTGGTGTATAATTATGATACCAACAGCGCATCTGTGAGCCTGTCTTCAGCCACGGATAAATGGCTCATTTTACCCTCACTGCCAGCCTGTGTTTATCCAGTGGTTCCGCAGGAGGGATTGTGTATTTGGCGATGACCCATCCATTTCCATGTGCCCATCGTCCTGGTCTGATGGGGAGGTGTTCACCCTTGTTTGTTTATTTCATCATCTAACTTCCAACCAATGATAACTGGAGCTGTTATTCTGAAGCTGTTTCTTGCAAAAACTGAAATCAACTCAAGTATTGATTGTGAATCACACTTTGTAGGGACATCTGTGCTTTAAATTCAGAAGGACTAGTATGTTTAATCTAGATTTGGGCTTTGCAATGCAAAAGAGGATCTTCCATTGCTTGGCATTTGCTGTCTACCAGACACTGCACTTACTACCTAACATGCATTTCCCCTACCGAATCCTCAGGGCAGCTTTGAGACAGGGACTGTTCTTATAGACTAGGAAACAGACAGGCCCAGGGCCACTTTGGAGATGTAGTCAGAACACAATCTCAGGCCCCTGGATTCCCAGCCCCGAGAGGATTCACATGAACTTCATTCAGTCACTCATTTTTCCAAAACGAATGCATTAGTATCTCCCTGTGCCGGGCACTGGGGATTCAGCCTTGAACAAGACAGTCACAACTCTGTATTATGGAACCTTTATTACATTTAGTCTGGAGCGCATTATGCTTGCAAAATAACCATCACCTTTTATTTGCTGAGCACTTTAAAGTTTACAAAATGCATTCACACCCATTATCTCGTTTTGAATGAATTTACTGTATTCCCCGATGCTTAAATAAATGGTAAATGAGACCCGTGGCTTTGGAGTGGCCTGTTATTGACAGCGTACTCTCTTCCACTCAATCTTTCCCAGACCAGAGGCTTGTGTTTACTAGACAGAGGCAATTGCATTTAAATTAAATTACTATCCCTCCTTCATTCATGTCCCGCTTTGCTTTCTGCTGCTCGTAAAATCCTCCATAGGCCTCCAGATTAGTGACTTTGCTTTCTTTTGCCATTGCATTTGGACAAATGTGTAGTTCTCCTGGTCCTGGACTGGGGATCACCTGGGAAACCTACAGATTCTGTATGACAGCTCGGAACACACCCCAGAGTCCTCAGTCCCCCTCTCAGAAGTTTGCTAGCCCCCACCATGTATCTACCCATTCTTTTTAAAGTTTCTTTCTTTCTTTTTTTTTTATAGTGGGAGAAATAACAAACACTCCATCAAACAGTTATGCATCATCGATGTGTCTATAGCCCTGCAGATCATGATACAGAATGGAGATTCCTTTTCTTACACAGGGTAATAGGGAGCCATGGACTGGTGGATCCTTCCTGCAAGTGTCTGTCTGTGTCTGCATTGCTTTTCTCTCTGCCAATGGAGAAGGACCCTGAAGGCAGATGACAGGAGCCCTGCTCTGCACTTTTACTCTGACCCTGAGAATTCTGTCCAGATCTTTAATCCCCAACTAATAATAATAATAATAACACCAGTAATAATATTACTACATGTAAATCTATGCCTTGATTTTAAGATCTGGGGGATTCACCTTACCTTTATCTCATTGCACTAGAGTTTGGGGGGGGGCTCCTTCAGCCTGCGCTCCAAAGTCTTTGTAGGGCATTAGTCTAGCAATTATATTCTGAGTGCCTGCTTTATACCAGGAAAGCATTCCTATCCTCATGGATTTTACTGTAATGGTGAAACAGACGGCATACCAGCAGACCAAGAATTAAAGCACAGCCTAGGATTCAGGCCATAATGAAAATAAACAGGGAGTGAGGTATGAAATGACCATGCCAAGCCTACTTAGGCTCTGAGAGAAGGGGGCATTTAAGTGGGGATCCAAGCAATGAGAAAGAGCCAGATGCATGGGCTTCCAGGGGTAGAGCATTCCGGGCACAAAGAAGGGCCTGCGAAAAGGATCAGACATAAGAAAATAACTGACAAGAAGCCCGGGCAGCAGGAGTTGGTGAATGAAAAAGTGATATCAGGTGTCAGACAGGCAGGTGAGGGCTGAGGAAGGACTAATTTTAAAATTTATAGTAGAGTAGAAAGAAGCAGGTGATATTAATTTCATTAATAAATGTGATTTAACCCAATCCAACCAAAAAAAGTTATCATTTCAATTTGTAATGCACATAAAAAGTGATTAGTGATATACAATGTCATTATAACCTGGGATATATTGTAGGCCTATAGCATGTATCAACTTGGACTAGCCAAACTTGATGTGCTCAGTAGGCATATGTGACTAGTGGTTACCATACTGAACAGAGCAAGGCTCTGTGAAAGGTCTTGGTGGTGGTCAGTGACATTGCTGGCTTCCCCTCCCCACCCCCAATAGATCACACTTCTCAGAAGTCATGCCCTTCTATGGTTTTCTCCCACAGTAAAAAAAGGGCCAAATGATAGAACACAGCAGAAGTGATGCGGGCCTTAAGAGTTTGGCTTCAGCAACCTCTACCATTTGCTCCTGCTCTTGGACTTGGCCACCATACTGAGAGGAAGCCCAAGCAGCTGTGTAAATAGGATCACATGGAGGAGAACTAGGCACCCAGCTGATAGCCCTCATTGAGCTTCCGGATAGCACCAATTCTAACTGCCTGCAAGGCAAATGAGATCATTTCTAGACCTTCCAGCTATCCCAGGGTCTCTCCCATCCCATGTGAAGCAAAAGTGCATCGTCAACCCACAGAATTATGAGAAATAATATACAGTTATCTTAAGCCACTAGCATTGGGATGGTTTGTGTCCTAGCATTCGAGAAGAAAAATACCTTGGTAATGATGTTGGGTTTTTCTGGGAATGAGCTGAGGAAACCTGGAAGAATCTTGAGCAGACGTGAGATTGGATCTGACTTTATTTTGAATCAGATTGTTCTGACTGTTGGGCTAAGGGCAGACTACGGGGCACGAGTGGAAATATGGGATTTAGGTAGGGAATCTCACAGCTTCTAGACAAGAGATGCTGGTATCTCTGACCAGATTGACAGTGGGGGAGGGTGAGAAGAATGGATTTAATTAATTGTTTTGAGATTAATTTTATTATGTTATGTTAGTCAGCATACAGTACATCACTAGTTTCTGTTGTAGTGTTCCATGATTCATTGTTTGAGTATAACACCCAGTGCTCCATGTACTGTGTACCCTCTTTAATACACCTCTTCAACATCAGCCACAGCAACTTTTTTCAAGAAACATCTCCAAAGGCAAGGGAAACAAAAGTGAAAATGAACTTTTGGGACTTCACCAAAAAACTTCTGCATAGCAAAGGAAACAGTCAACAAAACTAGGAGCCAACCACGGAATGGGGGAGGATATTTGCAAATGACACCACAGACAAAGGGCTGGTATCCAAGATCTATAAAGAACTTCTCAAATTCAACACCCAAAAAACAAATAAGTCAAAAAATGGGCAGAAGATATGAACAGACACTTCTCCAAAGAAGACACACAAATGGCTAAAGAGACTCATGAAAAAATGTTCAATATCATTAGCCATCAGGGAGATTCAAATCAAAACCACATTAAGATACCACCTCACACCAGTTAGAATTACACCAGCAAAAATTAACAAGGCAGGAAACAAGTGTTAGAGAAGATGTGGAGAAAGAGGAACCCTCTTACACTGTTGGTAGGAATGCAAGTTGGTACAGCCACTTTGGAAAACAGTATGGAGGTTCCTCAAAATGTTGTTTGAGATATTTTGATGGTAACATCAAATGTCCCTTTGATGGTTTGGATAAAAGAGGTGATCTACAAGCAGGGAGATCAAGATGTACGTGGGAAACGCTTGTGGGGAGACTTGAAGGACAATCCTGAGCCTTTCCCATCTACTGTAGTGCCCTACTTCTGGAGAATTCTGAGCTTCATGCAAGATGGAAGCTGAAAGTGCCTCCTTTCTTCTTCTTAGACTGGCATTTAGGGCATTACCCCATATTCAATGAGCCAGGCCAACAATGTCCAGGGCCTGCTGCCTGAAATGCGTAAGTGGAAGAGCCTGGATAATTAGCAACACCTCGCCTAATTTTTTTTTAAAGATAACAATTTTTTTAAAAGATTTTATTAATTTGACACAGAGAGATCACAAGTAGGCAGAGAGGCAGGCAGAGAGAGAGGGAGAAGCAGGCTCACTCCCTGCTGAGCAGAGAGCTCAATGTGGGGCTTGATCCCAGGATCCCAAGATCATGACCCGAGCCAAAGGCAGAGGCTTAACCCACTGAGCCACCCAGGAACCCCTCCCCTAATTTTTTGATAGTCGCTGTATTTTAGTGGCTAAACAAAACACTCCCCCAGAAGGCTGCTAAAGAACCACGATGGTGTTAGTCATTACAAATTGATACTCAATGAAGTCATAAGCACAGACATTATTAACTGGAAATGGGTTGCCTGGCAGAGTCAGGCACACTCATGGTGACCAAGAAATTTAAAATCTTTTTAATGGATTTATTTGGCTGGAACAGAGTCTTCCTCTCCCCAGGGAGAAATGAGGTACCTAGCTGTTGAGAGCAGAGCTAATTTATTATATCAGTTGCCTACTGCCACTATAATGTTGCATGACAAGCATCCACAGAGGTCTACAACAGTGAGTAGTTATTGCTTAGTGCCTGGGGTGATCGGCTGGGTGGCTCTGCTCTGCAGGTCATGGCTGGGCTCTCTCACCTGTCTGTGTATGGCAGTCATCGGGGTGCACTGCTTATATCTGGCCTCTAGAAGAATCTTAGGTTCAGCCACAAGGAGTACCATTACGTGATGACGTCCACCTGCTGGGAAATTTGGGCTATCCCTTGGCTTTGAATCCAAGGCCACATACATCCAGGACACCTTCAGATAATGACTGAACACAGTAGAGCCTGGCTATTTCTGCCAATGCTAGACTCCATAAAGGGAAACCTTTGCTGCAGAGCTCCCTTTGAGGTTGGTTGGGACTTTATACAATGTGCATCATGATCTGAGTCTCTCTGCCGCATACTGCTTCCTTCTCTTTTTACATTTCACAGGTGACACCCCTGAAGAAACATCTTTCACTAGGAACTCCGCTTATGCATCTGCTTCCTTCATGACTCAGGTGACACAGTGGGGGCTGGCTGGCTAGCTGTAGGCTGGTGTTGGATGGTCTTAGCTAGGATGGGCGGGGTGACTTGGCACGGCTGCACGTACCTCTTATCTACTAGTGTCTCAGTCTGGGCGTGTGCCCATGACAATGACAGAGACATAAGAGAGCAAGCAGAAACATGCAAAACTTCCTGCTATGGACTGAATGTCTGTGTTCCCTCAAAGTTCTTATGTTGAAGTTTTAATCCTGACATGATTATATTTGGAGATGGGAATTTTACAGAGATAATTCAGGTTAAATGAGGTCATGAGGGTAGGGCCCTGACCTAATAGAACTTGTGTCCTTACAGGAAGAAACACTAGAGAGTTCTTCTCTCTATGTACGCACGAGAAGAGACGGTGACCTCTTACAGTCCAACAGAAGAAGCCCCAGAATGTCACCGCCACTTTGACACTGGATGTCAGCTTCTAGAACCATGAGAAATAAATTTTTACTATTAAGTCACCCAGACTGTGATATTTTGCAAGGGCAGCACTAGCTAAGACACTTCTGGAGATCTAGTCTCAGAAAAGGCACACTGTAGTTTGTGCCTCATTCAAACGCCTAAAAAAAAGTCACATAGGGAAAGAAGGACTTTGCATGGAGGGAAGGAACTCTGAGGTTGGTGAAGCAAGGGGATAAAGAGAAAAGAAGTGGGGCCATCAGTACAATGCACCAGACTTATTATCATGGGACAAACCATCCCAGGAAGAGGGAGGCCATCCTTGCGCCTTTGTCCATGAATTTCCCTTCTTCACATCTTTTCTTCTTGTACTTGAACCTTCGCATCTAATCCAGCCTCCAAAGGCTATCGCAAAGCCCCTTCTTCTGTGAAGTCCTTCTGGTCACAGTCTCTGTGTCCTGTGTCCCCTGGATTCTCTCTGGGCAGAAATTGAAAGTCTTCAATGTACAAGTCAAGTGCAAATTCAAAGCAGGTCTTCCCAGGTCCAAAATGAATCTCAGATAAATGTTGGTGAAACAAACCAGTGAATAATGATTGAAATACAACAAGAGAGGTAAATAAGAGTCCTCCATGTGAAAATGGAAACAATGTTTCTGCCTAAGGCATGGAATTACTAAGTAGAATTAAATAAGATACTCCATGTTAAGCAGTTGACACATCTCTGGTGTATTATGAGTGATCACAGCCCTAAATATAAGAGCTAAAACAAAAAGCTGCTAGTAGGGGGAAGAAAAAAAAGTAAGAGGATATCTTGATGAACTTTTCGACAGGCGAAGTTTTCTCTGAAATGGTTTAGAAAGTATGAATCACGAAAAGGAAAAAAAAAAACTGAGCTTCACTAAAATTAAAATTTCTACTTATCCAAAATACATCTTTAAGAATATAGATAAGCAAGCCACAGACTGGAAGAGAAGACTGCAAAACATATCTGATGAAAGACTTGCATTCAGAATATATTAAGAATTTGTATAACCTGATAATATGAAGAAGAGTGATTCAATTGAACAAAAATGTGAACAGACACTTCCTACAAGAAAATAAGCAAATGGCCAAGAGGCACAAGAGGAAGTGCTCACCCTCATTAGTCTTTAGAAACACGCCAATTAAAATCATAATGGGGTACTGCTACACGCCCACAAGAGTGGCTGAAATTAAAGGACCAGCAACACCTAATGCAGGGTCAGAACTTGAAGGAGCTGGGACCCTCCCTCGTGGCTGGTAGGAACGTGAAATGGCACAATCGCTCTGGAAAACAGTTTGGCAATTTCTCTAGACGTTACATGTACAGCTCACCCTGGGACCCACCAATCCCTTTCCGAGGCATCTATCCCAGAGAAATGAAAAAAAAAAGTCCAGGAAAAGCTTTGAAGACAAATGTTCACAGCATCTCCTTTCATAAGAGCTCCCCAAAGGGAAACAGCTTAAATAGTCACCTACAAGAAAATAGATCAAAAAAAGATCATGGTATATTTAGACAATTAAATATTTCTCCAAAAAAAAAAAAGGGCTCATAAATGACTGATTCATTCTGTAACATAGAGGAATCTCAAAAATGAGCGAAAGAAATCCAAGCACAAAAAAGTCTGTTTCGCATGATCGCCTCTATATGAAATTTGAGGATGGGCAAAACTGACCCTGTGAAGATAGAGATCAGGACAGTGGTTGTTTGGGGGCTGGGGTAGGGAAGGGGGAACCTGATCAGGAAGGGGCATGAGGAAACTTTCTGGAATGACTAAATGTCTCCTTTTGATAGGAATTCCTCAAAACAGATTGAATAAGATACTTCAGATCTGAGCATTTCTCTGTATGTAAAGTCAATCTCAATTACATGAGAAATATGAATTATCCAGCTGCCTGGCTGGCTCAGTCAGTTTAGAGTCTACCTTTGGCTCAGGTCATGATCCTGGGATCTGGGGATCAAGCCCCACATCGGGCTCCCTATTTAGCAGAGAGCCTGCTTCTCCATCTCCCTCTGTCCCTCCCCACCCGGGTTTTGCTCTCTCTCTTGCCCCCTAGCTCTCTCTCTCTCTCAAATAAATAAAATCTTTAAAAATAAGAAATATGACTTATTAATATTATTGTCATTATTGCTTTTCTCTGCATCAGGCACTTTGATTGACATGTTGACATCTTGTCTTGTAGTCAATGAGGCCAGGACCCCGTCCTGTTTGCTCCTGCTTGGCTCACCAGTGCCCAGCTCAGGGCCTGGTACCAAATAGATGTTCAGTGAATATTTGTTAAATAAATTCATGAATGAACAAGCAAGAGTTTGCAGAAGGAGAGAGCAATAGCAGAAGGAATGTCAGGCTTTGGAAAGCAGAGCTGGGAGAAACAGAGTTTCTGATATTTACAACCCTCCAGCCTCTCTGTTCTGGTTTGCTGGACAACTGGGGGCTCCGTTAACACTCATATCTATGTATTTACAAGACAGCCTGGAGGCTGCTTGGGAACTAATTCAGCATCTCAAGGAAATTATTTGCCTTTAGAAAAGAAGATGTAAATATTCCGCACTCAGCTGAACAGAATGGCTCCACTGGGCTCCCAAAAACAGTCCTTAAGAAAGTCCTTTAACTCACTGCCGAGGCTGGAGAAGGATTCTAGGAAAGGAAGAGGAGATGGCAGCATCAAGGAGTCGCTGCACATCCCCACACATTGTCTCCTTTACTCCTCATGATGATGAAGCCAACCGGGGTCACTGTCTCCATTTTGCAGATGAGAACATGGAGGCTCGGAAGTGTCCCAGGTGAGTGATGCTCTGCTGGGGTTAGCCCTGAAACCCAGGCCTGCCTGGTCCTTGGTAGGACTGGAGAACCAGGTGTTGTCCTAACTCTCACTCTCGATTGCTGTGTGCCCGGGGTCATGGCATTCTCTGAGCTTCGATTTCCTCATCTGTAGAAAGGGGTCCATGCCTTGCCCTCCCATCTAGGAGGAGGTAAGGCTGAGAGGAACCACAATGAAGGCAGAAATGGGCCTGTTTCTCATCCCACCAGGGAACTGGGCATATCACCTGCTGGGAGGCCACCACAGGGAATGGGCACTTCTCTGTCAATCCTCTCTAGCTGGCACTGTCCTTCTCAATCTATTTAGAAGATCTTCACTCTGCACCACCCCTATGGCCACCACTCTGGTCTGAGGCAGATGCAGTCCCTCACGTGGGTTAGAGGTCTCCACGCTGGTCTCCCCGATTTTACTCTTTCCCTTTGACGTCTGTTCTCCACTCAGCAACCAGGACAATCCTTATGAATCCGAGGTCGGATCATGTCACAGCTCCAAATACTGGAGTGGCTCTAAGGTGACCACCTCATCCTGGTGCACCTGGGACTTTCCTGATTAGAGCCCCGAAAGTCCTGTGAACCGGGAGCCTCCTCAGTCCTGGGCCAGTTGGGATGGTGGATCACCCTAATGGCTTCCAGATCTTTCTGAGTTAAAGCCAACATGTTCACAAAGTCCTCTATCACCTGGTCCCCATCACCTCTCTGTCCTTGTCCACCATGCCTTTCCCCCTTGCTCACCCCACTCCAGCCATGTTGGCCTCCTTGCATTCATGCTGCCACCCCAGGGCCTTTGCACTGTCTGTTCCTTCTGCCTAGAATGTTCTTCCTCATTTTATGATTGGTTCCCTCCTCCTGTCAGGTCTCTGCTTCAGTATTTCTTTCTTAAGGAGCCTTGCTCCCCTCATTCCTTCTAAAATATTCTCCACATCCTTCTCAATGCCTCTCAGACCTCTCCCCTGCTTCACTTTTTTTTCTTCCTCACACTTTTCATTATCTAACATATTACATAGGTTACTTTCTTCTCTTGTCTAACATTTGCCCCTACTCCTGACAGGAATGTAAATCCTACAAGGGCATGGAGGTCTTTCCACGTTTGTCACGGCTATATCTCTGGGGCTGGAACAGTGATTTATAAATCAACACACAGCACGTGCTTTATGAGTCCTGATTGAGTGAATGAATTGCCTTCACATCACCCATGAGTTGGGTCTCCAAACTCCCAGTTAGGTGAGCAAGACCAGCGAGTGTACAGAGGCTTCAAGCCGGGCTATAAGGGCAGAGGGAGGCACAGGGGTGTGAGCCTGCGGCAGAGCCCCCCAACTCCTCCTGGAAGTCAGGGAAGGCTGAGAACGGGAGGAAGAAGGGCAAGAAGATGGTGGCCTGCCACCAGCATCTGCTCTGCAGAGAAAGTCCCCGCATGCCCCTCCCCCCACTTCCTGCCACGCAAACTCCCCTCAGGGACTTCGGCCGTAGCTATGGTGGGCAGCAGTCCAGGGACCAAGAACTGCATCCCTCACTCCAAACCATGAACTCGCTCCAACTAAGCTGACGAGCCACCAGCAGCAGGAACGATTTCTGTTCCCTCTCCCGTCTGGAAAGGACACCTTCAAATCTATATGGACAAGCTGTGGCAATTTGGGATAAGCCACTCCACTCATTAGGGATGAAACTGGATTCCTTCCAAGTCAGAAGGGTCGGCGGGGCCCCCAGGAACCAGTTCCCCCCAGCCCACGCCACCTTCCAGGGAGCTGCTTGAGATCAGAGCTGGCAATGGGGTGAATGGTCGTGGTTGCTCATGCTGGGACTTCGCTTAGGCAGCCTCTGCCTGTCAGAGCCAGAACATTCATTCAGCCTCACCCCACATGGGCCAGACGACCAGGCCATGGGACTGGGAGGAGGTCAGGGAGCACCAAGCAAAGGAGCTCTGAACTCTGATTCCAGCTCCTTCGCTGCTAACTCTGTCAGTCACTCGGGCTTCCTGAGCCTCAGTTTTGTCATCTGTAAAATGGGCTCAGTGATCTTTGTACTGGTACTTCTGTGGACCAAACTCCAGAACCAGGGTTTCCTCTCACACTACTTATTATCTAAAGCCTAGAGGGGTTTAGTAAACTCTTGAGGTCCAGGCTTAAAAAATGGCAAAGACAGGACTAAACCCAAACCCGTTCTTAGTGACCAGGTACATGACCTCCAGACGGAGCAGGCAGGGCTGAATTTGGCTAGAGAGAGATGGAGCAAAGTAAAGTGATATTCTCCATAGACCCTGTCTACCAGCTGACCTAGTAGGAAGGCACTGTCTACACAGCCAAGCTCGTCCCAGGGTATGATTGCCCAGAATGCCTGCCTTGGGTTCAAATCTCAGCTTCACTTGTCTGTTCTCATGTTCCTCCTGAACCTCAGTGTGTGATTCAGGGGGAGGATGCTCAAACACTCTCCTCTGATTT
Organism: Mustela putorius furo; assembly: GCF_011764305.1. Taxonomy (NCBI): domain Eukaryota; kingdom Metazoa; phylum Chordata; class Mammalia; order Carnivora; family Mustelidae; genus Mustela; species Mustela putorius. The sequence continues at coordinate 968,273 of NW_025421422.1, read as the reverse complement.
TCACCTTCTGCTAGACTCCTTGTTCCTTTTCCTGACCTCACATACTGAGCAATGAAGAACTGTTGCTTATTTAATCTATCAGAGCCAGCCGTAGTTTGCGGACTCAGTTTATCGGGGGCACAAGCCCACTGCACTTTAAAGAATTGCATGCCCCAGCATTCTTCCACCTCCAGCTGTGGACCTCTCAAGGACAGCTGGAGACATGGTGAGACCAAGGGCTTTGACAAACACAGCTGTGTCTCCCTCTACCCTTTGCGACCAGCCTGAGCAGGAAGACCATAGACTTTCGATGACGGGAGGTGGGAGATGGTAGGATTGACATAAGCTACTCCACTGAGCTCTACAAGCTGAAGGCACATGGATGAGCACGATTTTATCAGAGCCCAGAAGGGGGCTACTGGGCCTTCATGCAGCTCGTCATAAAGCAGTTGCTGAGTCATTTTTTATTTTTTCTTGCACGTATGGAAAGGGCAGGGTGATTGATGGGGCAGTAGACCCCCAACACCTGTCTCAGAAACTATGCTTAAATATCACCGAGCACAGCACCTGGCCCCTCAACAACAGATGAGGAGTGGAAGGTATGGGTGGTTCTTAACAGAGGGTGACAAGGTTACCACCTCACCTTGTCCCCAGGACCAATGCTTAGCATCTGTCACTATGCTCTGAAGGTAGCTGCCCACACTGACAGGTGAATAAGCAACCGAGACTGGGTGGGGTGGGAACAGAGCCTCGGCTGCCCATCTCCTGAAGACAACAGCACGAGCTTGGCTAAGCCATTAATCACATCTAGATCCTTCCATGGTTGTATCTGACATCATCCAGCATCTGCCTCTCTCCACTGCAATGTCTTCCTTGTTATTCCCGGCTAACGATCCTTGGGATTTGGAAAGAATGGAAATCTTCCGTTCCTAGGCCCTAAACCTCGGCCAGGGGCCTGAGGACAGAGCTGTGTCTCTGGCGGCCTCCCAGGGGTCCAGGCAGGGAGGGGATGGTGTAGATACAGAAGGATGACCCGTCACAGGTGACACGGGCACAGCTGATACGTAACTGCAAGGTTATTAGCTGTCTTCTCTCGTAAGCCATAAGCTTCATGAAGGCAGCCCTTTGCCCACCCCAACCTCAGCTGGAAACAGGGCCCAGACGTGGGGTGGTGGGAGGACCCATAATTATTTCTTAAATGAAAAAATATTAACTGGGTCTTAAACTCTGATCTGCCTTTGGACACATCTTTTCCCTCTCTGAGTCTCATTTTCCTTTACTATAAAATTACCCCAAGTCTCTCTTCTCGTCATGGGATTCTAGGATTCTTTTAAGATCTGGGAACACTGTTAAAAACAGCCTTGGGGCCCAGAAACAGGAGGAGACGTTTGGGATGGCTATTTAACCCACTTGGATCAGTAACTTCCAACATTCTCACCTCTCAAATAACTTTGGTTCTGCTGGCAGGGAAGTCAGCGGAGGGCAAGGCGGTGCAGGTGAAACCTCAGCCTTGGGTGTGGGAGAGCCAAGCTTCTGAGCCCAGAGCTCAACGGAGCCACTGTTGACCGTGAGCTGACTATTTGCCGGGCACTGCGCTCAGCTCTTTGGGAGACCGTGGACCTCGCAAGAGGCCGGCAGGCTGGTATGAGTCCCAGACCCATTGCACAGAGGAGGGAAGGAGGGCCCAGAAAGAAGGATACAAGCTGAGCTCACACAGAGAGGATGGCAGAGCCCAGGCCTTGCAGAAGTGGTAACTTGGGTGGAGTTTATTGCCCTGGGTCCCAGACCGAGCAAAATCCTGATGTGACCTCATGGTCCCCTGAGGATTTCTACAGTTGGTCTGCGAGGAGGAGGGCGATGGGATGGCGTATCTTCTGCATGAAGTATCTTCTGAGTATCTTCTGCATCAGGCTGTGCTGAGTTGGGGGATCTGAGGGGCAAGGGTTTTTTGTTTCCTGCACAAGAGCGAGGGAAGCTTCGCTGTTATGACTTGACTTTAACCTTTATGGATGCACCGCTTCGCACATCATTGAAGAATAATGACAGGTTTCTCCTTTACCGCAAGGTATTTCATAAAATAAATGTCCAGTAAATTTCGAACAGGGAACTCACGAGATAATTTCATCTTTATTTTTCCTTATCGCGCTTCTCATTCTCTAATACCATATTTATTTTCGTGGTTACTGTCTGTCTCCCCAGGTAGGATGTTCCCTCTAAAAAAGCAGGAGAGGTTCCGTCTGCTCTCCATGGATCCCCCACATGGGGAACACTGCCTGGCGCGTAGCAAGTACCCCACGAATACTGGCTGAATGAGGAATCCTGCTGGCACTGGAAGAGAAGCTCCTGGAAACTCACAGGTTCCAGGCCCTAAAAATGTCGGCAAATCTCCAGTGCCAGGAAGGCAGCGAGAATCTGCTCTCGAGTTCTGTAACTGCTTTCATTTGGGGACTACGCTGGGAGCTCGGGACGTATTTACCTGCTCGCTACATAAATAATGCTCATGATTAGCAAATTAAATTACCACCTACTTTGCATAGCATGTGTTGCGAGCTGAATTATGATCCCTACAAAAGGTGCCTGGGGAAGCCCTGAAGCCCCCTACTTCCGAGTAGGACTGTATTGGCAGATGGGGGTCTTTAAAGGGGCGATCATGTTAAAGCTAATCCCTTTGGATTGCCAGATCTGACCTGACCGCTGTCCTTATAAGAAGAGGAGATATGGACACACAGGGAGACAAGCAGGGATGCATGCAGAGAGGAAAGACCACTTCTGGGGAGAAGGCAGCCATGGATGAGCTGAGGAGAGACAGCCGAAGGAACCAGGCCTACCAACACCTCCTCGGGCTCGGTCTTCAAGCCTCCAGAACCATAAGGCAACCCCCTAATCTGTGGTGATTTGCTACAGCAGCCCTAGCAAGCGAGCACACAGAGGGAGCTCTGATTGGTTATCCCAGAGGGGCCCTGGGGACAGACACACCTTGTGGGCAGAACCTAGTCTATGCCGGGGGAATCTAAATAGGGACGGTATCTCCATGCGGACATGAGCTAGCACAGCCTTTGCAAATAGGGGATAATAAGTGCATAAATAAAAATAAAATTAAAATAAAAAAAAATAAAAGTGCATTTATCTTTCAGGACTTTTTCTGAAGTTGTGGTGTGAGGCTCCATGTACAATGCTTAGCAAGGTGTCCAACGTAGCATGTGAATGATAAACACCAGCCTACAGTTTTAGTATGACTAATACTTCAAGGGTGTTTGGAGAAGCGGGTATCCAAGCTACAGGCGTGCCTAGGCCAGTGGAGTTTGTGGCACATGTGCATACTGTCGTGGGTGTGGCAGGGCTGTGTATGTGAGCAGGTGTATGGGGGGGGCGCTATGAGCAGATGTTCACAGGCGCTTGCATGTGGATCTGGGTGCACCTGGGTGGGAATGCCTTCATGTCAGTGTGTCACACGCATCCGAGGAGTATAGGTTCCTTAACTTTTTCAGGGGCTTGTTCATCTACTCATCTACTCAAGTTTCTTGAAAGCTTGCCTACACATATGTGCACAAAGTAGGTGAGTAGGCAGGCAAGGGGACTAGGATAGAGGTAAATATGGGAATTGAGGGAGAAGGGAGAACAAGCACTTATTGCCGTTTGATGTATCATGGAGGACTTCCCGGAGGACGTGGCACTTGAGTTGATGAGGTCAAATGAAGAGGAGCAAGGCCCTTGTGTGGAGTTATGGAGGGGGAGAGAAATAACAGTGTGTACTCAAAACAATAAACATTTTGGGTTGATGCTGTTCCCTGGAACCCTTCTCCCCAGGCCACCCCCATCAAACCTCCAGGGTGCCATGATCGCAGAACAGACAGGAAGCATGGAGGCCAAGGAGCTATCACTTTATTTTGTATAGACCAAGCATGCTGGGATCCCATGCCCGAGGGATATGCCTCCTGCCGGACCCCTCTGGCCACTCAAGCACAGCCATGCTGGCCAGCTCTGGACTGAGGGCCCCTGGGCAGGCCTGGCCCATCTCTCTCTCTCTCCAGTGGTGGGGCCAGGAAGTCTTCCAGGACAGTACATCTCAGGAGGCTGGAAACAAACGTAGGTCAGAGTGGATCAACGGGATGCAGGAAGGATGTTTGGGGCGGGGGTGAGGGGTGAAGGACCTGATATCCCCTGTCTCTGGGGGGCATTCCTGTAGAGACACCACCCAGAGGAATGAAGGAGCATGGGCAGCAGAAGAGGAATGAGTGAAGAGACACTTGGGACAGAGCTCCTGAAGGACCAAAGGGCTGAGCGCTGGGGCACCTGATGTTATCCGCCTGCAGTGGGTGCTGGGCCCTAAGCTGGAGATCCCTGGTATTTACAGAAATCTCACAGTGTTACTTTGGGGGATGGTATTATCAGCCCCAATTTCGCGCTGTGGACACAGGGGCTTGGCCAGGTCCCATGATTTGCCCCAGGTCCCACAGTCAGATACACGGAAGGTGATAGCTTATAGGGATGGGGGTGGGCTCACTTGGATCTGAATCCCCTAATACATTGCCTCACGGGGGATGGGGCTATACCTCTATCGTTCAGGTCAAGCCTCCAGTGTGCATGGCAGGGTGGAAGATATTTTTTTTGGCAGAGGCTGTTACCACGGTGAGTGCTACTGGATGGGGGAAGGACTTGAGTTAAAAAAAAAAAAATGGCAGAGACAAGATGTTCTGTGATGACTTCTGCTAAGAACTGTTCTCCTTATGGACGTGTGCCCTTTACTTGGCCTTTGAAACTGCTCTCTGTGTCCCCTAGAGCATAATAATGTAAATGAATATCACATCTCTTCCCGGTAATTGAGAGCAGAGAGAAGGCCGTGTTAAGTCAAATTAATTTGCTCTGTTACAGTCTGAGCCTGTCTCCTCGGAAGGGGCAATTGCTTTTTGATGGGCTAAGGGTGCCTCTCAAAGTAGGAGGTCTATGGGTGTGAAGGCCAGTGGCTCATTTGAGTCCAGGAGGCCTCTGGAAGGAACGTTGGGGACTGAGGCAAGGCCTAGGCTGTGCACCTGCCTGCGGCTGCCCCATCCTTCCTGAGCCTGGAGCTGCTTCAGGTTCAGTGCCCAAGAGTTTCCCGGAGGCCACGTGCCATTATATTACTTGGTAGGACATCTGCCTTGTGTTTGAACCTGGAGAGAGGGACCTAAACCTCCTCTGATGACGTCCAGCCTCCCCAGACTGGCTTTGCCTTTCAGTGAGGAGTCACAGAGTGGAACATCCAGGACCCTAAGGCTTGAAATGTGCTCTGGGCGGGATTGTCAGGGGCCAGCCCAGCCTCAGGCAAAAAGCACCGAACTGGGGGTCAAGGTGACTGGGTTGGTGGCCGACTCTCCAGGGAAATCTTGAACTTGAGGGCTCCCTCATTTGTTTTACCAGTGAGGTCAGAGTCGGGAAGTTCCAACATCCCTTTAAGTATAGATGTTCAGGACGCCGACCTCACTATGGGATGTCGACACAGGCAACTTCTTTAAAGATCCTGCTCTGTCACTGAGAAGACCCTGAGCTTACCCTGATCGCGCTCAGGACAGGTCACCAAGGAGAAGTGTTACAGATATAAGTGGCGATTCCGGAGTTTCGAATGCCATTCTGCCTGGCTGACGTCCTACAAGGGGCTTCACCTCTTTGACTCTGTTTGCCAAACTGTAAAATGGGAATCAGTCATCCTAACCACCTATGGGGATCCCTGTGGATACTGACTTGTTGGATATGTATGCCCAACAAATACAAGCCATTATGAGCAATGGATTCCTCTTCCTACCTTTAGTCCGGAGAAGTCCAGGATTAGCTCTGGGGAGGGAAGCCCTACTTCTCTTTCCCCATTTGCTGCTCTGGGAACTTTGCACTGGCTCCCTGCTGCTGCCCACCCACACAAGGGGCCTCCGTTTCTCTCTGGATATGTAAAGCAAGAGATGGATCCCACTCTTCCCAAAGCCCCTTCTGCCCCGGCCCGAGTCTTCCCCATAAGATTTGCCATCATTACATGGACAGAAGACCACCATGGCTCCTCTAGCTCCAGGCAGAATGGAGCCTTGGAAAGACAAAAAAGCCCAGCACCTTCTCTAGCACCGTCCTACAGGACCCTCTGCTTTCCGATGGGTCCGCATTTTAAAATCCTAAGGAACCAGGGGCACCTCGCAGAGAGCTTTGCATCTGGCAACTCATTACTTCCGCAAGAATCTCTAAAACCCATCTTCTCTAGAGAAATCACTCACAGCAAGGAAGGCAGCAGCAGCAACAGGTTTTCTCCAGGCTGCCAGACCTGGGCGGGCTGTTTGGTTTTCATTCTCCCAAGAACAGTCCCCGCCTGCTGCTTTTACCTGCACTGGCTCCTACTTCTGGAGATACTTCTTCATTATGCTCTCAACGTCCTCGTCTTTGCTCCCTGCTCCCGGCTCCCTGTGCTCAGGGGACGTTTGCTCGCCACCATCACCCTCCAACCGTGGGATTCGTGGTCGGCTCTTGATGCTGTCAGCACTTTTGAAGGACACGATGGAGCTGGAGGAGGAGGACGAGTCAGAGAGCTGAGCGGGGTCATCCTTGGACTCCGGACTCTTTTTCAAAATGGTCTTGATCCCTGAGAGAAAGGTCCGGTCAGCCTCCTCTGTCTCAAAGTGGATGCGTGAGTGCCGCGGACTGTCTTGACCCTCTTTGGGGGCTCTAGCCAAGGACACGGGAGACTCAGGCTTCCGGATGGCTGGGAGGAAGTCTTCGAAATCCACTTTGGTCTTGCGTTCATAGTTGAGGCTTGGGACCTTCCAGGTGAATGGATCGCTGTCCAGGGGTTCCTCCATGAGGTGGGCAAACTGGCGGTTCTGGAAGATGAGGGGCTCCTTCCCCAGGTCTGGACAGCCTCCGTCATCGAGAGAGGACTCCAGACAGCGCCTCCGAGGCTGCAGCGTGGGTGACAAGAGCAGGGACCTGGATGAGCTTGGGGGGCTCAGTCTTCTGCCGGAGCTCTGCCCTGATTCGAACAGGGACTCGCAGGAGCTGAACCGGGTCTTCAACTTCTCAGGCGGCTGGGTGGTGCCCTCGGTGCTCTGGGAGGAGATGCATTTCAGGCTGGTGGACCGCAGGAGCCCGGCCGATGTCCCAGAGGCACCCTCCTGTTCCAGGGCTGACTTCACCCCAAACCCCAATGAGAGGGCTCCCTCGTCACTGCCTGCTCTGGCCCTCCGCAGTGCAGAAGCTCCAGTGGTCTGGTAAATGGGAAGGGTGGGCCAGTCCTCCAGCCCCAGCGGGGACCCCCGGCCCCTCTGAGCTCTCTTCCTCCGGAGACCTTCCACAAACTCCGACAGGGCTGCCGAGGGACTGGGCAGCTTTTCCCTGGACGCAGGGGACGTGTCTGTACTCCGAGAAGCTGGGGAGGAAGACCGTGTCCCCAGTCTTTGTGCAGGTTTTCTCTGCCCACCACACTCGTCCCCATCCCCTGGATGGTAGTACTTTTGCCGTCGGAGGCAGAGGGGTGAAACAGATTTGTCCCCTGAGGTCTGGCTCTGCATGGTCCGGGCTCTGCTCAGGGCTGACGCGGGCTGGGACCTCTCCGCATCTCTGGACTCGTCTTTCATCCTGCGCCAAGAAGACACACATAGTTAGTAGAAACCACGGCATTCACATGGTCTGGTGCCATCGGTGTGAGAGCCGCTAAGCACAGGCACTAATACTATTTTTCTTTGGACATACCATCCTGACTGCACTCTCAAATGAACCGAGTGATTTAATGGGCAAATTCGAGCCATGTAAATGACTTCTTGTTGCTTTCTGAAATGCAGTTTCTGCCTATAATTAAACCCAGCTACATACGTGCGAGTGGATTAAAACGGCAGTTAGGATGGCTGACATATCTGACATGATAGGACCTACCACACCAGGGCCTGCTGCGAAATAAGTGGTTTGCTTCTTGGAGACTTGAGGGGGACCTGCAGGGAGTTATTTATTTATTTAGGGCTGAGCCGAGAGGAGGGTCCCACCAAGTAGGGCTTCTGAGAGTCAGTGACCCAAATACGTCTCAGTGGGATGCTCTTTGGCACCCCTAATTGATTTATGGGGTAGAGGTAAGAACTCGGTACCCCCCCAAAAGAGAAAGATTTTCATAAAATCGACACGAAACCAAGTCTAAACACAAGAGGACAGACGGTTTCTATTCTGGGACTATACCAGGCTTGGCTTTCATACAGAGGCATCTTGAAAGAGCTGAGCCAAAAACACTCCCCCTCTGAAAAGTAGGAGCCTTGCGGCAAGGCAAAATTATAGACTATAAAATAAAGGGCATTTTTACAGGAGAGAGACCAGAGTCCATCAACTGTTCCTTTAATAAATAGAATCTAATTGTCCTCCTCTTGGGAGAAATGACCCCCTGCATACCCATGGCAAAGTTACAATTTATGAAAAAGTAAAAGGGGTGTGAACATCAGAGCCTTGGCAAGCAGACAAAGCCAGGGGATGGAGCCTGAATATGACCAAGGGCTACGTGCATGCAGGTTTCTAGTCATTATTCTGCTTCTCTACACTGTTGCTCCAACTGTGGCAATAGGATTCAGACCTCTTTACGTAAGGGGGTGGGTTGGGATTCTGGAACAAGACTCTGAGGAAGGCTTCTTGCTTACTGAGGGGTGATTGCACCCTGACCACAAGGGACAGTTTAGAAAGAAAAGAGAGGACCGTAATGAACTAAAGGGTTTTTGAACTGAACTTTTGAAGCCTGGTCAGTGGTCCCCGAAGGAGATATCCAGAGGGGGAGGAAGGTACAGATAAGGGAGCGGGAATCAGAATCTTTTCTAAGGACATGTGTACAGACCTAGACTCTGCTTTCCTGAGCTCCTGGGGTCAAATCTTCACCCATTCCATATGCCTCTCTCTTCTGGGACTGGCAGAAGCCTCCCCAGATGCTGCATGTATGGGAGGTCGCCATGGCAATGATGCTCGGTTAAAGAGTTCCATGAGTGATAGTCACAGGCCTGGCTGTGTTCATCTGCTTCTGCTTCCCTTGGTCAGCTAGGTGGAGGGTCAAGGTCATGGTGGCAGTGGTGGTGGTGGTGGGACCACAGGCACAGGTTGGAGGCAGTGGTATAGGTGAGCTACTTCTGTCACCCACTCTCTTCCCAGCCTCCTGCCTTGAACTTCCCTCTTGCTCACTGCCCCAGCCATCCGAGTCTCCTGGTGCCAAGCCCTTCCAGCTTCTGGTGTGGAAAAGCACCACCAGGTCATGGTGCTGACACATGGGGAAGTCACAGGGATGGAAGAAAATCTTGGGGCATGTGACTGGCCCCTAGCTTCTCAAATAACGGTAGTGAGATGAAGAATTAAGAACCAATAATAACTAATGGACACATCATTAATAGCCAACAGCCCGTGCTGATCCTAAATACTCCTAGGAATCTTGGCATCTGGAGCCTAACCCACCACTGGACTCCATGAAAGCCTCAGTCCAAGCTCCAGGAGGGATGAGCCGAGGAATGAGTGAGAAGGTGACCTGGCAGCCATCCTTCTGGAGAAAGCTTGGTCCCCATGCACCAAGATAGCACCCATAGAGCCTCTGCCTCCTTTCCCATTTCTTGAATGTCACCTTCCATCTCTGTCACCCCAGGACATGGTCTGGAGTGCCCCCTTTATGAGGACCTCAAAGTGTGTCGTCAATCCCTTCCTGAGCCCACGGCAAGGCAGATTTCTTGCTCCTTGGTTGTTTTTTTTTTTTTTTTTTTTTTTTTTTTAATAAACAGCTCACAACTGCCAGGGGAGTGGGCTGCTGCCAGAGCTGGCAAAAGTCATTTCTACCCTGTCTTGGCCCCGTAGGGAGGTGGGCGTGATGAATGGGTCTCAGGTGCTCAGTCATATCCACTGACTGCCATGTGGGGGATGGTGGCATCAGAGCTCCTGTCACTGAGTTTCCTGGGATGCTGCCATCCTACACACCCCAGCTCCCATTCTCCAGTGCTGACTGTGGATGCCGGGCAGAGCATGGGGAGGAGGTGGGAAAAGGAGTTAGGAGGAGGAGAAGGGAGGTGGAGGAAGGTGGAGAGGAGGAAAGAAGAGGAGAAGGAAGAGAAAAAGGAGAAGGAGGAAGGAGAGGAGGAGGAAGGGGAGGAGGGGAGGAAGAGGAAGAGGAAGTAGAAAGAGGCAGAAGGAGAGGAGGTGGGGGGAACCCCTTCCCCCCAGCCCTGCTGTCAGGACCGTGCAGGCTGTCATCCCTGTACCGTCTGACTTGGCACCAAGCCCAGCACACAGCAGCTGCTCAGTAAATTTTGTTGAACTGAGTCAAGTTTAGCTTGAAAATAGGTTCACAAGGAAGAGGACCTAGAAGCACAGGGGAAGGGGAGGAGGAACAGAGGGAATGGGGGGGAGAGGAAGCAGGCAAGTGAGCAGCTGCAGTGTGAAGGGATGGGGGCCTGGAAAAGAGGGGGAAGATGGAGCTGATGGAGAGGAGGAGGAGGAGGGTGTCTGGGAGCAGAGATGGGGGGAGGTGTGGGGAAGGGGCTTAGGCTGGCAGTGGAGGATCTGTCCTCCCCATCTTTGATCCAAGGCGGGATGGGCTGGGGGTCACAGGAGGCTGTCAGTAGCCCAGGAGTAGGGGTCTGGAGGTGCCAGGTGGTAAAAGCTCGTGTCCATGACACAAGGCGGAGGCTCACTGGGGCCAACCCATGGGATTCTCCGTCTCCACCAGACCCGACAGATCTGACAGCCTTCCCAGAGGCCACCAGGAGCAGCACCTTCCATAAGGGGTGTAAGCCAAAATATCCCAGGCTGGGGGTCACTGAGCTCTCTGAGGGGCCCAAGAGCCTGATGCTCTGGGGGTAGGGGGGGGATGGTGGGCTTAGTCCCACCTTCCTGGAGTTGTCTGGTGTGTTCCGAGCCTCAGCTGGTGGGCTGGAAACAGGAACATATGCCAAGCTGTGTAAACTCCTGGGTAGCCAGACAGGACAGATGAGGAGGAGAAGGAGGTGGGGGTAGAGCGAGAAGGGAAGCAGGAGACATGGGATAGGGAGGGCCAGGGTAGCAGAAGAGAATGAAAGGAGTCGTGGCTGAGTACTGGCTCCTGGATTTGCCACTCAGAAATCCACCCACACCTCTGCAACGCCAGCATTTCCAATCCAAGTAGGAAGTTGCTTGCATCCACTGCTTTCAGTGTGCAGACCACAGAACTTCATGTGAACACAAACACCTCTTGCATGTTTCTGGGGGGAGGGTCCCAGTTCTGCCCTTTGAGTCAGATGATCTGTTTCTGACCCAGCTTTCGATATTTCAAACCAGCCTGCTGTTTTCATCTTGGGACCTGGGAAGACTCATTTCTCCCCCAGCTGTCCTTACTGGACAGCTTGACTCAGATGGAACTCTCCTCCATCAGCATCGCATGAAGGATGGCTGGCAGATAATCAAGATATCACTGTGCCTGCCTCCCAGAACCTTGGCCAGGGAGAGTGCTAATGGATAGAAGTTTCTCTGAGTCACTGGGAGACAGGTATGGACAAATGCTAGGTGAGGACACCCAGCTTCTCTAAGGAGAGACTCCAGGAATGTCTTGGGAACTTCTGCTGTCTGGCCTTAGTGCATCTGAAGAGGAATAATTCTCTAGCATACCTACCGAAAACAGCTAGAACTGAGCTTCTAGTCACAGCAGCATTGGGCTGGTCCCATAACTGAGTGGAGGGTTAAGTCAGTTGTCATTGAAACAGTTACCTCTAGGCTGGGCACCTACTGTGTATCACCCAGTGCTGGGTGTCCTGCATATAAGGGAGACCCAGCTGATGGGCTTCCTGCCCTCATGGAGCTGATAGCCACGTTCATTCATAATCTTTACAGCAAGTCCAGAGATAGGAATTAATGACCTCCAAGCACTGCAAGGGGACCTGGGGTGAACTCTGCAAGCAGACACAGGTGGAAGTAATAGAGGTGGGATTCCAATCTCAGGAGAGCTGACCCCACAGCCAATAGCACCATCCTCTGCAGCCTCCCTTTGAGCCCTGTGATGTGATACAGAATTAACAGTGTTTCCTATGTTACTTTGTCCAGATAATATTTGTCACATGAAGCTTGGTCTGCTTCTGCCACTCACTAGCCTTGGGACAGTCACCTATCTCTTTGCCTCAGTTGTCCTCAGCTGTGAAATGGGGGGGAAATCAGGTCAACCTTGCAATGTTGTGGAGATAAGAGCTCCAAGGGACAGCAGTTTTGTCTGTTGTATTCACTGACATACTCCAGCGCCAAGAACAGCATTCTAGCACATAGTAGCTGTTCCACTAACATAGGCTCAATGAATGAGTGAAGTGTCAGTGCCCTGACACTTGCAGTGCCCTGGAAATTTGCACCTTCTTACCTCCCAGGCTAGGAAATGGGCTTCAGAGGCAGATGGATCCAGGTTCAAATCCTGCCTCTGTTTAGGCCCAGCCAGGTCCCTTGTAGAGCTGGAACTTGCTCAGCTGGAGGAGTGGGGATGATAAGGCCCTATCTCACAGGGATCTGTGAGGAATTAGAGAGGGCCTATGTGATGGGTAGAGTCAGTTCCTGTGAATGTTGCTCAGATCCACCTCCACCTGTCCCCACCACTTCATGCAAGGTGAAGGCTGATGCACTTCAACGTGCTTGTATTACTTATTCTGATCAAAATGCTACTCTTAGCAAATGTATGTTTATACATCTAAATGCTTGTTTGATTGTTTTTTTCCTTAATGGCTCTGCCCATCATGGCTAGAGAAGGCCCCAGACTAAGGGTAAAAGTTCCAGAATGAGCAGTTGCTATATATGACCACGTTCTGAGCAGCACACGAAAAAGACAAGTTTATCAAAACAGTCTGTTGGGTGGCAGAATGAGCCAGCTGCTGAGACATGTGTCTCAGCATGGACCACACCCCTGCCCCCACCAGGCTGTCCTGTGAACAAGGCTCCATCATTTTACCACATGAGAAGATGCTCCATGAATATCAGGTGGAAAATGAAAAAGTCACCTCTATACTCATTTAATTTGTATGCACAATCTCATCAGGATCAGAATCCTCACTCCACCTTACAGATGAGAAAATGGAGTCTCCTTCATAAGAAGCCATTCACTCAAGGTCACTGGCTCAGTGGCAGAGCCTGGATTTGAACCTTGGTGGGCCAGATTTGTATGTCCTGCCTTTCCCTTCCACAACATCCCACATCCTCCAGCTAGAAAGGCAAGTGGAAACCTCAACCGCCTGAACTCCTATTTACATGTCTATATATTTCAACACCCACTGGGACATAATGAACCAAAAAGGTGAGATTCAAGTCAAGGAGAGACACAGGATTCATGGGCATTCTACATAATTATACAGCAAAAATAATCCCCCAGTCTGAGTCTGGGCAGAGCCTGGGCCTACTGGAGCTACAGAAAACTCGATGCAGACTTAATGACACCATGAATCATCCCCTGAGATGTGCTGTCACCCCCATTCTTCATCCGCACCCTGAAATTTAAGAGGAAATTAAAAATGTATGGGTGTTCTAATACTGGCGAGGCCCAGGATGGGAAGCCAGATATGCTTTTAAGATGACCTGAAGGTTTTGTGACCAAGGCCAACACAACAATGGATAATCTGTAATAAACATTGATACAGTGCCCAAGACTGTGTAATGTGGTAGGATCATGAGACATTTATTAAACCCCAACAGGGTGCAACTGAATTCTGCATAAACACTGCTATATATTATGCCTTTAGGCTTTGCAAGACACTCCTTGATTTTTATCTTTGCAATAGTCCTCTATTATAACCCACTATCATAATCTTCCCGTTTCACAAATGAGGCTCAGAAGGATACATGATTTGCCTTATAATCAGTGGGAGAACATGGATTTAAGCCAGAGTCCAGCTCTGGGATCCATGCCATCTAACTGCTCTACTCTCCTACCCTTTACTGCCCTATTTTACAGATGAGGAAACTGAGGCTTTGGAGAGGCAAGTGTGCTTGCTGAGGAAGTAGCAGAGCCAAGGCTATCCTCCTCTTAGTCTGGCTATATAAGATGGCAGGCTGAGCTCCAGGGAGCAGAGGATGTGTTGCCTTCCCCTCCTGGAGAGCACACAGTAGGAGTGGAGACTGGATAAACCCATGAAGAAGAGTCAGCAGGGCAAAAAGTTCTGGATAAGTTGAGCCTTAGACTAAGTATAGCAGGAGGTTGGCAAAGGAGAGAGGTACCAGAGCCTGGGGGCTTGGCCTTTCTGGAGGACATTGGTGGTTGAGTGAGGCTTTTGGAAGGGGGATAGGGTTTGGGCAGGGATGTCAAGGAGGACATGCCAAGCATAAGAAGGAGATCCCAGTCCCTTCCCCACCACCTCCTCCTTACTAGTTATGAGCTTATTTCAATATACAAACCCTTGGTAAGTAAGGGCTGATAATCCAAATCTTGGATTTGGCAAGGAAACCAAGGCTGAGAAAGGCCATCCAGCTGGAAGACTCAAAGCAAGGAGGAAGCCATGGGAGTGGAATACCGAGGAAGCATGTTCAACCACAGTGAACCTTGTTACTCCTGGCCAGAAAGTACAAAGACTTGAGTCAGGAAACAGACTCTGTAAATACCCTATATTCTTAATTATAAAATGGTTTCTATGAGACAAGATAACTCCCAAGTCTTCCTTGCTGTTTGCTCTGATCTTAAGTGGGTGATGAGTCCTTGACACATGGGCAAGACCAGTAATTTGCCCTCAGTAGACACCTGTCCGCCAACCTTCTGTACATCAGCAGACTTTTCCTTGGCCTCACCCATACATTCTATTGGGTGCTAGGTGCTAGGTACTAGGTACTGGGTCCTAGGACAAGCAGTTTTTGAATGCAGTTGCCCATCAGAACCACCCCTAAAATTCTATTAAACACACACACACACACTCACACACACACTTCAGTGTGATGAGGGGGAGGTGAGGAGACCATTCTACTTTCAAAGGAAATAAAGGCTAACCAGAGATGTGAATAAAAGAGGGAAAACTGTTTGGGAGGAGATGGCGTATATGGGAACTTTCTGCTTAATTTTTCTGTAATCCTTCTAAAAATTTCCCCCAAAATAAACTCTACTAATTTTTTAAAGAGAGGGACTAAAGAAACAAAACAACAAAATGCAATGGATATCCTTAAGAGAATACAGTGATACAGACAATTTTAGGAAATTGGGGGTAATGCGGGAGTTTGGATCTTGGAAGTGTGTTAATTTTCTTTGGTGCATGAGTGCTATGGTAGTTAGGAAATGTCCTTCTGGGAGAAAGATGGAAAACTATTTTAGGGAAAACTATTATGATGTTTTCAACTTACTTTCACATTGTTCAGCAAAAAAATAAAAAATGTGTTTTGATGTGAATAGAAGTAGAAAGGGAGCTAAAGACAGAAATGAAGTTGATACACAAAACACTGGTCATTGTTAAATTAAGGTGGAGGCTAATAGAATGGATGGTGCCCAGATACTTCTGGAGTAGAAAAATATAAGAGGAAGAAAGAAGAGAGGAAGGACAGAAGGAGAGGAGAAGTGGAACTTACAGGTGATTTGGAAGAACCACTGTTCTATATTACAAAAAAAGAAAAAAGAAAGAAAGAAAAGAAAAATTTTTACTCATCCTTCAATGCTCAGCCCAACTGTAGCCTCCTCCAGAAAGCCTTCTCTCACCTCCCCAACTGGATAGGGTATCTCTTTTGGCTTCCACAGCCCCTGAGCAACCCCATCATTATGTACTGAAATTGCCTGTTGACTTATTTGTAACCCCCAACAAGATTGCTATGAACTAGTTCCCATTGTTCTTCTATGAATCCTGGGTATCTAGAAGGAAAGTTTATAGGATAGAAAAAATGAAGGGATGGAGGGGTAGAGGTGGGGGGGGGGTGGAAACATAGAAAGAATGAACAAAAGGGCTCCATCCAACTCCTCTGGCTGGTTCATTCACACCTTAGCAGCTCTGCTTCCCAGCCAGCCAATCCCACATCTCCGAGCTTAAAAACAATAGATCCCAAGCCAACTTCCGGCATACAATCTGGAGCAAATATTTCATGTCTAAACCCAAGCCAAAAGGCTGGTTTCATTGCTACAGAATTCTGTCAACTTCTAGAATATCAGAATGGAAAGGGAGGTGAAACCCCAGCTGTCTTGGATGCCTCATTCTACACCTGAAACAACAAAGGAAAGATCTCAGGTCATACTCTGATGAGACAGTGAAAGTACTGGGTTTATACTTCTTTACCTTCTTCTCTCCTTTCTTATTTTTTTTTTTTTAAAGGGAGAGAGAATCTCAAGGGAACTCCTCACTGAGCACAGAGTCCATCATGGGGCTTGATCTAACAGCCTCGAGATCATGACCGGAGCCAAAAATCAAGAGTCAGATGCTTAACCGATTGAGCCACCCTGGTGCTCCTATACTTCTTTACCTTCTGATACAATTCTCACAGTGTTTGGAAAAGAAAAAACTGGATATGTAAGGGGATGAAAATCTCTAATTGGATTAGAGATTCAACTTGGGTTAAACATATTTAAATAATTTTCAATGCATTCCTTCACTTTTCACAGACATTGCCTCAGTGAAACATGGTACAATGAAAATAACCATAAAAAAAATCCCAGACTTAGTCATAAAAGCACCCAGTTCCTCAAGAAAATGCAGTTTTAAGTGAATGGAAATTATCTAACCAGCCATCCAGCCACCCCTCCTTACAACCATCCAGTCATTTACTGAATCCATGATCCCAGATGCCATCAATACAAAGATCAATAGCCCTTGCAGTACAGAAGTCTCAAGTCTGAAATGGAAAGTAGATTCACCAAGTTATGACTGGAAGGAAATTTAAGTGAAGTGTCATATCCTCTTAGGCATGAAAAGTAAGGAAAAATGTTTACTTAGCAAAGGGAGCAAAAAGGCTAGCTTAACATTCAATTTCTGGTAATGATAGATTAGCTTTTCTGGATCAGACAGACTAGATTTTCCATAGAAAATCTCCACTTAGCAAAGCTAGAAAAGCTAAGTTTACATTTATGGTGTTGGAAGGCACCAAAGCAGCCAGGAATTGAAGGGTCAAATTTTGAAAGAGAGAAGTATGCTGAGGTGAGCCAGGTACTGTGGCATTTTTCCTCTGGAGTCATTTGCTGGTCTTGGAAGAAGAATTAATCCAAGGAAGATACACACTCAGATATCAAGACTTACATATAAAACTACATTAATTAAGGCAATTTTATATCAGCTCAAAGATGGGCAAGTAGAAAAATGTAAAAGAACAGAATCTAGAAAATATATAAAATCACTTGATGTACTAGAAGACAACATGGTGGTAAAATGTGAAATATATGATGTCTTTTAAAATACATACACAAGGGCTAGTTTAATATTTATATGCCAATGAATCTTAACCCCTACCTCACACCATAAATAAGAATTCCTGATGAATTGTATATATAGATATAAAAGTTAAATCAATACACTGTCAAAAAACACAGGGGGATGTTTTCATAATTTAGGAGTAGGCAAATAAATCTTCAGTGGAATAGAAAAAACATCAACTATAAAGGAAAAATATTCTAAGTTCAATTACATTAAAATTAAGAACTTTGGTTCATTGAAATGAACTGTAAGAGAGTGAAAAAGACATTCCATCAAATGGATGGCTCAACATACCAAGAAAGGACTTATATCTAGAATATATTAAGGACTCCTACAAATTAATAATAATAATAATAATAATAATAAAAGAGAGACAACCCAGAAGAAAAATTATAATGGGCAAAAGACTTGATCAGACTTTGCACCGAAAAGGATACCCCAATGAGCATATAAGCACATTCATCAGGAATGTGCAAATTAAAACAAAAAATATGGTTCCTTGAGCACAGATCCTTTACCTTTTTAGTTAGGTTTATTCCCAGGTATCTTATGGTTCTTGGTGCTATAGTAAATGGAATCAATTCTCTAATTTCCCTTTCCATATTTTCATTGTTAGTGTATAAGAAATCAACTGATTTCTGGATATTGGTTTTGTATCCTGCCACATTACTGAACTGCTGAATGAGTTCTAGTAGTTTGGAGGTGGAGTCCTTGGGTTTTCCACATAAAGTATCATGTCATCTGTGAAGAGAGAGAGTTTGACTTCTTCTTTGCCAATTTGAATACTTTTATTTCTCTTTGTTGTCTGATTGATGTTGCTAGAACTTCTAGTACTATGTTGAAAAACAGTGGCAAGAATGGACATCCTTGTCATGTTCCTGTTCTCAAAGGGAGAGCTATTAGCTTTTCTCCATTGAAATTGATAATCACTGTGGGCTTTTCATAGATAGATTTTATGAAGTTGAGGAATGTTCCCTCTATCCATATTCTTTGAATTGTTTTAATCAGGAATGGAAGCTGTATCTTGTCAAATGCTTTTTCTACATCAATTGAGAGACCCATGTGGTTCTTCTCTCTTCTCTTATTAATTTGTTCTATCACATTGATTGATTTGCAAATGTTGAACCACCTTTGCATCGACCTGGTCATGGTGGATAATTTTTTTTTTTTTGGCGGATAATCTTTTTAATGTACTGTTGGATCCTATTAGCTAGGATCTTGTTGAGAATCCTGGCATCCTATGATCCTGCAATTGCACTACTGGGTATTTACCCCAAGAATAGAGACGTAGTGAAAAGAAAGGCCATCTGTACCCCAATGTACACAGCAGCAATGGCCACAGTTGCCAAACTGTGGAAAGAGTCAAGATGCCCTTCAACAGACAAATGGATAAAGAAGATATGGTCCATATACACAATGGAGTATTATGCCTCCATCAGAAAGGATGGATACCCAACTTTTGTATCAACATGTATGGGACTGGAGGAGATTATGCTGAGAGAAATAAGTCAAGCAGAGAGAGTCAATTATCATATGGTTTTGCTTACTTGTGGAGCATAAGGAATAACATGGAGGACATTGGGAGATGGAGAGGAGAACTGAGTTGGGGGAAATCGGAGAGGGAGATGAACCATGAGAAACTGTGGACTTGAGAAACAAACTAAGGGTTCTGGAGGGGAAGAGGGTAGGGTGTGGGTGAGGCTGGTGGTGGGTATTAAGGAGGGCATGTATTGCATGGAGCACTGGGTATGGTACATAAACAATGAATCATGGAATACTGAAAAAAATTAATTATTTTAAAAATGAAATTTTAAGAAAATATAAAAAAAGTGACCCTATCAATATCTACCAGAATAGCTAACATTTAAAAAAAAATGACAAAACCAAGTGTTAGCAAAAATGCAAAGCAACTGGAACCCCCATTCACTGCTGGTGGGAATGTAAATTGGTATCACTGTCTTGACAATATTTACTAAAGTTGAAAATACACCTATGGCCCAGCAATTTTACTCCTGGGTAAACCCAACAGAAATCTAAATCCATGCCACAAAAGATGTGTACAAGATGGACCACAGTAATGCCATCCATAGTAGTGTTAAACTAGAAACAACCTAGGGGTGCCTGGGTGGCTCATTTGGTTAAGCACCTGACTTGTGATTTCAGCTCAGGTCATGATCTCATAGGTTGTGAGATTGAGCTCCACATTAGACTCTGCATTCAGTGAGGATTCTATCTGAGGATTTTCTCCCTCTGCCCTGAGACCACTACTCCACTCTCTCTCAAATAAATAAATAAATCTTTTTTAAAAACCTAGAAACAGGGGCGCCTGGGTGGCTCAGTGGGTTAAAGCCTCTGCCTTTGGCTCAGGTCACGATCTCAGGGTCCTGGGATCGAGCCCCGCATGGGGCTCTCTGCTCAGCGGGGAGCCTGCTTCCCCCGCTCTGCCTGCCTCTCTACCTGCTTGTGATCTCTGTCTGTCAAATAAATAATATCTTAAAACAAAACAAAACAAAACAAAACCTAGAAACAACTGAGAGATTATCAACAGAGTGAATAATCATTATTATATATTCCTACAGTGGAGCATTATAGACCAGATTTTCTCAACAGTGATGTAATTGACATTTTGGACCAGATAATTTTGTATGGCCAGTTCTGTGCATTGTAGGGTGTATAACAGCATCCTGGTCTTCTACAGCAGCACCTGTCTCTGTTATGATGACCAAAAATGTCTCCAGACACTATCAACTATCTCCTGGCAGAGATTGGGATGCAAAATTGCCTCCAGTTGAGAACCACAGTTATGGACTATTGAGCAAAGAAAACAAGGGAATTACCCCTCATGCAACAATGTGAATGAAGCTCATAAACATAACATTAAATGGGGGTACGTGGGTGGTGCAGTTGACCCTTGGTTTCAACTCAAGTTGTGATCTCAGCCCAGTGTCCTGATATGAGTTCAGCATGGAGTCTACTTGGGAATCTCTCTCCCTTTCCCTCTGCCCTTCCTGATCATGTTCTCTCTCTTTCTCTAAAATACAATAAATAATTTTTTTTTTTTAAATCCACATAGTATTAAAAGAAAGAAGCCAGGTGCCAAAGAGTACTACTGGATACTTCCTCTTATATAGAATTTAAAAAAAAAACAGTCATGTCTAATTCATAGCATTAGAAGTCAGGATGGTGGTTACCTTTGAGGAAGGATGAGGTCATGACCTGAACAGGCTCAAGAAGGATTTAGGGGCACCTGAAATGATTTGGTTTTGCTTTTGGTAGTAATTAAACGGGTAGGGCCAATTTTTGAAAATTTCATAAAGATGCAATTTTCTGGATGTTTATTTCAACGATAGGTCCATGTCACCAAAATAGAGCTCAATCTGAGAGCCACAGATACTTTAATCTAAATGGTTCTTACACAAACTTGCAGCTAAATTAGATGAGTCTCGAAACTCCTGAGAGACCCACATATCTACCATCCAAGATCTGGAGTTTTAAGTAGAAAACAGCCCTCCTACCCATGGAAACCCATCCAGGACACATGCTGCTCCAAGGCTGATTCCTGGGCAGAGCCAGACTTCCGGTTCTGTTTGCACAGGCCTGGGTTCTGTGGTAAATATGTTTGCACTGACATTTTCATGCTTTCAGTTTCTACTAATCTTCCTAAGATTGATAAAACTGAATAGCACCCCTTTGTCTCAGGAAGACATAAAACTATATTCATGAGACGTCTGTTCACTAAGTATCTTTAGGATGGATTAAAATGATCCTGAGTTCTGGTTCTAAGAATGCAGAGACCAGTAAATAAATGTACTATTGAAATAAGATTAGCGGTGAATGCTTAACCTACTTTGAGAACGACCTGATTCTAGCGCGAAGTACCATTCATTCACATTCGTGTAATTAATGAACTAATTACAAATGCTTCTTATCTAATCATTTAAGCAGGCCTTGTGTGACCCATCCTTGCCTTCGTTTCTGTAGTAGACTAATTGCACTTTCCTGAAAGGCATACAACTTTATTTTAAAAACAATACCCTGTAATTTAGACCTTTTTACTAATTCAAGCCAGCCTCATCCCACATAAAAATCAACGGGGGCGAAAGGAAGTTGATGTCTAAATCTCCTTTTTTAAACCAAGAATGGCAAGCCGAGAGTATGGGGCTGCAAATGTTTACAGAAAGCAAATTTTCCCCCAGAAAAAGGAAAAGTTGTAATGCCATCGTTTAGCCAAATGAATAGCGGTTGTGTTAAATCGGCACCAAAGCAAATGATACATACAACAGTAATTAGCGAAGATTACACAGTAATTAAAATCACGATGATTATGTGAGTGAGAATAATTTATACAATAATTTCCATGCTCACATTGCAATATGGTACAAGTCCAATAGCAACAGCAGAGAGCCATGTTTGGTAATAAATTCAAATCACAGCATCACTAATTACGTGATGATAGATTGGTCATTGAAATTTAGGGATAAATAAAGTCTCTGACCAGGACACACACAATTTTATTTGGGCTTCCCAAGGCTACTCAATGGGACCTCAAACACTTGAATATATTTTTTCTTTTCTTACTGTCCTCTCTTTTCCTACTTTACCCACCTCCCAATCCTTCAACTCTGTATGCATAATTTTGTCCACTCCCATAATTCAATCTTCCCCTTGGTGGAAAACGTTTGCTTTGCTTATTTGTTTTTTATCTACTCATTATTATTCTGCTTCAGGTAATGTATCCCCTTATCCTTTGGGGAAACCCTTCCTCCCTCAGTGTTCCTGTGGTTTGGGTGGGAATAACTACATCTCCCAGAACTAGGTGAGAACACCAACTTGAGCCTAGGGTAAGAGACTCCTTTGTTCTCCTTATTCATTCTGACTGGTTCAGAACAGACATGTGGCCAATAAAAGTCAAGCTCAAGATTTTGGTGGAACTGTTTTGAAGAGAGAAGCCCACTTTACTTTTGAACTCTGAGTGGTACAGGCATGAGCTAGAAAATCTTGGCCGCCATCTTGCTCCCTTGCAAAAAAGTCAGTGTTGAGAAGAATAGGGCAGAGAGGTTGCTGAGGGATCAAATCCACAGGATCATTTTTGAATCCCTGGGTCCAATAATGCCGGGAGCTAGATCTACCTTTGGTTTCTAAGCTGCATGACATAATACTAGTTTTCATTTTGTACAAGCCAGGTTGAGTTGGGTTTTATGTCATCTATACCCCACCCCCCAGCAAATCCCAACATTACACAGAGAAGTCCTGGAATCTTCATAGATCCAGCCCAGACTTCAAAACCTCTGGATGATTCCACTTGAACATCCTCAAACACATCAGGTTCAACATATGTAACACTGTTCACTGACACTCCACTTTCACTGGCAAGGGATTCTTTGTTGTGCTCATGGTTTTCTGCTGCAAGTCTGGCTCACTTCTACAGTCTCTGGACATGGGATTATTAGAACCCAGACATAGGTTTCCCTAGTCCTGCCTGTCTCTCAGTATCCCTGCCTCCCAGAACAGCATCACCCAGTCTGGCCAGGAGGAAGGAAGGAGGGTGGAAGGGAACTCTTGCTTATTAAACACCAAGTTCATATCAGGGATTCTACCAGCCACTGCTATAGCTATTATTTCTTCAATCCTGCAAAGGGGATATAAGCCTGGAAGAGGGGCTCTCAGGTAGCTAATAACTTAGGATTGGAAATAAGGTCCACCACACTGCAAAGTCCATTGTTCTCCCCTTACCTCTTTTGAGATGTGTCTTCAAGATCTCTGACTGATCTGGCTTAACACTCACCTCTGTCCTCAGCCTTTACTCTGGGGTAGCTGGGGCCCAGTCCTTGAGTATCTCCCACTATATTCCATCAATGCTGGAGAGAGTCGAACAGTCTGGTAAGTCCACCCATGGTGTTGATATCAGCATCATCCTTCAAACCACACTTGTGAGGGCCATCTAACTTCTGTCCACTGTCATTCATTTGCTCCATGAATATTTACTGAGTATATGCTATGCGTCAGGCACTGTGCTAGGTGCTGAGGTACAAGAAGAAAAGGATAAGATTTATTTCCTTAAAAAACTCACAACCTCATGAGGGAGAAAGACACCTGAGCAGATAATCTCAGCATGATACAGTGAGCACTATGGGATCTGAAGGACTATGTAGTCACCTCCTGACCCAGCCAGGGCATCAGGGAAGCGTCCTGAGACAAGGAATCCATGAGCTGAGTCTTGGAGGATGAGTAAGAGTTAAGTGAAGAAACAGAAGGGTGTCCAGTCAGAGGGAATATCATGGACAAAAGATCAAGGAGGGGGAAGAGTGTAGTGGATGAGGGAGAGCTATAATCCATATGGGGAACCAAGTATGAAGAAGAGATAGAGGGAATGAGACCAGAAAGGCAGGCAAAAGCCACATCACGTAGGGCACTGTAAGCCTGCTAAGGTGCTTGAATTCCATCCTGTTCTATCCCGGAGGGCAGGGATCACCAAAGTTCTCCTGTAAAGGGAAGACGGCAATAATTTTGGGCCTAAAGGCCATCTGGTCTCCATTGCAACTACTCAGTTCTGCCTTCACAGTGCAGGAACAGTGAAAAATAATATGCAAAATCAAAAACAAAAATGTGGACATGGCTGGGTTCCAATAAAACTTTATTTATAAAAACAGGTCAAGGGCCAGATTTCACCTACAGGCAGGAGTCTGTTGACTCTTGAGGTGAGATGGGAAGCCACTGCAGCAAGATTTTTACTTTAAAGAGATCAGACGGGCTGAAGTGTAAAGGATGGATCGAGGGAGGATGGTATTGGAAACTCTTTGTCAGCATCTAGGACAGAAATGATGGCAGCCTGACTTACAGGTGTTGGCAGCGAGGATGGAAGCAAAGAGAACCAAGAGTATTTGGGGGAGAGAAGAATAAGAAAGACCTGGGGATCTGTTGACTATGAGGATGAAGGAGAGGGGATGATAGTCTGAGAAGACCCAGTTTGGGTGGCTTTATGAATGATAGGACCTCCAAATGATACTGATAACACAGTGTGGACAGGAAGGCAGAAACTTCCTCCCAGATATGTCAAGTTAAGACACCAGGGAGAGGTCATCTCCTCAGTGCAGACAATTAGATACGATGTCTCCATTTAAAACCTGGGAGAGCTTAAGAGCTGGAGGTTTAGACTGGGGTTTGCCCATTTACAGTGGGGGTATAAAATCACACGGGGATCATCTGGGATCAGGTAGAGAGCAAAGCAGCCAGGCGAGGGCATTACCCCATGACCCCCCACATTTGGGGGCTGGGAATGGGAAGTCAAAGACGAGAAGAGGTTTGAGGAGCCCCAAGGAGCAGAAACATCTACAAGGCTGAATGAACAGAGACGTGTTTGACACTTTGCCAACTTCTTAGTCCAGAGAAAGGCCAAGACCAGAGAACGTCCCCCGCATCTGTCCCTTCGGAAGCTGCTGACATGGTGAGGAAAGTTTCGACAAGTGATAGGGGCCAAGCTCTCAGTACAGACAGTGTGTATGGGACCCCATTTTGGAGAAGACTGACTCCAAAAGGGAGGAAAAGGAAGACCACAGTGGGGCTACAGGGTGAGGAAGAGGGTCTACAGTGAAGGAGGGAAAGCCTGATGTACTCTGAAGACAAGAAGGAAGTGGGGGAGAGGCCCCCCACTTTCACACTTTTCTAGCAAGGGCAGAGGCAGGGAAGGTCAGGCACACGGTGGGGGCCAAGGTGAGTGGACCCGTCCCTGGACGGCCCTGGCACCACCTGCTGCCAGAGGTTAGGAGAGAATCTAAGCCAAGTGTGACTGCTACCACCAACCGCATAAACTTCTCTGGGGGCCACAAAGGTAATTTAGTGTCTCCATCTCCAGAAGCTCTTGCATTTATCAGCAGCAGCTGCATGGCTCCTGGACTGTAAATCATAAGGCTTCAGGTATATTTCTCTTGGGTTGACGGCCTCTTATAAATAATGCAGGGAATGCTTTTATTTTTTTGGCAGAAGACTGCTTTCTCTCTCTCTTCTGTTAAAGTGACCTTCTTTTTCAGTCTAATTTGAAATGTCCAAGAGACTCATTTTTTGAGCCCCATGAGGTGCCAGGTGGCATGGGGCTGGGGATAGAGGAGTGCCATCCTCTTCTAAGCAGAAAGGACACAGGGACGATCTGGTAGCATCCAGCCAAGTTTAAAGTGCAAAAGCCCTTAGACTCACCAAATCACGCCCCCACGTGCATAAGAATGTGTGTGTGTGTGTGTGTGTGTGTGTGTGGGTGTCTGTCTGTCTGTCTGTTTTAAAGGCTTACAGGCTCAGAGTTAATACCAAGAAAATGCTGAAAGTGAAAGACGACGACTTTAATGAAATAAACAGTAGCATGACTTGAAGATCTTTTGTGGGACCGGAAAAAAATGAGACCAGCCTAGCCGTACTGATAAAGAAAGATTGCTAGAATATACTGTAGAGGGAAAGAAGCACAGGGTAAGAATTTATGTGGCACATAAGGTACATCCTATGTGCATTGATATCTTTTAAAAGCCCACAAATATGTTCTATATTCTAGAATATATGTATTATACAACAAATGTACTACAGGTGCACTTATGTTTAAAAATCCACAGGAAAAAAATGTGGAAGGGGACATACCGAACTGGAGAGTAGTAGATAACTTTAGGAAGGGAGCTGAGATTGGGGGCATGGTTAAGAGGATTTTAGCTTTAGGGGTACCTGAGTGACTCAGCCGGTTAAGCAACCGACTCTTGATTTCTGCTCACATCATGATCTCAGGGTCGTCAGACTGAGTCCCCGTCAGACTCTGCTGGATGTGGAGCATGCTTGAGATTCTTTCTCTCCCTCTCTGGCCCTTACCCCTCCCCCACTTGCATGCGTGTGCGCTCTCTCTCTCTCTAAAAAAAAAATAGGATTTTAGTCTTTTCTGTTATATTTTAAGTTCTTGAAGGGAGGAAGAATTCATAGATGACTTGTGCAGTTAGAAAGAGCTAGAAGGCACCTGAGCTCTAAGCTCAGACTTTCCTATAAATTTGGGTAAGATACTTCCCTCTGCAGACCTCTGTGTTCTCCCCATCTGCATAATGAGCAAAGCGGGTCAGATAATCCCAGCAGTTCCTTCCCACTCAGAAGTTCTCAGATCTTAAAATTGTAAACATGTTCCAAGGATAGTGCTCAAAATTTTCAGGGCTTCCTGCCGTGGGATCTGGCGCTCAGTAGGCATCTTCTGGATCGATGCTGAGTGTTGAATGATAATCCTCATGCAGTTTTAATATTAAGAACAGTTGTTTTCCAGTAAAATTTGCAGGATAAATGTCAGAGAGCCATGGTAGTGCAGGAAATCCAAATATAGGCTTTGGAGGGATTTGAATTTGGGCTTGAAGCCTGGCTTTTCTTACCTGCTGTGGGACACTGATCAGTTACCGACCCTCCATGAGTCACAGTCCATGCTGAGATGTGACCTCAACCGGACTCCACACTCAGGGACCCAATGTAGGGCTTCATCTCACGACCCTGAGATCATGACCTGAGCCAAAATCAGGTCAGATGCTTTACTGACTGAGCCACCCAGGTGCCTCCTCAACAGACATTTATTGAGCACCAACTGAATGCCAGTCCCTGGCAGGCAGACCAAAAGAAAACAAACAAGGAGCTTATGATCCCTCCTTGCCTGCTGCCCCATCACTGTACTTGGTGTAGGCACCACTGCTCTGAGGTGTACTGGGCCAAGCCCGAGGACTTGGAAAAGGAATAGGGAAGGAAAGGGGGCTAGGCTCTGGGCTGCCTGCGGGTGCCGAGGACAGACTCTGCCCAAGGCACAGCTATAGCAGTAAGGTAAGGCTGTGGGCTTTCGATCCCTCTTCTGTCACATGGGGGTAATGTCCATCTCCTGGGGTTCCTCTGGACATCAAGTAGATACCAACACTAACAAAGTGAATTTTCTTGAACTTGTTCTAGGTGCCAGGGCTGCTGAGCGATGACACCTTTGTGCATCATCTCATTAACCTGACAACAACCCAGGCTTCTTCACAAAGAAACATGGATAGAAACGTTAAGAAATCTCTCCCCAAATCTCGCTGCTGTAAGGGAACCAAGGGAGGGGAGAAGTCCACCTGCTGTGAGCTCAGCCCATGTACCCCCCCCCCCGACTCCCATCTCCCACTCAAATGGGTGACGAACAACTTAGAGCACAACCGGAAGGCTAAGGATCCTTATCATGCATGCTACTGCAGGTATGCCCCGGAGACGTTCAGGCTCCATTCCAGACCACCACGATAAAATATCTCAAAAAAGCGACTCAAATTCATTTCTGGGCTTTCCGGTGCACGTAAAGTTCTGTTTTCACTATCCTGTCGTCTATTAAATGTGCAATAGCTTTGTCTTATTAAAAAAGCATAATTAAGTACGTACCTTAGTGAAAAGATACTTTGTTGCTAATAATGCTAACTAACATCTGAGCTTTGAGCGGGTCATCTTGTTTTTGCTGGTGGAAGGTCTTGCCTCCAGGCTGATGGCTGCTGACGAATCAGGGGGTAGCTGCTGAAAGTTGGGGAAGGCTGTGGCAGTTCCTTAAAATAAGACAACACAACTTTTGCCATGTCAATGGACTCTCTCTTTCATGAAGGATTTCTTTGTAGCAGGTGATGGTGTTGGATAGCATGCTACCCATAGCAGAACTTCTTTCAAGATTGGAGTTTGTCCTCTCAAGCCCCACCGCTGCCTTATTTATGGTGTGTGTGGAACATTCTGAATGCTTTGTCATCATGTCAATATTCTTCCAGGATCCTCACCAGGAGAACTTCCCATCTCCAGACACCACCTTCTTTGCTCATCCCCGAGACACAAATCCTCATTGCTTTGAGTTTTCTCAAGAGTTCTGATCCCATCTTCAGGCTCCACATCTAATTCTAGTTCTCTTGCTTTTTCTACCCCATCTGCAGTCACTTCCTCCACTGAGGTCTCGAACCCCTCCAAGACCTCCAAAAAGGTTGGAATCAACCTCTTCCATACTCCTATTAACTGCTGTTTTCACCTCTCCCATGAACCAGGAATGTCCTTAGAGTTATCTAGAATGGTGAACCCCTTCCAGAAAGTTTCCAAAGGTTTACTTTGCCCAGACTCATCAGAGGACACATTATCTATGGAAGCTCTAGCCTTTCAAAAGTATTTCTTAAATAATAAGACCTGAGAGATGAAATGACTCCTTGGCCCACAGGCTGCAGGAATGGATGTTGTGTTAGTAAGCATGAAAACAACATTAATCCCGTACATCTCCAATCTATCCGAGCTCCTGGGTGACCAGGTGCACTGCCGGTGAGCAGTGGTACTCTGAAAGGCATCTCTTTTTTTTTTCTGAACAGCAGGTCTCAACGGTGGGCCCAAGATATTCAGTAAACTGTGTTGTAAACAGAGATGCTGTCATCTAGGGCTTTGCTGTTCCATTTACAGAGTACAGGTGGAGTAGTTGCAGCATCATTCTTCAGGGCCTTAGGGTTTGCAGAACAGGCAGTGGCTTCCAGTTAGAGGCCCCAGCTGCATTAGCCTCTTATAAGAGAGTCAGCCCATGTTTTGCAGCTTGGAAACCAGGCACTGACTTCTCCTCGCTAGCTACCAAAGTCCTCCATGGCATCTTCCTCAGATAGGATGCTCTTACATCAACACTGAATATCTGTTGTTAAGTATAGCCACCTTCATGGATGATCTGAGCTGGAGCTTCTGGAGAACTTGTTGCAGCTTCTACATGAGCACCTGCTGCTGCCCTTTGTGCTTCTGTGTTATGGAGATGGCATCTTTCCTTAAACCTCGTAAACCAACCTTGGCTACCTTCAGACGCTCCTTCTGCAGCCCCTCACCTCTCTCAGCCTTCAGAGAATGGAAGGGAGTCAGGGCCTTGCTCTGGGTTTTGTTTCAGCTTCAGGGAGTGTTGTGCCGTGTTTGATCTTCCATCCAGACCACGCAGCTTTCTCCAGATCAGCAAGAAGGCTGTTTATTTTTTTTTATCAGTCATCTGTTCCCCAGAGTCATGCTTGTCATTTCCTTCAAGATCTCTTCCTTTGTGTCCAGCATATGCCCAAGTGTTTGGCACAAGAGACCCAGCTTTTAGTTCTCTTGGAACTTATGACGTGCCTTCCTCACTACGCTGAATCATTTCTAGCTTTTGATTTAAAGTGAGAGTCATGTGATTTTCCCATTCCCTTGGACACTTAGAGGCCCCCATAGGGTTATTAATGGGCCTAATTTCGATGTTGTTATGTCTCAGAGAATAGGGAGAGGAGAGGGAGAGAGATAAGAAGAACGGCTGGTCAGCAGAGCAATCAGAACACACATTTACTGATTAAGTTTGCCATCTTATACGGACATGTTATCCGTGGTGCCCCAGAATAATTACAACAGTAACATCAAAGATCATTGATCACAAATCATCATAGCAAATATAATAGTAAGGAGAGAGTTTGAAATTGTGCAAGAATTACTAAATGTGACACAGAGAGACAGAGCAAATGCTGTTGGATAAATGACACTGAATGACTCAACAAGCCTCTGGTTTGTAAGAAATGTGATATCCGACCATGCAATACCATGAACACAATAACAGTGAGGTATGTTTGTCCAGCTATTAATCACAAAACTCAAATATTGTGTTAATGATCATTCCTATCCGGTTATGGCCACCCCCAGTGCTGTTTCTGTTGCCTTCTACACTGGCTGATGGGGGAAAACAGGGGTATGTATTTATCAGGAGAGAAAAAGTCCTCATCCTTTGGGGTTCACAGTGGAGATGGCCCTTTCTCCATACAGGCCTTTGTTTTTAATTAAGAGCAGTAATCAGATAATCTTGCTTTAATTAACTCCCCAGATGCAGCCCCACTCTTAGAGCCTCTGATATTTTCAACGTCAAATTTTTCAGCCTAAGATTATCTGCAGGCATGCGTCAGACATTTGCCATTTGCTGAATATGCCCAAAAGGTTAGTGTGAACTTCCACCCCCTTCTTTTTGTAGAGACGGTACCCCCACCTCCTTCAGAGCAAACACATTTCAAGTCAGGAAGGGGTTGTCTGCATTTTTTCCTTGAGTCTGGGACTTTTCTTTCTACTTTATCACATTGGTTCTCCTGTTATCACAAAAGCAGTGTGCATTTCATCTTAATTACGCATCTGCTTAATCCATAATTTCTGATTTATGGCCATTAGCTCCTAATTACAAGAGGGCCGCCCTTGAAAAGGAAAACCAAATGAGCTGAGAGAAACGAAGCTGGCAGAAAAACAAGAGTAAAGATGGATTTAAGTCCTAAACTAAGAGTGACTCCCAAGGCCCGGTTGTCAGAGGAACCTATTGTTGGCAATCCTACAGATCTGCAAGAGTTTTATCTCAGGCCGTAACTGGATCCATCTCCCTCTGTGGTGGGGAGAATATAAAACCTTGACATTCAGAACAAAACTAAAATCTCTGAGGGAGAAATCATCCAGCCTAACTGTCTCAATACTGATTTGCCATTAAAAAAAAACTCCAAAATACAGAAATGCTTAAATGAATAGGTTTACAAAAGAAAACTTTAAATCCAGAACAATCTATAAATTGTAGACAAGTAGGCCTTGCTTTAGATAGAAGGCAACTATAATAAATCCACAGTTATTTTTAAAAATGTTCACCACATGCTATTTAAAAATCATCCGGAGAACCATCTTTAGGGAGGGGGGCATCATATCTTCATCATTTCAACAGTTTAGAGCAGTAAACAGAATTATATTTCCTATTGCCCAGATAAGGAAACGAAGGCTCGGAGAAGATAACCAACCTGCCTAAAGCTGTTCAGCTAAAAAGTGGCAGGATCATAGCTCACACTGTCCATGGCCATGCTTCTCCTTGCCTTAGCTGGAGAAGATGGAAGTCATGAAAAACAGCCTTCAAAGTATGAGATTCTTCAAGCTACTGGCCATCCAGAGGCAGCAGGGACATACTCTTACCTGGAGCTGAGGATGGGGCTGCTGCTGGCTGACTGTCGAGAGGGAGTCCTCATGATATCTGTGCCCAGGGACAGAGTACAACTCAACCAGGACTGCAGACTGCCCTCTGGCTGGGAGCTGAGGACAGAGACGTTATCTCTGGAACCAGAAGACAGGATGCCGTCATCACGATGACAACCACAGTAACAGCAATAACTAGATAGTCACCACTAAGCTTCAGCCAGGCATGTGCTAAGGTGCTGTATATGCAAGAACTTCATCAGTGCTCAGAGTACCATCCCTGAGAGATGGGAGCCAGTGCTGTCCCCATTACATAGGTGAGAGTAATGGGATTCGAGGAGGCCAACTTGGTTCTTGCCAAGGTCACCCACTTAGCCAGTGATGAAGGTGGAATACAAACCCTGGTCTCTGTGATTCCAGTGCCCATGATGCTAACTGCTGCTCCCTTTGGGGAGGTAAATACTCTGATACAGATGTTGAGACAACTCTGATTTTAGAGTAAAATTTGGCATTGAATTTTACACCAAATGATATGTCCATGAAATATGTCAAGGGTTAACTCTCTGCCTGCCCTAACCAGAATATCTTTGTAGACAGAGACTTTACTTTTATGTTCCCTAATTCTGAAATAAGGCCTTGTGTGGGCCTGTCATAGATGTGGGTACTCAATGATTATTTTATTTTCTGGTTTATATACTCATGCAACTGTATCTATTGATATCTATACCAATACTGATATGTATATCATTATGTTTACCTATACCACTATTTGTGTCTGTCTATAAATTCATTTGCTTGTTTATGGAACACTCTATGCAGGGCACCAGGGGAAGGATCTGTAAACATGAACCCAACATTGACCCTGTCCTCAAGACTCCATCTTAGCAGAGTACACACCTATAGAAATAAGCATATAATAAAGGTGAAAATTATCAATACAACATAGAGGGACACAAAGGAGGAGGATAAGGAAGGAGCATTGTTTTAATCCTTGGAGACATAAGGGAAGGCATTAAGTAATGATAGTTGAGTCACAACTTGTCTGGGTTGAGTCTTGACCATGAAGAACCTGGAGAAAGGAATTTGAGCTGGAAGGAACAGCATACACATAGATAAGGAGGTTGGAAAGGGACAGGGCATGGATGATATGGAAAGAAGGAGTCCCAGATAGAGAGGGAAGTAAGGATCAGATATGTGTGGGTCTCAAATGCCAATCTATAAAGTCTATTCTGAGGCAATAAGGAGCCATTGAAGGTATTTGAGGGGGATGGTGGTAGGATATGTCATGGGCTCCTCTCTGTCTAAAACAAGTTGCACCATTCAATAACATGTCCCCAGTGCCATATGTTATGACCATGGAGTCTGAGCTATCATAGGCATTGCCAGTAATTCTCCAAGTGGGCATGGATGTTCCCTCTGCACACGGGACACAGAGAGCCAGGGGCTGGTTCTTGACTTCAATGTTAACTGTTCAGTTCTCCTCAGGGTTAACTTACATCTCTTTTCTGTTGCTGCTACAGTCCACTGCTGTCTGGACACTAGAAGGAGACACAAAAAAGAGCCTGTCATTCTTGAGCTGCCAGGGGAAGAATGTGGCCTTTGGTGTCAGACCAACTTGGGTTTGAGTCCCACTTCCAACCTTTGCTGCTGTGTGATCTCAGGAAAGTCACTCACCTTCTCTGACCCTCTATATTCCTTCGTAAAATGTGTTTCGGAATGGGGCTGAGTGGTGGAGTGCATGCTTCCTGTGAAGCGAGATAACCCCTATCAAGATCTCAGCATGGTTCTTGACAAATAAATAGTGTTGCTTAAAAGGCAACAACCATTATCTCTGCTCTTGCTTTAGGACAACCCGTACTGCTATTATTAACAGCATCATTACTGTCAACTGCAGTGTGTTTGCCTTATGTTCTTTGTGAGTGCTAGCAAATCAGACAAGAGGGCAGGAGTCCAGCTTTCCAAGGCTTTCTGGGAAACTCTGAGACTAATTACACGAGTAGCTATTCTGGAGGGAATGTCCCTTCATTCAACAAATACACTTTCCACAAGATCTCATCTAACCATCCCGCCTAGGTCCATTTAGGGAACAAGGAAACTGGCTCCCTTGTTCAAGGTCACACACCATTGAATCCCAGGTCTGTAAGAGCTATTAACTTCGTGCTCTTAACCAGAAGGTTAAGAGCCCAGTGTGCAAGGGTAGGCGCCAAACCATGACCTCAGATGCCTCAGATGCCTCAGACCTCATTTGAATCCTAGGTTCACAGGCCAGGGCCTCCCAGATTTATTCTTTATGTGGAATCTGGAGAATTCCTTCATTAGAAAACGTGATCGCTTTTCCAAGGGATGTACCTGTGTCTCCTTGGTCCCTACCCTCAAGAGCTGGTCAGTCTCTGGGCTTTTATTCACAACTGTCTGGCCCCACCAGGACTGCAAGAGGCCCTTATGAACCAAGAGCATGTCTTATTCATCCCTTTGGCCCCAGGGCTCAGGCCAGACCAGATTTTCTCTCAGATAATGCTTTGAGAATTCAATGACCTTCAGCCATGGGCCAAATCCAACTGACAGATGTCTTTATAAATAAAGTTTTATTAAAACACAGCCATAGTGACTCATTTCCATTTTGCCAATGACTGCTTTTGCTCTACAGTAGCAGTGTAGTTGCAAGAAAGATCACAGGGCCCCCCAAAAATAACATACCACTTGGCCTTTTTTTTTTTTAAGTTTTTAAAAGATTTTATTTATTTATTTGACAGAGAGAGATCACAAGTAGGTGGAGAGGCAGACAGAGAAAGGAGGAAGCAGGCTTCCTGCTGAGCAGAGAGCCCAATGTGGGGCTTGATCCCAGGACCCTGGGATCATGACCTGAGCTGAAGGCAGAGGCTTAAACCCACTGAGCCACCCAGGTGCCCCCCACTTAGCCTTTTAAAGAAAAGTTTGCTGTGTCCTCTCCAGTGTCACAAAAGTGGCTTTTTTGAATGACCCTAGGAGAGGAAGAATAACGACCCCAGAGAAGTCAACATCCTAATCCTCGATCCCAAGATTGTTAGGTTCCTGTAGCTGACTTTGTTGATGGAAGGGTTATAAGTCAAGGTGTGTTAGTATTCTTTACCAACTGGAAAAGGGAAGGAAATTCATCCCTAGAGTCTTTAGAAGGAGGACACCCCTTCTGAAACCTTGATTAGCCCAGGAAGATCAGATCCTCCTTAGGCTTCTAATCAACAGAACCATAAGGTAATAAAATCTGTGTTGGTTTAAGACACTAAGTTTGTGACAATTTGCTATGGCACCCCCTCCCAAAAAGGCAATAGGACAAATGTGTCTTTGATGAGTGACCTTGAATCTTCTCAGGGACCTATGTGCCAAGTGTTGATGCGATGTTTAACCAACTTAAAAACACCACTTCATGAACTGAAACCATCCATGGGAGTAGGACCAAACTCTGATCCTGCTGGAGACCTGAGTCTTTCTATGGCTCTGCTGGGTGGGGGATGTGGACAGAATAAGAGACGAAGAGAAAAGACAACCAAATCCTAGAGGACTCTCTGGGTGGCCCAGCCTCCCCTCCTTCCCTGCCTGGGATCTCAGTCTCCCCATTTGTGAATTAAAAGAGTTTGGGCCGGGGCGCCTGGGTGGCTCAGTGGGTTAAGCCACTGCCTTCGGCTCAGGTCATGATCTCAGGGTCCTGGGATCGAGTCCCACATCGGGCTCTCTGCTCAGCAGGGAGCCTGCTTCCTCCTCTCTCTGCTTGCCTCTCTGCCTACTTGTGCTCTCTCTCTGTCAAATAAATAAATAAATAAAAATCTTAAAAAAAAAAAAAAAGTTTGGGCCAATGAGCTAAGGCCTCGTCCAGCTTGGAAAGAGAGCACTT
Source organism: Mustela putorius furo (assembly GCF_011764305.1). Lineage (NCBI taxonomy): Eukaryota > Metazoa > Chordata > Mammalia > Carnivora > Mustelidae > Mustela > Mustela putorius. The sequence continues at coordinate 933,161 of NW_025421422.1, read as the reverse complement.
GTCATTAAGGGAGGAGTTCTGGGGCTTATTTCTAAGGATATATATCTTTTTAAAATTTTATTTATTTATTTGACAGACAGAGATCACAGGCAGAGAGGTACGCAGAGAGAGGAAGGGGGAAGCAGGCTTTCTGCCGAGCAGAGAGCTGGATTTGGGGCTCGATCCCAGGACCCTGAGATCATGACCTTAGCTGAAGGCAGAGGCTTAACCCACTGAGCCACCCAAACGCCCCTCTAAGGATATTTTATAGGACTATGGAACTTCCACTTCTGCTTCTCTGAATGCACACTGACTCAAATTTTAGCTCAATACCTGAGAGTTCACGGTATCATCTAGACCTCAAGCCTGGACACCCCCCTCCCTTGAACTACTTGGGCACAGACCCCAGGCTAAGGACACTGGTTCCAGCTGACCAGAAAAGCTAAGGATGTCTTTAGCTAAGGAAGCTAAGGACAAGACCCTTGGGAAGCAGAGAGGTTCAGTGAATAGGGTTTGATCTTCTAGAATGTTGATTGAAAAAAAAAAAAAAATGAAGACACCTGTGGCCCAAGCCATTGCATTGTAAACGGTGTGTCTTGATAGAGAGGCTTAGTTATACCCAGAATAAGTTTTCTTGTAGTCATAGGCTGGGAGAATGAGCAAAGGCTGGTGGCAGTAGAGGTGGGATTTGGGCATGTTGTTTGTGTGTGTGTGGGGGGGGTTCTTCAAGCCCATTTCCCACCCCAGGATTCCAGGACTCTGGATTAAAAGAGGCTGTGCTCACAGCTTCCTAGTAGGTGTCCAGGAAACCCAACCTCTCCACAATACTAAAGCAGCTTGCCTTGAGCTCTGCAGTAGCGAAGCTCTTTTTGACATACTTCATTTGGCTGAACAACAATCTTTAATGCAATTCAGCCCAGAAAAGTCTTTATGGGAGAAGATCACTAATCAAAGCACATGCTGGTGTTAATTTGTGACCCGCTAGTCACCCTGGCTGATTCCATACGTGTGAGCCCCATGGCTGAAGTCAGCATTTAAATTTATCCCCTTATGAAAGGGCTCTCCCCTCACCCCAGAATAAAGAGGCATTCACTTCGAGATGTCTTCTCTCTGCTCCTTCCCGCCCACTTCCTGCTGTCCACTTTGCTATGTGCCCCAGAGGCTGATCTCTATGGGCCACATCCATGGGGCCACCCCTTGGGTGTGGCCAGTAGGGAATTAGGATAGCCACTGGAGGGGAGGAAGGAAGAGAGGAACCTGGAGTATTTATTCTACCTACTGCTTCTCCTGGCGTTGGCTCTAGCCCTCAACCAAAAGCCAGAGCTCCCCCTGCCCAACAGCCCTTGCTGGAAGTTCCCAGAATGGCTATGAGCCCCTGAGTGCTGTACCATGTTTGATGCCTCCCTACACAGGGCCCATATCTTTGCAAATAGTCCCTTTATTAGACCCCTTCCTTTGGGACGTGTCTGGGGTTCCTGCCAGACTCTGACTATTGCAATAGCTAATCTCAGAGCTGGTTTCTGCCTTCACAGAAAGCACTGGGTTTTCTGAGCCTATATATATATATTTTTCTGAATATATATATATATATATATATATATGTATTTTTTTTTAATGAGAAACAAGCAGGCAGCAGGTGTGACCCATCACTGCTGTATCAACGACGATTATACCCTTTATCACCATGTAGGGGAAAAAAATGGTGAAGAATCTAAAGAAGCAATCTTGTAAGAGCATAAGATTATCAGCAATCCTTATAAGTGCCTTCCAAGCCCGTGACTCGAAGAGAACCAGCCATGAGAAATAAAAAGATATCGGTATAAATGCTTCTTGAAAATAATCCTACACTTCTATAGACATTTTAATCTGTGTACTGGTTGCTTTTGCCTGTGAACCCATGCCACTGAATTTTCACAGAACTGCTGAGGTTAAAGTCAAGGTCTGCTGGGCGTTCTGCTTGTCAGCTTCTGATCTATTACCATCCAGGCTGAGGGCGGTGTCTGGCCCAAACCCCATACCACCCGCCATCTTAGAAGGTCTCAACAAAACAGAGTATGTTTAAAATAAAGATGCTGGGTTGAGGAGGGTTTCTGGAAACCACATCACACCTTATAAAATGCAGAAGGCACTTAACAGCTTTCCCTGTGGTGGTCTACAGCTTGGAGGTAGGGGGAGGGGAAAGGCATTCAGGCAGAAACAGGAGTTTTGTTTGGCGTGATCCCAAGACTCACTGAACCAGATGGGTAGAAATCCCCACCAGAGTGACTTCACAAGTCACAGATTATTATTGGTCCTGGTAGACACTGGAGTTTGTGCACCATGGTCTACAGAGGCCTTGTGTTCTGGGAGACCTTACAGGGGGCTTCCAAGGGGTTATGGAGAGAGCCTGAGTAGGGAGGCCTGAGCTTGAACCTTCATCTCTGTACTCCATGCTAAGCTAGAATTTTCTCTAAGAGTTTATGCTGATGTAAAAAAAAAGGGGGGGGGGAGTTCCACTTAAGAGGGAATTTGAAATCCACTGACACTTTTACCCTATGAAGAAAAAGTCTCTGGGCTGTGAGCTCCATGTTTGCCTATTTCTTACTTTTACCTCCTGTCTTAACAGGGAAGGTAAAGGGCTGCCTGGGTGGCTTAGTTGGTTAAGCATCTGCCTTCAGCTCAGGTCATGATCTTGGAGTCCCAGGATCGAGCCCTGCATTGGGCTCTCTGCTCGGTGGGGAGCCTGCTTCTCCCTCACCCCACTTATGCTCTCTCTCTCAAATAAATAAATAAAATCTTTAAAAACAAAACATGGAAGGTGAATACGGATGGCAATGACAAAGACTTTAATGTGTTGATTGGACTGGCAGAGGCCCAGGAAGGGCAGATGACCTGGTCCAGATCTTGTCGGTGGTAGAGCCAGGACAGAACCTTTCCTCCTGACCTATTGGTGGCTCTTTCTCTCACCTTTGGTCCATGTGGTTTTCAAAGAACTTGTGCCAGGCATTGGTGGACAGGGGCTTGCTGATAGGCAAGGTAATTAATTAGATGTCTTCTGTCGTATTCTTTTGGCATGAATCCTTGTCAGACAATTCCTGTCTAAATGCACACATTGCCTGGGAAGTAACAAAAGAAGGCACTGGCTCCCAGCCACAGTGACAGACACACATGCACCTGTGTGACAGGCCAGTTACTTGGCAAAGAACAAAGACCTTGACAAGAGAAAGGGGGAAGAAGGAGTACCTGGGACATAACAGCAGAGCCTGCGCATTGGAAGTGTGGGAGGTGAAGTTGGCCTGGAGGACATCATGGCCCCAACACTTGCTGGGTGAACCCAAGCCAGCTCCTCAACTTCTCTGAGTCTAGCATCCTTGTCCATAAAATACGTATCAACCTCAAAAGTTGTGAGAACCATATCTGGTGCACAACCTTGCACCAAGTCAATCCTCAGCAGAGAATATCTCTCATCCCAATAACCATCATTTCCCATAAGGCACGAGCAGATAAACTAGGTTGGAGCCCTGACTCCCCGTGAACCCTATTAGCTGGGTATCCAGGCCTCCTAAGCTAGAAGGACACTTGGAAAGCCAGATGGTTTCTAGGATGTCATTTAAACGTGAGTTATCCGTGTTGTCATTGCAAATGGTGTATCAACCTTCTCAGAATGACAGAAAGATGCTTTAAGCTGTTCCCCCAGGCCTTGGGCATACTTATTACTCAGACAGGGGAGCTCAGAGAGTGCAAATTAGAAGGTAAGGGAGTTTTAGGAAAAGTAATGTGAGCAGTTCCAAAGCCTGCCCTCCTAGGTAGCAGGAAGCTTTAGAGTCCGGCCAGAGTCTAGGCCCACTGATAAATAAATCAACTCAGAATGATGCCCTCAGTGGCAGCGGCCACCTTTGGTGAGACCCACATCTTCCTTCTTATCCTACTGCAGCCTAATTTTATCCCAGTTAAAAGGATGTATGTTGAGAAACATACAGCTTATATGCAACACAACAACAAAAGACACCTTTCCAGAGCATTCGATTCTGACCGGGCCAGCTGGAATTGATGCACTCTCAGCTGACCTAGGAGTCAGAGGTCATCCGTTGACTTCTTCACACACCACCCCCCTGCACCCCAAACCCCCAGAAAGATGACGGGCAGAGCAGTGCAGACCCTGAGCCAGGAAGAGACAAGGCTTTCAGCTGATGCATCCCTCCCTCCATGAGTAATGAGCATGCTCCGGGCCCCAGGGGACCAGCTTAAAGGATTTCCCCATTAATCTGAGAGGGTTGATGCCATGATCTAAGGCATAACACAGAGCCCGAGTGCAGGATGGCACATGTTTAAATTCCACCACACGGGCCACCTGGCTTTCTGAGCATGTAACCGTGTTTCCAGCCTGGAAGGCCTGTTACGCTCGGATCTAATTCCCAACATGGGGAAATGTGACTTTTAATAATTTGAACAAGTCTCTTAAAAAACCTTACCTCCAGCAGAAATACCACACACACACTCTCTCTTGCTCTCCCCTCAGGGTGGGTGCGAGTCCTAATTGAGAGCTCAGTTTGGAGAGGTACCTCACCGAATCCCTCGGGCTCCCATCCAACCCACAGACATCCCCCAGATGACGAGACAATTAAGCAGAAGTACAGGCAGAGAGGGATGGGGAAGAGGACAGGCTCCTACCAGGGATAGGAGTTGGGGCTCCGCTTTGGATGGTGCCTCCCTGCAGCCCAGCAAGGCATGGATTGCCTTTTATTGCTGAGAATCAGTTTAACTGCAGTGCAATTAAATGCACTGAGACTTCTTTGCGTGCAATTCTCCCCCCGGTCACCCCCCTATTCTCATGCTACGGGGGAAATCTCAGCTCTGCATCTCTTTTAAATCCAAGTTAGAGGGCAGAGAGTCAGGACAAAGTCCTCCTGAGACAGAAAATTGTGAAAAAGCAAACAGGAAGCTGGGGTTCAGGTGTTCAGAGGGTATTCCCGGGGACCCGGGGTCTGGAGCTCAGAAAAGCTGGATGGGTATGAACAAGAGGAAAGAGGTAAAGGTACCTCCTATCAAGGTGAAGGTGAGGGCAGGGTCCCTTTAAGGCTCAAGAGGGGCCCCTATAAGCTGAGACCAGAGTGATGCCTGTGACCCTCCATGACCTCACCCCTGGGATTTCACTCCCCAGGCAAGAAGATGATCCCTGCTTCTGACACACCTTCTGTTCAGCATCTACCCACACCTCCAAGCATGGGTCCTCTGCCTCTTTCCTATTTTGTTATTTTGATAACTTCCATTTATTTCATTAATAACGTTCATGTATTAGAAAAACAATCTGAACACCCCAAAATCAAAGAATCCAGTAAAAGGTGGGCAGAAGATACAAACAGACATTTCTCCAAAGAAGACACATGAAAAGATGCTCAACATCCCTCATCATCAGGAAATGCGTATCAAGACCTCAATTAGCTCTCACCTCATACCTGTCACAATGGCTAAAACCAAAAGGACAAGAAACAACAAGTGTTGGCAAGAATGTGGAGAAAAGGGAACCCTCGTGCATTATTGGGATAGCCACTGTGGAAAATGGTAGGGAGGGTCCTCAAAAAATTAAAAATAGAAATAGCCTATAATCCAGTAATCTCACTACTGAGTGCTTACCGAAAGAATATGAAAACATTAATTCAAAGGCATACATGCAACCCTTTGTTCATGGCAGCATTATCTATGATAGTCAAATTTTGGAAGGAACTCAAGTTTCCATCAATAGACAATGGATAAAGAAACTGTTATACACATGTATACACACACACACACACACACACAGAAATATTACTCAGCCATCAAAAAGGATGAAATCTTGCCATTTGCAATGACATGGATGGAGTTAGAGAGTATTATGCTAAGTGGAATTAGTCAATCAGAGAAAGACAAACACTGTATGATCTCACTCCTATGAGAAATTGAAAAAAAAGATGATGCCCAAATGTGCAAAGGGAAAAAAGAAAAGAGAAAGGTAAGCCAAGAAACTGACCCTTACCTCTAGAGAATGAACTGATGGCTGCCAGAGGGGAGGTGGGCAGGTGTGGAGGGATAAGTGTAATAGGGATTAAGAGCACACTTATGCTGACAAGCACTGAATAATGTATAGAATCATTCAATCACTGTATTGTACACTGGAAATTAATAGAGCCCTGTATGTAACTATACTGAAATTAAAATAAAAACTTAAAAAAAAAAGAAAGAAAGAAAAGCTGGGAGCCTGGATGGCTCAGTCAGTTAAGCGTCTGACTCTTGGTGTCACTCACATCATGATCTCAGGGTTGTGGGATCGAGCCCCATATCAGGCTCTGTGCTGAGCATGGAGCCTCTTTGTTTATCTCTCTCCCACCCCCAACTTGTGCTTGCTCTCTTAAAAAAAAAAAAAAAGTTGGGGGGAAAGAAAAATAATCTCTGGCTGTAAGTAAAAATGGTTCCAAAGTTTTACTCATTGGTTAAAAAAACAAAAACAAAAATTAGTATATATAACCATTAATTCTCACTATAATTAATGTGATAGTATTAATGTCTTTATTGGAAAAGTCAACCCCAGCATCGAGTGGGTTATATTGATGAGGGTTTGTAATTATAGGCGCGAGTTCTGCCAGGACACTAATAAGGCCGCAGGGAGGTGGTGAATGGGACATCCTCAATGTAATCCTGAGTCAGGAAGCAGGGGCAACACCAGTAGTGGCTGTTTCACCCAAATTTAGTGGCCATGCAAATTAGCAGGGCATGGTGGTGATACTTTGTGCATGGAAGCTATTTTTGCACAAACTGAGATTTCTCAAATGAAGCCCTTTACTTAGAGGCAAGGACGTGGAGAGCCCTCTGGGTCTCCATCGGACTGATTCTGAGCATGAACATCATTACGGAAAAGTCCAAGGTTACACATCTCTGAGCCGTTTATGACCAGCCTGGAACCGCATCAAGGAAAGGACATGTTCACATTCTAAAATCAGGTGTGTAAAGTCCCTAACTTAGGGGCACCTGGGTGGCTCAGTCCGTTAAGCGACTGACTCTGGCTTCAGCTCACGTGGTGATCTTAGGGTCATGAGATCGAGCTCCCCAGTGGGCTCAACCCTTAGCACAGAGTCTGCTTAGGACTCGCTCTTTCCTTCTCCCCCTGCCCCTTCACCCTGCTCTCTCTCTCTAAAATAAATAAATCACCTTAAAGAAATAATAAGATAAAGTCTATAACTTCAGTAGCAATGCCTTCTATCAGTATTAGAATGTTGATGTGTTTCCTTCCGGGGCTTTTTTTCCTTGACCAGGCATGGTCAGCTCAATCCGTTCTTCCTGCTGGCTAACCCATAGCTGACTTACACCACTGTTTTCCTCACCGCCCATCTCCCGCCTACACCTCTCAGCAGCTTGCCCCTGCTTCACCCTATTAAGGGGATGCAACAGGCAAAGGTCTAGGGTAGGATACTCAGCAGTCCTGGGTTCTCACCTGGTACACGATGCTAATTTGCTGTGTGACCTTCAACCTCTCTCAGGGTCCTCAAGGAAGTGGAGAGAATTGCATTCATGGTCTGATATTGGGATTGTCCTGGCTACAACAGGAATCATCCCGCAGAGAGACAAAGACCAAGAGGGAGTAGTGGCCAATGCAGTCCATGCAGGTGTGTGTAGGGAGGGAGGCACATCTGAAGGTTAGGCTAAGATACATTATTTCTTACCAAAGCAATGCAAAGAAAATGTCTTTTCTTGCTGCCCAGACTTTGTGGCAAAGGCTGGGATATGGGGCAGAGAAGCTGCAGCCAGCCAGACAGCTGTGGTTTCCAGAGAAGTAACATGCCAACATTACAAAAGCAGCTCTGGGGAATAGGATGCTATGGGTCACCTGCAGGGGCTGGACAGCCCAGGCCCATGTGCCCACCTGGGACACCTCGAACTCCCTCCAGGTGAGCAGCCCACCCATGGCCTGTGGCAGCTCGAGATTTGAGTTGAGATGGTCAGAAGCAACCTGTCTTCTGGGAAAGGAGAGAAACCCTGACACTGAATTTGAGTGGTCTGGCCCATTACCAGCTGTCTCATTTTTGTGTCTCTGAATCAGCTGTTGCCTCTGTGAAGAGATGCCCCTTACGTGCACAAACACCACTTACACTCTGATGGCCCATGTGCACTCTTGGCACTGTTCTAAGTGGTGTCCATCTGGCACCTCATTTGACCCTCACTGACAACCTTATGAGGAAGGCAGTGGGTTCAGCACATGAAAGGTCAATCTGTGCATCTAAGGTAGTCAAAATAAAGCCACTTGAGTGGTTAGTCCAAAGTATTATGTCCATTTTGCATGTGAAATAATGCACTTGGCCCCCAGAGGTTACCTCTCCGTGTCACTGTCGCTGGACGCCACCTCCTCCAAGGCTGCCTGCAGGTCAGCGATCCGCCGGATGGACGTCTCCAGGTCTGTCTGGAGGGTCTGTCTCACTGCTGCGAGCTCCTCCACATACTTCTCCTGGAGACAGAGACCACAAGCACATGTTGGCCTTGGACAAGAACCCATTCACTGGCCAGAGCTTCTGGGGAGCTACACTTCATGTTCACTGAGCACCTGTATGTATGTAACGGACAGCCCCTCTCTATACAGATGGGCTTATGGACCCTCAGACAGATGCTTTTAATTTTATAGAGCACATGGATGTTTTGGGGGGCCATGGTGGCATGACCCACAGACAGAGGCAGCAAGGGCAACAATGGGCAAGCCAGAGGGGCTCCTCCCAGAGCAAGCAGACACCACTGCCATTTACAAAATACTTTTTGTGCCTGGCACTGTGTCAAGTATCTTACCCTGATTACCTCCCTCACTGCTCAAAAGTCTGGCAGATGGGTTACTAGTCTTGTTCCCATTTTGCAGATGGGAAACTGAGGCCCAGGGAAGCATGGCACTCCAGCTTGGTGCCCCTGACTGGTGCCTCTGAGGGTTCATCCTTCTCCTCTCTGATCCTGCCTTAATTGGATTCTGTGCAGACTCTGGAAAACCTCTGATTTCCATTCGCAGCCTATGTCATCCACCACTACCATTTATCACAATGATCATCAACTAAGGATGATTCTGCCAGCCCCCTCACTCCCTAGCCCAGGAGACCCTGAGCAATGCCTAGAGACATTTTTGTTGTCACAGTTTGTCGGGGGTTGGGGGGCAGTGTGCTACTGGCATGAGCAGGTAGAAACAGGGACGCTGTCTGACACCTGACAAGGCAAGAGACAACCCCCTCCACCAGGAATGGCCTCATCCAAATGTCCATCGTGCCCAGTCTGAGAAACCTTGGCTTAAACCTACAGGGGATCACTCAAAAGGCAGAGTAAGATCTCTCCCAGAGGATGCAGGGAGAAGCTGAAAGCAGCCTCATCATCTAACAACGGGGAATGGGGGATCACAGCATGTCTCTTTGATGCCATTAGGCACACATTAACATTTGAAATAAGGATTGTGGCAGCATAGAATGCTTCTGCGGAATAATGTTAAGCAAACGGAATAGCACAGGGAATATCATACCCCCATCTATCTGCAAATAACACACATACAATTGGAAAAACACTTTGGAAGCTGGTGATACTTAAAGATGAGGAAGAAGAGGGGGATTATAGTCAAAATTTTTCTTTTAAGCCATTCTAATTATGTAAGGATTACTTGTTGACTCTTGTTTTATTTTTGTTATTTTTTTTAAAGTGGTCTCCAGGCTCAGCATGGAACCAGCATGGGGCTTGAATTCAGGACCCTGAGATTAAGACCTGGGCTAAGATTGAAAGTAGGACTCCGAACTGACTGAGCCACCCAGGCACCCCTGTTGATTGTTGCTTTAAGGAACATATACCAACTGCTGAGAATGTGAAAGGGTGAAAATAGAAAGATTTAGGGTCAGATCTAAGTGTTGTTCCCAGCTGCCCATTTAACCAGCTGCCCATTAAACTGTCTGGAACAGTTTACAGTGCCTCTGTGAGCCCATGATTGTTTTCTTTCTGTTGCAGATGAAGAAATGGAGGCCCGCAGAGTCAGAAGTCAGTAACGTGCAGAGCCCGAATTTGAAGACCAGTCTTGCAGGTGATCTTTCTGGGGTTACATGTGCACACCGCCCAGTGCAATTCTGGGAGGACCAGGGCTGCTCCCCCATTAAGGGGACACCCACAGCTCCCCTTTGCAGAGTGGCTGGTCTATTCATGGTATGGTGGGCCTGTGCATTTCATATGATTTTGAGGTTTTCCAATTTTAATGAGACAGAGAGAAAGCGAGAGCAAAGACTGAGATGGCTCAGGGCTGACTGGAGCTGAGAAGCAGCAGCGTGGAGAGAGGTGGGGGGGGTTGGTGACAAGGGGCTGGCAGTGCGCTATAGCTGATTGAAGTTGCCAGCTGTAAAATCCCCATCTTGGTGCTGACAAGGTGAGAGCCAGTCCAAGGCAGGGGCCCCCAGGCAGGAGGCCAGTGGACTGTCACAGGAAATAACACACGCTGGGGGAATGGCTGGGGGAATGGCTGGCGTTTGCCTCTGGACGCTGGCGTGTCAGCTCCTAAAGACACCTAGAAAAATGACCAGGCACAAAGTCCTCAGCCGCTTAGAGAAGCACTTGTTGAGCTCAGCTCCCACCTAGGGCAACAGAATCGACCACAGTCTCCCAGGAGACAGGACACCTGTGTCTTTGTAAGACGCGGAGATGCTAGCCGAAGTCCAAGTCCGGACCGTTTTAGGCATGGGGTGAATGTTTATTTTGGAGCTAAGGAAAGCGAGAGCAGAGCAGCAGAATGGCCCATGTGAGGTCACGTGGCAGGAAGAGCAGAGAGCTTGGATGCACAACCTGGTCTTGGGTTCTCGAGTGACTGCTCTTTATGCCTCCTGAGCCCAGGGATGAGAAAAGAGCACTGGTGTCCCCTCCCAGTTGTGCCTGCAGGAGCTTTGCCCATGCAGTGAGTGTCATGTAGGGGCAGCAACAAGTGCCTAAAGTCTTAACTCCTGTGGAGCCTCCTGGTGGGCAGAGGAGAGGACCACCAGGGACAGGCATTGTGTCTCAGGGATGGATGGCTCTGGGCTGGAACGAAGCAGAGGAAAGGGGGAGCTGAAATGAGTTAAATCCATAATATCTTGAAAGACAAAGGAGCCTCTAGAGCCAGGGTGCCTGGGTTCGAATCCCGGCTCTGCCCCTTACTGGCTGAGTGACCTATAACAAGTCACTCAACCTCTTTGACCTCCAGAGAGGAAAGGCTTCAGCCAACATTGTTACCATATAATTTTTTTCAGAGGAGAACGAGGAACAACTAGGGTGAGGAACAGTGCATCACTGAGATTTTTGCCAAGGTCACAGGTGGAAAAGGACTCTGGCTCTGAAGGTATTTCAGTGCCCCGCAGAGGAAAGACGTGGATTCAACCAAGGGCAGTGTAGGGGATGAGTTAATTAGACAGAGCAAGGAGAGCAGTGACAAGAAAACCATCCATAGATGAGGGTATATGGACCAAGGATGGGATCCAGAGGACTCAGATCAGGTCTGGGGGGGAACACCCCAAGGAGATGGATTGGGGAAATCTGGAGTCTGTGCAATCAGCAATCAGCTAACCTTTTCTGCTTCAACTTGAAAAGCAAACAGAGTCTGCTGATTGCAGAGACCAAGTCATTAAAGGAATGCAGTACCCCAGACTGTCCCTGGGGAAGACCAAATAAGGCCCTGGCCAGAGACCACTCAGGAGACACAGAGGAGGTCCACAAGGAGAAGGGGGCAAATGGGAGGCACCTGCCACTCTCCGGTCTGGGATTCCGGGGCCACCTTCCTCCCTCGAGACATGTGGCTAAAAATGCTCGGGTTTGAATTGGGACTGCCATAGGCAAACAGGGTTGTATTTTGAGGCCACATGTGAAGCTGGTCCCCTCTGTTATTCTCTCTTTAGAGACCTGAAGCATGAAGCAGGTGGGGGAGAAATTAGGATATGAAAATATTCAGATAGTAAGATGTATACAGCAGAAACACACTAATAAATATATCATATGCCCAGTTACTCTATAACTACAATAGTAGTGATATACACATTGTAACGACACACAATGTCTTACCATATATATTATATATTCATTACATGTAGACAAATATTCATGTCCTTCACTCACTCAGTAAACATCTATTGAGCACCTACTGTGCGCCGGTACTGACCAATGCACAGGTGATGCAGATACAGTCCTAACTTCCCGGGAGCTTACATTCTTGCAGGGACCTAATCTCTCTGTATTGCTGGGGTTGAGCGGGCACTCAATCTGGATATGGGGATTGAATGAATGGTATCACTGCATGAGTATAAACGGCGAATGAAGGAGGGGCCTGGGTATTATACTCATGAATGCATACATGATACACACCATGCATACAGAGATAAATGCAGAGGAAGTAGTGTGTGTACTTCTGACCTCCCCAGCATCGCTTAAGAGAATCATTAACCCTTGTTAAACTCCCAAGCTACTCCCCCTAGAGCATGCCACTGAAAGCTGCCCGTGTGGGAGGTCCTTCATATGATAATTATGGCTGCAATTAAAATCATCTCCTTTTGTGATGTTCAATTAGAGGCTAATATTTAGAACTGCTCCTCATTTTCTTTGCCTAGGGCATCTTTCTGGGATGCAAATGCACAGGACTCTCAGGTCAGTTTCTGAGTCCTAGATGTTGGCTCTCTGTCCTTTCAAGGTGTACCCCAAGGAAATTAATTTCATGTAGTTTATATTATAGATCAGACTATATTTTTATATTCAGTTTATATTATCAGATCAGATATAGATCAGAAACACTCTTGAAACATGATGAAAACTCACTTTGTCATCTTCTTCTGATTCACTAAAAACAAACAGAAACTTCATGTTACAGAGCGCAGCCCTAAAGAAACCTTACACACAAACACATATGCTATTATAAATACATATAAATACACATGAACATATGTGCAAATGTGTCTATTCAGATACAGATGCATGAACATTTCCAGTCTGACACATACATATGCTTAATTAATATTTATTAAATTATCACATGAATGTATTTATTTTTATTTTCTCACATGGGCAGGTCCTCTGCTAAATGTATGAGATGTGTCATCTCACATGATCTTTATAAACCCTCAGAGTCAAGTGCAATACAAAAACATAAAAAGTAACATGAGAACATTACAACAAAGTAATAGCAGTGTTATTCTCTCTGAGTGGTGAAATATCAGGTGATTTTTGTTTCCCTTTTTATACTTCTCCAGACCTTCTGCAAAGGATATGAATGACTTTTCTGATCAGAAAGTTAAGAAATATAGGATTTTTTTCTGTCTATGCTGTGAGGAACAATCGCCTGGACCGCCTGCTCAGTGTCTCCCACGGCAGCCTCATTATCCTTATTTTACAGATGAACAGGCTGAGCCTCAGAAAGGTTAAATCACTTGCCCAGGGTTGTACAGTCAAGACGCAGTGATCTGCAGCAGGATTCGGGTGTCCTGACCCCAGCGCACAGCTCTTTTCTACTTTGCCTCTAATCTCTACTGCTTTATCCAGGGATGCTCGTGCCTCCAGAGGTGGGGGCAGTCTTCCCAGAAAGAAATGAGGAGGTGATGAGGAACTGCCACTGTTTCATTCAAATTGTCCCAGGGTTATTTGCTTGGGAAAAATGAGGCTGTGGGGGAATAAAAAGCCCTATGAACGTCCTGGCCAGAGTTCAAGGCTGTTTTGGCAATGGAGTGAACAGTAACACGAGTGTTCAGTCTCAATCTGGGAAAGGAAAGACTTGGGGTACCCAGTAGAAAACCCAAGACTATGCATGAGATGCTCTTACTTAAGATTGCAAAAGAGCCCAACCTTTAGCAAAAAGAGGAACTAGGGAGAAGGTAGTTATCACTATCCAAGGTCCTTTTCTTCATAATTCTCCTGCAAATTAATTGTTTGATTCTAGGTTTATCATGCTGTAAGGGACACAGAGAGACTCATCAAAGACCTCAAAGTCACACAGCTAGAAAAGGAATACAGATGCAAGCTCAGGCCTGCCTATTTCAAAAGGGTCAGCCAATATCTGACAATGCCTCCCATTTCTACACCTGAGGCAGGCATGCCCAATCAATCACTGCATAGACCCAGGCACTCTAGGGCCACAGTCTGCTCTGTGAGCTACCAAGCTAAGCATTTTCTCCAATGGTCCACCTACCAGCATCAACAGAACTCCCAACACTGCCACAATTTACTCACCCCTCCTGGAAACACCTCAAAAAGGACACAATAGTTGGTTGATTGGCAGGGGAGAGGGCTATTTCTCCTTGAAAACTGGTAAGCACTGTGTGGAACTGAGGATAGTGGAAGCCCACCACACTTCAGGAGAGATCCTGATGGTCAGGGACGGGGGAGATGGAATGCTACCAACCACATGGGAGGAACACGAAAGTGAAACACCTATGTGAATTTTGCAGAGTTCTTAATCCGTCCTCACTTTCAGTTCTTCAGCCCATAACAGGGCAGCATTATTTCCTGGCAAACAAAATAATGTCTAACTGTGTATATCTGGTATACCTAATATGTGGGCACTCACTTGATACCTAACTTATGTCCTTTTTTCTAAGTAAAGACTCAGAAAGTATGAAGCCTGCAGGTACCGTGTAGCAAGAACAGCCTCATTTTTTCAGAAAATGAAATTTGTAAACCTGATTTTTGTTGTTGTTGTTGAAGCTGGAAGGATTTAATATAGTACCTTGGAGGAGCCCGTATCAGTCAGGAAAATGGAAATTGCTCTAGATCATTTAAATAAAGGGATTTAATACAGGGAATTGGTTATTCAGATGATGGAAAGGTGAGACACCAGGATAGATTAGCAATGGCAGGAAGCCACTGCCAACCTAGGGCCAGAAGGAAAAATTAGGGCATTGGGTCGTCCAATGGAAGGCTGCTGGTGGAAGGCAGCTTCATGGAAGAGGGGCGTTCCTAATGGGATCTGGAATTAGAGTCTCAGCTTCTGCTGGGGATGGTCCCCAAGGCAGTGATAAAGACAGATCAATACCCTGGCTTCTCTCTTTCCCCTGTGTTTCAATCGGCCATCACTGCATATTACTGGCTGACCCTACCAGAAGGCAAAAAAACTAGAAAGCCTAGTTTCTAACAATTTAGAGTAGAGCAGAGAAGGGGCAGAAATGCACCCAAGAGGAACCAGGAGAATCACCAGCATAGAGCACAGACCACATCCAGGTTCAACCCAGGCTTTATGTGTCGAACTGTATGCTTACAAGGTCTGCCTATTTTCCTGTCTATCTCTATCTATATATACTTATAAGCATTTATATTTTATATAGCTGTATGTACAGAGATGTCTCTTTGTGTGTGTGTGTGTGTGTGTGTATACTTCAAAGAAAAAGTTATAAGAAATCCAGAATTACAATTTTCAGGTGTTATAGCATCCAATGCTGGACTACAAACCCCTAGTCTATATTAATTATTTATTACCCTATAACATATTGCCTCAACACGCGGTGTTTTGAAATATCCAATATCACTCATTATCTCATGGCTTTCTAGGGGTCAGGAGTTCAGGAATGGTGTATCTGGGTGCCTCTGCCTCAGAGTCTGGGGTAAAACAGCTTAACAGCCCCCACACATGTCCACATCCAAATTCCCACCATATGGGAATATGTTAACTCACATGGCAAGAGGGATTTTGCAGGTGTGATTAAATTAAGGATTTTGAGATGGAGAGATTATCCTAGATTATCTGGTGGCCCCTAAATGTAATCGGAAGGGTCCTTGCAAGCGGGGGTGGTGGAGGGGACAGGTTCAGCAGGGAAGAAGGCAGTAGTAATGGCGTGGTGACATCACCCTGGAGGGAGGCAGCCAGGAGCCAAGAAGTGCTGACTCCCAAACCAATGGGAGGTTAAATTGTGTCATTGTAAGCTACCCAGTTTGTGGAAACTTATTGCAGCAGCAAAGGACAACTCATGCAGGGTCTGTCCTGATGGTACAGTGGTGACGGCAGCCAGTGCGTGGGCTGTCTGAAGGCTTGATGGAAGCTGGAGGGTCCCTTCCAAGAAGGCTCACTGACATGGCTATTGGCCAGAGGCTTCAGTTCTCTGCCATAAGTGACTCCACTGAGCTCCTGGAGTGCCCTCATGACATGGTGGCTGGCTCTCCCAGAGCACATGATCTAAGACAGAGTAGGGCAAATGCCAAACACCTTAGATAACCTGGCCTCAGGTGTGATGTATCATCACGACCGACCATCTATTGGTCACGCAGATCAACTCTGGTACAACATGGGAGGAGGCCACGCAGGGAGGTGAATGTGAGAGGTGGGAAGTCATCAGGCACCATCTTGGAAGCTGATGAACATAGTAACGTGTACCTTCTTCACCTATAGGCCCCATCTCAGTGGACTCTACCACCCACACAGGAAAACACTGTAGCCATCCTGAACGTCCTCCCCTTTCTAAAAATACACCTGTTTATAGGTTGAATTGTGTGCCCCCCTCAACCCTCAAAACAGGTTGAAATCCTAATCCCCAGGATCCCAGAATGTTATTGTATTTGGAGACACTGTCTTTACAGAGGTAGTCAAGTCCAAATGAGTTCATCAGTGTGTCCTAAGCCAATATGACTGGCATCCTTGGGAAAAGAAGAGAAACTTGGAAAGCCACAGAGATACAGAGCCAAAACCCCATGAAGACACATAGGAAGGAGTGCCACGTGTAGACAGGAGATTGCAATGATGCATCCCCAAGCCAAGGAATATCACAGATGGGCAGCCAACCACCGGAAGCTAAGAGAGATGAATGGAGCCCTTCCTTCTCTAGCACCTATGGGGAGCACGGCCCTGCCAACACACTGATTTCAGACTTCTGGCCTCCAGAGCTGGGCGACATTTCTATTTTTCTAAGCCACTCAGTGGGGAGGCCCTTTGCTCTGCAAGCCCTAGCACAGATAGAGCATCATGCGATCTATACTTTTTCTTTGAAAAACAGCATTTCTATTCTTTTCAAGATCCAGCAGGGTTGCCTATAGAGAATTTAGAAAATAAAGTGGCAGGGGAAAAAAAAGAAACATTAAAAATTTCCCTTAAGTCTGTTACTTGGGGACAACCCCTCTTAATGATCAAGTTGCCATATTGCCATCCTGTGTTTGTTTCTGTACGTGTGTCTGGATACATCTATTTAACACCCACTCAGGTAAAACAGTCTTATGTTAAAGGAGGAATGCAGTTTGCCATGCAGACATGCAGGGAACCCCGGGACCCCCACCACACCGCTCTCGCTTGCCCAGGATTGCCCATTATCTAGAGACAGAAGAGGCTAGGGCTCCAGACACCTGCTTGTAGCCTCCTTCTCCCTGCTTGCTTCCTAACTAATTGCTTTAAAATGCCCCCAGCTATCACCTGAAGGCTCTTGTAGCATTCTGGAAAGTGAACATTTTAGGCAGCTTGGGCTGTTGGACATTGAGCTGATGAAGATCTGACCCGCAGAGGTCTCAGCTGTGTGTACTCGCCATGGGCTTGCTCACATCAGCGATGTACACACCAGGTATCAGGTCAGAGCTGGAGGGCCCCTGGCTGTTTGCTGGGCCACTCCCTGGGTGGTGGAGGCAGAACTAGAAGCTAGGTCCTCTCTCTGTTAGAAAGTGAGCTCCTCTCTTTATGATTTCTCTTTCACACACTGCGGATCATGAACCATTTTTGCCTAAACACCAGCCCCTCCACTTGGACAATAATTGTGCCAAGGCCTGGGTTCCAATGATGGGGGGGTGCTTTGTACTTGACTCTCAGGGTCCTGAGATTCCTATAATGGATGGGGAGTGGCGGAGGGCATAGACTCCCGGGGCAGACCCTCGACCCTTATACAAGGACTGTGGTTGAGGTTCTCTCTGAGCAACAGGATGGGGAGAGGGAGGTGATCAGGCAGGAGGGGGCAACGTGCTATTGTGAATTACAAAGTTTGCCAGTTAAATTAAATTAAATTCACATTTAAAGAGAAGAGAATAAAGTAAAATAAAATAAACCCAACTCTCTAAATTTCCTTACAGCTCTAGCTATTCAGAGCCCATAGCTTTCCCAACCCTAAAAGTGCCCCCCTCCCCCAGCCTGAGACTTCTGATGCAGCATCTTCAGAATGGGGCAAAGAAGGACCACTGACCCCCTCAAGGTTGACACCTACAGGGCCTTCACAAAAACCCCACCGGCCGCAGACCAACATCCCAACCTGGAGTGAACTTCCAGACACCCCACTCCTGACTCCCCCAGAGTCACCCACCCAATGGCTTCTTGAAAAAAAAGAAAAGAAAAGGAAGGCATTTCATTTTTCTGCTCAAATGCAAATATGACATATCTGTGCCACCCAATTTTCCTGACAGAGGAATAATTATATCAACATAATTAAGTCTCCAATGCAAAAATTATCTGTACTACATACATCGACACTATACTTCCCGCATCAGAGGGCCATTGTTCTAGCCAGTAATTACCAAGCCACCTTTGACATGTCTTATTTCAATTTAAATGGAAATGAAGCTTGTATGTCTTCTCAGCCCACTAGTCCATGTGATTGCAGAAATAGGGAAACTGGACTTTGAAATTTCTCAAGTGTCCACTGTTCTGCACCCAAAGAGGGTAGTGTGAGAACAGTTTATTCCATACTCTCAACTCCACTCCCTACTCTGGGCCTCAAGTAGCTCATCAGTACAATGGGCTCATCTCTTGCATCTTTCCCCTGCTCTCTGTTCATGATCACAGAGACAGTGTCCATCATCATCCCCTAAGCGTTCTCCTGCTGTCTTAAACTGCTGTCCCTCTCTTCCACCCAGCCCCTTGTCTGTGCTGTATCCTGGAAATCACTCAAGGGAGACTATCTATCATCTGATGTCTTTCCTGATCAAAAGGCCCCTGTTCCTCCTCATTTCTCACAGTCCAAACTGTGTGGTTAAATCTAGAGGGTCCTACATAGTCCCCCAGCCCATCTTCTAGGATTCTTCTCTTTCTACTGCCCACACTTTGCACCCCACATCTTGGGAAGTCTCATGTTCTTCAGAGCTCCCAAACATCCTGTGTTCCTTCCTGCCTCCGTGCCTTTGCACCTACTGTTCCTCCACCTGGAATGCTCTTCCCTGCCGACAAGTGAACTCCTACTCATCCTTCAAGACCCATTTCAGAGTCACTTCCTCCATGATGCCTTCTCTATCACCTACAGTCTGACCCCAGGCCAGTCTTGTCCCCCACCTACTCTCCCCTCAGTTCCCTCATCTATAAAGTGGGAATGACTTTGGCGTGGCTGTGCTGTGAGACTAGCTGGGGGCTCACGGGTGGAAGGTGCTTGCCACGCTGCATACCACGTAGCAGGCACTCCATAAACATCAGCCCTCTCTCATGTTCCCAGAACAACCGGGTGACAGCCTGTGACGTGTGACAGGTTGACAGGGGCTCCTCTATTGTGCTGCTTTCCCACATTCTCCCCACCTCCCCTGGCTCTCTCATGCTCCTCATTTAGTCCTCCAGGCCCCTCAAACCTATACTCCATTAGCCATACCAATTTAAAGTCCCAGACCTGGTCCCCCAAATCCTCCCTGTCCTCTTCTCCACCAAAACATGCTCTTCTTTGTCCCACTTCCTCACCATCAGCTCGTGAGTCATGCAAACGGGCCCCCAAATCAGATAAAATAATTATTGCCAACATGCTAACTCCCAGCCTGTCTCCTATCTGGTTACGTCTTGTCCATGTTAGCATCTTTACGTGTCCAGGGCATCCCAGGAGAGACTTGGCTCAAGATTGCAAACACTGCCTACGAGTCCAGGAACACAGCCCCTACTCCCGGCCCCTGAATAATGTCCTCTGGGCCAGCAAAGACTGAAATGATTGTATTCCAACGGCTACACACAGTCAGGGAGAGGCAGCCCAGTGGTGAGATTGAGAAAGACACCAGACACGAGAGCTGGACATCGGGCGCCCCCTCTGTCCTGACTCCCCAGCAGCCAAGAACCCGTGCTAGCGTCTGTCCCCCTCGACACCACAGTAGCCATCGGGTCCCTCTCCATCTGCACTTGAGACCACTGTGAGGCCCTAATCACGTCTTCGTGCTTTGTAAACCGTGAAGAGCTCCACGCACACGAGATCATTATTTATCACATGGCCTCTTCCCCTCTCCAGAGATCCACTTCTCTTCAGGCACATCCAATTGCTTCATAATGATGGAAGCCCCAGCCGGCATCCCCAGTGAGCCAGAGAACCATCCCGTGTGAACTCAAGTAAGCAGAAACAAACCCTCCCAGGGACATCAACCTTCATTAATACAGTCTTGCGTTCCTAGAGGCACCCCCCACCGCCCGAGACGTGATCAGACAGGACATGGATCAGAGCTGCAGGGACCGGCGATCAATGCCAGATTCCCTCCTCCATCCCGGGGGCCGCCCCATGCTTGGACCCCAGTCAAGGCCGTCTGGCTGCGAAATGGGTGGAGGTGGGAGCTGTTGTCAGAGAAAACAGTGCATGCGACATTAACAGCTAAAGACACCGATAAACAGCGTGCGGCCAGGCGTGATACTTACCGGAGATTAAGACAATGATTTCCGGACTAGATTGGCTTCCATCTGCTGAGGCGAGAGAATGTTCAGAGACGCTAACACTCTGGTCTCATCTCGAAGCAGTGGAAAGTTACACTTATTGATTGGGAAATCGGCTTTTTGTTGTTGTTGTTTTTATGACTCTCATTTATTTGTGCTACTTCTGGGGGTGGGGATAGTTTCAAGTGTTCATTGACTCCTTTAAGTCAAGGGCATGATGTGGTCTCCAGACAGGGGTTCTGGGTGGATTATTTTCTGGACCAAAGAAGACTGTGCTAGAAAGAAGCGTTACTGACAACATTGATGTATTGACATCCATGGACAGTTGCCATGGACGTGGGGAGGGAGATCATTCCTTGCTCAGGGTGCCGGGAAGGTGGCTGTTCTGTGCATTTCAGCATGAACAGCAGCATCCTTGGCCGTGACCCAGTAGATACCAGCAGCACCCCTGTCCCCAAGTTGTGCCCATCAGAAATGTCTCCAGATATTGCAAAATATTCCCTGAGTGGTAAAACCTGATGCAGCCGAAAGCCAAGCTAAAGGCAAGAGACCTCATTTTAGAAAAGACACAGACTCCCTATCAGACAGATGTGAATTTGAATCCTGAACAAACGACTTCCTGCTGTGAGACCTCATCTTAAAAGATCAGTCTCCCCCTTCCATGGGTTCAGGGGATCTGGAATAAAGAGAGTATAACAAAGTGCCAGCCACCCCCAGGGAGGCACCTGGGCTGGCAGCATCACTTAGCTGCTGGTTAGGAATGCAGACGCTCGGGCCATGTCCCAGATCTGCTGACACAGGATCTACCTTTGAACCTCATCTCCAGGTGATCTGTGTGCATGTGACATTCACTCGAGAAAAGCCCGCGTCATGATTGGGAGCTTACATTTCAGAATCCAGGAAAAGGATTACATGCCCCAGTGCTAATCTTTCCTACTTCTTCAGCCTTGGGCAAGTCACTTCGTCCCTCTAAGCTTTTTTTTTTTTTTTTTTAAATTGTGTAAAGTAGAGGTAAAAATACTACCTTGCTCATAAGGTCAAAAGTGCAGCTTTAATTAGACCAATTGTGGAGAGCATGGAAAGCACTTTGCCCCATGTCAGCCCCGTAGCAGACAGGTGGTAAATGTTTCCAGACGGCCCCCTCCTCCTTTGAGCTGCCTCCCCGACTAGAACATTAGGAAGCCCGGGCTCCCAGTGGGGGAACATAGAGACGGGGAAGGTCCCTCCATACACTTTGGTGATCTTCCTTTTGATGGAGTCTAAAATTATATCAGCCACTTGGCCACTCATGGTCCATTTATTCATTTATTGACTCCGCGGGAAAGAAAAACAACTAGGCAGTGTGCACTCTCTCCCGTGCCCTCCACATCTCAAGGTTATGGCCCAGCGGCATGTGCCTCTTGGATGAACAGGCTCATCAAATCCACCTCGCAGCTGGGGCCCACCGGCTCTTGCCAGCTCCATTCGTCCCGCCCTCCCCAGCACTTGGGGTCAGCTCGAGCTTCTTGTGGAGGGGCTTGGCTCATTGGGGCTGCCGGGACTGGAAGACAGGCCTCGCTGGTCCTTGTCAGTGCAGGCACTTGGCTCTTTGACTCTCTCCCCATGCTGGGGAAACATGTCAGCAACAGCCCCCAGAGGCTCTACGAGGCATGTACGACACTCCCCCTTCCTTATGGCAGCAAAAAGAGCTATATGTGCATAAAAAAGGAATCAGAAAGGAAGTGGCGTGTGGCCTGGGTGGATCCACCCTGGGGAAGAAAACTGAGAGGAGCTGGGGAGTAAGATGGGAACAAAGGGAGAGAATTCAGATTACCCATCAAATGATAATGTCGGCATGAAGTTACACTTGGGGTCCACAGGTGGTCCACTGGTCCACTATGTGGCCAGTGAAGAAGTGAGCAGCGGAATTCCTAATTGCATTTAATTTTAATTAACTTGAATTTATATAGCTCCACGAGGCGGGGGCTACCCCACTGGACACTGCCACTCCAGAGGCTTCATATATGTTGCAGTGAGATAGCAATTAATCCAGGGGCGTCTGGCTGGCTCAGTCGGTGGAACACATGACTCTTGATCTCGGGATCAGGAGTTCGAGTCCCACACTGAGCATAGAGATTACTTTTACAAAAATTAAAAAAAAAAAAAAAGTAAAGAGTCTGAACATCTATGAAACCTCTGTGCTTCACCTGTCCTGACTGCTGGAGAGAAAACTAGAGATACTCCAAAGTTTCTAAGGGCCTTTGGGTTCAAAGTTTCTGATTCTAATATGCCAAGAGGTGTTATTATTCTATATTCTAAAGACTCGAAGTGGTGAAGGGCAGATGGGCCCAGGAAACCCTACTGATTAGTACTGGTAGTCCCTACCCTCAGTTTTTAAAATAGCAGGCTCTTTGTTTTGCATATGCAAATGACGCATAGAGTCAACTCCACTGGGCAGTAGATATTTGAGCACCTACTGGCTGTGTGGTTAACGTTTGGGCCCCACAATGGCAGATTCAAGAAGAAAGCGATGTCTAAGAGGAGGAAGCACATGGTGTAGCTGGAGGAAAAGGGTATAGAAGCAGAGTAACCACATCCCTAGGACAGAGGCAAGAACCATAAGCTAAACAGGGTAGGCGACTGTGTGGTTAGAATGTGGCTGGGAAGAAGTACTGTCTCTCACTTCTCCCGGGCTCTGTCTCCCCATCTGTAATACAGCCAGGAAAGCAGCGTCTACACACGTTCCCTGAGAGTCTTGTTAACATGTATATCCCAACTCAAAGATATAGAGTGAGGCCTGGGAGTCAGCACTTCTGCAGCCATGGGTGCTTGTCTGTGAATCACACTGTGAAAAGCAGGTGGTAGGTCACTGGGAATTTGTGAGAATTAATTAGCATCAGGTATACGTGGTAAGCTGTTACACAGAATAAAAAGAAAACAATAACTAAATATGAACTATATACAACCCAACTTAAAATCAACCTCCAAAGGTGCCTGGGTGGCTCAGTTGGTTAAGCGTCTGCCTATGGCTCAGGTCATGATCTCAGGGTCCTGGGACAGAGCCCTGCTTCTCCCTCTCCCTTTCCCTCTGCCTCTCCCCTCGGCTCACACTTGCTCGCTCGCTCTCTCAAATAAATAAATAAAATCTTAAAAAAAGAAATCAACTTCCAGCTAAAATCTGCAACAGAAAAAACAACAATAAAAACAACAAACCATGGGATCACAAAACAAGGTTCTGTTTATACTTGTTCTATGAAGAGGAATCCTTCCCCACTAAACCCCCCGCCCTGGTTAAGTACATCTTAACTATTAACATCATCACACAAACATCAGAATTCTCCCTAAGCCCCCATCTGAAAATCATGCCAGTTAAAATGCGAACATAATTATCAAACTTGAAATGTAGTATCCTTGACTTGCAGTCTTTCATGGCGGCCCAACATTGAGCCACAACATAGACTGCTCCCTCTAACAACAGAAGTGTGTACACAGACTGTATACATGGGGGTTTCTGGCCAAGGCGGTGTCTTAGGATAAATATGGGGTAGGCTGAGCCAGGGAAGGCATTTTGGGGTGGGAGGGCTCTGGTAGAAATGGACAGCAGGACCATCCTTGGGAAACTGAGAGCAGATACACTTTCAAATGAGCTACAGAAAGATGTGTGTCACATGACCCATCACCGTGGTGGGGGCCAAAGGAAAGCCCTCAGGCAGACTGCTTTACTCCCACCTGATTTTTACCAGGGGTGAGGAAGTGGGTACTAGGGAAACTTATTATTTAGTTCCCTTTAAAATGTGTACGACCCTCTTTTTTCTCCTGACTTCCTTATAACCCATTTTATAGATGAGGAAGCCAAGACTCAGAGAAGATAGGTGACTTGCCCCAGACATAGTCTGGAAAGGCTAGAGCCAGGATTTAAATCTAGCTCTGCCGTCTGTTTTCCCTTCCACTTTTCCTTCCAATAGAGCTTAGAACAGGAGTCAGCAAACCACAGCCTGTGGGCCAAATCTGGCCCACTGTTTGTTTGTTTTTTTTTAATAAAGTTTTATTGGGACATATATGCCCATTCACGTATATTGTTTATGGCTGCTTCTGCACAATGATGTGCAGAGTTTGGTGACAAAGAGTAGAAGCTGCAAAGTCTAAACTATTTACTCTCTGGCCCTTTACAGAAAACATTTGCTGATCCCTGGCAAACAGCATCTAATTGCTACCTGGGCACAACTTCGGGAGGTTTGCCAGGCTCCCAGGAAGAGGTGAAAACCATCTTATTTACTGAATTTCTTTCCTTTTGTTTGCTGAGAAGTGACATCAGTCTTCTTTTTTTCTCCCCACCCACCAGCCATGAGCTCACAAAGGCTGGAGCCTATGGATTCCCCGAGTGTTTGTTTATAAGCCTCTCTCTAGCAGGACACTTTGTCTCCAAATCACTGCCAAACTTAATAACAGCATCGACAACGTCATCTCCCACCAAAAACATACGGGAAACTTAGCTCTGCGCCCAGCTGGGTGGATGTCAGATGCGGAGAGCTGCAAATTGCCTAAACAAGGACAGATGTAGCTTGTTTTTGCCTTTCTTTTTCTATTTGAAAACTTTTCGGGGGGAAGATGAGAATGCCGTTAGGGAAATGGATGTGTTGATTCTAATTATCTGAGTGGGCAGCAGAGGTGACTAGCGGCAGGATGGGCTCCGCGTCATTTACCTGGAATGCAGCCAAGGCAAAGCTGGGGAAAGGGGAGAATTCCAATGAAGCCAGTGCCCAGGACACTGAACACAAATAAGGAGGCATCCATGAACCCATGGGTTACAAGGCAAGACGGCACATTGGGAGCAATTTTCCCAGAATTGTCTAATGGGAAATGATCCAACCACTGACCTAGGCTTCTATCTTTGCTCTGAAATTCAGAGTTGGTTGGTTCTCAAAGGGGATCTGAGGTGCTGTCTGCCCTGGATCTCATTCTTGTGGTGATGATGATGGTAGTGATGATGATGATGGTGGTGGTGGTGTTGGTCATGGTGATAGTCATGGTAGTGATGATAGTGGTGGTGGTCATGGCAGTGGTGACGGTGGTCTTGATGATGGTGGTGGTGGTGATCATGATCATGGTTGTCATGATGATGATGTTGCTGGTGGTAATGGTCATCATGGTCATGATGGTGGCGACAATGATAATGGTTGTGGCAATGATAACTGGGAACATGATGACAGTGGTGGTGGGGTGATGAGGATCATGATGGTAATGGTGATGATGGTGGCAGTGATGTTGATGATAATGAGGGGGCTGGTAGTAGTGGTGATAATGAGGGTGAGGTGATGGTGGTAGTGAGTGATAATGATAGTGATGAAGATGATGGTAATGATGATGATAATGATGGTGGGTGGTGATGATGGTAGTGGTGATGATGATTGCTATGGTCTGGATGTTTGTGTCCCCCAACCCCAAATTCTTTTTTTTTAAGATTTTATTAATTTATTAATTTATTTATCTATATCATTTATTTGTTTAAATATTTATTTATTTATTTGCTATTATTTATTTATTTTTATCTTATTTATTATAAAGAGAGAGAGCAAGGGAAGTAGACTCCCTGCTGAGTAGAAAGCCCAATGCAGGGGCTCCATCCCAGGACCCTGGGATCATGACCTGAGCCAAAGGCAGAGGCTTGACCCACTGAGCCACCCAGGTGCCCCTCCCAACCCCAAATCCTTATGATGAAAGCCTAATCCCCAAGATAAAGGTATTAGTAGGTGAGGCTTTAGGAGGTGATTAGACCATGATGGTGGAGCCACTCATGAATGGAATTAGTGCTTTTATAAAAAAGGCTCCAGAGAGCTCCCTAACCCTTTCCACCACTTGAGGACACAACAAGAAGGTGCTAGCTACAAACCAGGAACACAGCTCTTACTAAAACATGACCATGCTGATGCCTTGGTCTTAAACTTTCCAGCCTCCAGTGTTGTCAACACTAAATTTCTGTTGGCTAAATGCCACCTAATCTGTAATATTTTGGTGTAGTAGCCCAAATGGACCAAGAAAATGATGATAACAATAAGTTCGCTTTGCATCAGCCACCACGACAAGCATTTAAACACACTGTCTCATTAAATCTTCCCCACAACATTGTGAAGGGGTTGCAGCGACTATACCCATTTTAGAAGAGAACAGAGACACAGAGAAAGTGAGCATCTTAACCAAAGTCACACAGGAGGAAAATGATGGAACTATTTGCATCGAGGTCTCCTTACTTCCATGTCTTGTCCTTCTGTCAAGCTCTCTCTTCATTCAACATTAATTTTCTTTTCATGCCTTGTATATGCTCAGCAATGTTCTAGAGCAAAGGTGAACATATTTTTTTTCCTGTAAAGGGCCAGATAATAAATATATTTGAGATTTTATGTGTGCAAGTGGTCTCTGCCACAGTCCCCTCTGCCATTAGAGTGTGAAAACAGCCACAGACAATACATAAATAGTTGTGACTATGTTCTAACAAAACTTTATTTACAAAACGGAACAGAAACAGAAGACAGGCCAGATTTGGCCCTCGGATTGCAGTTCTGCTCACCTCTGGTTTAGATCTCGGGATAGCCAGAGAGTTTTGTGGTGTGGCCTCAGGGGCCAGTGTAAGAATCGGAGGGCTCTACTTTGATCTAACACAAATTTGCATTAGCTTTGGATTTAAAGGTGGATGGAACTTTGCTATTTAAAAACAACAACAACAACAACAACAACGTGGTACTCTCTGGCTAACTCCTCCCCGCCTCCCAGCTGAAAGAAGCAAAAGGGTGCATCTCCCCAGAGATAAGGTGACACATCTGGAATCCACATCTGGAATAAGCTGGAGGTACAGAATCCACCTGGAAGGCACCAGAGAAAGGGAGGGATCTACAGGGACTCTCTCGCCTTTCATTTCTCAGCACTGCAGTTTAATAAGAGTTGGAACTTCCCCCGGTCTGAGTCTGAGGCTGGAGAAGCCTCAGATGGGACAAAGGAGCCTAAATAACTTCCAGTTTGAGATGCTGTGACCCTGTGCAGAGGTCCTGGGGTGCAGGGGTGTGCTCCTTCCAGAGGAGGCTGACCCCATGACATACCCAAACCTCGCAGATCCATGACCACCAAATTCAAGCCTCGCACACCGTCTCAGCAGAAAGGGCCTTAGAGACGATCCAATTCATTTAACAGAGAGAGAAAGTGGGCCCCGCTCAGGGAGAGGCATGACCCCAGGTCACATAGCCTGGAAAAGGCACAAGTGGGGCTTCTGAATCCAGGCCCCCTGACTGCCAGGCAGGCTCCTCCTGTGACAGGAGCTGCTCCCTTGGGGAGCAGGGAAAGGAAAATCAGGCTGCCCACTTCCGGCCTCCTCTCCCCTTTCTTTGATATGTCCTACTTATGAGACCTCCCAACTGCAGGAGTCACAGAAAAGATGTAACACAGAAAGGGGAGAAAATTCGAGGAAGAGCCAAGAGAGTAAGTAGAGAAGAGAAAACATAGAGGGAACCTGGGGCAGAGCAGAGGGTCAAGGCACACAGATACAGCTGCTGCAGTGGGCCTCCAAGGGCTTCTCTCTAGAATCCATTCCCTGTCCTTCTGGTTTTCCTTGGGGGAGCTCTTCTTCCCCTACTCTCCATTAGCATGGTTAGGCTAGGGCTGACTCTATACCAGGATTCAGGGCTGGGCACGTCTCCCAGAACCATCTAGTCAGAGAGACTGTATGTACCCTTTGGCCCTGATGCTTACTTTCGGGAGGGGCAGGGACCCCAAACCAGGCCCATCGGAATCAGTGAGATTCCATCTCTGGACTTCTGTCTGAGTTGTTGGGTACAAGGGACCATCTTATCCCTGAGGCTGGTTTGCTGATCATTTTTTAGCACGACTGCTGCCCCTAAGAAGGAAAAGCCTACCTGAGAATGGGGATGGAGAAGACGGTTCAGCCAGTGGTGTCCTAGTAAATATTTAAAACTGGCTGGGGGAGGGCAGAAGGAGGGAGCCCTGTTTGGAGGAGCATTTGCCAATTTCCATGGTATAAATTCTCTTTCAGTCGCTAATGTCAGTCTTCCAAACTGACATCCTCAAGCACACAGTTAGGAAAAGATAGGCACAATTAGCTCTGGTGAGCTGATGTGAGTTGACCCTAGCATATTACCTTCAGTCTGTCCACATCATCTGAGCTCCTGAATTCCACTGGACCTGAAATCAGAGGTCTCTAGACTTTTCCATTCGATGAGCCTATATATTCTCTTTCGCTTAGGCCAATTAGAATTTTGTTTGTCACTTACACCCAAAGCGCCATAATTTAGACCAGTTCGCTCATCTTTTCCTGCTATATTACACTTGCAATTCCAAACCAGCCAGTTCTCCCAGTAAAAAACATTTTATTTCGCACTTCTTCATCTATCCTCAAGTTCTGAGGTCTCCTTCGGACTTCTCAATATTTAAGCTCAGCCAAAATAAAAAAGGGTCCCCAAAAGAGATGAATCACCCTTCCCACTGAATCAGCATTTGGAATCAGATCATCAAGTCTGATTTGGGGACCCCTCAATTTCCTTGGGACCACTATCTTCTGAAGATGTCCAACCGTGCCAACGATCCTGCTTTCAATCATGAAGATTAACCTTCCTAAGCCTCCCTGACATGCAATTAAGTGAAGCATAATCTCATCTAAACAATTTGAACTGGATCTATTTGAATAATTTAATGTACACCTGCCACATTCAATCAATACTTGCCCCCCTTTTCTTTTTAAAATAATTAACTTTGTGCAGTTAAGTTACTCTAATTTCCAGCAAGTCCAAAGTGACTAAAGTTCAATCGGTGAAGTCTCAGGGGACAAGATTAGTATCTACTCTTCTGTTCACCATCTCAACACTCCATGCATTATTTGTAATTGGTATTAGCAACTTTAAATTCTGATTAATTACAGGAGAGCCTGTTCTCAACGCAGAAACAAAGCCACAAGTCGGGGAGTAATAGACCCAATTATTCTGAGGTAGGCTTTCCGTAATAGATTTTATTATCAAGATATCTCATCTCAGAGGCAAATGCTAAGAAGCTCATTTCATTAGACGCTACCACCTCTTGAACTGAGACAAGCACATTCATCGTTTGGGATAAAGATAGCTTGGAAGAATTCCGTGCCAGATACGTGTCTGAGGCTAGTGGCACGGGGTCCCACATCCCTTTCGGGACCAAGTTTCTTTTGGAGAGACACCTTTGTGGGGAGACAGACAGAAGCCTGTGGTGCCCAGAAGGGGGCAGTGACATAAATACCCACATCCCCCGCCTGCCAGCTCACCGAGAATGCAGGAGGCCATGACGGGTGGCAAGCGAAGCAGTCTGAACAGGGAGTTTATAAACGTGTTGGGCCATTTTGGATCACACTGAGATAACGGGGCGGTAATTAGGAGAGCTATCTCCCCGTCAGGAGAGCCATAAAAGGTATTATTTACACCCTGCTCATGGCCCCAAATGCCCTCCATATGGAATGCCTTTTTAAATACTTCAGTTCCCAGCCAAAATAATTCATCTTTATGCTCTGAAGTTCACAGTCATTTCCTGGAGGAAAACACACAGAGGCTTTTTTTGTTTTGGTTTGGTTTTTGTTTTTTAAGATTTTATTTATTTATTTGAGAGAGAGAGAGAACACAAACAGGGAGAGTGGCAGACGGAGAGGAAGGAGCAGACTCCCCGTGAGCAGAGAGCCCGATGTGGGGATTGATCCCAGGACCCTGGGATCATGACCTGAGTTCAAGGCATATGCTTAACTGGCTGAGCCACCCAGGCACCCTCCCCCCCTTTTTGTTGTTTTTTTTTTTTTTTTTTAAAGAAAACCCTTAATTTAGGTTTTGGTAAATACCTCCCAGCAAAGTGATGTGAGGCGGCTGTGTTCCCTACTACAGTTTGGAAATATGGGTCTTGGGGTGGCTAAGAAAACCCAGCAAGAGAAAACAAGAACAAACGTGAAAACTAAGGCCTCTACCAGTTGGGTAGAGGTAGAATCTGGCCTCTACCAGATTCTCAGAAGACAGGAGAAGGCGGACAAGAGGGAATGACAAAGGAGCTCGCATGACCTACAGAGCAAGGACACGGGGTAAACCACTCCAAAAAGAGTAGATGGGGTCATACCCATTTCATAAATGATGCCAAAGAAGAGCTTCCGACGGTGAAGTCATTTCACTTAAAAAATAGTCCATGAATGATGAGATTTGATTTAAGAGCCTTTGGACCCCACAGCTACCCTCTTTCCACTCAATACCACAACCTCCAACTGGGGCACAGTGACCCCACAACAAGGAGACTCCAAGCGATTGGTGTGCTGGGAAGGGTTCCTACCAGTGTGCACACACTAACTGCTAAATTTTCCCGAACTTTGCAGGCCGGCTGTCCAACACAACCACCATGAATTAAATGGTACAAACTTCCAAGTCAATAAATCATATCAAAAACAAAGGTTAACTACATACTTAAAATGCATGCTTCCTAATTATTTTAGGACCTTTTTACTACCATCCGTGCTTTTAAAGTGTTTGGTTTCTATCCTACATGGGGGGGTGGCCTCCCAATCCCATGTTCAAAGACGTCATGTTGTTGGCTTGCAATCAGCCCTGGTGGGAGATTGGAGAACACTACACACCAGGACTCACGTGCCCTGGAGAGCTTGTTGTTAAACTCTTACTAGCACACGACTGGGACTGGCCCAAGCTTTCCTTCTGGGAGCACCTTCCCAGATACAAATTCACTCCAACCTCTTGATCACATCAAGGGGAGGTCTCCTCCTTATGGGGAGTAGGGAAGCCTTTCCCACTCCCACTTCAGAAGGGAGCCAAGACCCTCATGGCTCGCTCATTGTCTGTTTCAGGCCTTACCTTCTTTTCCCTTCACACCCC
This sequence comes from Mustela putorius furo, assembly GCF_011764305.1. Classification (NCBI taxonomy): domain Eukaryota; kingdom Metazoa; phylum Chordata; class Mammalia; order Carnivora; family Mustelidae; genus Mustela; species Mustela putorius. The sequence goes on along the minus strand of NW_025421422.1, from coordinate 901,805 downwards.
TCTACCCCAAAGGTGGAAAATACACCCCCAAATAAGACTCAATAAATAATTCATGGGCCATAAATAATTTATGCTGGATTTAACAGAAGTAGAGCCGTAAGTGGTTGTCTATTAACTATTTATGATTTTGCCCAGGCGGCTGACAAGCCAGGCTTGGTGAGGAGATCACACCCATGCTCCCATGTTTTATTTAAACATTATTAAAAGTACACAGTCTGCAGCAAGGCCTTCCATTCTGTTCAGAATTAACTTCTGCTGTGAAGTCACCTCTGGGGCAGGGCTAAACTTGGGACCAGGTTTTATTGGCATCACTCCTGTCCTTTCCCTGTGAGCCTAGGGAGTTACGCTGCTGTCCTCCTCCTGCCCCTTGAATTCCTCTCCTCCTGATGTGCATGTCCCCTCCTCCAGTTTCCTGTGACCTCAGGGACATCATGTCACCCCCTAAGCCTGTTGGGTCATCTGTAAAGTGGGAACTATCATGAGCCTTGCTTTCAGAGTTACTGTGAGGGTCATATGAAAACAATGATCTCAACAAGGATGCTTTTGTTTCCCAGGGCACACTTGGCAATGTCGAGATATTTCTGATTGTGATGACTTAGAGTTGGGAAGGGGGAAAGTTCTAGCACCTAACAGGTAAAAGCTGGGGAGGCTATGAAATATCCTACAAGGTACAGGCCAGTCCCCCCCAACAGACAACTATCCAACCCCAAAAGTCAATAAAACTTAGACTACAGAATCGGAACCAATATTGCTTTTTGTGACCCATTTTTTTTAAAAAACTACACTTCAGTGTGGAAATATTGTGTGTCTAAAACTTACTGAGTAGGAGAATGGGTTTGAGTTGGTCAGATCTAGGTTCGGATTCTGACTCTGCCACTTGCTGGGAATGTGACTCTGGGAAAGGGGCTCAGGGTATCCGGATCTCGGTCCCTTTATTGATAAAATGGGGATAATCTGCTCACAAGGAGAGAATGAGAGCACCTGTGTAAGTGCTTAGCCCAAGGCCCAGTGTGATACACAAACACTAACTACCCCCAACATCACTACCATCAACCATCATGTGCATGGGATAGGATGGGGAAGCAGAGCTAGCAGATTCAGGGTAAAGTTTAAGTAGAAGAAGAATCAGAGTCAGAGGAGGAGTGAGAGATGAAAGGAGAAAGAAAATATTGTGATATCTATTAAGTCCCTACTGCATGCTATCATTGGCACTTTTAGGTAAATCATCTCATTTGATCCTTACTGCCACCCAATGAGATCGGCTGCATTATATCCACGCCCTCCCATTGTAGAGATGGTGAAACTGAGGTCCTGCCATGTTAACTTAGCTGTCTAAGCTCTCCGACTCCAAGTCCAGTGCTCCCTATACCACCTTGTAAGTAAGCTGAAGAGTGTCTCCCCAAAATTCATGATCACTAGAAACCTCAGAATGTGACTTTGTTGTAAACAGGGTCTTTGCAGACATAATTAGTCAAGAGGAGGTCATATGGGATTATGGGTCCTAAACCCAATTGACTAGTGTTCTTAGAAGAAGAGGAGAAGACAGAGAGGCAGAGAAGAGAGAGAAGACCATGTGGACACAGAGTGATGTTGCCTCACAGAAAGAACACCTGGAACTTCCAGAAACTGTATGAGGAAGAAAGGATTCTCCTGCATGGCCAGCCTTCAGAAGGATCAGGGCCTTGCCAACACCTTGATTTCAGACTCTGGCCTCCAGAACTGTGAAATAATCAGTTTACGTTGTTTTAAGACAACCAGTTTTTGGTAATTTGTTACTGTAGCCCCCAAGGAGCCATGCATCCTTGATGCACCCACACACACAAGTCAAAGAAATTATTTGGGAGAATGCGATTAAAGCGAGAGAGACAGAGGTGACATGTCTGCACCTGCACAGGTGGCGGACAGTGGGAGCTGAGGAAGAGCAAGGGCGACAGCAGAAGGGCAGGTGCAGGGTGGGAGGAAGGGATTCCGTGGCTGCCACTCAGCAGAGGAGCGGCAATGAGAAAGAAGGAAAAGAGAGAAAGGAAGAGGAGGTTAAGAGTCGGCATTTATGTCCCTGTCTGTGGTATGTCGCTGCCCTTCTGGAAATCTGGATGTTGTCTAACACGCAGCAGGCATTTGCTGAACATTGCTGAATGCAGGTGTGCAGAGGACACAATGAACAGGATCAGACAACCGCTCCCCAAAGCTGCCAGCCAATACCGACACATCATTGAAGACACCCAAGTGCTCTTTTCCGCATCTCCTGGTTATATCAATCCACTTCCTCCTCCGCCCACACGTCCCATCTGTATCAGAATCATTTAGGGGCACCTGCATCTCCTCCTCTTGATCTTGAGATCTCCAAGGCACATTTCCTGGGTCATTCATGTCGGCATGATGGGGTGAACCCAGGGGGAAGTGAGAAAAGGCAGGAGGTGCTTCAGTCAGTAAAGGGTGGGGATAACAGTAAGGACTTCCTGGAGGTGGGACCTGACTTGGGTTTGAAGGTTGAGTGGGCAGGGAGAGGGATGCATGGGAACAAAGATGGTGAGTCAACAAAACATGGCATTGGGTCCTTTCTTCCTTGCGTAGAACATGCATGGTCATCAGAGGCAGGCAGCCAAAGGCAGAAGGATCTGCAGAGGCTAGATCTCAGATGCTCTGGGAAGAAGCTGGGTTGTGGTTCTGAAGGCAGTGGAGAGTTGTGGAAGATTTCTTAGCAAGAAGAGTAACCCAGGAAGACATGTGCCTTCTGGAAAGATCTTCTGCAGGGATGAGTCAGAGTGGAGGCAAAGTGGGGAGACTGGTTGGAAGGTAACTATACAGCCCCAGACCAGAGGGGATGGGGCTTAATTAAAGAGAGAGGAAGCAAGGACGGGAGGAAGATGGGGGGGATGGATTTTTAAAATACCCAAATAAGTAAAACAACAGACCTGGCCATTAATCTGTGAACAAGAGAGAGACAGGCCACTGGGATTTCTGGCGTGGGTCACTGGGTGGTCACTAAGAGTAAGAGGAAGTCCAGTCTATGTTTTTCAAGGCCTGGGAAGCTTTTGAAAAACTTGCCCCTCAGCTCAGGGGCAAGTTGAGGGTAGGGAGTCAGGCCAAGGTACTGGAAAGTAAACCCAACAGGTGTGGCTGCCAGAGCAGGTGCATCTGGAGGAGAGTAGGCCCTCCTGTCACCATCAGCCCTTCCAGCTGCCCTTGACCTCCCTCAGTTACCCTGTCCTGGGGCTGAGGTGGCTCCCCTGAGCTCTGTAACTATTGAAAAACAACAGGACATAAATCCACAGATGAGCTGTCTCATTGCTCCCATGACAAAGGGACTTGAATGATTTAGAGCCAGAATATTCTTTTTCTCCATAATGGCTCCTGGAGTCGCCAGGAATAGTACATTTACTAAAATTAATGGCAAAACCTCATTTTTCTTTTTTCCGGGAAGAGAAGTTCCATCGGCAGGGTAATTGATCCTGATCTGGACGTGCCGGTGCGCCAGCTAGGGGTGTAAATCATTCACACGAAACAACTTGCAGCCCTTTAAACCAACACCAACAGTGACAAATGGCACAGTCTGGGACAGGCGGAAGGGAACACGAAAGGGAGATCCATCAACATCCTTCCCGCTTCTCACCAGGGCCCAGCGGGTGGGATCTTTTTAGGGGTCTCCCATAGCAGAGCCATTTTTCAGCAGGATTGGGCCAGAAGGGCAGGGTGGGGTCACAGGGACGGCTTTAGAGCTGGACACATGGGGACGCCCATCCCACCTCTGCCACTCCCAACACCACAGCCCTGGGCCAAGCACCTTATGTATCTGTCCCTTCACATTCTCCACTGCTGGACTTGGTATCAGTGTGAAAGAAAACCACATCTGCAAAGGGCCTAGCATAGGATGGATGGACTAGATAAATGGATGGATTGATGGACGGACAGATGGACCAATGAATGCATGTATGCATGCATGCATGCTTGGACTGGGACATTAGAGAATTCATTCTTTCCCTCCCAGGGAGATTTGGACTTAAGACATGGAAAGTGAAAGGGGCAATGCTTTACTCAAAGAAATGGCTGGTGGCCACAATGGCCAAGGGGTCAGCTGGCCTATCCAAGAATCCCCCCAACCCCACTGGAAAGACACCTTGCTTTGCCTGTGAACACTCAGAGCTGCCATCACAGAGGGATGCATAAAATACACGAATAAGGGCTTTTGTGCTATCTCTGCATTTGGTGTGAGCTCCTTGAAGGAAAAGGTATGTCTTTCTTGTTCCCTGCTGGATTCCCCAACACTGAGTACTGGGCATGGCCCATGGGAAAAACTGAGGATACGTAGCTCATGAAGGAAAGGACCAGAATGCTGACTGCCTTGCAGGCTTTCTGTAAAATTTATTAGAGAATACATGACCTGGGGAGGCTGTTCCCTTGTCTTACAGGGGACAGAGGAGGGCAGATCGGTGGCGTGGATGTGAACCTAGAGAAACCTGGAGAAGTAGGATGCCACACTGATGGGGAGTGGGTTTCCACAACTGGGCACTCCCACTGAGCTACTTTTTTGCCCATACTGCAAGCTTCTGCAAAATGGGAGCTTTAAGAATCCTTGCTGCTTCCCAACAATGCCCACCGCTGAGCCATGCCCTTAGTTGGTGCTGAACAGACACATGTTGAATGAATTAGTGAATAAATCATACAAGGAAAAGAGGACATCCTGTCTTCTCCCAGTGGAAATATCCCAACCCCATAGGCGTATTTGAGGGCAAATAGTTTGATGAGTGTAGGATATTCACCATTAGGTGACATTATCCCCTCCGAGCCTTGCTAATCGACAGATTCACTGAAGAAACAAGAGGAACATGATCACTGCAGAACACCAGCTGGGCAGGGACATGCCCTCTGGGTAGAAGCGTGGCCCCCTAAAACCAAGAATCCTCCTAGAATCTGTCCATGTGACTTTTATTTGGGAAAATAGAAAAAGTGTCTTTATGGTTCTCATTAAGGTAAGGATCTCAAGATAAAATCCACCTAGAGTCAGGGTGAACCCTAAATTCAATTATAGGTGCCCTTCCTTATAAGAAAAGGGCAGAAGGGTGTTTGAGACACACAGACACAGAGAGAACAACCATATGAAGACAAAGGGAGATATGGGAGAGATGTGGCCACAAGCCAAAGAATTCCTGGAGCCATCTGAATTTGGAAAGAGGGGGAAGAATTCTCCCCTGGAGCCTTTGGTGGGAGTGTGGCACAGCCCACACTTTGGTTTCAGACTTTTGACCTTGAGGCAAATTTATCTGATGAAAGAATAAATTTCTGTTGCTTTAAGCCACGCAGTTTCTGCTGCTCTGTTATGGCAGCCCTAGAAAATACACCACCCAACCACAGATAGGCCAAAATAAAGGGAAGATTTCAGTCTTGGTAAACTTAGGAAGCATCTTGCAATCAAAGCAGAGAATGATGCAGGTCTCCTGTCAGCATATACACAAGCTTTGAGTTTTATAGTGTTTTTTTGTTGCTGTTATTTTGTTTTTATTTCGATTCATCTATGGGGGTTTCTCTCTAATCTTTTCAGTATTTCAGGGCCTTTGAAGATCCTAACATGTCCCTGAAGTAGGGATAGGGAAAGGAAAAGGAGAAGGGGAGGAAGGAGAGGAGAGAGAGGAAGAAAAGGAGAACAAAGAAAAGAGGAAGAAAGACACTTTGATCCAGCTAGCCCGCCTGGGTGTCTGGCCAGTTAAAGAAGACATCAGAGGAGACAGGCTGGGATGTTCTCTTGCTTCCAGGCAGAGCGGGCGGGAGGGGACTTCAGCTGCATGAGAAACAGGGCCAGTGAATGAGGAAGTCATCCTGTCAACTGGAGGAAAGAGCCTTTCTCTCTTCCTGGCCGTGGGAGGTGGAGGAACTGCCAGTCATGGCTCTTGGACTTTGTCTGGGAACCTGGGTCTCTGTGCAGAGCCTTACCTCCCCCTGCATGACAGCCACGCTGATGGCTTGTCAAGGGCAAAGCTGATGAGAGGGGCCCTGGCTGTGGCAAGCAGTGGCCCGAGAAATACACTTGCTACAGGCAGACAAGCTGCTGAGACCCATCACAAAACCAGAGTGGACAAGATAGGAAGGAGATAAAGACTGTGATTTAGAGACCTTCTGGCCAAGACTCAGCAGGTGCTGGGTTATCTCAGTGATGGCTCCCTGGTGGGGGCAAAGGGAGTGCCAGATGTCTCCCAGGTCCCAGAAGCAGGCACCTGGAATCTTAAGGATATGGGACCTCATGGGGAAAAAGAGCAGCCAGCTCCCTCAGAGGCCCTGTGATCCGTGCAGGAAAGTCTCCATAGAGTGTGATGGGAGAGACTCCCACTGGACAGGAAACATACTTTTATCTCCCCCTCCTATTTCTTCCCTGTGAAATTTAGTAAGATCCCAAACTCTGCATTTTATTGATTTTTATTTTTTTATCATTATACTTCCTTTTTTATCTGTCCTAATGGGAAGAGATTTTTAAGTACTACTTGGACCATACCAGGAGCAAAGCGTGGTTTAGCCAATAAAAGCACAGACTACAGGGTTGGACAGGCCTGGGTTTAGATTCTTACTAATGCGTAGCCTCGGGCAAGTGAATGTACCACTCTGAGCCTCAGTTTGGTATGTTGATGGGCCCTTGCCTCAGTTTCCCCATCTGTAAAATGGGGACAATATTGTGATTTACAGGGTTGTTAGGAGGATTTTATGATATGGATGGTAAGACTCCATGCAAGGTAGACATTTAATCAACCTTGGTTCCTTCCTCTTCCCAAGAGGCTGCCCTGCCTTTGGAGTGGAAAGTGTGAGGCAGGAAAAGAAAGTCTGGAATTTGAAATGCACACGTGCTGGGTGGCCATCCAGCAGCAGTGAATGCCATTGGTCCACTTTGGGCCCGCCCCCAAAGTCCGCAGCCAATGGCAACATCGTTTCCTTGCCCAACCCTTTCTGGTTTCTCCCTGGTTTCCGAAGGCCCCGGGGAACAGCCCAGGTGGAAGCTCACATTGAAAAGGCAGGAGGGCACTCCTGCACCTGAAATCCTCCATCAGATGACAGCCAGCATTGGGGACAGCACTCACCAGCTCCATGCACCTGCGGCTGGCCTCCGCCTCACGTTGCACCAGCTCTTCCATGTCCGCCTTCAGCTCCTCCAGGCGCCGCTGATAATACTGGCTGCTCTCCCGCTGCTGGGACTCAGACTTGGCCGCCTGCGTGAGCTCCTCACCCATCTTGATCAGGCTGTCCCGAAGCCGGATCACCAGGACCTGGATCAGAGCGGAGAGCACACACCCATCTTGTTATTAGAGGCCAGGGGCAGGGGACAGGGGGCTCCGGGAAAAGAAATCCTGTGCTCAGTCTCTCTGCATTTGTATAAAGTCATCAGGATGATCATTCTGATTTCTGCTACAGAAAAGAAGAATTTACTTTAAAAACCTAGTCAATGATAACTGCTATACCGAGAGGCAGCCTTGCATATGGATAAGCACCCTGGTTGTTTATTTGTTTTTATAAAGATTTTTATTTATTTATTTGACAGAGAGAGAGATCACAAGTAGGCGGAGAGGCAGAGAGAGTGAGAGAGAGGTGGAAGCAAGCTCCCCGCCGAGCAGAGAGCCCAATGCAGGGCTCCATCCAGGACCCTGAGATCATGACCTGAGCCGAAGGCAGAGGTTTAACCTACTGAGCCACCCAGGCACCCCAGCACCGTAGGTTTTGAATACACTCTAGGTTCAATCCTCACCACTACCTCTTCCTGGCTGTGTGACCTTGGGCAAGTTATTTAACCTTTCAGAGAGACAGGAATGATAATAGGGTTTATGTCCCAGGGATGCTGTCAGAATTGAAAACTAAGTTCTGCAGACGGCTCAGCTCAGTGCCTGGCACACCAGGCATTCTAGACAAGGGTTGGGAATTATTAATATTTATAGCAACCCTCATCATTTTATAAAGCTGTGCGTTGGGGCGCACACCACATTGGGAAATCAAAACCCCTTCCCCAGCGTGGGTTTTGGGTTCCCTATTTGTAAAACAAGGAGGTTTGATCAGATAATCTTCCATGAATGTGCCTCAGCTCTTAGCTTTAAGGCATTTTCCCTTTTCTGGGTGTGTGTGGGAGGGGGACAAGCCAAGAGGACACAATGAAACAGTAAAGAGAAAGGAGCTGTGGGCATCACCATTGCTAGAGAAAACAAACCCAAGTACTGTTCTGCAGAATTCATTAGTTGGCCAACAAGCCCGGAGCCAATCGATTCTGATGGGCAAATACTCGAGTGTTGACCTAAAACTGAGCCTGCATGAATATTTTAGGCCCTTGCTCAGGACTCTGAGCCCCTCTCCAGATCAGAGCCTGAATAATGGTCTAAAAGAAAAGCTTTACTATTCAATTGCCCTTTGCCTTTCAAATGGAGTTTAGCAACAATTTCAAAGGGCAGCAAGGGGGTTAAAAGGAAGAAGATCAGTTCACAAATGGTGTTCCCAAGGTACCTCATCTCAAGGACCTGGGATTCTACTACATTCAGATCATGATGGCAGAGGGGGGAAGTGAATTTGGACATAGAATCTGCCACTGAAAGTTTTCTTTTATTGTAATTTTATTCACTTCTCTGCTATCACTTGATTATGCTAGAATCAAGCTAAAAAAAATCTGAAAGAGCCCAACATTATGTACACTTAAAATGTAGGAGATCAAAGTGTTCCGAGGTGATCTGCAGAGACAATTATGCCTTGAGGGATCCCCTGAGCAATTCTGAGAAGCACTGAGGGTCAAGGAAAAGAAGAATCTTTCTCTGTTCTTCATATAAACCATCCTTCTTAGAGATGAAATGCCCAGCAGGGGATTGGGAGAAGGTTTCTAAGTGAGGAATGCAGCCTCCCATTTCCAGATGCAACATCATCCTGTGGCTAAGCCAGCTGACTGCAGAGAAATTATGGCCTGGGAACAGTGAGGGTCTATTGTCAATCTAGTCCTGTCTTTGACACTACCTAGCTGTATCTTGAACAGGTCACTTGACCTCACTGGGCACATCTTGTAGTTTATTTGGTGGGACAGATCCCACCTGCCCCATGGGTTTGCGATGAACTTCCAGAGGAGAGAGAGATGAGAAACAGCTTTGACAATGGTGAGGTTCACTGGGCCATGGCTCCTGTCACTGGCCCACAGAGCTAAAGGTAAATGTAATCATTGAACCTTGCCCCAGCCCGTCTACGTATTACCTGCCCTTCTCATGGTCCAGCAGGCAATGCCACCTCCTCCTGGAAGCCTCCCTGATTCCCCAGCTTGAAAAGACCAACATCTCCTAAACCTCCCAGCCCTCTCTCTGTATTTATACACATATTTCACCCACATCTCCTACAACACTCTATGTTTATGGAAAGTGGAATCTGCTTTTTTGTACCTCCACCCGCCATGCACCTAAACCAGAGCCTGGTACATACTAAAAGCAAAATATATTTCTGTTCAAAGCGAGTGTTGCATGCATAAGTGTATGAGAGGGTGGATGGAGATGGGCAGGACAGGATCAGTGGATAAAAACATGGACAGACAGAAAGGTCAAGGTCTGAAGAAAGGGAAGGATCAGAGGAAGAGAAGATAGTGGAGAAAGGAAGGAAGAAGAGACAGAAGGGGGATGATGGATGGAGGTAAACAGAGGTGGATGGAGGTGGATAGGCTGGACAGATAGGTACTTACGGGACCATGTGTCTGAGGCAGGCAGAAAGGAGGGAGTTGGGGGGAAGGAACACTGATGGGAGATGGTAGAGGAATATGGATTCAGAGAAAGGCATGAGCAGATGAAAGGATGTTCAGAGGATGGACAGAGCATTTACAAAAGCCCCACTGCTTTCACCCTGAGTAACATCTGCATGTCTGCCAATACCTCAAATCTCTTAATCTGCACTTTCTGGAACTCCGTCTTGTTCTCCAGGTCACAGATAACCGCCTCCTGCCTCTTGACAATGGCTCGGTCCACGGTGGACTGCTCCAGGTATTCAATGCGCATCTGAGCCACCTGCAGCTGGGGGCGAACCCGAGACATCCATTGGCCACCTGCTGGCCCCAAGTCCCAGCATCAAGACACATACAGGACTTAACCCCAGGCCCATTCACACCGCCTCCTTCTTGGCTCTGATGATATGTGTTCAAGGGACAAGCACAAACTGTCAGTACCCTCCCAGCAGCCCATGCCCTGGGGTCGCTGAGGCTGGAGGTGATGTTTACTGTGTGTCTTCAGCATCTAACACAAAACTTTCAATCAGCAAGCTTCGGGATCCCAGCATACAACCAAGTGTGGGCTTGGGACCCAAGCACCTTGATCAGAGTTCAAAGCCAGGCTCTGCCCTTTTCCAGCAGGAGGTACCTGGGCAGTTCGCCTCCTTGAGCTCCTTCTTTCATTTGTGTGTGTGTGAGGACTGATGGCCATTAGTAGCTGGTATATAATAAGCACCCAGCAGAGGCCTCGTGTTGCCATTATTTTTGTGCTGTTGGTGTTACTCACACCTAGGGACATTTGCTCAAGGCCCTGTCACATCGGCAGAAACCCTAAGCAGGTGCACACAACAGTTCAAGAAGGGCTTCGAGAATTGCATGGATAAGAGCAACCCTCTAGCTAATGAGTGAAACTCAGGGGTGTTTGGAAGAACCATGGCTTCAAAGGAAGATTTCACAAAGGATGAGGAAGGATCCTGTCTCGCCCAGACCATCCCTTTGTCCTTGAGAACATTTCTCAGAGGAGGAAAATCTTGCACAGAATGGCTGATGAGTTTCACTGCATAGGGCATGTCTGGAGGCTGAACTGGCATGAGCAAGAGTCAGTGTGTGTGTGTGTGTGTGTGTCACTCAATTGAGTGTGTGTCCACTCAATTCATTTGGTGCATAGCTCAAATGTAGTGAGTAGACGGATGGATGGATGGATGGATGGATGGATGAGGGACAGTTTTCCAGGATCCAAACAGGGAGGTCCCAGAAAGACCCCTTCCTTTCCTCCCCACCACAAGGGCAGCTCTGAGCACGTACTTGTTCTTGAAGTTTGTGCTTCTCCTTCTTGGCTTCCTCCAGCTGTAGCTGCAGTTCTTGGATCTGTCCAATGTCAGTAGCAGACTAATGAGACAAAAAAAAAAAAAAGTCACCTTGAGGCTTCACTGGGGACCTACCGCTGGCAAGCCCTTCTCCCCACTTCCACCCTCCAGATGTCTCAGAGCCTCCGTGACAATAGCTCGTTCCAAAGAGTTACTGCTTACATCCTCCCCACATCGTCCATCTCAGTGTCTGCTGAGTCACTCCCGTTATATAAGCCCATGGCTTTGGTCAACCGCCCAGCACACTATCAGACACTCTTGAAAGCCCAGATGGAAATGGGCTGGCCATGGCAGCAGGGCCAGATTAGAAGGGAAGGGGACTCCCGAGTGTGTCAGGTGACTGGGATTCTAGACTTGGATACTGGCCTTGGCCTTTCTGTCCCTCAGTATCCCCATTTGTAAAATGGGCTGAGAGTCTCTGCTTAGCTCCTCTACCTGGGCTTTGTTCAGAGATGAAATGAGGCAGTGGAGACTATAAACGTCCTTTAAAAAAAGGAGAACCAAACTGTTAAGCATGATTATCTCTGAAGAGAGGAATTCCAATGGGCAGGAGGGCCCCTCGCTTTCTATTTTCCACCTGTCTTTATTATTTAAATTATTTATGACACACATATGTGTATACTGTTTCTGTAATTGATCCAATGCAGAAAGTTCCCTTTGACCCAAAATAAGTGTGAGTCACAAAGGCAGAAGAGGGCATAGGTTATTTCTGTGATAACTGTTGTAATGTCAAGGATATAATTGGTTATTTTTTTAAGATTTTATTTATTTATTTGACAGAGAAAGAGAGATCACAAGTAGGCAGAGCAGCAGGCAGACAGAGAGAGGGGAAGCAGGCTCCCTGCTGAGCAGAGAGCCCGATTCAGGGCTCGATCCCAGGACCCTGGGATCATGACCCGAGCCAAAGGCAGAGGCTTAACCCACTGAGCCACCCAGGTGCCCCAAATTGGTTGCTTTTATTATCATTATTCTTTTTTTGGCAGAAATTCCCCCAGATTCCCATCTCGGTAGGATGCATTTGAAGTCTGGCAGGTAACGTATCATGGATCCCCTCTGGGGTATAACGTGGGGAAGATGCTCCTTACTCTTGGAGGAAGTTGCTCTCTCCACCCCCCAGTTATCAGAAACCTGCCAGGGATCCCCATCACTCATCGGTCTGTTTAACCCCAAAGCCTCTGCTGCACCCCATCCTACCACCATGCCTCCTGACTGTGTCCTGGGTCTGGCCACCTACCCACATCTACTCTACTCCCCAGTACAAGGCAGCTAACCCTCTCCCTCTTGTTCTGGTCACTAAAACATTGGCTGATAATTCCCATCACACATAAAATAAAATCCAAACTCATCTCAGCTTTCGAGCCCCCAGTCTGGCCCTGCTCTGCCGGCCTCGCTGAGCTCCTCCTGGATCATGCTCCCCTCGCTGGCCTCCTTCCAGCCTCTCAAATGGGCCATCTTAGGCCCTTTGCCTGTGCTGTTCCATCTGCCTGGATTACTTCCCGCAACCCTCACTTCCACCCAACCTAATTAACTCCTGTGCCTCATTCCGATCTCCATAAGAGTCACCTCCTTGGGGAAGCCCTCCCTGACCTCCAACCGAGGTCAAGATTTACAGAAACGTGCTCATTTCTTTTCCAGACACTAAGCTCCTTTTGCAAGTGCCCCCGCTCTGTTCTGGGTGATTATATGAGGAGGTCTGCCCAGCCCATTCACCTCATGTGAATGCAGGGACAGCACGTGATTTTCTCAATCCAGTATCTTTGGCATTTCATATGGTAGCAAATGCATGGTGGGGGCCCAGTAATTATTAAACAAATGAATGGATATAGACATAGATTATGGAGAGGCAGATGGATAGATGAAAGGATGGATGGAAGAATGGGTAAGCGGGTGGAAGGATGGCTGGGTGGGTAGGTGGGTGAATGGGTAGGTGTATGGGTGAATGGGTAGAGGTATGGGTAGATGGGTGGCTAAAATGAGGACAGGTGAATGGGGGACGGATGAGCAGAGGAATGGTGAATGGATGAATATTTTGATGGGTAGTTAGAAGGGTATGTGGGTGTGTGGATGTGTAGATATATGTACACATAAATCAAAAAATTTCCTGGTGGAGATGCCTTCCAGGAATGCACACCCATCTGAAGGGGACACCCGCCTCCATTAGGACATGAAATTTCACTGTCCCCATCACTGTAGCATCTATCCCACCCAGGCCCTAGGATCAGAGAGCGGCCCAATCACATCCCCTTTCTTGACATCTTCCCCCGGGCCCCCACGCCCGGCCCAAGGCCACTAAACCTCCTTCCACTCTCCATTGCCACCTGAGCAATGAGGTCCTTGTGCTTCTGCATGAGGTCGTTCAGGTCGTCCTGGTCCTCGTCGATGCGCTTCAACAGGTCCGCTCTCTCAAACTGCAGCCGGTATAGCTGCTCGTCCACCTGGAGGGAGGCAGGACAAGGGTGAGGGGGCAGCTAGAAGGGTGGCTGGGAAGGGGACACCACGGGCCTCAGGAAGAGCCAAGTGGGGAGGCTCACCTGTGAGTGTGTCAGATGAGTGACCATGTACTAGAAAGGATGGTCATGGGTGTGTCCATGCATGATGTGTGTGGGGGGGGGCACACATGTGGTTGTGTGAATGCATATGTGCCCGTGATGGCTAGACATCTGTGTAAGCCCACATGGGCTCACATTTCATGCCTGGGACATGCACGTGAATACAGACCTCTCTGAGTACAGATTCTCTCTGAGGACCAGGACTCTGTTCTGTTCACAGGTCTATTCCTCTCCCCACCCCGCTGTACCAGGCCTGCCTACAGCAGGTGCTCAGGAAATATGTCTTGGGTGGTTGGGTAGAAGTGATGCATATTTTACCTAAGAGGGCATTGATCTGTGTGTCTGGTGATTTTGGAGGTGAGGCGTGCATTCATTTATGTGCGTGTGTGCATATGAATGTTTGTGGGCAAGTTCCTCTTAACCTGGTGCTAACAAAATCTGGAACAAAGGGGACCTTGAGACAAACTTTTGCCTATAAATCTGTGGCTACACTTAAATTTTAGGATTTCACATGTGGAGTAAAAATTTAAGCTCACCTTGTATGCACAGATCAGTGACTTAGAAAGGCACACCTGATTTCTGCCAATATAGTAGATTCATAATATGTGTTCACTTCCCCCATTCAGGGGTGAGCACGTAGTAGGTTCATAATAGATGGCTGGGTCCGTTATAGGAGTGAGCCTAAGTGGGCCTGTGAGAGATACGCTCATCTCCATTTATAAGAATGAACATACACCCGTACAATTATAAAGGCCAAGTCCCTTGTAATGGTGGTAAGCACATAGGAGGACTACAACAGGTGCCTGGGAACCACTTACAGTGGTGAACACACTGTGGGAATACTATAGACATTTCTGTTCTCAGGTAGGGTGCTGAGAAAACAACAGGTTCCTACTGAATACATCCCCACCATGCTGAGCACACAGTAGGTCTACCTTTGCAGAGGTGAACACACAGTCAGCCCTCATATATGCCCTGATACCTTTATAAGGCTCAGCTCATAGTAGGATATCTGTGCTCTCAGGAAGTCCCCAATAAGTGCCCTTTGTCTCTCTTACAGTGTTGAGCACAGAGTGGGCCCATGCTAGCCCCCACAGCCCTGAGCTGGCCTGGGGCTCCACAGTTCCAGGAAGGGACAGGTACCAGGTTCTTGCTCCGGGTCATGTTCTCCAGCTCGCTGTGCATGTTCTCCAGGTCCACGGTCAGTGCCTTCTGCGTCTTCAAAGCATCCTCACACTTGGCTTCACTCTGCTCCAGCTGTGCCAGGCAGGAGAATGAGAGGAGAAAAGCCTCAGAAGGCCGCCTCCTTGAATGCCCTTCCCCTCTGGCTCGGGCCCTCTCCGGTGACACAATAATTTACAGATGGTCCCCATGTCTTTGCAACTATTCATCAACCCACAACAAGGGGAAGCGACTGCGTTTGCATCTGAGGCGGCCAGATTCTGAGCTACTCAAAATTGAACAGGCACTGTCCCATGAAATAAGGCTAGTCCGCTTTGGTGCCAGGAGCTAGGCCCCAGCCCCACTCAGCGAATATTTGCTGACACTCACTTAGTGTGTGCCGTGAACAGTCAGCCTGGGCCCTGGCCCACCATGGGAGAAGGGGAGTCAGAAAGGGACAGCCTCATTGAGCAGCAAAGGAAGGAAGACATGGAGACACTAAGAATACAAGATGAAGTCAGGGAAGGCTTCCTGGAAGAGGTCCTTGAAAGTCAGTAGGAAGTTGACAAGGAGATGCTTCCTTTATTTATTTTTTTTTTTAAGAGAAAGAGAGAGAGAGAGTATAAGCTGGGGGAGGGACAGAGGGAAAGGGAGAGGGACAAGCAGGGCGCCTGGGTAGCTCAGTGGGTTAAGCCTCTGCCTTCGGCTTGGGTCATGATCTCGGGGTCCTGGGATCGGGTCCCACATCGGGCTCTCTGCTCTGCAGGGAGACTGCTTCCTCCTCTCTCTCTCTCTGCCTCTCTGCCCACTTGTGATCTCTCTCTGTCAAATAAATAAAATCTTAAAAAAAAAAAAAAAGAAATATGAGAGGGACAAGCAGATTCCCATCTAAGCGAGAAGCAGGGAACCCTGACACTAGGCTCCCTCCTAGGATCCTGAGATCATGACCTGAGCCAAAGTCAGACTGAGCTATCCAGGTGCCCCCAAGTAGACATCTCCTAACCAGGTTTCAGCATTGCAAACCCCCTTTAAATTGTATGTGAACTTTTTGCCATGGGAGCATTTTCTCAAAGATTAAGAGCCACTGACCTAAACAAAGTTTTTCTTTCCCACTCTTTCCTTTCTCATCCATTCACTTGCCTGCACCCAGCCAGCCTCCTGTCTTAGCAGAGAGGGGCCATCTAACAGGTCCAAGTACCTACACAGCCCCAGAAGATGGTCGTGTCCCACTGGAAAAAAACATTCGGTCACAATCCCTAAGTCCATGCTACAGTTGGCAGTTTCCCCTGGATTTCCAAACCCTAGAATCCCTGAGCAGAACACAGCCTCAGAAATCAACTAAGGAGAATGCTCAGGGTTCAGAGAGGGACAGTGCCTTGCCTGAAGTCACACAGCTAGCTGCAAGGAGTGAAGACAGTCGCTTGTATTGTCCAGACCAGCTGATTCTCACAGCCAGGCCACTGCCCCACCAAAATTAATAATAGTAAGGTTGGGGCTTCCAGATAGGGGAAAAAAAAAAAAAGGCAAGCTAGAGTCCCCTTGAAATGACATGCATACAGTCTCTGGTCCCTGAGGCCACCAAGCAAGTGGGAGGGCCCCATTGATCTATAAAAGGAAAACAATTGAGCCATTGCGGAGATCACCGCAGGACAACTGACCAAGGTTGGGGGGGCTGCTCTATGGGTAAAACTCCTTTGGGGTCATTTTCATCTCCTTCCAAACTGGGCAGAGAATGTCTTCCACAGCGTATTAGGAGCTCAGCCCCTATGTTAGAATAACAACAATGACAATGGAAGGCGGGGAGAATGGAGGTCACCATCAATTTGAATATCTCCTGCCAAGCACCTCCGAAAAGGTTCCGCTTTCCTTTTGGCTTGTAATCTTCATCTTTGAGCTGTGAGGTTCATACTGCTGATATCCCCATTTTACACACAGCTTTCTCACACAAACCTCTAGTAACAGCTCCACCTCACTGCTGGCAGCCAAGGTCCACAAACCCTCCTCCCCACCAGTTTTCCAAGTCCCCAAGAGCAATGTATTCCCACAGCGGGCTCAGTTCCTTGAGGCCCATTCCCCTTGGTGTGGGGGCTGGGACACACAGAGAGTGATGCTGAGCGAGGGGAGCACCACGGACAGGGTGAATCAGAAGTCAGGTATAGTCTCATCCTCCTGCAGGCGGCTCCAGGGCCTCTGGCAAGGCAGGGAGGTGGCAAGGAGAGCTCCCTGCAGCCAGAGGCCTCACTAAGCTAAGACCTGGAAGATGCAAAGAGACAGCCGTGTAGAGACTGAGGAGGAAGAAACAGTGCCCTGAGTGGAGGCAGCAGCTGGTGCAAAGGCCCTGAGGCAGGAACAAGAACAGAAGTGAAATTGGTGCTGAAGGACAGAAAGGTGGCCAGTGTGACTGGACAGCTGTACAGAGATGGGGAGGGGGCAGGATGCTGAAGGGATGGATTGAGTGGGGGTGGGGGGTCGGCACATTAGTGAGGCTAGTGAGTGAAGTGCAGGTTCATTTTCAGTCTGCAGGGAAACCACTGATGGTGGAGGAAGCAGTTAGCACACTCTACCTTGGCTGCTGCGGGGAGGGTAGGTTTTAGTGGGCAAGACTGGAAATGGGGCAGCAAGTAAGGACACACCGTGGGGTGTGCCAAGAAGGAAAGGTCTGGGTGGGCAGGAGCAGGTGAGCCATCATGGGAGAGGAGGTCAGGTAACTAAGAGTGGAAAGAAGACCTCTCACTGGGTCTCACTCCCAGGCCAAACTGCCAGGCTCAGGGCCAAGAGGCAAGTGAGGGCACCGTCAGTAACCGAATAGTGAAGCACCACATACGAAGACAGCACTTTCCATCTGCTGAGCCCCTCCTTGAGCTAAGGGTTTTGGCAGTGTGATACCCTGGTCCTCAGAGCCTCCCTGGAGCGAGAAGGCTCCATTTGTATCTCCATTTCCCACGTGGTAGATGGTCAATGATTAAGAAATAATCCTTCCTTTCCCCCATCTCCCTGAAGTATGCAGAGTGAGGACGATTCATCCCCGAGCGGAGATGGACATGGCTGTTAGTGTTCTTCTTAGCTCCTCTGGGTTAGGGATAGGATTCTCTTGGCCGTGATGGGTCTTGGCATTAACAGTTGTACCTGCTACTGTTGTCGGGGGCCATTTCCAGGACACTGTGCTCTCCATCTTGCTTTGTAAAAGCTCCACAAGACCTCTTGGGAGCAGGGCACAACCTTTAGGAACCACCTGGTATAGGAGGACACCGGGGCTCGCAGAGGGGAAAGGACTTGCCCACAGTCACATAGCAGATCAGCAGAGAGGCCCGGCTGGTCCAACCCCAGAGTCCACGCTCTTTCCTGCTGGGCTCCCCTGTGCCTCCTGAAAAGCCCCTCTCTGGAAGGTCTGGGCCACAAGGGAAGGCCAGATTATAATAAAGGGAAAGCTCCTTTGCAGAGCAAACTGTTGGCTCAGTGGCTTGGTGACACCACGGCAGCCACCCAGGCAGGGTCGTGAGGTCCAGGACCGGGCTGGGGACTGCAGAATGTGAGGCAGAGCAGTCGGAGACAAGAGACAGGACTCAGGAGACTGAATCAAGGAATCAGTGCAGTGGCACCAAGGAAACGGGCACCATCCCAGATAAACAAGTTCACCCCCGAGGGAGGAGGAAGGAAACCAACACTTACTGACGCTGGCTGAGTGCCAGGTCCCACCCGATGTGGGGGTCAGAGCCTGGGCATGAAGCCAGACCTGGAGGATCGGCCTCTCTCAGCGGGTCTCGTAACCTCACACCTCAGTGTTCTCGCCTGTAAAATGGGGAGAGTCCCACCATAGGGTCTATGTGATCCTGCATAGTGAGTGAGCGGAATCAGGGGCATGCTCGGCACCGTGCCAGGCACTGAGAAAACCCGAGGAGAGTAATTGCAGTTGTCTCTGTTGTCTGTCCCTTTCCTACCCTTAAGAGCCTTACACATTGGCGTTTTAACCCCATCACAGAGGCCAGGAGAATGAAAGGAAATGGAGCCATCGAGCTCCCATTGCTGGGATAAGGCAGGGCCTGGGCTCCCACCATCTCAAGGAGCAGATTCAGGCTTCCTGGAAGACGGGGTGGGGGGCGGGGGAGGGTGCCAACCCCAAAGGGGCACCAGCCGGGAGGATCTGGACAGGCAAGACATGAATCCCCATCACCACCCCCCCCACCACACCCAGCAGCCCCAGATTTCTACTGGGCAGGCTCTGGGTCTGGGCCACTGCTGACAAGCCATCTGAATGCTGAGATTTAAAAATCTCAATTTATGACACTTTAGGGAGTGGGAAGAAATACAGGGCCATCTCGGGCTGATTTTCCATTATGGATGGCCCGCTGTAAGAATAACTCACTGCATCTTATTTCCATATGGGGGCTGTTTGAGTGACATTTTTATGAAGTCGGGTGGCAAGTCATGCTGGGGCTGAGATCAGACCCTTCAGGGGAGTGACCTGGCCCACCGCCTCTCCACAAATGCCTTCCTTTCTTGGGGGCTCTCCAGGTGGGGCAGCCAGAGAGCAGAAGGAACAGGGCAGCCAGACTCCCCTCAGGAAAGGTTATTGGGTTGTGCTCCCCAGTCCTCATAGCCAGTGTGACAATGAGGATCCTGGGGGGGACAGAGGACACTTCACACCTTTTGGTTCCAAGTCACCATCCTCCCCAGGGATGACCCCTCCCGGATGTCTTGTCAGACCTCCAAGATACAGGGTGGAGAGCGTTAGGGGGATAAAGTCTCTGGTGATTTCCCTCTATTTCCAGACCTGGCATGGTGGTAACAGACAGGTCAAATGACTTACTGAGGGTTTCACAGGTTCTAAGCCACAGACTGGGATATGAATCCCACTCAGAGTCATTATGCTGCATTCCTTCTAGAACAGTAGTGCCCTGGACAGATGCTTTATAGAGGAAATTCTGTGATGTGTCTGCATAGTGTCTGTTCTCCCTTCTTTTGATAGTGTCACCCAATCCTCCCTGGGGGGGAAAATATATATATATATATATATATATACATATGTGTGTGTGTGTGTGTATGTGTATGTGTGTGTGTATATGTGTATATATATATATATGTGTATATATATAAAAATATGTGTCTATATATATACACTCACATATATATAGACACATATATATTTATATATATATACATACACACACACACACATATATATAATATATATCTCCACCCCCCAAATGTCCATGTTCTTCTGATGGAGTTAACCACCTCCACCCACCAAATGTCCATGTGCTTCTGATGAAGTTAACCACCTGCCCTCACCTCAACACACAACTATGAAGTTTCAAAAACAGCATGTGACTCCACCTAGCTTATCAGAGCACTACTTCCTGTCAGCCAGAGGGCTTTGCTGTGGGACAGTAGCATGGCTGATATCAGGGGTTTTGCTGGGACTACAGAAACAAAGTTCATTCTCTGTGATGCAGGATGTGAGCCTGGAGTGTCTGTTTGATGGCCCTCTTCCTAGCAAGAATGAAAATACTGCCTAGAATAGAAGGTGACATCAAAGGTGCTAAGGCAAGAAACATTTGCAATGACATGGTTGGGGCACCTAGATCCAGCCAAGCCTAAAGGCAGATTTTGCCTCAGAACTTTTCAGATATTTTGGCCAATAACTTCCCTTTTCCCTGCTTGAGCAAATTAGAGCTGTATGGCCAGGAGACAGATGCAGAATCAGTAAACAAGTTAGAGGAGAGAGTACATGTACCAAACAATGACCACAGGTGACAGTGTTCATTGATCCTATCCTGCCAAGGATGTTAGATCAACATAGTGCCATCTAAAACCCTGTGGTAGAATCACAATCCTTCATTCTTTATCTATTCTATGTATGGATCCCTCCCCCAGGAGGATAAATATTGCCCCTTCCTGATTGTTCAATGGGGAAAAGAGGAGGGAATGAGAGTTCTCCCACACTGACTCAATGAGGCACTGTGTGGGCCCACTCGTTGCTCATTATCACTGTGGCCCACAGAAGCCCTGCATGGCAGGGATCAGCCCACTTCGTGTTACAAAAGAGGAAACTGTAACCCGGGTCAGGGGAAGGGTCGTGCCCAGGGTCAGATGCAAGTCAATGGAACTCTGAGCCTGTGCTCTTCCTGGGCCCCCACATAGCCCACTCTGCACACAAGTCTTTCCCTCCTGCTGAGTTCATTTCTCCGCATTCTCTCACAACATCCCCCTCCTTTCATTCCCCCGGAGGGCAATTGAGATTCCCATCACATAGACATCAACTACAACCCAGTGAATAGCATTACTTTCCTATGCAAAGCCATCTGCCTGCTTTAAATACCTGGTGAAAATGTTTGCTTTGGACTTATTAAGCTACTCGATGAGTGGGCTAGACATACGGAAGGAGGCAGGGAGAGGGAAAATGCTGGTATTACAGCTGAGCGATTAGAACCCCAATCTCAGGGTCTGGTTGAACAGCGTGAGGGATTTAAGGATCCCGTATCACAAATGCCACGGGGAAGCCTTCTAAGAAATGGTGTCATTGGCAGGCCAAGCAAGAACTAACCTTCAGTAGGAAGGCCTTCCCTGAAGGGAATTACCAGCATCTCAAACTATAGAAGGCCCTGATATTGAACAAATTCATTAAGTGCAAACATATTAAAAATGTCAGGCCAGGTCCACCAATGGTCTATCTGGCTCAGGAGCTTGATGACGGTGGCCCCAGGGGGAAATTTCCAAGACCATCTGGCAGTTACTCTCTGTGTCCTTGATCAAACCATTTGAGCATCTATTAAACATTCCATCATTTTCCTTACATTGTGCTAGAGGATCGTTATTTATTGATACATCAGAATGTTTTCTGAGTATTTACTGTTTCCATCTTCTTCCGAGTAAAAATAATCATTATCAGTAGCGGGATAATAGTAACCGCTTTCTGGATGCTTACCACGAATATGTTAATTGCAACAAGTAACAATTCTGTGAAGCAGGTACTTTCATCACCGTTTTATTAAAGAAGAAATTGAGGCTCAGAGAGGTTAGTGAACTTGTCAAGATCACACAGCTTCTAAGTGGTGAATGGGGCCAGGACCTGAACTAAATTTTCAGTTTCAGCTTTTTCTTGTAAGCCCTGTGGCAAGGGCTTCCCACCTGCTTTGTTAAACAGACCTCCTTTTTCTTTGTGGGTTTAAGAGTCCTTCCTTCGTGATAGAAGTGAACTAAATTTGCTGTAGTGAGCATTTCGTGATGCAAATAATTGTCAAATCGCTAGGTTATACAGCTGAAACTAACATACAATACCTAATGTATATACTAACACAATATACTAATATTGTGTGTCAACCACACTTCAATAAAAATGAAAATTTTTAAAATAATTTTTTTAATTTTTTTTATAAACATATAATATATTTTTATCCCCAGGGGTACAGGTCTGTGAATCGCCAGGTTTACACACTTCACAGCACTCACCATAGCACATACCATCCCCAATGTCCATAACCCCACGCCCTCTCCCAACCCCCCTCCCCCCAGCAGCCCTCAGTTTGTTTTGTGAGATCAAGAGTCACTTATGGTTTGTCTCCCTCCCAAGCGGAGAAAGACAACTATCATATGATCTCCCTGATATGATGAAGTGGTAAAAAATGAAAAATTTTTAATAAAAATTTAATTTTTAAAAAATTTAATTTTAAAAAATTTAATTAATTTATTTGACAGAGAGAGAGATCACAAGTAGGCAGAGAGGCAGGCAGAGATAGAGGAGGAAGCAGGCTCCCTGCTGAGTGGAGAGCCACATGTGGGGCTCAATCCCAGGACCTTGAGATCATGACCCCAGCTGAAGGCAGAGGCTTTACCACTCAGGCACCCCAATAAAAATGAAATTTAAAAAAGAGTCTTTCTTAATAGGATCTCAGGACTGCCCAGGTATTATGTGACTGGAACAGACCTCAAGAATTTCCTTCCTGCCTTCACCTGTGATGACAGTGGATTTGGAGTATGCCGATGTTCTCCAAAGAGAGAAAGAAAAATAAAAAAATAAGACTTGGAAAAGCAAGATAAAAAACACATAAAACACCCTCCCTGCCCCCATCCTATCATACCCTCATTTTTATCATATTTGCAACACCCCTTTGTTCCAGCACCCCACGGCTCCCCTAAACAATGCACTGTCAGAGTGTCTCCGGTCTGTCTTCTCAGCTAGATAGTCGGAGCCCAGAGGTCCCTGAGGGCTTGCTCCCCTCTGGGTCCCTACGTAGTAGGGGCTCCACGCACATGCCCTGAGGGACAGGGCAAGAGGTCAGCTCAGCACATCACAAATCTGTCCCAGTCTGCAGGGCTGCCTCAGCCTATAGCCCGAGCTACCTGCTGCCCACGCTGCCTGAGCCAGCCCTGAACACCTCCTTGGGAAGCCACCCTCTGCCTGGCTATCCCCAGCTCCTCCTGAGCTGGTCCGGACAGCCAGCTCCCCAGGAAGGACAAGGGGTGGGCCATGCAGGCAGGACCCTCCCTTGCAGGAGGAAATGACCCAGCTAGGGAGAGTGACCACACACTCATTCAGCAAACCTACAGGGGCTGCATCCCAAGTCCGGGCTTGAGCCCCTAGTGGAGGAGTGAGGAGGAGGGAACTTCCTGCCACCAGAACATACAGCTAACCAGAACACTCTCTACCTAACCAAGTGATTTTAAATTTGGATTCCAAGCTAATTGAGCCTGACCAAGTGGACCCCCTCACACTTAAGAGCTCTGTTCATAAAATGACAGAGCTAAGAGAAGGCAGCAGTGGACCTCAAAGTTTATCCCCAGAGCAGGACAAAGTATTTGCAAGATACATAACCAGCAAAGGGCTTACATACCAGGATATTCTACAAATCACTGAGAAAAATAGCCAACAGTTTAAAAGAGGAACACATGGCTTCCTCAGGTATAAGTAGCCCTCCAAAAAGCTTATCCACTTTGAAAAGGCAATCTATCTCTTTACCCATCAGGGTGAGGGAAAATGGAACCTTCCCGACACCTCCTCCTGCAAAATGGCTAAGATGTGAATAAGGAACAATCCCCGGGGCTGACCGGCATGGGATGCCAGTGGGGCACATGTTCCACTGGATGGAGGAAACGTGCCTGCAGACACTTGGTAGAAGCACATGGCTACCTCAGCACAGTTAATGAAACACGTGTACCGTGATCCAAAGACATTACACTTCTAGGTCTACACCCTACAGAGACACACACACACACACACCCCTCCCTCCCAAATAAAATAACATGGGGGAAAACAGGCATTTAGTAGCTGTATTCGTAATCACCAAGATCTAGGCGCAAGCTACGTGTCCATTGACAGCAAAATGTCTCAACCATGATACAGTCTCAGAAACAGCAAGGACGACGAACCAACTACTACCTATGATAACATCACGTAGTCTTGTATCCATCCATGTGATGAGGGAGCAGGAGGCTGGCTGAGGACAGAGCAAAAGCTGGCGCCTTGCACCCCCTCTCCACCCGCTCCCCTCCATATGTGTAGCATCCCTCAGGCACCCCTGACTGCCATAAAACGATAAATAGTTAACTTGCAGGGATCACAATCCTGCAGAACAGGAATCTCCCTTGCTCTACAGATGTCCTAGAGATCTAAACAGGGAGGTTACCTTATCAATAGCACAAATTTCCAGAGGCAAATAACTCTTGGTTCCTGAAGCCCTAATGTCTCCCTCCCCACCATAAACTGGAGGAGGCTGAGGTAGAAAGGAATGTAAATGATAGCAGGATCATAATACCCCACCAAGAATCTCCCAATTATCTTGATGTTAATGCCTGACCTAAAGACGACATTGATCAGGCCATAATGGCAAGGACTCCCCCCGGCACCTTGTAGGCCCTCCCTAACATGTGAGAACTCTGTTGAAATCTCCCATTCCTTCACCACCTCCCCCCAACCGTGGGGTATATAACATGCCTACCCTCACAACCCGGGGCAGCCGCATCTCCGCCTGCCCATGGGCCCTGTCCCCGTGCTCTAATAAATCACCTTTTGTACCAATGACGTCTTAAGAATTCCTTCTTTAGTCGTTGGCTCCGAACCTCCGCACCCCACCGAACCTGACTTAGGTTCTGGGACTTCATCATTTTTGGTGAGCCAGCCAGATTTCATCACATGGGTGGCGGAGGGGAAGCAAGACCCAGGCCAGAATGCATGGACAGTTGGACAGTAAGAATTCATTCGAGGAGCAATAGGAGCAGATAATCGGGAGAAGTCAGTCAAGCTGGTATCTGGTTCATCACCTCCTCCCCTCAACCTACAGGCACCTTCCCTCATCTTACAATTACTGAATGCTAGCGACGGTGGTCCTATGATGGGCCACTCCCCTCCCCACCACCCCTCCCACCCTTGTTTGCCTGGGACGTTTCTGGTTTTAAAAATCAGAAATCCTGTGTCCTGGGAACACCCCCAGACTGGCACCACATCCAACAGTTCTGGAATTGCAAAGACAGGGGCTCCCATTCCAGTTCCCCCAAATGGAAGAGCAAGCACAACCGGTCTGAATTCTCCCAAAATGTCAGCATCCTAAAATACAGAGAAGGAGAGATTGAGGATCTACAGGCTTGCAAAACCTGAATGAAAGCACTTTTGCACCTGGGGTTGGATCCTGAACATGGAGAAAAATCGCTATGAGGAATATTAATGGGATAACGGACAACATCTGCATCATTAAGCAGCTAAGATCGGGGATCAGCAAACTTTTTCTCCAAGGACCAGAGAGTCAATATGTTTGGCTTTGCTAGGCCAAGAGCGAAAAAATAAAGGAGAGAGAGAGAGAGAGGTACTATCCTTTCCTAACCACTTTAAAATGCAGCCATTTAAAAACATGAAAACCATTCTTAGGTCTCAGGCTGTCATAAAAAGCACAAAAACAAAAACAAAAAACAAACAAAAATCCAAAAAACAAAAACAGACAAGAAATAAGCCTGTTGGATTTGAGCTGAATTAGGCCTACAGGCCATAGTTCATCGACTCCCGAACATGTTATCAGTATGAAATTTCCCATGTTGATGAGAGCAAAAGGGCATCACGTCTGTAACTCCAGTGTGGTAAGATGTTAGATTGATGAATCTGAATGAGGGCTAAACACGGATCCTCTGACTATTCTTGCCACTTCAAGTTTAAAATTCTTTCAAAATATGTTATTTAAAAAAACAAAAAACAAAAAATAAAAAAAAACAGTTCCTCCCCAGCCCTGCGACTTTGGGCAAGTCTCCTATACACTGAGCTTCCTCCTACACACAAGGAGCATAATACTAGCTCCCTCCTGGGGAGAGTCAGGGCTCACCCTGTGAGCTCCCACCCATCTGCAGAGCCCCTGCGGTCTCCAGACCCACTCCCACACTCTGGTCTGAAACAGAAGAGGCCATGCTCACGTGCTGTTCCCTACATTCAAGTGGGTTGAGGGGCTCAGATTAAGTCATGGCATCTTGGGGCTTGGCCCCGTGCCTGGTGCAGCATAACCAATGGTTGCTTGCCATCGATGTCCTCGTTGTCAAGATAGCTATGATTATCCTGGTGGATGGCTTGCCGCTCTGGGGTCTGGCCCTCCACGGCGCTTGACATTAACAGGTGCTTCTGGGGAGACGCGTAGACGTCACTCCCTGCCTACAGCAAAGCCAGCTGTCCCCCGCTTCATTCCTAACAGCATGGGAAGTGTCAATATTTGTGGGTTGAACAGGCCCTTGATAACCATGTTCTTACCCAATTACACTTCAGTTTTTATCTCCTCTGACAGGAGGTTATGTTAATATTGAATCAATTCACTCCAACATCATATTTCAAAAGGCAAGGAAAAAAAAAGTCTCTTCAGATAAAATACCCAGGCCACCTGCCCTGTGGTTCCTGGCTGGGGAGAAGCATTCCAAAGGTGCTCACTCACATAAAAGGCTCCCATCAGAGTCATCTTCCCAGAGTGGATTCATTAGTCTCAATGTCTCGTGGAAGCATGGGTGACTCATGGTGACAAACGTCCCAACGAAAGGCACCAGGGAAGAGACAAGGGCTATCAGTCTTCTGCACACCAGCAACGAGAGCTCGGGTTGTTGCCTGACCATGGCTGGGAGTTCATCATGTAGACAACACATCAGGCCCAGTGGGCCCACAGGAAGGAACACAGAAGCTGAGCCTGAAACCCCCAGTGGAAAGGCCTACTGGAGCATCCGGGGCTTTCCAAAGGGATGCGATGGCCCAGAGGGAGCAGAGGGCCAACAGGAGACACATTCACAGTCTGTGGTAGCACGTGCTGAACTCCCAGCTGGTAAAGACTGTGGGTTCAACTCCTGCCTTCATCTCTTTCTACCTTCGTGACTTTGGACAAGTTTCTTAGTATTTGTACTTAGTCTGGCCCTTGCCTTTAAAGGAGCTGGAAGGTGAATGGGGGGCAAGCAAAGGCATTGATTGTGAGAGACTGATGTGTGCTGTTCTAGACCTAAACCCTGGAGACCGTGAAAGAAGGGAGGTGGGCTCTCACCCAGCCCTGTGAGGGTCAGAGATGGCTCCCAGGGACAATGGCCCAACCCAAGCTAAGAAGAGAACTAGATCTTCAGCAGGCGAAGAGTTTTCAGAGGGGAGAGGCGAGAGGACACAGCGTGGACAAAGGTGGGAAAGGTGGGACGGGTGTGAGGGACCCCAAGCTGTCCCTTAGCAGCTGGTCAGAAGCATGGGGAGCATGGAAGTCAGGCTCCACCACCATATAAAAAGGCCACATTGGGGAACCTGCCCTGGATTCTGAGGGCAATGGGAAGCCACTGGGTAGATTCTGAACTCAAAGAGCCAAGACTATACATAAATTTTAAAAATTCTCTCTGTGG
This sequence comes from Mustela putorius furo, assembly GCF_011764305.1. Lineage (NCBI taxonomy): Eukaryota > Metazoa > Chordata > Mammalia > Carnivora > Mustelidae > Mustela > Mustela putorius. The sequence continues at coordinate 874,212 of NW_025421422.1, read as the reverse complement.
GGACACCTGGGTGGCTCAGTTGGTTGAGCATCCGACTCTTAATTTTGGCTCAGGTCATGATCTCGGGGACGTGGGATCCATGCTGGGCTTGGAGGTTGCCTGGGATTCTTTCTCTCTCATTGTCTGTCCCCCGACCTGAATTCTCTCTCCAAAGATCAGGTGGCAGTAAGATGGCATGGACAAGGCCAGAGGCCAGCAGGCGGGACAGAACCCCAAGGAGAGCTCCGGGGGGGGATGGTGGCTGATAAGGGGGCAGGAGAGGAGAGGGGATGGACTGAAGAGCTATTTCGGGGTACAATGACTGAGACTTGTTGATAGCTTTGTGTTCCGCAGAAAGCTGTGAACATAGTTCCAACCTAAAGTAAGTAAATTTGAGAGCTGGCGGGGGTGGGAGAGGTCTCCATTTAACAATAAAGCAAATACCATATTTCTTTTGGGGAAGAGACAAAGGTCAGAGGCATGAATCAAATGAAGGGGGAAAAAAAAGCCACCGCCACCCTGGAGAAAACAGCCTCCTCCACGGTCCCGTCGGAGTCAGGTGCCAGCATCTGCTTCTCGCAGATGTTATTTATGCTCTGCGATGATCTCAATTATAGATCTTCGTGGTCGGGATTGCTTCTGTATCCAGATTAGTTTGTTTCCAGTGGAAACATTCCATGGGAATTAATTAGTAATTGGCTCCTAGAGAACAGGTGTCACCACAACCACCCCACACGTAGCCTTGCCCACCTGATCCGCGAGGTCTGATAAAACTGTGTGCCCAGAAACCTGCCTTCCAGTGGCCAACATCTGTGATGGGGACATGGGAGCCAGGGGAGCTTGCCAATTTAAAAATCATTGTCTTTGAGTTTTTAATTTAGAGAATTCTTTCAAATCTGTGGTCTAGTGTTCTTTCTATCAGCCCCGTAACTGGGACTATCATGCCCCTTTTTGGGGGGGGAGGCAAAGGAGGCCACAAGGTAGGGTGATTTGCTCAAAATCACACAGCTAATCAGGTCGTGGAGGCAGGATTTGAAGACGGTCTACCTTGCCTCCAGAAGGCTTCCATGTTTTATTATAAGGTCTTAACCTACAGGTCAAGTGTGATAACCAGGTGTTATCTGAGATAGCCAAGGCTCCCAACGGAGGGAAACTGGGTGCAATGAGGTAAATGATTCTCTTGGGGTTCTAGATGGTGGGGCAATGGACAGAGAGGATGCTTGTCCATAAGGGCAACATCCAGAGATTCTGGAAGATTCTCTGTCTAAGGGAACTCTCCCGTGCCGCTGGTTCAGCCTGGCATGGGGTACCTCAGGGCTTCAGCTGGGACCTGAAATCCTGCCCCGTCTTACAAGCACTTCCGATCACACTCACCTCTGCTCCGTAACACTCTGTGGCTCCCCATTGCCAAACCATTCCTGAGCCAGCTGCCAGCATCACCCTCCTTGCCCCTACCCCCACACACTTGATATTCCAGCAATACCTTGTCAGGAGGCATCACTCCCTTGTGTCCACGTGTTTCTGTCCCTCTATGCTCTGCTGTGTCCTCCTGCTAACCAACAATTCATCTCCACCTTTAAAGAGACAGCAGAAGCCGCCAGCCCCTCCCACACAGCTCCCATCCTCCTTAATTAACCACCCCTCCTCCCCTTCCCCTAGTAAGGAGCTTATCCGTCTGTTTGGCAAGAGTCTGCCCCTTGGTCTACCTCTTGCAGATTGGGAGCCCCCGGAGGGAAGGAACCCTATGGTCTCCTCCTTATCCCTGCAGCCTAGCCTCCGATCTGTCCCAGAGTGGGGACCATATCAGTATCTGCTGAATGCAAGTTGTTCTTTAACAGGTGTACTGAAATAATTCCCTCATTTCAATGCCCTGAGAGAGGAAACCTTTCTCTGGGTTCTCTGGCGCCACGGTTAGCGAGCTGTAAGGGGCCGCTGGGAGTGTTCACTGTTTCTGAAGACCCTTGCTGGCCCGACCGCGGCAGCCCCCCACAGGGGCTGGGCCATCAAGGGAATGAAAACACTCCATTCAGAGAGGAAAAGTCTCCAGGAGGTCATGTTGCATGTCAAAGGCCACAAGACTAGCAAGTGCCAGATAGGGTCCTCTGGACTCAGATTTAATCTATTTTAAAACAGCAGAATGAAGATTCGTCGCACTAGTATAAACTCGCTGTCAGTTTTCCCATCTGCAAAATGGATATATTGCCATCAAACTTGAAAGGGAGTTTTGAGAGATAAACGGCTCACAATTCCCAAATGCTGGCCCCAAGATGAGCATCCGAATCCTCTGGTAGGATGGTTTAGGATTGTAGATGTCGGGTGCCAATCCAGATCCAGAAACTATAAATTTTTAAATGGTGCTTAAGTTATCTGACATACAGCCAAGTTTGGGAATCCTAAGACATCAAGGAAAAGCCTTGTACATAGTAGGTGCTCTGTTAACATAGTAGGTCCAAATGTTAACAGGACCCCGATTATACCTACACCAAGTTGCATGGGCATGGAACTATCGACATCTGCAGCTTTCAGGTATACACTGCTGGGTGCCCTTGGGTAAGTTACTCAACCTCTTAGAGACAGTTTCTTTATTGGTTAAATGGGTCAAAAATAGAAATACCCCCTCCTGCAGTGGTGAGGATTAGCTGACTACTACACCTACTGTTGCCATCAGAACATCCACAAGTCCCACGGCCTTCAAACCAGCCCCAAGTCTGTCCCTTCTAGCCAGCTCCCTCAGCACTTAACCCAGCCGACCATCTCCTCCAGCCTGGAAGGGTCAATTTTCTCCTAAAGGCACCAGCGTCCTCTCTCCGCACCCATTCTCTGCTCAGAAGAGTGAGCCTCTAAATCGTGAATCAGATTATGTCACTCTCTGCTCCAAACCTCCCAACAGCTTTGCACAACCCTTGGAATAAAATCCCCACCTGCTTCTCCTTCTTCCAGGGTGGCTTAGCTGACCATCCAGGCTACAAGAGATCCTTTGCAAGTCCCTATTCCAGAACCTTATTTCCTTTAATACCCATATGAAGGTGTGGGATGTTTCTACTTATTTGTATCATTGTTTGCTTGTCTTCTTTGCCATCAGATATAAGTTCTGGGATGCCTGAGTGGCTCAGTCAATGAAGCATCTGCCTTTGGCTCAGGTCATGATTGCAGGGTCCTGGGATCGAGCCCCATATCAGGCTCTTTGCTCAGCTGGGAGCCTGCTTCCCCTTCTCCCTCTCCCTGCTGCTCCCTCTGCTTGTGCGTGTGCTCATGCGCTCGCTCTCTCTCTCTCTCTCTCTGTCAAGTAAATAAATAAAATCTTTTTTAAAAAGATGTAAGTTTCACAAGGGAGGGTGTCTGTTTGACTAACCATTATATACCTGGATGGAGCCTATCACCTGACACACAGTAGGTGCCTCATTAAGTCATGAAGGAAGGAAGGAAGGAAGGAAGGAAGGAAGGAAAGAAAGAAGGAATAAAGGAATGTATGCATGAAGTTGCTCAGTGCCAGACCCAGAACTTGCAGCGCACTCAGCCCCAAAGTTAGCTCCCTCTCTCTTTCCCCTCCTGTCTGCTCTGTCCGCCTCTGTCCTCAGAGCCTTCAGGTAAAGGACAAATACCTTCCTGGGGAGAGGAAACAGAGTGATGCCCAATGTCATCACCGCTTTATTTGATTAGCTCTGACTCCGGCATCCGGAACACGTGTGCTGGGAGCCAAAGCAACTGTACCCTGACCTCTGGTCCACGCGATCCCATCCTTATAACGATTTCCATGACAACAGCAACAGAAAGCCAAGGCTGTGAATTCCCTTTGATAGGAGCCGGATGCAGAGATGGGGAAGAAGGACTTTCAGAAGAATGAAGCTCTTTGATTCAGCTGGAGGCGCCTTCATTAAATACCACTATTTTTCAAGAACACACATTTTAACCCTGCAGAGGGAGGTTTCTCATGAATACTTAAAAAAGGAAGAAGGAGGAACAAAACCATCATGGTTCCTTTTCAAGAACAATCACCTGGAGGGAGGGGGAGGCTGTGAGGCTGTGGTACTTGGAATATTTGCGGGGAGGCAGAAAAAGAAAAGGGGCTTGATGAATCCAAGAGGCCTGGCCCCTGACCAGGGACTCCAATATCTCTGCCCACGTGAGGCAAGTCAAAAGGCTAAAGGTCGGGGCGCCTGGGTGGCTCAGTGGGTTAAAGCCTTTGCCTTCGGCTCAGGTCGTGATCCCAAGGTCCTGGGATCGAGCCCCACATCGGGCTCTCTGCTCTGTAGGGAGCCTGCTTCCCCCTCTCTCTCTGCCTGCCTCTCTGCCTACTTGTGATCTCTGTCTGTCAAATAGATAAATAAATCTTAAAAAAAAAAAAAAAGGCTAAGGGTCTTCCACCCACATGGACAGCCGATCAGACAGGCAAAAGAAACCTTAGATCCTACAATTAGAATTGTGAGCCCTGGATATGAATCCCAGCTCTGCCACTTAGCTGCTGTCGCTGCCTTGGGCATGTTGCTTTCCAGCTCTCAACAGGATTTCCCCATCTGTAAAATGGGCACATAGGAGAGGGAATGAGGATGGAGTGAGGGGACGCACGGAAGCCCAGGTGATTCTAGTTTTCTGACATGGTCATGAAGACAGCAGAGTGATCAACTGTCTGGGTTTGTCCAGGGCTTGCCCAGGACACGGGTACTTTCAGCCCTAAAACCAGGACCATCAAGGACAAGCCAAGATGGTTGGTCATCCTAGCAGTATGTGGCTGCTAAACAAAGGAAAATCAGAGAGTGAGGGAGACAGAAGAGCCCCTCACGTGAGCCTATGGGGTATTTGCTCCAAAAACCCTCCAGCCTGGTCTAGTCATGAGAAATGCTCCACACAAACCCAGACTGGGGGGGGGGGGGACACTTTCAGGATACCTGGCCAGTATTTCTCAAAACTGTCAAGGTCATGAAAAGCAAGGTAGGACTGGGAAACTGTCGTAGACAGAGGAGACTGGGGAGACAGGACAAGCAGATACAGGGGCGTGCCCTGGGATGGATCCTGGAACAGGAAAATGAGCTAATGGAGAAACTCATGAAATCTGAATCAAACCTAGAATTTAGTTTAGGAAAAAAGGTGGAGGCAGAGTTTCTCCCATAGCCTATAAGTTCTGAAAACCTGAAACCTTTCATTTTACACACAGGAAATGGACACCAGAAACAGGAAGTGAAGAAGGCTCTATATCTAGTTTCTAGACTCTGCTGCCTCCCACTGCCTTCCCAAGAACCCGCGGACCCTCGTGAGCTCCAGAAGGAAGAGAGAAGCACTGGTTCTGGAGTCAGGGAATACAGGTTCAAGGCTGTTCAGGGAATACAGGTTCAAGCCTTCACTGGCTGTGTGCCCTTGGGCAAACCTTTCACCCTCTCTGTTCCTTTGTTTCCTCATTAGGGGAATGAGCCCACTGAATTCAACAGACAGGCATTTATTCAGTATTTATTACACACTGCGGACTGAACAGGCATCACTGACACGCATAAAGCATAGTCTTGCTATCAGGAAGTATAGTTTTGCCTTAGAGTCCAAAAACTACAGGTAACCCATCAGAGCTTCTGGGCTAGTCTCTGTGAAGATACACAGGCACAGCCATGTGGAAGGGCTGAGGTCACGTGAGAGAAGGCCAGAGGAGGAGGAGGAAGGGGGGCAACACTCGGAGAAAGTGAGGTGCTGAAGGCAGCAGGAAATGCCTTCCGTTGCCCCACACCTGGCTTGGGCACACATGGTTTCATCTGCAGGAGGCATGGGTTAGAGGTAACACCAAATGCATGGGCACAGTGTCCCCCAGTGGGGCTCTGTGCTTCCCTGCATTGTTTCTAGCTTCCTGTGGAGACAGGTAGCAAGTCCTCAGTCCCCACTCTAGGACCTCGCTCCCCAAGTCCCCCCACACCACTGTGGGTTCTGACCCACTCACATCTCTCAACACCGGCCACCTTGGGCCATGCTGTCTGCACTTGGCACAGCCCCAGCCCATCCCACCTCCTGAGGTCCTTGGTGTCTGCCTGGCCTCACCGCTCATCTGCTTCCCGTCCTCCTCTGAAGCAGCCGGGAAGGGTGGAGCCCTGAGTTCGAATCCTTGCTCTGGCACTTTCTAGCTGTGTGACCTTGGACGGGTCTCCTCCCCTCTTTGCCACCTCCTATGGGGAAAGGAGATGCTCTCTGGAGAACTCTCTGGGCCATCCAGTATAGCCTAAGTGGGACATGGTGGGTGTTCCAGAAGGTGACAGCCAGAGATCAACATCATTACCATTCTAATCAATGCTGTTGGTGGTGCCGGTTGTTTGAGCTCTTGCTTTAATAGCACGATGACTGGTTGTTTCCTATGCAGCCTAGGCAGCTCCACATACATGCACACACAGACACACACGCACACACGCACGTTCGCGCAGTGCACCCAGCCATTCTGCTCCAGGACTCTGATCTGCCCACGTCCTTGAGATGCATTCTGCCTCAGCCCTGAGGAAGGGTACCGGACTCAACAGTCATTTACATACTGCCTCCTCCTCAACTACCACCTCCGTGTGACCTGCCCAGCCCCTCAGTGTCCCCCATCTCCATGCAGATCTGTGAATGTTGGTGTTGCGGCCACACCAAGAGCCATCATCTCCCCTGGCCGGCTGCAGCATCCTCCCAAGCCTGGCCCTAAGGGGCCCCCATGACCCCTACCTGGCTGTGCACTTTCTCTAGCTCCTCTTTGCTGACTGAAGTCTTGCTGTCCTCCATGTTCCCCAGAAGAAGCTGCACATCTGACAAGAGCGCATGAGTCCTCTTGAGGTCCCTCCGAAGACGTTTCTCCACGTCAAAGTCTCGATGGCCGATCTGGAAGCCAAGGGAAGGCTCTTGTGAGCTAAGACTGCAGAGCAGTGGACAGGGTCCAAGTTATCCAGAACCAAGCTTCCCCTGGGTTCAAATCCTGCCTCTGCCTCTCACACCATGGGACATTGGACAATACCCTTCTCCTGCCCAAGCCTCAGTTCCCACATCTGCAAAATGGGAATGGCATCAAGCACACGGGGCTGCTATGGGGATTAAGCTGGTATTTAGCCGAATGCCTGACTCACAGTAAAGGCCCACAAATATGAGCTGGGCTCATCAATGTTTTCCCAGCCTGGAAGCGTCCAAAGTCACTGGGTCTCATCTTGGGCACCCAAGTCATCAGTATGGCTTCTTCTCTCCTTGTCAGAACCTACAGGTCAGGTGAGGCCCTCTGGTGACAGAAGTGAGGACAGCAGTTACCCTGCCAGGGCTGAGACTGGATAGGGCCAGAGAGCTCCTGAGGGGGTTTACCTGTCATTTCTGTGGGTGCTGCATCCCTGAGTCCCTGAGCTGTATAGTGCGGTACACTGTCCTACCCTGCATGTATGTTGCACCTCATTAAGTACTCAGTATTAAAAAAGAGCCAGGCTTCTTTTAGAGGTCTAAATCAAGTTTTTCTGTCCCTTGAACAGGTCTCCTTTGCCAGGTTAAGGCACAAGGTTATTTTCTGCAGAGGGGTGTTACCCCAAAGCGAGCACCTTCCTTCATCCAAAACCCTGGACGTGTAGACCCTTCAAGTGGGCAGCTGTCTCGTTGCTCCTGCAGAAGCCGCATCCTGGGTGCCAGGAGGGTGACAACTCCTAGGGGCTGAGATGAACAGAGGCAGGTGCAGGACCACCCAGAAGCCCGACACGGAGCAGTGACAGGCCGCCCTCTCCCCTGGAAATGACACTGATGCTAAAGCCCTGAGCATCTCCGAAACCCAGAAAGAGCCCCTCAAGAGACTGGAAGAAAAAGAGGGGGTAATTTTCCAGAAAACGCAGTGTAGGTATGTCAGCCATGGGACCCAATTTCTATACACCTGGATACCCGCACCTCTCCAGAACCATCTCCTGGGATGGTCACAATGCCCCCGGAATATTCAGGAAGAAGGTGGGGTTTGGAACAGGGTGGCCCAGGTTTTAAACCCTGGCTCACCATTTGCTGGCAGTGGGTTGGATCGTGCCACCCCTCTGAACCCCATACTCCTCGTCTATAAAAATAAGGCAATAAATAAATAAACAAACTATCCTCCATGTTGAGATAAGACAAGGATCGGGCACGATAATGGATCAGAGAACACTTTGTATGCTGTCAAACGCTTTACAAATAAAGAGAATTATGAGTATTGTCTGATGACCTAGAATGCACTCCACTAGGTTTTACATTCCTATTTCTCTGCTTCCAGTTTTGAAATCTTTGAAAAATGAGTTGGTTCTTCAAATCCAGCCTCTTTGTCCTGAGGTGCGTTTCTTTGAGTTTTAAATACTGGTCTAATATGTGTGTGTGTGTGTATACATCTACACACACACACACACACACGCATGCACGCACGTAAAATATAATCTTACCTGCTGAGCTAAGATCAGAACTGGGCATTGTGCCCAGCCCTTTGTCACATGTTATTGCATTTAACTCCTGTGACAATCTCTTAAGGATAGACATTATTATTATTTTTACTGCCTTTATAAAAGCAGAAATAGCTTAGATTTACAGAGAACTTTCTAAGTGTCAGACACCACTCTAAACCCTTTACGGGAGGTAACACGTTTGGTCCTCTTGAAGACTGTGTGACGTATGGTGTTGCTGTTCCCATTTTACAGGTGATGGAGCAGAAGACTGCAGAGGGACAAGTAATTGGCCCAAGACCCCACCTCTAGGAAGTGGCAGAGTTTGGGTAGGAATCCGACTATCCTGACCAGAAAGAGGTCATTTCAGTGAAATGGACGATAAAAGAGGTCAGTTTTGTTCTTTAATTTAAGGGAAGGTGTTGTGCAAGCACAGGGGATTGCCAGCCAGCTCAGGATCGGATGGGATCAGAAAGAGTCTTGGGTAAGCGGGAGCCCAGTGAGGTACGGGAAGGGCATTTCAAGAAGCCAGGCCAAGAGAAAAAATAGAAGGCTGAGAAAGTCTTGTTTCTCTGGTTCCAGTGATGAGGATGAGGGCATAAAACATGGAGGCGGGGCTGGTCGCAGAGCAAGAGAAGTTACCTGGGGCCAGCTCATGTCTTGTGACCTAGGTGGGATTCTTATGTAATGTCACAGGAAAATGGAGGCACAGCTGGCGAACTTGACATAGAGTAAGTGGTATACTTAAGGTGATGGTGTGGTTATGCAGCAAGGATTTGAACCTGGACAGCTCAGCCTTAAAATGCAAAGTTTCTAATCATTGCACCATAGTGCTTAGGGGAACATGAATCCTGATTCACTAATTTGAGCCCAGATTCTGCATTCAATCAGTGTACTCAGCATCTCTCCTATTTTTTGTCTGTTCTTTTTCTTTACACATCCCAGAGTATAAAGAGCGTTCATTCTCTGCGGGGCAGGTTGGCATCAGGGACATCCCTTGATGTTAGCATTGACCACAGCTGAGATACTATAACTGACTACCAGGAAGACCCTGAAAATCCTGGCACCCTGTCTCCTTTGCAGAGGGATCTTTGCAAACAGAACTCACAATAAAAATGTCAGACAAGTCACCCTCCCCTTCATAATGAATTGTTATAAGAGAGGAGGGCAAAAGAGAGAAAGAGAGAGAGAGAGCTCATTAGGTTAATGGGAAATAAATGTCATCTTGCAAGTTTGCATTCTGTAACACAAAGATTCAAATTTGGTTAAAGCTGGTGAATAATTAACTAATAAATCTAAATGATGTTTAGTGTTGTTGTGGGAAACTATATTCAAATCTCAGCTGTTTCACCATTTATCATAAAGCCAAATTGTCTGGGGCACTCGTTAAATGTCTGTTGTCAAGGATCTCTCTGAAAATTTTAAAAATACAATCTGGAAAGGCAGGCAGGGCTAAGCAACCACTTTCTAGATGAGGAGACTGAGACTGGAAGAGAGAATGGGGAATATTCTGAAAAAAATCAACATGTTCAACAAAGGGTTGATTCTAATTAACTGGACCTTAACCATTTTTAAGCAGCATAGTGCTTACAAATATAGGCTGTCAAATAATACAGACTCCATTTCAAATCTGCATGGGCTACTAATAAGCAATATGATCTTGAGCAATTTGCTTTAGCTTTTGAGCCTCAATTCTATCATTTATAAGAAGGAAATAATAATACCTTTCCCACAGAGTTGTAAAAATCAAATACAGTATGTTAGGAAACATGACAATTAAATAGGTATCTATGGGACCCCTGGGTGGCTCTGTTGGTTAAATATTTGACTTGGTTTCAGCTCGGGTCACGATCTCAGGGTTGTGGGATCAAGCCCCATGTTGGGCTCCATACTCAGCGCAGAGTTTTCTTGAAATTCTCTCTCTCTCTACCTCTGCTCCTCCCCTAGGTTGTGTTCTCTCTAATAACTAACTAACTAAATAAAATCTTTGATATTTTTTAAAAAACTTCAAAAGCAAGAGAGGAATAAAAGCAGCAGCAGAGAAAGGGGACAATAAGCCAACAAATATTCAATGCAAAATAAGAAAATAGAAATTATTTTATGTATATCAGTCATTCCAATAAATGTAAATGAATTATATTCTCCTATAAAAAGTCTGAGGCTAAAACACTGAATTAACAAACCATATTCACACACACACACACACACACTTGGAAATGTTGGACATGAAAGAATTTTAAAAAGTCTTGCCAGGAGCTCCTGGGTGGCTCGGTGGGTTAAGTTCCTGCCTTTGGCTCAGGTCATGATCTCAGGGTTGGGAGATCAAGAACCATGATGGGGGGTCCCTGCTCGGGGGAAAGTCTGTTTCTCCCTCTGCCCCTTCCTCCTCTTATGCATCTATGCTCCCTCACTCTCCCAAATAAATCAATAAAATCTTTAAAAATAAATAAATAAATAAAGGTCTTGCAGCCAAACTAACTGCACCAAGACACCAAGCAAAATAAAATAAGGCAAAAATCATTCATGGAGAAAAGAGGGACTATATCACACTCAAAGGAACAATCTGCCAAGGAAATAAAACAATAATAAACTTAGCTTCACCTAAAAACATAATCTCAAAATATATACATGCCCCTGGAGAAACTCTTGCTCATGTGCCCAGTGAGACATACATAAAAATAGGCACAGCAGTTTTGTGTCTTAGAACAGAAACAACTAAATAAACACCAGCAGAAGAATGGGATTAAAAATAAAAAGAATATTTTGTAACAGTTAAAATGAATGAATTAGAGCTCCATGTATTAACATGGACCAGTCTCCAAACATGATACAGAAGGCAACAAAGGAAATTGCAGAATCATGTTACTGTATGTGTTTCAAGTTCAAATACTTATGCCGGGGAATCCCACGCTCCAATCACAGGATGATAGTCTCCTCTGGGAAGCAAGGAAGAAGGAAGAGGGAAGGAGTGGGAGCCATAGGAATGGAAACCAAGGAGCTTCTAACTGTTTTTGAAGTGTGTTTTCTTTCCTTAAAAATATCTGAATCTAATATAGCAAATTTTTAATTTATGGGAACCCTGGGTGCTTGGTACATAAGCGTCGGTTATATTATTCATTCTACTTTTCCATGTGCTTGGCAAATGTCTTAATAAAACATTAAAACTACCAAATGTGATAATTTATTTAAAAGTTCCAGCTTGGTGACTAACATAAAATTAGCATTTTATTCATTTCAAGTCACCTTCTGTTTCCACAAAAAATGTTTCATTTCAGCAACATCTATAAAAACCTCTCTGGATTACCTGCTTTGTTTCCTCCAGTGGACCATGCTAAACAGAATGCCTCTTTCGTCCAGCGATTGGCCGCTATTGTTCTAGAAGCAAATATTGGTCTGGGCTCTCTTTCATTAATTTTAAAGAAAGATCCCCAATAGTTCTCTACCCAATGGCCTGGTTTGCTTGGCTGAGACACTAGAAAATTCAGAGCAGGAAGATGACAAAGCTTTCCTGTGGATTCCTTCAGCTTCCAACCCTGACACTCGATGCTACAGTGGTCCTGCTCTAGGATTCACTCGCTTAATCGATTAAAAAAATTCAGGGGCACCTGGGTGGCTCAGTTGGTTAAGCACCTGCCTTTGGCTCAGGTTATGATCCCAGGGTTCTGGGATCGAGCACCGAGTCAGGCTCCTCACTCAGTGGGGAGCCTGCTTCTCCCTTCCTGTTCCCCCTGTTTGTGCTCTCTCTCTCTCTCTCTCTCTCTCTCTCTCAATGCCAAACAAATAAATAAAATATTTTTAAAAATCCATAATGAGCACCTATGTCTAAGTCCTAGTTTGAAGAGGGGCCCACATTCCTCTGTGCCTAGCAGGAGTAACTCTGCTGATAGACAGCGAGATCATTGCTAATTAAACAACTGTGTATGCCCATTAAGAAAAGACCTTAAAACACATTCCTGTGATACTTTAAAATAAATCACAGAAGCCACAGGCATCTCTCTCCGGTGTTGGGGTTTTATGAAGCGGCAGCTCAGGCAGGGTAATGGAGGGCGATGGAGGAGTGATTCCTCCCACCTGGGAAATCAGGAGCTGGCGCTAGGCTCTGCTGTCTGCTGGTTGCTTTATTTAAAGCTGTAGTTTTTTGTTATTGTTGTTGTTGTTGTTGTTGTTTTGCAAAGGGGGAGGTTGATTTTTGTGCTCAAAGGACATTCGGTCATGGCTATAGACATTTCTGGTTGTCACAATGAAAGGGGGACGGTATGCTGCTGGCATTTAGTAGAAGGAGGCCAGAGATGCTGTTCAGCATCCCAGGGAGCATGAGACCGCCTCCCTACAACAAAGGATGGTGTGGTATGAAATGTCCACAGTGCCACAGTTGAGAACCTTGGGATACGGCCATGGCAACCTTCCCACAGGTCTCTGCCCTCTAGAAACTCAGAGTGGTTCACTAGCTCACCCAAAGCCATGTCGACAGAAGGGGCCCCAGCTAGGGTCTCAAGCCCCATTTGCTTGACTCTGAGCCTGGCTGCCTCTAGCAACAGTCTTGTTCTCACAGCTGTGAACATAGTTGCCATTCACATTCACCCCCTTAAAGCAAGGGCTGCCTACCTTCCCTTCCTCCCCGACAGCTGCTGAAGGCAAGGTGATTTCGTCTGTTCCCTCTGGCTTGGCCTACTCTATTTATTCTCCCGGTCCTTCCAAGAACGCTGCTGTGTGTGGACCCCAGAAGGTCTCCTTTGAAGAGCCAGTGAGGGTGGACAGGGCTGGAATCGATGGGCCAGAGGACACTTGGAGGAGCAGGTGGAGGCTGGCTGAACCGACTGGCCTCTGGCTCTTCCTGAAGACTTACGGGACTGTCCTCCCTCCTCCAACCCATCTCTCTGAACAAGGCCTGGAGGCAGGGAGTGTTCTCTCAAACACCTGCTGGTGCTTCCCTCTTACCTGATCACAGAGGGTTCCAATCAAGCCTTCCAAATCCTGCTTCTCATGTAGGACCATCTGCTTCTCCTCGTACTCTTGCTCCAGCTGCATTTCCAGCTGGCGGAGCTGCAGGCACAAAAGGCAGACACAGACATAGGAGAAATGAGGTCCATCCAGACAAAGCCCACAAGACAGGGAGATTATCTGGAGGAGGGGGGAATGTGAAATTTGCAGCCTCTTTCCACAAAGGACATCCTAGCGGTTAGGAGGGGGTGTCTCTGTCAGAGAGCTCAGGAGCCTAAAATCTTGGGAGCCCGACAGCTATGGGGAGAGCTGGCCAGTGATGGCAAGCCACCTGCCACTCACCTTGAAGCCCTCAGCCCCAGTTCTCCACCCATTCTCCAACAGTTGTTTCCTTCCTACGCCATGACCTTGCTTGGATATTTGCAAATCTTGGCACTCTGACTTTTTAAGGCTTTGGGCAACATTATACCCAACATATTAAAATGTAGCCACCATTTTTATCAAATAGACTGTGGATCCATTAAAAAAAAGAAGAAGTTTGCATTTGCCATTACTTGGTGTTGTGGATTACATGTTCAGATCTCTCCCAAATTCCTATGTTGAAATTCTAACCCCTGTGTAGTATTATCTGAAGACGCAGGCTTTGGGAGATAACTGGGTTTAGGTGAGGTCCGGAGGGTAGAGGCCCCGTGCTGGGATCAGGGCCCTTAAAAGAAGAGATCACAGAGAGCTTGCTTCTTATGTCTCTCTCCACCACCGGAGGACACAGCAAGAAGTCAGGTGTGTCTCCTGGGTATTTACCCCAAAGATACAGATGTAGTGAAAAGAAGGGCCATCTGTACCCCAATGTTTATAGCAGCAATGGCCACGGTCGCCAAACTGTGGAAAGAACCAAGATGCCCTTCAACAGACGAATGGATAAGGAAGATGTGGTCCATATACACTATGGAGTATTATGCCTCCATCAGAAAGGACGAATATCCAACTTTTGTAGCAACATGGACGGGACTGGAAGAGATTATGCTGAGTGAAATAAGTAAAGCAGAGAGAGTCAATTATCATATGGTTTCACTTATTTGTGGAGCATAACATATAGCATGGAGGACATGGGGAGTTAGAGAAGAGAAGGGAATTGGGGGAAATTGGAAGGGGAGGTGAACCATGAGAGACTATGGACTCTGAAAAACAATCTGAGGGGATTGAAGTGGTGGGGGGGGCGGTGGGAGGTTGGGGAACCAGGTGGTGGGTATTATAGAGGGCACGGATTGCATGGAGCACTGGATGTGGTGAAAAAATAATGAATACTGTTATGCCGAAAATTAAATAAAAAATAAATTAAAAAAAAAAAAGTCAGGTGTGTGCAAGCCAGGAGGGGGGCCCTCACCAGATGCCCAATCTGATGACACCTTGATCTTGGACTTCCCAAACTCCAGAATGGTGAGAAATGAATGTTTGCCATTTCAGCCCCTGGTCTGTGATACCTGGTTAGAGCAGTCCAAACAGACTAAGACATTTGGCTCCGGGCAACTCCTTTCATGGCTCTGATTTCTCTCATCACTCAGCAAAGGCAGATGTTCCCCCCTAAAGTGAATATCCCACCATAACCACTTTGCATACTCTCTTCCCTGCCAGCCTCTCTCCTGTATGCTGCCTGGCCCACCCTTTCGTCCTCCCTTTCCATGCTGTATCAATGACCCTATTGCCCAGAGGGGCAAACTGAGTCTGAGCGACGATCTGAAACCCCTTCTCCTAAGTCGGTTGCCGCCAAAAGCAGTTAGCATTGTATCTCTTGACCCTGGCTCTTTTGCCACCCCAGAGAGGCATCCCAAATCCCACCCAGGCCACTAAAACAATTGATTTCCTGCCACGGCGAGAGACAGATGGAGCAGAGCAGCCGCTAGATGAAGTTCACGTGAATGTCTGCCGTCAGGAGAAAGTACCTTTCTCTGACCTTACTCTCTCCCTTTATAAATCTGACCACGGAAAAGCCTTGGGGGGCCCTGGGTCACATCTCCACCTCATCGGGGCCTCAGCTCAAGGCACTCATGCTTTGAGGCACTTTTAGAATGCACCAGCAGTTGTGCAACCTTCACACGAGGGCATGGGGCAGGGACGGAGGACTTCCATCTCCTGACCCATGGAGAGCAAACAAGCTAGTAATTGATGGCCACTTATGTAGAAAGCAAGTCCATTTCAAAACTTTAAGAGTGAGAGACACAAGGCCCTCTGTTTGTATCTGCTTTTAGAGTGCAGCCTGGCAAAGCTAAAACACATTTTGAAAAATAAACAAAATAATAAAAACTCTGTATCCAGCCAGGCAAAGCTTTCTGGAATGTGTTCTGCAGGACATCTCCCCATGGCATTCACAAGCATGATGGGTATGTAGGTGGAGGAAAGTTCATGCTAGGAGTGTGGGACCACGGGGCTAACAGTTCTTTGGTGCAAGACTTATCAGAGCCTTTGGCAAATTCGTGTGCAGGAAGAGCTCAAGGATGTAGCATTGCCCAAGGCTGACTTCTATCAATGCTTCCTAAAATGGCCTTCCATGGTCCAAACATTTGCAAAAGAAAAAAAAAATTAAATCTATCATTTTTAGTAAGAGACTGGGCTTTGGAGTGAGACAGACCTAAGCTTCAAGTCCTAGCTTGGCTACTTCCTGGCTGGGTAACTTTGGGCCACTGGCTTCACCATTCTGAACTCTGGTTTCCTCATCTGTGAACCAGGACCATAAACCTCGCAGTGTTCTTCAGGGATGCAAAGAAGCTGATGGACATCAAGAACCCAGCTGGGTGCACCGAGCCCACTGGGTGCTCCAAGAATCCCATTCATTTCTCCCAGATATGTGAGAACAGAAAAAAAGCTGAAACTGGCCCTTCGATGCAAACTCCCAGCACTTTATAATTTACAATAACTCCCAACACTTTACAGTTTACAAACCACTGCCAGTTCTTTTAGCTTATCTTCACAATAGCAGAGGAAGGCAGAACATTTTCTATCATTGTCCCATGGCTCAGATGAGAAAACAGAGCCTCAGGGAGGTTCTAGAGACTTAACTCAGGGATGCACAGATCTGGATGAGTCTATAATTGTTGACCCTTTCTTTCCAAGGATAGGGTACTATAGCAGTCAGATCTGCTTGAGGATATGCTCAGTGAGACCCCCATCTCCTGCCGAGGTTAAGATAATCACCGAGATGTCCTTCAGTCTGCCCAGGAGGATGCCCAGCTGTAGGCTCTGTAGGGTGCCAAGGCTGCATGCCCTCCTTCTCTTGGATGGATGAATCAAACCCAGGAGCCAGGGAACCACCAGGCTGGCTCACTAGCTCTTCTGAAGGGCCCACTGCCCAGAAATCCTCTATTACTTTTAAGTTTCCAGAAAACAAGGATTCCATTTACCAAAGTATGCATTGTTTCCCCATCTGAGATCTCCCTGAATCTTCACTGTGACCCTGCCCTTAGTCACACTATCTTATCTTAAGGATGAGAACAGTGAAGCTCTTTAGCAAGGTTATGTGGTTCCTCCAATGCCCTACACTTGGGCGTTGATGACCTTGGGACCTGACCCAAGCATGACTTGACCCCATGATTCCAATTAAAGTAGCAGCATGGGCTTTTTCATGTGTCTTATACATTGGCTCTGAGTGACCGGCACTGGATACAGAGCAAGGAATCAAGGGCTAGCCTGGAATTCAGTAGCAGTTAAGGTTTTTAAATCACTTTCCCAAGATGGCACAGTTGTTAAGGTGGAAGGGCAGAAATCCAAAACAAGAGTCTGAGAATTCCAACACCCATGCCCTCAAGCCCTACAGTCTAGAGGTCTCCCCAAACAGACCGCCAAGGGAGCCAATCATAGGAGTCAGCTTTGAGAAATGCTCCTCTGCCCCTTCTTGGAGATCCAACTGCAGACCAGACGATGAAGGACCTGGAGGGATCCCCAGCGAGAAAGCCTGTTTGCTGTGCCATAACCCACAGATTTCCAACCACTCCACTAAAAAGATTCATCTTCTATTCACATCAGTCAATGCATCTGTAAGGATGTTTATCTCAGCATTGGTTAGAGTAACAGAAAATCTGAAAATCCTCAATGCCCAACCATGGGAGACTTGTTGAACAGATGACAGCATGGACCCAAGGTGGACTGCTTCTAAAGCTCTTCAGTATGTAAGTGAGATCTGTGTTTGCCGACATGGAAAGAGGCCCAGGACACACCGCTGAGTGAAAATAGCAGGCTTCAAGAAAGCATGACCCCATTTAGGGAAAACGATATCTCAATAAATATGTATGTGTGTGTGTACAGTGACAGAGAGCTATGAAATGACTTTTAAAATAGTAATAATGATGGTTTCTAGGTGGTACAATTGCAAGGATTTATTGCTTTCTTACCCACGGTTTGAAATGTCTGTCGGAGCTTGGGTGAAGTGTAGGAAATGATTTGCAAAGGAAATAGCCAGAAGAAACTAGTCCCCTCCTTGAAACCTCTAAGTCCTTAAGTCCTTACCCAAGGTATAAAGTCACATGGTATTATGGGCTTTTGGCAGAAATCTTGGGGTGATGATGCTTGACAGTTCCAGAGACTTCTGGAAGTTCTAGAACCATATTAAAGATACGTACTTCTGCTCTAGCACCCCTGACAGTGAAGGTCTTAAGTGGTTGCAGGAATGGTCTATCCCCAGGCCCTAGAATCCACCCCTCCCCCCGACCCCACTCGAAGTAAGATGGCACCAGGACCAGGTGCTAGACCAGGGCCTGGCAGGGCCCAAGGTGCTGTTCACATACCCGCTTCTGGCAGGACTGGCGGACATCTTCCAGCTCTTCCTCCTGGTCCTCACGGTCCTTCTGGTGCATCTGCTTCATCCGCTCGATCTCCAGCTCAAACCGCTGGCGGAGCTGGGGGGCGGCAAGGGCAGAGGCTCATGAGGGCGATCCACACAAACCATGTCAGCCTGGGTATCCCACCTGCATTTTTCATTTCTAGAGTGTGGGGAGGACAGCCAAGTCATCCCCCAGGGGGCCGGGAAGGTCAGAAATGATAGATAAATAGCCCACGTGCTGCCACATCCCTTCCTGCAGCCATTACAAGCCATCACTAATCCATCACACTCTTTCCCACTGAATTTCGATGGAAGACTCCTTCAGGGTCCTTCTCAACAATTTTAACATGAAACAGATGTGTCATCCCTGGAGCAAGGCTCGGTGAGGGTTTTTTGGATGGATGGATGGATGGATGGATGGATGGATGGATGGATAGATGGATGGGTGGATAGGTGGATGGATAGCCGGGTGGATAGAAGGTTGAACAAAAGTTTATTCATAAAGAGAGGGAACCCTGCAGAGGGAGATCACTTGCCCAAAATGTCACCTTGGAAAATCCACTTTGCCTCTGGTTACTTGGTGAAAAACAACAACCTCAGGATGCTTTTACGAGAATCCCATGAGATTGCCCACATAAAACACCTAGCACATTTCTTGGCACACAAATATGACATTCTCTTTTGAAAACAGACAGCAATGACAGCCCCTCACTTCCTGGAAGACACAATTAAGAACTGTGTGCCCATGAAGGAGACAAGTCTTTTAAATGAGAACCTCCAAAACTTGCTCAGAGCCTATAAAGAGCCACAGTGCACAGTGTTTAAAATTGTGTGACGTTTCATAGAAGGTTCTAGAATTGGAAGCAGATGCCCTTCAAGGTGTTCCTTTCTTGATCTTGGTAATTGAGGCACTGACCCAAGCTCTTGCTTCTCAAATTCTGTGGCATGTTAGCCCTAAGTAATACAATTTTTAAAAATTTCTATTTCAGGGCTTCACCCTAGACCTACTGGATCAGAATCTTCAGCATGCAGGCTTCAAGAATCTAGACTTCCAGGCTTCCATTTATCTGTACTCTAATGCCTGGTCATGGTGCAGCACTTGGAACTCTATACCTTAGATGGGTTATAATGTAGAAACTAACTTTTTGATCATTTACCACACCACCCAGAGCCTCTCACCAAACCTTCAGAAGATTTCAATTGCTGTCCCTCATGTGGAAATTCAGTTGCGAAAAAACAGTGTTGGTCTTTTAAAATGTTGACAGTAGGGGTGCCTGTATGGCTTAGTGGTTAGGCATCTGCCTTCGGTCAAGACACAATCCCAGGGTCCTGGGATCGAGCCCCGTATTGGGCTCCCTACTCGGTGGGAAGCCTGCTTCTCCCTCTCCTACTCCCCCTGCTTGTGTTCCCTCTCTTGCCGTCTCTCTCCCTGTCAAATAAATAAATAAAATCTTTAATGAAATAAAATAAAATAAAATGTTGACAATATTCTCTACCATGCAGGACCGTGGTGGAGAGGCAAAAGGATAGCACAGCACAGAGCCCTTATTCCAGTTCCTGGCATAAAGTAAGCTCGCTTTAAATGTCAACCTCCTTCCTCGCCTCCTTTAAAATGACAGAGGTTATGGGAAGATAATCCAAAACGAGGAGCTTAAGCAAGTAAATATAATATTTCTTTTTCATTTTTTTTCGAGCCTCTTGGATAGTCCTGACATCTGCAATACCATTTATGTCCACCTTATATGAGTTAACATAAAATTCCCTGGAAAAAGTGCTGTATTGTGATCAATAAATATCTCCCAGACGTCTACAAGGGTACAATGTGGTGTGAGGTTCTGGGTGAAGCTGAAGATGGATTCGAGCATTGCGTCAGCCTCGCCTTCTGTGTACACTAAGGATGGAAAATTAGGAAGGATACACTAACTTTTGGGTCTCTCAGGTCACAGGAGTACATTTCTGCTCCAGAGTTCCAAGGGGTCCCCTGGTGGTATCTTGAAGAACTCTCAAAATTTTCCAAAGCCCTCACTTTATTCTTGACTTCAGGTTGCTATCAAGCTGTGCTATCCTCCAAGTCCCTTAAAATAATCTACACAGATTCCACCTCCTTCATGAGCCTCCGTGGATTCCTAGCTGGAGCTGGGGGAAGCCAGGGGATGGGCAAGGCTCCAGTTTCACTATATGGAGGAGGAGACCAAAGTCCAGAGAAGACAGAGGGCTTGCTTAAGGTCGAAGAGACTGAGCTGCCTTAAGGACACCTTGTCAATGTGAACATATTTCAGCTCCTTGAATGCCACAGGACTTTCCTGCCCCAGGGCCTTGGCACAGGCTCTTCCTCCTGAAAGGAACTTTCTCAGTGCCAACTTGGACCCATCCTTCAGGAAATGTCACTTCCTCTAGGAAGTCTTCCTTGATTGTTCCCCCAATCCTGCTTCCAAGACTGAATACGCAAATTCAACTTTCTCCTGATACTCAACATGACTATAAACTTCCAGAAGGCAGAAAGCACATCTGCTTTGTTTTGTTTTGAGAGAGAGAGAGAGTGGTGGGAAGGGGCAGAGGGAGAGGGAGAAAGAGAGACTCCCAAGCAAGTTCCAGGCTGAGCATGGAGCCTGTTCCAGGGCTCAATCTCACAACCCTGAGACCATGCCCCAAGCCAAAATTAAGTCAGATGCTTAACTGTCTGAGCCACCCAGGAACCCATGTATTGTTTACACCTGAATTCTTAACGTCCACACCTTGCATGATGCAAAGTAGGCACTTAATAAATTCCTGTAGGCTGAGTGAGTTAAAGGAACTCAGTTTTCTGAACTGCTTCAGACTCTTTTCCCTCCATGCCTGCCACACACGGGTCTCAGTACTTAATGGGTTTCCTGCCAGTGGAGTGAGGGTAAGTGAGAAGCCAGACCAGGCACCCCTGCCTTCTCACTCCCTCCCTCCATGGAACCAGAGCTGCTCAGAGTTCATCTGCTTTCCATATTCGTGCTACCTGGTCAGATTTTCTCGAAAAGAGGGTCTCCGCCATACAACCACTTTGAAATTGTTGCCACTCATGAAATGCCACATGAGAAATTTCTTTCCAGCTAAACCTCAGGAAAAGCTGGTTTGTTTTTTACCTTGGGATAGCAAACATCACAAAACTCACATTTCCTTTTTCTCTCTGGCCACCAGGAAGTTTAGAGCTAAACCCATTAAGGGTATAAGATCACATGCTTTCTATATCTGCATATTAATTCACCATCCCCAAACCTCTTTGGTGTCTATTTGAGTGTGTCTTTCCAGCTTAGATCATTTTATTTATAATTTTTCTGTTTTAGGAAGCACATGTTCTATAAGCCACTTCGAGTTCTTTGTGGCATGAAACGGGCACATCAACCAATAAGTCCACAAAGAAAATCTTCATTGGATACTTCACTGGTATTAATGTAGTCGATATTCCTGCCTTCTTCCCATTAGTGATTTTCTGTTCCCCAAAGATGAGAGTGCCAGTCTTCCTAGAAGTAACAGGTGCTATGGGAGTCAGAGGGCACATGTTCCAGATCCAATTCCTGGCACCCCCACTGTGATTCCAAGCCTCAGCTTCTACATCTATGAAGTGGGGATCACACTGGTTTCTGGCCCTGGCAGGATGGGAGGAGTAGGCTAGATCAGGAAGGCTCTGGATGCCAGACTCGGAGGTTGAAAGGGTTTCGGGGCTAATAGGGAACCACAGCAGAATAAGGAGCAGCTGAGTGAGGTAAGGTGCTGGCGTTGCATATCAATAAGCCCCTTCTGCACTGGAGCCGGTCTGGGATAGAGCCTAGGACAGAGCTTTCCTACCTGCTCCAGCTGCTTGATGGTGTTTTTTTGCTGGTTCTGGATTTTCTGTTGCTCAAGGGCACTGGATTCCAGCTTCCAGAGCCTCTCCTTCAAGCCAGCGACACAGCTCTCCCCCAGGGAGGACAACCCCAACAGCTCCCGCTTTTGGGCCTGTAGCGTCTCCACCTCCTGCTTCAGCTGCGAGGTTTCCTGCTCCTTTTGCTGCAGAGACCAAGTGGGGGTGGAGATCCAGAGTCACGTGGTCATGCATCCCATCCACCATGGGACAACTTGCCATCCCTACCTCAGTACTTAATGGGATAGCTCACAGCAGTAGGGGCGGGGGCCTTTGTAGGGACCACGGCCCCCAGAGTTAGACTCAAAGCGCATAAAGGGAGCATTTGCCCATTTGTGAGCTGTGTATCTGCCGAGAGGCAAGTGACATCTCAAGGACTGCAACACTGGGGCAGTGAGGCGAGGTGTCCAGAAATAACTCATCCAGGTTAGAAAGTCAACTCCAGGATCAAAGAACTTGGGGCTAGATCAAGAAATTGCTGAATGCCAGGATGAGCTCTCTCTTGGGGGTAGCAGGGAGAAGAAAAAGGAGCAAATGAATAAAGTGCCCATGCCATATTTTAATAAAATCCCTCTGCACGGAAGCCTGCATAGGACAGGGTGCTGCCCCTGGATGAGGTGACAGGGACTCATTCTTTCCCCAGCCTCTCCTATCTCCCAGGTGGGTACCTTGAAAGTGCTCAGATCCTCTGACAATCACTCTTTCAATGACAGTAGTCTTAAGGCACCCCGGAACCCATGACTCCAGCTGGCTGGCAGACCAGCCTACCCCTGCCACCCCACCCCAAGGTTCTCTTCCTTGTCACTATTTACCTTGGGTGAAAGAGGGGGGCAGGTTTCCTGGAAACCAGCAACTAAAAGCCTAGAGGGTTCCATGCCCTTCCCATCCCTTACCTTCAACTGTTGCTGAAGCTGGCCTAGTTCCCACCGGACGCTGGTGTTCTCCTGGGTCACTTTCTCCCGAAGACCCTTCTCAAACATGGACTCCCCCAGGGCCTGGGCCAGCTGCATATCAAACCTGTTCAAGCAGAGGGCATGTCATGGCGGGGGGGGGGGTGTCCCTGGGGCATGAGGGGCGGGCAAGGGCTGGAGAGAGGCAGTGAACTTGTCGGCAGCCATGAAAGAGAGAGAGAGAGACAGAGGGAGGGAGAGAGAGATGAGAGTTTGCACTCGGTGCTTTTATCTAAGGTTGTGGATGGGCAGGAGGAATCTAGAATGTCAGAGGGCAACTTTTAGGGCTCAGATAGAGCTTCTCCAAATATAACAGAGACTTGTATAAAACATGATAAAATACATAGGTGAAAGCCAGGGTAGAATAGATAACAGAACAGATAACAGGAAAAGAAGAACATACAGAATGATAGAAAAACCTCATCTATCGGGTTTCCCCATAGACAGGCTTGGGGTCTAATAGTCACTGATGGGGAAGGAATGGAAGTATATATTTGCACAAACAAGAGAGAGTCTATACTGTGTCTCCTACAGGAGACTGTCTGGCTTCTGTACCCATCAGCTAAATCAGAGCCGGTGATTATTGATAAAAGTTTGGACACTACTACATTCGGTCTTGTCTTCATTTGGTTCCCCAGAGAAAAACACAGAGACTCGACGGTCCTCTTCGGGGCTGCCCTGGGAATCAGGAAATGCCTCATTTGGGGCCCACCTGCTCCTCCACGATGGTGACTGCCGAGTGTGAAGCACCTCCTGGATTTGACATCATTCTATGCAGTTGCCTTGAACTTCTACCCCTCTCCCAGATGAGGAAACCAGTAGAGGAGGCTCTCTGCCAAGCCTCAATAAGGTATGACCTTGGTCACTTGTCCTCGGGCCACACGGAAACCCCCATGGAAAGTTCCCTGGGCACGGCCAGCCTGGCTGAATTGGGCGTGGGGTCTGGGCCCCAGCGAGAAGAAAGTCTCCCCTGTTATAAGACTATCCATTGTATCTTAACACCAGATGATCATTCAAAGCCTCAGACTCCCAAGAGAGCCCATCATGGGAGGACGAGGGAGTCCTCCTGTTGGAAGAGCCCAGGAGCTTTCTCATTGGCTGATGGTGACATCATTCAAGGCCACCTGAAAAGGGAAACATCATGGTGGTAACAATGGTGTGGAGTCCCAGAGTGCCAGGCTCTGCGCTGGGTCCGTGTAGGAAGGATTCAGCAAGAAACATGTGATGATATGGATTTTACAGAAGAGGAAGCTGAAGTTCAGACAGGCAGAGTGATTTGGCCCCAAATGCCAGGCAGGGTCCAGGTCCATTGCTGTCTTAGCTAGCCCCCCATCTAACCGGTACAGTTGGGGACAGACAGTGGGGGCTAGCCAGTGAAAGAGGGTTCCAAGGAGGCCTGGCCTAACAGGCCGCCTGATGCCAAAGAATGGCTCCTACAGAGACCCAAACTTCTGGAACACACTGACCGACAAAGTGCATGAGGCCAGATGGATTCCCACACCCACTTCACCCCACCCAAACCTGGGTTCTAACCTCCAGTGAGTGTGGGAGTCGGTGAGCCCAGCCCAGGCCTCACCGCAAGGAAGCAGGCTGGGAGTTCCATCGGCCCTCAGAACAGAGCTTTGTGACCCGTGGAGTAACCACGGCAACAAGAAGCCAAACCCAGATGGAAACACTTTGGGTAACTGTGAACTTAGATGCCACGGTGGAGGGACAGGGGAACTGTGGTGGACATCAGTCCACCAGGGCCCAGCAAACTGAGGAGGCGGCTACCTCTACAGTTTGATTAGACTTAGAAAAATAGGAGGAAGGGTTGCTCCCTTCTAGATCTTTCCCCACTACATTTTGCCTGACTTCCCATCATTAGAGCAAGGCTTCCAGCTAAAATGTTGGTCCCCTGAGACAGATAATGACTGCTGTTTGCAACGGGCTTCAGAACATGAATTAATGTCTGCCAAGAGATGGGAGAGGGATAGGGAGCACCACAGGACAAGTAAGTCTCAGGGGGAAACAATATAAGTATGAATAAATTGGGATTTTCCCAGGGGAGCCCCATCAGGAGGGTCTTGAGTGCCTAGAATGGAGGATTCTGCCCAAGGAGTGTCAGGGAAAGACCAGAGAGATGGATCTCTCTGGAAAGCTCCCATCCTCACTGAAGAGTGAAACCCCCCGACATAACTCCTCAGAATAGGAGCAGAGGGTCACCTGGGTGGCTCATTTGGTTAAGCATCAGCCTTCAGCTCAGGTCATGATCCCGGGATCCTGAGATCTAGCCCTGTGTCAGGCTCCCTGCTCAGCAGGAAGTCTGCTTCTCTCTCTCCCTCTGCCCCTTCCCTGCCTGCTCAATCTCTCTCTCTCTCTCAAATAAATAAATAAATCTTTAAAAAATATTAAAAGAACTGGAGCAGAACCCACAGAGGAAAGCTGATATTGTCATAACTGGCAGAAACCCTGAGGGGAAGCTGGAGTCCCCCATTTACAGACGGGGTCTGTAGGAGCTTTTTTTTTTTTTTTTAAGATTTTATTTATCTGACAGAGAGCAAAAGTAGACAGAGCAGCAGGCACAGGAAGAGGGAGAAGTAGGCTCCCTCTCAACCAGAGAGCCCAACATGGGGCTCAATCCCAAGACTCTGGGATCATGACCTGAACCAAAGGTAGACGCTTAACTGACTGAGCCACCCAGGTGCCCCTATAGAAGCTATTCTTCAGCAATAAGTCCAAGAACTCCTTAGGAGCCCCAGCCCTTCTCTGGCCTAGAGAAGAGATATCATTTGACAAGGTTACACAGGACATGACCAAGGTAGGACAAAGCCATTTTCCCCACCACAATGACAAGATTCAGCTGAGCCCCCAGGAACATGAAAAAGGAAACAGAGTCAGATATCAATAAAAGATTAAAGAAACCTCTCTTGTTTTGGAAGGCCATTGCTAACAACCCCCTCAAAGATCTTTTTTTTTTTTTTCACATGAAGAAGCCAGCTCAGAAAAGCTCCAAGTGAGAGAAATAATATTTAATTACACAGACCCAAGTTCAAAATCTATGCCACTCCCATGAAAATATAACTCAGCTTACCCCTTCTTGCATCTCTCGTAACATTTTTCTGAATTTTCTTCCCAGACTGTCTAAAAGAGGCTGTATCTCATCTCTTTGTCTCCTATGAAGTCTCCATTGGAGGCTGTCTGACTCAAAACGGGACCCCTGAACACCACAAACTACCCTCACCAAACAAGCAGAAGGGCTTCCAACACAGCAGGTGTCCAGAGTTAAATGAGCTCGGGCACTGAGGTTTTGCAGACGGATGCTCCTGGGTCCCCATCTAGGTTCTACCATTTGGGGAGCATGGGAACCAGAGTGCAGCTTCAAGATAGGCATCATGCTCATGCACAAGGCTCCATCTGTCTGTGCCAGAGCTGTTCATGTGATCTGAGAGCTGAGGCCCTAACTGCTGAGAGCAGTGAGTGGATTTTTGGCCTCCGCATTCTGTGGCTGCATATCCTACAATGGGGTTAAGAATCAGACATCAGTCCATTGGGTCTACCAACCATATCATTTAGTCCTCACTGGTATGGTGTGTTCTGCCCCCTGACCTGAGGCTGAGAAACTGAAGCTCAAGGGGTTGAAAGATTTGTCCAAGGTCAGACAATTGGAAAAGGGCATAATGAGGTCTTAAACTGGGGTAGCGTGACATCAGGGCTCACTCCCCCAACCACCATGCTAGGGTGTCCTCACCCTCCGTAACCAATTCCTCACTTGATGAACAGGGATGTTGAGGCCCCGAGAGGCCAAGAACTCTCCCCAAGGTCACGTGGCTGATTGGGTAACAGGAGGGAATCACTTCTTGCTACATATGTGGGAGAACCTTACAGGAATAAGATGTGAGTGGTGGGGAGGATATTAAAGGCCAGACAAGGGCATTAGGCCTTGTGGATGAGGAGCACTGATGGAAGAGAGGGGGCCTGAGGAGGAGAACCTGGAGACCCCAGAAGACCCTCGCACCAATATAGCCCACCCTGGAGCCCCCACGAGGGGAGTGTCATGCAACTCACTTCTTCTGCTTCTTCTCAAGTTCGTGATTTCGGCTCTGCTGGTTCTCCAGCTGGAGGCGGGTGTCCTCCAGGTCACAGGTCAGATGGTGGCACTTCCTCTTGTGCTGGTGGGCCATTTTCTTGGCCCCCTCGTAGGCACTCTGCAGCTCCGCAAGCTGTGGGAGTCACAGAATGAATTACCCCGCTAGGTCTGCCCTTGAACGGACTTTCTACTTTGAACTTCAAGTAGCTGCCATCACCACAGTGAGTGTGGTGGAGAGAACAGGTGCTAGGGCCAGAGAGACCCGGACAGGACCACTTTCTGCCTGTGTCTCCACAAGGAAGCTGCTTCTCTGACCCTGTCTGCTCAGGGGGAAGATGGGGGCAGGGGCGATTGCCCCTCAGGGGCAGGGTTTAAATTGCCTCCATAATAATTCTGCCAAAGTGTCCACAGATTCTACCCAAGCCCTGCCTCAACGCGACAGCCCTCTGAGCCTGCAGTATTAATACCCTCCTCCATGGGCTTCATCTCGGAGCCATGTGGAGATTAGCCAAGAAGCAGTCAAAATGGTACATCTCAAGGCTCTACCCAGGAACCCCATGAGACAGTCTGTAAAGGTTCAGGCCGTAAATGGCACTTTCGACGGCCTGAATTACACAGCAATACACATAACCGTAAACAAACAGAAAAGCAAAGCCTCTCGCCTCTTCCTCAAGGAAAAGCCCTCCCAAATGTCCCAGTTTAAATCTGGGAGAGAGGACAACTCAGCACACTTGCTTTGAAGAAATGGCCTCATTAAAGAATTTCTTTAAATAAGCAAAACTCTGAGTTAATGAAGCCTGTAATTCTAAATTCAGTATTTGAAGGCAAATAGGATGTTTTCTTATATTCTGCAGCTCAGAAAAGGTTGCAGCTTTATTACTTCTTAATGCAGCATGAATAACTACCCCCTTCCTTGGGGAAACTGACCCGCCTTTATAATTTGTTACTAAAGAACTCCGCTGTTCCCTTGTAGTTGGGTTTATCCACAGCTCAGGATGACTTTGAGGACTACAAAATAATGTCTGGCTTGGAAGTGACCACAAAAACCATCATCGGCAGGGAGAATCCTGACCTTCCATTGTTTGTAAACCCCCATATGATTTCACCCTGGCCCCCCTCTGCATGATGGTCACATAATGCTTTTCTCTCAGTGAGGAGATACATTTAACAGCAGGACAGGCAAGTAGGACCTCAAGTCTCAAGGTGCTCATCACTGATGGGGGTGGGGAACCCAGAAGTGAGCAGATAATTATATACATCATGATGAGGTTTATACTTGGGGACACAATTCAAGGGCACCCAACCAGTCTGTGTCAGGGGAGACTTTCTGGAGGGAAGGACCTATAAACTCACATCTTAAGGAGAGTTGGAGGTATCCAGGTCGGGGAAGGAGAATATTCTAGGAAAAGGTAACAGTATGTGCAAAGGCCCAGAGGTGAGGAAGACTAAGGCAGTGCAAGGGAAGAGGAGAGCCCAGAAATAGACTCACAGAGATATAGACATTTGATCTTTCACAAAAGAATAAAGGTGATACAATGAGCAAAATAATCTTTTCTGCAAATGATGTTGAGACAACTGGTCATCCACATGCAAAAAAAAAAAAAAAGAAGAAGAATCTTGACATAGACCATACACCCTTCACAAAAATTAACTTAAAATGTATCACACACCTAAAATGCAAAACTATAGGGGTGCCTGGGTGGCTCAGTGGGTTAACCCATTGCCTTCAGTTCAGGTCATGATCTCAGGGTCCTGGGATCAAGCCCCGCATCGGGCTCTCTGCTCAGCGGGGAGCCTGCTCCCCCCCCCCTTTCTCTCTCTCTGCCTGCCTCTCTGCCTACCTGTGATCTCTATCAAATAAATAAATAAAATCTTTAAAAAAATAAAAAACAAAATGCAAAACTTTAAATCTCCTGGAAGATAATTTAGATGAAAACCTACATGACCTTGGGTTTGGCAGTGACTTTTTAGAGATATACACAAAAGTCATGACCCATGAAAGAAAGAATTTAAAAGCTGGACTTCATTAGAAGTTAAAATTTTCTGCCCCGCAAAAGACACTGTCAAGAAAATGAAAAGACAGGGGAGCCTGATTGGCTCAGTTGGTTAATCAGCCTTCAGTTCAGATCATGGTCCCAGGGTCCTGGGATTGAGCCCCACGTTGGGGCTTCCTACTCAGTGGGGAGCCTGCTTCTCCCTCTCCCTCACCCCACCCCCTGCTTGTGTGTTCTCTTGTTTGCTCTCAAATAAATAAATAAGATCTTTTAAAAATAGAGAGAAAATGAAAAGATCAGCTATCGACTGGGAGGAAATATTTGCAAAAAACATGTTGGACAGACGACTGTTCTCCAAAATATACAAAGAACACTTGAAACCCAACAAGAAAACAACTCAATTAAAAAATGGGCCAAAGACCTTAAAAGACAGTTCTCACAAAGAATAAAGACCATGAATAAGCCTTTGAAAAGGTGCTCCATGTCATATGGCCCAAGGGAATTGCAAATTAAAACAAGACACCACCATGCACCTATGAGAATGGCCCAAATCCAGAACACAGACAACACCAAATGCTGCCAAGAATGTAAAGCAACAGGAATTCTCGCAGTGCTGGTGGGGATGCAAAATGGGACAGCCACAGTGGGAGACAATTTGGCAGTTTCCTACGAAACTGAACATGCCCTTCCCATATGATCCAGCAATTATTCTCCTTTTGATTGACCCAGAGGAGTTTAAAGTTTCTGTCCACATGAAAACCTGCACATGGGTGTTTATTTCAGCTTTACTTGCAATTGCCAAAACATGGAAGCAACCAATATGTTCTTCCATAGGTGAGTGGACACACTGTGGTCTATCCAGACCATGCAATATTCTTCAGCTATCAAGCTAGGAAAAGAGGTAGAGAAACTTCAATGCCTACAACTAAGTGAAAGAAGCCGATCTGAAAAGGTGACATACCATATGATTCCAACTATGCGACATTCTGGAAAAGGCAAAAGTATGGAGGGAGGAATCACTGAGGCAGAGAGGATTTTTAAGGTAGCAAAACATCCTTTTTTTAAGATTTTCTATTTATTTATTGGACGTGGGGGGCATCAAGAGAGGGAATACAAGTAGAGGTAGTGAGAGAGGGAGAAGCAGATTCCCCCACTGAGCAGGGAGCCTGGTGTGGGGCTTGATCCCAGGACCCTGGGATCATGACCTGAGCTGAAGGCAGACGCTAAAGGACTGAGCCACCCAGGTACCCCAAACTCCTCCTTAAAACTACAATGGGGGATCCATGTCCTGACACATTTGTCTAAACCCACAGAATGTACACCAAGAGTGAACCCTATTGTAACCTATAGACTTTAGGTGATAATGAAGCATTAACATAGGTTTATCCATTGTATCAAGGGGGCCCCTCTGGCGGGAGGTGTTGACGATGAGGGGGGCAATGGTCTAAGCAGGGAATGTATAGGAAGATACCCTCCTCTCTCTCTGGCTATAAGCTTTGAACAAGTGAATATGCTTGGATTCAGCATGCTAGAGCCATTTATGAGAGCTGACTCTCCTCCCAATTCCACACAGTGCTCTCACAATGGTAGGCTGAGATTGGCCCCAGTGGAAACATTTACACCATGGAAATTGGCCATTGGTAAATGCTAAACATCGGCGTGTTTAGTTTCAAAGGCCCAGTTACCAGCACACCACTAGTTAGAGTGTAGCTGGTTAAAATGTAGTCTAGGTGTCACTGGAGACCATTCAAAACAGTCAAAGAGACCAAAATATCCCTATATTTGTCTAGAAAATATTAGATGTGAATACCTGATATTTGTGATATCTGGCTGCACTTTCAAGAAAGGAAGGAAAACTTCAGGATATCCTAAACACAAAGGACACAAAACAAGAGCCAAGAAGGGTTTGGCTGCCATGGTGGGGGAGAAAGGGAGCAGCCAAAAGATCCAGAAATGTAACTAAGGATCACAGCACCATGGCTGGGTTTGAACGCTCAGACAGAGACAAGAGACAAAGCCTTGGGACTAAGGAAGGTGGAAGTTGGAAAGAAGACCCCTGCATTAAGTCATGACCCTCAGAGAGCTGCCCCTCAGGGTAAGGGGGCAAGAAAAGCTCCACCTACTGGTCTGGAAGGGAGTCAGAAGGCCTGGTGCCAGGCTGGCTCTGGATGGATGAGAACATGTTCCCCTAAGAAGTCAAAACCCTAGATCTGTGCCTCAGGTGGGTTGAGAGCTCAAATTCTGTGCCCTTGTTGCCAAAGTCTGCAGTGGAGATAATTTTTCAGAATCTCAAAGGCTGCTGCAGGAGACAGAGCAAAAATATTTCTTCTAGAGAAACACACCCACAACCTACAAACATAGAACTGCCATGAAAATCAATACGACATTTTTTTAAAGTTTTAAAGCAAGACTAAAATAACTAAACAAAAAAATGAAAAATAGAGCTACCCTATGACCTGGTAATTGCACCACTATGCATTTACTCCAGAGACACAGATGTAATGAAAGGAAGGGCCACATGCACCCCAATGTTCATAGCAGCACTGTCCACAGTGGCCAAACTGTGGAAAGAGAAGAGATGCCCTTCAATAGACAAATGGATAAAGAAGATATGGTCCATGTATACTATGGAGTATTATGCAACCATCAGAAAGGATGAATACCCAACTTTTGTATCAACATGGATGGGACTGGAGGAGATTATGCTGAGTGCAATAAGTCAAGCAGAGAAAGTCAATTATCATATGGTTTCACTTACTTGTGGAACATGAGGAATAACATGGAGGACATTAGGAGAAGGAAAGGAAAATTGAAGGGGGGGAATCAAAAGCAGGGGGATGAACCATGAAAGACTGTGGACTCCAAGAAACAAACTGGGGGTTTTAGAAGGGAGGGGTGGGTAATGGGTGAGCCTGATGGTGGGCATTAAGGAAGGCATGGATTGCTTGGAGCCCTGGGTATGGTACAGAAACAGTGTATCTTGGAATACTGCATCAAAAACTAAAGATGTATTTTATGGTGACTAATATAACACCATTAAAAAAAAAGAAAAAATAATAAAATAGCTAAACACACACAAAATTCACTGTAACAGTCAGAGGAAGAAAAAAGAATATTCCATCACATAGACCACCTGGGAGCCTGTGGTGTGGGAGAAAGAGGCATGTTGATGATGAGCTCACAGTCAAAATTTACAAAACACTGAAGGAAACAGTCCACCCTGAGAGTCAGCGTAATGTGCAGTAACAGCACAGTCTGAAAAAGGCTGAAAGATCTCTTGGCTGCTGTGGGGCAGGTAGGTGAGGGGAGAAGCTGGAGGCAAGGA
The DNA here is from genome assembly GCF_011764305.1 of Mustela putorius furo. Lineage (NCBI taxonomy): Eukaryota > Metazoa > Chordata > Mammalia > Carnivora > Mustelidae > Mustela > Mustela putorius. Next base: position 841,907 of record NW_025421422.1, on the reverse strand, counting down.
GACCAAGTAGGAGGCTGTTGCTCTGATCTAGATGAGAGATGGAGGTGGGAGATTAGAGGCAAAGGAAATGGATAAGACTGGACCATTCTAAGGGCATATGGCAATCATTCTATAGAGGAGAAAGATCTGAGGCCCAAGGTCCAAGGTTCTTTATTCCAGTGTATTCTTTCCCCATGTACAACACCCACATATGGACAAAATGTTTCTCATCTCCCACAGTGACCAGCATTTGGAGTGGAGGTATAAAAACATGAAATGGGGGGGGTCCTATTTCTCCCTTCCCAGGTTCAGCCATTACCTTGAACAGTGCTGCTGAGAACCTCCCCAATCTGGCCCTTTGGGGACCCAGACCTGCTACAACCTCTTACCTTCTGCTCCAGTTCTTTCCTGGATGTCAGCTCTGAGTCCAACCTCTCCTCAAATTGCTGCAGACGCTTCCTGAGGAACTCGTTCTCCATCTGAGCACAGTCGAAGCGCATCTGCCATTCATCCGCTAGTTAACAAAGTCGGGGGTGGGAGGAGGCAGGAGTGGAGGTTAGGTGAATGAGGGTGGTTCTCTCACACTATCTTAGCTCTTTGTACATAATTTTGCAATATAGAGTTCCTGAGGCCTGACCTTGGGCTTCAGGTTAAGAAATCCTGCCTTAAGTCCAAGTTAAAATTGTTTTTTTGTTGTTGTTGTTGTTAAACAAAAAAATCAAAAACCTCTTCTTCCAGGCAGCCTGTCCTGACCACCTCTAGTTGTCCAAAATTATTGCCTGCTTACTATTCTAAGCTCTGTTGCCTTATACTGTTTAATTTCTCTATAAGCATACATATACTTTTCTTTTTCCAAGGGAATTCCACAACCATCTATTCTGGAGAGCTATTTCAGTCATTTGTAGATTCTCAACACCCTCTAGAAGCATCCACAAAACACAGAAGTTTCCCCCATACATGTTGATACAAGTTCACCAATTGGAGTCATCTTTCTGGCCAACCACATTGGGTGACAGTATGTAAGCAACAACTACTGGTTAAATTAATTAATAAATCAATGAACAATAATTAAAGGGTAATGACTAAGGGGCAATGAATGTATAGCAACAGAGACATTGGTCCTAAGATATCTCTATGAGATAAGAGAACAATCCTTTGATTCAGTAAAAATCTTTTTTAAAAAAAATCACTTGCTGGTATGATGAAAACTAATTGAATAGAAGGGGCTAAACCAAGGTTATGGTGTCTTTAGATTATCTGAGTAATAGAATAATTCCCTTAAAGTAATGGAACTATGGGAAACATTCTACATGTGGACAGCTGAAGATAGTGACCATCCACTTCATTCATCCATCCATCCATCCATCCAACCATCTTTCCATCCATCCATCCATAAATACATCTATCCATCCATCCATACATCCATCCATACATCCATACATAATGTATCCATCCATCCATATATACATACATACATACATACATCATACATTTTTCCTTCTACCATGCACTGAGATGCTCACTGAGCTGCACACGAGACACAAGGGATAATGAAACAAGAAACCACACTATCTTCCAGCAGAATCTAGTACAGGAGACAAACATACAAAAAGACAACTACAACCTAGCATGATCAGATCTCTCATAAGGGAAGCTTATAGAAATCCAGAAGAGAATTCAAACTCACAAAAACAGCAAACCATTTTGTTCATGATTGTGTCTGAGGGATTTACTACAATGCCTAGCATATCATAAATACTTCATAACTTTCACTGGATGGATGGATGGACAGGTGGACACATGGATGGATGGAAGGATGGATGGATGGATGAGTGGGTACATGGATGGATGGATGGAAGGATGGGTGAATGCTCAAAAAGATGGTAGGACTGAAGTCTTAAAGGAGGTGACTCCAATAGGGATTCCCACATAATGAACTCAAATAGGATGATAAAATTTTAAGGAGTTAGAGCTTGATCAGTTTTCCACCAAGGTAAATAATACCATGGCAGAAAAAGAATCCTGTCTCCCCACCAGGGCGGGGGGGGGGATTCAAATAGCAAGCATCTGCGAAAGGAAGAGAAAGCAGAAAGCATTTGTGCAGCCTTACTCGTACTCTGCGTTACGATGTTCCACAGAGCGAGCGGTAGGCATGGTCAGCACAAGCAGATGAGGAAACGGTTCTCCATGCCTCAAAGCTGATTTCCACCTCTAGCGTCCCTCCCGGGGGTGGGGTATGGGAGAGGCATTCTTAATCCATACATATAACTCAGCCCTTCATTATCCACTTTTCCTAGATTTATCTGACTTCCCCAGGTCTACCACAAATTTCTGGAGTGCAGGGCCCAACTAAAATCCTTCTGTCACCCCCTCCCCTGGTGGCCTACCCAGTGCTGTCCACACACCATAAAAGGTCCTCTCCAAACACTTCACCACGCCTGGTGGAAAAACAGCCATGTTTTCAATAATTGATACTCTGGCTTGAGCCATTGAGGAGGTTGTCGTGGACTTGCTGGGGTGTGATTAAAATGTTTTATGGCTCCTTTCAACTTTCCTATATTTTAGAAATTTTATGTAATGAGTATGTATTGCTTTCATAATGAAAAACAAAATATTTGTGGATTTGGCTTCCTGGAATGAGCATCCAGGGCTGAGAGCCTATATAGCATTGTGACTAATACGCTCGTGGGCTAAGCACACCTCCCCCTCCCTTTCAGCTCCCAGATCTTCCCAGAGAGAAACAAACTGGGCCATCAATCACAGTCAGGATGAAACTGGGGCCCATGCTCTCCTGGGGAACTGTGCTGTCCCACCCCATGGGGTGTGGGTGAACCCATTTCCCACTCGCTGCTTGTACCCTCCTTCACTGGGTGCCGCGTACCAGAGAATCCCAAGCTCCCCTGGTAAATGCCGGCCCTGGGGTTAGCCAGGATGAGAGGAAGCCAGAGCAGAGTGAAAAGCAAATGCACTTTGCCTCTTCACCACCTCATGACCCCTGTTCCTCTGAGTGTCCCTGACGTTTCTAGGGCACGAATCCTCTGGGGGCACCAAAGGGATGATGCCAAGGTTTTTAAAAAGTTGACAGATGCTCTGGGCGTTCTTCTCACCTGACTCATTTAGAATGGGAAGAGACGTTGACAGAGATGTCACTGTGCCTCTCGAACCATAAGACGTGGGTTTTGGGGTAACTGCATGAGCCAGGCATTAAGCAAAAAACCTGGCTCTGTGGAGCACACCTGTCGCTGAGTGATTCAGGGGCCTTGTCTTCTCTCCAGTACCCCCTGAGTGCCTAACACTGCTTTTAAGTGGGGACAGGAGTAGTTTCTTCTCCAGAGTTTACGAACACAGATAACGACCCCACTATTAGTAGCATCAGCCATTAAGAGTAAGGTAGCCATGAACATGGCTGAACGGTTTCCATCAATCACCTCTGATGACATCCATTCAAAGGAGAGCAAACTGAGAAGCACATTTCTTGCCCCAAAGCCACCTACCTGGTAAGGGACAGAGTCTAGGTTCCAACCCAGTGATGCAATTTCATTGACTCCACTTCTAAAGACTGAAATACCTTGCTCAAAATTTATATGAAAAATATTCATGTAATTCTAAAGGTGCTTTGCCATAGAGCCATTTTTTTTTTTTTTAACATTCTTAGTGTTCTTACTGAAGTGTACACGTCATGTTGATAATTTGCTATTTGGGCTATTGTTAGGTTCTCTGCCTCATGTCTGCTCTAGACCGGAAGTTCCAGGAGCGCTGGGCTGTGTCAGCCCTAAAGCAATGTCTTGAGCATAGTCAGTGCTCAGTGTGTATGAATGAATGAATGAATGAAACAAAAAGGTGGCATTTTCCACCCACGCCTAACCGCAGGAGTTCCCAGTCTGCTCACCTCCTCTAGTGTGGCTCCTTTCCAAGTCATTCAACTGAATTTTCTGCTGGGCTTCTTCCAATTGCTTCTGCACTTCCCCCAAATTCTTCTGGACTTGTTCATACTTGCTCTGGAAGAAAGACCTCAACGTATCAAACTGGAGCTCGACAGAGTCTGGGCCTAGCCATTTCCCCCCGTGATACCCCCATAGCCAGGGACTGTCTGGCCTCTGCACGGTGCTCATTCAGGGCACCTCCAAGGGCCAAGCCTTAGGAAGACCCAAATGTCCTCCAAGACCTTGAACATGGGAGTCTGCAAGCCAGTGTACCTTGCACAGGCTTACCGCTCTCACACGCAGGCAGATGGCAAAGGGGGCAGGCCCAACCACTCCCAGCCACCTTGCTTGGCCACAACCACACCCTCCGACAGCTCCCAGGGACTATTCACCTTCAGCTCCTGGACCTCCCGGCAAGTGCGCAGCCGCTCTGCCCGCTCGCTCTCCAGCACCTGGCAGGCCACGTCCCCTTTGAAGTGTTCGTCAGCGAGCTCTGTGGTCAAGTCAGCAATCTGGAATGGGGAGGGTTACAACAGGGTCACTCGTGGGAGGAGGGCCACCAACCTTTCTCCCCCCAGGCACCCTTCACAGGACCCCCCGGGGATAAATCACCAGCTCTCTGTGTCATGAGATGGTTAAGAGCGTGGATGTCAGAATTGTATTGGTCTTGATGAGTGAGAATTCTTGGCCCAACACTCACCAGTGTTGTGACCATGAACCAGGCAGGATGCCCACCCGATTCCCAGTTTTCTCAACTTTACAGGGTGGGAGATAACTTATAGAATCATTTTGAGAATTAAAGGAGATCATCCACATAAAGCTTAGCACAGGGCTGGCACATAGTAAGGGCCCAATTTAAAAAGTTGTTTTAGCAGAAAATCTCCTTACCCATCCTTCAGTGAATCATTTTGCTGGACAGACCAACAGGCTCCCCTCAGTAAGACTCACAGGTGCCCACCACATAGGAAAGCACTAAGCTACAAAACCTCTCTTTGGGGACGCCTTGGGGGCTCAATCGCTTAAGCCTTTGCCTTTAGCTCAGGTCATGATCCTGGAGTCCAGCATCCAGTCTCACACTGGGCTCCCTGCTCAACAAGGAGTCTGCTTCTCCCTTTACCCCTTCCCACTGCTCATGTGCTGCATGCACACTCTCTCTCAAATAATGAAAGAAAGAAAAGAAAACCTCTTTATGGCTCCCCTCTACCAGGGAATGGCCATTCCTTGTTGTGTGTTCCCCACCCATTTATTCCAGGTGCATTTCTGCTACAATTACTGATTAAATTAGCTATTACATACACCTAAAAAAATATGACCAGGCAAGGCATTTCCATGAAAATTAGGGGGAATGCATTGGAAGAAATGAATGCATGAGAGCTGCTTCTTAAAACGCTTTAAATTCTAATTCAAACATCTACTTTTTCAAATAGTTGCAGGTGTGAAAACTACAGGAAAAAAACAATTAATAAATTAGGTTTCTGCCAGTGAACTCCTTCACCATTTGCTCTGCCCTAATGAAATCAAAAGGAGAAATCACATAGTCACATGCTCGGGGCATGGTCTAAGAAAGGAAGAAGTGGGTCGTGAGTTAGGCGCTCACACTCTACAGGCTGTGGTCCTACCTCAGAAATACAGTGAATTAAGGCAGTCTTGTTTCAAGGCAAAAACATAAAAAACACTTCTATTTTAATGAATTCCCACTTGCACCGACGTTTTTCCCATCAATGACCAACTACAGATGCCAGATGGGTCAAGACTTCTGTGCTATTATTGTCCCAAAGTGCAGCTTTCCAGGTTCAAGGATATGCCAAAGCAATGAGGAGAGAAATGGTTATAAGTGGAGTGTTTATGATGAAAAGGCTCAGAAATGACCTTACACAGAAGGATCGTTCGGGAAACGGAGACTCCCTCCATGGAGCACAGTGGTTAAAAGACAGGGAAAGAAAAGGAAAAGAAGAAGGAGGAGGAGGAGGAGGAGGAGGAGGAGGAGGAAGGTACAAGGTTCAAGTCCAGACACAGCAACTAACATATTACGTGACCTTGGATGATCGTCTTCCTCTCTGGGGTTACGGTCGGCTGAGCAGTAAAATGCATTGCATTGGGGCAGTCTATCGTCCTTCCTGCATTCCCATCTGATGCCATAAATGTTGTACATGAAGATGTCTAAATGCTTCCTTCTCGCATAAGACCCAGTGCGTGGCACCGAGAAACGACTACGGGCTATTGTCACAGACCCTAAGTGGTCCTTCCAGCACAGAACCCAGCTGCCGCCCCAGCCAGTTCCCATCAATACCATCAGCTCACAGTGGCCTCAAAAATCATTCCTCTGCCCCACGGAGGAGGAGGATGAAGATCTATACATTTTGACTTGGAAAAAAAATAAGTCCCCAAGATATATTGCCAATAGTGGAGAGTGGGGTGGGCGTGGGGGGAAGGAGAAAAGCAAAGTTGCAGAATAGAACGTCTGGCATGTTCCCGTTTTCGTTCTGTTTGTACTTGCACCGTTATCAAGGATTTCTTCTTTCCCCCTAGAAGGGTGGGCTCACTGGGGACTCCTCTATTTCCTTGTAATGCATTTCTCCACTGTTGATTTTTTTAACCACTTTTGTAAGCAGCAAAACACAAAACCGAATAAATTATCTTCTTGCCATTTGCAACAACATGGATGGAACTAGAGCGTATCATGCTTAGCGAAATAAGTCAAGCAGAGAAAGACAACTATCATATGATCTCCCTGATATGAGGAAGTGGTGATGCAACATGGAGGCTTAAGTGGGTAGAAGAATAAATGAAACAAGATGGGATTGGGAGGGAGACAAACCATAAGTGACTCTTAATCTCACAACAAACTGAGGGTTGCCGGGGGGAGGGGGTTTGGGAGAAGGGGGTGGGATTATGGACATTGGGGAGGGTATGTGATTTGGTGAGTGCTGTGAAGTGTGTAAACCTGGTGATTCACAGACCTGTACCCCTGGGGATAAAAATATATGTTTATAAAAAATAAAAAATTAAAAAAAAAAAAAAAAAAAAAAAAAAAAAAGAATAGAGACAAAAGAATAAAGACTGAAAGGAAAAAAAAAAAAAAAAAAAAAAAAAAAAATAAAAAATAGTCCCCAAAAACTGAGCTACAAAAACAAGGATTGCTGCTCCAGAACATTCTAGGCCCCCCATCTTTTTTCCCCCTCCTCCAACCCATGGGCTTCCCATCTTGGTGACCACACCAGTGTGGGCTTAGACTGAAATGTGTATTTCAATGGAAACGGGGAAGAAGGAGGCTTAGGGGGAGCATTCCAAAGTCACATAGCAAGTGAGTGACAGAGCAGGGACTTGAGCCGAGATGAGTCCTGTTGCAAACCAGGGGCTCTCCCAGGGCAGAGCTCTCCTGGCTGTCTCTGGGGTGGGGCTTCCTGTTGCTGTTCCTTACACTGGTATCTTTAATGTGTTCTGCACATTTGCAGTCCCCTGGGGGTGGTCCCCTGGGGTGGTCATTAGAATGTAGAGCCCCGTCTAGGATTCCCAGAATGCCCACACCACCGCAATCTTTGGTGGGACCCAGGGATCTGGACTTCAACACGTTTCATGATTATGCTTAAAGGCAACCAAGCCTTAGAAATTGCCAGAATCTCTTCCTAATCTTGGCTTCATGCTTGGCTTTAGACGAGTTAGACTGGCTTACGTACAAGGACACAGCAACACTGGCCCTAGAGGAATGATCGTTTGCAGTGAGCACTGAATATGGGCTGGAGCAACCTGGGAATGCCCCAGATCACGCCCTGATGCCCTGCCCCCCACCATCCCTGCAATCAGCATTGATCCCAAACACCAGGATTGTGTTCTCCCCACCTTAGCCAATTAGTGTGAAATTTAATTTGTTCTAATCAGCCTGAGCAAAGGGAGCACAAAATTAATTTAAGGCATTAATTTTGAGTTCTACACAACCCAAGTCTAGAGCCCAAAGGACAATTAATGCTTTCAAATTAGGGACATGACAGACGCTTTTCACAGAGACAAGTAGCCCCCGACCTTCCCCTGTCCCCACTAAACCCTCTCCCTTCCTACATTTTGGGGCCCAAGGGCTTTATCCGTAGAGGTGAGTTTTGGGCACCATGCCCAGAGCTATTAGGCAAATATAAAATGAAAACCAATTTAACGAGAGGAGAGCCTGGTCGGCAAACCCAGAAGGATCCTTGCAGATTACTCAAGGACCAATTAACTAGAAATTATTCTGAAAACCTCCCTGGATCCACCATTTAAGCCAAATCATCAGAAACTCTCTTTCTCCTTAGGGACAATGACTCCAAAGTTCTATCAAAGAGAAGGAGACAGAAATGAATGAATTCACAGTATATTTTACACAGAGTCAAATAGAAATAATATCTATCCCTCTCACTGGCATCATTTGCAGTTTGAGAGAAACAGTGGGTAACCATAAATGTTGATGGACATTAAATGCTAAGCACACACGGGATCCTTTGGGTTGTCACTGTCCCTTGTCATTCATTATGTGAGCACCAACTGTGTGGTGAAGGCTCTGCCTTCACGGATCCACCTGCCAAGCTGGGGAGATAAAACCACATGTAGAACACCCACGTCTCTTAACCCAACCTTGTCCTTGGCTCTCATATTCAAGAGCTCTCAAAACTCCTCAAATGATCTTATCTATAGAGAGCAAGCGGTGGCCTTTCACTGTCTTCCCAGTACGTTTCAATTTAAAGAAAACAATTGGTTCATTACAAGCCCTTATAGCAGAAAAAGCTCACGCTCATCGAATGCTGGGAGAGACATTTCTGTCGTTCCCTGTTCACAGAACAGAAAACTGAGGCATTGAGTCACGAACTGATTTTGTTCAAGGTCATGGCTGTTAGGTCCCACAGGGAGTCCGCCCTGAATCCCAGGTGCTGAGTCATATTTACAGCACCTCCCTGTCCCCACATCCACCATCTGACTCAAGGTCCCACTCCCACTGGGGTCAGCAGTGCCCCTGGAGAAGACATGGAAGGAGTGGGTGGGGGAGGGGGAGTGATGCAACCAGCTAAGGTGGGGCTCAAAGGCAAGATCAACCACGATTGAGGGACATGCCCAAAAAGAAAGCTTTATGCACCCCTGGTGGAAGAGAAGCCCCATCCCTGTCAACCTGGGTGATTAAGAGAGAAAATGGAAAATAAAATCAGAAAAAGGGGGTAGGGGTTAATCAATAGGGAAAGGTTCTGTCCAGCCGCAGAGCTGGCTGGCTGGGGTGCTGTTTGCTTGTCAAGGAGATTAAAGCCATGGTTTCAATCGCATGGTGTCTGCCCTCAGAGCTGCCTCAGTCATTAGGGGACCTTCAGAACAATTCCCTAACTTAGTGGCAGCCTCCAAGGTTCCTCAGGGACTCACTCTGGGCACCAGGTCCAACACCTCCCTGTGTATTTCTCTCCCCAGCTGGACCTACCTTAATCATCGTCACTACTCCGAGAGTGACCCGGGGCCCGGCACAAGTTAACCCTCAGAACCCTCCAGGAACCAGGGGGAGGTAGGTACTGACGTCTCCGCGTTCCACATGAGGACCTGAGGCGCCAGAGTACAGACACTCACCTGAGGACGCCCAGCCAGCCAGCGGCAGGGCTGGATGTGAATCAAGGCAGCCTGGCTCCAGGACCTTCTCTCCTAGAAACACTGTCAAACTGCTTATTGGGGGCTCAAAGAATGCGTAATAATGTATGCAGGAGCCAAGGAGCAAGGGAGGGACCCACAGACTCCAGCGTGTCAGTGGGCATGTCAGTGGGCATGTCGGTAGGAACGGGCTAAGGGGCCACACTGACAACACTCTGACACAAGCAAGGCGGTGTCATGCATCAGAGCAGGACACATGGGGTGACATATCATCGACGGGCCTTGTGGGGAGAGGGTCTTCCATGAGCTTTGGAAGAGGTCTTCAAAGTGCCATAGCACCACCCCCCTAATGAGGAAATAACCTCTGGGATGCTGTCCCCCGCACATCCCATCTTGAAGATGTGTTTTGGTCCAGCCCTCCCCTTCAGGATGGCGTGTAAACCTCTAACAAGATTCTCCCAGCTCCTGTGATCTGGGCCATATTCAGGAACTGACCCCATTCCATAGCCTCCCTGTGGGCATGAGACCCTCCCACCACCAGGACTGCAGGGCTTGGCTGGAAGGAGGAGCCACTCCCTGACCCGATTCCCAGTTGGAGAAGCTGCTCCTTCTCTCTCGCTGCCTGTTTGGAGTCAGCCTGACCCAAGGTCAGAGCCCAGCTCTGCTACTCACTAGCTGTGTGATATTGGACAAATCACTTTCCCTCTCTGGTCCTCACTGTCCCCTTCTAGAACACAGGAATACTAATCACACCTTCTTTGTACTTTGTTGGGAAGGTAGAATGAGACAAAACAAGTAAAGGATGGGTCACAGCACCTGGCACAGACACACTGTTCATTAAGTTACTTTAATTATTCAATCCAACAATATTTCGTTCATTTACTCCATTGGCATTGAATGCTTTGAGGGGTATAAAAAGAGCTAAGATGTAATCACATATGTGTTAGTGGTGGTGGTGATAGGTAAAGACGGGTATGTACACCGGGCAACGAGGGCCCAAAGCCACCTGCCCCTCATCCACCTTCTGCTCCTGGACCTGACCTTAACTCGTCCAGTTCCCCAGGTTTTCATCTGTATTACAAAGTAGGTAGAGAAAACAAGATGGCCCCCATCTTGGCTAAGGCACTCGGAATATTCCAGCTGTGCACTCCTCTGTGGGGCCTCAGCTAAGCCCACCATGATCATCCATGACTATGCCCAGACTTTGGCCAGAAGACCTCTGCAGCCAGCTTTCTGCTGGAAGGACACTCTCCCCAGCATGTCCCAGTAGTTCAGGTTCAAGAGACTCTAATATCCCAAGGTACCCAGGCTTTCTTACTCTCCTGGGAATGACAAGCCTGCCACATCCAGTCCCCAGAGGCACAGAGGTGTAGCAGAGCACCAGGAGTCAGAAGACTTGATATACGATCTAGACTGTCACCACATGAGCACATGACCCCTCGCAAGTCTTTCCCCTTCCCTCCTAGAGATTATCTTCTGCTGGCCACGCTCATGACTAGCCAGCACCAGCTCCCCAGCTCTTTGCAAATACACTTTCTTGAACGTAAACCAAATCCTGGTGTATGCCGGTGGATTCTCTCTCAGCTATTCCTTACCAAAAAGCGAAACTTCTCAAGCTGACGAGACTAGACATCCAGAGTGCACAGACCTGTCTTTGGCTATAAATAAAGTCTTCAGGAAAACCCAGAAGATATTCCAGAGAAGGAAGAAAACACCCCATTCTCATTTTTTTCTCCATGTGCTCCCACAGCCTTATAGGAAATCCCTAAAAGAAGAGAGACCTGCTTTCGGGTGAAAATAAAAAACCCCACTTGGCATCCAGGCAGAATTTTTTGCACGCTTGAGGAATATTTATAGCTTGCTTCCTGGAGGCGTCTCATCTCCTCTTCAGCTCCTTCGCAAATGAAGCACTTAAATCATTTTGCAATAATGTTGTCTTTTTAATAAGCCTAGTCAAATGGAGTTTCCACTGATGAGGCACACCATGTTTTAGCAACATTTCTGTCAATTGTTTCCCCCCTCTTACAGAGACAAGCGGGTGGGGTGCAGAGGCCATGAACGGGGCCAGGGATATCTTCGGGATACGTCTGCCTCCCAACGATCAACAGAAACTCTTCTAAGACAGTAGAACCACAGGAAAGGAAGTGCCTTCCACCCATTCCTTCAAGTGTGGTCCCCAGACTGGCAGGTTTCTCATCACCTGACAGCACATGCGAAATTCCAAACCTCCAGAGCCTCCCCACACCTGCTGACTCAGAATTGCTAGGGCTGCAGAGCAACGTACTATATTCTAACACATCCTCCAGGGGATTTCAACACGCTTTGGAGTATGAGAACCACTGCTTTCACATGGCATGACTCTGCATCAGATTCACCTTGGGGCTTGTTACAAAGAAGCAGTGAAGGATGCCCATCCCCGAAGATTCCCTCCTGGGTCAAAGCTTCGGGAGATGGCATGGAAAATCTGCAATGTACACAGCTCCCCCAGGTGATATGGATGCTCTGTAAAGTATAAAGCAACTGGGTAAAAAAAAATCATAGTAGCTTTTGGGGGGAGGGGAAAGAATGAAAGACCTTTCTTCAAAAAAAATCTCACCTGGGCCCCAGTATGCTACATATCACCAAATCTCAGCTGCCTCTGATGATAAGATGCACCATTATGGAACATAAGAAAAGAAAGTGCTGCCAATTTTTAGTGCAAGATGCCAGTGATTGTCAAGATGCATCATAATTACAGAGACACAGAAAGGTGGAAAATAGCATGCATCTGGAAATCAGTAAAATACAGAATGAAACCAAAGAAGTGTATCTATTGCCAATGATACAGGTTTGGGAGTTTTGGAGTCCTTTGACCTCTTCTTAGTGCTTTGGCAGGTCTCTTCAGAGACTCAAAACTTCAGAAAATAAATCTTCTGATTCTCATCCAGAAGGGCAAGCCACAGAGCAGAGGAAGAGATCTATGCCATGTATATCCAACAACTGAACTTATATCCACAGTATATAAAGAGTTGCTACAAATCAATTAGGAAACTAGTAGACAATGGCCAAAAGGTTTGAAAGACCACTCTGCCAAAGAGGGTAACAAATTTTCAAACACCTGTGAAAGGGCACAAATTAAAAATCATGACGTGGGATTCCTGCACGCCAACAAAACCACTAAATGAAAAGGACAATACCCTGTGCTGGTCAGAGTGCAGGGCAACTGGAATGCTCACCCACTGCCATGGAAGAGCCAACTGGAATATACAATTAAGCAAACTGTTTGCGTCAATTAGAACCCAATATAGAAAGAACTCAAAAACTAGCAATTCCATTCTGAGTGCATTTCTAACAGAAAGTGCATGATACGTGCACCAAAACACATGTGGAAGGATGTTTACAGCAGGCTTATTCATGACAGCCCAAAGCTGGAAACAACCAAATGCTCATTTATGAGAGAAGGAGAGAATGAGTCAATAACGCTCTATACACATGGTGTACTATACAGCAGTGACAATGAATAGGCCCCAACCATCCACAACTCGGATGATTGTCACAAACAATGTCACATGAAAGAAACCACACAAACACAACCACACACATTTGACTGTATCTAGGAAAAGTTCAAAACTAGGAGAAAAAAAACCCACCTAATCTATGTTGCTAGAAGTCTGTTTAGCGGTTACCCTTGCAGCGCAGTGACTTAAAGGGCTGTGGGGTGGGGGTATTTTGGAAGGAGCCAGGAATGTCCTGTGTCTCCATACAGGTGTTGATTGATGTGTTCAATTTGTGAAAATTCAATGAGCTGAAAACTTAGCGGATGTGTACTCTTTTGTATGTTGGACCTTAACTATAAGGTTTAAAAAGAAGCAAGAGGAAGGGGTGGGGAGAGAATCTGGGTAGGAGGATGAAGAAATGGTAACACTCAGTCCATTTAAATGTGCTTCCTGAATAAAGCTCTGCTTTTCATTCTAGTTGAAATTTTTAGGGAACTGATTTCATGCCCTTGGCTTGCAGTTCAAGACAATGTCTGCAAAAGCACTCCTAGAGATCCCCTCCTCTATTTAGTATATGCACATTACTGACATTGTCCTTTGCCAGATTACTTAGTGCCCCTTTCCATGTAGACTCATAGAGGAAGCTTCTCTAATATCTCAATACCAGGGAAAATTAATATTATCTCAAGCAACAGATATATGTGTGTGTGTGTGTGTGTGCGTGCGTACCTGTGTTTAACCTAGAGACAATGTGTTTTTGGGATATCTTGCTTCCCTCTTTGCTTTGGTTGCTAGGGAGCTCAGCATCAACATTTAAGTTCAATTTTCATGGCTCCATTCACCCATCTGGTGTCTATTCTGTACAAGGGCCTCGGCCACTATGATGAGCAAAGACACACCCCTGCCATTAGGGCTTTACCTTCTAGCTGGGACACAAGCATGGGAAGGGGGGAAGGAGGCGGTACAAGGGAGGGGCAGGCAGTTAGGACACACCCATCAATGCAGCGATAGGAAGCCCAAGGTCCGGGGATCACACATCAGTAGGGGCCAACCCATCCTTAACAAAATGTTAAGCCAAAAGGCTTCTTGGAAGAGGTATACCACCTGAACTGGGTGAAAAGGAATGACCAGGCATTAAATGGGTAAGAAGGGTAGAGGGCACAGCCCATGCTAAGTCTGTGAAGAGAGAGCGGGTCTAAGGTTCATGGTAAATTTCCATTTCCAAAGTCTTCCTCTGGTCTGATATGCCCTTCAACTCTTATTTCCCATTGCTCCGACGCTCTTAGCTTTTAAATTTTCTCTTACTTTTGCCAAGCCCTATATGTCTTTTCATACCCATGTATAATACAGAGACACAAAGAACCTGAGTAGAATACTTGGGGGGCGCTGACACTCTGAAGGCTTGGTTCAGGTCTCAGAAGCCTGTCCCCTCCCTTCTTTCTCCCAGCACTGGGCAAGCTGTAGCTCTAGATGATATTCACCTCATCATTCTCTTCAGTCTCCCCTGGCAGTGGAGGCACCCCAAGCCCCCAAGTCCGACTTGACAGTTGATGATGAATTACTGTATCAAATGTCAGCTCAGTGGGAAGGAGTGTCTACAGGGAAGTCACTGATATTCCCAACCCATGCACAGCTCTCTGATTTCTTGCTTCTGCTGCTCTACCATTGCTACTTGGAGCCAAGTGCAAGAGAGGTCAGGTTGCGTGCTCGCTACAGACTTGAATGAGTCCGTGGAGAGGGGTGGGTACTTGAGCGTCATTTCCTCTCCTACTTCACAGTTACTTTCCCCAAGAAGGCATAGACCCATGGTACAGCCTTTCCACCCAGACTCTCCTAACTCTATGTGCTGTGACTGTCCCTTCCAGGAGTCCCTGCTTTGTCCATGGGAGTCAGAGAGAGAACTTCTGGTGGGAAGAGTGGACACAAATGTAAGGGGAATGAGAAACGGTGGAAAAGAGATAACCACCACCCCAGACTTCATTCCATTTCCCCATGTGAGCTAGCCAGGCTCAACCTGGGCTGTCAAAAGAAGAAGAAGAATGTGTTTTATTGTCGTGATCATGAACTCAATTATAGCCACCACTATCCACATAGAAAATCAAACACTATTACTGGTAATAATAGCACCACAGGCTCACAGGTGTGAAAAGCTCCAGTTTTTGCTCTAAACTGGCAAATATTATCCCATGTTGCCTCAGGAACTTTTGCACTTGCCACTTCCATTCTTTTCCCCAGATCTGTGCACAGATGGTGACACCAAATGATTTACCACTAGACTCAAACATCTCAATCTAGGGAAGCCGTCCTGGACCACTCAGAGCCCCCTGTCTGACTACCACCTTCCTCTGCTTAATATCTATAGCACTTGACCACCCAAAAGTAGTTTTCTTGTTTATTTACTTGTGTTCTGTCTCCCTCAATTGGACTGGGGACCTTGCAAGGACACAATTTTGCCATCTCCCTAGCTGGATCTGAAGTACCACCCCAGGCTCCGAATGACAGCTGGGGCTAAGGAGGAGATGGGCACAGCACTCACCCTGGGCGCAAAACTTCAGGGAGTGCCGAGAAACTCAGAAACCAAGATAAATAACATTCTAATGCAATATTTAAGAAAGTTTAAATTAATGCCAAAAATCTTTGATGAATAAAACATCAAAAATTTAAATGGAGACAGGATCACACTGTGCCGACTGCCTTACTGGCGTCACCTTAATCCCAGCCCACCAGTCCTGCGTTTATTTGAAATTTGGGTATTTGGCTCATCATGGATTTTTTTTTTGGCATCAATTTACATTTTAAAAGATCCTGCATTGAAATATGATTTATCTTGCTGACTTTTTGGCACCCCTTTAAATTTCATGCCCTACGCAAGTGACTTACTAGAGTCCGAGCCCTGAAAAACTAAAGGGAACAGCTAGTTTCTGTGAACAGCTCTTCCTTGATCTACCCATCGCTCCACAACCACAAACATGTTATATTCTATGCATTTGTTTAGGAATCTGGAATTTGCAGTAGTTCCCTTGGGGGCAGGGACCATCTGGCTCCCATCCCCATCCCCAGCCTGTGAACTCAACACTCAACTAAGGACAGAAGACATTAGCCAGGTGGTCACACCCCCAGCCCCCAGATGTAATTTCCAATCACATGTCCCTTTCCCCCCCCAGAGGGGACCAGTTCCCCGAATTAGGATTCCCATGAAATATCTTCACACCAAGACCATACAGCAGATGCCCCACTCCATAAACAGTATTGTCCTGCATACTTAAAAGGTAGTATGTCCAATATCATATTTTAAGGATTCTCTCATAACTTAAACCATTTTTCTTCAGTGTTATGTTTTTGAGGGCAATCCATGTAGATTCATCTCTAGTTGAAGAGTCAGGACATGTTTTCTATAAAGAGCCAGACAGTAAATATTTTTTAGTCTTTGTAGATAATAGAGTCTCTGACAACTACTCAGCTCTGCCATTGTAACATGAAAGCCACCAGACACTACACATGAATGAATGGGTGTGGCTGTATGCCAATAAAACTTTATTTACAAAAAAGAAATTGTGGCCAGTGGGGTTCTGCCTGTGGACCACAGTTTTCTTGCCTCTGTATTCATTTCTACTTCTAGCAACTCCATTTTTTTTAAAGCTTTTATTTATTTATTTGTCAGAGAGAGAGAGAGCAAGCACAAGCAGGCAGAGTGGCAGGCAGAGGCAGAAAGTGAAGCAGGATCCCCACTGAGCAAGGATCCCGATGTGAGACTCAATCCTAGGACTCTGGGATCATGACCCGAGCGGAAGGCAGCGGCTTAACTGGCTGAGCCACCCAGGAGTCTTAGCAAGTCAATTTTTAATCTAACAAAATATGTTCATCCTTTCTGTTATTGATAGACTCCCACGTGGTTGTTAACATTTTTTCATGACAAAGTCACTCCTCTATACTTCTCGTCTCTTCTTAGGTAAGTGAGACACATTTTCCAGCATATACCCAAGATAGAATGGCTAGAGCACAGCACAGGGACAGGATTAACTTTCAGAGACAAGGTCAAGTTGCTCAAGAGTGAAGAAATCAATTTACACTCCCAGGGCATTATGACCATTCCTGTTGCTATACATCCTTGCCAACACCTGGCTTCCTCAGATTAGGATTTTGCCAATTCAAGGTGCGGTGTGAAACGGTACCTATTGTGGTATTAATTTGCATTTCCCGATTGCTAGTTAAGTTAAGCATCTTTTCATGAGTCTCTTGGACATTTGAATTTCAGGACACTGGAACTCTTGAAATGAGAGTTCCCCTCTTGGGACTTGCCAATTCCTCTTTTTACCCCCCCCTTTTTTTCCACCTACTGGAGTGTTTTTCTTTACATGTCCAAATACTCTTTGCCAGTTATATGTGTTGCAATTTTCATGGCCCAGTAGGTGGTGTGTCTTCATTTTATGTTTTAATAAACATTCCTGCGTGCCGCCTGGACTGACCTCTTTGGCAAGAAGTTGATGACTTTAACATAGTACAATTTATCCATTCTTCCTCATGATTTGTGCTTTTCTGACTCTGTTAAAAATTTTTCTCTTTGGAGTTAGATGATACAGGTTTGAATCTCAGTGCTACACATGCTAGGTATGTGAACTTGGGAAGAGACCTAATATCCCAGAGCCTCAGTCTCCTCCTCTGCACAATGGGGACAAGGACAGCATGCCCCCACAGAGTTATTCTGAGGAGGTTTGTAAAGCGCTTAGCACAGTGTCGGCATGAAACCACCCCCCATCAACAGACCTCACCCCACACAGGAACCCCACAAGGAGAGATGGGTTACCTTGCTCTCTAGCAGGTCTGCATTCTGCCGGAGTTCATTTCGTGACTTCTCAGATTTTTCTAGCTTCTGTCTCAGCATTGTAAGCTCCGCCTACAAAAGCAAAGACCTTACCAGAAGCCATTCTGGACCAGAAGCTGAGGTTCCACATAGAATAAGAGCAACTGGGGAAGACAGTGAGTGATTCTGCCAGCACATCTGTGATGATGTCCAGATGCTAAATTCCTACAGGAGGCTTTTTACTTTCCCCATTTCTAAATATCAACATCCCAGTCTAGGGGCAGAACACAAATCCTCAGAATGAGTCCATTGCTTGACCCAAGTGCCTGAATGAGATGGTGGGCTTGGCCCTTCACCCACCAGAGACCACTATCTTGCCAATGGCTCAGTGTTATGCTTGTAGTACCACCATCAGGAGCAGGAGCAGCATAAATGCCCACCCACAGCACAGGATGAACTATGGAAAGAACTATGGGATGCACACAGAAAGGAGTACGGGGGTGTCATGGAGAGAGAACCAGGAAGACTTCTGTAGAACTGGACACGGCATGATTGTCAAAATACATTTTCTAAGTGCAAAATACCAGTGGTAGAAGATTATAAACAGTATGCTACATGCTACCTTTGGTGCAGGAGAGAAAGGAACTCTGTGTACATGTGTAAATTGGCTACTTTTGCAAAAATAAACAACAGCAAAGATAAACCAGAAACTAATCAAAATGGTTACCTGTGAAGGAGGGCACTACCAGGATGGAAATGACGGCAAGGGGAGTGTTTTCTGAGACACAAAGAGATCAAGGACTCAAGGATTCCACCACTGATTCTCCCTGGGATGGACCATACGTCTTCATATACCCCTGGGTAGTAATGGGGTATCTGCCTAGCACCCATAAGCCTAGTGTGTAGCTGGACACAGGAAGGAAGGTGGTCTGTGTCTGTGTTGATGGAAGCAGAGGGATATCTGGAAGGGGGCAGCAAGGTCTCCTGGGAAGAACACTTCTAGAACAAGAACCTGCAAGGTGGGATACTGGGTCTGGATGTAAGAACTAACACGGGGGCGTGAAGAGGGGTGGCCACCCTGCACCCTGCCAGCCACCTGGACTCACCTCCTTGGCACGGAGCTGCTCATCCCCAATGGTGGCGCTCAGCAGGGGCCGGAGGGAAACGAGGAGCTGCCACCATGACCAGTCCTTGACCTCCAGGAACACAGCCATGTTCTTCTGGATGCACTGTGCAGCCAGGCGGCGAATCTGTAGGGAGAAGAGACCAGAAACTCGAGGGGCTCTTCCCAACCCAGGGAAGGTGAAGGAAAGAGAGCAAGGGGATGGTGGCAGGAGGGATGGAAAAATCAGGTTCATAGTTAAGGGAAGAGATTGGCTAACTTTAAAATTTTTAAAACTTCCTTTCAGGGGCCTGGGTGGCTCAATCGGTTAGCCTTCAGCTTGGGTCATAGTCCCGGGGTCCTGGGATCCAGCCCTGCATTGGGGGTATGCGTCTTTCTTTGCCCATCCCCCTGCTTGTGCATGTGTGAGTGCTCACTTGCACACACTCTCTCTCTCTCAGAAATAAATAAATAAACGATTTTTTGAAAAAGATTTTGTTCAATGGTACCATAATAGTGCTGTATGGTGACAGGCGGTAACTGCACTTGTGAGCCCAGCATAATGTATAGACTTCAATCACTATGTTGTATGCCTAAAACTAACATAACACTGGGTATCCACTCTACTCCAAAAAAAGTAAATAAATAAAAAATGTTGTTAAATTAAAAAAAATTTTTTTTGAAAGCCTCTTTCATCAAGCTGGGCTCTGGGTAGCAGACACTATGTCCCACTTTGAGCTTGCATGACCTAAGAAGAAGTAGAGGAAGAAAGGTTGAAAATATGATACGACAGTGTCACATCTTGTGCAGAGCTGAGAATTCAAAAGCCACCATGAAAGGAAAATCCTTAAACATCCCCCAAATTGTCCATAAGACACAATGTCCATGATTATGTCTCAAAGTGATATTTAGGGGCTAGGTATCACTTTAAGCAAATTTAAACACGAATTCTATGCTTCTCAAACCTGAGTGTGTATCACAAGCACAGGGAGAGCTCCTTAAAGCACACATGCTGGGCTTTGCCCCCAGAGGGTCTGATTCAGTAAATCAGGTCAGGGCCCGAGAATCTGACTGGCTAACAGATGCCGTGTTGACTCAGATGCTGTTGGCCTTGGGACCATTGCTGGAGGACCATGGGCCATGTTCATTAGTGTCTCAGGTGGGAACCATGCTGACTACCAAGCCAGGAGATGCATCGCTGACATCCCCATTATGAGAATCAATGCTTGTCCAGCTGGTACGGCTCTCCCTGCAGACCAGGCAGCACGTTGAGGACCTTATAGACTTAGCTCAGTCCTTGCCACGGCCCTGGGAATGTAGGAGTTACTCTCATTTCCATTCTTCAGGTAGGAAAACTGAGGCACAGCGTGGCCCAGTCACATGCTCAGCACCACACTGCTGCCCGATGGTGGAGTTGGGATTTGCACCCCTGCAGCCTGAGTGCAGACAGAATCCAGGGTCTTCATTAACCTCTACCCTAAATCATTTCAAGGGTATGCATAGGCTATGGGTGAGCAATGGGCCAGTGAATTTGCCCACAAAATTTTACTTATTAATGTTCTTTCCTTTGCCTGCTTTTGCCAAGGGTGTATACGTGAATTTACAGCTTTACAGGAGGCTCATGTAATGAGACCACATTCTAGCTGTACTTACTAATGAAGACACTAAGGTAACAGCAGCTAGTATCTGTTGAGCTCAATGGCACGTACCATGCTAAGCGCACATGACCCCATTTCACCTTGACCCAGCTACTGAGCGGTGAAAGCAAGATTCAAGCACACTTCTTGTGCATCTCTAGAGCCCTGCTGCCTTTTCTCCACTGCCCAAGCTACAGAGAAGAAATTCAGTCTCCAAAGGTCTCCGACGATAGTGGTCCAGGGTTGCTCAGGACTGCAGACTCTGAACTGGCACTTTGGTCCCCAAAGCCTCAGTGGCCAGGTCCTGTCACACCCTGCCTGCTGACCCATGAAAGCCAGGTTCTCCAGAAATGGGACAGGAAACCACAACTGACCCAGCAGGGCTCGGACCACCCCATAATAATCTAGATCAAGTTTGACATCATTGGTAACTTGATGTCAGTGTCCTAGGAAAAATCACAACATCTTGCAAAGTGTCACTTTTAAGTTCCACCATTCAGGGTGAGCCCATGGGTCAGCAGCACCGGCACCATCTCGAGAGACCTGCAGAGCCTCATGCTCACCCCAGACCCACCAGATCTGAAACTGCATGTTAATATCCCACAGGGTTTCCTGCAGGAGCACGAGTGTGAGACACGCATGATCACAGCTCCCAAATCAGCTCAGACGCTGCTTTGCCAGGACCTCGCACCTCTGCAGGGCTGACGAGGCACATTGGCTGCCATACCTTCAGCTTCTTGAATTCCTGCCGAGACAGAAAGCCCTTACAAGCCGCCTGGAATAGAAGGATCTTGTGAGACGCCAGCTTCTCCCGCTGCCTCTCAAGCCTGGAGACCAAGCCTGCCTTGAGGAAAACCTGAGAGGAGGGAAGGTGACAGGTGACTACTCTTGGGCTGAATGTGGGGGGCAAGGCTGTAGCCACGGAGAAGCCAATTCCCTTCCCTCCACCCAAAATACCTACTAGCAGGTGCCCATGACTGGGGGGTCTAAATGATCAAAGCATCTTGCCTCGTGATGGCTCCTTTTTCCTTTCTTCTCGCCCCTGTATGCTCAGACCATGGCCCCCATGAGTGGCATGGTCACCACTGGTAAGCTGATCAGAAATGCAGAATCTGGTACCCCACCCCAGGCCTGCTGAATCAGAGCAACATTTTAATATGAGCCTCAGGGAACTCAGGCACACATTCATTTGAAAAACCATAGCTAGGAGGGATCTGGCCTAAATATCTCTCTCCTGTCCAACAGAATGGCCCGAAGAGCATGAGGAAACACACAGATTCCCAGGGTTCACCCCAGGAAAGGTGGAATACAGGGGTTTAGCATCAGGCCTGGGAATGGGCATTCCTTCTGGTAAGGGCCCACCAGCCCTTTAGGAGAAGCAGTACCTTTGGAATACTCAGTCCTGCCTTCTAAGGAGGGGCAGGGAATGCTGGGGGCAGTGAGGGCAGCCCTTTGTGGCCAGGAGAGGAGGGGGCCGGGCTAGTGCCTCCCACAGAAGGTGCTCAGGCATCTAACGGGAAAAACAGCAGGCGGCCCACGATTTCCAGGCCACTGCTCATCAATAATGGATGGAGGCCCCTCGGCAGCAAAGTGATCGATGCCTCCTCGGCACCCTGCAGGGCCATCTTCCATTGACTGCGGGGCACACAGAAGGATTTTCGGATCATCCAACGCTCCAGGGCCTGGAGGGCTCCGGCCAGCATAGGCGGGCAGCCACCATCAGCCTCACCTCCCAGAAGCAAAGTAAAGCCTCCTTAATGGCCAGGGAGCTGAGTCACTGACAGGAGCAGGAGACCCTTCCCAGACACTCATCTGCTGCCCGTTTCTATGACCAGCCCTGCGTGTTTCTTTGCCAGAGGTGGCTTAGCCCCCCCAAAGTTGTTCAGTGTCTCCAAGGAACTGATCCATCTGTGACATTATTATCTTAATCAGCAATCATATCTTAATCAATGATATTCTCAAGCAATCGGGCATATTATCCACCAGGATTGTGGATCGGGACCAATCCCTTGACATTTACGCAGGGAAATATTTCATGTGTATCATCTTATATGGTAGTTATGGCAATCCCCCCATTTTATGGAAGGAGAAACTGAGGCTAATATTGGTGTTTCCCCTCCCTCCTCTCCACCAAGACCCTCCACCAGCAAGTGGCGACAGGGACAATATCTCCCTCCACCTGACTGCAGACCTGACAGTTACCACTGAATGTAATTAACATTTGCATGGTATCTACTTTTTCAAACCTCTTTCTCCTATGTCCCATTTTAATAAAGAGCAACCTTATAAGGACTCTCTTGGCCCAGGGAGAGTTTACGTAGTTGACTCCAGCCACAAAGCCTTGGTATTCATTAAGAAACCTCTGGCACCCCATTCTCATTGTCAACACGAAGCTTTGTTTCCTCCTTCGCTACGATGCAGACCCCTGAAGTTTGGGGTTGAATTGCAATTTGATTCCAGGTGGAACAAAGGGTCTCCATCAATTAGCCATTCCCCTAAACCTATTCGCTGTAATGGAGACCACTCTGCTTATCCCATGGCGAACCCTTCCCCGATGGGAAAATGAGAATTTGCACACCCAATCAGTGTGAGCTCTGTTTTGCAACCTTTCCTGGCCTTACGGAACACTTCCTATCAGCCAGAGCCACCAAGGCAATTAGCCTCTTTGAAATAAAGACACGATTGACTCATTACCTATCAGATTGCCTCAATAATGACTGTATTAATTTCACAAGCTAGCGAGTCCCAAAAGCTGCTATAAAAAAAAAAATCAATGATCAAAATGATGACAGCTCTAGTTCGTATATTACAAAAGGCGGCGGGCACTGCCAAAACCACTATTGATTAAGTATGAAGCTTTCATTAAAAAGATAATTGGAAACGACCATACGCAGAGCGGGAATAAGTCATTGGCTGTGCAGAATCTTATCTTGAATTTTTTTTTCCTTTTAAAGAGCATTTTGCCAACCACAAGGCCAACGGCACGTGGGTTTCCACCTTTTTCATAAATGTCATGGCCCTCGGCACAGGCCTTGATAAGGCCCCAGGGGCTGAGAATCACAAAGAAACATCTAAATTATTTGCTTTTCATGGGTCCAGTGACTTATCAGACCCAAGCAGAGTGCAACGTCCCAACAGCCCCACATTTAAGGAATCTGTAGGGCCCACTGCTCCAGCGAGCTGTTTTTCCTCAAAAAATGTGGAAGGCCACCGTTTAAAAAATCTAATAGGACCATAGCTCCCATATCTGGGACTGCTGAGAAATTAGCTCCTGTCCCAGCCATTTTCCAGATTAGAGGAGATTCATTCTTTAAACACTACAATGTTAGCTTATTTGATAAATGTCTCGCCCTACTGACAAATGCATTTCACAAGTAAGTGACAACTGACTGATTTCCACAGCCCACTGGGGGACAGGAAGCAGTGGCTCCGTTTTATAGATAAGGGGACAGAGGTTCAGAGAGGCTAAATCACTCACTCATGATTCACAGAGTTAGGAAGTGGGGGAGCCCTGGTGCATGGCCCAGATGCACCTGTTCTTTCCTCCTCTTCATGACCTTCCCACCTATGAAGTGTCTGACCCTGCCATGCCTAAGACTTTCATGTCCCCTGAATGGTCACAGGCCAACATGGCTTCCAAACGATACACTGACTTCAATTTGCTCTTGACCGTTTCTTAATGAATACCAAGTATTACCTGAGAACAATGGCTTTTTGTTGTTGTTGTTGTTATTGGGATGTTTTGGCTTCTAGATTTCTTGCCCTCGCCATGTGAAAATGTGTACAAAGACTTTTCCTCCTCTGCTTTCCTCCCTGTTCTACAATAGCCACTGGGATGATAGAGGCTGATTTTTATATTCATGAAAAAAAAAAAAAAAAACCTGTGTAATTATCCAGACCAGTGGTTCTCAAATGTGAACATTTGCTGGGATCCCCTAAAGGGCTTGTTACAAGTCAGACTTCTGGGTCCCACACCCCTGGAGTTTCAGATTCACTAGGTCTGGGGTGGGGGACGAGGGGTGGGCATCTGAGCCTTGATGTTTTTAGAAAGCTCTCAGGGGATGCTACTGCTGCAGCGGCTGGTCCAGGAACCATATTTTGAGAATTTCTGCCCACAGGGATGCCATATTTGGAGCTCAAGAGTAAGTGCTCTGATTCTGGACTATAAAGACCTTTGTACGGGTAAAGACTATGTGATACATTTCCACTAATAACAGAACTCACAGTGTGTTGAAAAGACTCTGGGATTCAGGGCGATACCAGTTTTCATGGGAGCTGTATGTTTCAGTACTCCTAGCTAACCGGAAGGGCTTGAAAAGGGGCTTACTTTGCAGAGGTCCAGTAAAGAAGGGATTTACTAATTATCTCACAGGAAGTTTTGAGGGAAACGAGGAACAAAACAGCAATGGCCAGGAAAAGCTCCTGGCCTCAGGCAGGAGCCCAGGGACCCACAGGTTTGTTCCCTCTATAGGAAAGGTCTACAAAGGTCCAGTTGCTGCCAAATCTTAATGGGATAAATCAGATTGAGACCACACTTGCCACACATTTTAGCAGGAGCAAGAGGCCTGCAGGGAGAGGCTTGTGTGTCGACGGGGCAAGGAATTGTATGAAAGATTGTGAGCTCTCCAAGGAAGTGAGTGTGATGGGATAGGCTACTCTGGGTTCCAAGAATGGCTAATGGGCAGTGATGCCACCATGGTGGGCTTTTGGAGATGAGGGCCCTGCCCCTAGCACCTTACATGGCAGCTGGATGTGGTGATTCACAAGGTTTATGAGTTGGTGTTTTTCAATCAGAAGATGAGCGGGAAAGCGAATGGAGCAATTTTTCCCTTGGTCTATTCTCTCTCTCATTTCTACTCCTGCACTTTGACCCTTCTCCCCTGCCTACCACATGACTGTTGAGTTCACAGTCTCTATACCCTACTTCCCAAACTAGAGCCCATCAACACTAGTTCTGGGAGATGATAAGGGGTCTTCCACAAAGACAAAAGGGTGAGAGTCCCATGGTCAAATAGTTCGGGAAGCCCTAAATACCATATTTTCCTTCTTGAAAGCTGAGAAGACATACAGGCATATGGGGACTCTGTGAAATTCTTCTCTAAATGTTGAAACGTTATGGGAAAGGGTTTTGGCTCAACACCATTTGAGAAATGCTCTTTCTCTCAACATTAAAATCACATGCCTTCTCGTGGAGCTCTAACTTTTCTCTTACTGCTGCTAATCAGCCAGGAGTATAGTTTGGTTATTGTTGGTTGAAAAGTCAAAGTTACAAAGCTCTGAGTGAAGCTGAGTGTTTCTTCTCAGGTTTTATGGCAAGTCTTCCAAAGGCTCTGAAAGTCATACTAAGGAGCAAGATGTCAATGCTTCCAGACCACTGAGGTTCCTGGGAGGGGAACGAACCTCTACAAATGGTATTTCCCAAGTTATTTCCTCCCATATTATACCTATGTTATCTACCAGGCCTTTTCAGATAAGCAGGGCAGAAAATGGCCAGCTTTGTCTTCAGCTTGCTGAAAAGTAGGCCCACAGAGCTAGCGGATGGTGAAGTAGGACAAGAATTAGGGCTCGTCTGAGTCTGCGACGGGATGAACGGGGTGACCTAAGAAAGTAGCTTTACTCACTTGGCTGTGCCCAATGACCACGGCCTTCTTTTCCAGGTCCAGGGTCTGAAGGAGCTCCTCCACAGCCTGGAGGAAGGAGGACAGTTAAAGAGAGACAGAATGAGACAGACACCCATGGGAGGTCAGGCCGGCTGTCTGGGAGTCCGAGCAGCAAAGCCTTACCCCACCCGGACCAGTGCAGAAGATGGGCATGTATTGAGCACCTACTATGTGCCATCCACTCTGCTGGGACCCTCACAGACACCATCTCCTGGCATCACCCTGGCAATCGGAGGTGAGTCCTCACACCACCACGCCCATTTACAGAGGAAAAAACAAAACAAAACCCAAAGATGCAAAAGTTAGTGAAACTTGTGTCTGCTATGGAAAATAGTATGGCAGGCCCTTTAAAATTAAATACAGGATTACTGTAGGCTCTAGCAATTCTCCTCCTGGGTGTCTACCCAGAAGAAGTGAAAGCAGGGACTTAAATAGATAGTGGAATGCCCACATTTGTAGCAGGGTTGTTCACAAAAGCAGAGAGGTGGAAGCAACCCAGGGTCCGTCCACAGAAAAATGGAGACACAAAATGTGGGATATACACCCAAGAGGATATTAATCTGCATTAAATGGGAAAGAAATGGGGCACCCGGGTGGCGCAGTCAGTAGGTTAAGCATCTGCCTTCAGCTCAGGTCATGATCCCAGAGTCCTGGGGTCAAGCCCCACATCAGGCTCCCTGCTCCATGGGGGAGCCTGCTTCTCCCTCTCCCTCTGCCCCTCACTCACACCCTGTCACTCACACACTCTCTCTCACCCTCCCTCTCTCAAATAAATAAAAATCTTTTAAAAAATAGATGAAGTGATAACTTTTATTATGTTATGTATATTTAACAATTAAAAATACAAAAACCAGTGAAGTTCTTTCTCCAAGGTTATAAGTCACATGGAGGCAGAGCCTCATTAGAAGTGAGGTCTGTTGGGCCACATCACACCATCTATGACTTAACCTCCCTGCATGCCCAGGATGGCTCCAGAAGTCCCCAGGCAACTAGGAATATCACCTGCTATATCCCTGAAGTTTGCTGGGACAGCCTGCCCAGGACGCTACCCTTCCCCCATTCTACCTACCAGAAACGACCTCACCTTCACAAATATTTCCTGAGTAAATGGTGTGGCTCTTAAGTGTCTGTGCCTGACCCAGAGTACAGGTTGGAGGAGGCTGTATTTTCTTCATTTCTTATTTCCTCTGCTTCACTTGGTACTCTCTTAGGCACACAGTAGGAGCTCAATAAATACAATGATGGAGAGAACAAGGAGAGGAGCCATCCTTTGGAGGTCGTGGGGGAGCAGAAGGAGAAGGGCAGGCCCATGCAGGAGACCTAAATTCACTCAGAGACATTTCCTGAACGCAGCCTTGGCCAAATCACAGCCATATCATGGGATTTTCCTTTGTCATCAAGATATGCGGGTTCTGAAACAGCCTTGCCAGAAATGTGTACCCTCAGGAAAATACAGGTCACACCTGCTTCCTTGGTGCCTGTGATTCCCCTCTACGCCACTCTTCGTGGACCTTCCATTTACTGAAAATCACAGTCTGTTTCTGGATTAAACGGTCAGAAAAGTAACCGCACATTCAAGAAACAAAAGGTATTCAGGGCTCGTGTAATTTACTAGATAAGTCTGTTTCTGGAATAAACGGTCAGAAAAGTAACCGCACATTCAAGAAACAAAAGGTATTCAGGGCTCGTGTAATTTACTAGATAAGTTTCAGTTCCATGGGTCATTGGCACCACAGAAAATTTCCTAAGATACTATTAAAAAAAAAAAAAAGCTTATTAAAAGTCTGGTCCAAGCCTATCATCTAAGAGCAATTTTCCTCCTCTGACCTCCTGGAAGAACATTCCGTAATGCCCTTCCCCCCAATTCAGTGGTTTTACTTATTACATTTTAGCCAAAAATGTTCCCAGGGAGCTATAGGCAGCAGAATGCATAAAAACCAATATATCCAAAACACAACATCTTTTCTCTCTGCACAAGAGCAAAACAAAATAAAAATTGACTGAAAATAAGACGGATGGATAAAAAATAAATGAAACCTACAGCCAATGAAATTTTTCTGAGTCGACCTTAGTGTTAACACCCAGAGTAGATGTTTGAAGCAAAAAAAAAAAAAAAAATCAGGATTTGGAGGAAGCAGATCCACCTGGATGGAGATCCTGCCTGGTTTTACCATTCATAACTGTGTGACCTTGGACAAGCCCTTTGCTCTCCGCTCCAGACTCCTCTTCAGAAACATGAGGGAGAAATATCAGAATCTGTTCTGGAAGGTTCTGTGGTTGTTCCTGCAGAAGACTCCATGGCACACCCACATGATAAGTGCTCAACAGACATGAAGAGTTAGTCCTACTAAAGT
The DNA here is from genome assembly GCF_011764305.1 of Mustela putorius furo. Classification (NCBI taxonomy): domain Eukaryota; kingdom Metazoa; phylum Chordata; class Mammalia; order Carnivora; family Mustelidae; genus Mustela; species Mustela putorius. The sequence continues at coordinate 813,386 of NW_025421422.1, read as the reverse complement.
CCTTGAGTAAGTCCTACTGGTTTAGTCTTGGTCTAAACTTAGCAGAGGTGTACAGAACACAAACCAAGCCTCCTTTTCTCAAGGGTGCTCCCAATCACCCAATATCCAAGGATACTTTCCCTTCTCCCCACTTTCTTAGAGCCCCGTAGATGTCTGCGTAGCCAAGAGCAGGCCTAACAAAGGCATTCTGTCTTGTTCATCTCATTTTATAGGTAAGAAAGCTTACGACCCAAAGGATAGAGTGAACAGGGAGCTGCAGGCCCTGAACCATCCTTCTTGCTCTCATTTTCCTCGCTGCCAAAATGGCAGCACCATACAGGTGCTGGCCTGGTGAACTAAGACTCTGTGTAAATGTCTTTGGAAGTGATTTTACACTTGATTGCTCATATTGTTATCATGATGAATATTACTCTTAGATTGAGCCATACGAAATTGGCCTTCTTTTAAGTCAATTACCAGTGATCAGATTTATTTCCACACAATGTCCATCGCTACCCAGCAGCCAGCTAATGGAAGACAGGGCAAGAATTCGGATTACTGTAACAGAGTCCTTCCTTGTCCCTCCTCTTTAAGGAATCAGCTCTTCCACTCTCATTATCCAGACCCTGGAGGTTATCTCTCCCCACATGGAATGCAGAATAACATGTTGGCCATTTCGCTCCAAGAAAAGTTAGCTCTTGTGCTTTGAGTCTGAGTATGGCTCTTGGTGCTTTCCACATAACTCATTTTATTTCCAAACCTCCACAACAGATACTACTTGATGCCTGTTTTGCAAAGAAAGCAAGGTCCCGTGTGATGAAATCACGTGCTAGGAAATGGCAGAGGGAGATACAACTCCAGGTAATCAGATTCCTGAGCTTGTTCTCTGCCCTCTGATGCTGGGATCCTCTCCAGCAACATTACTCACTGGCTGTGTGACCCTGAGCATGCCACACATCCTCTCTGATCTCCCATGTCCTCTTCTCCAAGATGGGGTCATCACATCCCATCATCCAAGGATGGAGTGGAACTTTAATGAGGTCACAAGGTAGCATGTAGGAGTGAGACTTAGAGAACGGTGTAGGAAGGAGCTTGAGAGATCCTCTGTTCCTCCCAAAAAACAGTGATAAAAATGGATACAGGGCGGATAAGTAGCAGGCTTAGACGACACCAGGTAGCAGGAGATCAGCTTATTTGCGAACACCTACAAATCCAATGGAAAATCGAAGAGAAGAAGAGCAACAATTCTAGAAACAGAAAATCAATCTCTTTCTGAAAGGTAGGACCTGAGGAAAAGTGAATCCAAAGTGACGGGAAGATAGACCGTGGGGGGAGGGGCTGGCTCCCAGCAAGCGGCAAAGCAATGGAGCACAAAATCAGGACTTTTAAAAGTCTGCTCCACAGAAGGACATCGCTCCAGAGGCTAAACCGGGGGTAAGCCCACGCGGGTTAGCGTAAACCCAGGTCCCGCAGGGTCACAGAAGGACCGGGGGTGGCTGAGTGTCGCAGATCTCGCAGGTATTAGAGCCAGGAAGCTGGCTACAGCGACAAAGTCAAGGGGTGAGCTCTCAGCTCAGGGTTACCTTGAACCGGTCCCAGGCTGGGTGAGCTAGAAGCATGGCCGGAGGCCACAGAGATGGAAGCAACTGGGCGCTTTTCTCCAAGTGCGAGCGATTGAGCAAAGCGTGACCAGAGGCCGGGGAGACAGGGGCAGTTTGGCGCTTTTCTCTGAGGGTGCACTGAGGAGTGGGACTCTGAGCTCTTGGCTCCTCCGAGCCGGAAACTGGGAGGCCACCATCTTCACTCCTGTCCTCCAGAACTCTACGGAAAGCGTTCAGGGAACAAAAGCTCCCAAAAGCAAACCCGAGGGGATTACTTAGCCCGGCCCCTGGTAAGGGCGGTGCAATTCCACCTGGGGCAAAGAATCACTACAACAGGCCCCTCCCCCAGAAGATCAACAAGAAACCCAGCCAAGACCAACTTCACTCACCAAGGAGAACAGCGAATTCCAGAGGAGGAGAAAGCAAATCTTATCTGGACAAAATGACAAGGCGGAAAAACTCACCACAGAAAAAAGAACAAGAGGCAGTACCGAAGGCTGGGGACCTAATCAATACAGACATTGGTAATATGACAGATCTAGAGTTCAGAATGATGATTCTCAAGGTTCTAGTCGGGCTCGAGAAAGGCATAGAAGATATTAGAGAAACCCTCTCCAGAGGGATAAAAGCCATTTCTGGAGAAATAAAACAACTAAAACCTAACCAAGTTAAAATTAAAAAAGGTATTAATGAGGTACAATAAAAAATGGAAGTTCTTACTGCTAGGATAAATGAGGCAGAAGAATAAATCAGTGACATAGAAGACCAAATGACAGAGAATAAAGAAGCTGAGCAAAAGAGAGACAAATACTGGATCACGAGGAGAGAATTCAAGACATAAGCGACACCATAAGACGACACAACATTAGAATAATTGGGATTCCAGAAGAAGAAGAAAGAGAGAGGGGTGCAGAGGGTATATTGGAGAGCAATATTGTAGAGAATTTCCCTAATATGGCAAAGGGAACAAACATCAAAATCCAGGAGATGCTAAGAATGCCCCTCAAAATCAATGAAAATATGTCCATACCTCATCACCTCATAGTAAAATTTACAAGTCTTAGCGACAAAGAGAAAATCCTGAAAGCAGCCCGGGAAAAGAAGTCTGTAACATACAAGGGTAAAAACATTAGATTGGCAGTGGACCTATCCACAGAGACCTGGCAAGCCAGAAAGAACTGGCATGATATATTCAGAGCACTAAATGAGAAAAACTTGCAGCCAAGAATACTATATCGAGCTAGGCTATCATTGAAAATAGAAAGAGAGATAAAAAAAAAAAAAAAACCTTCCAGGACAAACAAAAACTGAAAGAATTTGCAAACACCAAACCAGCTCTACAGGAAATATTGAAAAGGGTCCTCTAAGCAAAGAGAGACCCTAAAAGTAGTAGACCAGAAAGAAACAGAGACAATATACTGTAACAGTCACCTTACAGGCAATACAATGGCACTAAATTAATATCTCTCAATAGTTACCCTGAATGTTAATGGGCTAAATGCCCCAATCAAAAGACACAGGGTATCAGAATGGATAAAAAAACAAAACCCATCAATATGCTGCCTACAAAAACCTCATTTTAGACCCGAAGACACCTCCAGATTTAAAGTGAGGGGGTAGAAAACAATGTACCATGCTAATGGACATCAGAAGAAAGCTGGGGTGGCAATCCTTATATCAGATCTATTAGATTTTAAGCCAAAGACTATAATAAGAGATGAGGAAGGACACTATATCATACTGAAAGGGTATGTCCAACAAGAAGACCTAACAATTTTAAGTACCTATGCCCCTAACATGGGAGCAGCCAACTATATAAACCAATTAACAAAATCAAAGAAATACATCAACAATAATACAATAATAGTAGGGGACTTTAACACTCCCCTCACTGAAATAGATCATCTAAGCAAAAGATCAACAAGGAAATAAAGGCCTTAAATGACACACTGGAACAGATGGACATCATAGATATATTCAGAACATTCCATCCCAAAGCAACAGCTTATACATTCTTCTCTAGTGCACATGGAACATTCTCCAGAATATACCACATCCTGGGTCATAAATCAGGTCTCAACCGGTTGCAAAAGATTGAGATCATTCCCTGCATATTTTCAAATCACAATGCTCTGAAGCTAGAACTCAATTACAAAAGGAAATTTGGAAAGAACCCAAATACATGGAGACTAAACAACATCCTTCTAAAAAAATGAATGGGTCAACCAGGAAATTAAAGAAGAATTGAAAAAATTAATGGAAACAAATGATAATGAAAACACAACGGTTCGAAATCTGTAAAACAACAAAGGCAGTCCTGAGAGGAAAATATATAGCGGTACAAACCTTTCTCAAGAAACAAGAAAGGTCTCAAATACACAGCCTAACCCTACACCTAAAGGAGCTGGAGAAAGAACAACAAAGAAAGCCTAAACCCAGCAGGAGAAGAGAAATCGTAAAGATCAGAGCAGAAATCAATGAAATAGAAACTAAAAAAACAACAGAACAAATCAACGAAACTAGGAGCTGGTTCTTTGAAAGAATTGATAAGATTGACAAACCCCTGGCCAGACTTATCAAAAAGAAAATAGAAAGGACCCAAATAAATAAAATCATGAATGAAAGAGGAAAGATCACAACCAACACCAAAGAAATACAAACAATTATAAGAACATACTATGAGCAACTCTACGCCAACAAATTTGACAATCTGGAAGAAATGGATACATTTCTGGAGACATATAAACTACCACAACTGAATCAGGAAGAAATAGAAAACCTGAACAGACCCATAACCAGTAAGGAGATTGAAACAGTCATCAAAAATCTCCAAACTACAAAAGTCCAGGGCCAGATGGCTTCCCAGAAGAATTCTACCAAACATTTAAAGAAGAACTAATTCTTATTCTCCTGAAACTGTTCCAAAAAATAGAAATGGAAGGAGAACTTCGAAACTCATTTTATGAAGCCAGCATCACCTTGATCCCAAAACCAGACAAAGATCCCATCAAAAAAGAGAATTACAGAGCAATATCCTTGATGAACACAGATGCGAAAATTCTCACCAAAATACTGGCCAATAAAACCCAACAGCACATTAAAAGGATTATTCACCACAATCAAGTGGGATTCATCCCAGGACTGCAAGGTTGGTTCAACATCCACAAATCAATCAGTGTGATACAATACATTAATAAAAGAAAGAATAAGAACCATATGATACTCTCAATAGATGCTGAAAAAGCATTTGACAAAGTGCAGCATCCCTTCCTGATTAAAATTCTTCAAAGTGTAGGGATAGAGGGCACATACCTCAATATCATCAAAGCCATCTATGAAAAACACACTGCAAATATCATTCTCAATGGAGAAAAACTGAAAGCTTTTCCGCTAAGGTCAGGAATATGGCAAGGATGTCCGTTATCACCACTGCTGTTCAACATAGTACTAGAAGTCCTAGCCTCAGCAATCAGATAACAAAAAGAAATTAAAGGCATCCAAATCAGCAAAGAAGTCAAACTATCACTCTTTGCAGATGATATGATATGATATGTGGAAAGCCCAAAAGGCTCCACTCCAAAACTGCTAGAACTTGTATAGGAATTCAGTAAAGTGTCAGGATATAAAGTCAATGCACAGAAATCAGTTGCATTTCTTAACACTAACAACAAGACAGAAGAAAGAGAAATTAAGGAGTCAGTCCCATTTGCAATTGCACCTAAAATGATAAGATACCTAGGAATAAACCTAACCAAAGAGGCAAAGAATGTATACTCAGAAAACTATAAAGTACTCATGAAAGAAACTGAGGAAGACACAAAGAAATGGAAAAATGTTCCATGCTTATAGGTTGAAAGAACAAATATTGTGAAAATGTCTATTCTACCTAAAGCAATCTACACATTTAATGCAATTCCTATCAAAATCCCATCCATTTTTTCCCAAAGAAATAGAACAAACAATCCTAAAATTTATATGGAACCAGAAAAGACCTCGAATAGCCAAAGGAATATTGAAAAAGAAAGCCAAAGTTGGTGGCATCACAATTCCAGAATTCAAGCTCTATTACAAAGCTGTCATCATCAAGACAGTATGGTACTGGCACAAAAACAGACACATAGATCAATGGAACAGAATAGAAAGCCCAGAAATAGACCCTCAACTCTATGGTCAACTAATCTTCAACAAAGCAGGGAGGAATGTCCAATGGAAAAAAAGCCTCTTCAACAAATGGTGCTGGGAAAATTGGACAACCACATGCAGAAAAATGAAATTGGCCTATTTCCTTAAACCACACACAAAAATAGACTCAAAATGGATGAAGGACCTCAATGTGAGAAAGGAATCCATCAAAATCCTTGAGGATAACACAGGCAACAACCTCTTTTACCTCAACCGCAGCAACTTCTTCCTAGGAACATCACCAAAGACAACAGAAGCAAGGGCAAAAATGAACTATTGTGATTTTATCGAGATCAAAAGCTTTTGCACAGCAAAGGAAACAGTTAACAAAACCAAAAGACAACTGACAGAATGGGAGAAGATATTTGCAAATGGCATATCAGATAAAGGGCTAGTATCCAAAATCTATAAAGAGCTTAGCAAACTCAACACCCAAAGAACAAATAATGCAATCAAGAAATGGGCAAAGGACATGAACAGACATTTCTGCAAAGAAGACATCCAGATGGCCAACAGACACATGAAAAAGTGCTCCATATCACTCGGCATCAGGGAAATACAAATCAAAACCACAATGAGATACCACCTCGTACCAGTCAGAATGGCTAAAATTAACAAGTCAAGAAATGACAGATGCTGGCAAGGATGCAGAGAGAGGGGAACCCTCCTACACTGTTGGTGGGAATGCAAGCTGGTGCAACCACTCTGGAAAACGGTATGGAGGTTCCTCAAAAAACTGAAAATAGAGCTACCCTATGACCCAGCGATTGCACTACTGGGTATATATCCTAAAGATACAAACAATGGTGCTCCGAAGGGGCACGTGCACCCGAATGTTTATAGCAGCAATGTCCACAATAGCCAAACTATGGAAAGAACCTAGATGTCCATCAACAGATGACTGGATAAAGAAGATATGGTATATATACACAATGGAATACTACACAGCCATCAAAAGAAATGAAATCTTGCATTTGCAATGACATGGATGGAACTAGAGGGTATTATGCTTAGCAAAATAAGTCAATCAGAGAAAGACAACTGTCATATGATCTCCCTGATATGAGGAAGTAGAGATGCAATGTGGGGGGTAGGGGGGGTAGGAAAAGAAAAAATGAAGAAGACAGGATTGGGAGGGAGACAAACCATAAAAGACTCAATCTCAAAAAACAGACTGAGGGTTGCAGGGTGGGAGGGGGGACAGGAGAGGGTGGTGGGGATATGGACATTGGGGAGGGTATGTGCTATGATGAGTGCTGTGAAATGTGTAAACCTGGCGATTCACAGACCTGTACCCCTGGGGATAAAAATACATTGTATGTTTATTAAAAAAATAAATTAATTTTAAAAATGGATACAATTTTTGAAAGCAACAAGTTCAATACTCTGGAAATTGAGCGAGGGGGATACAACAAATGGAGACTCATTTGTTCAAAAAAAAAAAAAAAACCCAAAAACCCCAGCTATTCAATCTCAGTTAAGAACAGCAGGAGATTGCAACAACCTCCACCAGGGCTGTCCCAGTCCCCCACCAAGCCCTTGCACTATGGTAATGCACCCAGGGAGAGGCAAGCTGTAAAAACCAGTGGCTTTGTTGCCAGAGGGGGCTCACTTAGATGGAGCTAAGAACAGGAAAATTCCCCACCCAGGATCATTGTCACAAACAGTAATGATCGTGGCAGCAAAGAAATGGAGAGGGTCAATAGCACAGCAAGCCTGAAATTGTTATCTGGATTGGAGCAAGCAATGGACATTGACCAGCCATGAACTTGGTGAAGGCACATGGGGAATGGACAGCCCTGTGGGCCTTGACAAGCCCCCCCATGTTCCTGCCATCTGGAAGGTCACACACAGGCTTGAGGCTACATGCAGGCCCAGGTGAGAGAACCCCCAGCTATCAACACGTCCCTATCTAAAGGCAAGGTCATGTACACAGACAGAAAATCTGTGAAAGGGCCAAAGAATCCAATCTGTGGCACAACGGTGAGTGTCTGACCATTGACTACAGTTCTCAACCCACATATAGCTCCATCTGTATCAGGGAAAGCCTCCCAGATTCACAGTGTTTGATTACAACCTGTGCCATCCATTACGCTCTGCTGACAAAGGGGCAGCCCCTAAGAATCCAGGATTTATAATTAAAACAGGACTGAAAAACCCAAGCAGAGACATCAATAACCTCATACCGTGGGGAAGGCAGACTCCATAAATCTAGCCCACGTACATTACTAAATAATTGGGGAAAGATCAGAATCTGGAGATACTATAATGTATTATCTAAAATGTCCAGTCTTCAACCAAAAAAAAAAAAAATCAAACATAAAAAGAAATTGGAAAGTGATGGCCTAAGCTCTCAAGGAAACAAACGAAAAAATTAATCAGTAGAAACCCTTCATGGGCTTCAATGTGTGCCTTAACATAGACCTCCAAGCAACTATCATAATGCAGAATTCTCACTCATGCCTGACTCATGATCCACTATAGCAAGTCCTAATAACTGGTAGAGGTTCAGAGGTTACCAGGTCCTCCTGGGCTCTGTGGAGTGATGACACATCCTTCCCCTTCACCCTCCCAGGCTCAGATTATGAGTCCTTGAACCACGTGGGAGAAGCCTAGCTCATGGCCTCCACTTACAGAGCCCTGTTGTGTCCTAGAATATTGCAAAGAGTTTTCTCTCCAATATTCAACAAGGATGCATCCAATAAGCATGTGGTCTGACTTCTCACATTAACCTGGACATGCCAGAAAGGCAATGAGAGACTCCAGGAATAATGCAGAGCCAGGGATGGGAATCCTTCCCCAAATCACACCTTGGCAAGTAGGATGGTGTCAAGAATCTGTGTCTGTGGAATCAAATGTTCATTCGGGGAGCCATTTGGGTGTGAGAGCACAGCGCCTCTTTCCTGAAACACACAACATGACCTAGTGGTCACCATGGCCCAATGGCTGCCATCTGTTGTGTACCTTCTAGGTGCCAGGCACTTTGTTATGCCCTAGGAGTGTTGTCCGTGTTCATACAGCTATCAGATATAAAAGGGGTAAGGATGAATGGAGAGATGGCATAAACAAGGATTTGAGTACATGTCTGTCTGATTCTAAACTGCATGCTTTCAACCACTGAAAAAATGATCAAATCAACCCATAAGGGTGGGACTATGTCTCTATTATTTAACTGCATATGCTCATAACTGTCTATAGAATGCTGTGTGAACACACACACACACACACACACACACTCATGCAGTTGGGTTGGTTAACATCGAATGGAGGAGTACATGGATCACTCAGTTGGTTAAGCATCTGCCTTCAGCTCAGGTCATGATCCCAGAGTCTCAGGATCAACCCCCACATTGGACTTCCTGCTCAGAGCAGAGCCTGCTTCTCCCTCTGTCCCTCAGCTCACTTGTGCTCTCTCTCCCTCTTTCTCTCTCTCTCTCAAATAAATAAACAAAATCTTTTAAAAAATGAATGGAAAATGTGTACAATTATTAAAACAGAAAACCCCAACTTGAGGAAGACAGTAAGGTGGGCAACAAAAGAATAGTGAATACATTGCAGGGGCTAAGGCCATGGGAACGCCTGAATAATGGTTCAGCAATGCTCAGTGGGCAGCTCCCCCTCCTAGCCCTGGGCTCCTAGGGGTCCCTCCCCAGCAGAGAGGGGCTCAGACAAATTCAGAGGAAATTGGGGGTGTCCACAAAGGTCTGAAATGGAACAAGAGTGGCTGTCATCAAGAAGATAGATGACATCCCTTAATTGTGTTCTTCAGATCACGCCTGCAGGGACAGATTTTGTTGGTTAAAATCAATCAACACTTCAGCACTCTAGGAGAAGAGGGCAGGCCCTGGGGTTTCCTCACATCGATCGAGGAGACTGGGCAAGTCCTGCCTGAGCAGCAGAAAGATCGAAGAGACCAGAAGCTGGGACATGGCCAAGGTGAGCTAACAGAACTCCTTGAGTGACCTGCCTGAGATTCCACCATTTGTGGTCATTCTGGGTGGGCTTCAGTGCAGGCAGCTGCATAATCTTAGCTAAACAGGATAACCTAGGGGAGAGGAATGAGACCTAAGGTGATCAGATCGGGGGACAGGATCATTTTGGAGAACTGAGCATGTGCCTGGGTGTCTGGATAGGACAGGGACAGCCTAAACATCTGGAGATTGGAGTGAGGATACCACTCCCTAGACCAGACCACAGAAGGTCAGAGTGGACAGGACTTCCTTCATCATTTTGCTTAAGCCAGTTCAAATAATGAAGATCAGATTTCTAGGCCATGCCCTTACCAATAACTTCTCAGCTGACCATCACTGGCCAGCAGATAAAGCCCAGATTCTCTCGTCCTGCCAACAAGGATCCTTAGTCTGGGCCCTGACAATACCCTCAGTCTCTCTTCTTGATGCATGGCATCCTTTGTGCTCCAGCCATACTAAACAAGCCATGCATCCTCACCACTGGACCTTTGCACATGCCATACACAGTATGGGTTGTCTTCACTCTTTCTCCTATCTAATTCCTCCAAATTGTCCCATAGGGCTCAGCTCAATCATCACCTCCTCTGAGGAGTCTTCCCTGAATAACCCCCCACCCTGACTGCAAACATCAAACATTTTAGTGGTGTTCCCTGGGGTGTCCCAAAGACATTGTTCTGCATAGAAAGAGCCTGAGTCTTTCCCTCACCCAATGAGACCATGTTCTGTCTATCCCAGTATCTCTGGCATCCAGCACAGGGCCTAATGCAAAGCAGACACTTGGTGAAAGCTGAACGGAATCAAAGATAATGATTTTAAATTAACATATTACAGATGGCATATTCTGTATAGAAATTCACTAGACCCCCTGCCTATCCTCAAAGGGCTCCCATTCAAAAGTCTTATGTGAACACAAAAAGATGCTCCACCTCATGGATCATCGAGGAAATACAAATAAAAACCACAGTGGGATGCCACTTCACCCGCCTTCGGATGGCTCCCATCAAAACAAAAACCAAAACAATAGAAAACAACCAGTGCTGGCAAGTGTGTGGAGAAATTGGAACCCACGTGCACTGTTGGTGGGAATAGAAAATGGGGCAGCCACTGTGGAAAACAGTGTGGCATTTTTCTCAAAAAATTAAACACGGGATTACCATATGACCCAGAAATCCCATGTCTGGGCATATACCCCAGAAGAAATGAAAGCAGAGTGTCCAAGAGCTATCTGTACACCCATGTTCTTAGCAGCATTTTTTACAATGGCCAAAAGGCAGAAGTGACTCAAGGGTCCATTGACAGATGGATAAGGATACACACATAGATACACACAACAGAATACTACTCATCTTTAAAAGGAAGGAGGTTCTGACACCTGCTAAGATATGGATGAATCTATGGGAATTCTGCGAAGTGCAATCAACCAATCACAAAAGGAAAAGTACTGTGTGATTCTACTTATACGAGGTAGAGCTATCAATTGCATAGAGACAGAAAGCAGAATGGCAGCTGCCAGGGGCTGAAGGAGAATGAGGAGTCCGTGTTTCATGGGGGCAGAGCTTCAGTTTTAGGAGACAACAGAGGTGCTGGAGATGGACGGTGGTGATGCTTGCACAACGAAATGAATGTGCTCAATCCCACTGAACCGGACACTTAAAAATGGCTACAATGATAAATCTGATGCCGTGTGTACTGGGCTACAATAGTCAAAATAAAGAAAAAAAGAAAGCAAGCCTTGTGCGCAGAATCTGAAAGCCTGGGTTCAAATCACAGCTCCATCAGTACCGGCTAGGCAGTGATGGCCTCAGTTGCCTCTGCTGCAAAATGGGGATAATTCCCAGAGTGGGAAGACTCTATCTTTTGAGGTCTATTTCAGGCGAAGCATCTGAAATTTTTTCACCTCGTGCCTGTGTTGCAATGAGTTTGCGCATACATGGTACAAGGCATGTGCCCTTTTTGTTCAAGGGACACAAAGAATCCAGCAGGTGCCCACCAAATGAGTGTCCATTGTTAGGAAAGAGTCCCATGGGGGTGCCACGTATTAGACCCACAGGGGACCTCATCAGGGCCCCTTTCACACCCTGCCAATGAATTCTCTCTGCTGCCATCTAGTGTCTGATGACCATATTGACCTTTCTTCACTGTCAAACTTGTCTTCTGAAATCCTGAGGTCTTAACTGCTTTGCACACAGAAGCTGACAGTTTGCCCACCCAAGCACGTGTTCATGTATAATTCATGGTGTATCACGTTGCCTGGAAAATGAATATTTATCAGCTTTTTCATAAGAAGCAGGGTGGTGTTTCCTTTTGTTGCTACCAAAATTCTATGCTGTAGCAAATGAAATTTGTGAGCAAATAAAAAGAATGAGAAGAAGTGAAAACTCCCAGCCAAGTCCATTCCACTTGTAATTTTCCATTTTCTGAGGCCCTCCAGCATGCGTATGGAGGTGGTTTCGGTTTGGCTACAACAGAGGACCGCTGAGTCGTCCAGAATAGCATGCTACCATATGCTCTACCTATTGCCCCCGCAGCAAACTCCCCCACACCCCACATCGGGCTGTTTTTGACTGCAGAAGAGCCTAAGACCTTTTCCATGGCTCCATTCCAGATGCTCGGGACACAGATCAAGTGGGGGGTGACCAAGGACAAGGAACCCCACATGAAGATTGGTATAGACTGGCTGGTGGCATCAAGCCCGGCAGCTTCAGGACTTTCTAAAGGGGCTGCCACCAAGGGAGGGGATTTCCCTGCACCACACCAGTCGGGTCTGATGTCCCCTCCCTATGGTGAGTTAGGAGGGCTATGTAGAAGGCCCTGCCTTGTCGGCAGAAAGGGACCTGTGCCCTGGTCTCTACCACAGCAAAAAGCCATGAAGGACCTAAGAATTGGGACTCCCATTTACTCTTCTTGCCTCATGACCCTCCGACTGAGTGTTCCAGTGCTAATGATCTCAGAGACATGGGGGCACACTCCCCTGCAGGTGGAGTCTCAATGGGGTTGTGAACATGAGGTCTGTGTGGCTCAGTTGCCATCCCTCTGGTCTTGCAAGAGGGTCCCGATCCAGTACTGACGTTCATGATGATGATGACAGTTCATGTACACTGAGCCCCGTGCTGAGCCCATGAACTCCACCACTGCGTGTAATCCTCAAAACACTCTCTACAGGGGCACCTGGGTGGCTCAGTGGGTTAAAGCCTCTGCCTTCGGCTCAGGACCCTGGGATCGAGCCCTGCATCAGGCTCTCTCTTATCGGGGAGCCTGCCTCCCCCTCTCTCTGTGCCTGCCTCTCTGCCTACTTGTGATTTCTGTCTGTCAAATGAATAAACTATTTAAAAAAAAAAACCACTCTCTACAGGGAGGCATTATTGTCTTGTCCACTTTACAGAGGAGAAGACTGAGACAGAAAGATGTCACAGCTCGCTTACGTTCACACAGCCCCAGTTGGGAGCAAATGGCGGCCCTGTTTGACTCTGGAGCTCTGCTCTCTCAGCTGCCCCCCTGGAAGCCACAAACATGGGTTCACAGACAAAACCCACAAATGCTTGGCTGTGTGGCCTCGGGAGAGGCAATTCATCTCCCTGAGGTTCCATTTTCTCATCTGGAAGAGGGAAACAATGGCTCTCGGTTTGCAAGGCTGTCAGGAGGAGGCAGGTTTTGCAAATTCTAAAAGGCTCTGTGATCATTGACCGACCAGTGGTCATTCCTGGCAAAAATATCTATCGATGGCTTGACATTAGCATAAAGACAAGGTCCTAGCCATGGGGGTTTATGGTGGAGTTGGAGAAAGGAAACACACCGGGGCAGAAATATAAAGTGATGCATTTGTATTCATTCATTCGTTCATTCATTCATTCATTCAATGGACAATTTATTGAGCCCTTGCCCTAAGCCAGAAAGCATGTAAGAAATGAACACAATTTCAGAGGGAAGGGCTACATGCACATTAGAACAGGACGATGTGAGGAGCTCTGAGCCAGAATCTGAATAGCAAGATGGCACCAGCCAAGAGTGCTCCGGAGAGAGGGAAGAGCTAGTGCAAAAGTCCTGAGGCAACATTCATGATGATTCTCTAAGATGTGGGGGGGGGGGGGCTCTGGTGTGAAGTACTTCCTGAACACTGGGGCTGTGAAGTTCTCTTTTCACAGACTACCCTGGGGTTCTGGTGCTGAGTGGAACTCCTTTTGGAAAGTGTGGCTTTTCATCTGGCTTGGGGACCTTCTAGTGTGCATGCACTCTTCTCGTGGCCTTAATAGTGTCCTCCCACACTTCCTCACGCAGGGCTTCAGGAGGCCATCCCTAAGTTACAGTGCGGGGGGGGGGTGCAATCTGGAGCAGGGGCCTGAGACAAACCTCATTCTGCCTCACTTTTGCCCCTAGGCCCGGGTCTCTGATCCCTGCTGGTCCAGATGCCCCTCCGGGGCAATCCCTCTGGAACAGAAGCACCCAGGGCCCTGCACCCCCTCTTGTCCCACATACCTTCCTCTCGTCTATTCCCTCGGAGGCCAACATGAGCTTCTTCATGAGGACAGGGTCCAGCACCTGGAATTGCCGGCGGAACTGAGGGAGCCCCACATGGTCAGCGTAGCCTGGTGGGAGGGGAGGTGGGGGCGAGGCCAGAGCAAGCAGAAGAATAGGAGTCCAAGTGAGAAGACCAGCCCGGGTCCTGACTCGCAGGCAGCCCCGGCCCTGCTCCCAGCCTGTCAGTAAACTTGCTGAGTAGACTCACTTCTTGGGACCTCAGTTTCCCCACTTGTCAACTTAACAGATTGGGTTCAATCAGCATTTTACAAATGTGTTCCCCAGTACCCAAACCCTATAAAATGCTCCACTGAACACTTGAAAAAGCAGCACTCTTGTCTGCCCCTGGAGGGTCACACTGTGTGCCTATGTCAAAAGTCTCCTTGGACCACTGCAGGGAAGATGCCAGATCGGCTTTGCTGAAAACTTCCTTGACAATGGGAACAATTTTTTTTGTCTACCATTTATGACCACCCCATAGGCTACATGGATAGGCTGCATTGGGTATTTTCAAAGGTTTTTTTGTCTGTTTGTTTTAAATCTAGCATGTAGGATGGACATGTGCACCCTTCTGGAAAGCTCCCGAGAGGTGACATTAGAGCAGACCTCTGAAGGAGCCATAAGAGCTTTGCCACAGGATTGGGTGTGGAAGACAGAGGGGGCCAGAGAGGGGAAACCAAGACTGTCTCTTTTGTCATAGCAAAAAACAGCATTTAGTGAACACTTCTGTGCACCAGACGCTAGATTAACAACTTCCTTGCATTATAGACACTGAGGGGCCTCCATTATTGGACCCATTTTATAGATGTGCAAATTAAGGCCCAGAGAGTTCAAGTCATCTAGCCCAAAGTGGTATGGATAGTAACTCCCCTGGCTATGATTCAGACCCGGACAGTAATCCAGTAGAGAGTAGCCAACAATAAAGTCAAAGATGAGCAGGGACCCAATCTCAAAGAAACATGAAGTCAAATTCCAGGCCTCAAGGTTTGGACTTGGTCCTGGATACAAGGGGGCCTCAAAAAGACCCTTTCACTGGCCAGATGGGAGATGGTACAGAAGGTCTGGCAAAATCTGACCCCACTTTGAGACTTCACAAGAAGCCCAAATGCATGAACCATGAGGCAGAATGATAGTGGTGGGTATGTGTGGTGAATCCAGGAAGCCTTCCTGGGGGAAGAAACCTCAGGCCAGGTTCCCAGGAGACTGACCACTCAGAGACAGGGACTGGGAGGTCACAAGCACGCCCATTTGGGTCAGACTGATCCGGGCTCCCATTCCATTTCTGCTCTTACAAGCCCTCTGACCCGTCATGAATGACCTCAGCTTGTTGAGGTTCAAGTTCTTCACTCATATCAGGTGCGAAGAACAGGATCTGATCACAAGGTAACCATAAGGATTGAATCCAGTGACAGGTATGTATAAGACACTAACACGCAGTGAGGCTTTCCCACATCTGGGCAACTCTTCTATGTTAGTCTCTTACGAACTCATCAAGTTGCCTGTCAGCAACCTGGGACCTGAACAATTAGGGCAGAAAGAGAAGCATGATCGAGGAACTTGCCAGGGGTTGGCCACAGCTATGCCCAAGCCGACCAGCTCCAAGGTCTGACCTGCCCACCAGGCTGCATGTGGGAAATGTCACACAGGATTATTTCAAAGGATTTTTAAAAAATTTGCTATATGCCAGGCACTGGGCTAAGGGCTCCGTAAGAATGACAGCAGTCAGTAGATGTCTTAATGCTGTACCAGCATGTCGTAGACATTCAATACTCTGCATGTACACGTGTGTCATGTGTGCACTTGGATAAACACACAGAGGCATGATATGTGTGTGAATTCAAATTCATAAATTTTGGATAGGTGCATGTATCTGTGTGCACACATACATTTCTCTTACACGGCATAAAAGAGACAGGAGACACTTGGAGTGGGAAAAAAATGAGGAACTGACCAGGCCTCGGAGGCAGACAGTGGAAACTATCATGAAACATCAAATCTTTACATGGTTGGAAAATTTCATCCTGCCCCAGACGGACTGCACTGAGAAGGCAGAGGGCAGACACCGCAGTGAGGACCCAAGGCTGAGATGGTGGGGACGGCTGGCCCAGGCAGGAACACGGGGGTTCTAACTGGTAGTCCAGAGTGTCTGCAAAGGCCCAGTTCCTCCTGCCAGCCAGCCAGGACAGAATCAATTGGGCATGATTGTGACCATTCTGCTCTTCTCCTGTGACATTATCTGTCACCCCTCACCTGAGGTCATGCAAGCAGGAGGGAAAAAAAATCAGTGAGACGCTCAGAGAAGTGAGGGTCTCTCCTTTGCTCCCAGCTGCTTCCAGCTTCTCTGTCAAATTCTTGATGCTCCGGGGGCTGGTTATTAATGCGGTGGGAGGGGACGGGGCCATGGCCAGGTGAAGTCAGCCACAGAGAAGTTCAACGAACAGGTGCTCAGCTTGCCAGGCTCCCCACCAGCCCCAGCCACCCCATCCTCTGCAGAGACCGTGCCTGGGCCCTTTCTAATGTCAGAAAGGGGAATCCACGCAGCAGCATCTGGGGTCCAAGAGGCAGAAAAGAATCCGAAGGATTCAGCACAAACTCAGCTCTTGAGATGAGCTATATGGACAGCTCAGGCACATGCTTGCTTTCTAAAATAGAGACCTAAAGATTTCATTCCTCTGATTCAAAGCGCATCTTCCCCTGGCCAACCCCCCACCTCAACCCACTGAAAACCAAACCTCCAAATGTGGCCTGCCTTATCAGCCACAAGTGCCCTGTGCATCTTGAACCCCAGTCCCTGGAAAATCCAAGCTCTTCCCTGCCTCTGAGCCTTTGCATATGCTGATCTGCCTGCCTCACATTCTACCTCCCAGACGCCAGCTGCTTACTCTGTATCATGACCCAAGTAAGAGATTACCTCCTCCCGGAGGTTTGCCCCCGTCTCCCCAGGGAAAGCACGGAGCCCCCTCCTCTAGGCATCTGGGAATTCTTGCATCTCCGGATGGCAGCACAGGCCCCTGTCATGTGTTCCCACCTGAGTTCTCAAACCAGGCTGAGCATCTTGAAGACCAAGGTATTTTCACCATGGGAATCTCACTCTCCATCCCCACATACAAGCTCCCTGGACACCTGCCTTTGAAAGGAAGGTGGGCCAGACATAACCCAAGCTTTCCAGGAGCACACATGTCACTCAGGAGATAGGTGCTTTGGCTCTGCCCTGCCCCCACCAAGGTATGACCTTGAGCATGTCCTTCCACGTCTCGGAGCTTCCTTTTTCTCATCTGTAACCACAGCTTCCCTTTCACAGGCTCATTACTTTAGAGAATAAATAGGACGCTGCGTGGAAAGCTGAGGCATGTAGCACATAATGCTCCCATCCCTTGGCTACTACCAGTTTGCAAGCTTCAAGGACTCAGACATCAGGTGCTCACTCCCTGGCTGTCTCTTACCTGTCCTGTGCAGACGCAGTGACTCCAGGATGTGGGAGCCGGCAAGCTGCACCCTCAGCGCGGGGATGTCCAAGGGCAGGGGCTCACCTGTCCCTGGCTTATCTCTACCAGGCTGCAGTGGGGTCAGAGATCCCTGCCTGCCCCCGCTCGCCACCGCAAGGCAGTGGACGAAGTATAACTGAGACCGTCTGATCACGCTGGTCAACGCGTCCTAGGACCAAAAGGAGACGGGTCAAGGCCCGCTGCCCTGGGGTACGATGGACAGAGACGCTCCCCTAGCATCCACTCAGCCTAGCCTGGGCATCTCTGGGGGTCCCCAAGTTCTATGCCAAGGATCGCCTATCTACAGCCTGGTTCACACTCAAGAGGAAAAGGGGAACTTTATAACAGCCCTTGTAACAGATGGGGAGACTGAGGGCCCCAGGTCCCACAGACCCCTCCCAGAAGAGGCAAGCTAGAACCCAGGACCTAGGCCTATAGGCTCTTCCTGTAGAATACATTGTGAGGTCTTTTTCAAAACTTGCTCTTCCCGTAGTCCACCTTCTGGACTCAGCCTGACCACTGACCAGTCACAGCGCCCTCATTTGTTACTGGATGAATGTGTCTGGGTCACCTGTTCCCAGCCAGTGCTAGATCCTGCTGCCCTCCCCCCAAGAGAGCCTTGTGATGAAAATAAGGCATCTGAGAGCTGAGGAAGGCAGGGGGGCTGGAATAGCTGGGATATTTGTCACCAGGGTCAGTATCCTAGGAACCTCCCACAGCTGCCCAAGGCAACGCAGAGCAGCCCAGGCTTTGGTCTCAGACGTGGATAGATCAGGGACTTGATGGAAGATGTCTCTTTGCTGCCCTGAACCTCAGCTCCCTCCTCTGCAGAGCACAGTGTGAAACCTGCCCCTCCAGGCTCGCTGAGGAGGGGAGAGGCAGATGCGGGCTGCTAACTCATCCTGGAGAAGGGCACTGGCTACGGCTCCATGGGGACAGGGCTCCCGCTTACCATCTGTAGCTTGATCTGGGAACACGGGGCTTTCCTCTTCACAGCGGCCAAGCTGCTGGCAAATGCCCTCCTTACCGCACAGCTCCTCTGCAGGGCCTGCTGGGAGGTGCCCTCCAGGCCGGCCACAGCCCGGCACACGGTGGGCAGCTTGGCCCGGGACTGGAACAGGCTCCTCAGCTCCTCCCTGACGGAGAGGAGGGGAAGGAGAAAGGAACTTAGGGGCTCACGGGGAATGGGCCCCACCTTGCTTCTTGCGAACCTACTTCCTGAACCCTCCCCTTCTATCACACCTCCCAGATGCCACACTTTAACCCTCAGTCCCTTCTGCCAGACAAGCCTTTGCTTGGTGGCGAACACCGCTTCTTTCTCCAGGCTCCTCCCTCCCCTGATTTTCCAGCAGCAAGAACAGTGAAAAGACCTACTGGATGTCAGTCGTTACCGATGGGCCTGGGGAAATCCCACCGAGCCTGCGCTTGCTTACGGAGCAAAGGCACCTGGGTTCTCTCTAGAGCAGGCCTAGCACACAGTAGGTGTTTATGCCACACAGTTCATGCAAGAAAGAACAACTCACAGACTGAAGAGGCAGTTTCTGGCCCTGCAAGCTAGCATTGGTGAAGTGCCCGGCCTGATGCCCAGCGGCAGATAGGGCCTTCCCTCGGCACCCCTGTAACACACAGCTATAGGGCCAAGGCTCCCCAAGTGTCTGTTCTGAGAAATCTGAGATGCCTTGCCTTCTTGTTTGGGCCGATAAGGACGAAGAACTCCAGGGAGGTCCTGTGGCGCCCTTGGACAGGGCTGGGAACCAGAGAAGGCCTCGCATGCCTCCCGGGTCCCATCAGCCCCCTCCCCTCCAGTGAAAGCATGCAGGCAATTTCAATCACTGTCTGCCATCCAGGCCAAGCCCCAGCCCCAGCCCTGCAGCCCCACTATCTGCCTCCCTCTATGCCTCCTCAGACTATCCAAACTAGTAAGGATCTTCGTCCAAAGGATCCAAAGGTATTTGGAGTGGTTAAATTCTTGGCAGAATGCACAGATTCATAATGGCTTGACTACACTGGTATTGAAATGAAAAGCTGGGGCAGACCTGGGGGAGCTCCCCCCCATCCCGGAAGCAGGAGCTCTGAGAGGGCAGGTCAGGGCCCCGGAGGAGGTGGGCACCACCTCCTAGTACAGGGAGAAGAGGCTCCTTTGTAAGCCCTCAGCTATGTTATGCCACCAGAACCTCCCATTTCTCTATGAAACTGAGGCCCACATCATGCAGCCTAAAAGCCGTGAAAGCAGAAGTTGAACATTTGCCTGACTCCAAAGCTGTGTAGTATTCACTGGATTGTGCAGCCTGGTCTAACACAGGCTTCTTTTATGGGAAAGGAGGCCAAACAAGCAAACAAACACAAAGGAGAAACAGTGACTGCCCACAGTCACCCAGGTGAGGAGGGGCAAGGCTGGGACCTGACTCAGGTCCCCTGGCCCTCCATGCTCATGGACCTTCCTTCAGCCCCCCCCACCCCACCCCCCGGTGTGCTCTCCCTTCAGGAACTACGTGCCCTTGAACTCTCCTGCACCATCGTGGGCTGAGAACTTCTGCAAGGACCACGTACATAGACTCAAGTCGGCCCCAGTCCTGCCACTCTTTGGCTGTATGATCAAAGGAGGGCCACTGTGCCTACTGGGGCCTCAGTTTTCTCATCTGTGTAATGGGGCTAAGGAGGCAGTGTTGTGGTAAGGATTAACAAGATACTTAGCGGGCATTTATCCTGACATAGGGCACGCTGCCATGGGTGGTCAGTAAGGATCACCTCCCTCTTCTGGCACCCCACCCCACCCCCCAGCACCTCCCTGGTGCCCTCGGCTTCTCTCTGGTGTCCTAGCTCTGCCCCTGCAGGGTTCCAGCAGCGAAGCTGGGAGGATCAGCCTATAAACTTGAGGGTACAGGCACACACCCACAGAAGCATTTCCAGTAACTGTGGCCCGCAAGCCACCCTTGCCGCCAGCATTTTCTGAGCAGGCCATCAGGGAAGGCGGTGTGCATTTTTTTTTTTTTTAACACCACAAAACATTATTGCTTCTGTTTTATGACCCCCCCCTAGTTCTAGGATGTCCATAAAATCGTTCCAGTCACATCATCTCCCAGCTACTTAATGAAAGGCAAGCAGCCAAAGGAAGAAGTCTTGGCTTTCTGGCCTTTGTCCTGTACCAGCCCACGGTCCATCGGATCTTGGGGACGGGGTTGCTGGACGGACCCTCCGTCATTGAGTTATTGGGACAGCATGGCCCAAGTGGGGAAGCCGGTCCAAATCCCCGCCGGCCAGGCTCACCTTTTGGACTGCTGCAGCACCTGTGGGGCGTCCAGGGCTGAGAGGTTGGGCTTGGCTCTGTGGAGCCAGCCTGCGAGGTCATAGCGGACAGGGTCCTGGCCCAGCTGGTGGAAGATCTCGAACTGGAGGGGCTGCTCACAGGACCGAAAGGCAGAGGTCCCTGAAGGCAGACATAGCATGTGAGTGGTGGGGTGCAGGGTGTGGGGGACACTCTGCGATCGCTTGTCATCACTAAAAACACATTTTTTTCCACTTAAGTATGTTTCCAGAGAGCCAAAGCTCACAGTTCTGGGCACCCACCCCTCTCCTTTGTAGGCATGTCTGTGCGTTCTTTCCAACACTGACTCGATTCCTCCTTGCTTTCTTAAACACAGGATACCTCTTTCCCACATGCAATCAGTGCGCACAATCGTCATGATCTTTTGCCATACCCGCATACTGCCTGGGTTGTTGCTTACTTAATATTTGTTTGAATCAACACACATTTATAAACAGGTAAGTCCCTTTATAAAGAAGCATTGCATGGCAGGTTGGGTGTGCACGCTGTATTTTCTGATAGTCATGGAAATAAAAACATAATCATTACGCATTTTGAAAATATGGGTGTGCCACCGAAAACTGTCTTGAATGGTACCAACCAAATAAACGCACAGCACACTCTTGGGAGATGCTGACACACGCTTGACTGCAAGGGACAGGGTGGGAGGAAGGGGTTTGGAGGAGCGAGAGCGGGCCTGTGTTCAAATCCTCCCACTACGACTTACTGTTCTGTGGCAGGGGTAAGTCCCTAAATCTCTGACCCTCAGTCTCTTCCTCTGTAAACTGTGAATTATACATGCCTCCCTGGGTGGCACAAAGCTTAAAGGAGATAATGTGCATGAAATACGTTGGCATAGTGCCTGGGCCTTGGTTGTCACTCAGTAAGCCCTAGTGGGTGTCACAACCTTTTCTTACATTCAACCTTGTGACAGTGTCTGGGGCCACAAAGCCTTCGTGTCCGTATTCCTAACACCAGCATGGTGCCTGGTACATGAATGGAGTCCCCGAAGTGCTTGTGGAAGAAAGGGAGGGAGCGAGGGAGGGGGGGGAAGGAGAGAGAGAAAGGGGGGGAGATAAGAAACAAGGGAGGGAGGGAAAGTAAGAAAGGGGAAGAAGAGAAGGAGGAAGGGAGGAAAGAAGGGAGGGAGGGAGGGAGGGAGGGTGCGGACGGAGGGAAGGAAGGGAGGAGCGAAGAGAGGAGCCCTAGTAACTAATCAATCACTCTGATCGCAGAGATGCTCTCAGGTGGAGTAATGGTCCCAGACCAATTACTCTCAGGTGCGGTAGTACTGTTTCGGTTCCTGTCTGTCTTCTACATTTCTATGAGTTCCCATCTTCCTAGTGTCAAAGCCTCAGCGCATTCTAGGGTCCTGAGTCCTTCCCTCCCATGCAATTTGCCACCTCTCTGCTGCAGGGAGCAAGGAAACGAGAAAGCCACATTGCTCAGAATTCCGTACACAGCAAACGCCGTCTGGGAGTCTGAGGGCTTCTGATGCATGAGTGATGTGGGTGCTGTAGGGTGTGTGGTCTCTTGGAAGTCCACTGTGGTCAAGACCCAGGGCTGACCGAAGTTATCTGAAAGGGACACTTCTGGTGAAGTGACATATCCTTTCATCTAACACTTCCACGAGGCCTTCGGAGCCCACGGTCCCCGCCTTCAAGGGCCACCTTCCAACAAAAGCAAGAGAACAAAGCGGCCGCCTCACTCTGGTGTGTCCATCCACACTGCCTGTAGGAAGTCCGTGTTATCTGTTTGCATGGCCGCCTCCCTGTGTGGACTGGAAGTGGCTTGAGGGCAGCAACTGTGTTCACGCATCTTTACATCTCGCAGCAAGCACAGAGTTGGGCTTTGAGTGAAGATCCCAAGAGCATTTGGAGAGGGGGCACCAAAGGCAAGAGAGAAGAAAGGACATCCATGTGGGCTAAGGCCCAGCCAGCCTCTGCTGGACACATGGCCACGCATGAGGTCATGAGATTCTAGAAGGCGACTCTTGAGGTTCAGAGATGAGCCCGCTTGGCTGAAGTGGCACAGCACACAGGGACACAGTGTGCCAGGATGAGGACACAGGTCTGCTGGTCCGAAGCCCATGTTCATCCCCAGTGCTGGCCTGACACACAGAGGCATCCCATGTCCCAGGAACAGCCTCAGGAGACCACTCCCAGGCTCCCAGGAGCTCTGCTCAGCCCTCTCACCCTCCTCTTTCTTCAGGAGGTGGTTTCCACCAGTTTTGTTCATCCAAGCATTTCATAGGCTTCATTTGATCTCAGGAGTCCCATGGAAACAGATTGAAGACAGAGTCTGACCCACTACACCCCTCTCAAGACTCTGTACCATCACCTCTTCCAAGAGCCTGACACCCCCAGACAGGGGTAGGTGCTTCTGGGGCCCCCGGCACCCCCAGCAACCACCCTCTACATCTGCTTTGTAGATGCCTGTCGCCTAACTATCCACTGCGCCTGGGCCCCATGGGAGCCAGCCCAGCAAAGACACTCAGTGGAGACGTAACAGCAAAGCACTGGGTTCTCCAGAAAGCCCCCCATGTTCTGCCTGACTGAACATTCCCATTAACTCAGAGCTAATCAGAAAGCCCCACAGACAAAAGGGTTTTTTTTTTTTTTTTAACCGAAATATCTGATTTAATGGGTCTATCTCTGTTGGGCCAGGACAAAAGACATTGAAGTCTCCCTCCTAGGAATGGACATCATCAGACCACCCTGCTCAAGGTGTCTGGAATTGCAGGTCGGGCCTCACAGGAGGAGAAGAGGGGGCCACAGGTGTCTCTCCCCAGATCCCCTTCAGCCCCAATCACTCCCCCCGTTGCCTTCTACTTATGAGCCTCCTCTGGGTCACCTGCCTAAAAGTCAGGATCCAGAAAACATTCTGTTGAAGAAACCCATCTCATTTGCTTCTGGATCATGGGGTTTTGCCATATTCATCTATTCTGCATCAAAGATGTACTGGAGCCTTCTCCAGGCCAGGGCCATTGTGGGACAAAGGGGAGAGGAGTGGCCAGGCCCCTGCCCTCATGAGCTGACATTCCTGTGAGGACAGGAGCATTCCATCCGGAGGGCTACGGGGAAGATCAGAAACGCAGGAGAAGAGAGAAGGGGGTGCGGGATGGAGAGGTCATTATTTTTCACAAGGTGCCATCCGTCCTCACATAAGTCCCCTGAGGCAGGTGTCACCATTATTAGCATTTTACAAACAGGGGAGGTGACTTCCCAGAAGTCACATTCTGAACTCCTGGAGGCCAGAACTACCCTGTGGATTTGAGGTGGGATACTCAGCCCAGAACATACATACACACATATGTACACATACGCATACATACGCATATATGTACACATGCATGCATACATATATATCATATTTGACCTGAGAGTGGATTTTTTCTTCTGTTGCTTTTTTTGCAGAAATTAAAAAACATTTGCATGGACCCCTAAAAGCGCTGTGCCTGGCAAAGTCAGTCCTAGGCCTGGCAAAGTCAGCCCTGGGCCAAATCCTCTAGGATGAACTTGGGTACCGGTGCTCTGAGCCTGTGCCAGGGAGAACGGCCAGAGCCCTCGGATGCTGCCGCTGTTTCTGCTCAGAAAATCGGGTCCTGATGCGAGTGCAGGAAGGCTCCATGGACGTCCCGGATGGAGGTCTCGGCAAGTCCCTTTGCGGTACAGGCTTTTGCCATTACCTGCCCAGTGGACCATGGCAAAGAGAGCCGTCACGCGTCTTCTGCCAAATATTCTCCCAATTTCCCGTACACTACTCCAGGTGGACGTTCACCCCAAATATTCCATCGAAACGGTACTCATCTCGGTTGTCAGTGACCTCCATGCGGCCAAATCATTGGCCACTTCTCAGCCACGCCTCACCCTCCCTCTGCCTATGGCTTCCTTCCTAACCCAACCCTCTGTATTTGTGCACAGCCGAACACCAAAGAATTACCCCGGCTACCCCTCCTCCGTTGCTTTTCCTGGTCACTGGCCTCATCCCTGGGCCTTGACATTGAAATGTCCCGGAGCTGACCGCTGGGCCCTTGTCTCTGCCAACCTGGATTCCCTGCATGATCTCAACCAGAACTGTGGTCCTCAACCGTTTTACGGATTTCTTCATTTTATCCTGTCTCCTCTGCTAGAATGTCTACCCCAGGGAGGCAGAGATATCTGTCTTGTTCAGGATGGATCTCCTGGCCCAGGACAGTGGCTGCCCCGTGTGAGGGGCTCTGGAAACACTGCTGAATGAGTCACATGGTTGGGGGGGTGGAAGATCTCAGAGCCTATCTGCCTTCCAGATTGCTTTGTATCTGCCTGCTGACTCCATCTGGGGGGATCTCAGACCTCTCTACAAGCATCTCTCCAGAGTTCAGGGTCCTCACCCTGGGGGCTAAGAATACCAGCCACCAGACCGGTGACAGGATTCAGTGAAAGAGCATACATGAAGCTCTGAGCCCAGAGCCAAGTGTGGAGAATGGACAGCTTTCCTCCAACCCCTTAAGTGACGGGGAAAACAGTCTTCATCGCCATTGACAACCCTGTGATCATCGATCGACACTCACAACACTCCACGGCCAATAACAAAGCTGATAATCTCTCCCCCAATCTCTGTCACAGAAATTCTGGTGAAAGGGAGGCAGGGGTGACCCCCCTCTAACCTCTTCATGTAAGCACTCCCCCGGGGCTAGTCAAGGTTTGCTTAGAGTTGCCGTCGGTGATGCATGGATAGCCAGACTTGAACTTGGAGCTGAATGAAGCCAAAGTCCAAAGTCAGAGTCCAGGACCTCTGACCTCGTGGTTCCATCCGAATGTCTCCATCTCTCCTCTTGATGCTCCCTCTCCAGTTCAGCCCATAGCCAGTTGCCCTGGGTTCATACCCTCAGAGTCTGCCCAGCTCCTCTCTCACCTTCCAGACTGCCTTCCATACTGCCGCCTGCAGGAACTTTCAGAACATGAATCTGACCTTACTTCCTGCAGCATAGAGTCTTTCATGGCTTCTCAGAGCTCTAGGGTTGAAACTAATGTTTTTTTCGTGTGACCCACAAGCGGGGCCTCCAGTGGTCTGAGCCCAGGAAACATCTCTGACTTTGCTGTCCTGCACTGTGTCTCCTCTTCTTTGGTACATTTGTCTGCACGCCTCTCCCCCAGACCTCCTGGCTCCTGCAGGAATTTGGTCTGCCTGGCGCGCCATCAAGCACCAGGGTCTGTCATCTTGGGGTCAAACCCGGACTCCTCTGTTAGCTTGTCCATGCTCTCCCCACATCCTCCCCCGGCTGGCTCGCCACTGTGTAGCACAGTGCCCGGCACACAGTAGCCAGTCAACACATTTGCTGACTACACTGATCACTGACCGATGATCGATGATTGATTTATTGGTAAATAATTGATTATTGATTAATTGACTGATAAATTTCATTCACTGATAAATGAAATGCACACACAGGCATATGCACAGACATCTGTGCACTCAGAACAACCCCCCCCAACTATCCCCCGCATACAGACCTTGTCAGAGCTTTCTCTGCAGCAGACAAGGACAGATTCCAACTTCCAGGCTGGACTCGGCACCCTTCTCCCTGAGTCCTTCAGCCTGACTCCCTTACCTTCGGCCCCAGCACCTTTCTTCTCAAAGGCCGCACAGAGACGCTCCAGCACCACACTGTCACTGGAGCCTTCCACCCGGACCTCCTCGTCCAAGAGCCAGAAAAGGCCCCTGGCACCCTCAGCACCTCCAATGGCCGGTAAGCGGACCTGGTGGGAAATCCAGGATCAATGGGGAGCCCTGATTCCCGATGGAGGCCAGAGTCCTGGGCTTCTCTTCCCACCTCTGGGAGTCAGGGCCTCTGAGACCCGTAGCATCACGACCCAGACACGTCAGCCCAGAGCCATGCTCCCAACGCACCCCCCCCCCAGATTCCCAGTGAGGAAACCTCAAAACTGTTACAACCCCTCAGTTTCAGGAGATCTGAACCGGCCTCTGTCCTCATTTCCTGTGTGACCTTGGGGAACTTACTGCCCCACTCAGAGCCTCATTTCTTTTTATGTAAAATGGAGACTGACAATACCTTCCTCGGAGAGCTATAGCGGGGAATCAACAAGGGAAAGCACTCTGTAAATTACACATTCTACGTACACAAAAGC
This sequence comes from Mustela putorius furo, assembly GCF_011764305.1. Classification (NCBI taxonomy): domain Eukaryota; kingdom Metazoa; phylum Chordata; class Mammalia; order Carnivora; family Mustelidae; genus Mustela; species Mustela putorius. The sequence goes on along the minus strand of NW_025421422.1, from coordinate 786,218 downwards.
GGCTCTGTATTTGTGCACAGCCGAACACCAAAGGATTAATTCCATCCACATCACTTCTGAGAAGTCTGCATTTTTTTTTTTTTAACTAAAATCTTAAGGGGAAGGGGAGCACCGAAAGAATGTTCTAGAGGAGAAGGTGAACTTGGTTCAGTAGCACAGAATTCAAAATCTAGCCATGAGTTTAAGAAGCCATCTAGGTAACTCTGAAGTTTTGTTCCTGGGAACCAGAGAGGCCTAGAAAAGTAAAGAAGCTCATTTGAGGGCCCCCAGCAAGTTGGCGTCACCCAAAACAGCACCAAGTGGTTATGGAGGAAATATGCGTGAGACACGATGCGACCAGCTGTCCCTTGGTGACTGGGACGCAGCAGCTTCCCAGGATATGAGAGAATTTCAGTGCTAGAGACAGCAAAGTCCCTTGGCAAGCTAGGACAGTTGGGCACCCTGACTGGGAAATACTGGCCCCCACCAAGAGGCCCAGAGAGGACACATCCTAGGTCACATGGAGAGGCACAGGGGCAGAACAGGGACCAGATCCCAGATATCCTGAGCCTTCACCTTGCCTTTCTTTATGGGGTTGAAATTCACAACCTGTCTGTCCTCAGAAGGTTGCTGTTCCCAGCCACTGTCCAAGTATCCAGGGGACCCCAAGGTCCCTCCTTCCTCACATTGCCCGGGTTGTCCCTTCTGGCCTGCCTCTTCCAAGTCAGGAAGCAAGACAGGGAGGGGAAGCCAGTCCAGAGGGTGCCTACAGGAAGCATAAACAGACAGTGACCAGACAGGGCTCACGGACAAGGCAGATTTGCAGGGACAGGTGCAGGTCACTAGGAGCCAAGAGAGGGCTTGGAAGAGAAGGTCAGGGGCAGCCAACAGGAGACAAAGAAGGAGAAAAGTGGCAGCCTGGGCTATCACGTGGCAGGAGAAACATGTGACCTCTGGGCCAAGCACCTGGCAGGGTGCTCTGTGCTCCAGATCTCCTAAACCTTCACAACCATCCCAGGTCATGCTATCATTCCCACTTTAGAGACAGGAAAAAATTGAGAACCAGAGAGGCAAAGGGATGCACTCAGGATCACTGACATTGGACCTGAACTTGGCAAGTCAGGGAAATGGTTCAGGGCCATTCTGAGAGATGGCAGAGCAGAGATGCAGGTCTGGGGTCGGCCCAGAGGGTTCTTGGGATGGGGAAAGTAAAGACGGGTATGCCCCCACACTCAAACCCATAAATGCGTGGACCCCTCATCATTCCCCCATTCTCCATCCCCCCATAGACCCTATTCTCCCAGTCTCTGCAGACAGAACATCTGCAGCTGAACATCTGGCCTTCCCAGGCAAGTGGCCACTGGGCACCGGCCCCCCTCAGTGCACCATGAGCTGCCAGGCACGTGCCAACTGAGCCCAGCTCAGACACCAGGCAGAGAGGTGGTTCTAACCTGAGGGGGTCTGGAGAGGTGTTGCCCGGGCCACATCCTCAGGCCAGCTTCAGGGTCTCTCCCAATCCCCAGGTGATTCTAGGGGCAGACAGCACCGACAACTTGCAGCTTAAGGACTCAAGTCATCTGGGATTTCAATTCAAAGCCTCACGGCATCTGAGAGCCTGAGTTTGCTGGACCCCGCCTTACCTGGGAAGGGTTCTGGTCCACCACAGCCACCGTGGTCCCCGGGGACGGCTCCGGAAGGTCAAAGGGCACAAGAATACCTTCCTGGAAAGTCACAGAAGTTCCGTGTTAGTTCCTTCCGTGAGCTGAAGAGGGTGGAAAACTTCCGGAGGAGAAAAGAGAAGTAAAGACTTTCACCTCCCCTAACCTTTATAATTATTATCTTTATTATTATTATTACCATCATCATTTAAAAAATATTCTTTTAAGTAAGCTCTACCTCCATCGTGAGTCTTGACCCTGAGATCAAGAGTCACATGCTCCACTGAACAATGGCAGTAAAACATCGACGACATAAAATCTACCTTTTACTGCGTGATACAGTTAGTGGCATTAAGTTTACTCACATGTTGTGCACCTGTCACCACGTCCCCACCTCCAGCACTTCTCCATCTTGCAAAACCGAAATGCTGTCCCCATTAACCACTGATTTCTGTTCCCCCTCCTCCCCCTCCAGCCCCTGGCTACCACCGTTCCACTTTCTGTCTCTATGAAATTGACTGCACTTAAGTGTCTCGTGTGAGCGGAGTCCCATAGGACTTGTCCTTTTGTGACTGGCTTATTGCACTCCCTACAATGTCCTCAAGGCTCATCCATGTTGCATAATAGATAAGAATTTCCTTCCTCTTTATGGTTGAACAGTAGCCCATTGCGTGGACAGATCAAACCTGTTTACACACACACCCCCTCCCCGCCCCAATGTGGACACTCGGGTCACTTCTACTCTTTGGCTATTGGTAAAGCTGCCATGAGGCTAGGTGTATGGATTATCTCTTCAAGACCTGGTCATCAACTCTCTGGGGGTAGATACCCAGAGGCAGATTTGCTGGATCATAGGGTAATTCTATTTTTTTTTTTTTCAGATGAACAGCATACTTTTTTTTCACAGTGGCTGCACAGTTTCGTATTCCCACCAGCCAGGCACACAAGGTCCAATTTCTCCACATCCTTCCCAATGTTTGCTGCTTTCTGGTTTGGTTTGGTTTTGTTTTTTATCATTACCATTCTACCAGCTATGAAGGGCTATCTTGATGTTTTAATGCACATTTCCCTAAATTTCAGGCGATTATTGCCCATTTGTCTATCTTTTGAAGAAAAAAATTTATTCAGATCTTTTGCCTTTTTTGCAATCAGGCTGTTTGTTAGTTTGTTTGTTTTAAAGATGTTACTTATTTATTTGACAGACAAAGATCACAAGTAGGCAGAGAGGCAGGCAGAGGGGGGAGGGTAGGAGCAGGCTCCCTGCTGAGCAGAGGGCCCAATGGACCCTGATACCATGACCTGAGTCAAAGGCAGAGGCTTAACCCACTGAGCCACCAGGCGCCCCTAGTTTGCTTGTTTTATCTTCGCCCCTTAGCCTTTGCATGAGAAGAGAGGTTACAGACCAACATTCCAATAAATTCCTGACATCGCTCATTCTGCCGGCCCATCAGCAATCGCGGTGAGAGCTTTATCAGGAGCTAATCATTCAGTCCAAACTTTGCTTTTATTTGCGGAGTTACTAATGAGCATGGGGGCTGATAACTGGGTGCTGGAGGAAGTGAGCACACACTCTGGTCAATGACAGTCGCCATTCAGAAGTCAGCATGCAGATGTCAGTCACGGCATCGTTTCCAAGAGCGTAATGGTAGAAATCACCCAGAGGCGTAAAGGAGGGCTGAGACAGCATTGGACGTAACCAGCAAAATGTGCGATTACTAAAAGTTGCCAATGGAACGAGAACACGGCAATAGCCCGCTACTGTGAGGAAAAGAGACAAAAACAAACCCGTGTGTAGGGATGTATCAGAAATCTGCAGAGAAGACGATAAATGGAACAATTAAGCGGTATAAAGTAAGACAGCAGGAACAGGGCTTTCCTGTGGGTGTTGGGGTTAAAGGAGGTTATGTTTGCTGCTTGCGGATATTTCTATGTATTTCCCAGTTTTTAATAAAGAACATGTATCGCCTTGATCACCAGAAATAAGCAAAACACAAGCACCTGGGTGGCTCTGTTGGTTAAGTGTCTGAGTCTTGGTTTCAGCTCAGGTCATGATCTCAGGGTCCTAAGATCGAGCCCCACGTCATGCTCTGTGCTGGGTTTGGAGCCTGCTTAAGAGTCTCTCTCTCAGGGCGCCTGGGTGGCTCAGTGGATTAAAGCCTCTGCCTTCTGCCCAGGTCGAGGTCCCAGAATCCTGGGATCGAGCCCCGCATCGGGCTCTCTGCTCAGCAGGGAGCCTGCTCCTCCCCCCTTTCTCTCTCTCTGCCTGTCTCTCTGCCTACTTGTGATCTCTGTCTGTCAAATAAATAAAAGAAAATCTTAAAAAAAAAAAAAGTCTCTCTCTCTCCCTCTGGCCCCTCTCACCCCTCTTTGTCTCTAAAGACCACAACAACCCCCCCCCAAATATCCTCTCCCCTTCTGTTTATCTCAATTTCTCCCATCAAGAAGTGAAACCTACTTTCAGTGCTCAGCCCTGGACATGCCATGACCCACTGAACACAGAAGGGACATTGTCAGTTCCAAGACTAGGACTCAAGGGACCCCGCACATCCCTGCTCGTTCCTTGGAGCCCTGCCCAGCGCTGTGAGAACAGCTTGGGCTAGTCTGCTAGAGGATAGGACAGTCCTGGTGCACAGATGAGTCATCCCAGCCAAAGCCTGCTCAGATCCACTCATAGCCAGCTGACCCCCAGACACAGCAGAGAGCTGGCCAGCACCATCAGAACCACCTACCACCCTACATCTGCCCAGAGACACAAGAACTCACTCAGGCAAGACCAGAGAACCACCCAGGAAACCCGAAGTAAGCAATAACAAATGATAATATCTAAAGCCACTATGTTTTGGGGTACTTCATTATCTAGCACTATTGTGGTAATTGATAGATAATACAGGAATATTGCTATTCCTATTTTACATGGGATGGAACCAAGGATCAGAGACAGTGAGTGACTTTCCTGAGGCCACACAACCAATAAGTGGTACAGTTAAGGTCAGACCCCAGGACTCACCATTGGCATCACTTGTTTGAGTTTCATCCATGTTGATGTTTCTTGCTGTGTAAGCTCCAACCAAAAAAATTTTAAAATGACTATAATTTCAATACCCATTACCCTCTTGATAAGCAAGATGGCCATTCCCAACCTCTTGCTATTAGCACTTGCTGGAGTCAGAGGTGCCCCCCTCAGAAAGCGTGGGGGAGGATGGGGCCGTCCTGGGTGCCGGCAGAGTTCCACTTTTCCCCCGGTTGGGGGCGGAGTGTGTGCGTGAGTATGTTCATTTGGATAAATTTATTCGGCTGTATACTACTGGGGTGTGCATTTTCTGGGCAAATGTAACATTCCCATTTAAACTTTTTCAAACGGGAAGAGAAGGCTGGCAGAAACGTGTCTGCATGTGTTTTCTGGTTCACGTTCCTAGTGTCCCGAGGGTAGATCCAAGGAAGGAAGTGCATCTAAGGCATTGTTAAGTGTTGCCACTCTAGGATCCAAAGGCTGGACAAACCCTCCCACCCAGAATTTTCACCCACACCCAGAGCACAAACGGTTTTCCATGGGGAAACTGTGAGCCACAAGGTGTGGTGGGGGGGGGTGCATGCAGCTTGGGCAAAGTAGACAAGGAAGAACAGGTCACCCCAATGGGGGGACAGCTGGGGGAACAAGGCTTGGGGAGCCCCAAGTTCTCTGGTGTCCATGGACTGTAGGGAGCCATGTGTGGAGACAGGGGAATAGCAGAGGCCCGCAGAGCTGGGGGCCAAACAGTTCACTGTGGGGGGGCAAATGCGATGAAGCCAAGGGTGACTGAAGGACCAGACTGTTCCCTGCACCCTGGCCGGCCGCACACCCTCCATGGAGCCCAGTCCTACCTGCCGGTAGCGCTCCAGCGTGGACACGAAGGTCTGCTGGTAGAAGAGCAGCTGCAGGCGCTCATGAGCGTAATTGCGGCAAAGCTCCTCGAAGGTGGCCGCCCGGTCCTTGCACTGGTGCCGTGGGTTCTGGAAGCCTGGAGAGTCCACCACCATGATAGAGGCCATGGAGAGGTGGTGGGAAGAGAAGGACCTGGGGAGAGAGAGGCAAGGCCTCAAGACCACGTGGAATCATAGAGCCCAGCCGGCCCACGCCTCCCACTCCCCCATTGCAGATATGGTGAAACTGAGGCAGCACGCTGGGTGAGTATGGGGAATCCAGCAGATCTGGCACCAGAATGAGGCTCACCGCTTATGGGCTGTGTGACCTGGGGCAAATTACTTAACCTCTCTGAGCTAAGGAGAGAGGTTAAATGATGGTTCTTCCAAGCCCTCACTGCCTTGGATCAATCTGATGAATCTGTCGGGGTGGACGGAGGAGGGATTATTGGCATCAACATGCAGGAGTTGAAAGCTGTTGGAGACAGTCACACAAGGGCTCCAACCTTCCCTCTGTGACAGAGCGGCTATGTACCTTGGGAGAGCTGCCCAACCTCTCTGGGCCTCAGCCAAGCCAAGAAAAAGTCAATCATGGCCACAACCCAGAAGGATGCTGGGAAGGCTGGAGGTGATGAGACAGGCTCTGAGGGCCAGGTTGGCGGTGGGGTTCATGCTCAGTAAAGGTGGCCTGTTATTATTATTAATCATGATGATCATCACGATTGGCCCTAGGCTCTGCAGGGCGCTTAGCTCTTCTGCACAACCTGCCAAGGTTTCCTCTTATACCGCAAGGCCAAGATCAGCTGCCACACATGCATGCATGAAGACTGTCAATTAATGCTCAGAAAGCCAGACATCTACAAGGTGCTCGTAGGTGGTGGGGGACTGGGTTCTGTATCAGCAAGAGGCAGTTTAAAGAATGCGAAGCAGCAGCCACCCTCCAGAGGCTGAGGTAGCTTCTTCTTCCAGCAGTGCAATTCCCAACCCCAGGACACCTTCCTCTAAGCATGTGCAAACCTCTTGGTTTCTAGATGCTATGTCTGTGGCCTCGGATGGCAATTGCTCTAGCAGCGGGAGAGCAAGCGGATTCTGTGTCCCAGAATTACCAGAGAACCCCAACTGCCCTACACCAGACCTTGGACCTGCTAGCAGGATGTGGAAAGCCTAAGGATGCCTCCTGCCTTTGGGCAGGAGGGTGGGAAGCCCTCATGGTGTTAGACACCTGACTCCTGGCTACTGCAGCCTGGTAGACACATTCCAGAGACACGTCCTGGCCCACTCCAAAAAAAATAAATAAATAAAATAAAATAGAAAAACAAACAAACAAAAAACCCACCGGCACCCCAACCTTAGCAGGAAATTTTTTTTTTAAAGATTTTATTTATTTATTTGACAGACAGAGATCACAAGTAGGCAGAGAGGCAAGCAGGGGGAGAGGGGAAGCAGGCTTCCTGCTGAGCAGAGAGCCCCATGCGGGGCTCAGTCCCAGGGCCCTGTGATCACGACCTGAGCTGAAGGCAGTGGCTCAACCGACTGAGCCACCCAGGCGCCCCGAAGAAATTTTAAAAAGAAATGGACAAGAGCGGCACGGTGGGTTATTCAGAGAAACATGGAGTCCAGCGCTCTGGCTGCCTTCCAGCCCCACCTCTCTTCACCTCCATTAGCTCAGCTGTATAATGGGCTGGCGTGCAGAGTCAATGACGCAAGACTGGGGAAACCATGAGCTCCAGCTGTTGTCCTTACTTAGCAGGAAGCCCCCAGACTGTCAGATTTTATTGTTGGTAGTTTATGATCACTATTAGAAAGAACTGTTTATATGCATTATCCCTTTTAATCCTCACCATGGCCCTGGGGTACAGAGCTCTTTTACAGGTGCAGAAGGGGAGGTCAGGGCGCTGAACATTTGCCTTTGGGTGGCCAAGGGAGTATTTAAACCCAGTTCCCCAGTTCAAAACCTCACTCTTCTCCAGCCCCTCCAAAACTCTACTGGGCTAAAGTGCCTAGGACCTGGGCTCATTTGTGTATCTGCTGTTACCTGTTGATGAGTGAGACCACAGCCGCAAAGAGCTCTTGGTACAGGCCTGAGGCCATTCCCTCCACACACTCCACGCCTGTCATCTTGAGCCCTGGAGAGGGAGAGAGGGAAGGGTGGGTATCCATGGTCAGGACCTTTCCTGGGGCCAAGGGCAACACTCTCCAGACATCACTGCTGGCCTTAGAGAAACCTCCTCCTTCACATACATCCTTCCACTGATGAAATTACGTACCCACACTCTTAGAACCAAGTTCAAGTGCCTTATCAGGACTGATGGGGTTCTGTGTCACCTGGACCTCCTTCTTCTCCAGCGAGCACTCCTGCTCATCCCTCAGGGAACAGCCCAATGTCACCACTTCAGGGAAGCCTGCCTTGATTACCACCCCATTAATCCAATTCCCAGTCCTACCTTGCACCTTTCTCTTTAATTAGTTTGTGACTGAGGTATGACCAACCTACCAAAAGTCATACCTACCTATTTATAGGTATTTATACATCATATAAATCGTATAATACATAGGTATCTATACCTATATATAGGTATTTATACATCGTGATGAGCTTGAAGATGTCAACTCTAAGAGTTTCCTCCCTCTTTCTTTCTGCCTATGTGTGTGATAAGAACACTTCATATAAGATCTACCCTCTAAAAAGACTCAACAGTGGACAATACAGCATGGCAACCAGTGGCTCTATGCTGCCCAGTGGACCTATTCGTTGGCTGGTCATCTTAGTCATCTACTTTTTCATCTGTGTTCTAGCGTTCATTCATCCTGCACAAATGAAACTATGTACCCGTCAATCATTCTCTCCCACTTGGCCCTCCCCTGAGTCCCGGGCAACCACCACTCTATTCTCTACCTCTCTGAGTGTGATTATTTTAGATCCCACATAGAAATGAGGACATGAAATAGATGATCCAGTCATAAAAAAGAAAATCCAACCATTCCCTACAACGTGGATGAACCCAGAGGATGTTAGGCTATGTGTCACAGGCCAGACCCAGGACACTGTCACCTTGTTTTTACAGCACTCTGAGTTCAGTATATTTTTACTTGTGTAGTTAGTTGTTAATAATGCCCCATGCCCACCCTGCCCCATGCCAGGCTGGGAGCGCCCTGAAGATGGGGATCGTCTCTGGGTGTGTTGGCTCCCAGACCCCAGTGCCTGACACATAGTAGGCACTCAGATAATGTTTGGTGCTTCCCCCTTTCTGGAGGGAAGTTTGGCAGTTCTGTGTCAGAAGCTATCAAATACTCATATGCTTGGACTTCATAATTTCACGCTCGGGCTTTTATCCTAATGAAATATTCAGAGAAACAAAGATTTCTGGGTACATATGTTCTCCCAATTGTTGATTAAATTGGATGAAAATCACCTTTTTTGAAACAACCTGAATATCCAACAATAGCAAATGGGTTAGACAATTTGTAGTCCATACAAAGGAGTGCTTAAAGCCAGGCACGGATGAATATGGAATGAGAGGGAAAAGAGCCTACCTGTCACGTTAGGAAGAATGAAAACGCTTCGCAAACGATTAATATAGTCATGGTCTCGATTTTGTTTAAACACAAAGGTGGCCTGTTAAAATTAGCCAGCCCTGATGAGGGTGCGTGGACAAAGTAGAACGAGAATGTGGGAGGGGTGGGTCACATGGAAAATCCTGACCCTTAGGTGTTGCTTCCATTCACAGCATCGGAAACACGATTTTCACATCTGCACCGTGGCTGGAGACAACAGTCCTGCTTGTACATTCCAGGCAGCCTGCTGCAGCCCCAAAGCACTTCCCTCCCTTCTGTTAGCTCCACCCCCCCAACCTGGGCCGTTGCTAGGCAACCCACAGCCTCTCAGCATCTCTCCTAAGCCTGCTGGTCCCCTGTCTGCTTCACACCTACCCTTGATAACTTAGCCCGAGAGGTAATTAGTGTTAATGTCTGAATGCGTGTGCACGTATGCTCATGTGTCTGCGCACATCTGTGTGTTTCTTACGGTGTGTGTGTGTGTGTGTGTGGTGTGTGTGTCTGCGCATGTACATACATGCCTATGAGGTGTGTGTCCATGGGCATGTTGTGTATGTGTGCTATGTGTGTGCTTGTGGGGTGTGTGTGTGTCTCAGAGAGGAGGAGAAACCAAAAGTGGACTACAGCTCATACTTGGACCTAGAAGCAAACAAAAGGCTTCCAAGTGACATTAGCCACCAAGCTGAGACCCCTAGAGTAGAGCAGCTCTGAGGGACTAAGGGGCCTCTAAGAGATGAGTCCCAAAATCACAGTTCAAAACAGTGCAGCCCACTAATTAATGCCAGACTCTGAGGTCTCTGGGACAACCACTCTTAGTTCTCAGAGACTCCTGGGGCCCCAAGGGGGTCCCTCTGCCCTCACCTCCTGCAGCCAAAGCTTCTGATGGGTGATGGCTACAGATTTGGGACCCAGCAAATCACACTCCTGCAGGTGCCATGCAAGGCCATTCTGCTTTCTCCCACATCAGTTCAAAGCACCCCCATTCCTCCAGCCACCAAGGCTAAAATCCTAGAAGCTGTCCTGATCCCTCTTTTCCCATCTCCTCCCTCAGGCCCATGCTATCCTCTCTATGTGTGAAGCAGACTTTGACTGTGTCCCACCCAACCCAGCTCCACTACCATGTCCTTGTGCAAGCACCAGCATCTCACCAGGCGATTTTGTAGGTTCCCATGTGGCCTCCCTTTTCCAAATCATTCCCCAGGCTTCCCCCTGCCTGAGCTACTCAAGGAACAAGTCAAATCATGGCATTCCCTGCCTGTGTCCCTGCATGGTCTCTCTTGGGTCTGAGCATAAAAACCACAGTTTGCAGAGTCCTCACTGAGCATAAAAACCATAGTTTGCATAGTCCCCCCCATCACCTCTCATCTACTGGCCTCATCTACCAGCCTCCCAGGCCCTCTAGCCATCCTTGCTTTATTTCTGTGCCTCAAACTGGAAGGCCAGTCTTCCCCCGACAAGGTAGGGGCTCAACAGATGTAACAGCCAATGGAAAAGTGTTGGGCCCCTTGGCACTGCTCACCACAGGCCACCCTCCCAGGTTTCAGCAGAACCTTCAGAACCCTGGACAGCACCAATTGGCCATAAGAACCCTGCATACAGGAACCAAGTCCACTTCTGCCCACAGGGGCTTCCTCTGCACCTAGAAGGTCCCCATATAACAGCTCCTGATGAGTAAGTGAAGGCATGTTGGAGCTTCCATAGGGCCTGAGCTGGGGGGTACCCAGCCCACCCAGAGAGTTAGCAGCACAGCACCTGAGCTGGTCTCCTCTTCCTCAAGGCCCCGTCGGCTTGGCCCAGATGTCACTTGCTCGATGATCTGTCGCAAGTGGTGCTTGAAGGTGGCGGTGTTCAGTTCTTCATACTCACAGCCCAGGGCCTCAGCTGCATGGTTTGCCCACTCAAACCGCATGAACTGCTTCCGGCCCACTGTGGGAGGAACACAGCACAAATACGGTGGTAAAGTCCTGGGTATGGAGTGGGTGGGCTTCCAAGAGGACCTCAGGGGTCTTACCACCTCCCACCCTCTAGGCTACCCACCCTCAGCAGGGAGCCTCAACACCTGGCCTGGGCCGGGGTCACGTTTCCTGAGAGACATGCTTATCCTACTTCTTCGCAATTTGCATTGTTTACTTTTTCAAAGCAATTAAAATGATCATGAGGACCCTCTAAAGGTGGAATTAGAGAATTGTTAGTGAAAATGTCATCTGTCCACTCCTGTGTCCACCTACATGTCCATCCACCCACCCACTACCCTCTGCTGCCACCTACCTATACTACTGACACAGCCACACATCCCACCATCTCACCACCCACCCATTTACTCAAAACACACCCTTGTTGAGCTCCTCTATGTAACAGGAACTGTGTTAGCCACTAGAAAATCAATGATGAGCAAAACAGACACGGTGACTGTCCTCCTGGAGTTTACAATCTATTGAGGGAATAAGACAATAAACAAGTAAACAGATAGATGAATAAGATAAATTCAGGTGATAATATTATAAAGTTTTTCCCCTTAAGGAGAAAATAAAACCAAGAGATGAAGTCAAGAGAAGCTGAGAGCATCCCTATGGATCCGTGGTTGTCAGAGAGGGCTCTGTCTGAGGATGGGATATCTGAACTGGGTTATGAATGGTGCGAAGGAGCTGGCTACTTAAAGAACCAGGGAAGAACTTTAGGGGTCAAAAAGCGATATTGTGCAAAGGCCCTGAGGCAGAAACAAGCACAGTGTATCCAAGAAAGACCAAGAAGTCCAGGTGGTTGGAATGTAAGGGGGAGATGAGGAGGAATCAAATGAGATTGAAGAAGCAATGGGGAACCACTTTATGAACTATTACAAGGCCATTTAAGATTAACAACAAAGATTGTACAACCCGAACAATGCTTACAGACAAACACTAAATAAAAATCAAATTAGAAAACTATACTAGAGAATGATGTCAATTCTGTAAACCACTCTAAATTATAAAATAAAATAGTAAGGGAAGCCAGGGTGTCTCAGTCAGTTGAACATCCAACTCCTGATTTCAGCTCAGGTCACGATCTCAGAGTCAAGTCCCACATCAGGCTCCATACTGAGTATGGAAGCTGCTTATGATTCTCTCTCTCTCCCTCTGCCACCCCACCTTGCTCTCTCTTCTTTTTCTCTTAAATAAAAAAGTAAGTAAATAAAATTGTAAAAAGGAAATATTTCCATATATTAACAGTCATAGCTGGCTAAAGGGATTTTGCATTTTCTAAATTTTCTACCAGAGTTGTGTCTTCATTTTGTAATCCAAATTTAAAAAATTAATGGCTGATTAAAACAAATAACAGTGCCATCGTTAAAGAATTTCCTCCCATTGTTTATCTCTCCATAAATGTATTTCCTTCTTTGAAATAAAAATCAGAACTTCCAACAGATTTTTCAATCCATCAGAAAGAGATTTTATGGGCCAAGTTCTTCGAGATGACCTCTTGAAGAATCAGCCAAATCAGCCAAATCAGGCAAAACTGGACATCTGGACAAGGAATTTGTGTGGGACTCACTACCCAAGGAAAAGGAGCTCTGGCCCCAGGTCACTGAGGGACCACAAACAGCCATGCTTATTGACAACCGCCTCAGTGCCAGCTACTCAGCTCTGATCATCACAAGAGACAATTCCTATTTTACAGATGATAATACTGAGTCTCAGGAAGTAACATGGCTAATAAAAAGTCCTGCCACTTGCAAAAATGATGAAAGAGGTGATGATGGTGGTGAAGAAAGCAGTCACCATTCATTGACCCCATTTATTCAACATGTCATCTTTGTGCAGCTCAGGGCTTCTGGTGTCAGAAAGTCTGCATCAGAGTCCCAAGTGCAACCTGTGAAAAAAATCAGTACATGTTAGTTGTGATTACTTCTTATCATCATCATCACCATCACCATCATGAAATCCTCACAAAGGTTGTCTTGTCATTTTCATTTTACAGATGAGAAAACTGACTCTGAGACATCACCAGAAATCAGAGGGATGCGAAGTACTAGATCTACTATTTCACCAAAGTCAATCCATCAAATACCTCTTTTAGGAAATCTGCCATATCTTTGTGACCCTAGGTCAGACTTTCTTTAAAATGGACTCATTTATCTTTTTCACTCAACTAAATACATTGTGAAAGGGAATTTTATAGTATTATCTTAAATGAGAACCCCTCTGCTGGAGGGAATCACTAAGGGGATGGTTTCAACCCCTCCCATGTGAAACAGACGTTCGGCTCATGTTCCCCTGGGGAGCCATCTTTAAGGTTGGAACCTTAAGGGAGTGAGGTGTTGTTGAGACCATCTGGACTAAATATGTGACTTTGTATAAACTTTTAAGATTCGGGGGTGAGTGTGGGGGGTGGGTGTGGAATTGTACAGGACCGGCCAGTGGAGGCAAGCCTTGTGTACAAGTTTCCTTGCTTATTTCACATGCTGCCTATCAATCTGGAGTGGTCTACTGCTTTCTTTGATCTCCCCTTCCCCTCTGTAAGCTGGGGTCAGTTTGCAGACCAATACTATTAACACCAGTCACAAACAGAAAGTAGAAATAAATACAATATGAGCACAAAACTATCTTTAGATTCTAACTAGATACAGTTACCAGGGAGCCAGAGTTCCGGCTCTCTCTTTGTCAAAATGCAAGATTAGCAAGTATTAGAGATTTTAAAGATGTTAGTCCTGAATGAGACTTCTTTCTTCCTGTGTTGGGGGTTGCAAGGGAATTAAAATAAGAGATATTCTTCTAGGTGGGTGATGTCCTGTCGCCCTCCTGGCCTACTGACCCTCTTCTGTCACTCTCCAAAATATTCCTCCCGCACACCATCTGCAGTGACCTTCTGTACCTCTCTGAGCTGGGAAGAAGTCAGGAAGGGAATCGGCAATGGCTCTTTGTGAAAAGAGGAACAGTGAATGGACTCAACCTGACTCCAAATCCTGCCTGACAAGGACTGGACTGACAAGGACTCCAAATCCTTGCCTGACAAGTCCCCAGTGTGCCCACTGAGGACACCCTGTTAGGGAAATCCAGGAAGCACACAGGGAGCTTTGCCAGGAAAATGTACTTTGTTTCCAGTTCCCTGAAGGCTGGCTAGTTCACAAGATCCAACCCCATGGGTTCTTCTATCTTTGTTCAGACACAGGTGGAATCCAAAACCTCTTCACTGGGTCCTGAGAAAGGGACAGAAACATGCACACTGGACCAGACAGAACCTGAGTCCCTTTCCTGCCTTCCACCATTCCCAGCTCTAGTCTTTGGGCAAGTTGCACTGGCCTTTCTGGGCCTGTTTCATCTTCTGTAAAATGGAGTCATAAGACCCCGAGCATTTCCTCATTGGTATGCAAGGATGGGGTGACAAGTTTACACTTACATGGAAGATTCCCAACAGAGTGCCTGGCCCTGAGAAGGCAATCAATACCATTCTAGTCCCTTCTCTACCTGTGAAACCCAAGCAGGCACCACTCACCCAACAAGGACTGCTTCATTCTGGCAGCCACAGGGACTCCTCCTGCAGATCTGTCTATCCGTGGCTTCGCAAGAAGATTTGGGGGACGGATGACAAACCAGATATGGCCCATGCCCCATGGATTCTGAGCCAACTCCGCAGAACGGTGGACACATATTGGCTCAACACCTCCCAACAACCTACGTCAATGCCAAGGACAAAGCTGTCCTCGGAATGCTGCCGGGGTTGGAGATCCCTGTCCAAGGGATGCTCATGGACACGATGGCTCCCTCTCCTGAGAAGCCATCCCTTGATGAACAAGGACAGCCATCAAGCAAAGGCACGTGCCATGTGCCAGGCACTGTGCTAAGTGCTTCCTTTGCCTCTTCTTTACTTTCATCAAAAGCCTCTGAGATCTGGGGCGCCTGGGTGGCTCTGTGGGTTAAAGCCTCTGCCTTTGGCTCAGGTCATGATCCCAGGGTTCTGGGATCAAGCCCCGCATCAGGCTCTCTGCTCCACAGGGAGCCTGCTTCCTCCTCTCTCTCTCTCTGCCTGCCTCTCTGCCTACTTGTGATCTCTGTCTGTCAAATAAATAAATTAAATATTAAAAAAAAAAAAAAAAAGCTTTTCCTCTGCAGGGCCGCGGCGGGAGCAGCTGTGCTGCTAGTCTCTCTGAACTATCCAGCTCCATCCTTGTCGCCTCGGTGACACCAGCACTCGCCGCCAACATGACTGAGCAGATGACACTTTGTGGCAACCTCAAGGGCCACAACGGCTGGGTGACTCAGATCGCCAAGACTCCCCAGTTCCCGGACATGATACTGTCCGTCTCTCGAGATAAGACCATCATCATGTGGAAGCTGACAAGGGATGAGACTAACTATGGCATCCCTCAGCGTGCTCTTCGGGGTCATTCCCACTTTGTCAGTGATGTGGTCATCTCCTCAGATGGCCAGTTTGCCCGCTCCGGCTCCTGGGATGGAACCCTTCGTCTCTGGGATCTCACAACGGGTACCACCACATGCAGATTTGTAGGACATACCAAGGACGTGCTGAGTGTGACCTTCTCCTCTGACAACCAGCAGATTGTTTCTGGCTCCCGAGATAAAACTATCAAGCTGTGGAATACTCTGGGTGTATGCAAATATACTATCCAGGATGAAAGCCATTCGGAGTGGGTATCTTGTGTCCGATTCTCACCCAATAGCAGCAATCCCATTATTGTCTCCTGTGGCTGGGACAAGCTGGTCAAGGTATGGAACTTGGCAAACTGCAAGCTGAAAACCAATCACATCGGCCACACGGGCTACCTGAACACTGTAACTGTCTCTCCAGATGGATCCCTCTGCGCTTCTGGAGGGAAGGCTGGCCAGGCCATGCTGTGGGATCTCAACGAAGGCAAACACCTCTATACACTCGATGGTGGGGACATCATCAATGCTCTGTGCTTCAGTCCTAACCGATACTGGCTCTGTGCTGCCACAGGCCCCAGCATCAAGATCTGGGACTTGGAAGGCAAGATCATTGTAGATGAACTAAAGCAAGAAGTTATCAGTACGAGCAACAAGGCAGAGCCACCTCAGTGTACCTCTCTGGCCTGGTCTGCTGATGGCCAGACTCTGTTTGCTGGCTACACAGACAACCTGGTGCGTGTGTGGCAGGTGACCATCGGCACCCGTTAGAAATATGGCAGAGCTTTAGGAATAAAACATTGGTTTTCTGAAAAAAAAAAAAAAAAGCCTCTGAGATCATTCGAAGGTGGGGAACAGACCCAGCAAGGTCTAGCTTCTGGTCCAAAGCCGCACAGGGAGTAGTGGCCAAGCGGCGGGATTCCCACGCTCCTGTGCGGATCTTCAGACCGTGCAGTAGCCGCCTGCTGGTTTGTATGTTCATCCCTCTATCCGGATCAGAGCCAGTGCCAGGAAGTTCTCAATAAACATTTGTCAAGTGGGTGATTAAATGATGGAAGGAAATCAAGAAAGGAATGCACATTTCTCGATGATGGCCAGCCCTGCCTACTTTCCCTCCCCGCTTCTCCATTAAGACTGGGGAGATAGCATCTCTGTTCTCCTCTCCCCATGGCACTTGCCATTGGAACCTTTGAGACAGTCTTTTGTACTGGAAAAAGATCAAATACGAGACCAAACAAAAGGGAGAGAGGCCGAGAGACAGAAATGGAAACAGAGAGCCAGGACGGAGCTGGCTCCGAGGAGCGTGCTCTTTGTGGGGCGGGTTTGTGGATTTCCTCCTGCCTCTAGCCCACTCCACAGGGGATCACACACCCAATCCAGGTGCTTTCCCGCCACCCACTAAGAGGTAAGGAGCCTGTGCCCAGAAAGATGCCAAAGCTAAATGCAGAGATCATTTCAGGCTGGTGTATTTGGCTGCCCTGGTGGGAACAGGACCCCATGGCAGGTAGAACTACAGTCTGGCTTCTGCACACATCATGCAGGGATCTTCTCCCTCTGCTGCAAGCACTGCACAGGACGTGTGCTGTTGAGCAGTAGGAAATGTTCCCTGGCAGCCCACCCGTTATCCCGCCTCTGTCTCAGCCACCCAGGAAAAAGAAATCAGAATGCACATGTTTGACAGCATCACAAAGGGGAACTTAATATCACATCAGCCAGCAGCACGCGCTGTACACCTAGCCCATGCCAGGCGCTGGGCTGAGCGCTAAACACTGCTGCCTCATTTAATCCTCCCCACCGCCCTGCGAGGTCAACAGTGACATCACCCCTTGATTAATGAGAAAACTGAACCTCAGGGTGACCTTCCAAGGCCATGAAGCTGGTGAGAGGCAGAGGCAAGATTTGAATTCCAGTCTCCTGACTCCGCATTCAATATTCTAAGCATGATGCCGTGCGGAGGGGTCTTTTCTCATAATCAATATCGATTTCAGAGTCTAAGGCAAAAACTCTAGGACCCTTAAAATCCTCCTTGGGAATCTCACAATGCCCATAGCATACAGTACTGTAGCTTATCTTCACAAGTACAGCACAACAAGTTTTCCCTAGGGCGGAACAAGGAAATGGGTGGCTTGCCTTTGGGAGCCGTGACTTACAAAAAGAAATGCGTCCATAACCTCCAGCCTTGCGTTTGCTTTGCACGCATGGTTGGATTTACATAAATACAACGCATGTATGATTGGAACCACCCACCCCTGAATCTGTTCTCTATTTAAAAAAATTATGTGCAAATGCCAAGTCTGTTCTGATTCTTAGTGACAGATGGTCCATGCATCTCACCATGGCCTGGAGGACACACACCCAAGAGTGTCTATGCTGAGGGAAAGGACAGTTGTGTGACCTTGGCTGATCTTTCGACTCCCTGCCTTGTGAGGTCTGCAGGCTGAGAACTGTTAAGCCTGATTTTATAGGAGAAGCTACCGAGACACAGGAGGGGATACTGCCCTGCCCTAAATCACACAGAATGTAAGCGGCTGACCTAGAACTTGAGTCCTGGTCTCTGACCCCCGGGTCAGCGGCATGGGGTTGGGGCGGCTCTGGTACCCTACATAGCCCACTTTAGATCTAGCTGGAGCATACACAGGGGCTGTATGTAGGTCAAGTCAAAACGAAACGGGGACAAGCTTTAGATGGCAACATGCGGGTTTTGGGGGGAGACCTGCAGCAGACCTGTCACAGCTCTGCCATACCCCTGGGGGTTATTGTGCTCCCTCCTCACGAGGGCGTTCTCTCCCAATAGCGCTTGCTCATGCAAGGGGAGGCTGGAAGGGCCATGGAATTAAAATCTTCAGCCCTCAATCAGTGACAGCAGGTGCCCTTTGAGCAGGATAACTCTGGGTGTGTGTTCTATGCTGCCCCCGCCCAGAGGTCTCTGGCAGGACTGAGCCCCAGTTTGCCCACAGTGGTGGCTAACTTGGTAACATACCCTCCATGGCAGCCTTCCTTCCCCTGTTCCCCTCCCTAAGCTCCTCCCAGTACGTCCCAGGATCACATCCCACAGGAACCGTCTTGACCTTGAGCCCTTGCTTCAGCAGCTGTACCCACGTCAGGTACTAAGACTCAGAGAGGGCTTGAGAGGCTGATCACACTTAGCAAAGTTTGGTTTTGATTTCCCTTCAATATTTGAGGCCAAAGGACAGTTCTCTGAAAGGGACCCAAGACTTGATAGGCTGCTATTTCTTTGTGTCTTTGTCTGTTCCTCTGTAGCCGTTTGCACATCAGGGCAAGGCCTGGCTCCAGCCAGTGTGCCACTGAGGGAAGGGCTGAGTCAGAAACTCTCCATGAGGCAGAGTGGTACAGAACAGAGCAAAGCGGCCATACAGCTGGGGCTCAGTTCCCCAAAGGGGCTCCTCATAGCCATTGTTCCGTAGAATGTTCATCCAAGTCAGTGGGAAGAGATGAATCCTGTATCATATCAAGTTGGTCTTTGTTTGCTGAAACAACTTTCTTAACTGCAGGACTTCTCAGAGCCTTGAAAGCATGTCTGATAAATCTCCAAGAAGGGAACATTCTGTTCAGACCAATTTGGCCTCAGAACACTTTTAGGAGCATCTTGAAGGTCTAATGTCCCACGAGACCCTAGTTTATAAAATGCTGGTTTAGGGGGAACCCTGGACCAACAGCCTTTCCCAAATCATTCACCCAAGGTCACTCTGCTGGTAAGAGGCAGGCTGGGATCTGAGTGGAGAGGCTGCACAAAGGAGCAAATGAGACTCAGAAAGAACTAAGGAGGAAAGAAATGCAATGGGACCAGTTTCCGAGTTGCTCAAATCCACCTGCAAAAGCAGGTTTTTCCCTTTATATTCAGTACAAAAAAGAGAGAAAGAGAGAGAAAATAATAACAAGACTGCTTTCCCCCGTGCACCACGAGTTCAATTGCTATCAATTACTGCGGCCTCCTGCATTTATTAATAACCAAGTTATTTCCCCTTCCAATAACTTCCAACAATAGCCGTACTGTTGCTGAATTACTGAGCATTATGTGAGATATTTACAGCACTGGTGCATCTGGGTCACATTTCCTCACACAGAGGTTTACAGTTCAGAGGCCTGAGAAGAAGGAGGCCACCTGCAGGGAAGAGATAAGCCTAAAAGTCTAGAGATGCTAGAAGAAAAAACAGTAGACACACTGCCTAGGTTTAAATCCCTTCTCTCACGCCTAAAGCCCTGTGACATTGGGGAGGTCTTGCCACCTCCCAGAGCCTCTGTTTCCTCTTCTGTAAAATGGGAATCTGCTCCCAGGAAGTTTTGGGAAGCCTCAGTGAGGTTACAATTGCAGGTCACTTAGCACAGCGTCTGTTCAATAGCGATCGGCTCCTGTAATGACGATCACGCTCTGAGATTTCTGCCCTTAAAGGGAACAAATGGGTCAGCCAGAGAAACCCCAGGAGCCCATTCAATTCAGGTGGCTGTGGCTTCCCGCCCAGGGGTGCCCAGCAAAGTCCTATTGTTGGGATCATGGAAAAGGCAACCCTCTTACAGACTGGAACGTCAAAGCCCTTCCCGCTGCTGCTGCTGCTGCTGCTTCTTTTTTTAAGATTTTCATTTATTTACTTGAGAGAGCGAGAGAGAGCACCTTAGAGCATGAGTAGGGGGAGGGACAGAGGGAGAGCGAGAAGCAGACTCTCCACTGACCAGAGAACGCAATGTGGGGCTTGATCCCAGGACCCTAAGATCATGACCTGAGCTTGAAGGCAGACTGTTAACCCACTGAGCCACCCAGGTGCCCCTGCCCTTCCTGCTTCTTATGTCTTCTCTTGAAACTCCTTGCTGTCCCCCTCTGCCCTCCCCACCTGAACCTGTAATTCCATGTATCTGGCTTTGGAGAAAGTTGCCATCTGCCCCAGGACCTTTGCCTGTCTGCCTAGTCTGTGCTCCCTTGCAAGGCCTGGCTAATAAGCCATCTATAACCCAACTGGAATCACTCAGAATCCAACTGGAATCACTGCTCACACCCTAGAGGACAATGCACAGACCACTCCCAATGATCTGGGGAACATGAACAGGTGTTTTGGAAAAAGAAGTCTCAGCAGACAAATCACCTGGGGCAGCATCAGATTAAACCAAGGGAAATGGGGCTGCATTCTCGTGGGACTGAACCTGGAGTATGCCAGTGGGTATGGGGAATTTACAAGAGAAGAGGGCACGGGTAGGAGTCTCCTGAGCTAGTATGATCAAGAGGATGGAGGGAAAAAACAGACATGGCATCTTTGGAGTGGTGGGAACCATGGAAAGGAGCAGGAGGCTGGACATCCAAAGACAGATTCAGACTGGCTGTGAGATTTTGAATACAACATGTCCTCTCTCTCCGAGCATCAGTTTCCACATCTGTGAAATGGATGACTCCTCTCCCAGAGGGTTGTTTGAAGGATAAAATGAGACACTAGAAGTGAAGCTGGCTGAGAATGTCCCCCACACTGGTGATCTGAGCAGGGTAGGGGGAAGGCATGACAGGTCAATTACTCTGGAGAATGCTAGGAGCAAAGGCCCAGGAATGGGGCCAGCAGCATGTGCCTGAGTGCCTGCCTGAGCCACACAGCCAGTGAGATAGAAGCCAGGACCCAGCCAAATGCTTTCTCTACAGTCAAGTGTCCCTCAGCAAGACAGGAAGAACGGGTCACTCCACCTATCACACTGTCCCCTCTGGAGCTGCTTCCTGGGGCCCCAGGAAAGCCCAAGAACAGCTGGTGCCTCCCCAGTGCTCACCCCATGTCCAGCCCGGTGCTGAGTAAGCACATGATCTCACCCATGCCCCAGCCACATGAAGAGCTCTCCTTACAATCTGCATTTATTGATGATGCCACAGACTACTCCACATCACGTGGCCTAAAGAATGTAAGGAAGGCTTTAAGGATGGAACTCCTCGGCCCCAAACTGGGTTGCTCCCCTCCCCAAATCCACCACCTTAGATAACTTACTTGACTTCTCCAAGCCTCCAGGGACTCATCCATAAAATGGGTATAACCTCCCATACAGGGCTATAAAGATCTAATGGAATAACCAGCACATAAATCATGTCCGGCAGAGAGCGGATTCTCAATAAAGAGCTATAGTGAACAAGTCCGTAGGGTGGTCACGACTGTATCCGCGCTATTGATGCACACCTTACAGGAATGGTGAGTCTGGGCATGCGCAATGGAGCCATAGCGATCTTCTCCCCCCCCCCTCCACCCCAACCCCGCCCCAGTCCCAGCCCCAACCCCCACCTCCCACGCCCCACCCCCAGCTCCGCCCCAACAACAGGTTAGTAGGTTCTCTGGTGATCAAGGCTTAAAGAGAGCCCAGAGAGCATCTGGTCTAACCCCTGAAGCAAGTCCTTCCCCTCTCTGAGCCTCAGTTTCTGAATCTGTAAAATGGGGCAATAGCGCGCACTCCATGAAATGGCTGAGATGGCCAAAGCTCTTACAGTCGTGCCTCGGACATCCTAAGCCAGAGATAAGCATCAGCTGCCCTGTTATTATTTACGGGAAACAGAGGCTAAGAAGGGTGGCGGGGGGGGGGGGGGGGGGGGGGACAGGCGTTGGCAGGGCCATCCGCAGGCGAGTGGCTCGGCCTCTGTGAAACCTGGTTGTCCAGGTGTTCCAGCCTCCCCACTCTGGCCACCCCAGGCATGGGGCCACCAGCGAGCAGAGCCTTGTAGCCGTGGCCACTTCAGGGTTTTGCTGGGCTTTTTAAAACTATAATTGTTTACATCCCTGAGCAGCCATTTCGGCTTAATGAATGAATTCAATATGCTCCAAAAAACGTGGAATAAATCCTCGCCTGTGGCCCAGAATAGGCCCGGCTGCACCAGCTGTCAGGCAAGGAGCCAAGCCACCAGCAGGGGCGAGGCTGAAAAGGAGGGTCTGTGCCTGCACAAAGGCAGGCGGGCAGGCGGGACTGGCCCAGGGCGGGGACAAGCCTGGGGGATGCTAGATCCAAGGGCAGATCAGTGCAAGTTCTAGGTTGTAGGGCCCAGTAGCCTCTTAATCAGAGCCCTATGTCAACCCAGCTTCACCCCTTTGGTTGGTACCTTGCAGGTGGGAACACAGAGGTCCCAGGCTTTGCTTGAGCCACTGCACCTTGACTGGGTGACATTCTTCTGTCTGGAGCACCCTCCCTACTTTCTTCTCAGTTTTGGAGATTTAGCTCAAGGTCCCCTAGGAGGGTGGACCCTTTGGATGGGGCTATCCACTTTGAACTTAGTGTTTCCTGCCCACCATGTTCTCTGAGTATCTTCTGTGCACTTGTCTGGGTCCGTCTCCCTCAATCAGACTAAAATTTTGTCTTGGAACATGAGGGTGGTGTCGCAGGGTAGCCAAGGCGTTGAGGAGAAGACAGGAAAGGAGGAGAAGAGGAGGAAGATGGAAGGAGGAGAAGAGGAAGGGCTGAGCGAAAGGAACTCAGAAATGACCCAGGAACCCAGACACTGGGATTTGGGACCTGTCTCTCCCACAACCTCACTGTGTGACCTTGCGCAAGGCCCTATCCCTCTCTGATCCTCCATTCCTGCCTGACCCAAAAGGGGCTGACACAATTGGAGCCCCGTCTAGGCAGCTGGGTCTCTGTCCTCACGGGGTGTTCACAGATCAGGCAGGTGGGATGCCCTCCCTGGCTACTGTCAGGGTGGACCCAGGCTATGAGTGGCCGAGCTTACCATCTGAGGCCCTCTGCAGGGAGGAAACATAAGGGTCCAGACTACAGCTGTCCTGCTCCTCCTGACTCAGTGACTTAATGTCCCTTTGCCCAGATCCTGAAGAAATGAACAGCCCTGGTCTCCTGCCACCTGGGGCCCAGATGCCAACCAGAATCAGTGCTCCCGGGGAAAATACAGAGGGAGTGCATGGACACTGAGCTCAGGTGTGCAGCTTGTCTCCATAGGAGCAGGAGGCAGGGGAGCTGTGGGCCAGGCAGAGAGAAGCCACCGCCAGGGGCGGGGAGCCAGGGCAGGGTGCAGGAACTGCAGATGGGGGGTCCTGGCTGGTGCTGCCCAGAGCCTGATGTACTTCATCTGCAGAAACAGAAGTGAGTATTCACGAGCAGAGAGGGGACAAGAGTGGTGGACAGAGGAAGTGTCCCCAGAGTGGAGTCAGTAGGTCCTTTGAGAAATGTCAAGCCTTCCGCTGCCCTCAAGGGACACAGGGCCCAGCAGACAGAAGGTCCGGCTTTGTGCGACTTAGAGCTGTGTGACCCTGAGCTAGTGACTTCACCTCTCAGAGCCTTGACTTCCCCACCTACAAATGGAAAGGAAAACAGAAGTGCCTATGCCACAGGCTCGAGAGGGTTCCATGAGCCAACCTGGGTAGCATCCAGGGGATGTGAACTGGGCCGAGTGCATCCAAAAGTCAAGCCTTGAACACACCCTTCCATCTGGCAATTCTGTGTCCAGGAGACCATGCTTCCAAAATGCTCGCTCCCAGGCACCAGCTCTGCCTATGACCATGTCCAGTGCGGTGCTGTCTAGAACTCCAACACTGAGAAAGCCACCTGAACGGCCCATAGGAGGGCAGCTACACCTATGGAGAACCCCCTCCCCATAACGGGCAGGTCTCTGCAGTCAACAAAGAGAAGCAAGGACTTCCCGATGACCCAGATGCCGGTTCCCACCACTGCAGACTGGGCTGTGGTCGGAGGAGACCCACGGGACTGCATGTTCCTGCCCCAACCTCCCGTGAGTCTGCCGTAACTTTGAATCAAAAAGTTCCAGAGAAGAAACAAACAGAAAGAGACCTTGGCCTGTGAGGGCAGCGAACTGCCCTATATGACACCATCGCAGTGGGACATGGCATTATACCTTTGTCACAGCCCAGAGCAGGCACAACGGCACTCATGAGTCCGAATGGAAACTCTGGCCTTGAACTAATAACGCCAGGTCTGTCTAGGTACATCCATTGTAATTAACATCCCCTTTGCACCATGACAAATGATCCCTTTAAGGGCAGAGGGACCCTTTCTCCTCTCTGTTCTTTGGCATGGTTTCCACTTCTCATAGGAAGACAACTTTATGGTGGGATGTTCTTGATGGTTTATAAACCCAAACCAGTAAAGTGCTTTGGGTTGATGGATCGTGTGTTGACTCCCACCGGCCTTCTGCAAGCGGGGTCTGGTGCTAGCGTGGGGAGCCTCTGACCCCCTCCTCCTATCCTTGGATGCATGGCTCTGGCTGCTGGATATCAGGGTGTCCCAGCAGAAGGCGGGGGAGTGGGGCCCTCCATCATGACTACTATTGTCTCTCTTTCCTGTGTCTCCCCCACCCCGACCAGGGCTCCCCGAGTTATGACCCCATTCATTCCGGGGCTGACATCTTTATTAGAGCAGGCAGGGAACCTGCCATCTGATCGGCAACCTCCCTTCATCATCTTATTACGACACCCCTCCTCAGGTTATATATAGGCTTGGCAGTGTCATATATTAGGCAGAAGGGTCAGCAGCAAGTGGACTGGCAAATTTAGTGAAAAAATAATAAATTAAACCTCCCATTGGCCTTCAGAGGAAAAGGAAAGCAAAGCAATGGGGCCGTCCAGGCAGGCATCACTCATCCTGGGGCGACTGGGGATTCTGAACATGATTGTCGCTTTTGTGAAGTAATGAGGGACAGCAGGCGGAGTGACACTCTTGGGCTTTCTAGGGAGAGGGCTCATCATCTCTTATGGCGACGGGACCACAGCAATACTGAAAGGAGAGTCCGCATCAGCCTTGCGAACTCCAGATTTGCTGGGGAACCCACCAACTCCTCCTCATCTGGGAGTGAACAGACTCTCCATTAATAATCATACTAGCATTAATAACCATGATGATTGAGTTTCACGTATTCAGATTAAGTGATGGGAGCCTCATAAGAACCCTGGGAGGAAAGCACTATTATTATTCCCAATTTACAGATGAGGACACTGAGTCTCAGAGGTCAAGGGAATGGCCGAGATCACGCAGGAAAATGGATTGAACACGGATCAGCCTGGTCCCAGGACCCACACCTTTAGCCTCCATTCTGAGCTCTCCAAGCTTGATCTTGCTTAACGGGGTAACTTTCCAGATGCAGGAGCAGGGAGTGGAGACTGGACAGAGACATGAATAGCAATTAGATGGAGATGAGGAGGAGCTCTTAGGAGAGAGGTGAACGTAATTAAAGTAGGGAACAGAAGTGTCTTCTTGCCACCTCAGCAGGGAGCTAGGAAGCCTTGAGCTGTGGGATTCTACAGGCTCTATGATATCCTAACTCCCAACAGCCAGAACTTACCACATTCCAGGCACTGGGCTCAGCCCTGGACATACAGCATCTCCATCCATCTATATGGTGGACCTGTGAGGTCAATGCTCTTTTCAGTCCCATTGTACAGGTCAGAAAACTGAGCCTCAGAAAGCTAGTGACTTGCTCAAAGCCACTGTGGCACACTGACTGCAACCCTATCTCCCTGCCTACACATTCTAGAAACTTGCGGCTGCCCATCTCCCAGGGTGGCGCCTGGCTCCCCTGGCCCTTAAAGCTGTCAAAGGCTTATCACTCATAGAACATGGCAGAAGGGACACTGCATAATATCTGAGGCCAGCTTGGAAAAGGGGATACAGCTTCCAGGCTGCTCGCTAGGAACTTGCACTTGAAGTCGCTGTGCCAAGAGGAAGCCCAAACGAGCCTATGTGGGAAGACTGGAAACTCGCACAGGAGAGGGAGATGCCTAGCTAGTCCCCACCTCCTCCAAGCCCCTGCTCCTTCCCTGCCAGCCACCATGAGATGGCAGCCTCAGGACTGACCTCAAGCCAGAGCCACCAGCTGAACCCTTCCAAATGGCAGACCCCCCAGAGCCTCGGGAGATAGTGAAGTGCTTGTGCATAAGGCATGGGGCTTGGGGCTGACTTGTTACACAGCACAGTAACCTGGCCAGCCCCCAATAGAGCAAGAGATGGAGTCCTTGCTTTTGAGCCCACCTGCTCTGAGCACTGCCCTTGCACTGCCCTTGGCCCTCAGGAACTTCTGCTGAGCCGTGGAGAGAGCACTGGACTGTGAGTCCACACCTGGATTCTGGTTCAGAACATGCTGTTCATTAGCCCAGATGGCTCATTGCACACCCTTGGCGAGGAGCATCCTCTTAAAGGCTCGTGTCCTTCATCCACCAAAGGGGCTCTCACCTACCACCCAGCCCACCTTGAGGGCCAGCTTTAATGCCAGCGGAGACCGCCGAGCAACCAAGATACTTAGCACAGAGAAGGAAGTCCCAGCTCGCTGAATGCTTCCCATGTGCCACACACCCACAGACCCAGAAGCTGAGACCAGAGAGGGGATATCACTCCACACAAGTTAAATCCCATAGCCAGGAGGTGGGGAGGCCTGGATTCAAAGCCAGGGCCCTGCTTCTCCCTTTCCCCTCTCTCTGTCCTTATCAAGTGAGCTCCAGAGAGCATCCATTTGCTGCCACACAAAGCCCACAGGCACTGGCTAATTGTTGTATGGGCCACTTTTTGCCAAAGGGAAGAAACAGGAGGTTGGATGAATGGTTTCCTGATGGCTCCTGAGGGATGGCCCAGGCCGGGAGCCTCGGTTAACGGCAAACCAACCATGATGTCGAATCACCCACGGTTTTCTGCCTGCCAGGTGGAGCCAGCCCCCAAGCGTCCTCCCGCTGCCTACCCAAGGGACCATTCTGGGACAGCAAGTCTGAGAGACAGAAGGGAGGCGGAGATGCTGTGCAGAGCGGGGGAGATCCGCAGTCCCTCTTCCCCCAGAAGATGCAGCTCCTAAGACCCAACAGCCAGCTGGGGCTGACCTCTGCAAAGAAGTCACTTGATAATGAACCAAGCAAGCCAGGAGCTACCTTGCCTGTCCATGGGAGGTGGCCCAGAGTCAGGCCATTATTGGCACTGCCACCTCGAGGGAGCCCCCAGACAGCTCTAGACCATCCTTTCCCCCTCCTCCCCTCCCCTCCTCCTCCCTCCTCCGAGGCTTAGGCAGGTTCCATAACTTGGCCAAGGTCACAACTCACTGATAAAAGGCTAAGCTGAAATCCAAATCAGAACTGGCTGATGGCAAAACTCCCGTGTCCTTTCCCCTCCACATCCTGGGGGAAGGCAAGCCTCTGACTTCCAGGCTGTCCAGGGCATAGCTGATGACAGGGGAGTCCCCAGCTCCCCTCCACAACCCCCTAGGCAGCCAGCCCCTTGGGATAAAGGCCACGGCAGAGGCCAACAGGACCGCGAAGGGGGTGGGGGAGAGGCATGGTGGGAGAGCTCTGCAGGAGATCAGGGGGCCCGAGGGGGCCTGAGGCGACTTCAGGAAGAACAGGATATGATCCTCCCCACAAAGGAGGAGGCTCAGGGCAGCCCCGAGGGTGATGCCGGGCGTGTGTGATGTAGGTGCTGAAGGCTCAAACAAACCAGAAGCCATGAGCACACTGGGACCCCACGGTGATCTGAGGGCCTGGGGCCCCGTCAGCCTGAGACCATCCACACGTGCTCAGTGACCTTTCATGGGGCCACCAGGTCTGAAGGCTGTAGCACGGGCTTGGCCCCTGGGATAAATACACCTTTGGTCTTTGTCCCCAGTCACTGGCACACGACTCCTAAGACCCTTGGCATCTCTGAAGGGAGAAGGGTCTTTTGCACACTAATGAATGGCTGGGGTTTGGTTGGGGTGGGGGTGGGGGGGGTTCTCC
This sequence comes from Mustela putorius furo, assembly GCF_011764305.1. NCBI lineage: Eukaryota > Metazoa > Chordata > Mammalia > Carnivora > Mustelidae > Mustela > Mustela putorius. The sequence continues at coordinate 758,090 of NW_025421422.1, read as the reverse complement.
ATAGCTTCAGGACAAGAGCTGGTCATCAGGAAGACCAAGGCATGATTAGAAATTTAGAACTTTAAGCCTTGACCCTGGACCTCCGAGGAGGGGAGAGGGGCTAGAGGCTGAGTAATCAATCATCAGTAGCCAAAGACTTCATCAATCATGCCTAAATAATAAAACCGCCGTAAAACCCCTAAACTAACACATTGAGGAGCTGGGGGTGGGGGAAAGCGTGTAGGGGAGGGGAGCCCCTCCCCCATGCCTTGCCCATTTGGCTGTTCCTGCTTTGTATCCTTTATAATAAAGAGATACGTGTAAGTAAAGGGCCTTCCAGGGCTCTGTGAGCTTCTCTGGCAAATTATCAAATCTGAGGGGGTGGTGGGAGGTCCCCAACTTTATAGCAGGTCGGTCAGAAGTACAGGTGGCCCAAATATATGGTCCGGGTCTGAGGTCAGGCAGGCCTATGGGACTAAGCCCTTAACCTATGGGGTCTGCACAGACTCCAGCATCTGCATTGAATTCGATTGAATCGTAGGACACCCCATTGATGTCTGGAGAATCAGAGTATCAGCTGGCCTAAGGAAAACCCCACACATTTGGTGTCAGAAGCAATTCAGAGAGTCTTGCTGAGAAAGTGACCCCACCAGCCCTCTGGGAGCCTGTGAGGACAGAGACAGCAGTGCACGGGGCAAGAGAGGCAGGACATGTGGTCCCCGAGTTTGGGCCCAGAGCTTGGACAGACCTGGGTCCAAATGCCACCTCTGACTTTAGTGGTGTACACTGGGGGATCGGGACAAAGCTCTAGCCAGCCTCAGTTTCCCCATCTGTAAGATGGGTATCGTAATGGACCTCTCTCTTCCCAGGCTGTTATTCTAAGGTGGCAGTGACCCTGTCTAGAAGCTCTCAGCCCAGAGCCTAGAAAAAACAAATCGGTTCTGCATTAGCAGATGACCCTCACAGCCCATTGCAAAGGTGAGGGAGGCAGAGGGAGATTTGCAGGAGACCGGCCGGCTGAGCCTCCAAGCCTTGCCCTGGAACATACTCACTGTGCAATGTCTCTTTCTCTGAGAAAAAAGAGTTCTTCTCTGAGAAAAACTCTTTGTCTGAGTCTCTGTTCTTTACTCCATCAGAGGGAGAGGCATGACGATGAACACTTCTAGGCCCACACTTCACGAGCCAAGTCCTGTGCCCCACACTTTTGGGCACCAACTCAATCCTGACAATGAGCCCGTGAGCCGGGGGCCGCTATTGACTCCATTTTACAGAGCGAAAACTGAGGCTTGGGGAGCACCCAGCAGGCTGATTCTGACTCCTGCCAGCGGCGCTGTTGGTCCTCACCAGATTTCCGCATGAATAGGGTCTAATCAAGAGGCACGATCGAGGTAGCCGTGCTTCTGAAACGGCCAAACACTAAACTGATATTCGTGGTGGCTGTTGTCATTGCCCTAACAGTTCAAAAACCCCAAGTCCGGTTATGAGCCCTAAAATGTCCCCACAGGGACTGATACCGGTTTTTAAAAAATAAGATCAGGGCTCTCAAAATAAGGAAGCCAGGCGCCCTGGGAGGAGATCATCATTTTAGTGGAAAAAAAAAAAAAAAAACCCTGATTAATGGAAATGATTCTTAATATATTTCAAAATGATCTGTTATGACACAAAGCAAAGACTTTGAAATTCTTAATAGCTGATTTTAGAGCAACCTATTATGAAATCTTCCAGAACAGAATATATAGTAAGTAAATCATCGGGCAGCCCTCCCAGGCAGACTGATGGCAGCTCCTCTTAAAATAATTTATAAGGTGGGGAGGGGTGGGGGGAGGCTGGAAGAAATTATTGCCATAATCATGTATTAATAAAATATTTATATGTGTGACTTTCCCTTTTTATCGTTACAGGCAGCTCCAGGTATGGGCCAGGTCCCTGAGCCCACATCAGAGGGGGCGTCCCACATGCCCCAAGGGGAGAAACCCTATGGACAAATTCCTCTTGTGACCAGTCAGTGGGCCAGGGGACTCTGTTAGCCTCTGCTTTGTGGCATTGGAGATTGACAGGGGAAACCGGAAGGCGGGTCCCACCCATCTGCAGGCCTTGCCAAGTGCTGGGGTGGGGGAGGGGGGTATTCTGTGTCAGCTCAGTGCATCAAAAAGGCAACCCACTGGGCCACCTGAGGAGAGCCACCTACACTGGCATGAATAACAAAATCCTAGACTCATCTTCTACGGAAGGATAGCCTTGAACCAGCCGCTACTGATGACCAAGCCAGCATCCCTTGCCTGGTCCATCCCAGAGCTGCCATCCTGTAGATGTCCCTGGTCTGGCACTGTGGATCCTTCTCCATGCCTCTCTGCTGTTTCTGTCTACAGGCACGCACTCAGCTCGAGCGTGGGACAGATAGGAAGTGCGGGTGTTAATGTCTCCAAGAAGAAATCTTCAACCAGAGAAGCAAGAAGTGGTGGGTAAATATCCCGGCTCCCTTGTCTCCTGGGTAATGCAACTGGGAACCATGTTTCTCAGAGTCACCCCGAGGTCCCCAGTGGAACTGGGTTCTGACTACCCAAGGGTGATGCACTCACTAAAGTATCTCCTGCCTTCCCTTCCCTGACTCCCTCCCGTACTGCTGATACCCTCCCAGAAGGACATGTGCACCCACATCTTTGTCTCGGGGTCTGCTTAAGAGGACCCAGTCCAGGTCAGCCTCCTCTCCCATATTCCATTTGATCTTCCCACCAGCTGCATTCTGTGCGCATTGAAAGAGGGTTCCACCGAAGCTCAGACTATTCTGATATTCAGTCCCAGTTCATTGCACCAAGAGCCTCAGCTTTCCCTTCTGTAAAATAGGATTGCTTCCTTCAACTCATCCCAAGCCCACGGATGTCCCGACTCTGAACCTTCAGGGCTTTCCTGCTCTGATCTCTGCATTCCCACCCTCTACTCAGTCAATGCACAAAGCTAGCTGATGGTCCCGGTTAGAAAGCCTCATGTCTGCTAATAAGATGATAAATTCACAAGAAGGCACCCCTTTGTCACAGCCCCTCATATCCCTCCCTCTGCTGGGTCTGGGCACAAAGTGGATGTTGGCCCTTTTTGGGGATGGGGATGTGTTATGAGCTGAATTATGTCCTCCCCAAATCCATATGTTAAAATACTAAGGCCTAGGACTTCAAATTGTGACTGTATTCATTGATTGAGGCTTTAACATGATAATTAAGGTAAAATGAGGTCCCTGGCGTGAGCCCTAATCCAATGCGACCGGTGTCCTAATCAGAAGAGGAGATCGGGGCAGAGGTGCCAACGCGAGTGGAGGGCCAGTCACTGCGGGGGGGTGACCTCTGCAGCTCAGGACAGAGGCCTCAGGAGAAACCAACCTGCTGGCAGCTTGACCTGGAACTTCCAGCCCCAGGACTGTCAGAAAACAAATTCGCCAGATTAAGAACCTCGAATCTGGCTCAATGGCAGAATGTCACATCTGATAAAACTATGACCAGAGACAGAGGTGACTTGATTAAGGCCACACATCAAGTCAGAGGTAGGGCCAGATTCCTAATATCCTCTCTCTGCCATGGTTGGGTCCAAGGGAGATGGGCACTTTGGAGGCATGAAGCTCCCCAGTAGCTGTGATCTTCCATGGGGTGGTGTAGGATAGGGATTGGCCAGCTTCTTCTGTAAAGGGCTATATAATAGTAATTATCTGAGCTTTGCAGGCAACACCATCCTTCTCTCAAATCCTCAACTTTTCCATTGTGGCAAGAACATAGCCATAGACATGTAGATGAAGGGGTATGACCGTGTTCTGATGAAACTTTAATTTATGGATCCTATAATCTGAATAACATAAAATTTTCACACATTCCCAACTATTACAGATAGAAAGATAGGTAAATAGATAGATACTCATCTAATTGAAATAACTACTTTTAGATTATGGCTGTCCAAAAGCAGACAGTGGACTAGATTTAGCCCCATAAGCCATAGTTGGCCGACCCTTCCTGGAGACAAAGCCAATTATAGGGGTAGAGATTTTACTAGATCATTAAGAGCTCTGCAGGGAAAGAAAGGCAGCTCAGGTTGGAGATGCAGCCATGTTCTCACACCATGGTGTGTCTGACTCACATTGGTCTTGGTGACAAGGGAGCTGAGAGTGAGACACTAGAGTCCCATGAGCAAAATCGTAGTGATGCCCCAGCACCCAATGTGTTGAGCGTGGCCCACAACTCATTTTTGGAAAGGCAGGTGGCATTTGATTTTTCACCTTTGCGTCAAGCATGTATGTCCCTGGTTTGGGCCACTGGGATGATCCCTACCTTACTTATTTCTGACTCAGCTTAACTTCTAGAAATTTCCAAAATCAAATCGGTGGACCAGTATATGCAGCTCACATGTATGAGAATCAAAAGAATGAAGCCCAAGTCTCAGGAGGGTGGGGATGGCTAGAATGATGTGCCAGCCTATTCCAGAAGTCTGTTGCCCACAGACAAATGACCCAGAATGTCAGCCAGAGTCAGCACCCAGCCCCAGAGGACAGACCTCAATTCACATGCTTTCATTCAACAAGTAAATCCCAACTCTGGGCCCCAGGGAAGTCACTCCCTACTAGAAAGAGCTAGACAAAAACACAATCACAATACAAGTCACCATGACTCTCATGAAGGCAAGAACAACACTGCTCTTGATCCTCACTGTCTCCCCAGGACCCTTTACAGTGCTGAAAGACACCAGATAAATTGGTAAGGGAAGTGAGGAGCCTTGAATGCCAGGTCAAGGAATTTTACCTGAGTTAGCAGGCAAGGGAGAGCCTCGGGAGGATTCTAAACAGGGGAATGGAAAATAGGCCTATGTTTTTTAGAAAAGAACCCAAAGATCACAATGAAGATAGACTGAGGGAGGAAAGTAGACATTAACAATGAGACTACTGCAACTGTCCAAGCAAAAGAAGAAGAAGAAGAAAAAAAGACTGGCAAAGAGTAAGAATAGAGAAACAAGGACAGAAATGCTGTCACAGAGATCCTCTACAGGGCAAGGTGAATAATGGTCTGCTAGGGAGGGGTGAGGGCAAGAGGAAAGACCTGAACAACTTGGAAAACCAAGCTGAAGTAGGGATGATCAGTAAACAGATGATTCAGGGCAGGGAGCAGACTCAGGAGGAGAAGGATGGCTGGGTGAGCTTCAGCACATAAGGTGGAGAAGCATCTCCAAAATGTCTAGGTAGAAACACAGCACCCTTCTTGCTTAGACTCAGCTATCTCTCAGGTGTTCTAGAGTTTCTTTGCTCAATGCAGTGGCCGCTAGTTACATATGACTATTTAAATTCATGTTAATGAAAATGTAATGCGATGAAACATTCCAGCCCTCAGTTGCATTAGCTGCATGTCAGGGGCTCAATAGCCACAGGCAGCTCAGGGTTGGTTCTGGACTGCACAGCTGGAGAACATCTCCATCACCACAGAAAGTTCTAGAAAGAACAATGCTGGTCTACGAGGTTTCCTTGGAAAACCTAGCCCCATTTCCATCTCACCGTGCCTGGTCCCACAGTCTCCCAGAGTACAGTCCTAGAGACACAAAGATGACAGATGGGTCCTGTCCCACCTCATGGAGTGAAGGGCCTTGTCAGGCGCCTGCCAACACAGACAGCTGGCGGCGCAGGTGAGCTCGGCAGGAAGCACGTACCTTTGCAGGCCCCCGCTGCGCCGAGGTGGTAGATGGCTGCCAACACCCGCCAAATGGCTCGCTGCTCACCCTCCGAGATGTCCAGCGTCTCCATGGAGCAGCGGAGCTGGGCAAAGGCAGCCTCCGCCTTCTGCTTGTCTTCAGGCTGAGGAAGGAAGGGAGAGAGGAAGAGGCCATGAGGGTAGAGAAAAGGCGAAGCTCCAACTCAGGGCTCGCAGTTGGGGGAACATGTGATTGCTTTATTAGCACAGTAAATCACCCACAATTAGGCTGTGCCAAAATGACACTCAGGGCTCCGAATGCAGAGAAAGTTCTAGAAATTGCTTCTATCTGACTTTGGAGTGCACTGTCATTTTTATTCATCCATGTGTTCGTTCGGGAGATGTTTTGTTGTTTGGGGTTCTGCTTGGTACTGGGCTCTGAGGATGCAAAGCCGAAGAGAGCCCAGGACTTGACTTGGAAGGCTTCTCAAGGGAGCAGTGAAAGGAGACCTAACTGGGGTCCGGGCAGCGATGGAATCTCTGAGGCAGGAAGGCGCTGATGAATCCCACCCAAAAGCGTCATAGAGATAGTCACAGAAGGCAAAACAAACCTGAGATTGAATTTGGAAGGTGACTAGGCATCACTGACCAATTTAATGCAATAAGTCCCGACAAGCAGAGGGAATGACAGGACCGAAGGAGATCTGAGGACACAACATGGGAGCCTCTGAGTGCGGGCACAGAAGGAGGTATTTTTGGAGGTGGGACTGACAGAGAAGAGAGAGAGCTCGAGAAGCTGGTAGGTGCCAGTTGGGAAGTTCTCACCCATGACATTAAGGGCATGGGCTTTAAATTCCAGCCCCAACTGGCCCCCATCTGCACTCCCGCACCTGTGGCAGACATCAGTAATCGATCAAGAGCCCGCAGCAAGCCCGTGGGTCCCCGATTCTTCTCAGGACACCACTCCTTGCAGCCGACACCAACAGATCTGTCTCAGCAACTGAAGTGGAAACCGTTTGCTATCCCCAGTACAAGTGATGGGAAACTGCCCAAGATTTTTAAGCAGGAGGAAAGAGAAAGTGACATGATCAGATGTTTATGGGTTGTAGGGTGTTGTTTTTTTCTTTTTCAGATTTATGATCCCAATTATGTTTGATTGAATATTAAAATTAGTCTGAAACTCCTGCACACACCATCTGGCCAAGGAGACTCAGCCCAGAAACCTGCTGGGCTGTGAGGAAGTGAGCTGGGGACAAGAATTCTTTTGTCACTAATCCACCCGCAGATAATGAGGAACTGATTTGCACTTGGTCCTCTTACAGAGTGTGGGCGAGGAACGGTCGGCTGTTAAAGCTGGCAGGTCCTTGAAGTTTGTGTAATCCAATGCCCAGAGAGGGGAGAACACTGGCCCAAGGTCACACAGCAAATGAGTATCAGAAGATGCAGAGCTAGAATCAGGCTTGTCTGATTTTCAGTCCAGGCCGCTTGTCTCCTCCATTCAAGCCACTTCTAACTAGGAAAGAAGTCTTGCAAAGATCCGCAACCAATTGGGACGGCATCAAAGCATGCAGTGACATTGAGAGATTCGCTGTGAAAATATTTCAATTAATAGCAAAAGCATGTTCCACTGATCCATCATATTTCTGGGACACCACAGGACCACAAAATCCCTAGCAACCAGGAGCTCAACCTAGCAACCACAGCTGCTCCACTGCAGCAAACGGAGGGAAGGAAGGCATCTTACCAACATGTTCTCGGTTATTTATGAGATTTCAAAGCAGCAGCGAAAGGACACCAAAAGGACAGTGGCAATACATTTATTATGGCTCCCACTGTCAGCTCTGAGCATTTGACTTTAAATTACAGGTGGACTCCATCATCCGCCACTTAGCTCATGTAAAGAGAAGGAGAAACTTTCCCTAAAGCTTAATCTGTTTCTTTTCCTCTCCCTCCCCTCCCACCCCCCACCTACTCCCTATGGTTCTGTTGCAATAGAAAATACAGAGAGACAAATGTATCTGTTTCTGATCCAAACAATTAGGATCGGGAAGATGTTTCCAGTGCCTTGAATTTCCAGGGAACCAAACACGCTGCTGGGATGTAAGCCCTCCTTGCATCCTTGCATCCCAGTCATGCACGGAGAGATCAGTGAAGCTAGTGCAGTAAGTCAAGCCACAGCCCAAGCGTCTGCTCACAGGAGAAGGAGTAAACAAAGGGCCGTGTGGCCAGGGCACAATGTTGGAGAATCACTTGGCAGCAAACAAGAACGAGCTGCCCGTGGGTGTGACCGCAATCCCGAATCCCACGGACCCGGGTTGAGCCAGAGAAGCCAGATACCAAAGGCTCTGTACCCTGGGACTCCCATCTCTGCAATGTTCAAGCATGGGCCAAACTAGCCTTCGGTAAGACAAGTCAGGTTGATGACTCTAGAATGAGAGGGACACACCTGCGGGCAAAGATACTTGAGGGAGTCTTTGTCAGAATGAGGCACGTTCTAGGTGTTGATCTGGGGTGTGGCTGCAGGTGTGGATAAGAATATAATCATCACTGAGTTGGAGACTAAAAATTAGTGTGTTGTATACGCTTTATGTCTCATCTCAATTAAAAAAAAAAAAATTAGGGCACCTGGGTGGCTCAGTCTGTTTAGCTCAGGTCATGATCCCGGAGTCCTGGGATCTAGCCCCGCGTTGGGCTCTCTGCTTAGCAGGGAGACTGCTTCTCCCTCTCCCTCTGTGTGCCACTCCCCCTGCTTGTGCTCACTCTCTCTCAAAAAAATAAATAAATAAAAGTGAAATAAAATAATGAAAAAAGAGAAAAGCCAACTCACACCATGCCCAGAGTTTATCTGAGGTAATCAAAGACTCAAGGTCAACCAAAGACTGCAGGTAATTTAGTGAGGGGAAAAAAAAAAATCCAGAATGCTCTCTCTACATTAGACTGGGCTGTGCTTAGAGCACCCAAGAGAATCCTACAATGCAGAGAGAGGCCAGGTTTGGATTCGGAGGCAGACAAAGACAGATATTCCCCCAGACTCTCTGCTCCCCAACATGGTGACTTTGTCCAGATCTCCTGCCCTCGTCCTGGGGCTCAGTTTCCACCCCTGTAGAATGGAAATCGTAGCCCACCCTCCTCCCAGAGCCACTGTGAGGAGTAAATGAGTCATGTGTAAAAGCATACAGCATAGTGTCTGGCACAGAGTGGTGCCTAATAAATGCTGGCCCCCGTGCACCACGGAGTATTTCCCACTGTACCTTTACCCAAGCTGTTCTGCTTTCCCAGACACCCTTCCCCCCTGCTGCCCAAGGGCAGGTCCAGCATTCCATGGAAGGTGAACCAGGCATGGCCCTGCCCTCAAGAGGCTCCCCTACGAGGGGAACAGATGTGCAAACTGAATGACAGCTGGAATGAGGGCAGGGGTGGGGGGAGGGGGCTGGGAGCCTCTGGGAAGGGTCAGAGGCTTCCTGGAAGTAGTGGCGCATGAAGCAGACAGAATGTGCTGGGGCGGGGGGAGGGGTGCGCGGGGAAAGGAAGTGTCTCCAAGCAGAAGGACACCCGGGAGTGTGTGCATTGATCGAGTTGGCCTGTCTTGCTGTGCGAAGGGCAGTGGAGAGCCTCGGGTGCATCTGGGAGCTGCTCTCTGATGGAGCCCAGGGCTACTGGAAGCCTCCCCAGCCGCCGAGGGGAAGCTGGTACGGGAGCACTGTCCTCCCTGAAGCTGGCCCTTAGAAGGAAAACACTGAACATGCACTCGATTCTCTTGCAAAAGAAACATCGGTGCCCACAGAGGTGGGTGAACCTCATAGAGAATGTGGGGTGGACAGGACCGGTGATGGCCCGGAGCCTGAATCTCCCCATAGCTGAGCCGTTCTGCCGCATGCTCAATCTGACCCATTCAAACCCACTCTGGGCACCGGGAGCCCATTTAAGGAGGGAGAAGAGGAAACATGGCTTGAGCACCTGCTACACTGTGCTGGGTACTTCTACTCTATAAGGTAGGCGTGGGTCTCTCCGACTGACAGAGGAGAAAGCTGAGGCTCAGAGAGGCCCTTGGAGCCACCCAACTGGGCAGGAGAAAATTCATTACATGCCAGAAACTCTACTGTCCCCACTGCTAGGAGCAGATGGAGGAGCTGGATATGGCTCTACCCATTCCCCAGGTGCAAACACTGAGGATAAATGACCAAAGAAGGCATGGTGGGTCGGATCCCAGAGCATGTGGCCTTCAGCCACAACACAGAATCAAGGTGACAGAGGGGGCCAGGCAATAGTGCCAGATTCGGGGTCAGGTCCAGCCCTGCTCCTGCCACTTCCAAGCTGTGTGCTGGGAGGCAAGTAACTTCACCTCTCTGAGCCTGGTTACTGCTCCTGAAAGACAGATATGATAATAATCCCTTTGCTCAAAAGACCATTGGGAGGATTCAAGAAGGGAGGGCTCTGGGCAGAGCCCCTGGCAAGAGGACACGATCTCCCATCTTCCCATTTGGAGACCATTCCTCCACAGTTGACAACTGAGTCATAAAAATTAAATGTGCCTTGGGCCAAAGCCTGGAAGGTAACAGCCAGAAGCACACTGCTGGGAGGCAAAGATGATTATTATTATCACTGCTGCTGGGCACTTTAAAAAAAATCAGGCTAGGTTGCAGAAAAATAAATTATAGAGAAGAAGAAAATAATATGAAAGCTTTGTGATTTCAAATATGTCCTGGTACCCTGACAGATCTCAGATGAGTTCCATTTAAAAGCTGAAAGTGGCAGGAAGCAAGGGCACAGGGCAGGGACCAGGAGCTGGGAATGACAGTCAGTGAGTGAAGGCGGCCACCTGGGGCAGGAACCAGCCCACAGAGCTCAGTGTTTCTGGCCTAGGCCTTCCTCCAGCTGACAGTCCCCTGAGACTCATTCTGGGTTCTGCAGTCACACTCCACCTTCCTCTTTGTATCAGGTGCTATGAGGACCAGGAATGCTGGCCTCACTGCCCCTGGTTGACCTCACTCAGTGCACCACCAGACCAGCTCATGCTCACCTCCTCCAGGCAGCCCTCCTGGATATGCCTCTACCACTCCCAGCCTGACCTCAGCCGACTCGCACCTCTAATTCAAGCACCTGTCATTCTGGCTTCAAATGACCTGCTACTGTGGCCATTGAGTCCTTTGCGACAGAGACCCAGCTGAGTTATCTCTCTGTTAGTGCCTGGGACACCATGAGATCAATAAATATCCATTGATGAGTCAATGTCAATGAGCTGCTGTTGGTTAGCGTCCCTGAATCAGAGCCACAGACGCTGAGGTAGACTTTACTCACCCACTGCACCAGCCCCACGGTGCTCCTAATCCCGTGTTCAAGGACCCCAGAGGCCAGGTCGGCTGAAGAAGAAGAGCCCCAAATTCTCAAAGTCCTTTCTCCGGGCTTCTCTGTGATTCCCAGCAAACCACCTCTCTCCAACCCAACCAGCTCCCAGGACACAGGCATTGGATCCAAAGAGAGACACAAGATCCCCAAATCCCCAGGAAACGTCTTTGAAGATACAGCGGGATAAATTAAATTGCAATTAATATAGTTCTGCCTATCACGGCCACAAAATTTAAAAAATTGAAAAGACGCGATTTTAGCTAAGTTGTGAGGGGGACTGCTCGTTCATTTATTCACCCAACAAACATTTATTGCTGTGTGCCCAGCTCAGTGCCAGGCCTTGTAAAATACATAAGCAGTGAAGTGAACATAGAAGACCTCCATCTTCTTGGACCTTAGGATGGTGGGGAGACAGACAATAAGCAAACAGGCAGCGTGAAACATGATAAGAGATTGTCATCAATGGGATCACACACACACACACACACACACACACACACATACACATGCACACACGAGCAGTGTGTGTTTGTGTGTGTCTCTCCCTGGACAGGGGCCTGGGAAGCAGGGAATAGTAATACTGGCACAAAGGCCCAGGATGGATGCACAAAGATATTTATCATCTCATTATTATATATATATAGTATATATTTTATATAGAGAGTATATTGATGTATATATATTGTGTACATACACTATATATTTTTTTTAAAGTAATCTCTACACACAACATGGGACTCAAACTCACGATCCCAATATCGAGTCAAAAACCCCACCAACGGAGCCAGACGGGTGCCCCCAAAATAAATGTTACTTTAAAGGTATAAACTAGAGGATAGAGATAAGGTCAACGAGACTAAAACAAGGTGTGGACTGCCAAGGGGCCTGGACTAGGGGCCTCATGGGTCCCTGAAGCCTTGCCCCACCCAACTGGTCCCATGTTGCTATAAAAGGTAAAAGCGAATAATCATCCAAATCATAATATGATAATACAATCTGAGTTTCCAAGTATTTGATGGACCTCCTCTCATTTAATTTGGGAGCAAGGAGGACCTTAAGACAGATTATGTCAGAGCAGAACTGATCTGAGTCCGTGGGACCAGCTAGGAGGAGGGGAAGCCTCGGCCAGGGATGAAGTGAGCTAGAGATTTGCCAGTAGAAATGCAGCACATATAGTTCAATTTGAATCTCTGATAAATGATGGGTTCTGTTTTGTATATTTCCCTGTACTATCTGATAGAGCAGGAATGCTGGCTTCATTGCCCCATCCAACTTCAATCTCTAGCTCACCTCCTCCAGGCAGCCTCCAGGCCTGCCCATGCAAAATTTGGGGCATAATTATACTAAAAAAAATATTCTATGTGTGTCTGAAATTCAAATTTAACTGGTCATCCTGTAGGATTTTTTTTTTTTTTAGTTTTACTGAGTTATAATGGACAGATACAAATTGTGTATTTTTAGATGTACAATGAGATGATTTAGTATAGGTACACATTCTGAAATGACTGCCACAATGAAGTTAGTGAAGACATCCATCACTTCACATAGTTACCATTTTTGTGTGTGGCGAGAACAATTAAGATCCACTCTCCTAGGAAATTCGACGTACGCAATAAACACTGTTATGAACTATAGTCCTCATGCTGTACATTCGGTCAGTTACAAGATGAAGTTCTGGGCATCCTGTATATTTGTGTGCTCAACCTGGCAACTTGGAGAGCTTGTACTTGGCAACTCCCATTCTTGGGGGGTATTTCCTGACCACCACATGCCCTTACTGAGATAGTACTGGGACCACCCAGCCCCAGAAAACTAGCCCAGGCTGGGATCAAAGAACAGTGAGCTTTCAGATTTTATTTTTGTTCTTAGAACACTGAGGAAAGTTTCCCTGGATACCTGCCAGGTAGCAGAGAGAGAACAAAGGAACACCCTACCAGTTTCCCTAAATCAACTGGTCTAAAGAAAACACCCCCCAGAAACACACAAAAAAAGAAATCTACTTCAAAAGCCTGCCTGACACAGATTCCCACTGTGACCCATTCCTGTGTGCAGACTGTTAACAAAAAGTCAGGCTGAGGAGAGCACACAAGGACCAGAAGCTGGAGCTCTTCTCCGCAAAAACAATCCTCTTGCACACTCAAATGGATACATCTGGCCAAAGTTCATGAACACAAATGGGAAAGCCCACTGCCGGGATAGCCTCTCGTCCGGGGCAGTCACAGTCAAGGTCTGGGGTCCTAACAGTTCCCCAATCATGGGGAGATAGGGTCTGGAAGAAAACCATACCATGGATGCCTGTCAGCAAAATGGGGTGTTGGAGGAAGAGTGGATTAGTCCCCAGAATTTAAAGATGGAACAGCTGCATCCTCTTACTCCTACTGCAAAAATCAGCTCCATGTTAGTGGTCCTTGGGGGCGGGGGGTGGTTCCTGGACCAGCACCAGCAGCATCACCCAGGAACCTGGGAAGAATGCAGATTCCAAGGCCCTTCCCCAGACCTGCTGAATCGGTAACTCTGGAGAGTACCCAACAGTGTGTGTGTGCGTGTGTGTGTGTGTGTGTGTGTGTGTATGTGTAGATAGCTTCATTAATGTGTAATTGACAAAAGCTAAACGACTCATCCTTAGAAGGTATAATCTGACAAACTTTGATACATGTTCCCATGAAACTATCACCTTAATAAAGACAATGAACATATCCATCAATCCATCACCTCCCAAAAGTTCCTGTTTATCACCCTTTCTCCCCTCCTCCTGCCCCACGCAGTGCACAGGCAACCACTGCCCTATTTTCTGTCACTGTTGGTCCGTCCACAATTCATAGAGTTTCACATTATCTATCCTCCTCTCTGTGGTGAACTTCTATTCGATCCTCAAAACCCTATCCAATGTCCCTGTAGCTAAGAAGCCTTCTCTGACTGAGACCAAGTAGCTCTTTCAACTATCCTCTGGTGCCCACAGCATCTTGGGCAAGTCTAGCATATTCGTATCTCACACGACTGCACTAATACCCGCATCCCTCTCTCCCAATTGAGTAAAAATTCATGAATGGAGACCATAATCCCAAAGCTTAGCACAGGCCTGGCACCGGAGCTGGTGGTAGGTGTAGTGGGGGGGGGGGGCGGCGACTCAGAAAACAATTGTAAGAAATAAACAAATGAATAAAAGAATAAGCAAACAAGTCAACACCTTGTTTTTATTTTACACAAAAGACTACCATCTCTCCAGGTCTTACTCACAGAGCATGTCTTCCAGGAAGCCGTCCCGGACTGCACCCACCCATGTGAATCACCAGTAATATCTATTAAGTGTACCAGATTGATGGATCTAGGCCAAGTCCTGTGCTCCACATTTTGTGTACATCATTTCTTTTACCCTTACCCCGACCCGATGAGGCAGATACTACTATTCACATTATTTGCCTGAAAAGGAGACAGGTGTTCAGAGAGGTTGGGTCTGAGATCATGTAGCTAATATGGGTCAGAGGCAGGGTTTGAGCCCGGAGCCTGCACGCTTACCTCTCCATATGCCACCTTCTGGCTCCCCTTACGTGTACAAGTCCCAGTTACCCTATAAGCCCAGGCCCCACAAAGGTAGCCCTTGTGTCCCCCACACGACCGGTCCTTGCCAACCGTGTCCCCCACAGGCAAAGGAGAAGAGTCATGCAGGGAACCCCTCCGTCATGCTCCCATCCTGGCCACAGGGACACACACATCCGCACACTCCTCGGAAGGACCTCCTCCTTACCTTGGGCCATATGCCCATGCCGAAGGAGTGACTCTCTGCCATCTGGTGCAGGTACAGCTCCGTCCTGGAAGCAGAGGAGGGACTGGAAGTCAGGGAGGGGCTGCCCACACCAGGGCCCTGGCAGAGCACATAGTCCTCATGGCAGAGGGCTCCCTTGCCATGGTCCGGATGGCCCCAGCGCCTGCGCCAGGCCCTAGTCCCATTTCTGGAATATTCTGCACTCCCTGCCCTTCTGTGGCCCTTCCTAAGTGCCAGGAAGCCCTGGCATGAAGAACATAAACCACATACACCCAGGGGACAAGAAGCTAACGTGCTCTGGGGTCATATCTGAACAGCCAACCTGAATGAGTCCTAGCCGCCTGCAAAGTTCAAAGATGCCATCGCTCACCTGAGATCCAGGTCCAACCCTGCCAGCATCTGGGAGAAAACCTCGAAATTGCCTTCTCCTTCTGGCTGCCGGGCCACACAGCTCTTCTCCAAGAGCATTGTCTGCAACAGGAATGGACACAACGTGGTTGGCCTGCAGGGTACACGAGACGGCGGCCCCGTTGGGGCACCCCTCTGCCCTGATGCACTCTTGGGGGCAACAGCTCACAGCCACACTCTGTCGGACACTTCTGTATAGAACCTGCGCCCTCCTTTTTCCCACTGATTCAGAGCCCGTTTAGGGACTTGACTACTGCTGTAGATTCATTCTGATGAAAGCATCCAAAGGTAATAACAATTAAATGGAGCCACTCTCCAACATATTCGTATTTAACAGAAGCTTACCAACCAGACCCAAGTGGTGATTAACAGGGGAACTGCAGGGCCGGGCCAGAAAAAGGACTTATTTGGCATCGGTGAGTTTTCTTTGAGTCTGGACATTATCCCTGCTCAGCATACAAACCATCCTTCTAATAACCTAATCCTATTTTCTGCTCAAGCAGCATGTTTGAGGTGGGAAGGGGAGCAGCACTGGTGATCGCGGAGATAGGAACAAACAGACCATGTGTTGGTTACACACAGCAGGGCCACAGAAGGCTGGCGAGCGTCTGTTTAATTTCAGCTTATGCTTTTAAGAGCCAGCTAATGAGAGGCTGGGTTACATATTTACCCATGAATATTTCATCCCTGCGACATTCAGAGGTGCAGACGGGCTAGCAATGCTCCGGGGTGCTGAGGGAGGAGAGGGCCATGGCTTGGGGATCCACAACCATTAGGATACATGCCAGGGTCCCAGGTGGAGGCGTGACCTCTGCTGGGTGGAACTGGGACGCCCAGTTCCAGCACCCAGAGCCCTCCACCCCCGTCTGCCCAGAACACCCACCTGGAGCTGAGCGGCCGCAACTCGCCCCGTGGCATTGAAGTCCAGCGACATCACCATGGCGACCCGGGTGGCATTGTAGCTGTGGCCAGTGGACACAGAGCCAAAAGCCCGGAGAACTGTGAAGGTAGCTCGGATCTTCTCCACTGTTGGAGGCATGGGGCAAGGCGTCACTTATGGCCCAGGAGCTGCAACCCCACCTCTCACAGGACTACCTTCCCTGCTGGCAACTGCACTGGTCCAAGCCCATCTGGCCCCAAGCCCCAGCAGGCTCCCCACCACCTCTCCAGCTCAGCACTAAACCACAGACTTTTCACTGCTGCCCGGGCTGTGTACTGCAAGCAGGGTACAGGGGGAGCAAGACTGAGTCAAGGAGGGGAGACTCGCAGGGCCAGGATAGATACAGCCTGATGACAGGGGCTGCCTGGGCATGACGCAGAAGGGCAGAGCATGAACATTCTCAGACCTGCTCTGAGGGAGCTCACAGGGTAGCAACAGCCTTGAAAAGCCCTCCAGTCTCCCCACAACTATTTATTGGGTACCTACTATGTGCTAGGCACTGTGCCAGGCACCTGGGTACAGCCTATCCTGACTCCCACCCCCCAACACATGCACTCACAGCAGAACTACATTTTGAGAAAGCCAAGACTGGTGCCTCTCCCCATTTTATCCCCAGTTCCTAATGTGAGTCAGATGAAGAGCAGGTGATGGATAAAGGTTTGGAACAACTGTAGTGAGACAGCAGCACACACAGTAGTAAGGGGATTTGAATATGGGCTCTGCCTTTGCTAGTTATCTAACTTGGGGCAAGTCAACCTCTCTATGCCTCTGATACCCCATCTGAAGATGGAGATAATCATTGTACCCACATCTCTCCTTAAAGCCTAGCTGAAACATCATTACCTCAAGGAAATCTCCACTTCCCACTCCAAGGAAATCCCCACTTCCCTCTCTTCTGAGCTCCCCCCACTGCCCCACCTCTCTCCTAACAAGCTCTGCCAGCACTGTGTGCAGAACATGCAAGTTTGGAATATATATGAAGTTCGGT
This sequence comes from Mustela putorius furo, assembly GCF_011764305.1. NCBI lineage: Eukaryota > Metazoa > Chordata > Mammalia > Carnivora > Mustelidae > Mustela > Mustela putorius. The sequence goes on along the minus strand of NW_025421422.1, from coordinate 741,015 downwards.
TTCCCTTCTAGTTGTCAAATCCTCATGAGCATAGGCCCTGCCCTTCTGTCTTTACTTATTGGGTTCTCTGTACAGTTGAGCAGGTTGTGCACTGCATAAGGACACCTTTTCTAAGGGGCACATCATTTACATCATATAATCATAGGTTTATGTATTTATTAGGATGATTTCCCAGCACACAGCAGACAGGAGTTTAGTCCTAACAATGTCAGTATATGATGATTTTTCTGCCAATAGCTGTGAATGTCTTGAGGAAGGTTGTCCAATGAACCACAGGTGGCCCTGCCCAGAAGCAAGAACAGCGTCTGCCCATTGATGCTCAGTGAATGCTAGCTGAATGGACATAAGGAGGAGAAACCCAGTGCCCACTCCAACTCTCCCCACCCTCCCCTACAACCCACCCCCAACACGTGTTCCCTGGAGACCACTATACCTGAGACCCTGCCATCCACACCACCTGCCATTGCCACCAGGTGCTCCAGGAGCTGCTCACAGCAGGTGGTCTTCCCAGCACCACTGCGGCCCAGGGCCACGATGCTCTGGTCTCTCCGCTGGCTCAGTAGCACCCAGTATGCCCGCTGCGCCAAGGAGGCCAGATGGGCTGGCAGGCCATCCCGGCGGCCCCTGGGCACCTGCAGGAAGATATCCCAGGCTTCAGTCTTTCCACCCCGGCCAGTGCTGAGGGAGCATTCCAAGACAGTGCCCCACCCCAGCCTTGAGCCCAGATTCATGTCCTGTCATCCTACCCCAGCCTTTTCAGAGGAGTCTTGAATGTAACCAGAAAAGGCCCAGCCTTGGGGTTTAGTCTTGCCCTGCCCCACTGTGAGTCCTTCAGCAGCCTTTGAGCCCACTCTGAGTCTGGATCTTCTCTCTTGCTCCTTGGAGGCTTGTGTCAACTCATTATTGGATAGTACTTGCCCGGAATGAGGCAGCTTGATAAAATGGCAAGATTGATTAATAATGTCTGCCATGGAAACAGAATGAGGCACAGGGTAGCTAGTGCTATGTATGCCATGTATTTGCCATAACAGTTTTAGGTAATACCTTAGATCCTTCACTCCATTCAGCCATCCACTCAGCCATTCATTTACTCTTCATTCAGTTAAAAAATAATTACTGAGTGTCTACTACATGTGAGACACTGTTCCAGGCACTGGGGGTACAGCACTATACAAATCGGGGAAAGGAAAGCCCTACCAACCATGAAAAGATACCATTATATACCTATTAGAATGCCTAAAAAAAAAAGTTTAAAACTGATTTTTAACACCCACTACCAAGTTCTGGAGAAGATACAAAGCTACTGGACTTCTCATACAATGCTAGTAAGAAGGCTAAAATGACACGGTCACTCTGAGAAAGAGTGAGATATACGCTCAGCATCCAACCCGGCAATCCCGTTCTTAAGTATTCACCCTAGAGAAATAACTGTGTGTGTTCACCAAAAGCCTTCAATGGTACCGGCTTTATTGGACATATATTCAAAATCACTGGAAACTAGGAACAACCATTGGCAAAAATTGCCATTTAACGAGGGAAAGAACGTAAGCAGCCATTGCCGTTTGAGCACTGAAAGTCCCCTGTCCCAGAAAACCCCTCTATCCTGGGGAAACCAGGACAGCTGGTCACCCAATGAGTGGCACACACACCATACAAGAACCCGGGCCAGTGGCTGCAGTGACATGGGTGAACATGAAATGCATCCTGGGACGTAGAAGAAGCCAATTCAAAGGTGGCTGGCTGCACTGTTCCAATGACATGACTTTTCAGAAAAGGCCCAACTCTAGGGACAGAAAAAAAAACCCAGATCAGTGGATTCCAAGGGCAGGACCATGGGAATGGAGAGTGACTATACAGGGACCAGAGGACTAGGAACAGCCCCGTAATTGATGGTGCAGTTGGTTAGCGAACTACCCATGTGTGGCTGAAACTTATAGGTCTGTAGGCTGGAAAGACTGAATCAAACCGTATGTAAATTATACGTTAATGAATCTGATTTAAACCAAAACAGCGTTGCCCCATGGAGCTTGCTTTCTGCTGGGAAGAGCCAGATGATAAAGAAAACAAAGAATTAAGCTAGATCTCACAGGAGACGTTGTAAAGCCATGAGCCTGAATAAGATCACCAAGGAAGTGGGTGTTTAAAGAGGAGGAGACAGGGCACCTGGGTGGCTCAGTGGGTTAAACCTCTGCCTTTGGCTCAGGTCATGATCTCAGCGTCCTGGGATAGAGCGCTCCATTGGGCTCTCTGCTCAGCAGGGAGCCTGCTTCCCTTCCTCTCTCACTGTCTGCCTCTCTGTGATCTTTCTCTCTGTGTGTCAAATAAATAAATAAAATCTTTTTAAAAAAATAAATAAATAAAGAGGAGGAGACAAGAGGGGAGGAGACAAGAGGTGTGGGACAGGCACTGGGTCTTGGGGAAGTCAGGGAGACCAGCGAAGGAGGCCGAGGAGGAGGGCCGGCAGGACAGAAGGAAATCCAGGACAGGGGAGACCTGGAGCTCAGGAAGGGAGGGTCTGCAGGAGAAGGGGGTTAGCGAACTACCCATGTGTGGCTATGCCATTTGGCTATGCCAAATGCCCTGGGGAGTAAGGGTGGGGCAGGTAAGGGGAAACCAGAGTCTGGAGCATTTGACAAAGTCTGCTTAGCGTGGCCTTTGGGTGGAAAGCAAGAGGCTGACAGGAGGCAAAGTGGTCAGTGGAAAGGCACCAAAATGGGCAGGGCAGCGGGCCCAGCTGGAGGAGGACATCCAAAGCCTGGCATGACAAGTAGGTGAATATGGGGCCCAGTGACACCCCATCTGCCCTCTCCACTGCCAAGCAGGGCCAGGGGCTCAAATCCCCACATGGTGGCTCTTCCCTTCACCTGGACCTTTGGCCTGGGGCTGAGGGCCGCCCCCAGTCGTCAGCTGGCCTCCCCTCCCCAAGACACCCAGACACAATAATGAGTCCCTGTCCTGACACAAAAAACAGGGCTCAGCAGGATCCCCAGAGCTGGCAAAGGTGGGACACGCCCCCACACTGGCTGGACATGGCCTTCAGGCAGGCCGCAGGCAGAAGGTTCTGGGATCTGAATCCCAATGCTGCCTTCCGCTCTGGAAACGCTGAAGTTCAGGGAACAGGCTATCCCACCTGTCAGTCCCTCAGAGGTTTGTGGGGGGCTAGAAGGACAAAGGGAGGATCCTCCTAATCCAGGCCCCTTTGTACATAAACAGGTGTGCATATGCACACGTGTCTTGCATGTTGGCACATAGGCGTGCTTACGGGCACACACATCCAACAGTGGCAGAAGCCGCAGTTACACAGAGCTGTACCCATCTAAACTACACACCCATGCTCACACCCATGCACCCAGCGCCCCCAGGCACACACTCAACTCCCAGCCATCCCCAGTGAGAGAGCCCTCACCCCCACCCCGCACCGCCCCCACGTCGCCCCAGTCCCCACCCAGCCCATCTTGGGGGTGGCCCCAGGCCCAGGCTCACCACAGGTCACTGCTCCCACCTGGTGGCCATTGGAGGAACCACATGTGACTCAGCCAAAGTGTAGAAGGGAGTTTCAGGTTTGGGTTTGGGAATCTGGACCTTTGAGGGGGTCCCATCCCCATCTCAGAGTTTCAGGGGCCCGGGACATCACCTAAATCCTTACAAGGCATATTCCCAAAGCCTGCACTTTCAGCTTCTCAGCCCAGATTCTGTAAAGAATGCCTCAGTCCAGAACAGTCAGCAAGAATCTGGCTCACTGTAGGGGTCTGTACAAAATCTCCTGGAGGCTTCTAAGGAGCAAGAGGCACCATGCAGCTTCTTGGGAGGCTCGGAGGCCTGAGACTGAACAAGCAGAAGCACAGCCCTCACAGCAAGGGAGGGGAGGGTGCACAGGCCCCAAGACAGCGGGGCTGGGGAGCATGGGAAGGGGTGGTGTGGTGTCCTGGAGAAGAGGGATCTTGAAGGGGGATTCAGAAACACTAGCCTTTTTTTTTTTTTTTAATGGAGTTTAGCATCATTCGAGGGCTATGAGTAGATTGGTTCCTTGGCCCCCCAAGATGTAGCTTTTCATCCCCAGTTAACAGACGAGAGAACAAGGCCGAAGAGAGGTCGTGATCATTCCAAGGCACTCAGGGGGCATTAGCAGCTGTGCTAGAGGCTTGTGCTTTCCCCAATCACGAAGTCCTCGCCACGGCGCCCAAGTAAGACCTCCAAGCAGGTGTCATGCCTGCACTAGATCCAATTTCCATCAGCACGGAAGACTGTCTCCCACCTCTGCTGAAGACCCCCTCCCCCAGAAGCTGGCATCATGCTCAGGGAAAGCCAGAATCCTTACGGCCACGTGGAAGACCTGCTGTGATCAGTACCCGCTGGTCCCGGCCTCCCCACTCTCTCCCCAGCAATCAGCTGCTCTACCCACCATTGTCTTTGTCAGTGGGGGCCTGTCTTCCCCCTCCAGAACGGAAGCACCACAAGGACAGTCTGTCTGTCTTCCTCCCTGCTTTTGCACCCCCATGCCCTGCATCGAGGAGACTCTCCGTCAGTATCTCAATCAACAGCCTGGGGGACCAGGAGGCTATCTGGCTCAGGTGGCCAGGGTGTGGCTGCAGACATCGCCACAAGGGGACGCTGAGAGATTGCATTTTCTGGGACTGTCTGCCCAAAAAAAAACGGGCCATTTCTCCACTTGGCAGGGAGAAAAAAAAAAAAAAAAAAGGAAAAGCAGAATCAATCGGGGCTTCTGGTTCCCGATTTATGTGGGTGTCTGGAACCCTCGAATGTGCAGTATGGGGTTTGAGGCGCAAAAATGCTGACGGCCTGAGTTTCACCCCCAGCTCTCCCCTTTGCGGAACTGGAGGGCTGGCCCCGCAGATCTCGTCTACCAACAGGCAGCAGGTAAAGGTCCTATCTCTTCAGGGGTGCATGAGTATTAGCTGAGATACTCCGAAAAGGTACTTGAAGTAGCACCTGGCCCAGAGCTGATATTAGTTCAATATTTCTGTCATGATTATAGTCTCTAATGTCCCTGTTTGTTTCCAGCCCTGATTCATCCATCATTCCCCTCTCCGGAGGGGGGCTCAGATGGTCCTTGATGCCCACGATGCCCACAATGCCCCAGATCTTCTATCTGGCAGGATGGGACTCACAGACAGGTTTGCAGGGGGCTCCAGCTGCCCCCTGCTCTCCCGAGATGCAGAGGGGACACCACCCCACCCGTCAGGTGCCCTTGCCTCCACCATGTCCCCATGGTCCTGCTTACCTTGCCTGCAGAGGGCGCTGGGGGCCCTGGGGACTGGAGGACGATCAGGTCTGGCCCCTTGAAGGTGTGGGGCAGCTGCGCCCGGTATCGGTGGAGAAGCGTGTTCAGGACACTCGATTCGTTGATACTGACCAGGGAGGCCAGGTCCTCAGCCTGGTCCAGCTCAGGAGGGTTGGCCTGTGAAGCATCACACAAAGTGTCCTGTGGGCCTCCATACTACTGCCATCACCCCTACACACACACACACACACACACACGCATGCACACACACACATGCACACACGCACACACGCATGCTCACATGCACACACGCCCCCAGTGACCCTCTCCCTGGAGAGCTGTTTCCCTCAGACCAGGACAGAAAGTGAGGACTCCAGAAAGAGAGAAACAGAACCATACAAATGAAATAAGGACAACCCTACCATCACTGCCCAGGGAGGGGAGAGGCTCCAAAGAGAGCCAGCAAGATTCTGACAGCCTCCCATGTCTCAAACACCACAAGAAGGGGGTTGTTCCAGAGAAAGCAAGTGTGCGTGCCTGTTGCCCCCTCTCTGGGTTTTGCCAGGGAGTCCTGCAGGTGTTCTGTGAGATTTGGGGATGAAGGCCAGTGGCTAAACAGCCCCATTTCTCTGATAGCCCATCATGCATTGATCCTTTGGATATGCCCAAATTCTTCTGGAAGCAAGGGACAACTGCAGCTTCTCTTTGGGGCAGCCATTCTAAAAGCCTTCCTACTATTCTTTCCAGCTTCAGAGAGTTTTCTGGGCCCAGTGCTCTGGGGTTTGGGTGAAGTCTGGGCTCCTCACAGGTCAGCGGACGCGGGCCCACTACAAACTGTAAATACCAGCAGGAGTAGAGGTCCTGGGGCCGGCAGAGGGCAGAAAAGGAGGAATAATGAATGAGACCCACAAGGAGCTGCTGGAAGAAACATCTTCTTGATTAGTAGGCTGTGAGAGGTGGAAGAGGACGAGGACAGGACACTTTTCCCCCATCATTAGACTCTAAATCTCAAAAAGATTTATGGTGTATTATAAAAATTATACAAAATGTAGTTGGGCTTCTCAACCAAAAGAAAAGTTAATACCCCTAAATAATAGGCCATTGAAACCTAAGCTATAGCTGCACATTTGGCTCTGAGTTCCCTGGCAGCCAGGGTAAAAAGGGAAACATGCATCTGCAATGTCCATAAAACGAAAAGCAAGCACTTTCTTGGATCAAGAAGAACTCCCAGTTCTGACACATATGTCTGTTCTTGTATCCTCGCTAAGAGAATGCTGGGATAGAGCAACGACCCCATGACAATATACTGCCAGGAGAGCAACAGAGGTCGATGATGGTTTTCCTTACCACTCCCTCCAGCGTGTGCAGTCAGATACTGGACCTCTCTTGCAGGGCTGGGGAAAGAAGGTATGGAGCATGCGGGGAGGGGGATGTAGGGCTCACCCTATGAACATGTTCCTCGTCCACCTCGGTGATGGTTTTGTCAGCATCGATGAGAAGTCGTACCCTTCCTGCCGGCAGGTCAGCTGTTCCCTCATCTGGCTTCAGCACAGTTGCTGGTGACAATGCAGAGAGAGAGAGAGAGAGAGAAAGGCTCTAAGCCGAATGGTCAGACCACAGAGCTTATAGAAGGATCAAATTATGACCCTGAACCCTTTGAGGACAGAAGCTGAGTCTGGGTTAATTGGGCTTTCATCATCTGGCTCAGTGCCAGGCTCAGGGTAAGCACCCTGGTACTGAGGTGCACTGACCCATCTTGTATCTACACCTGGGAGGGGAGACAATGCCATACGGGTTGCCACTTCCCCTTCCAGGGTCCATGGCAGACATCACTAATCAATCACTCTGCACAGTTGTGTTCTGACGGGGACGCATGATTGCTTCTCAGTAGAGGGTAGTCACAACGAATTGACAAAAGCAGGCTCGTGAGGTGAAATCTCTTTGGTCATTTGCACTTTTTGCACTTTTTGCACTCTTTGCCTCATTGCCTCAAGGAACCCTAGAGGAGACAATGCTCAGAGCATTAGTGACTTTGTTAAATAATGAATTCCCGAGGGGCAGTTGCCTTTGGAAAGATCAGCTACGTGGGTCAAATGACACTCAACTCTTCCCAGTCCAAAAGCCACAGACTCCTATCCTAGACTCAGTTGCTCCTTGCCCCTCCCTTCCCGCACCCACCCTCCCCACAAACGGATTCAGCAAATATGACTAGCAGTGGAGGGGCATGAAAGGGAAATACTTAGACCCTCCCCTACTTAGGTGCTAACACCCCTGATTACCAAGAGTAAATCCATCCTTCTGAACCAGCCAGACTTTCTCTGCCTCGTACCATCTGTCCTCGGGAGCCTGGGAGCAAAGATCACATAAATCAGACCAAGAGGACACTGCCTGCCCTACCCCCCAACACCGAATCAGCAGAGAACCCTTTACATGGGAGTTTCTCACTGTGTGATCTGGGACCACTGAAATCAGAATTTCCCCAAGGGAGAGCAAGGAGGGGGCTGTTTATTTGCAGGGAAATGCCTTGGCCTACCCCTGGCCTTTTGAATGGAGGCTCTGAGGCAGGGCCTGGGAATCTGCATTTTGAGCACTCTACAATTTGCACAACCCCAAGTTTGAGAAATACCATGTGACACCATGAGTGGACATCTCCCACTCTTGGGACCTCCTTCATGATTCCTCCAGGACAGGAATAGTGGGGGCTTCCAGACCCCAGCATATGGAAGCGTATCAAAGAGGAAGTGTTACGCCCTCTTCTTGAGTGGGCCGTCCCACTCCAATTCCCTGTCCATCTCCTATCCTGCCTTATTCACCCCCAGGAGCAGGTCCTTCCCATCCGTCTATCTCTGGAGGGTCCCTCTTGCCCCGCCCCACTCGCCGGGGCTGCAGTCCCTCACCTGATCCAAGTCTTTGCTCCCCTCCAGCCGGTCTGGCCCCTCTTCACTCTCCTTCTGAGTCTGAGGCCTTTCTGCCTGGCCCTCCAGAGCAGATAGTCTGGGTCCTTCCGGCTCTGTCTCCAGGGTCTTGGCCCCATCATCTGCTCCCACACAGGACTCCCCAGCTTTCTGCTCTCTGCTTTCCGGCTGGCCCTCCTTCCCAGCAGGCACTGGGGTCTCTCTGCCTGCACCCACCTCCTCGGGGGCTGTACGGCCCTTCTCTGTCTTCCCCCCAGCTTTACCTGCCTCTCCAGACTCACCCTGAGGTTGCCCTTTCTTGACTACCTTAGCCTGGGGCTCCGCTGCCTTCCCAGGCACACTCTGAGGCTCCCCCACTTTCTCTACCTGTCCAGGAGCTCCCCCCACCTTCCCTGGCTGCCCCTGCCCTTGGCTCACTTTGTTCTCCTTGCTCTGTGGTTCCTCTGTCTTCTCTGACTTTCTTGGGCGCATACCTTCTTTGTCCTTCTTACTCTGGGAACCGTCCCACTTGCTCCTTCCGCCCAGGGAAACTCCCCACTTTCTCACCTGGATTTGGGCCCCAGCCCCCTTCCCTTCACCCCCTTCCTTGGAGAGATTTCCCTTTGCCATCTTGTTTGGGGGGTTCCCTCCCCCTTTCTCTGCTGTCTCCTGCCTCTCCCCTTCCCATGGCCCCTCTCTCCCCTGGACCTCACCCCCTTTCAGTCCTTTGGTCTGGGGGGCCCCGCCCCCTTTCTTCCCTGAACCTTGTTTAGTTGGTAGCACCTTTCCTGGGTCCCCAACACCCTCAGTCTGAGTCTTCTCAGCCTTTGAGGCTGAGTCCTTAGTGCCAGCCTGGGGACCATGAGGAGTCCCAGGAGTCCCTCCCTTTTTCTCTCCTCCAGGGTCTGTGGCCGGGGGTGCGGTCTTGCAGGTGGGAGCATCAGGGGGCTGGGTCTGCTGCTCCGGCTTGGCTGAGTCCGGGTCCAGCTTGGCCACCATTAGCAGCACGTCACCCCTCCGCACACCTCTCTTGAAGGGCAGGGGTTTTTTGGCCGGTGTCACCCCAGTGCCCGATTCCTGAGGCTTCTCGCCATTGATGCTGGTCATTGGCACGGGGTCTGTGGGGCTGGCCCCCTCGCTCTCCTTGGCCGGAATGTTGGAGTTCTGTGGAGAGCTTGACTGGTTGCCTTGGATAATTTGCTGGTTTCCAAATTTGGTGCCACTGTTGGACCTGCTCTTGGGTTGGCTAGTGGAAATTTCTGGGGTCTAGGAGAGAGAGGCCACAATCACACTTAGCTCCTTGCTGACCTGCAGGATTTGGGCCAAACAAGATAAGCAACCCTACCCTCCCTCAATCCTACCCATGGACTCTCCTCCTTTGGTTGTTAGTCACCCATACCTCCAGTCTGCTCTATGGGGGAGGTGGTGCCCCCAGCATCACTAAAGCCAAGAGGCAATTCACACACGTGCATTTTACAGATGAGCAAAGCGAGGCCTCGACCATACACGGTGGTGGGACCTAGAACCCAGCTCTCCCAACATTCGCTATGGGTTTCTTTCTGCCTCAGGGTGGTTCCAGCCTCTCCCTGTCTCTCCCTGCCGCCTGGCCTTCAGGAAACCAAGTCAGCTCGCTCAGCTTCGTTTCACCTCCCTGCAAACTGGGGGCAGAGTCTGATGGCTCCCTGCAAGGATTACATGAGGACCTTGTGCTGGGTGGGGCACCAGGTCTGCTAGGGTAAGGAGAGGATCCAGTTAGCTACCGCTTAGGACAAGAAAGTTAAATTGGCAAAAGTCAGTCAGGACTCACAGCGTCGCAGACACATGAGCTCCAGCCCCAGGAACGTCTTGGCCCACGGTCCAGACACCTGTTGTAGTCTGAGGCTTGTCTGTTCTGCGTCCTGGCTGAGTCTCTGGCTCAGCCTTGGGGTGACAGTTTGTCCCCATCCTGTGCTCAGCTCTGCTTCTTCGCTTGTGCCCCTTGACACGAGCACGGCCTGAAGCCTTGTGGGACACTTGCCTACCCAGGCCTCTGTGGCCACACTAGCCACCTTGCTCCCTAGATTGGCCCTTCCCGAGGCAGCTTGCCCGAGCAGAGAACACATAGACTCCCGTCCTGGCTCAGCTTCTGTCTGGCCTCATGACCTTGAGCAAGTTGCTTGACCTTGAGGACCTTGCATGACCTTGACCTGAGGTTTCTCAGTCCCTGCCTCTGAGAAGTGGGTGTAATCCCATCTACCCCATTGTGCAGAGGAGCTCAAAGGAGCCCGTGAGCAGCAAAGTGAACCCCATCTCGTAATAAACAGCACACGCTCACGACCTAACCACAGTATCTGGAGGTTGACTTTGGCCCCACTTATGCCCAGCTCAGGCAGGGGTGGGGACAGAACCCATCCTCCCTGTAATGTGCCCCCAGAAGCCTTGGCAGGGATATTTCAACAGTTGCTGTTATTCAGCTGCCGGAGAGCCTCTTGGAGGCAGGGAAGCCATTGTAATTGGACAGGTGTGGGCACGTGGGGGGCCGGACAGGCTCACAACAGCTGAACAGGGGTGGGAGGCAGAGCCAGGCTGGTCACTGGGCCCAAGCCAACTCCAGCCCCCACGGCCACCAGAACGCTAGTGCATTGCAGTATTTTCTCCATCCCAAGGGGGTGCTGGAGAGACATGAGGAGATGCCCTGTCTGTCCGACAGTAATAAACCCAAGCCCACCTGCCTGGTGTCCAACTTCATCATCCTGCCCAGGGTTCCCTGGCTAGGAAGGGAAGGGAGGGAGACAGCACTGGCTACCATCAGGGTTGAACTTGCAAGTCCTTAAAGTACAGGGGCTGTATCTTGTCCTGCAACAGCTTCCATTCCACAGCACTATTCAGAATAATTAGGGGATTTAGCGGACACAGACAAATCAAAAATGATGCCAGCTGCAGCTGAGTACTGAGGTCCCTACTTGTGCCAAGCATTAACCCTCTAATGATTGGCATGTGGCCCTTCCGAGGAACTCAGGGGAGGGGCAGCTGGAGGGCGCTGGGTGGCGCAGCTGGAGTCATGCCTGTTTGCCCCCTGCTATGGAGAGGTTTCCGTATTTTAACAACCAATACACCTATAACCAACAACAGTCACTCAGGATCTTTCCCATGTAAAGTAAGCCAACTCTGGGTCCTTAGCTAACATCAAGCTTCCTCTTTCTGCAAAAGTAGGGGTAAAAAGATCCCCACAATTGCACATCAGCTCATAGCCTTCATTCAGTCTTTAAACAATCATTCGTTGAGCTCCCCTCTAGGCCAAATTTTACAGGAGGGGCTCCATATAGGTCACCATGCCAACCACAATTAAGGCAAACTCAGAGGGTGCTGTGGGAATCGGAGGAAGGAAGGCAATAGCAGAGCTTTCCAGAGATGTACTATTTGAGCTGGGTTTTGAAGGAAGCATAGGAGTTCAGTAGATCAGCTGAAGAAAGGACATTCCTCCAAGGGGGGAGAATAGAAGCGAAGGCAAGATGGTGGCTGACTTAGGAGGCTCATAGGACAGGATGGTGGGGGTTGACTGGCATCCCCTGGCACCCAGTCCCCTTCCCCAGGGTGGGGGGCACTTACCTCTTGTTCTGGAGAGGCGAGTGCTGCCTCTTTCCTCAGCCTTGCTTCCTTGGACTCTTTCTCAGTCTCCCGGACCAGTTGCTTAATGAAGCCCCCTGGGATGACGGAGAAAAGGGGAGGGGGCGAAGACGGTGGAGGGCTCTTGTCCTCCTCCCGAATCTGTGTTTGCAGAAGCAAAGAAGGAAAAAGCTCAGTAAGTGAACCAGTGGGAGCAAGCAGACCTTTGAGAAGTTGGCAGTGGAGCCCAGGAGGGAGCCAAGGGGGACATACATGACCAAGCATGTGTATGAAGCAGATGGGGTTGGGCATGGTTCTGGGATGCCTTGAGACAGCGCATGGAAATGGAACGCATGAGCAGCAGAGGCCCCCTCGTCCTTGTGATTTCTGCCCAGACTGAATTTCCTCATTATGTGAGTTTGGCCCGTCAGTTCCCTTCCTTGGCTTGGAACAGACTCAGGGAGGACCCGGTCTGTAAGGAACTTTTCCGTTGTCGGAAAGGGGGCGGACCCCAGGAAACCAGGCACATTCCCCACCTCAGCTTGCAGTTAAAACACCAGACTGACATCTATGGCACACCAGGAAGGTGGGAGGGTAAGAAATGGTTTATAACCATTCCTGGCCTGGCCTGTGGCTTCTTGAGGGTCCTTATACCAGGACCCAGACAACCAAGGGCTCCCCAGCACTGGCTCTTAAAGCTGGCAGGCTGGATGCTGGCATTTTACACCAGAAACATGGCCTCAGCCCAAGCTGGTTGGAGTTGGCATGTCGCTGAGTCTCCTGTGTGGACTGCAACAGCATGGGGACCGAGACAATGGGACCTGCTCCGGCCAACCGGGCTGTATCTTTAACTGGCATCACTGTGACCGCCCAGGAGGGGGCAAAAAATCTGCAGGGCCCTCTATGGTAGAGCCACACACTAGTTAAAACAAGGTCCTTATTAAGGTCCACCTATGTGGCTGGCAAAAGACTTGGTCTCTGCAGCCTGCCTAATAGGAGGGGCATCCAGAGGAGACAGGAAAGACCAGGAGACAAAGCAGAGGCCAGGGGTTGAGGCTGGTTGATGCAGACCTCTGCCCAGGGAGAGAGAAGCAGGGAGCATGCAAGGCTGGGCTCCCACGGACTCCACGCCTCTCCCTTCAGCAGGAACCGAAAGCCATGTCATTAGACAGAGTGAAGCTCAAGGCACCCTCAGCGGGTGTCAGCCTCTGCTTTCTGCCGGGCTGTTCTTGACGCGGCACCCAGAGCAGTCTGGGAGGGACAAAGGCAATCAGAAGGCAGCCAGAGAGAACTTCTCCACCACCCCACCCCTCAGGCTCCAATGCATCAAATTGTACAGGAGGGTGGGAGGCGCGGAGAGGGAGATGGCAGCATCAGAGAAAGAGACAGCCCTTTGTGGTATCTTGTGAGAAGAGACGAAGGGGAAAAGAATCACGGGAAAGAAGGGCCCGGTTCCAGTTCTCCATGGTAACAGAAGGCAGGGACCACAGAAGCCCATCCCCACGGCAGAAGTCTGGCAGCCAACATCTCTGTCTTCCCCCCGCCGCCCACACAAGCCCAGTGCTCCTGGAAGCCGCCATGATGATCCAGACAGGACAGCCGGTCTACCCTCATTCCCCACCCGCCTACTGAGGAACCGGAAGAGACTGGGCAGTCATGGGAAGAGTTCAAGGAGTTCATGAACTGGGTTGGAGAAGCCATGGCTAACTAGAGCTGGCCAAGGGAAATGGAGGGGGGGGGGTGCCTGGAACATGTCACAGGGTGGGGCTGGATGCCAGATTCCCCACTGACGTGGGAGGGGACAGCCTGGGCCACCCATGCTCTGACTTGTCCTCTGACTTGGCAGTCAGCCCCACGGCTGTAGTCTGAGCCCTGAATATTACTTTCCTTCTGCTCCCACAGGGCGAGGCGTGATGAGATGGCCATGCTGAGGCGATGTCAGGGCTGAGATGGGATGACACGGAGCTCTCGGCCGGACAGCACAAAATGTGGCTTTATGGACACACACACAGCACATGAGACAGATGGAGACACAGGTGAGGGTGGGGGACAGAAGAGAGATACAGGTTAGCTCTTGGACACAGCCCTCCTCCCACCCCCACCAGCGACACGAACCAAGGTCACACAGCTGCGCACAGCCCACTGGGAGGACCCCAGTCACCATGGAGGTTGCCAGCAGCTAAGTGGACAGCGCCCCCAAATCCTTTTCCCCTTGATCCCACCTTTTGACTTGTCATTGAGACATAATATATGTCAGAAAATACAGAAGTATACAGCTCAGCGGCCCTTACCCAAAGACCATATCTATGTAACCAGCATCCTGATAGAGAATAAAAACTATCATTTTATTTGTAAGATCGGGCAGATCTAATCTATGGTGATGAAAGTCAGAGGAGTCTTTAGCTTTGGCCTGGAAAGGGACACAAGAGAATGTCCTGGGGGGATGGAAGTGTTCTTTATCTTGATCTGGGAGGGGCCCCCATGAGTGCATCCCCTGTAAAAATACACCCACCAGTACAATTAATCCCCTGGAAGGCAATCCCATCTCAATTCAAAAATAAACAGAACCGGAGTGCCTGGCTGGCTCAGTCAGTTAAGTGTCCCGACTCCAGGTTTGGATCAAGTCATGATCTCACGGCTCGTGAGATGGAGCCCTACACTATGCTCAGCGAGAGGGCATGTCGTCTACTTGAGATTCTCTCTCTCCCTCTCCTCCGCCCTTCGCTCCCCACTCTACCCTTCACCTCTGCTCAAAGGCACTCTCTCTCTAAAAAAAAAATAAAAAATAAAAAAATAAAAATAAACAAAACATTCCAGTCCCCCTCACCTTGCCTCATGCCCCTTCTTAAGTTACTGTCCCCCAGAGGAGAACCACTGTCCTAACTTTGATACCATAGAATAGTGTGTTTCTCTTTGGTGAGGAAGCAGGTGGTGTCACAATCCGACCATAAGCATTAGGAAAAGACAGGCACCCAAACTATCAATTAGCCCCATGCTTTGGAAGGAAACAATTTAGCATGGTCAGCATCATACCGAGAGCCTTTTTCTTTTCTTTTCTTTTTTTTTTTTTACAAAGGGAGCTCATTTATTGTCAACGTTCCCAATGTATCCCCCAAAATAGAAAAGAACCCCCCAACTCAACCCCCACCCATACACCCCCAGCATCATATTGAGAATCTTGATAAATGTTCATAACTTTTGACTTAGAAAGTCCTCTTCTGGAAAACAAGTTTGAGGAAGGGATCCTAAAGCAGAAACTTTCATCCCTGGGTCCCTCATAACACCCAAACCAGAGACACAACCCAGGCATGCAGTAACTAGAGAAGGCCAAATAAATCCCAGCCCATCTAACTTGAAGGAATATGGCGAATCCATTGAGAAGGGTACATAGGAAACATTTTACAACAGCTCCAGGGAACAGTCATTTCTAAGGTCAGCCGTTAAGATCTGCTCATTCGTAAGCATACAGCATACCAGTCTTTGATGAGCTCACAGAGTTTTGCAGCCGAGACCACAATCCCATTACCCCAAGGAGACCCTTCCAGACCATTTGCAGCCACTATAGCTGTATTCTCCCTTAGTGCCTTAGATATGGGATCTGAGCATCTGCGGTCTTCTTTGTGTCTGGCTTCTCCCACTGTGCAGTTCGTCTTTTTTTTTTTTTTTTTTAAAGATCTTATGTATTTATTTGACAGAGAGAGACAGTGAGAAAGATGTCCCCCCTTCTCATCATCCCAGAGTTTCCAAAGCCCTGTCTGGCCTTCAAGTAGCTGCTTTCAGTGACTTATCTGTACGACGGCTTTGCGCAGAGTTCAAGGTGATCCCACCCACTGCTTATCGTGGAAGCTGGAGAGGCAGAACTTGGGGCCCGGACGGGTTGGGCTGGAGGCAGCTCCCACCAGCTCCTACCATCTTCCGGGAGTCCGCTAAGGCCACTTCTTTCTAACTCCACATTCTGTGATGTCACTTTAACCGCTAAGAAGTTGGCTCTGGAAGGGTTTATGTCCCAGAAACTGGCAAATGAGTCAGATCAGGGCTTTGGTTCCAGGAGCTGCCCATTAAATGTTTACCAGCACAGGACTGACTGAGACCCTCACACACACATACCCCTGTGGGGCCTGGGCAAGAGGAAATCTCAAGATCCAAAGATCCAAGAAGGGACATTTCAGCTCTGATGAGGTCATGAACCAAAGAGGAGACCCTGGGAACATGTCCCAGTGCAAAGAGCCAAGTCTTTGCCTTGAGAAAAAACTCCCCACCATGTGGACTCCCCGGCTCACAGAGACAAAGGAAGCTGGAGAGTGCACATAAGGTGAGATCCCTGGGGATGGAGGGACCCTAGGGAGGCCCCCAAGTGACTCACAGCCAGAGTCCGCTATGCCGCGTGCCTGGGAAGTAGAGCCCAGGTTATGAATAGCCCTGACATGAGGTAGATACTCTGTCCACTGTCCCCTCCCCCTTCCCATCCAGCCCAAGCCTGGCCAGCCCAGTGGCTGCTTCCCAAGGATCACCCTCAGCTTCAAGGCTCCAGGGAGAATCCTGGCTGTCAGTGTGGGCTGTCCTCAGCCCAGGGCTGCTGGCCTGCCCAGAGGTTCCACAGCACAGGGGAACAAGAGGGAGCTCTGCGTGGGGCCATCACTCCCCACGTCCCCTCGGAGGCACCAGGCCAGTCCCAGTGACCCAGGGCCAGGAGCCAATGCCACTGGGGAGGCTTTGTCAAGCTTTAATTTAAGTAAGTGTTCTTATCACCACGTTCCCTTCCAGGCCAAAAACTCACACCTGCCCCATCAGCTGCCGTTTAAAGCGATGAGGAAGCCCCAGACGCTCGGAAACCATGGTATAACGTCTTCAGTCACCCCTTAGGAAGGGGGGAGGCTGGGGAAAGGAAAGGTGATCCCCAAAGTCAGGGACAGCTTGACACAGTTTTTCATGATGCAAGCTAGATCTGAGGGGCCCCAGGAGAACCTCAAGGCTTTCCCTCTCACCCCCTAAATGTCCAGTCCTAACACAGAGGCCAGCCCTCCAGTGACTTCCCCTCTCTCAAAGAACAAACTCCCAAGTCTTTATAGAGGCTCAGGTGGCCCCCACAACCATCTGCCCAAATGCCTCTGCCTCTTGCTCCTCCCCAGCAGTGACATTGACCTCTTGCAGGCACTTCTACACAGGTTCCCACCTCAGGGCCTTTGCACATTCTGTTCCCTCGACTCCAGATGCTTTTCCTTCCACATGGTAAGTCTTTGCTCAGAGTCATCCTGTCACTGATACTGCCTTCATTGCTTAAATGAAGGCATAACTCCCATCCCTCCCACCGCACCCCTACCCTCCCCCAGGATTGCACATCATTTTATCCTGTTCTCCCCCCCCACCCCACCCTGCCACTGCAATTTATGACTAATTACCAGTGTCCATCATGCTATAGATTTTTTGTTGTTGTTTAGTTTCTGATTCACCCTGCAGAACATGGCCCTATGAAGACCAGAATTTCCAACTGTTATGTCCTCTTACGTGGGTCCAGTGCCTAGGACAGTGCCTGGCACATACTTAGTTCTCAGCAAATGTTTTTTGAATGAATGTAGGAACTCAGGAACAGGTAATGATGAGGAGTGTGGCTGAGAAGGGGCAGAGGAGGATTTTGGCAGCAAGACTGTGATGTGGATTTCTGACATCCTCCTGTGCTATCTGTATCCATGGTGGGGGGAGGGGTGGCACAGGGGGCATCCGCATGTTATCATGGCCCAAGTACGTGTCCTGCCACCACCACCACTACCCTGGGGGAACCCAGGAAATTCTCCAAGCCTCATTTTTCTCAGACTTAAAACAGGAGGAGAACACCTATAACTGAGCATGTTCTTAATCACCAGTAATTGCCCTCGATCATATTTTTCATTTTTATTTGACTCCATGGCTCAAGGCTGGCCTGGAGAGCCCAGCCCAGGATAATTCTCCAGCATTGAGGGAGAAGCTACTACATGCCTAGCAATGAGATAGATCGTTACACCCAATTGCCCCCAGTTCCCCCTTCAATTCCTACTGGAACTAGAATTTATTTATTTTAAAAGTCATTATCATTTTCATTCCCACAACAGCACCGTGTGGTTGGCATCCTCCCATAGAGCAAACAGTGACTCAGAGAGGTAAAGGTGCTTGCCCAGGGTCACCCAGCAAAAAGATCAAGCTGAGTCCCTCCCCCTCCCCAAGACGTCCCATGCCTCCCACCCACACTCTGCTCCCATTTCAGCCCCAGGCTGGTGGTAAGAATCAAGGGCCAATCTGGGGCCACTAGGTTGGGGCTTGGAGGTCCCCTAGGTTGGGAATCTACCTAGGTTGGGTAATCCCAGGAAGTTGGTTTAAGAAGGTACCTCCTCAGGTAGCTGGGGGTATGCTCTATTTGGTCAGTATCTGTTGGGTGTTAGTCACAGCACTGGGTCTGTTGTAATTTGAGGAGCAAAGGGGTTCAAGGTCACACAGGAAGGAGTGGGATGACCTTGTTGACTAAACTGCTCCTTCTGCTCAACCCTGAGATCTCAGCCCTTAGACCCTGGAAGGGAGGCAACAAAAGCTAGACCACTGATGACAGGCCCCCATGAAGATCTGCGCACGGCTCTGTGCTGAGAACGTGAGTGGTCATGTCACGACTCCCACAAGGCACCCTGTTCTGAGGTGGGTTCTGTGAATGACCCCATATCAGAGGGAGGGCAAGTGCCTTGCTTCCAGCCAGTAGGGGGGGGCAGGGCGGGGGCAGAGGAAGGTGCCCCAAGCTGGGTATCATCCATTCACCCCTTCAGACCCATCCTCCACCCCTTCTACCTACTGGCTTCCAGGTGGGCCCAAGTTCATGGGAATCACCCAGTGGCAGAGATCAGAGGGCACCTGTGCTCTCGGCTCTCTGCTCTCCCTGCTGGGTGCCCACAGGCTGGCTGCCTCCCTCCCTCGAAGGTGCCCTCCCAAAGTCCCCTCTCCTGTCCTGGCCTGGTGGATCTTCCCCACCCAATCACCTACCCCCAGCCCTCTTCAGTCCAGAAGAAAGCTCCTCCTATTGCTGGTCCAGCATGCTGTGCTCGGGGGAGGTCCACAAAGTTTCCCATAGAGGGCCAGATAGGAAGCTGGTCAAGCACTGAGGTCACAGGCTCTCCCTTGCAACTACTCAGCTCTGCCTTTGCACCCCAGAAGCAGTCCTGGGTGATATATAAAAGAAGGGGTGTGGCCATTTCAATGCAACTTCATTTTTTAAACCAGGCAGAAAGCTGGATTTGGTCCTGGCCAAATCGGGTAGGAGGAGGTCAAAGTTCCAACATTCATACCACAAGCTTTCTGAGGACCCCCACAGGCTCTCTTTCCTCATCCCTTCTTCCAAGGCAGCCAGGTCTGGGGCCATTCCCCGGATGGAAGGGCCCCAAGTCTATGCAGGTTGCTGGGGAAGGAAAGAATGGAGGCTTGGTTCTTCTATTTGGGCTTCCTAACATTCTGCTTCCTTCTTTAGCCTGCTCTGTGCTTCGGGGTGCTGACCACTAGGGTTGTAGACCCCAGGGCTCCCTGGCTCTCTGGCCTCCTGCTGAATTTGGTCAACGGAAGGCTCTGGAAGGAGACCTGCATATGGGAGGGACTAGAGGTAGAGTCTTTATTGCCCTACCTGTCCTGCTTCCTCCATCTCCGGCCCCAGTTTTGGCAAAGGCTATGTTTCTCCATCTACAGCCATAAGCCCCTTGGAGCAGTCCCTCTTCAAGGACAGACTGCCATTAGCCCCCAGGTTCCTCTATTAACCATCTCTGCCTTGCAACCAGCCCAATGCTAGTAACCCACCACTGCTTGTCCCCTGCGTTATTGGTTTCCTTAACCCTGCACACACCTCTTGGAAGAGTTCCTTCATTAAAAAGTCTCTCCACATTACCAGCTGGGTATGCTGTCATTGTGGGACCCTAGCCAATATAGCCAGGGGGCAAGTAGGTTTCAACTCATGCATTAATTCTGACAGATGGTTAGTTGCCTCCTGGGGTGTTATATGGGAAGGACTCTGAGCTTTTATCTGGGCTCAGTGGAAGAGAATGCTCCAATTGATTATTAATGTCTGTCCCAGGCATGGAAGGAGGGAATGAGACACCATTGCTACCTATTTGCCAGATGTTGGCTTAAGGGACAAAGTGACTCTCTTGATTCATGCATGATGCAGCCAAGCTCATCCAGACCTAGAGTTTGATGGTCACAGAGCCACGCAGTAATGAAAAGAGACTTTGCCCAACACAGAGACACCCTCCCCTCATCAGAGCAAGGGAAACCCACATCTAGCAAGTAGCCCATTATCCTAGAAGATGAGAAGAGAGGGTAGGGGAGGTGATGAATTAGAAAAAAGGGAGGTTAGCAGTAGGAAATAGAGAGAGTGAAGAAGAAGGGAGGGAGGGAGGGAAGAGCAAGGGAAGCATTGATGGAGAAGACAGGGAAGCAGGGGGTGGAGAATGCAATGCCCTGCCCACTGTCCACTGTCAGAGAGCCTCAGAGGACCAGCCCTGCTCACAAGGAATCTCCTGGATGGAAAATCAATGAATCCTTGCTTGGTCATACCCAGTGATGGGGAGCTCATTACTAAGTAAGACATTCAGGGTCTGCTCTCATTTTGTTTTTCTTCTTTGAAACCAGAGCTGCAAAGCCCTCAGAGGCCATAGAACCCACCTTCTCTGATCCTGGCACACAACGAGGGTCCTCATTTTCCTGTTCCCTGGGATCTACCACCTTTTCCTCCTACCCACAGAGCTGCCTTATCAGGACAGCCACATGCAGACCCCAGTTCTCTTCTCTGGAGTGGCAGATAAGGTTTTCCATGTGACCCATATGGGGTCTGCCCCCAATTTTCTCATCTGAAGCCTTCAACCATTTCTCAGTTAAGAAATTTCTCACGGCTCCCAGAACCTTCAGAATGCTGGCCACTGTCCCCAGGAAGTTTTCTAGATGGTTCTTTGCAACAGAGTGGACACTTCCATTCACAAAGGCTGACTGGGGTGAACACAGCAGACCTCCTGTCCCTTGATGGGCTCACCTCCTCTTTAGAGGTCTCACAGCTAACCTCAGGCCTCACCTGCCTTCCGTGGACTCCCTTAGGGCTGCAGTCCCACCACCTGTCAAATGAGGGCACCAACCTTTCTTGTCCATTTCACAAGGCAGTGGGATTACTGGATGCTCTGTACACCTGTGAGCCGCGACATTCCCAGCATCCCTATCCCCCACTGCCCCCAGTCTTTCAGGTTCCTGGACCCAACTCCAACTGCAGGGGGCGTTCCCCACACAACACCAAGCTGTTCTCAACACCAGCAGGGTGATTAAGAGTCAACTCCATTCAACTCAATTCTGACACCATCTACTGGAGACAGTTCGACATTCTGCAGGTAAAGGGCTCAGCCCCACAAGAGCACCCTCCACTTCGGACACCAGTCTTGAACCCAAGTTGTCACCTGTGTTTCTGACCATCTCTGGCTATAAATCAGAAGTACCCATGACCCCCATCTTGTTTCTGATACATTTGCCAGAACAGCTCGAACTCAGAGAAATTTTTGCTCCCCAAATCACCCATTTATTATGAAGGGATAGAAGTCAGGATGGAAGAGATACTCAGGGCAGGGGATGGGGAAAGGGTGGGGGGCCCCAGGCCTGATCCAGGGTCACCAATCCCCCCAAATTTCCATATGTTCATCAACCAGGAGTTCTCCGAACACTATTCTTTTGGGATTTTATGGAGACTTTGTTACATAGGTACGATGGATGAAATCATGGGCCATTGGTGATTGAACTCAGTCTCTCACCCCTCTCCTGCCTCAGAGATCAGGGGTAGGTTCCAATCCTCTAATCCCATGGTTGTCTCCATCGGCCATCAGCTCCCATCCTTAGGTGGTTTTCAAAAATCATGGTGTTAGCATTAACAAAAGCCACATTTATCACTCTCAAGACTTAAGGAATTCCAATAGTTTCAGAGCTGTGAGCTCTGAACTATGAAGAAAAACCAAATATTTATAAGAAATATGTTTTGGTCATCTGAATATGGCACCCAGGTCCATTAAATTCTGCAAAAGCTCTGCACCTCAGGGGCTGACAAGCCAGCACCCACCCGCCCCTTTACGCCTTGCCTCAACCCACAAATCAAGCAGTGAGTATTTCTTGGAGACATGAACAGAGAAAAGTCTGGGTCCCTCCAACACATCACCATTCCCCTCTCCATATCTGTGGTTGTCCCACTGACCTAGGCAGGCCCATGCCGTTGCCAGCCACCATATAGCCTGATGAGATGCTGGACCTTACAGACCAGCCTCCTGACCTCATGCAGGGACAGCCAACAATGTCTCTCCTTCATGCCAGCACCAGCTGATCTGCAGTTGGGCACTGCCCAGAGTGTTACATTGAGAATGATCCTGTACTAGCAGAAAGGCATGTGGTGATCAACTAGTAATGCCTGCCATGAGCACAGAAACGGCTAGAGTTGGTAGGTCTGCCAAGTATTTGCCATTTGCCGTCTGGTGTTCTGCTGGCTGCAGTGAAGCAAGAAGCTGGTCACACTTCTGCTGGGGGAGTGGGGGGATCCCATGACTGCTTGTAGGGTCCAGTGCCCCATTGATGGGCTATCTTCCTACCCATACTATGTTGCCCTCTGGAGCTAGGCTGTCAAATAAAGCAGCCCCTAGCCACACATGATTTAAATGACTGAAATAATTGAAAAGTAAATCCAAGGAAAACATCACCTTCCAGGTCACACTGGCCATATTTCAAATGCTCAATAGCCACAGTTGGCTAGCAGCTACCATAGTGGACAGGAAAGGTACAGAATATTTCTATCCTTGCAGAAGCTTTATTGGATCACACTAGATTATATCAGTGGTTTTCAGTAGGTGTGATTGTGCTCATCAGTGGACGTTTGCAATGCCTGAAGACATTTTTGGTTGTCACAGCTAGAGTGTGTGTGTGTGGGGGGGGTGCTAGGGGTATCCACCAGGGAGAGGCCAGGCATGCTTCCAACATCCTACAGGATAGCCTTCCCACCCCGCACCACATACAACGAAGAATCATCCAGACCCAAATGTCAATAGTGGGTTGGTTGAGACACCCTTCTCTAAAAAGTCCTTATCGAGCAAAGAGAAGCATTCAGGGTTTGGAAACAAGGGCAAAATAATCTTGGTTTGAATAATAAATAGCAAAGAATGATAATAGAAAAAAAAAGAGAGAGAGAGCTGACCCACCATTGACAAAAGAGAAGAAATTCCTGGATCCATCACCACTTAGTAGCTCTGTGTCCTTGGGCAGTCACAAAACCTCTCTGATTCTCAATTTCCTCAGAAAAACTGACACTGCAGTAGCCCCTTCCAAAATATTATCAGTGGATCCAGTGAGGTCATGAGTGTGAATGGGCTTTGTTACCTGTCCATGTGAAACAGTATAGCACAATTTACTAGCAAAGCTCCTGTTGTTTATTATAGTAGACTGAAGATACAGTCTCCTGCGGAACAGCAGAGTCCCAGTTTCATTTCATTCTGCACGACATTGGGGGCACTTAAACCTCGAAATCCCACTTCTTGATCTGTAAAATGGAGCTGATAACTCATGCACAAACTCACAGGGATATCCAGCACCAATGAGACATTTAATCCCATTGAGCAGGTGCGTCTCTCTCGCTCTCTCGGCTCAACAGCTAATCCTGTTGCCCTCCATGAAATTGAAACTCAAGTCCCAGCTGGTACCCACGAAACAGCTGAAAATGCATTCAGTCTTTTATGGGCCAAGAAAAATTCCCTTGGGACCCCAGTCCTTGAAATTCCTATTTCCCTGAGCGTGGGTATTGGCCAGGTATTTGGTGAACCCACACTGCAAATTGTGGAGGATCCTTTCTTCATTGCCAGAGACTGTAGTTCTTAAAGGGAATGAAGCATTCGGGAGAGGCTCAGTGCAAAGCAGGGCGGGAAAGGAAAATCTCAGAGCTGGGGGAGTCCTGTCCAGGAGGAGGTGATTCAGATGAAGCTGATGGTGCCCTTGGATTCTTCAGACTGACTGATGGGTCTGGGTGTGTGTGTGTGTGTGTGTGTGTGTGTGAGAGAGAGAGAGAGAGAGAGAGAGAAACAGACAGACAGACAGACAGATATCTGCCTTGATAGTAATACAATGCCCACCATCCTGTGAGCTCTTATCCCAAAGACATTGTTTGGTGAATAAAGGTCATATTTGTTGAATAAAGGTCATATTTGTTGGCCTCTGTTGACTTAAGACATATGATTTAATTCTTTCCTTTGAGGTTTGGATGATACTGAGGGAGAAGGCTTTGGGGGCAGAGGTAATAGGGAAAATAGGGCTATTAGCCCTAAAATGAGGAACCCTAGGCTGGTCCCCAGTGCCAGTCTTGAGGGCAGGGACTGGCTGTTCTAAAGCCACTGCTGACACTGCAAATCTGTGTGTCCTTGAGCAAGTTGCTTCCCCTCTCTGTGCCACAGTCCAGATTGGGTCTGACAGCACCCAGCCCCCCCCCCTCGTCTCAAGCTCTCTTTGTCCCTTTCTCAAACCATTCCATTTCACACAGTTTCACACGGTATAAGGGTATAAGGGTACCACGAAGAGACACGGAAGAACTGTAAACACATGTCATTAAGTGAAAGCAGGCAATCTGTAAAGGCCCCACTGCCGTCTGATTTCAAGTATACGACATTCTGGAAGAAAGCACCACTATAATGAGAGTAAAAAGATCCGTGGTTGCCCGGGGTTGGGAGGGGTGGGGATGAGCAGACAGAGCGTGGAGGACAGGGAAGGCCCTCCGTATGCTATGGCAATGATGGGTCCACTTTGCCATTTGTCCAAACCCCTAGAATGTCTGCCACCAAGAATGAGCCCTGATGTCAACTATGG
The DNA here is from genome assembly GCF_011764305.1 of Mustela putorius furo. Lineage (NCBI taxonomy): Eukaryota > Metazoa > Chordata > Mammalia > Carnivora > Mustelidae > Mustela > Mustela putorius. The sequence goes on along the minus strand of NW_025421422.1, from coordinate 716,430 downwards.
ACTCCGGGTGATGATGGTGTATCCCTGAAGGCTCACCCGTTGGGTCAGTTGTCCCACTTGGGCGTGGAATGTGGAGAGCGGGGAGAGGATATCCATGTGTGGGGACATGGGAAATCTCTGTACCTGTCCCCCAGTTTTGCTGTGGACCTGAAATGGCTCTAGAAAATAAAATTTATTAATGAAAAAAATTAGCAGGAATTATAATCTCATGGCATGTTAACGAACTGGAATTAAAAATGTAAACGTAAAAGAAAACCAAGCAAGGCCATATACCACAGCGACCAACCACCTGCTTAAAAGGCACCACTCACAGGCGCCTGGGCGGCACAGTGGGTGAAGCGTCCTGCTCTTGGTTTCAGCCCAGGTTGTGCGTGATCTCAGGGTCATGAGATAGAGCCCTACGTCGAGCTCTGTACTCAGTGTGGCATCTGCTTGGGATTCCTTCTCCCTCTCCCTTTGGGCCTCCTGCTCATGCCTTCCCTGCCTCCCACTCCATTCTCTAAAATAAATAAACATTTTTTTTTTTTAAAGAGAGAGACAAAATGACCATTCAGACAGTTGTTTCTAACTACCAAGTAAGCCAGGCCCCACTGAAGGGCTATCTCATCGTGGCCCAGTAGAAACAACCAGAGTTCTCGTTCTCTGGCCGCGCCAGGAAGTCTCTTTGCTTTGTGGCCTTCTGTTCTCATCCTGAAATGCCACCAGAAGGGCTCAGTCTTTCTCCCCTGGGTCCCACCGGCCTTCATATATTTTGCAAGAATGAGGACTGGGCAGCCCCCTCTAGGCTTTCTCAGCTCACGCCTGAGGAAAGGCGGGTCTCTGGCTTCAGTGGGCCCCAGAGCCTGCTATGAGGTATGAAATCTGTGGGTTTCTGGGCTCCCGCCCCCAAGATTGTTCCATGGGTCTCAGGAGAGCTGGGGAGTCTGCGCTTTGGAAGGCCCCCAGTGAAGGCTGACTGCCCACACTTGAAGAAATGCTGCCCCAGAGGTTGGGTCCCGGAAGATGGCTCTGTGATAGGGCCACCCAACACCCTCAGGTTTGGAAGGGGACACCAAAGCTGGGGAGTGACTTGTCTGAGGTCACCGACTCAGCAGAGCCCAAGCTGGGTGACTCAAGGTGACCAGGCCTGTGTGCAGGTGGCCCCAAATACTTACTCACTGGAGACAGGCAGCCCCTCAGAAGTCAGGAGACTGCCTTTGCTCTTCCTCCTTCTCTCCCCACCCCCAGGCTCCTCTTTCTGTCATATTCGAGAACTCATTCATAGCCTACTGGACCCAGGTCTTCCCCAAATCCACCCTGGACCTATCATGCAGAGACGGGAGAACACAGCTCGGGTCAGCAGCAAAAACAAGATGCAAAAAACTACCACCATGTTGGACACAGGAAGCTCGCGTGGGCCCCTCTGTTAGCTGGGTTCTTAAAAAGGGTAGGCATCTTCCGGCCGGCCACAAAGAAAAAGGAACAACCCACATTTCCAGACCCTGTGGGATGGGAACCCAGGCCTCTGCCAGCTCAGGGCTAGACTGGACTTTATTCCCCCAGCCTCCTCTAGCAGAAACCCTGCACCGAGGCTCCGAGGCTCTGAGGCCCGGAGGTCCCGGCCCCACAGGGCAAGCCAGATAAAGTAGGTCCTGGGACTGACTGAGGATCAAGTCAGTGCCGCCTGAAACCCAAGCTTTGTCTTCCAACCAGCGCGTCCCTCCCCCACCATGCACATGCTTATTGAAAATAAAAGGCCACCACCACGAAGGCTTGTCCTTGCCAGGGTGGGGAACTTGGCCCCAGGAGAGTCGGCTGCCTGACCATAAACTGACAACCTGTGAAGCAGAAACCACTGGTAGGGGAGGGAAAAATAGGAACTGTGAACGTGGCGGGGTTGAGATTATACCCCGGAGGGTATCCAGGACTCTAAACATAGTTTTTAAAAATGATTAGCAGATGACTGGGGTCCGACAGGCAAGGGGGAGCCTCAGAAGTGTCTGCTCACCCCAGCATTTTGTTCTAAAAAAATCCTGCCACTTAAGACTCTTTGTTTTCTAAGCAGGCCTTACGGGCCGTCGGAGGCTGTCCAGCCAGAGCGGCCCCAAGACGGCAGACCGCAGGTCCCAACACGTGCCACCCTAGTCCCCCAAAAGCACATTCTGGAAAATTATGCCCGTCAGCTCCCAAGGTGCCCCTTGTAAAAACTCGTCCCACTGTACCTTCTCCGTGCAAGGCCACGGGTCACGGGAAACACAGCGGCCTGAGAGCTCTCCCCTGGGGGCAGCGCAGAGACCCCACCAAGCCTGGACAGCGGGGGCGAAGGAGAAATGTCAGGAACACCCTCACACACATCCCCTTCCCTGTCTGCTCCTCCCCGTCCTCCCCACACCCTCCCTCTGCACCAATGTGACGGCAGCAGCTGAGCCGACAAGTCATTTCTAAAATTAGCCGGTGAGCCCCAGGTCTGGCCAGGAGATGACAGCCTGGGGTGGCCGCAGACCAGGCATCGGACAGCATGGACATATTTGGTGGCATGGAGCAGGGGAGGGGACAGCACATTCTCACCCGTCATCCCTGTCCCCAACAGGCTGCATACTCCAGGCTCTGACCCACACTGATAACTGGAGGCCGTGGGGGTTAGGGGGAGGAGGGGAGCATGGCTCTGCCTTCCAGCTGGACTCGGGGGAAAAAAATAACTTGAGCCAGTTCTGGTGTCTCTTGGTAAACAATCAATGCGTGAAAATATGTGTCACCCGCCAGATACCCCTACGGGATTTATACTGACCTCATTCACTATTCCTGACAACCCTGCTCAAGGTAAGGGTTTCCCCACTCTCGTTTGACCCATAGGGCACGGACTGAGGCACAGACATGTCAACTAACTGGCCCAAAGCCGTGGGAAACCGGGATTCGAACCCAGGCAGTGCTGGCTCCAGAGAGCACAATCGTAAATGCTGCGGCAAACAGGACACTAAAAAGTACCGTACCGTGTCTGCTGCCCAGGAGAAAAGTAAGGACGTCGATAGGTTAAGAATATCACATCCACACAGTTAGCAAGGGACTCCGATCTAGATCTTTCTGATTCCTAAAGCCAGGGTCATTCCATGCAAACAAGGCATGCCGCTTCTCTTTAGAAACATTTTAACCAGAAGAACACGTTGTTACTTTTCCATCTCTCCTGCTGATACAGCAAGATACTCTCAAGGTACTTCCTGCCTTCTGGGAACTAAGATTCAGCATTTTATTGGAAGTTCGTGGAAACAGTTTCCTTTGGATAATGAAATGTGAACCCACCTCCTGTCCTGTTAATCTTGTGTATCTTTCCATGGTGCTGGGTCCTATGCGGTGTGGTGGACGCGTAGAAACAACTCCAAGTCTCCGTCAGACTCCATTAGCAACGCTGTTTACGTTGACTTGAAGGGCACTGTGTCCTGAGGGCCCCTGGCATGTCCGCTTATTACCCTGGGAAATGTGGTGCTGAAAAATGCACCCGAAAGACCAAGTATCACTCTGCCCAAGCTGTGATTTAGGGCAGGTCTTGTAAACGTCATTTTGTTCCCCGGCTGAGCATTTGCCTGCTGGTCTCCAGGCTTTGCTCCCCAGGGGGCAGGACAGGATAAAAAAGTGAAGGCCCTTTTACCAAGGCCCCCCACGGAAATTGGCCCCATTTGGCATGGACAGTCCAGGTGGAGGCGGGTCCATGGGGACACGGACTGAGGAACCATGGGCATGTGCACCTGTCCCGGGGTGGTCAATTTCTCCGCTGGAGACCTGGCCTCGTCTTTAGCTGGCCAGTTCTGGATCCACAAAATGGCCAAGCGATGGATTGTAATTTTTTTTTTTTTTAAGATTTTATCTATTTGAGAGAGAGAGAGCATGAACACAAGCAGGGGTAGGGGTAAGGCAGAGGGAAAGGGAGAAGCAGGCTGAGTGGGGAGCCTGGCTTGGGACTCAATCCCAGAATCGTGACCTGAGCCAAATGCAGAGGCTTAAACCATGGAGCCACCCAGGCATCCCTGGCTTGTGATACCTTATTGGGGCAACTTAACTTAAGCCTCCTGATTATCCTTAACTTCTTTTTTGGGTAGGACCCTTGTTGGTGGCCCTTCTCTTTTGTCCCCGGAGATACAACATTCTAGTCATTATCTACAGACAGCCCCGCGACTCAGGGACCCCCAGTGCACCGCACCTCACTGCACACTAGGTGACTGCTTCTGCCTATCTCCTGAGGGCTGAATGCCATACCCTGGCCTCTCCCATTTTAGGCTCCTATCATCCCCACTGTTTTCAGAAAACCATGTGTAGGTTTGTGTGTGTGTGTGTGGTGTGTCCTGATAAACTGGAGAACAGTCCCGTGCATCCGAGTGTCATGGAGCAATCATGAGACTCCCCCCACATGACTGTCGCAGGGCCTGTGTTGTGTGTCATTGTCCCCACAGAGGTGAAAGGGACAGTCTCTCTCTGTCTGTATCCTTAAGTGGCTGGTACACAATTATGCATCCCATAAACACGTATGAAATAAATAACCAAATGTATGGAAACTGGACCAGAGCAAATGTCCCAGGACCTGGCCCCACATCGTGCGTTCTCTAGATGTCTCTCTGTCTGTCTGACGTCTCCTATTCATCCCGGTCACCCAGCACCAGGCCAGGCCCTGAGCAGGGGCTCATGGAATCTCTAGTGGACAAAGCAACTGGTGAACAGAAGACTACAGCCCAGACTGTGGAGGTGGGAGAGATCCCTGTAGAGAGACGCCCGAAGCCCACCTCCTGACCAGAGTCTGGAGCTGGTGTGTCTACACAGAGCTCTGGATGTCAGGGAAGGACACAGTCTTTGGAGCAAGGGAGCAAGGCCCAATCCTAATTTCGAAGAAATGTCCTCACCTCAGGGTTCCCTTCTATGAAATGGGGATCCTGATGCCACTGTCTGGTCCAGTCCTTCACGGCCCATGGTAGGTGCTCAGCGAGTGTTTGCTGAATGACTGAATGACCTAACGTAGATCTGTAAAAGCTTTCCCCAGCTCTGCACTACCTGCAGAGGAGAGCCAACTTTGACCTTCTTAGTGATGCTGGTGTCCTCTCACAGGATGGCCTCGTGGTGTCCTGCTGGCCCCCCAGCATGTTTTCCTCTCCTCGCATTCTCCATGCTCAGGAGAGCCAGGCTCGGTGTGTCCTGGCCACCATTCCACAGCCCAGGAGAGTAGTCCGGAATGCATACACTCTCCCATATCTGGCCTGGTTGACCCCTCTGCTTTTTAGTATCTTTCCCCAAAGCATCCATCAAGCTTAGCCTAGCCACCCAGTCCCACTGTCCAGGATTTACTTTCTCCTTCACTTTTCTCAAACGCTTTGCTGCCCTAAATAAAGAAGTAGACGGAAGCAAGCTCAAAATGGGAAAGTTTATTCAAGGATAGAAGAGGGATTGCAACTCAGGACAAGCAAATGGCAGCAAGCTGCTAGCGAGTAGGGTCTGGGGTTTGGGGTGGGTTCCATGGACAGACATGGAACGTAAAGAAGGGACAGTTCAACGAGGGTCTGTTACAATCAATGACAAAAGGAAGGCTGGCTCTGAAAACTCACCAAGCAGATGGAACTCATCCAGCTACACACACAGAGGTCCATTCAGCCCGCTTGGCGAGACCAACCTGACCTGCATCACCTCGGTTCACGCCTCTGGCAAAATTTCCCACAGTGGACAGGGGACAGCTTCCGACCAACAGCTTATCATCCAAGGAAACTGTAACACAATCAGTCTTCCATAAATCGGGAAAACCAATCTCTTAGCCTTGAAGTTGTAACTTCCCTTGGGCACAGGCATGAGGCTCCTTTTCCCTACTGCACTTCTATCTTAGACTGTGATTTTTTTCCCAGCTCCATGGGACAAAGCAGCCAGTGCATTTCCTTTCACCAGCATACCATCCCCACTCATCTCTGCTGCAAATGTGAATGCTGGGAGCACCCCTCTCTTTGATCTAGGGCTTTCTGTGTTGCACCTATTACTGCCAATTCCTGGCTGTGGCCACGGCCAGCTGGCCAGTGGGTGATCCAGCCTCCCATCACCTCCAGCTAACTCCTATGGCACCTGGGCCCTACAATGCAGGCTGGTTTCCCCAGGGGAAGTGGACTCTGAAATAGAGTGTAACGACAGAACACTATTAAGGAGTTCTCTTGGTATGTGTGTCTATGGAAGGATGGGGAAGGAATCAGGATCGAACAGAGGGAAATGTATAGCTGTGACAAGGGCCCCCAAACAGCCTGCGGCAACCCCACTATGACCTCAACGGCTGGTTTGTTCCTAAATTGGGACCACGATGGCCAGGCATTTGTACTTCTGCGTGGATCAGTCACTGGATGTGGGCACCCTGGCAAGGGTGTGGTGTCAGGCTCAGTAGCTAAGGCACCCTCGAAGGGGATGATGACTGCAGCCCTAGCACAGACAGGAAGTCCTTCAGTGAAGGAGGATCTGGACAGCACAGGACACTGTCCACTGGAGTCTCCCTGGCCAAGGTCCTCCATGACATATTTGGCAAGGTGGAATGACTCAGGACCACATTCAGTGCCGTGGCTGCTGGTGGACACAAGTCTCCCGTGCTCACCCTGCAGTCACTGGCCAAAGCCGTGGGCAAAGTTGACCCTGAGAGGAGTGGGAAGTTCACGGGCATGGAGTTTCACACCCCCATCCCCACTGCACCTCATGGGTCTGATCTGCTGTCTAAAAAAATCTGTTCCATACTTCGACATCAAGGATGAAATGAAGCAGGTGTCAGAAGAAGCCCCAGGGGCCACACAAATAACCAGTCCCCCTCTTGCACTTTTTAAAAGATTTATTTTATTTGAGAGAAAGAGAGAGAGGAAGGGAGATACTGTGAGTGGGCAAGGAGCAGAGGGGGAGAAAGAATCTCAGGCAGACCCCACACTCAGCACTGAGCCTGAGGCAGGGCTTGACCCCACGACCCTAAGATCACGACCTGAGCTGAAATCAAGAGTTGGACATTTAACTGATGAAACCACCCAGGTGCTCCCCTTTGCCCCACCACCCTGGGAATTTTAACACCTGCCCCTCCACCTTCAGGGCTGGCATTACCTCCAATACCCTGGTGTCAAGCTCATGACCCGGCATGAGCCGGCATGTGACAATGAAATTGGCCACAACAGCTGCACAGCAGACCTCACGGTCCACACAGCCTCCCAAGAGTGAAGAGCCCTGGCCACGAACTCTGGCAACAACTTTTCACCTTTACAGAGTCCCTGCCCCAATACTGTCCCCAACACATGGAGAATTTCCCATCGTTTGCACCAGGGGTTCGAAACTGGGGGTGGCCCCTCAAGGGACGTTTGGCAACATCTGGTGACATTTTGGGTTGTTCAGACTGGCTGGTGGGGGTTATGCACTGGCCTCTGGCAGGGAGAGGCTGAGAAGGCTGACCAACATCCCACAGGGCACAGGAGGGCCCCCAAGAGAAGGACAATCCCCAAATGTGCTGAGGCCAACAAACTTCTGTGGAGTTCCCAGCCCAGGTCCCCGGAGAAGGGGAAGCCCTTAGGCTCCTGTCCTCTTGTCCTCGTCCGTCATGCTGCCATGAATGCATGCCGCGTGCGTCAGGGCAGGACTGGGACGTATTGGGACGAAAGCTGGGAATGCAAGGTTGAGAGGGGAGGGTAGCAGTCATCTGTGAGGCAATGTGGAAGAAACCTTGGGATGTGGCAAGCAAGTGCTGCCCATGTTCCTCCCATTTAACCTTCGCTAGAAACCTGGAGGATATCTTGGCTCATCTCAACCAACTCTTGTAAATCAGAGGTGAGAAAATGGCAGAGCAACCAGGCTGCCCAGAGAGGTCGGCTGGGAGCGGGGTGGCCAGCATTTCCAGGCCCGGAGGAGGAACAGGCTTCCAGCAGCTCTGGGGCACGGCTCTCAGTTATGGGGTTCATCAGGCCCCGGGCTCCCCACTGCCTATGGAGCTGCCCACCGGCTCTGGAGCCCGGCCTCCTGTCAACTACTCTGTTAAACGATTTTTGAGTTGGCAAACCCAAGTGCATTCTGGGGAAAAAATAGCTCCGGGAGTCAATCCTGCCTTCCTTCTTTTCTGAACCAGCACCCCATGGGAGATGCTTTGAGCTCTAGGGCAGGTACAAGCTGGCCTGCCCCTGACCTGAGGACCCCCAAGCGGGCAGGTCTGCCCAGGCTGCTGGGGTCCTGGGGCCACCGCCTCCTGGGATTTTAGGTTTAAACTGACATATACCCCGGGGTCTCTCACCTCATCTTCATGGGAGCAGGGATGGACAGTGAGGGATCTGCGCTTCCCAAGGGACTCCAAGGTCACCCTGGAGTATGCTGGGGGTGGGGGGCCAGTATAGTCTAGACTAACTGCGGAGGAGATAGAGGCCCCCTCCCCCAGGTCTTCTTGTGGCCCGACTGTCACAGGCTCTTTCCCCACAACACGTCTTGCAGGAGGCACCAGCCACTGGGTCTCCAACCACCCCCCCCCAACCCCCGGAGACCATGAAGTGGGCTGTGCCCCTAACAATCCAAGCAGTCCGCAGGAATGCAGGTCAGCGATCCCATTCCTCTTTATCCAACCAGCCTCTGCATGGATTGTCCTCAAAGTCAGGAGTCTTTAAAAGGTATCATGTCCTGATGTCTTAGCAGCCTGATAAAGAAATGCAGGTTTTAGTGGGGGCTAAGGGAGGACAGCACACCAAAGTACATATCTTTGTACAGAGCCTTTTTATTGAGATTTCACAGAAGCAATTTATCAACACAGGAAACCAGCATTGCTGTTCCCAAGCAGCCGTGAAAGACGGTGATACCAAAGGACTGCACGAGCTCTGCGCCGGGCGGGAGCCCGCAGGCGTGGGACAGTGTCTCCCGTAGGCTGGGACTTCAAACGTGCACGAGTAAGTGGATACCAAGAGAGGGCTGCACATCTCCACGGGCACAATCAGGGTGAAGAGAGATCACAAAGAATGCTAATATCCCAGGTACAATAGCTAGATTTACAGTATCTAATTCACCGGCTTTGCTTTGTAGAGCCACGCACAGCAGGAAATGGTTTTGTTTCTTTAAGGGCGTGATGCTTGGTCAGGAACAGAGCGAGAATGGGGCCACCCTGACGGCTACACAGCGAGGAAGACAGGCAGAGAGAAATGTCAGCACGTGAGGAGGGACCCCCCCCCCCACACACAACCCTCTCCCAGGAAGTGGTCGTTCTAGTTCACAGAAATCCTAAAGGGTCCATCCGCTCGAAAGTAAGACCGCTGCCAAAGGTTTGATCACGTGAGGGCACTGGCCTTTATGACCCTACCTTCCAAACCATTTGGAAACAGCCGCGTCGGGGGTGGGGTCAGGGAGGTCACATTCAAAGGCGCTGCTCCTAGAGGTGGTGTTTTAAAACCCAGCTGGCCCCCAGTGCCCCGCACTGAGGACCAATCTCTCATTTAGTCCTTGACACATCAGGCTGACAGCCAGCAGCAAGACAGGGTGTGGGGAACGGTGCTCCGTGGGATGCCCTGGGCTCTGGGAGTAGAACGACTGGGAGGGAGGTGGGTCTGCTGCGATGGCTGAGACGGGGCCGCGGCTTTCAAGCCAACATCCAGAGGGAGATGCGTTACTGAGATTCTTTGATACCAAAGCCAGTGTGGAAGCAAGCGTTGGGGGCCTTCCGGAGGTAGATGGAAGCAGTATTTCATGGCATGTGTGCAGTCAGGTATGGCCAGGGAAGTGCACATGCCTCTCGGCACAGAGCCCAGGATGAGCTTTTGTTGCAAACAGCCCATGGTAGTGGGAGGTGGGGAGGGAGATGTTCGCCCCACAGGGCTGTGTACATTATTCCCACTTTATTTCATGGAGCACAGAAAAGGGCTGCTGTTTCTTTAAATAACAAACTATACAAAGAAAAAGGAGCAGAAAGAAGGAATGTCTCTGACAAAAACAAATGTAAGGATTCAATAAATAATATAAAATGCTTTTGTGCTAAAATAGAACTCTGTTTTTTAATATATATATATATATATATATATATAATATATATATGTCGTTCGGTAATCTTTATGTTACTCAGAAAAAGCCAAATCTCTTGGAATTAGTTAAAACATAGAAAAATACGATTTCACAATAGAACTTAAAAAAATGGCCATTGTATAGCTTACAAACCACTTAGAATATATACATCATGGAATATACTCAGGGAATTAAAGTTCGAGTCCTTTTGTAATTTTGAGTGCACGGTTAGAAATAGTTCTCCATTCCCTACCCTTACATCAAAGATGTTTTAGATCAGGACAAAATAAAATACAGAAGCAGAACGACCAGTTTTCAGAGATGGTTTTGAGATTGTGGTGTTGGGGAGTTTGCCGTAAGAATGTGAGTTGCTGAAACTTTAAAACACAGTTATTGTTCCTGTAGGTTTTGATGACATGCCTATAGTGTGAGCTCACTTTCTATAGGGAATGTGTGCACATTTCATTAAAGGTAATTAAATATTTGGGGTGTGGCATTCACCAGTGCTCCCCTGGCTACGTCAGTGAGAGGTCCCGCATCAGCCACCACGGGGAGGGCATCCCGGTCCCTCAGCTCTAAAAGGGCAGGTCTGTTAGTCTTTGAGGGGGAAAGAAATCTCAGGTCCGTTACAACGTGAGGAAACTGTAGTATTCCCGAGTTAACAGGAAAAGAACTCTTTTAAAATGTGGCCACATGAAAAGAAAAAAAAATTCATATTCGTAGGAATTTAAGTAATTGAGGAATTCAAACCTCTGGAGTCAACCTTTCGTGGGAGGAGGGGAAATCATGTTAGGTCTCCAGGGAAAAATGTTTTCCAAACACTTCAACTATTAAAGCTCCCTCTGGAAGTGGGCATGGCTTAAACAGCAAGTTGGGTGTCACTGGTCTCGGGAATCTTATTGTGGCCCCAGTGGACAAGTGACGAAGGTCTGTAGCTGGCCACAGGGTCCCGAGGGGGGGCCACCCAGCCCCCATGCCTGGACCTGCCGATGGTTGCAAGGTGCGCAAAGATGGGGTGAGGGGTACGGTAGCTCTGGGTGCCAGGTGCCTTCCTGGAGGGTGCTGGAAGGCACGCAGGGCCCTGACGGGAAGTTGATGGGCTATTCATAATTCCAGTGGCTCCATAATCGAAAATAAAGTGACCATATCTCACAATCATTACTATTCAACTCCCTCTGTAAAGAGGGAAGGAATCAGCCAACTTTAGTCAGTCATTTCTTTGATGCTTCATGTAAAGGGAGTGACTTTTTTTTTTTTACCTGCAAGTTACAGCCTTCCTTGCCCCATTTCTACCATTGTTCTTGTCTGGGAGACACCCACTCCACCTGCCCATGGCTCCCCCAGCCACCACCTATCCCATGCTCCTGTGAAGCCCACCTCCTCTCCGGACACAAACATCACCAGTCCTCGGGAGTGTGGAGATAATTCATTAGGCGTCTCCAAATGACCCAGAAACACTTCCCTGAACAAAATTACTAAGAAAAAAAAATCACATAGGACTAAGTCCTACGGAATCGGTCTTCTCCTACCCCAGCACATTTTAAAGTACCTTTCATAGATTTACAGCAAGTGAACAAGGGCTTGACTTTGAGAATCTGGCTTTCTCTTGATGTGAAAAATCAATTCCATCGAAAAGTCAAATGCTGTGTCCAACCGGCCCGACTACAAATTCCGAGTGACATTTTTCAAATCATCAGAGAAAGATCACACTTTGATCTTTTTCGTGGAGTTAAAGCTCCCTGTGAATGGGTAAAGGATATCCTGTAAGGGCCCGTGAGGGCCTTAAAACAATAGTTTCTGGTGTCCACAGGATGCATTTCAAATCACATGTCAAGCTAGGTCTTGCTCCAAACGGATGGCTGTGTGCTGCTGGCGTGGACTTTCCTGAGCAGGAGGCCTGCTTTCCTCCACATCTGGTCCCTCCTGTTCCACACAAATTTTGAAACTGTCACATCCGTGGATTGGCCAATCAGAGGCATGAGTAGCGAAAAGATTTGCTTTAGCAGTGAAAAGGCTAATTTCTAGAAGTTTTGCTGAAAAATCATCCTTAAACACGAGCAGAAGGGAAAAAGCATGCCTCCCAGTGCCGTGAAGGGTCAAATGCACCGGAGAGAATATTCTCACCTGGAAAAATAAACTTGGATTCACTAAAGTTTTTAGCTTCTTCCATATACATTGTAGAGCAGCTTAAAGTCATCTTTTAGACTTTGCTTGATTAATTCCCTTAATTCATGAAGTCAAGACATTATAACTTTATAAAAATAACGTCAATTTTATCTTCTTCAAGTGAGAAAATGTATGCTGCATCTTGTCCTTCCTCGTGGTCTGCATGTTGAAGGGTCAGCCATCGAGGAATGAGGTCACACTCTTGGAATGTTCTAGAATAGCTCTGCAGAGTGGCGGCCTTCTCTAGCCTTGCAGGCACAAGTTGCTGGCACAGAAGGGTCCAGAAGTGTTTTCCGAGTGGCAGCGGGGACGCTGGCCCTATCAGACGGCTTCAGGGACAAGCACAGGTAGCAGACCCACCGACGAGACCCTGGCACTTCCAATTTAGGTTTGAGGCAAGACTTCCAATTCCTGTTTCCTTTCCGAGGACAGATGAGCCTCCTGTTCTTCTCCAGAGCAAAGATGGTGTCTTTCAAAGAGCTGCAGGCTCGCATGGCTAATGCCCTAGGTGGTAAGTGGGAAAGACTAAGCCCAGACCCCAAAGGAGTCTGTGTCCTCCTCAATAGGAGTCTCTGGCAGAGGCTCAGGGCACACCCATTCCCAGCCTGTAAGTGCTGAATGATGGGCGCCCGGGATGGGGCCGCAACAGCAGTGACTGTGGTCATTAACCATAGCTGCAAGGCACTCACCCTTTATGAGGAACGACTACCTAAAAAACAATGTGAACGCCATTCTTCCCTTTTAAAACCAGAGCAAGGCACATAAAGACTGCCTCTGTCTTCCTCTACTAGAAAGAGCCGAGTAGAACACATGTGTTGATTTAAACCCCAACTGATAGCTCAGATGGGGAGTGGACCTCCAAATTTCCCTTCCAAAGGGAGCCCTATGAAATAAAAAACTCTCGGTAATCACCTTCCAAACTCCCAAAATACAATTTCATTAAGAAGTACTCCTTTTCTCAACGACCACAGTGCATGGAGATCTGGAGGCGGTACAAATATCAAGGGCAGGATGCAGGTCATGATGCTGTCATCTGTACTGTCAGTAGTTAACTTAGGAACATACAACAGGATTGCATGAAGAGTAAGACAGATATGGGGACTTCAAAAATCACTGTTATTATTTTCAATATGGTGATAGAAAGGACTTCACTGGGAAACACACTGGTTCTTCTAGCCCAGCATTTATTGGGGCGTGAAAAGGCTGTCGGATGTGTCGTGGGAGAACCGTGGGACTACCCACCCACGGCCCAGTACCACTCACTAATGACAGGCAAAGGGTGAGACGGAAGTCATCATACACAGTTAACTCATTCCAGCACATTCATTCTTCAGCATTCCTTTGTCAATAAAATTCATTTTAAATTATACTACAACGTAAGACAGAGCAATTCTTTCCTTCCTTCACACGCTGGTTGCAGGTATGTGTTCCGGGGGCAGGAACGAGAATGACTGTGTCCTGTAACTGCTTATGGTCGGAGCCCCAGACAGACTCAGCCCCAAGTGTCCGTGTATGCCCAGACACGTGAAAGTGCGATTTGTCTGAAAATCACTGTTGCCCTGAAAGTTTAACGCCCCCGCCTGTCCTTCAGGATCCCTATGAAGCCTTCCAAGCATCCACTGTTGAACGCTGTCAGCAACGAGCGACCCCTAAGTCCTCTGAAGGCAAGCTCTCTCTGTTCCCTGTGGGACCCAGGCGGGGACCTGGGTGGGGCCGCAGCAGGGCAGAGGCCCGAGAGCAACCTTCTCAGAAACTATCCTCAGCTCGCCACATGGGGCATCAGGAGGTTGGTTGGTGCTGAAGCGCACGGAGGAAATGTGCGTTGACCTCCCAGGGCCCAGAAGCACGAGCGGACATGGAGGAGCCCAGCAGAAGACACAGGACGGCCCTCGGGTCACCTGGCACCTGCCGCAGCGGGGCTGCCCTCTGTCTTTGGCAAGTCTAAGATATGTTTGCTATCAGACAAACAGACATTTCAAGTTCGAGGTTCACGTCTACCCAAACAGGTGTGCAAGAAAGGAAAAGAACTTCCGTTCGTCTCTTCAGTAGTTTCGAGCGTGGACAGAGTCATGTGCGGGAGGCACTCAGGAGGGGTGGGAGGCCGGCCGGGCCCGACCATGGGCACAGCTCCTCCAAGGAGCACCTCGGCGACCTGGGTACTGCCAGATGTGGAAGGGCCCCAGGGACAAACGGACCAAACCTCTGACCCCCAGACTTCTCCAAAAGGCTCCCCGTCAAGGGCTGAAGGCCCCCAGTGTGGGCTTCCTCGAGGCCCCATCTCCCCGGGGCCCTCCCATCCAGGGCGTCAGAGTCCATTGCTGTTCCTGTGGCAGAGAGGCGGCTTGGAAAGCTCCACCACGCCGGGCCGGGACTTGTTGAGGAACTTGGGGGCACGGCGCAGCAGCCGCTGAGCCTCCGTGAAGGTTTCCGTCAGCTCCTTCTTCCACTGCACAAACTCGGGGTCACTCTACATGGGGACACAAAGGGAGAGGTTGTGATGGGTGCACCTGGCTGGCCCACAGACATGGCGCCTCCAGTCACGACCACGCCAGCCTGCTTCCCAGGCCATCCACGGGGAGCAGGGCCACTCTGGCTGGCCCTCCAGGAAACCCCGCCCAAGCCCCACCCTGAGAAGGACCGCCTGTGACTCGTTCAGAGAGCACCTGTGCTTTACAATTTCTAAAACAGCTCATGTCCATACAGTAATGCCAAAGGAGAGCTCCGTCCCATGAACACACACCCCACGTGTGCATTGGAGGGATGGTTACTAGACACATGTCTCGGTTATCTACTACTGGTCTAGCTCTCTGAAGACACTCACACGTGTGCACACACACCCATGCATACCCCCACCCCACACAAACCCCCACCCACCTGGACACACACATACCCACGCACACCCACCCACACCTCTACACACCCCCCATGCACCTGGACACACACACACCCTACACACACACGTACACACCCCGCCCCCCCCCCCCAGTCTCCCTGGATTAAATTTGGGCTACAGTAGAATTCTGGAGAGAGAAAGAGGGCATCTCCCCAGAGCGAAGTCACTTCGCTATCTGTGTTTACTTAAACACCCAGGTCCCAACCTCAAACATGCTGAGTGCTAAGAACCGGGAGACTAACTAACAGGCCCCTACTGAACACTGGACAGAGTTGCCAGACAGGGCAATCAGATTATAACACGGACTTCCTCTCCAGCCATTTCCCAACATTTGCTTCTGTAATGTCAACTGTTAATTTGCTAGGACCCTCGTGCCCCTTAGGGGCTTTCCTAAGTAAGCGGTAAAGCATGGATTCAAGAAGCTCTCCCATACGCAGGTGGCCATCTCCGTGGACAGGTACACAGTTGCTCTAACTTCCAGTTAGGGAAAAGTTTTTTAAAAACACAAGAAACTCACCTCACATTGCAAGACAAATTGCTTTCCTCCTTTTATCCTCAACAAAATGCACTTTTTGTCTTTAATCTGAGTTTCTTCCACAGACAGAATCTGTTCCATTGTCAGTAAATTTTGCTAGCCATAAAAATAAAAAAATGACAAATTACTTTGCATTATTTCCCAATTTCTTAATCTAAGTTAATAAATAATATGGAAAGCTATCAGCTTAAAAAGAGTTTTTTAAAAATCAGCCTTTTCCTTTTCTTTTTTTTTAAAGATTTTATTTATTTATTTGACAGACACAGATCACAAGTAGGCAGAGAGGCAGGCAGAGAGAGAGGGGGAAGCAGGCTCCCCACTGAGCAGAGAGCCTGATGCGGGGCTCGATCCCAAGACCCTGAGATCACGACCTGAGCCGAAGGCAGAGGCTTAACCCACTGAGCCACCCAGGTGCCCAGCCTTTTCCTTTTGTTGATGATATTCTAGAAGTGAAGGGGAAGGGCTACAGGAGGGACAAGCACAAAATTCAAATGATGGCATCTTGAAGGAAACGCCAAAGGACAGTGTCTCTGTAAGACAACAGCACAGCTGTTCCCTCGACACAGAATCAATCTGTGAATGGTTGTGACTCGCACGTGTCCTCTCTGTGTCACACACATCTCTGAATTCTATCAACCGAGTTGTGAGGAAACAGTGAAGTGCCGTGTAACATGAACGAGGCGGGAGCAGCTGAGCTCCTAAGCTCCTAACACGGCAGCTCGGGAAAGGTCTGGCAAGGCTGGCTTGTGAGCTAATGATATTTCAAAAATATCAAAAGGATGTTATACATACAGGCGACATCCTTAAAAGATGGTCATGCCAGGTCTAGAACACAATTGCTTACAGTAAATGCTATAGTGTCGTAAGCACCTTACCATTTATGTTTTTTGGGATAAATACTCAGGACTCCTAAATGAAAAACAACACCATCATAAATGCTCGTGTTTATCGTTCCCTGATTTATACCTATTAATCCATCCATCCATATACACTGGGCAGCTCTCAAACAGAACACCAAACTCTGACTTTTAAAGCCAAGCTAACATACTGCATCCAATGTTTAAAAAAGGGAAGATTTTCTTTTTTTTAAGTTTTCAAATATCCTGTAAAGTGAGATAATTTCATTTCAACGCACACTCTGGTGACTGTCCAGGAGACGGCAGACTATACAGATGGCCCTGGGACAGCAAGGGTTTGAACTATGTGGGTCCACTTCTACGGGATATTTTCCCCCATAAATATAGCACAGTACTATAAACATTATTTTCTCTTCCTTGTGATTTCCCCAAGAATGTTTTCTTTTCTCTAGCCGACTATATTGTAAGAATACAGCGCATAAATCATGTCACATGCAATTTCTGTGTTAACCTGCTGTTTATCTCATCAGTCAGCCCTCTGCTCAACAGTAGGCTATCAGCAGCTAAGTTCTCGGGGGAGTCAGAAGTTTCACATGGGTTTCTGATGGCATGAGAGGCCAACACCCCTGACCCCATGTTGCTTAAGGGTGAACTATAAATGTGTAATATCCCCAGGGACACTTACTATCTGGAAACATTATATATTCTATAATAATAATGTATATGAATTACAGTTTGGTTGCTAAGTTCACATATTTATAAAATATAATATATATTATATTATAATATATAATATTATATGTTATACATTATATAATACTCACCAGCACCTGAGTTATAACTCAAGACCCCCAAAGAAACTTATTAAAGCAATTCAGAGCCCACACGTATTAGTTTGAGGAAATGACTCCCATGGCACTAGTAATGGTGAGAAGTCTTGTTTATCTGAAAGGAATGGGCTGTGTAGTAGTAATCACTCATAATTAAATAGCAACTTTGCCAGTGGGGACTTATTTATTTTTTTCAAGCATTTTATTTACTTATTTGAGAGAAAGACAATTGCACATGAGTCGGGGAAGGAGCAGAAGGCACAAGAGCCCCGGGGACAAACAGACTCAGGGCTCGATCCCACGACCCTGAGATCATGACCCTGAGCTGAAAGTAGGAGTTGAATGCCTAACTGACTGAGCCATCCCAGCGCCCCTTTAGCAATGGAGATTTATAAAACACATTCCAAAACCAAACAAACAAGATTAGAGCTTACTGCTCTCTACACTTCTCACCACCGGACAACTGATGGGCAGGATTCTGACCCATCCAAGACCTCAGCTATGTTTGTGACACCTGGGACCACTGCCCTGATTCCTTGGCCCTGGAGGACTAGCCATTCCCTCCTAGGAGCAGAAGCACTGCCTTCTTCTTGGATCACCACCCCATGCAGTAGCTGCTTAATAAATGTGGCCTGTCTGGCTTCGAAGGACAGTGCAGATTAGAAATGTCTTCTTATCTTATTCACAAACATGAGTCCTCCAGAAAGGATCTGAGGGGCAGTGGTATCTTTCTGCCTATGGCATGGGAGTCCCTTACACTTTTCCAATGAAACACAGACCAAAGGAAGTGTGGTTTGGTGACCTCTGCTCTGGGTCTAGCATCACAGCTTACACCACTTAGCTTATTTCATGTAAGCCCAACAAGGAGGGGGCCACATGAAGGGGAGACTGAGCACAGCCATACCCCCAAACCTCAGGCTGTGTTGTGGACCCCAGACCTTCTTCTCTGAACCCTGGATTCAAGCGCCTCTGTCTGACTCCAAAGTCCTGGATTTCTTTTTTTTTTTTTTTAATCTCTTTTGATCTCCCTGACTACTCTCCAGCCTCCTTCAAATCTGTTTTGACCTCACATTCTGTTTTCGGACTTTACAAAATCTTTCTTTGTCTCTAAGTTTATTTATCCATTTACTTTTAAATATTTTATTTATTTATTTGACAGAGAGAGAGATCACAAGTAGGCAGAGAGGCAGGCAGAGACAGAGAGGAGGAAGCAGCCTCCCCACTGAGCAGAGAGCCAGATGCGGGGCTCGATCCCAGGACCCTGAGATCATGACCTGAGCCGAAGGCAGAGGCTTAACCCACTGAGCCACCCAGGCACCCCCGACTCTAAGTTTAAAAGTTAGAGTTTGAACATCCCAAATCTCCTGTGCACAAGTTCAAATAGACACCCAGAGCTCAGCACGATACTTGGTTAGACGTGCTAGCCCTCCGAGAGAGCCACGCAACAGCGAGGACGCTGCCAGTCAGTGCTGGGAAGGCCACACTAGACTTACCCGGGACTCGCCCTCTCCTCTCCACTCAAGTCTGTTGGGAAAGAGGTAAAAATACCGACGCTGCCACTGAGTCAGGAACGGGTTCCCCAGCTTCAGCATGTACCCGTGCATGATACAGTCCCTTCCTAGAGCATAATCTGGGGAATACAAACAACCCCAAATTAGACAGGCTTGGACACAGACGGGCTCTGCTCTTCTCAGAAACAAACAAATAAGAATGATACACTCTTTGGAAAAATCAGATTTCTATGAGTGGAGCATGTTGTGCAAACCGTTGTCCCGGTTTTGAGACCCAGGTGAGCGGGAGATCAGAAGAGCAGGTCTTCGCTAACATAGTGAATGGCTGTTTCTCTATATTGGGAGATATTCGTGAAGTTCCCTTGCGGCTCGGAGAGGGTACAAACAGGATAATTCAGTTCAAGCTAGGCCCGAAGAACCTTTGTCTTTATGTGGGACTGGGGTTCTCCCCTCAATCCTGTCAATAACAGTAAGGGGTTGACCAAGCAGCCAAGGTAACACAAGGCTCGAAAACATTTATTCCTTAAGGCTGTATTTATCCCTCCAGTACACGCTTACCTAGACAGACCGAGCTAACTCGCTCTCGTGGAATCCCGATCATATCATTAGAGTGAAGTACTGCCTCTCTCACTCTTTCTCTCTCTCTTTTTTTAAAAAGGTTAATTTTAAGTGGCTGGCTCCGGTTTCTTATTTTAAAGGAACACTAAAAATATTTGGAGAACACTAAAAACCATTCATTTACTCCTCCCCTCATCATTCAGCAGCTCTGAAGGGAATGCCTGGTGCTGGGCATGTTCTGGGTGCCCTGGACTCAGCAGTGCTACAGGACAGGAGACAGAACTCCTGCCTCCAAGAGCTAACGTTCTAACAGGAGACTCAGATGGCAAACAGAGAAGTGATACCCATGTTGTCTGGTATATCGGGGAAGGGGAAGACCCCAGGAGGGAGAGGACAGGTGATCGGTGGGCTCCCCAGAATTGTCATTTTAACACCAAAGTGTTTACACAGCTTAAGTATACGGAAGGTGGAAGCCTTGCAGGTTCACCAGAGGGACCTAAGCCTGGACTGTACTGTTCTGTAAGGAGACTCCTGAGATCTTCAACCAAGAACCCAGTGATATATGAAGATAAGTTCATGAATCTGCTGGATGCAAGGATATACTTCGGTAAGGTCATTAAGACATGCCTCTTTTTTCTAGGTCCAGTTTGTCAAGATTCTGGTGACACCATGGCCCTCCCTGGATCAACTGATGTAATTTCCTGTATAAAATTAGCTACAGCCAACAGCCCAAAGTGATGTCAATGGGCGCGCAAAGGAACAGCTTGGAAACAAAGCCCTTCTCTCTGCAGAATGGAGGTGAGCACAGTTACAGGGCTGCTCCATTCCCTTGGGGAACACTGGCAGCTTTCACGCGGGAGGAACCCATCGGGACTCGGGCACAAGTTTCTGAGTGGGTGATGGACACAACCGGCCAGCCCACATCAAGCCACTCCCATTCGAGTAACTTATTAACACAAAGGAACTGCTTCTGGCAGATGACTCTTATAACAGAATGTTAACCTCTCAGAACAGTCTTTGCCTAGAAGGAAAGCAAATAATATCCTCATCATCGACCAGGTACATTTAAATATCCCAGATTCATTAGAATCTTAGGAAAATGGAGAGTGACAACATTTGGTGACTCAAGAATGGCCGGCTGGTTTAACACCCAATGTGAGGCACTCCACTTTGGAAATCCCAACAGGGCACTCAAATGTTGTAAAAAAAAAAATGTGGTTTGGCAATTCCTTAAGGTGCTTGTGAAACAAATGTCATTATTCCCATTTACAGTGCTGAACAAGAGACACGTGTGCGAGGTTCCTCACCAGTGACAACCACTTCATACTTTGTGGAGCCCAGAAGAAAAGGAAAAGGCAGGGCCCTTGTTCAAACATGACTGAGAATGTCAAGACGGTGAGGGCAGGGCGTTCAACCCAGCGGGGTGCCTGTGAGATGGCCCAGGTCATGTGCCTACAAAGCTGGGCCTCTTCCAGGCATGAAAATACTGCGTCTTTAAGAAAGACACTTGCGAACTCGCTCTAGAAGCTCCAAGAGCAGAGGACACACGATACCCTACTGCTGACCACCTTAATTTATATATTGACTGAAGACTTTGAAATATTACACTGAGCTTTTCCAAGCCACATGCCACTATTTATGGCCTTCCCCCCTGCCACCCTTGGAACGTACTTTATGACCCAAAAACTTTTCTGGCTTTACGAGACATTTTTACAAAATTCATTGCGTTGAAAATATTTTGAGGCACGCTGGCTATTTTACCTTCTTCGTGTCCAAGTTGTTTATTTTTAGCTCTCTTTCTGGCCTCGATTTTATCCGTGTCTGCATTTACTGCTTCATAAACTGTTTCTGCTACTTCCTGCTGCCAGCGCTCGGAGATCACCAAGGGGAAGTTCTTGTAGAGATCTTGGTCGCAATCAAGAAGCTTATTATTTTAAGAGATCAAGATAGTTATGATTTAACATACTTAGCAAGGCAACAGCTTCAGAAGTACCCTAACTGGACGTGGGGTGATAAATGGACCACAGCATACAATCCTTCAGAGATGGCTCGCTCCTTGTCACAAATGTCTGCCGCTGATAACCGGCATGGTACCTGGGGACACCTTCACCTTCACCTTTCAGGCCCACCGCAGAGGACAGTCAGCCCATTCTCTTATACCAGCTTTGTTACATTTTTGCCAATGAAAAACAACATGTACGGGGCTTTATTTAAAGTACAGAAAGATCTGACAGCAAAACAGAATGTCAATGATGGCGAGGAGACTCTATTTGCCAAAGTAGGCAATTACATCCCGTACTTTGAGAAACAATTAAAAGGGAGAAGGTGGGAGGGTTTTCTCACCACCCTCAATTCATCTGAAAAGTGAGATGAGCAGAAGGGAGAGGAGGCTGAATTGTCCATTCATTCCACGAACCTTCTAACCTTCCATGAACCCAGGGTAACAGCGTGATCAAATGTGCGACCACAGAGCTCGGAAGATGAGGGGGTTTCGGCAACTTCGCCTTTAAGAGGCACGGGAAAAAATATTACACTTAATGATAGCATTTCTCTTCCAAACTACTGCTCAAAATCCTTCAGTCTTGCCCCTGAGCCGAGAGGCTGCACTCTGAAAATGAGCAAAGAAAGTGATTTTATGCCTCTGAGCTACAGTTCTGTGGCAGAAAGGTGAGTGATCTCACTGAAAGAGCGGAGCACGGCTGTCACTCACAAGCACAGATCTCTTGAGAAACTTGATTTGCTTGCTCCTTTGCCTGAGAGATGAGTACTGGAGAGATGTTACAGCAGGAAAGTTATTGACAAGAAAAAGAGCAAGAAGAAGCACTTGCCCCCAAGACTTAAGCAAATCGATCAAACACAGAGGGCTTTCTACCTGCCCTCAGCGACCTGTTAGGATCACGTGTTGATTTTAGGATCGCTCTGATTCACCGAGCTCTCCTCTCCTCTTCCCGCTTCCTTCAGCAGCCCAGGCTGAGCCCAGAGTTGAAGTCCTCGGTGGCCCAGAGCATGAACGCTGGAGGGGTATGCCCAGCCATGCGTGAGTGTGAGTGTGTGTGGGAGGGCTGGGGGGGGGGTGCTAGTACAGCAGGCCAGAGGGGCACCCTGGGATCATGGCCTCCAGTACGGATTCTGAAGGGTTTACCAAAAGTAAAAACATACTCCTTTCCAATGTAGCTGCTGGGAAGGGCCAACTGGGCTTTGTAATACAAACGGTTCTACTTCCTAGAATTTCAGAGAGCCCTGACTTTCTAGATTTAGCATAAGTGGCTGAAAATGAATAAAACAAGGAAGACAATTTGTACTTATCTGAGGTGAGATTTTTTGTTGGTTTTGTTCTTGTTTTTTTAAAAAAAACAGTATATTTATTTGGGCTGCTTGTTTAAAAAGATCAAGAATGCGTGGTTTCTTAAGGGGCAGAACCTCTAGCTGGACTAGGCCGTCCCGCGCTCCTCACTTCCCTCTGGATCCCTGGCCACAGGCCCCCTCTTGCTCTGAGCCTACTCATCCTCAGCTCTTGGTCACAAAGAACGAAAACCACATTGACAGAACCTCCTCGCAGGGACTCCAGGCCAAGAGGCTTAAAGCAGCTCTTTCTCCTACCTCAGAGAACTTCGGGCGTCAAAACCAGTCACAGGTGACAAAACCCGGGAGTGAGAGGTTACCCAAAGTCACTCAGCGAATAAGGGCAGATGCAAGCCCAGTTTGACTCCAGAGCCTTGATTATGGTTTACGAAATTTAAAGTATGACCAATCTCTTCTCAACATCAAAAATGTCTGTGGGGTCCCACGTCACAGCCGTGGTGTTTTTAGCACCCTTTTGTGGCAGCTCCTCTGCTGACAACTTTCTATGGGGACGACAGTAATCCTTTTAGGTGACTTTGGGAATGATCGTTCCCCAGAGCACTGACGGCCGCCTGCAGTCTGTCCAGGTTGCAGACTGCGCCTGGGGTTGTACACGTCAGAGCACTGGGAACACTGCAGCCCTGGGGAAAGCCACTGCGCCAAACCACAGAAGTGGCTTCTCTCTGCTTTCCCAGTGCCTCGGCTTCACCTCCTGAGAAGCTGGTCCCAGGAGCACCCCGGCCACCCTTCCTTCCTGACACCGCAGCCCAACCAGCAGTGACACACTCTGACTTAGCAGCCTGAGGGGGATGATTTTCCCTCATGACTCACCGTCTATAATCATGCCTCGTCTACTGGGAAACATAATGATATGAACAAAAGTTTGAAAAATGCAGAGGATTATATAAAAAAAAAAACTTGCAGTGATTATTTCACTTTTGATTGACAAATGCAAAATGACTCATGCTGTTTGCTCTTTTCATCTGAACACAGACAGATCTGAATACTTAAAAGGATTAAGATGGCTGGCTCTTTGGCACGAGGCAAAATGTGTCTGCTGTCACATAGTTGCTTTTCTCTGCTTCATATATGCTCGAGCTCTAGTTTAGTTGCAAGTATATGCAGATCCGTAAGAAACTGACCACTTACCATAAAATGATTAGTCCACAGAAAGCTTTCATTGTTTCTAATTTAGGTCCTTGACGTCTACATTCTTTATGCATGCAGGTGCTCACGGATAAGTCACATTCCACAAGCAAGCCAATGTTAAGATAGTCACTCAGTCTGCTGGCCAAGAAAAACATCTCTCCACCCCCCAAAACACCCAGGGTGAACGTCACACGGGTACCTTGATGCCCTTGGTATCCTCTTCATCAAAGGAGCCAATGTCAAAGGCGTCGGCAGCATTGACTTCTCCCCGGGGGGGAATCAAAGGTGGAGGGTACTAGAAGATCCAAGAAAGTGGGGCTCAGTTATCAGATCACCTCACGGCCCATCCCCACCTATCACTCTACAGTGTGCTGCACTCTCTGAGCATTCCAGCCGAGGTCCTACACCTCACCATGCGTCCTTCACAGATGGGCTTGTGCAAGGAACAAGCTTGTGCCTGCAATAGCCCTAAAAGAAGTCCCCAGATTTTAGAAAAACTTAAGGGAAAAAAACAGATTCATGTCCAGGGTCTTAAAGCATTACTGAATATAATGAAATCTCCAGACTGTACATCCAGCCAGCTCAGCTTTAGGAAAACACCGTGTCTCAGACAACACGGCAGCACATTCCACTTGCTGGTGCCTCAGTGTGCAGGGGCAGGGTGGGCGCAACAGAGGGAGCGCTCCACACCCACAGAGGTGCCCCGCAGAGGGGCCAGCAGAGCCGAAGCCCGGTCTCTTGTTCACAGCAGGTGGGACTAACATAGCATCACTCCTTGACAGCTGGAGATGATGTAGAAATGAACCCAAAGCTGATCAACATTAAAAGAAAAAATTTTAATGTGGGGTGTTCTCCTGTACCAATGGGAATATGAAAAAATATCTTAAGGGTAGGGATTCTGTTGATATCCTATCATTGATCCTTAAGTTGTGTGGTGCTGGTCTAGAAAGTAGGTGTAGATTTGTGACCCACGTTTCTTGTACATTTCTACAGAGGTCCTTATGAAAATATTGTCACTGATTCAGATAGGAAGTCAAAAAGATGAGGGAAAGCTAAAAACATCTCAGTTATACAGACATCTGCATTAGATAACAGCTCTGTTTCAGTATTTATTAATGCATACTGCAGATATTTTATAAACTTTTAAACTAGGGAAACAGAGAGAAGTTGGCCCAGAGGGAGTTGGTGGTAGTGGCAGCCCATGGGTGGAAGGCCAAGAAGGACTCGCACTGCTGTCAGGGGAGCCTGGGGGCCCCGGGGAGTGGGGACCAAGACCCAAGCACAGAGGTGGTGGTGCCCAGTGTGGGGTTCCAGACAGAGTACCTTTTGTAAGTAGACTTGCTGCCAATCGATGCCTTTGAAAAAGATGTGCTCCTTCACTTCCTGTGCCCTGTGGAAGAGGCACAAAGGTGGTAAGGGTGCATTTGCAAACCTAAGGAATATTTTCCAAAAACTGTCTCCTGGGAAGAACACAGAGAAATGACTATTTTCAGTTCTTTCACTAAGCACGTAAAATATGCTTTCTTCAAACCAACACAGGAAATACTGAATGTTTAGAAATATCGTATGGGGTGGAAACTAGGAATATTATCTCATGTGGTAATTTATTCCAGTTTGAGAGAACCTAGGAGGTGTCGCAGATAGATACACAGGAGTCTGTCGCCAGGAGAACAAATTCAAATAAGACTTAAATTAGAGATCTCCACATTGAGGAGATTTGCAGCAAATGTCTACGAGGCATGTCAGATCAAACGATAGGCATATGAAGGACCAAATATGAATTCAGAAGCAAACTAGAAATCTAGGAACATAGCGTATGCCACACCTCCTCAGATACTGAAGAAACAAGCTTTCCCAGAAACCATGCTCAAAGCTCAGTTTGTGCAGAAGACAAACGACTATATACCATGAGGAAAGCCTACATGGGGAAAGTGCATGGACCCTATGCCCACAAAGGACTCTCCGCCAAGGCCTGCCCTGGGTCCCCCCGCAGCCCTGTCCCCTCTGGCAGAGCCCCAAGGGCTGGTTCTCAGTTCCCTTCCTCTGCTATCATTCCTTGGGTGACCTCACCCTGCCAGGCCTATAGATGTCCTGGGCCTGCAGATAACTCCCAGATCCGTGTGGCAAGCGCCGACCTCGTCCTGCACGCCAGGAGGCCCGCGCACCCAGCGCCTGCTCAGTGTCTCCACTTGATGGGGCAAGAGGTCTGTAGAACTCCTGACTTACTCCCACGCCTTGTCATCTAAACCCAAAGAGCCGGATCAGCCCCAATGCCCCACTACACTCCACAGCCCACCCCTGGGCAATTCCTGGGGCTGACTACTTCTTACTGTCTCCTATCCTCACTGAGATCCGATTCCTGGTGGGGGCAGCATGGTCTTCGATCATGAAGGAGATGCTAAATGTCCCACTACCACTGCCACCATCCAGGTCTCCACCGCCTCCCTGAATGACCCTAACTGCCCTCTGCCCCAGCCTTCCCTCCAACCACACATCCCGCAGCCCCACCCGCCCCATGCCAGGCCCACATCATCCTTCCAACCCATCTCCCTATAACCCTGCCCAAGACTCTCCAGAGGCCTCCTTGTTGCACTTACAGCAAAGTCCAGGGACACGGCCTACATACAGGACCTGCCTGAGCCCACCGCCTGTCTGACCTGCTCTTGACCTCCCTCTCCTAGCTCTCCAGCCTTCTTGCTCTTCTGCATCATGGAAGCTTAATGCCCCCGTCAAAGCTCTACCCTCACTGACCCCTCTGCCTTGGGTCCTTCCCCCTCTCCTCCTAACGCTGGCTTCTCAAGGACAACACTGCCTTATTTATCTCATTTATGCTCTTCTCCCGGTCTGAGGTCATCTTACTTATCTGATCATTTCTATAATGTCACTCACCCCCACCCAACAGAAGCTCCAAGAAGACAGGGCTGGGTCTGCCTATGTGGGCCGCCTTAGCCCCAGCAGTTAGGACAATGGCTGACACTCAGGGGGTGCTCAGTAAGTGTTCAATGGATGAATGAATGAAATCTGAGTCAAAAGGTGTCCTTTTGTGTTTTGCATTTGTTCCTTCCCAACAATCGCTAAAATGATGGAAGAGGAACACGGAGTCATAAATGCACCACAAAGGGGGTGCAGAACCATCAGTAGACATGATGGGTGTGGACGGAGGAGCAGAGACTACTAACAATAAATTGGCAGAGCTACTGCCTGGGGCTCAGAGGTGCTGAGTTCTAGGCTCAATGCCATGTATGTGGAAGGGGATAGGGGAAGGGGATGGTGAGACATGGGCTGAAGACAGGCTGAACTCTGTAGATGGAACCCTTCATGCATGCAGGCACGCACGCACACACCATACTTTCTACCTCAATATCCAACCCCAAAATGCCTGCAGCTAGGTGTTTATTCTAATGGAGTAGGGGTGGGGGGACTCTGAAAAGTTCTATTTTGAAGAAATTCAGCCTGCTAAAGATTTTAAAAAGCAATCAAAGGAGGGATTAGAGATTTAAGCCCACATATAGTAGAATAGGATCAAAGCAAAGATACAGGGAATACTCAAGGTCAGAAGCACTGATGGCCATTCTAGAAACTTCAACAGAAACCTAAAAGGAGTTCTATGAGCTAACCAAGGAAATGGAGGAGAGGGACTGTCAAATAAATTTAAAAAACAGTATTCTCCGAGCTGAAGAAAATGAGCTTCCACAGTACAAGGAACTCTCAGCTCCTGACATCAGGAGAGATAACTGGGCTCCATGACCAGCTTTACTGCACACAATAAAGCAATATATCTCCAAAGTTCTGGGGGAAAATCATTATTGATTTAGAATTCTATATCCAGCCAAAGTATCAGTCAAGTTTGAGGACTGCAGGAAGGCGTTCTGGACACCTAGCAGCTAGAAAGCACGTTTAAGATGGCAGCCAGCCAGTTACACGTGAGAGAAAACACGTAAGAACCTGATCAGGATACTGAACTGCCATCACTGCAAACCTAATTAGTAAAACTTCACCAAATGAACTGCAAGATATCGGGATTCATTTCCACTGTCGACAGGATCAATTTTTTTAAAGCTGAAAAGCGAGCGACTCCTTCAAGTCGTTAATTATGAAACACAAAGGACAACATACATATTTCCCATTGGATTATTCCCCCCTCCGGATCAAAGTGGGAGATTTTTAGGGGCTAGGAATGAAGTGTAATGTATTGTAACTAACTGTCCTGTGCTCTGGGTGTCGGTACTCGAGAGCTAGAATAACAGCCTACCCGCCTCCATGGCAGCCAAGCCGCTTACTGGCGTCTCTCTGGAGCAGGCCTTCTAGAAGGGACCGCAGTTCCGGGGAGAAGGCCTCCGGGAGCTCCACATTCTGGGGGAGAGAAAAAAAAACACGATTTTCAAGAAGCTCTGACACCCAACCAAATCTAAGTTCATTTCTTGGACACGGACAGTGTTAAAAACTGCAGACGCACTGTGAATTAATATTTACACTAAAGAAACATGAAACTGTGCTAGTCACAATGTGGGGCTTGAACTCACAACCCCAAGACCAAGAGTCTCACATTCCACTGAAAAAGCCAGTCAGGCATCACAGACTGCTAGTCATTTTCAATGCCACTCACTAAGCTGGGGTCAGGTGCGGAGAAACAGGTCTCCTGCTCTTATGCGCCTAGGCAATTTTTCCTTTTCTTCGATCTTCTTAGTTTAGTTTTTGACTTTCTGCATCTTTCTATAATTGATGGGTGGCAAACTGTAATTTCTACCTTGACATCTATTTCCACTGAACTGTCAGGAATTCTAGGAACTTGATCCCCACTCATTTTTTTTTTTTAAGAAAGCAAATTTTTCAACCGGTTGTTAACAGAATGAGACGTGAAAATAATAATGTGAATAAGAATGGAGTTTTTCGGAGCGCCTAGCTGGCTAAGTCGGTGAAGCATGTGACTCTCAATTTTGGGGTCTTAGGTTCGAGTCCCACGTTGTGGGTAGAGGTTACTAAAAAAATAAAGAAGAAAAGAAAAATCTTAAAAAAAAAAAAACCCACCATCGAAAAACAGAGTTTTCAATCTCCTTACCACGGTGAGGGTCATTCGGTCTATCTCATGCTTGTCTTTGGTTTTGTGTTGTCTGAAAGGGCTGTGCCTGTGGAAATGAACAGGAAATGAACAGCTGTGCCTGTGGAAATGAATCCTCATGTTGAGGATGTGGTTATCAGGTAACTTGGTGCGTGTCCTTGGCTCATATCTGGGGATAGTACTGTATTCTGATAGTATTCATCCCAAACTACAGAAATACAAAACCCTACACATTTACCATTTACCAAGAAAGGCTGGTGTTGGGGTATGTTAGTGCCTGAAAGGGGGGGTGGCACTTATGCTCGTGTGAACTGTCTGATCCTCACGTCAGTGAAATCACGGTACTAAAATAGGCTTCGGCAAATATATCCCCAGTGATATTTTAAAATATCTTTAAAAAGAAAACAATCAGCCAGCCGGTACTCATGAAAATGAAGGCCATTTATATAACATTTGTCACTTTAGTGTTTGGAGAGAATAACTTCCATAAATTTTATCTTTTTCTTTCTTTCGTTTTCTTTCTTTCTTTCTTTCTTTCTTTTTTTTTTTTTTTTTTTGAAAAATGGATATTAGTCCCTCAAACAACCCAAAGAACTGTGGTGCAACCAAAACACGACCAAGATGAACACGCTTCCCCCACTGGAAACCGGTAACCAGGCAATGCCTTCCTCTGATGATGACAGACATACGTGAACCCTGTGTCCCTGGGGCCCTCCAGTTCTAGAACTGCTTTCTCCTGTTGTACTTAGAGAGAGTCCCTAACATAGGGGTCAGCAGACCTGAGCTCAGGGTTGTGATGGGGGTGTTTACTGGCTGCGGTCCAGTCATGGAAACTAACAGTCTCGATGTCTTCATCTGTCAAAGGGT
Organism: Mustela putorius furo; assembly: GCF_011764305.1. Taxonomy (NCBI): domain Eukaryota; kingdom Metazoa; phylum Chordata; class Mammalia; order Carnivora; family Mustelidae; genus Mustela; species Mustela putorius. The sequence continues at coordinate 686,685 of NW_025421422.1, read as the reverse complement.
GTAAGGCCCTGTACTTCACAGAAACAGCAAAGGGAACAGACACCGTGTGTGCTGGTGGCAGCCAAGACCACAGCAGTGCACAGCCATCATTCAAGAAATTAATAAAGATGAATCTTAACTTTATAAAATGAATGTCTGCTTGATAAACTAATGAAAAACAAACTATTCTTACTCTTTACCCTATTGTTAAAACCCCAGAGAAGTTGGCTTTCAAAGGAAATCTTATCAAAAGAGACTAGTAAACATGCCAATTATGGAATTCTGGTCTTATTTATTTATCTGGAAATTAAAGAAGGGATATATGTACATGACTTTCTTACAGCAAGACATGCCTATAAAATGATGAATCCTCCAATTTTATTTCTAAGCCATATATAACACCACCAGAGGCAAGATACTGTCAAATATTTGAAAGTTAACTCTATAAGGTGGGTTGGAAAACTGAGCACATAAATGAACATGATTCAGAGAAAAGAACTCCTCCTTGCACTACTTACTGTTCCCTTTCTGACCGTCCCCCTGAATTAGTGAAGTGAGGCACTGAGTCATCTCTCAGAAGGGATTATTCCATTTCAGAGCCTTGATGATCTCAAATAGTTTAATGTTCATTTTGTACAAGAGAGGGAACTCTAATGCTTTGTTTTCCTTCTTACCGTGCAATGTAATACAGAGTAATTTCAATCTCTTGAAAGCAGTAATTTGAAAAATAAAATCTAAAACAAGGTGAATGAGTGCCAAGTGAACAAACACACACTAATCTCTAAACCAGACTTTGGAAATATTCTGTTCACCCTAATTGTTTCTAAAAAGAAAAATGTAAAATTACTGCATTTAAAAAGCAAATCGGATGTAACAACAAATGGTATGTTATTTTTAAGATATTGTCATTTAAAAAACCATTACTTGCATCATGCTCTGATGCCAAAGACAGGGAGACATCCTCATGTTCACGGTTCAAGAGAAAAAGGATGACAGTTCATGAAATCTTACTAAAGCTTTAGTCTCCGCCGACATGGCTGCTTCCATCCCACGCAGGCCCTGAAGGCGTGCAAAGGGACTGTGAGCAGATCTCCTGGCGTGGGGGCACGTCCTGCCGGTTTGGCTCCTGCACACGGTGCCCGAGGACCCCGTCCCTGCTGTGACCCCCACACCTACTGCTGGAGGGAAAGCGTGATACCCCGATCCTTGCAGAAAAGAACCACTGTGTTCCAACAGAAATGCTCTGTGCTAAATTTAAAAAATCTTTCATGAGACCTGAGGGAGGCTCGCGAGGAGGAGCAGAGTTAAATCAGTGGTGCCAAAAACATTTCCAGCACATGAGCCCGGCCACTACCGAGGCCACCGTGCATACGTGGCTCTCCTGCGACCGACCCAGTAGGAAACCCTCGGACGTGCTCTTCAGCGACCAGCTCTGGGCCAGCACGCGGAGAAAGTGCGCGCTCTCAGGTTTGAAGTCTAGAGGCACATCTGTTTCCGAGGCAGGCTTGATGATTCCTTGTGAACAAAACCAAAGATTCTGTTTCTATTTTGGAAACTGTTACAGAAACCCTACGAGAGCAATAATCTCCGCTCGGAGGGAAGCACGTGGTGCCCACAGAGCCTGGGAGGCTGCAGCTGCTCCCCAAGGCAGCCGCTTAAAAGAGGAGACCGTTCGGGGCCGGCTGACAGCTTGTGGGGGGTGCTGGCCTCTCCGCAATGCGAACACGGCGCTCAGGCTCGTCGCAGGGCACTGCGGGAACAGAATCCCATGTGCAGCGGTCAGATGTGGCTTCCGACTCATGGAACGAATGGGTGCAACTTCAGACCTTCCCCAAACAATCTGGGGAAATCGTCTGAGACGGGAGAAGGGATGGGAAAACACGCACGAGGGTGCGCTCTGGTGCCGCAGATCAGGGTCATGGCGAAATAAGGGGCTCAAGGGCAACATGCTTGAAGAGTGATTCAAAACTCTTAGGTCAAAATTTAGTTTTAGAGTACCAAAAAGATGACATCTTACATCAGATATGAGTTTTGAATCTAAGCCAATAGCTGCTCAAGTATTTATAAACATTCCCTCTTTTCCGCACTACAGGAACAAACTCAGTAACCTGGGGCAGAGCTCAGCTGTCCCCAGACCACCAGACAGGCTCTCTCCCCACGTCTGACACCTTCGGGGACTGACATCAGAAGTGATGCAGTTAGGCTCAAAGCTACTGCCACCTCAATTCTTTTCCACGACAGATACCTGAAATCTAGATCGAGGGTCAGGACAGCAATCCCACACACTGGCAACATGAACATCTTCAATACCCCGTCCACCCCTGTGAGTCCAGGGATGTGGAACGCAGTCTCAAGACTGGACACCTTGCCCACATCCAGATTCCGTCCTTCATGCCTCTGTGCAAAGCAGTGTGAGGGAGGCGGACGAGGGCTTCAGCAGAGGCAGCGGGACACAATCGCCCGTGGAAGAAGCATTCGACTGTGGTCATCTGCCGGTGACCCCTGTTCGAGCGCACCGCTCCGCTGCGGGAAGGAAGGAAGACACACGCCTGGAGCAGACTCTGTCCTCCTCTGCACTGCTGGCCTTCTGGGCAGGGCAATGCTGTGCTGGAGGCAGCAGGGCCCATCCTGTGTGTCGTAAGATGTTTCACAGCAACCCTCACCTTCACCCGCCAGATGTCAGAAGTAGCCCTTTCCAAAGCTGTGACAAGCAAAAATGTCTCCAGGTGTTGCCAAGGAGCACCCCTCAGCTTCCATATCTGAGCACCCATTGGAAAAGCACAGCAACCACCACCCACCAATCCACGTAACAACATCATTAGGCCACTTGCTTCCTTCCTGGTCCCAGGCCCACAGGTCCTGGCCTTTTGCCTGTGGATCCCCACCCCTGTCTCCCATCTCCCTCCTCCAGGGCTACAGGCATGATGCTGGGAGCACCTTCTTCTGACAAACAGCCAGCCATGTTTCTCCTCTGCGTAAAAGCCTCCAGTCTCTGGGGCCTCAAGAACAAAGCCCCTGCTCCCCCAATGCATAGGCTCTCCCTTCTTGAAAGGCTCTCCCTGTCTCTTCGACCTCCTCTCCCAGCATGACCTCCCTGCCCAGGTCACCACTGAGGAAAGACAAACTGCCCCATATTGTCTGCTCCCCACAGGAAAACATGTTTACTTTGCACCAGTCTTGGAATTGCCAACCCTTTCCAGGCCCCCTTCAAAGAGCATCATCTGTGTGGAGTCAGCTCTGCTCTCCAAGGTCAGTCCTGGGACTCATTTCTGTACCCCCGGGACACTGCAGTCTGCCCTGCTCCTGTGTGTGGACATCTTTACTCTCCTGCGAGCTCCTTATGGACGGGACGTGGCTTCCTTCCCCCGCTTCCCTTCCTCTCCCCAGCACATGAAGCACAGTCTCCTGCATATTCTAGCTACTCAGTAAATGCTTACCAGGTCGACTCTAAATCACTTAAATCAAAAAACATTCTCCCTGCCCTTTGGTTTCTGTGTTCTACCCTTTCCTGTGAAAGGTTTCTGAACAAGCAAGGCAGAGAATGGCAGAAGATCACATATCTTAGTGGGAAAGGTTCCTCTAGTCCTGTTTCTATTACACACTGGAAGGTTTCTTTGTATGCCAGTCTCAATAGATGGTCGCCAGACAGTGAGAGGGACCTCACTGCCTGTGAGGCACAACGTAGAACAAAGCTCCTTCAAAGGCCTGAGTGGCTACTGTTGTGTTGAACTGACATCTTCCCCTCCTTAGAGCGCCTGCTCTTGGGAATGGTGCAGCATGAATATAACCCTTTGGGAAGACGGGTCCTCAGCCAGCTGGAGCCAACCATTAGGGCTCCCCTAAGCCATGTACCACCCAGTTCTTCCAACCTTTCCATATGAGCCACAGTTTCTAGATCTTTCACCATTTTCCTCTCAACCCATCTTCAGGAACACCTTCTGGATGTCTTCCTGTCGGCCAACACCCCTCTTGACAGGAGCTGCAGCAAACACAGTGACTCCACTGAGCCCGATCGAGGACCCATGAGGAGTAACTCCCTCCTGATTCAGTACTGGGAAGCTGACCTGTGGCCAGATACAGCTGGGTGCACCTTACTAGCCACCGATCACACTGCTGGCATATCGTTCATAACTATATCTTCAGATCTTCCAAAAAACGGTGTCATGCCCAATCATCCCTGAGTGATATGGTGGGCATTATTATAAACAGACTAGAATCAAACAAAACAAAGACATGAACCAAGCCCTAACTACCTGGCTTGGCAGGTTTCCCAGGGACATTTTACTACTGACTTTCCAATCTTGACTGGATGTAGCTGATGTTTTCGCTGCTGCATGGAGTTTTCTTGTCTCAAAATTCTGGAAGTATGGATTTTGCACCTCTGGCCCCATCTCCTGGGGGGCCAAACAGAGACCCAAAGCATGTCTCTGTGCACTCACCTCTCACAGAGAGCCTCCACCGGGTGGAAGGACGGCTCGCGTGGGAAGTGGTTTTCTCTGGCCTGTCTTGCAGAAACTCTCTCTAATTAGGTCAGCAAGTCTGATGATGGAAATTAGGGCCATCCAGGCTCCACGAATACAGTAACTCAATTAAGGACCAACAGGACCTGACTCTCTGGGCAGTAACATGATTTTGGTTCCCCAGTGAAAACAGTGAGCAGAGAACAACTAGATTACCGGGGTCCTGGGGAAGTGGCCAGAGTGCTGGGAACCTAATTTGAGGGGAAACATGGAATCCAGCCCCTTTGCTGAATGTGCTGATTATGGTAAGAAGATGTGGCAGTGCTCAACGAGCCTTCCCAGTGGAAATGCCAAGCGCTCAGCAAACAGCCAGACCCGTGTTCACAACAGAAATAGGAGAAGGAGGGTCTTGACCAGGAAATGTTAACATCAAGTGCTTTTTGTATCCTTGTGGACAAGGATGACCAAAAACATGTTTTCAAAACTTAAGATTTCCATTCCAGTTGGCTGAAAATTCTTAAAATTAATGGGAAAATGTGAACATAATCATTGTTCTCAACATGAGGACATGCTTTGGACAGTGCTTTTATTCCCTAATCCTTTCGTTCTGTTTCACCGTCTTTGGTGGTGATTAAATTAATTAAAAACATGAAATTATGCAGTTTCGTTTTTGTGTTTTACGAAAGGTGAATTAACTTCAGCAGGGTTCAGAATACCTGAGCACTTCTAAAATCCATTCACTTTGGGTCTCAGTCCTTTCTCAAGTCCTTCCCTCAAAACACTTACCATTGGCAAGATATTCATGAGTAACTGACTCCTAATGAGAAAGATTCTCCTACTTTCTTCAATGATCTACATTTTAAAATAACTCTTATGCTCCAAGTAGTGGGGACCTATCCTAAATCACTATCCAAAATATCCTAAATCAATGGGCCCACTTCAAAGCAGTCTTCCTTTAGGTTTAAATGTGCTGACATTCCTACAAGGTATGGAACAAAAATATGAAACTGTGAGCTTTTGCCTAAAAGTTAATGGGAGCAAAGCTCTCGGTTTGAGAAGGCAGGAAGAGCCCTGGTCATCGTCTAGGTTTGCATGTGTGATTTCAAATGATATTAGAGTCTAACACTGTCTAACCGGTCTGGGTTCTGATCTGAGGACAAGCCGCGGTGGCAGTAATAGAAGGATGCGTTTCACTCACCCTCGCAGGAGCTTGAAAAGCATGCAGCCCAGGGAGAACCAGTCGGCACTGCTGTCATACGCTGTCCCCTTCTGCAGGACCTCGGGAGCCATGTACCCATGGGTGCCTCTAGGGAGAAGAAAGGGCACACGCAGTTACCAGAGCACGCCCACCTTACAGAATAGTAACAGCTCAGCCAAGAGGCTCAGATGTCAGTTGTTGAACAGCAGCAACTGTAAACAAAGGGGAGGGGACAATGGGGATTCCACACAACATGATTCATGGAACAAAACAGCCTTTCCTGTCTCAATTCCTATTAGTATAGGAATGAATATAAATAAGTTACAGTATGAGATAAATATGAAAACATGCAAGCTCTGGTCCTGGAGGGAAAATCTGAACCATGTTAGTCTTCCTGCACTACAGCTATGAAGGGGTCTCCTGTTGGTTCCAGAGTTCTTGTGAGGCCATCCAAGGGGTGGGAGTGAGGTTGGGGGAGGCGAAGATAAGTAGGAGCCTAGAGGTGGTGCCCTGGACCTGAAGGGATGGGGATACCCCTCCGGTGTGAACGCCACCTCCATGCTAAGGTCCTGAGCTGGCACATGCTGAGGGTGGGGGCTACTTACTAACACAGCGAGTGACAGACCCCAAGGGGGTGGGGAAGAAGTGGGGGGCACACGCCAACAGGTACAAAAGATGGGAGAAATCCCATGCCCGGTTTTGAGGACTGCGGACTGATCAAAGGGGCCCACTAAGCAAATGAGAGGTTTTCAGGAAGTTGAGAAGATTTGGGAGGACCACCATTTTTTTTTTTTTTTTTAAGATTTCTTATTTATTTATTTGACAGACAGATCACAAGTAGGCAGAGAGGCAGGCAGAGAGAGAGGAGGAAGCAGGCTCCCCGCCGAGCATAAAGCCCGATGTGGGACTTGATCCCAGGACCATGAGCCAAAGGCAGAGGCTTTAACCCACTGAGCCACCCAGGTGCCTGGGAGGACCACCATTTTATTTTGATTTGCACTATTCTGCAACTCCGAATCCTTCCTGTTACTCTATTCGCCACCCCTCCTTTAGGATCTGAGCGTGCGCTGTTCCATCTGAAAGAGCAAGAGGCAGCTCATGGGGGGCTTTCAAAGACGCAGCCCGGAAGGATTCCTGCGAAAGCTAAGCCCTCCCACCTGTCCGCCCTCACTGATCTTCCTGGACAGGATGGGTGCTAAGAAACCCCTCTATCATGCAGGGTTTACATGCAGATTCCACATACATAAGGGGGTTAGAAGGGTGCTGGCACAAAAGAACAACTTGATCCACATCAGTGGTGTGAATCTCTAGTCTTCCTTTATTAGGATCACGGTTAAGTTATGCTCACTGAAAATCTGCTCAGAAAGTGATCCTGGATCACTCATAATCATTCCCGATCCAGGATCAGCACTGGGCCCAGTGCTCTCAGTCTAAAGAATTCTCACTTTGAAGACGGCTCTGCAGCAGCAAAAACGGGCGCTGGTCCATCACGGCAGGCCCAGCACCTGGATGAACTCCACCGTCCGGACTCCAGAGTCAGACTGCATCAGGCCGGCCAGTCACGCTGAGAGGGCACGGGAGGTTTCTGGGAGGGGCATCTGAACCACTCTCGGGGAAGGGCTCACTTCAGTGCTAGCCAGAAAGACCTTGGTGGTGACCTGCGAGCCTAGGATTCCCAGGACCAAAACCCACTTCTGGGATGGGAAAAGAGTGCGAGAACCAACATGAGGCGAAGCTGACACCAGACGTAACCGGAGCCCAGTACCGGGCCTCCAGCCGTGTGGCTTTCTGATTCTACCTGTACAGCAGCGACTGCTGCTTCCCGACGTTTCCCCCTGAAGATCCAAACTACTCTGAATCCCAAAAGAATGCCTGGAGGCTCTGAGACACTGTGGCATGAGACACAGCTTCGCGTTCTTGGAGAAAACAAGCTGGAACTCCAATCTGGCACTGGTAATAAATTCAATCCTAAAAGTCTTTCTTTGCTTTCTGAGTACCTGAAAGTTACCTTCCAGGGTACAGTAATTCATGAGCCCCTGAACGGGCCCACTCAGTTGAAGCCCAAATCAGGAACCTCAACCACTCAACTCCTTAAAGGTGGACCAGCAGGGTGAAGTCCGAGATCACAGCTACAGCTTTGGAAAGACTTGAGAAACCATGTCCATGGTGAAATTCTGGCCAACAGCACTCATCGGGTCCGGAGTTGACCATTTCCTAGCCTCGGGGAGTTCACCCGTGTGGGGTAAGGAGTCCACGCTCTGGAGTCAGACAACCAGACTTCAATTCCAGCCCCACCGTGTGCCAGCTCTGGGACCCTGTTCAAGCGCCTCCATTTCTCCGGACTTCAGTTTCCATGCCACAAAGTAGATTACTTCACCAGTAACCTCTACCGTTTCTGTGATGATGTGAGCATATTCGAAGCAGCCAGCCCTGCGTGCCAGGAACAGTGGATGTTCAGCCGGTGGCACGGTGAGCGCTGTGGCTGCTGGCCCCGCCACCATCCACATACCAGTCACTGCCTACACGGCCAGCTTTAGGGGTCCCTGAGGCGCTGCCCACACCAGCCAAAGGTGCCTAAAAGTTTGTCGCAGTCATCAGTGGACTTGACCTTCACAACACTCAGATGAAATAAACGCCACCGTCATCTCCTTTTTAGAGATGGGGAAAAAAGGAGGCACAACTTGGAAGCGGATTCAAACCCAGACCTGCTGCCTCGAAAGCCTTTGTTCTTGGCCAGGAGATGATGCACTTGTAGAACAGTGGCCTTCCTGTCATCATGCAAGCATGGAAACCAATCCTCCCCGATCCTACCTCTTTCCACAGCTGCTGGTGGAATCCGAGAACAGCCCACCTCTCGGAGCTGGCAGGGGAATTACACTAAGTGGGTGCAGCTCTATAAGGAAATAAATAACCCCTTCACTGAAAATTCATTCCTTTGCAAGATTAACTCTTCTGCACTCTCAGATGCGTATGGTAGCTACACTAAACTGAAGAAATTAGCATACCAAACAGCCACCGCATTAAAAATTCAAACCACCCTCTTAAAAAATGCTTGATGAATTTGCTGAGAGAAGCTCATGCAACCAAGGGCTCTGGCCTAATAACTGTAAAGTGCTGGCAAAATGCCAATGCCATTATCACCAGACCCCAAATTCTGTAGGAAGGGAGAAACCTGTTTACAGAATCCCTGTTATTCACCATGCACCTTCACTCAGGGCTTTGAAAGGGGACCCTGACTTCAAGTAGCCCCTTGCAGGTAGAGCAGTGCTGAACCACTTGACCTCCACAGCCAAGAAGGAGGGGCCTAGGGTTGATTTTCTGCATGGATGCGTGAGGTGAGACCCCCTGGGAGTTTCTTCAAGCCCATTCAAAACGGAGATGAGTGTTAGCTCAAGATGGACAATAAAATGTACTTTTAAAGGATTTCAGTGCTGGGGCGCCTGGGTGGCTCAGTGGTTTAAGCCTCTGCCTTCGGCTCAGGTCATGATCTCAGGGTCCTGGGATCAAGTCCCGCATCGGGCTCTCTGCTCAGCGGAGAGCCTGCTTCCTCCTCTCTCTCTGCCTGTCTCTCTGCCTACTTGTGATTTCTCTCTGTCAAATAAATAAATAAAATCTTAAAAAAAAAAAAAAGGATTTCAGTGCTGAGAGTGATACATTTACCAAGCCCCCAAAAAAGAATAAAGAAACACTTATCTGCTTTTCCACAAAATGCACACACGTCTATACTTTCCACCCAGATAAACTGAGACCAAAGGAACAGAAATGAAAACCAGTGTGCATTCCCTCCTGCTTCTGCAGAGGCCTGGGACAGGGGCTGTCCATCCCCGGAGGAGGGTGTGCAGAGGGGTCAGGTGCTAGCCGAGGGCTGGGGGACAGGGGGCTCCCTTTTCATGGTCTGTTGGAAGACTGATGTACTTAATGCTCAAGTCTAACATGGCCTGCAAACAGATGATTTGTGTTATTAATTTAAAAAAACAAAACAAAAAAGGGTTCCTAATTTCCCTTTGGAGGAAAAAAAAAAAAAGCCATTTTGAAAACGAAGGAGAAAGTAGATGGAGAGAGATGCTTGAGCCCTGGGCCTCAGATGCCCCTGCACCTTCCCAGGCACATGGGCTTCCCTTTAACCTTAGGACAACTGTGGGGACTTAGCATTGCCTCTGCTTTGTAGAGGAGAAGGTAGAGGGTCAAGCAGGTAAATGGACTGACTAGGGTCACATGGCTGGCACTGGCTCGGGTCTGCTGCGGAGGCCCCTCTCTCCCCCCACAGGCACCCCAGCCCCCTCGATCACGCCGTGGGTCCATTCATGCTCCCTGAAGACAAAGGAGGCACAGCCCACTGATCTGCGCTCCCATAACCAGAGATACGGCACCTGCCCCCGGCCCAGCGTGATCACATACGGACAACCACCTGCAGCAAGAAAAAGCTGCGGGAGGAAGTGAGTGGACTGAGGGCTGGGCCCATCAAGGCATCGCTGCAGAGAAACAACAGTCAACACTGAACAGAGCTGATGTGCTACTCACACACTCGCATGGGGCTTCTTTTTGGAAAAGTCACAGGCAAGACCGAGATCAGATATCCTGACATGTCCGTGTTCATCCAAGAGAATATTTGCAGGCTGAAGAGAAAGACAAGATGATCTTCAGGAGGTCCCAAACTGTCATCAGCTTTGAGAATTTCTACAACCATAGGCATGTGGTATCTTATCGTTATACCTAAACAGGAACACTGCACTACCACCTCTAAGCTGGGCATGATACTGAAAGTCATACTATCTGTGTTTAATTCCCACAGGAAAGTGGCGATGACAGACACAAAGGAGACTACTCCTGAGATAACGAGACACAAGGCCAGGAGCTTGGCACTTGCAGGGGTGATGGGCATAGTTCATCAGAGTTAAAAAGTACCTCTTTCCCCTGCTGGGAACAGTGGCCCAGCCAGAGCCATGGGCCTCTCCACAAAGGGAGTGAGCCCACCAGCTTCTCGGCTTCTGTGAATGACAAAGCCCTGTGGGAATGAGCCCACGAGGCACAAGACAAAAAGGAATCTCACGAGAATGTACAGCACGGACCTAAGAAATCAACACGTTCCAGAGCACCGCACCAACACCGAGGAGAGGCATTGCTGCTTCTGAGGACAGACTCAGAACCCAGGACCTCACTGGATGACCCAGGATGACTCTGACCACAACTCTGATGAAATGCATCTACTGGCATTAGATTTAGCCGGCATAATAGGGAAAACAAAGCTTCTCTCCTTCATATATACTGAATTACAGTCATCTTAATATTTTTCCGCTGGAGATCAACTATTGTTTTGCTTGAAATAAAAATAAATGGCACGCTATTATAAAGCCGAAGCATGAATAATCATGAGTGAGTAGAATTCAGTTTGAATAGAAATTAAATAATACCACTGCCTACTAAATAGCTTCGAAAACAAAACAAAACAAAACAAAAAAAATACAGCACAAAGATGATTAGAGACCAGTTACAGATCTAAATTAAAATGTATTACAATAGTGCTTCATGGGCCTTCAGCATGTAGTTTATTCCTCTGTAAAACTCACAGGAGGAAGCGAAATTGTCATGAGCCAACCAGTGTCTAATTATTTCTAATTTAACAAAAATACATTTGTTTCTCTTTCATGCTCAGAGGAAAACTAAGGGGAAAATTTTATATAACCTTGCAGAAAGCTTTAAATTTTACAGAGTGTTTTGTAACAAAGTAAGAGGCTCAAAAATAAAATATAATATTTTAGGCTCTTGGGAAGGCAACCTTACAAAGCGAAGACAGCTAATCAAAACAGAGCAGCTCCTGAGAGAAAGGAGCGTAATCTACACATCTTTGTCAGCTACACTGGATTCAATCGAGAAGGAATCTGAAAGAGAAGGCAAACACCTCCCCCCGAGTGTTGTTACCCTGTCGAGAAACTGTCTCTCCTGTCATTTTCCTCCTCATTATTATGTGCACATTTCTGTATTTGCAGGATTAGTTCCACGATTTGTCAAAGTCCCTTTTATCTCTGCTCCTGTCTTCTCACGATGACTGTCACCATGGAGGTACTGAGTAAACTCCTAGCTCCCTTATGAATGCAGAACCCGTGACTGAGCGCCATGGTCTGGAAGGGGGAAACTTGGAATAGACTCACTGCATTTTTTTCCAAGTCCAGAGAGAATAAGAATGGAGAAGCCTAGATACAGCCTTCTGGGGCTCCACAGTTCAGGGACCTAAAAATCTGTTAGCGATTTTGAAGATGGTCCTAAAACAATGTGAAACCCTCAGAATGGCCGTTAGGGGAAGTTCTGCCTCCAACAAGCTAGCGCTCTGGCCACTCTGCATCTTGGTACACCCATGTATAAATCCCGGAAGATGCATGTTCTCTGCTTTTCATCACCATCTATCACCAGTTCTAACACAGAGCCATGGCCAAACCAGTTGCTTAGTGAACATTAAGTGCATGACAATTAATTGTCACACCAGCAATGCCAAGAAACTCCAACCTTGCTTGCCATTAATTCATTACAATTTTTGAGTTAGTGTATGTGCTGCCCCAGGCAGGGGAGCAAGCACTGAGCTAATAGCAACGACTAGGAAGGAAAGGAGTCCCTGCCACAGAGTTTAGAGTCTGGACAGACGGACATCACACAGATGTGACCTCACCAGGGCTGAGGGGAGGGAAATGGCAGGTCCCATGAGAGATAAGAGACTGTCCGGAGACCCAGGGCCACAATACCTACTGTGCAGGTCTGGGAAACAGAGTGCTTTACCTTCAGATCTCTGTAAACCACAAACCGACTATGCATGTGCTCCAGCCCCAGGATGATTTCCGTGGCATAAAACCGCATCTCCTTCTCTGAAAACACCCCATGTTGTGAAAGGTGGTAGTGCAAATCGCCTCCTGGAACCGGAGATGCAGAGGTTAATACAAACTGGGTCAATTCCCAGGAAACAAAAATTGTTGCCATCCTAAATAGTTAGGACGTGGTTGGAAAAAAAGGCAAATTTTGCTTCTGCTTTGTCTGTATATCTGTCTTGGACTTCTGTAGTTTGACAAAACACTTTAAGGAGTATAGAGGCATCTCAAACATTAGAAGACTTTCATGCAGGGATGGCTAGGACAATATACAACACCACCATCCCTGTCAGACTGGGAGCCCAGCTCCCAGATGCACCTGCACGGGGTGGGTGGCTAGAGGGCAGCTAGCTTTTCTGCTTTGAGTATTTACATCCTAATAACTGAACCAACCAGGTAATGATCCAGCGGATGGCTTAGCAATGGGCTCCGTGGACAGTAAAGAAGGCAGCACACAGAGCAACAAAATGCTCATACTGATAGATATTTGGGAAATAGACACAGTAAAATCTTAACTGTTGAAACTGGGAGGTGGGTATTGGGGTGTGCCCAGTAAAATTCTTTCCATTTTTGCCCTATGTTTGTAATTCTTCATAATTAAATGTTGAAAAAAGGCAATCATCCTATGGGCTCAAGTTACAGAGACAAACAATGCCATCAACAGGGTAAAGGAATGTTCTTATAAACTGTAAAGGAACAGCCTCTACGGACCCAGAGGAGTTAATGCGTGGCCAACTTTAGGGCCCCTGTTTTGGCTTACATAGCTTCCCTTTCATGCACAAGTGTTCCCATATAACTACTGGCAGATCAAGATATCAAAGATTTCCGGTGTCCCAGAGGCTGCCTGGTGCCCTTCCCTGTCAATGCCTCAGCAACCGCCCTGGTTAGGCCAAGAGGTCTCCTTTCTGACTTCTCACAATCCATTAGCTTTGTCTGTGCTCAGTGTCATGTACGTGTAATCACACAGGAGACATGCTATGGTATCTGGCTTAATAATGGTATTGCCATTATTATGTCTGGAAAATTCCTCCATGTCGTTGAATAGATCTGGTTTTAAATCAAACTCTCAGAACATAACAGAACTTCAAATGAGCATCCAAAAACAAAAAAGTAATTCATCTGCTGTACTATACACATTCTATTTCAAACTCTTGTTACTGAAAACACTTTGAATATACACCGTGTCACTCTCTAATACGAGAAAACTATTTTTCTAGCTAGAACTTTCTCTGCATTTGCAGGGTCATCATTCATAGCTTAAAAGATCAATGGCTGGCTGGTCTCGGCTCAGGGTACAGAAGATGCGGCCTGAAGTCATGCTGGCCCACAGCCAGTCCTTCAAAGTTGGTTTCCAAATACACTTCTATCTTTGGCTCATGTTGTTATGAGGCATTTCATTCCTAAAAGTTGAGGGTCAGGAAACAAGCTAATTAAAGATCTAGGCCAGCTGCATTCCAGAAAATGAAGCTTCACTGTGTGTATTTCATGAAAATCTTTTCCAGAAGATGCAACTTCCTGGTGAGAGACTAGGAGGGCCAGAGGGCAATGGCGGTCAACATTTTAAAATGAATTCTGAGGGAAACCTGAGGAGTAGTAAGGTTTCCTTAAACTTCGGGGGAACTCCATGACCTGAAAGACCCAAGCCGCCAGGGAGCTCAGGTCAGCATGTGCTGAGGTGTACGTCCTGGCGAAGTCTTTCCCTGTGTTCGGACTTCCTGAGTGTCACTCACCGTTCATCAGATCCAAGATGAAGCAGAGCTTATCTGGAGTGTGGAAGGCATAGGTCATACAGACAATGAATGGACAGTCCTAGAGAAAAAAAGCAAGAGTTTGTAAGAAAAACAAAAGCTGCCCCGGGAAGCGCATGCTATCTGCTATCAAACACCATCCATAGTTTTCCCTATCCACACTGCTGCCCTGTATGTTGAGCACAGACCCCTCTGTGGTAACCTTAATGGTCCCAGCAAAACAGATCTGATAATGGGACAAAATGCATAGAGACAGAGCACTAAGTGGAAAAGATGAATTCAAAGGTCTCATCTCTCAGATTCACTCATGACCCTTTTATCTGCGTCTTCTTCAAAGGACCCAGATTCTATAGAAAAATATTGCTGTCTTGCTGGTCTTTTTGTTGGTCTACAGTTTTGTTCTCGCTAGTCAAATACCCATGTCAATCTTGGATTCTGACGTTGGAAGAACCATACTACAGTGGGAGGAAATTATCCACTTTATTGTCTTGAAACACTGAGCGAGCATAGAAGGGAATTCAACTGGCTTTTCAAAGAGGAAAAATATACCAGGGTCAGGGAGTGAATAGCTCAATTGTAAAGATGTAAGTTTTCCCACAAGTAATCTAGAGGTTCTCTGCAATTCTAATTAAAATGAAAATCAACAAGCTGATTCCAAAATGTATGTAAAAATATACACAGCTAGAGAAGGAGAGGCATTCTAGAAGAAAACCAAAGCTGGAAAAGTTACATCACCAGGTATCAAGATTTATTATAAAGCAACAGTAAATCAGACAGTGTGGTAGTAACCAAGGACAGACAAACCGACCCACAAAACAAAACAGAGCATCCTGAAATAGAGTCAAGCATAAACGGTCAATCCATTTGTGATAAAATGACACAACAAGGTGGGGGGAAAGGGTGGTCTTTCCAATCACCGGCACTGGAGCAACTGAGCATTTGTACAAGAGGAAGTGAACTGCCACCCCTACCTCCCACCACATATTAAAATCAACTCCAGGTAGACGAAGATCTAAACAGAAAACAATGAAGCTTCTAGAGGAAAACAAAGTAGAGTATCTTCATGACCTTAGGGTAAGTAAAGATTTCTCAGGCCACAAAAAAGCACTAACAGTAAAAATGTTGCTACACTGGACTTCAATGAAATTAAGAACTTCTGTTCCTCAGAGCATACTTTTAAGAGAGTAAAAAGGCAAGTCACAGGGTAGGAGAAGGTATCTACAATCCATGAACAAGAAAGGACTGATATTTAGAATATATGAAGAACCCTGGTACTCTAATAAAGAAAAAGGCAAACAACCCAACAGAACAATGGCAAAAAAAAAAAAAAAGGCAGCAGTGAATAATAGTAACAATAGTAATTAATTAATTTTTTTTAAAATGGGAACTTGCCATAAGACAGTATCCAATAGCTTCCAAGCCTCTGAACAGATGCTGGACCATAGTGGTCCCAAAGGAAATGTGTTACTGCAATATGTTATCACTAAAACCCACGAGAATGGCTAAAATTAAAAAGACTGACAATACCAAGTGGTTGGAAAGATAGGGCGGGAATGGAATTCCCATGCATGGCTTCTGGGAGCTCACAGTGGTACAGATGCTCTTGCAAACCGGTCCTAGCTGCCAAAGCTGAGCACCGTTGGCAAACCCCATGAGCCAGCATTTCCAGTCCTGGGTTTACTGCTCCCAGCAACCTGGACTGCTGTGCACCAAGGAGAACAGCCTGCGAATCCTCCTCGCAGCACTATTTGCAACAGCCTGACCTGGGAAGTGATCCGGCTATCCATCGATGTTAGGATGGATGCATGCATCATGGTCTGTTTGTGCAGGGGAATACTGGACAGCCACGGCTGGCATGCGTTTTTGCAAGGGGCTGTTTTCCCTTTCTACAGGGTTCATGCAGGCTCGGTCCCGTATTCTTTGTTTATTTTCTATACAATCCCTTAAGAATGTAAGAACCATTCCTGGTTCTTACATGGGCTGTACAGAAACAGAGGCTGCAAGGCAGATGTGGCCCATGGGCCCTGCACAGCTTGCCGGCCTCTGCTATGTAGCCGCGGGACACTCTGCTGCTGCGTGCAATGACTCAGAAGGATCTCACACGCGACACCGGGAGACAGAGGCCAGGCACAGAACATTCAGACAAAGCCCAGACATGGGCAGAGTGAAATTACAGTGTTAGAAATTCAGACAGTGGTTAGCCTGGGTGAGGGGTAAGTGACCGGAAGGGGCATGAGGCTTCTGGAACACGGGTCACTTTCTGTCCCTTGACCAGAGTGCTGGACAGGGAGCGTGTTCCCTTGTGAAACTTCATCAGTGCTAAGCCGGATCTATGACTAGGTTTGTTCAGGCTCTTCATATACAGTGTATACTGGGCACTCACCTAATTCAAATAAAAACTGGCCCCCCCCCAAAAAAATCTATATCCACTTTCTTAACAGAAACAAAAAATTATTAAATTCCATAGAAAACATTCAAGTTTCAACAGAATACTCTGCATACTAAATTTGCTTTGTCCAAACCTCTGTTTTAAGGGTAGACCAGTAAAACTGAGTTAATACCTTCCTATACCAGAGATTCGTGAACTTGAATTCAATTTCCATGTATCTTCCGGAGGACATCACTCCAGAACAAGTGACGAATGCCATTTTGTGATCACCTAGTTTGCCTCAAAGCACTGTTTGATGTGGTGTTAGTGACTACTGATTTCAAGCCTGATTTTGCTTTAAATAGGCAAAATAAAAGCGCTTTCCTTTTTCTGTTAAAAGCCATGTGGGCTAAAAAAAAAAAAAAAAAAAGAAAGAAAAAGAAAGAAAAAAAAAAAGCCACACGGCCCTCCTTGGCAGGTTGGGGGTTGCCATCCCTCTCGGAACCACAGGTGGTTCTCGAGAACCACCTTTCTCAGAGCCTGCTGAAAATGGCTCACTCTGCTCCTTCTTTAATGGGCTTCCCCACACACTCCAGTTCCTGAGCTGATGCACTTCAGATGTTGCGTGGAGAGGCTGGTAGACCCAGAGCTTCAGACGGCTAGAGTCCTTCCCAGCTAGGGACAGCAACTGCACGCTCCACCACGGACACAAGTGGACCCTGCCCAGGGGTATTCCTGAACAGGATGGGACAGGATCTTCTAACGGGAGCTCTGACGAAGTAGCGAAAGGTTCACTTAAGATCTTATGTTATGAAGATGGAACATGAACAGTCTGTTGTTCAGAATCATAGGCCGAGGAGGAAGGGCCCTTTAAAAAAAAAAAATCACCTGGTCTAACTTGTTTATTTTTAAGACAAGGAAACGAAGGCCCTAAAAAGGGGAAATGACTTGCTTGAGGTCACAAAGAAATCTGGTAGGCAGCCAAGATCTCAACCCCATGTCTCCTGACCTCATCCAGTTCTCCGGATGCTGGTTACCAAGGCAGGGTTTCTGTAGCAATGGAAGGGGAAAGCTCAGCTCAAGTGTCAGATCCAGGTGTCTCCACCCTGACCACAGCCCCTCACCTCTCAAGTGCTGGGCAGACACCACCCTGGGTCTCATGTGAAGCCCGAATCACAAAGGACCAAATACGGACCAATTCGACAAAACAGGCAGCAATTTAATGACGGTGCACGTAGAGTTCCCAACGTAATCATGGTTAAGATGTTTTGCCTTGATTATCAATTAACGGCAATAAGGACTAGTGGGTCTTCTGGAGGCAGCGAGCAAAGTGGCCTATGTTCTGTAGCGACTCTGTGACACCGTGATCAAATACACCATGAAGTAGTTAAAATTTTCCACCCTGCAGTCAGAGGTAGGCTTCTGTGATCTTCCTGTTGCAAACCTTTTGTTTCCAGCTGCTGTAAGATTTCCTTAAATCCTAAGAGCGGGCCTCAAAAGCTCTTAACGGTTTGGTCTCTCCCCTCTCCAGCTTCAACACGTTCAACTCGCATCACTTCAGACCCCGGCTTTGCTGGCCTTCCCTGAAGTCCTCAAACCCTCCTGAGGTGCTGGGGACCTAGACGCATGCTAGCATGTCCGGTGACTTCCGAGGGGCATCCACTGTCACCTCCACCCTGGTAAATGCCTCCTGAGTACTGGGTCCTGTCAGCCGGCTCTGCCATGGGTCCTAATTATCTATACACTTCTGAGGAGCAGGTGACCAGTATCACCTTCTCTCATTCTGTGCAGCTCTAAAGAACAAGGACCAAAGTCATGTTTGGGGGACCCCCGCGTCCTGCAGCAGAATGCCTTGCACGGTCTAGGTCCTCCAATATGGTTCAAGGAGTGAATGAGGAAGATTTCCAAGGACAGAATGGGCCTGTTTCAGGAAGGGGCTAACTGCTCTTTCCCAGGTATGGACATACTTATCCTGGTTCTGAAACTTGAAGATTTCCCTTTTTACTATTCTAGAATTACTGAATCAAACCAGGAACAGTACTTCCCACTGCCTCTTTGAAAGGTCGGGGGAAGGAACACTCCATTTGAGATTGGAAGGAAAACCAAAAAACTTCCAATAAAAAGAAAACTATAACGAGTGACTTCAGTTCAGTTTCATGCCAAAACCAACACCCTGGGAAACCATGCTGATATAGGCTAATCTGAAGTTTAATCTAGTGAGGCCATTTTAAGTGAAAGATCATTTAAAAAAAAAGCAAACATAAAACATGGCCTTTGATTAACAAAAGAAAGGAAAGAAGGAAGGAAGGAATTCCAAATAGCTTTATTACAACTCTTTTGGTTAAATTATATATTATTTTTTTAAAGCTTTTATTTTTAAGTAATCTTGACGTGGGGCCCGAACTTAAACCCCAGATTAAGAGCCACATGCTCTCTGACTCAGCCAGCCAAATACCTGTTGGTTCAATTATGTATTGATAAGTAAAACACAAAACAAAACAAAAACCATCAAAATTCCCCCAAAAAAACAAAAACAAAAGCCAGGTGTGATTCTTGAAAAAAATTTAAACAGTTCCTGAAAGTTAGCTCAAAAGCAGTAGATCAATATAAGCCCCATTTTTCATTTATTCCCTTAGAGGGTAAGACTGAGGAGGTACTGTATTCCCCTCCACCTGGAAAAAATAGAAATAAAAATGCAACATGAAAGTTCCATGTATATTTTTCTAAAACCAAAAATTTCTTTTTCCATAGGCTTTCTTGAGAATAAATATCCAAGGTGTTGGAGATAACTCATTAAAAATTAATATTTTAATTACCACTTAAAATCTGGAGTAAGTGCACACCCATGTTTAAAATGTAAGACCATGGCATTCCTGACAGACACGAGGAACCAATGCCATTTGAACCAATTCTAATACAGTGTGCATGCTGTTTGGTGTCTATGCCAACTAGCTGAAAACGTGGTCATACACACAGGACAACTCTTGTTTGAAATGCTTAATGTCCATATGGTGGGAGGCAGAGGCACACAGACAGAAATTGTGTATAGCTATGGCATTTTCACTTATTACAATTGAGCTAAATTATGATAATCTTTTACTTTAGTAGCAGATAACCTTCCTAAAACCACTCATGCTAGAATAATATAGAACACAATACAATAAACATAGGTGGAAACAAACAAAAAAACCCACAGGGCCTGTCAGGTGATATTAAGAAAGGAACAACAGGGGTGCCTGGGTGGCTCAGTAGGCTAAGCCTCTGCCTTTGGCTCAGGCCATGTTCTCAGGGTCCTGGGATGGAGCCCTGCATTGGGCTCTCTGCTCAGCGGGGAGCCTGCTTCCTACTCTCTCTCTGCCTACCTCTCTGTCTACTTGTGATCTCTCTCTCTGTGTCAAGTAAGTAAATAAAATCTTTAAAAAAAAAAGAAAAAAGAAAGAAAGAAAGAAAGGAACAACAGGGGGCGCCAGGGTGGCTCAGTCAGTTGGGTGTCTGACTCTTGATTTCGGCTCATGATCTCCAGGTCCTGGAAAAGACCCCTGTGTCAGCCTCTGCACTCAGCGGGGAGTTTGCTTGAGATTCTCTCTCCCTCTGCCCCTCCCCGTGCTTGTACACACTTCACTCTCTCTCTCTCTCTCAAATAAATAAATTAAAATCTTAAAAAAAAAAAAAAAAGGAACATTAGCCAGGGAGCCCACAGACTGTGTGAAAGAGATCCTCTGATTCACCATTAAAAATCCGATTCCTTCATCCTCTGGGTGAGGTTGACCCTATTTAGAACCCAGCTGGGGTATTTGGAGGCCATGTCCTCCCCAATATATCTCACTGCACCATAAACCTTCTTGTCTGGGTGTTTAACCTTAATTCACATGTGAGGTACTCAGCAGGAGTCGGGCCACTCCACCATCATTTCCTGCCTTCCCTTCGAGACCCCGAGTCCCTGATCTCCCCTGGATGCCAGATGGCAGGATTGCTTGTGCACCCCGGCATGCCCAGGCTGGACACTGAGTTTTTATTGGGTGTCTTTATATACCTCTGTTGAAATAAATAAGAGCCAAGGCTTTGCTCATGGGTCATACCATACACTGCAAAAGAAGCCAGAACGGGACACTATTTTGCAAGAAGACACAGGGTAAAAGTTTTGGGCACACACTGAGCTAAAAATGCCAGTTGACAGACAAATACAATGTCCAGCAGGTGGAAACATGGTCTTGGAAATGGAAATGAGCAAAGTGCACAGCAGGTAAAAAAGCAGCAAGAGAGATAGCGATAAAGCCACCGTCTAGTGACTGGGGACAGGCCCAGATACAATTCAGGCCTGAGTAATCCGTGCTGTTTCAACTCTTGGTTTGTTTATAGAGGACCAGAGCTGCTTTCCTTGCGCTCTTCCCTCTCTAGGTCAGTCTTCCATCTTTCAGTCACTTCTTAACGCGACTCAAGTGATTCTGTCATTGTTGCCATGCTTATTCTGCCCTCTCTGCAAGCACATTCCACGAAAAAGGAAGCCATAAACCCAGCCGCTGAAGGGAGAAGCCGTGGGTGGGGATGATGATGGTCGCTAACACTTCTCGAACTCCCAAATTAAACAGAGATAATATGAGAATTACACACTATTTATATTAACTTAGTGCTGCTCTTCCCTGCTAGAAATTCTAACCCACCCAAGAATTGGCTAGCTGCATAATGTGCTGGAAAAGAATGCCTGTATCTTAAATAAATTATCCTGATATAGAAAACCAACCCACCCATGCATACAGAAACAAGCAGTGCTCAAAACGGAATACTCACCCCTGTGCTCACAAGAGACAACATAATCCTCTCATTTAAGGCTAATGTTTCTCCTTGTTTCATCTTGATCCTCTTCTTATCCAAGCATTTCATTGCATACCTAGAAACAAATGTTATTGAAAAAACTATACTGCAAATATATCTAAGCTGCTTTAAACGATACATGTTGTACAGGGGAAAGTTTCTCAAGATTTGGGAAGTGTCTGAAAGAAGCAAAACGGTATCCAAATGTCATGCAAAGAAAATTTTTTTTTTAATTTTGCATGTATTAAGAAAAAAAGTCAGTGCCCACCCCCCAGCAGGCAGA
The DNA here is from genome assembly GCF_011764305.1 of Mustela putorius furo. NCBI lineage: Eukaryota > Metazoa > Chordata > Mammalia > Carnivora > Mustelidae > Mustela > Mustela putorius. The sequence goes on along the minus strand of NW_025421422.1, from coordinate 664,983 downwards.
GCATACTTCCCCATTCCTTAGGTAAGGGCCACACACAGTGAGCTCCTTTCTAAGAGAAGAGCGCAGAGGAGATGGGACAGGGATGGTCCAGTGGAGGAACGTGACGAACACGACCTCAAGCGAGCAGTCAAGGTCAGCATCAACAGTGATGAGCCATGTTAATGATAGACACACATGATATGATGTGATGAGAACAGGGTTTTGGCGTCTTGCTTCCAAGAGCCCACAGCCCCAGTATAACCCTGAGGAAAGTGAGCCTAACCAGGATATCATTCTACGGTATGCCTGACCGGGACTCCTCAGAGCCGTCCAGGCCATAAAAGACAAGGAAAGTCTGCGGAACTGTCACAGTCTAAAGGAGCCTCAGGAGACATGATGACTCAAATAGAACGTGGGATCTGGGGACACGAAGAACCATTGGGTAAAAACGAAGGGAATCCAAATAAAGCAGAGATTTTAGTTAATAATAACGTATTGGTATTAGTTCATTTGTTGTGACCAGTGTAAGACAGGGAGACTGAGGTAGGCCAGGGGAACGCCCTGTGCTTTGTACTTCCTTTCTAAACTGGAAACTATTATAAAAAAAGAAAGAAAACTATTTTCTTTAAAAAAAAATCCAGCAATAATTATGCGGTATTTCTATCATTACATGAATAGACGTTCCAGTCCAATAAGAGCATAAAGTAGAGGGATATAAATAAATTCGGTGAGATAAATTTTGCACTTATCGTTGCTGTCCAGTACTACATATGTGTAGTGTGGGTGAAGGGATATGTGTGCAATACTTAGAATTTAGGAACTGTGGTTTTTAGCAGTGGTCAAGATTTTGCAAGAGTAAAGAGTGCAAGACTAAAAGACTGACAACCAACAAAATGAAAAGGGAAAGCATGTGCTCAAAAAGGCACATTCTAGAAAGCTATTTTATTGATTTGTTTTTAATTTCTTTTTTTTAAGTACTCTCCATACCCAACATGAGGCTCAAACTCAAGATCCCAAGATCAAGAGCCACACACTCTTACCGACAGAGCCAGGCAGGCTCCCCTGATTTGATTTAATCTTCATATTTAAGTTATTATATTTCAAATAATAAAAATAATCAGTATTTTTATATGATAGTTAGTGGAGAAGAAACAGCTAACAATTTAAACTTTTTGAAAACTTTGAAGAAACTCTATTAAGGAAATACAAACCCATTAGCTGGCATTCTCTATAATCACAGGTTGACAACAGCAGGATGATTTTTCAGCAGAAAGCTGAAAGGAAATCTTTACAAGGGTTTCAGGGGCTTTAGAACTCTATGCACGTGATTCTAAATCCCCACTGACGGATGACTTTCTAAGGCCCAAGCATGTAATACAGATGGTTGTCCAGCTGTGACAGGACCCAGAAAATCCATCTGTTTCTAGCTGATCATAACTTACAATGTGAGGACTTAGAGCAAAACAGAGATAGATGGTCAAATCTGCTAATTTTATCTCCTGTTCCAGGAATTCTGTATAACAAATGCACCGATGGAGACATTAATTGCTTAATTACAGGACTGCATATCGGGAACATATGAAAATGAACAGTCAGTGGAATGGAGTAAGTGACAAGCACATCACTTAGGATCAGAGCCCACCGTGGGACTACGGAAGAGGGACGAGAGACCCGGGTACACGGTTCACTGTTTACTAATGTTCACTAATAGTGCTCACTAGTACTGACCATGGAAGAAGCAGCGGTCTGCATGCCTTACAATATATTATCTCATCCACCTCTCACGACAAGGAAGTATTTTCCTGACCCTACAGACCAGGATGCAGAGGCCAGGCGGAGGCACAAACTTCCTGTAAGGTGGCTCTGACCCGGCCGGGGGCCGCCCAGACCCACACTTGGGACCGACGGCCTGTCCTGTCTCTGCAGAGTACCAGACTTCACGTGCCTGAGAGCCAGACACTAAGTTCACCCTGCACGGGCCCCACAATAGGAAGAAGACCAGCGGGTGCACGTCAGTGAAGGTAAACTTCAGCCACTACGTGATAAAAGTCATGCCCACGACCGGACCTGTCTGAAAAGCAGGAGGGTGATTTGTCAAGGCTGTAAGTGCCTGGTCACAGGGAAGACCCAAGCAGAGGCTGAGTGACAACTCTGGGCAGTGCTGGGGTGGCAGGGGGAGGTGGGCACTGAAGTCGGTGACCTGAATTATTCCTCACACCAAGAGTGGGGTTATCAAGCAAGCTGCATGGACGATTCCACTCAGCTACTGTAGCTCTAACATGCCCATCACTTGATCACACTTGGAGTTCAGTGTCTATCAGAACACAGTTTCCCATTCTCCTTTGCTTCCAGATATATGGTCACTTAAACAAACTCCTTCTATATTAAAACAAACAAACAAACAAACACATAACACAAAACCTCCTCCCCCTGCACTCCTTAAGAACTCTACGACCATTAGCCTCCTGGAAGAGGCCCACGCCTGGTCCGTGGGCACGTCACTGACTCAGATCAACCTCCTCCTGTAAGATAAGCAACTAAGACCATGACAGAGCCCCATGACCGTGACCCTTGTGGCAGGTCGGGTGTCCTTCTCGCCAGCACTTAATCTCCCCACCTAGGGAGCCGACACCTGGAATGCTTCACCACCCCAAAGTGCACGTGCTAAATCACAGGTGGGTCTAAGCAGTGACCAGACCAGGAGGCTGTGCATAACGCCCCTTTTTGGTCACCTCCAGATCCCAGGCTCCTTCACCCATGGCCTGAACCACAGGGGCTCATGACACACAGTTCCTGGTTAACTTCCCTTTAAGCCCGAGGCACTGGAGGATCTAGCTGATCTCATTTATAATGCTTAACAAAATACAGCCCCTTTCTTTCTGAAGGAAGGCACTCCAGGAGTGAGACGATGGGTTTCCAAAAATCGATGCAGGCATGTTCTATTGATGCAAGCATAAGACCCACAGAGAGCTTACATTTTTCCAGTGTCTGCTTTCCTGCAACCATACACTTCACCAAATCCTCCTCGTCCAATGATCCTGTGCACGCTGAAATCATTCATGGTCAACTGTGAATTCCAAACACGAAATGGTACAGAGTTGCATTAAAATTATGTTGTTGTTTTCATGTAAGACATAATTATTAAGCAGCAGTTCTGATATAGGGATGTGCCCTCTCCACAACTGACTGCTCTAAGAGATGAGATGTGTAAGGTGGCAAGACTTTCTAGAACCTCCTTCTGCTCTGCTCCCAAAATCTACAAAAGGGAGGCAAACGGGCAGACAATAGAGTGGGAGTCAAGTTAGATTGTTTTTCTGATCTCCTAAATGTTAGGTGATTAGAAGTATACCCTGAAGACAAGGGAGTGTGAAATTTCTAGTCAAAATGAGAGTTTCCTTAGCTATTCTGAAGCTGGGAGTTGGGGAACAGCTCAGCAATTTCAGGAATGGTCATGGTAGGAAAGCAAGTCTACATCAAGGGCATCTATGTTTTCATAAGACTGGGCCATATGATCAAAAAACCCAACGGACGTGGGCCATGTGAATTTTTCATCGATAACATCATGGAGTAGTGAGGACTCATGCTGGGCACGTGAGCATGAAACAAGACACTAAGGATAAGGAGAGGACAGCAAGAGGCTTCATTCATAAGCCACTCCTTGTGTCAGCATCTCAGCCATGCCCTGCTTCCTAAGCAGGTTTAATAGTCTCAGATGGCACAAAGGCAGACAGTGAGCCCCACATTCATGGTGGTTTATGTATCCTGGCAAGTTATGGGTAAGATTCCTGAAGGGCTCCCCCGGTGCTTGCTTCAGCAGCACATACACTAAAACTGAAGGGGTCCCCCAAACAACCCTTCAAACACCACGTTTGCAGTCAAGTAACTGGGCCCGAAGGCTTCACATCTGATGCTCGGGGGACAGCAGGATGCGAGCACACCAGGTCCGCTGAAGGAGAACATGCATCAGAAAGATCCATGGCAGACAGAAAGGGTTTTTTGGAAAAATATGTTACTGCCCTCTTGTTTCTAAAATTCTGCCAGGAAATGTGAAAGAAAGGAGAAGTTAAAAAAATAAGTAAATGGTACCAGCCAGTAAAAAACTTTAAAAGCATCCAAAAGTGCAGGGAAAAAAAAAAAAGAAATCCAATTATTTCTTTTCCTCTTCTCAAACCTATGTGAAGGGAGGACATGAAGAAGAAAGCAAAAGAGGCTGCACCAGGGAAGGAGGGTTCTAAAAATGAAGAGAGGGATATCCCAGGAATTTCTGACGTTGAAAGCCGAAAGCAGATGAGACGTTCACAGGAAGTGCGTGTTACAAAGGAGCCTGTCTTGGAGGATGGCTTTTCTCATTCTCAGAAATGATCAAAGAGGAGATGAATCCTCGGTCTAATAAAGGATGTCATCATTTTTATTACAAGATTATACCTAACACTACAAACGAGACGGGAAGCTTTACCAGAACGACGGGAGCCAAGGGCATGTGGGAAGCACATTATGTGGTGGCCTGGTCTCTTGGCTACTGTCTCTGTGGAAGAGCCAATCGCTGCTTAAAATACCCTCTCTTAAATAAATAAACACATTCTTACAAGGCTCTGAAAAAAGAGAATGAAAACCCGAATTGTTTACGAGGACGAGTTCTCCGTACAGCGTTGTACTGGCGACATCTGTTTAGACAGCGGATTACCCGTGGGAGTGAGCTCCAGGGTATAAAGTATTTTCTCACGAAGTTAAGCCAGAGGAAGTTTTTATTTAAAAAAGGGAAAGAATAAGAGGATACTCACATGGATATTTAATTCTACGTTTTTCCACTGACAGAATCGGGTGAACTTGTCACTAGAAAAGAAGAGAAACAGTCGCTGAAAAGTTGCATATCATATTAATCGATCTAAGGAGCAATACTGAAGGACGGACGAGGATAGCTTTCCTTGTGTTGCTTCCCGACCGGAGGTACGTTTCCTTCAACACCGTCTCACAAAGCCTTCGCCGGTCTTCGTGGCTTTGTTTCATGATTCAGGCACAAGATGTAGTATCTCCCTTAAGCTGTGATGGCTGCTATGGTCACGTCTATCTGAATCAGCAGCACCCAAGAGAAGGCCAAACGTGTGCCCCATACATCCTGCCATTTTAATAACGTCTATTATCATTTCAACATGCATGTGGTCGGTACAGAATTAGTAATGAGACCGTCTAAATTCTTGTTTTTACAGTAAGTCATAAAACCCGGTGCGTATTTTGCACTGAGAGCCCATCTTAATTCACACTCAGCCATTTTGAGTGCTCAAGAGCCACATGTGACTAGTGGCTCCCACACCAGACCACACAGCTCTAAATGACAAAATATTTGTAAATAAAGACAATAGCAGCAAACACTCAGATGGAGCTTTCCACGTGCCAGGCGCCGTTCCTTTCTCCCTCTGGCAACAGAATGAGCAGGTCTGATGAGCAGGAATGGTGATGACCATTCTGCAGCAGAGCAGACCACAGCCCGGCCAAGGTCACACAGTGAGAGAAGGGCTAGGGCTGGATCTGAACCCAGACCAAGTACTGTTGCTCAGAGATACAAATGCTGTAGGAGAAAAAGTCCTTAGGCGAGAATCACAAAATGCGGTAGGCCCACTGAGCGGATCTGCTCCCACAATTTACTCAAATGCTTGGTGAGTACTTTGCTTTCCCTCTACCTAGAAAAATATCTACCTCCATAGCTATTTAATTAAGTTGTTATTTTCATTACGTTTATTAGTGAGCAACACCGTCTGTAATGTTTGTTTTTAAACATTTTTTCAGAAACAAATAATACATTATATGTTAATAAAAAGAATTTTTTCTTTCAAAAGAAATGCATTCTAGATTGAATACTCTTCAAAGGCAAAGAATATTCTTGGTGACCTCTGGTATTTTACCTAGTCCCTGGCTCAATTCCTTACATGGGCACAACATCAAGGGTCCTATGGATGAATGAATGAATAGAAAGGAAAGGAAAGGAAGAAGGGGAGAAAGGCAGAGAGTACATATGAAGCACACGGTCCAGGAATTACCACTATTATTATCAGAATGCCTTAAGGCATCTAACTATCCTAGTTGCCTGGGGAGGTTCATTTAACATGCCATCTAAGATCTTTTAAAAGTATTTCTGAGGCTGAAAAGCAAAAGCAGAAGAAGTCTTTGTAATTATGCAGCATCTTTTGTCAATGAACCTAAAATGGCGTTTACAGAGTGTTTCACTGATCTCCCTATCATCTCTGGGAGGTTGGTAAAACAAATTATATTTTGAGCATTTCTGAGAGTTATTTCAAACAGTTTCTTCTTTCTTTTTTTTTTTAAGTATGATGAGCGCAAAAGGCAAAACACCACTCCAGTGTCCTCTATACTTATAAATCCGTGACTGTCACTTTGAAATCCACTTGCCGGCTGGGCTAGCTCACACCGGTTCTCCCGGATTCTGGAGCTCAGAGCTGGCAATGGGGGGTGGTGATCTGGCATGTTCTATAGACTTGCAAACTAGCTGGGGAGGATTAAGAACCACGGAAAGAGAACTATCCTGATGACGAGAGTCAAGAGAACCACATCCCAACACATACCCTGCCTCAAAAACCATCCCCTCTTCCCCCCCCCAACCCCACGTGAACAGCTTGGATTTCTTGTGGCAACAAGAGCGGAAGGCTCACCCAGTGGGACAAAAGGACATGCGGGTTGACCAGGTGGCCAGTCAGCAAAGAAAGTGCTACCAACCCCCCTCCCCCACTTTAATTTCCATCCCCATTTCTCCCCTCTTCCCCAGTGATAACCTAGAAGCTCGGCTGACCCAAGACCTGGGAAAGGTCAGATTTTTGAACTAACAGTACCCAAGGGCAGGCCAGACCCTGCTGAAACACAGCCAGCCTCCCCCCTCAGCATGAGCCACTGCTTTCTGGCAAAGTCTCCAGTAGACTCAGCAAAGGGTAATAATCATTTGTATGCATATTAGTTTCCCCAAGTACTGATTCCAGGATAAAATTATCCCTTGAACTCTAGTGGCATCATAAGGCAACTGGTTGTTTTTTTTTTTTCTTTCTTTCTTTCTTTTTAAATGCCTTCAGTTCTGTGACTACTTGGGAGGGAGAACCACAGAGAAGCAGCGTTTGTTCTTACGGGGCAATTACTGAACAGCTGTGGGCCGCTCCGGCATCGAGACATGATCATCATGCCGACTGTCTAGAAATGAGCCCAGTTTGTGGAGAAGAGCACAGTCAGTGTGAAGGCGGATTCCGCTGAAGAGAGTCTAGTTCCAGCAGTGCTTCATCTTGGGGGGATACCCAGATCCCAGCCAAATGGCTGCTGGAAAGGCCCACAGGCTAGCAATGTTGACAGGTGTCACTGAGCATGCTCAGGGCTTCGCATGACAAACCTACTTGTATAGTTTGAGTAGCTCCAAGGGACATATTCATTAGGGATAGTCATAGTACATGTGACCACAGACATCTGCCTAGAAACCTCAAATTCTACTATGTAAAGAATCAAATAGAGGTTGTCCCACCGTGGGGGATAGGATGTCAGAGAGCAAACAAATGAATAAGACAGGTTATAGAAACATGCTTGCCGTTGCAAAGGTGTCCCAATAAGATACTCTTAATACTGTGGTTCCATGGTCTATTTCATCTCTAGGCTATTTTGAAGCTAAAGAGCTGCAGGTTCAAAGAGACATCAAGATATGCAAATCCTACATAGTAAGGTAAAGTATTGAGGGGACAGTTTAATGTGAAGGCTGGCACATAGTACATGTTCAGTAAGTAATTGTCAAATGAACAGATTGACACCCATTTTAAGGACAGTGCTCATTGGCTAAAATGAGGTAAACCTACAGAATATAAGATTTTACATACACACACACACACTATTACTTTAATATATACACACTATTACCTTAATATAATATTACATGTCAAGTATGTCTCCCAAAAAAATGGTATGTACATACATGAAGTTTCATACCTTTCCATAAATTTTTGAAAAATGTTGCCTCGAAGACTTTCACAAATTTCTTCTATGTAGGGCTGAAAGGGATGGAAAAGAAATCCCACACTGCATAAATAGGAATCTAGAACACATACTGACGAGACCTGGATGACCTGCAGCTCCCACTCTTGCACTTGCCCAATTCTCAGTAATGGATCCATCACCATGACTATTAGTTATCTATAGCTCAACTATGTGCTCTGTGAAGGTGCGGATGGGTCCATCCTGTTTGCCACTGCTTTCCTATTTCCTGGAATGGTTCCTGCAAAGTCACAGACGCTTCCCAAGGGACCATGGTTGATTGTCCATGTGTGTGACTGGTGCAGTCCCATAGGCCTCACACTCAGAAGAGCCCAGGCCTTGGTTTTGTGTCCCTACCATCACCATCTTGAAATTCTTAGTTTCTGAACAAGGGGCCCCAAGTTTTTAATGCTGTGCTGGGCCCTGGAAATTATGCAGCACATTTTGTAAATGACTAAAAGTACTGACAATCAACACTGACATTGAGTTTTAAAGACTCAGGGAGTAAATTTTTTTTTACACAGAAACACAGAGCTAAAGGTAGTCATGGGGAACAGTTAAGCCCTCTTCTTATTTTGCATATGAGGCTGCAGCACTGTGGGCACGTGTTTTCCCAAGGTCTCAGAGCAAATTCACAGCTAGACCAGGATGAGGGCGCCTGGTTCATTCGTGCAGTGCACATCCCTTCATGGAAAACAGTCTACAGGTGCCTCCTGCACTATGTAAGTCTGAACCACACAGGTCCACTTACATGTTGACTTTTTACAGACAATAATAAAAATATATTTTCCTTATAATTTTCTTAATAACATTTTCTTTTCTCTAGTTTATTATAAGAATACAGCATAGAATACACATGACATATAAAATATGTGTTAAACAACTGCTTATGTTATCAGTAAGGCTATCTGACAACAGCAGGCTATCAGTAAAGTCTGGAGGCGGGAGCCAGAAGCTACATGTACATTTCTGACTGCGTGGGGGGTCGGTGCCCCAACCCCTGAGCTGTTCAACAGTCAACTGTATTTATTTTGAAATAATTTTGTCTTACCTGGAAAAGAGTTGATGTCACTTGTTTCTTGGATAGGTGACTTTGAACATGCTCTACGGCTTGCTTTGAGAATGGCTTTCCAGAAAAAAATTTAAAAAAAAAACACATTTTTTCCCCCACAAATATGAGATGTAACAAACTTCTATAACACCATAAAACCACAGCATATAATTTAACACAATTACTAAGCAGGAACCTGTGGTAATTATATATATATATTTTTTTTTTTAAAAGATTTTATTTATTTATTTGACAGACAGAGATCACAAGTAGGCAGAGGAGGCAGGCAGAGAGAGGTGGGGAGCAGGCTCCCCGCTGAGCAGAGAGCCCTGAGCCGAAGGCAGAGGCTTTAACCCACTGAGCCACCCAGGCGCCCCTTTATGGGTAATTATATTGACATGCATTGTTTAAACATCAGCTGGATATCTGTGGGCAACACAGATACTTGCTCCTCTGAGCTCCCAGAGTTCTTAGTCACCATGTCAAATAGAAGGATGAGCACAGGGGCACCTATCGACATACCTAATCCCACAAGAGTTTGAGACTACTGTGGTTTAAAAAAAAAAAAAAAAAGAGGGGGAGGGGGCACCTGCGTGGCTCGGATGGTTAGGCATCTGCCTTTGGCTCAGGTCATGATTTCAGGGTCTTGGGATCGAGCCCCGCGTCGGGTTCCTCCCTCTCCCTCTACTACTCCCTCTGCTCGTGCTCTCTCACTCTCTCTGTTGAATAAATAAAATCTTTTTTTAAAAAGTATAAAGAATCTTATTATCACCTTATTAAATGTATACATCCCTCAATTTGTTAATGATGGGGTCCTGAAACTATAAAAATTTCCACTATGTAAGAGAAAACAAATGCATGAAAATCCATTTAAGAATTAAAAGCTTAGAAGGATGTAGGTTAAGGAAAGTCTTGTGACCACAGCAGAGGGGAGCTGGCTCTAAAAAACAAACAAACAAAAAAACCCAGAGTTTACACCTATAAGAACACACTCCCTTCTCCCTCCAAACTTCAAATTACACCTTTAGGAATGTGCCACAAGAGGAAAAGCTGAAAACGCCCATCATTCTGCTGAAAGCCCTCTAAGCTGCTGAGTGACATGAAAACGAAGTTTCAGCGGCATGCCTGCAGGACATCTGGCATTTGCCGAGGTTCAGCAATTCTCCGGCAAGGTAGCAAGGCACAGAGCATCAGCCAGCAGGACTAGCTCCAGAATTCTGTCTCCTACAAGTACGTGAGGACAACAGAGAAATGCACGGCCAAGAGGTGCCACCAGCCATGGTTATTTGGGCGGCAGTAAGAACCGTGAATGACACAGTAAACACAGACGCGCTAAAATAAACCATTATCATGGCCAGTGCTGTTCACTCAAACTTCCTGCCATGACAGCAATGCTGTGTATCTGCGCTGTCCATCGGCGAAGCCCCCGGCCACGGGCAGCTATCAGGCACTGGAAATGCGGCTCACAAGGCACCGAGGAGGGAAATGTTTAACTCCACTGGATTTTAATTAACTTAACCTTATATCAAAATAGCCACCTGGGGTGAGCGGCTCTTGTATTGGACATGGCAGGCGACGGCCGTGAGGCCATTCCTCCAGAAAACTCTCGCAGAGTGAATTATGCGGCTAATTTTTATTACTAATTCTTCCCACTCACTCCTGGTGAAATACTTTCCTAGGAACCTCATTTACCCTAATGACTAAATGGACTGTTTCTCTGGTTTACAGGGGGAAAAAAATGTTCCCACCATTATTTAACTGTTAATAAAATTAACATTAAAAACTACTCTTCCTCATTAATCCAGAGAAACTATCTAAAATTTCTATTGATCAGTATTTGATTTGCCTAATTATGTAAAGTAGAGCCAAATTAACAATAAGAAAGCTGAATTTCTTTTAGAAAGTTTGGAATTGAGACCAGCCTTTCTTTCTGTTCATCTCAATGATGAACCTTTTATTTTCACCTTTTTCTTTTTTTTGACCATGAAAGGACCTGCTTCTGGAAGTATCCTTGGAGTAGCTGGAGCAACAGCTTCGCATCAGCATTACCAGCAAACAAATGACAAAAGATGAGACGGGGGTCCTGTCCTGGGGGAGCACTGTTCGATTTCTTAAACTTCTTCCTCCTACTTCACTTTCTAGAAACACCACAAGCTGCCTCCTGTCCAAATGACAGGCACAGAACAGAAAGAAGTACTTACGTGTGAGCAAGACAGGAGCTCCTTCATGATGTAGGTGTCATAAATTTGCCGGCTTCTGCAAAGGCGGTCTTCCTCATTTTCGAGCTTCTCATATTCTTTTATCTGGGGTTTTCAAAGTTACCATTGTTAGGTATGTCTTCCCAGAAAACTCACTTTATTAAAAGATATTACTTGCCCGGGCAAAAACGACTTCCACGGGAGATTAAGCAAATTGCTGAGTTGGCTACTCCACAGGAAACAACTATTTCTAATGTTGGAATATTGAAGTTGGGATAATTTAAATGCAACTTGAAACATACAAATGGGTTTTTTCCTATGATGAAGCTCATCACTTAAATTCAGAAGCACAACATTAGAAAACAAACACTGCCATGGTTACAATTATCTTACAATATACCAGCCAGGGACCATCCGTCCTTGCCAATTCTCCTCTCCAGAGCAAATAGCACTTAAATCTGGCTGAAATTCTGTTCTAAGACTTAGGATGGGGATTCTTATTCAACTACAACTAGTTCTTATTCAACTACAACATTACAAAACAGAAGGGGAAAAAAAATACACACACACACAGTCAAGATTCCTGCAAAGAGATGTTTTTAAAAAATCAGTTGAATATTTTAGAAAGGCATTAATCCAGAGATGAAAGCAAAGGTTTTTCGGGTTGGAGCCTCAGCTGTATAATAAAGTATTAATAAACAGGTTACTTCAAACAGTATATTCCGGTAACTTAGGGAAGCCATGTTAAGACAGGTCAAACATTAAAAATGTGCTTTAGAAATACTTGCCTTCTGTAGAACTGGTCCTAACCCTCTAATCTGATAAGAGAAGCTCCTTGACCGGAGAAGTTGCTTTTATTTATTTACAGACATGCTCATAATCCAAAAGATAAGAGAATGAGGACACAAATGAAATACAGAGTTAGCAGGAAGACTGAGGCAAAGATCTTCAATATGATGACTAATTACTATTGTCTGACTTACTTTTGGGAACAAAGCATTTTCAACAGACAGAGAGTTGCTGACACTGACTTTCATAATATCTGAGTATTCTTTATTCTGGGATGATAAAATAGAAATGAAAGTTACCTTTTTACAGTAAGGCTGGGTTTGATAGTTTTTAAATCAAAACCAGTAAATCCTATAAGAATTGCTAATAAAGAAGGGGCACAGTCGGCAGGGTATGGGGTGTGTAAAATACTGAGGTCCCAGATGAGGGCCAGCTGGCTTACACACGGAGAAATTACTGGGGCCATATTACTGTCCTGAATTGTTGTCATCAGCGTTACCATGACAGTCACAGGTCTGTGACTGCTGGGACTTAAAACAGAGTCTTGTTGGAACAGACCAAAGTCTGTCATGAAGGCAGGTGGACTGGAGTAGGTTATAGGCCATCCAACCAGAAAAGTCTCTTCTAAGGCAGCAGCAATCTCCTGCAGTGTTAGCATTACCAAAGGACCTGGGCTTCACCCCCATGAGTTAATTCAGGACACAACAAATCTCAGTAGTTCAAACACCATGCCAGACACAAATATGGTAGCTGGGTGGCAACAGAAGCCAGACACCAAAATCCGAAGTCCAGTCAGAAAATAAACAGAGAAGTCAACTTCTTTTGTTGTTTTAATTTTAGGTAGGTCCAAAGGTCAATGCAGAATTCTGGGATAACACAGGTAGACTGTTAGTGAACCAAAGGAAACATTTCTGCCTAAACAAGCAAACAAACCCAAGAAATAGTAAGACTTCGTGGAATTATTATCCTTGAAAACAAATGTAAAGGAACACAAGATCTGCGTTCCAGGGGGCCTAGGACGCAAGCGGACACCTGTTTAAACAAATGTTGATAACATGGAAGTTTTCCATGAACTGTAAAAATCTGATGCCACAGAACATTCTAGTTTCTTGGGCAAATGATACTTGGACCCACAATATGTGCTTTACGAAAGACTAGTGCCACATAAACTCCAACCTGAATAACAGCAAAGGAAGAGCGTAAGGTGTCTAAGTGTCTGTGGCTGTAATTCAAAATCCACTTCCTGTTATCAGGAAGACCACTAATCAAAGAACACACAGCCCTATCAACCAGCCCTAGACAGGATGGTCTTACTAAAATTTGTGCTCGGAAAACACCACCTCTAATTGGGCAGTTAGGTTGACCAGGTCACCTGAGCAAGCAGAGGCCAGAGTTCAGAAAAAGACACATTCACTTGGCGACACAGTGCCTTTCTGCTTGAGTGGTTCCAAAGCTCACGGCTGAACACACAGCCTGAATGAGCGGAACCCTCAGAGCAAGCACTTCTGATCCACCACTCCCACATCTCTACTCTCTCACCACCATTGTAGGGAGATGGCCCTGCAAAGCCACTAATGGCCTCTGCTTGCCCAATCAAGGGTCTCTCTCGTCTGTAGCTTGACTGACTCCCCAGCAAGCATTCAACTGGTCTCTTCACCTTCTTTGACTTCTGTGATCTACACTCTCCAGTGGTTTGTGACACTGGCTCCTCTTCCTCAGTTTCCCTTGGCTTCTTCCTCCTCTGCTGGACTTCTAAATACTAAAGCCCTCAGGACATGGGGCCAAGGCACCCTTTTTTCACCTGTTATATATTCCCCTCAGGTAAAACTACTCAGTCCTACAGTTTCAAATACGAATTCTATTCAGATGTCTAAGTTGGGATCTCTAGTACTCACTTCTTTCCCTGAGCTCTAGACTCTAAACATCTAACTACGTATTTGCCATTTCCATATCCTCTCTACTCCCACCAAGCGTGCTCATCCCCTGGCCTTCTTTATCATGAATGTGAGAAAAACCATCCTCCCAACTGCTTAAGCCAAAAAAGGAATAATCATCCTTGATTCTTACTCTTTTGCTCGCACCCCTGCTTCTACCTACCCCTATATCCAATTAATAATCAACCAATCATATTGGCTTTACATTTTATCACAAACCCAGGCTCTGCTTCAGATAATAATCTGCTTTAAAGAACTGCCAAGGGAACAATCTTCCTAAGAAAACAACAGTAAATTCTGGATTATATATAAAACCTAACCAGCAAACACTAGTGAGTGACCAGAAGCACATACATAATGGGGAAGGGGCATGGACCAGAAGCTGGAAAGTCAGAGAGGATATTCCTGAAAATAAATAGCCAGACAGGCAGAGCTCCAAAATTCTGTGTAGAAACTCTTTCAGTATCCCTGCTGGACCTCATGATGACATGTGAGCACGGCAGACCCAAAGCAGTCCAGCAAAGGTTAAAACAACTGAATGAGCTTTAGCTGTGACCCACTGTATAAAAAGACAGAGCTTTGAAATTTGAATAAGCCAAGTTAATTGCTAAAACAAAAAATCAATACCCTCTGAAGAAGTGTATGGAGTTTAGAATATCTACAATGTATCAATCCTACTGTACAGGATACAATTGAAGATCATTCTACATATCAAGAAACAGGAAAATATGATCCCCATGCAAGAGAACAGATCATAAACAAAGACCATTCCAAGATGACTCTGATGTTCGAATTATCAGACAAGGATTTAATGCAGCTATTAGAACTAAACAATGAAGTATGGATCACTGAAAAAAATATTTTTTAAAAACTATACTTAAAGACACGACATAAAATATGCATGTAATGAATAAAAATATAGAAATTGGCAACAGAAACATATTATGAGAAAAACCAATAAATTTTAGAACTAAAAAACACATCCAAAGTAAAAAATTCAATGGATGGACATAATAGTGGAGTAGAGATGCCGAAAGAGTCAAAGAATTTGAAGACAGACCCATAGAAATTATCCCAATCTGAAGAACAGAAAAATTATTTGGGGGACAAATTGAATAGGACATCAGTGATATTTGGTATAATATCCAAAAATCAAACATACATCTAACTGGAGTCCCAGAAAGAAGGGAAAGAGAGATTGAGGTAGAAAAAATGCTTTAAGGGTAATGGCCCAAATTTTACCAGATTTGGTGAAAGATACAAATCTACAGATTTCACAAAAGTCAGCAAACCCCACAAAGGATAAACACAGTATCTAAAATCACTCCACTATAATACAGAGATTGTCAAAAATGGGGGAGGGGTGGTAAGCAAGATACTTTTATGTTTGTCTCTAAGAAACAGACTTTATATATAAAAACACTAGTTAAAAGTAGATAGGAAAAGATATATCATGAAAACAATAAGCAAATGAGATTGAATGGCTGTAATAATATCCAGTGAAGTCATTTTCAAGACAAAGACTATCACAAGCAATGAAGATGGACATTTCACATGAAAAGGTGTAATCATAAATGCATATGCACCTAATAACATAGCTTTAAAATACATTTTTTAAATGACAAGAAAAAAATAGACAATTCTACATTATCATCCCTCTCTCAGCAACTAATAGAACAAAGAGATCTAAAACCAGTAAAGACATGGAAGATCTATCACATCAATTCCCTTAATCTAGTTGATATTTACAGACTATTCACTTAACACTCCCATCTTCAATTTTCCATGGGCTTTAGAATAAAACCTGAATTTGTTACTCTGGTCCCCAACCCTGTCTCCCTTGTCGACCTGATCTTATCTCATACTACCCCAATCCTCTCATCCACTATGAACATACCATTCTGGCCTTCTTTCAGTTCCTCAAACATGCCAAGTTCTTTCCCACCACATCTGGGGCTGTCTTAGCCACATTTAGCTGAAAATGCTCTCTCTCCTACCCTGCTCTCATCTTCAAAAGACTAGCCTCCTTGTCAGTCAAATCTGTTTCCATGCCTGTTCTTCAGAGAATTAGTCTTTGACCCATCACTCTGCAGTCGCCCCCAAGTCACAACACATCACACTGAGTTATGAATCTACTTTCAGACCCTGCACAGCAGTCATTACTTTCTGATACATTTCCTGTTATTTATTACTTTTTGTCATCTGTTTCTCTCAACCAGAATAGAAACTCAAGGAGAACAAGGGCGTTGTCTTGTTCATCCAAGCAATGTCTGGCACTGGTGTTTGATAAATATTGGTTGAATGAAAGAAGAAAATCCTATGGAATAACTTTGCCTCTGATCTTATAGTTATTCTCTGTTTTCCATGATTTATTTCTAAATTTTTTAGATTTTTTTAGATTTTAGATTTAGATTTTAGATTTTTCTAAATTTAGGCATATATACATATTTTTATAAGCTGCCTCTAAATCTAGATGGAACAAAGTAGTAGAACCAACATGCTAAATCATAATTATGTGTCAGTCACTATTCTGGTGAGCTGATTTCATGGACACAACCTTAAGAGACAGGCACTGTGATCCTCCTCATTCTTAGCTGTGGACACCCATATAGATAAGCTAGAAAGTTTGTTTGCCCAAGTTTACATAGTTAGTAACAAGTGGAGTCCAAGTCCAAGCCCAGGCGGACTGGATTTAGAGCTGGCACTTTTAACCACTAAGCTGCAGCCTCCCATACACCTGAACAGCATGCTATAGATACGGTTTAGAAAGGGACTGTCCCATCCAGCATCCTATCTGAGCCTCATACTTAGCCTGTGAAGCATCCAGAGATGATTCCTAACCTTATTTCCACAGACGAGGCAATAGAAGCTCAATCAGCAAGTGCCCCCGTGTGTGCTCCTCAGGTACAAGGACGGTGTACTGTTCACATTTGTAAGGTCCAGGTCTGAAGTGTAGATGCTTCAGAGATGACTCAACCACTGGCCCCAGGTCCCACAGCAAGTGACAGGCACAGCCGCACCAGAGGCTAGCTAGGCCTTCTATCTATGAGTCAAATACAGATGAAGATGAAGACCAATTATGCCACAGAAGCAGAAGGCATAGAGTAAGTATTACACAGCGTTACAGACAACAAATGGGCTGCAAACCATCATGGAAGACTGGGCTAGTTGTCCAGAGAGACTCGTTAGCAAATATACAAAGTGAGCTAGACCTTAAACGAAACTAGGGTTTCCACAGGCTGAGAAGGCAAAGCAGCATTCTAGGCTGGAGGAAGGACATACGAAAAGAAACAGCTCAGCGGTTAGTGGGAGTGTCTGTAAGAAGGTAGAGAAAGATACAGAGGAAGGTAGGTGATGACTAATTTAGAGATGTGTGAATGTCAGAATAAGCTATGAGGCCTTTAACACACTGGAAATGGGTAACCACTAAAAGTCTGGAGACCCAGGAAAGTGGAAATACAACATATAAAATATGAGTTTCAAGATAACAGACAAAAAGTTTTCTAGGGATTGGGATCATACAACAACCATCAGAAATATTCAAACTGATAAAACCAAGGACACAGAGAAGAATTATTAAAAACCTCAAGGCTTAAAGGTGGTACTAATTTAGAAAACTGCATTTGAAGCCCCAAGACTGGATGGTCTTTAGTATATGTGCTGCTGAAGCGAGCACTAGATGGATCTTCAAAAAAAAAGAATATAGAGCAAGCTGCTAAGGAGCTTTGGATGTTGCCCTCCAAGAAGATAATCTGATAAGCCAGATCCATCGTGTGCCAAACCAGAAGACAGGTGTGAAGAGCTGGGAGCAAGCCAACCAAGAGAATCTCTAATGTTTAAAGTTCAAATGGAAATACATCAGTAGTATTCACCGCCATATTGGCAAGAAGTCCTTAAGGAGTCACGCAAGTAGATTGCCCATCTGTTTCAACCTTGTAAAAATATCTATTAAAGATCTCTCTGTATTTGACAAGGAAACTTAGTACTTGCTGAAATTGGGAGAGGTGAGACTTTTACGAACAGAGAAAGAAACTTCTTTTGACAGATCAAGCTGTGATACTCATCCAGATTACAATTCGGACCAAAATAATAAAAGTCACTTCAGAGTGAGTAAGAGCCTTTTGGATTTGGCTTATTTTGTATACATGATGCTAGATGTACATCATATCTTGTCCATTCTCCCTGGAAATACATTAATATAGTTTTAAAAGTATGGGAAATGTCAAGTTTACAAGGACATTAATGGGAAATGTCAAGTTTACAAGGACATTAATAATCCAGAGAGAATATCCCTCCAATTTTCAAATTTGTGCAAAGACTACTAGTATCAGTCCTAATTATGCTTGGCTTTCTTTGGACCATTTAAAATGCTTTAGAGGATGCCTGGGGGGCTCAGTGGGTTAAGCATCTCCCTTCAGCTCAGGGGTCCTGAGATCCAGTCCCCCGCTGGGCTTGCAGCTTGGTCAGAAAGCCTGCTTCTCCATCTCCCTCTGCCTTTCCTCACTGCTTGTGCTTGCTCTCCTCATGCTCTCTGTCTCTCTCTGTTTCTCTCTCTCTCTAATAAATAAATAAATAAATAATTCTTAAAATGCTTTAGGGTAAGGCTACATCATGCTCATAATAGCATATGTCACTTCTTAAATATATTTTAACCTAAAATATTTCCTAATTTCAGTTCTAATTTCTTCTTTGACCCATAAGTTACTTACAAGTGTATTCATTTCCCAACAATTGTTTCTTAGTAAACTCTGTTATTAAATTTGAGTTTAATCCTATTGTGGTCAGAAAACACTCCAAACGATTTTGATCTTGAAATCGCAGGAACTTTCTTTAGGACCTGTTAAATATTTTCTTTTGATGTATCTTCCATGTGTACTTTAATGAAGGCAAATTCTATTTTTCCTGGGTGCAGCATTCTATATATGTCAATTAGGTCAAGTTTATTCATCGCTTGACTAAGATTTTCTGTATCCTTACTAATTTTTTTTAAAGATTTTATTTATTTATTTGACACAGAGAGAGAGATCACAAGTAGGCAGAGAGGCAGGCAGAGGGAAAGGGGGAAGCAGGCTCCCCGCTGAGCAGAGAGCCCGATGTGGGGCTCAATCCCAAGATCCTGAGATATGACCTGAGCTGAAGGCAGAGGCTTTAACCCACTGCGCCACCCAGGTGCCCTAATCCTTACTAATTTTTTGTCTGTCTGTTCTATAAACTCTTAAAGAGTGTGTGCTAATGTTTCCCACCAAGAATGCAGAGCTGTCTCATTTTAGATCTGTCAATTTTGGCTTTATATATTTTGAAGTTACATTATTTGTAACATACAAGTTTAAGATTGTGATCCTGACCCCATTATCATTATGAAATTATCTCGACCTCCAAGTAGCATTTACCATATACTTGGTCTGATACTGGTGTTGCTGTACCAGCTTTGCTTTGGTTGGTGTTTATCTCTGTATATCTTCCACCATCCTTCTGTTTGAAGTATGTCACTTGTAAGCAGTATATAATGGTGTCTTGGTGATTTATTCAGGCAGACAAATTCAGACTTTTACCAGGGAGTATGCAGTCCATTTACATTAAATGTCATTACTTATGTAGAAGGATTTATAGTTACCATCTTATTATTTTCAATTTGACTCATCTATTTTATGTCCTTTTATTCCTTTTTTAATTAATCCAATATTATTTTATTCCATTTTCCCTCTTTTAACTTGTTAGATATACACATTTAACCCTATTAAGAGCTGCCTTTAGAGATTACAATATGCATCCTTAACTGATTACAAATCAATGCAAATTATTACTTTTACTATCCAACTCCCCAATAATCCTAGGATCTTTAAAACACTTTAACTTCTTTAACCCCTTCTTACCTACTATCATACATTTTGGTTTTATATACATTTTAAAATCTAAAAACATTATTGTTTTGCATAGTCATTTATTTTTATTTTATGTACATATTACCCTTCATGATGACCTTATTCCTTCCTGCATTTCCATCTGGGATTATTTTCCTTCTGCCTAAAGTATCTCTTCTTAGTATTTGTTGTAATGCAGGTCCACGACTGTCAAAATTCCCTCAGTTTTTCTCTGAAAACATCTTTATTTCACCTTCATTTTGAAGGAAATTTTTGCTGGGAATGGAATTCTAGATTGGCAGGGTTTGGGGTGTTGTTTGCTTGGTGCCATGATTTAGATGGCCACTTTACTGTCTGGTTTGTCTCGCTGCTGCTGTTGTTTGTTTTAACCATTTCTTCTAAGACGTCATAGTCAGTCATATTATTTGTTGCTCCTTTAAAAGTAATGTGTCTTTTTCCACTCTCTCTCATTGCTTTGAAGACTTTCTCTTTGTTGGTTTCTATGCTGTTATATTGAAGTCAAAGACAGTTTTCCTTCATAGCTATTCTACTTGGGGTTTTCTAAGTTCCTTGAGTCTGTAAGCAGTTCTCATCACTTTGTAAAATTCTTACTATTATCTCTTCAAATGTTGTTTCTGCCCCATTCACTCTCTTCTTCTATATATTCCAATTCTACATATGTTAGACCTTTTAGCCACATTCCACATGTCCTCAATATCCTCATCTATTTCTTTCTTATAGGCTTTCTTCTCCACGTTTCAGTGTGAAATTATCTACTGACCTGCCTACTTATTAATCCTGTCTTATGTTGTAACCAATCTGCTATTGATTCTAGTCCTTAGGTTCCAGTTTTAAATATTATACTTGATGTCCCAGATTATCCATTGGGTTCTTCATAATAAATTGGACTGAAATTCACTATTCCTCCATCTGTTTTGACTATCTTTTCCTCTATTGTCTTAAACATATTATTTATGGCTTGGGGTTTTTTTAATTATTTACAGTTATTTTTAAGTACTTGTCGGCGAACTTCAATATCTGAGCTACCTGTGAGTCTACTTCTATTATCTTATGAGATATGTGATCTTGTATCTTAGATGTCCACTATTTTTTTTCTGTATGCTAAACATTATAGGACCTCTCTATATAACTTCCACTTGCAAAAGAAGGACAGAGGCCTCTCTTGTACTCTGCTACACGGGTGGAGAGAGAGCTCATCACCCAATATGGGATGGGACTGGGCTGGGTCTCCATTTTTGTAAGACTCAGTCTGCCTCTGGTTTGCCCTTGTTCCTAAGGCGTGGCTCTCCATGGAGTGCACTGAGAAGCCTTTTTCTGCACTAGACTCAGTTCTGCTTGCAGGAAGTTTTCAGAATAGCTCATTGGCCTCCTTGACATAATTCTTGAGAGGGAGACTAATCACACATTTGGGGCTCCTCCAGTTTCATTTGTTTCTTACTCTAGACCCAGAAACCTCTTCTGGCTTTTCTGTCTCCCAAAAGCAGCCTTCTATCTGGGGCCAAACCTGGACTCTTATCTGCTCACCACACCTGGAACTCAGTAGCTGCCCCAGGTGATAAGTAGCTACATATTTTTATTGTCAATCGACCACTCCCTAGGGTTTTCAATCTCTTGCCTGTTCTGTTTTCAGATTCCTTCCACCACAGGTCCAGATTTCAAGATAGCAGCGTGAGGCTGTGAGGCTTCCAAAAGTTCCTTGCCTATGTCTTTAGCTCCATTCCAAATGTCTTACTGGGGAAACCAGCTGTATGCCTGAGACTCCCCTTTCCCACCACATCTCCAATTTGTCACTCTGGCCGTGTGTGACCAGAAAACGTTTGTGGTTTCTCTTTCACTCAGTGGAGGCCCTCTGCCTCAACTTATGTCTCCAGAATCAGCAAGCTTCTGCAGAAAATCAAATGGCTGCTAATCCTCAGTGCCTCTCCAAATGATAATCCCTCCTCTGGAGATTTAACCCAACTATTCCTCAGTGCTTCCAGAGCCCTTGAAAATATGATTTTTACAGACATTGTCAGTCTCTAGTCCACTATAGATTATACCTTGTGCTACTAATTAGGGTCAATGAATTTCTACATATTTGTAAGATACGCAGTAGTCTTGGTATTTTCCAAAGTACAGTCTACATATGCTTTTATAATAAAAGCATCAGTAAAACAGTAACTTCTTACCTCTTCATAAAACTTCACCTGAGGCACAGCTTCATTAATTTCATTCAAACAGAAATCTTTAAATAGCAAGAAACCTAAAGGAAAAGAATAAGAAATTTCAGGGTGGGCAATAAATTGAAATTTTACCCCACAGGGTGTTTTCAAAGTAGTATGTTTATATTTCAACCTCTTCCTCTCCTACCTTCAAAAATAATAATAAAGATTTGGGGGCACCTGGGTGGCTCAGTTAGTTAAGTGGCTAACTTGATTTTGACTCAGGTCATGACCTCAGGGTTGTGAGCTCGAGCCTCACCTTAAGCATAGAGTCCACTTAAGATTCTCTCTCTCCCTCTCCCTCTGCCCCTCCCCACTCCTCCTCCCTCTCAAAAATTAACAGTAATAATAAAGATTTCAAAGGGGTAATTATACCCTAGAAGAAAATATTCCACATAAAGTAAGAGTACCCTATACCTGGTTCCTTGCTTTGGGTTCCTTCCCTGCTGGCAATGCCCGCCCCCCCCCTTTTAAAAACTGCATGATAAGCAGTGCCAATGGTCACCACTGCTTAGAGCCACAGGTCACTACAGCAAACGGAAGAATAACCAAAGAAATAAGAGGTACAGGTAGTGGGGAAGTGTTGGTAAGAGTAATCATAAAGCTAGTAAATACTATGCACACAGAAACAGGACAAAATCTCTCCCCCCATAAAAAAAGACAGAATGACTTTCATGACCTTCCCAGGCTTTCCTCTTACTACTTACTACCTCGAAATACCAAACACCTTGTACCAGAGCAGACTACCTACTCCCAGATTATTCTCTTCTCCCCTTTCACACTCCAGCACCTTACACCCGGAACACAGACTCCACTGCACAGTGCCTGGTACACGGAGGAGTCCGAGAGATGTTTGCAGAACAAATGCATGTTTACATAACCCTTCCAACATGGCTCTGTCAAAGACTTAGCACACTCCAACTAGTTACCTGATTTATAAGTCCCTCCTGCATTTGCAAACCAACTGCCTAGCTTAATGCCCAGCACAGTCAAACCTAAATGAATACATGAAGTTCACTGTGACAAGATGATACCAAACTGAGGGTAGAGATTATAGAAGGTCAAAAACAAATTTAAAAGCCAAAAAAAAAAAAAAAAAAAGTCAAAACAGTAGTCAACTCTTGGTTTTAGCTCAGGTCGTGATCTCAAAGTCATGAGATCAACCCCAGCACAAGCACGTAGTCTATTTCAGATCCTCTCTTCCTCTCCCTCTACCCTCCCTGCTTGTGCTCTCTCTATCTCAAATAAATAGATGAATCTTAAAAAAAAAAAAAAAAAAAAGTCAAAAGAATGAAAGGACCACTGGAAGAAACAGAAGTCAAAGGAGGGAACTGGAGGAAAGACTCAGCAACAAGTCTAAGAAGTAAGGAGAAGATAGACTGGAATTCTCTATGTAGGACAGAGAGAGCTAAAAGAAGGAGCTTTGACAGGTTTTAACTGAAATTAGCGAAAGAAAACATGTAACTTGAACCTGTCCACTACTACTCCATTAATTCCCCTCCATAGTTCCAGGAGGATGACCTTTGAAAATAGTAAATGTTCACTGAGAGGAGCTCTAAGAAAGCATTAGGACTCCTTAGTTATATCGGCAAGGCCAGAATAACCAGGGTCAGGTGTGGACTGATGGCAGGGACACAGGCACGCTCATTTCATCTCCAGGAACTGAGGACAGACTGACGTATGAAGCAAGAAGAAAATTCAGGAAGCAGACAAATAGAGTTGATGCAAATTTCTACCTATTTGCACATCTGTATTTTCATTTTAAATAAGAGACATGGTTACCTTTTCATTCTCATGCATGTCAAAGTATGTAATTTCAAATTTCCCTTGTCACTTCTTCTTTGACTCATGAGTCACTCAGAAATAATGCAGTTTGAGTTCTGATATTTTGGGGTTTTCAGGTATTTTTCTGATATTGATTTCTGGTTATTTCTGCTGTGGTCAGAGAACATATTCAGCATGATTTCAATGCTTCCAAAATTTATCGAAATGGCTGTGGCCCCAAATTTGGTCCATCTAGGTAAATGCTTCATGGGTACTTGGGGGAAAAAGTATATATGGTACAATGTTCACTAAACAAAATACAAAGGCAACGAAGCGGAGTTGGTTGGTCTGACTGTTCAAGTCCCTCATCCAAATCCTTACTTAATGATTGTCTCCTTATTCTATCCATTACCAACAGAGGACTGTTGAAATCCCCATCAGTAACTGTGGATTTGCTCATCTTTTTTCGGTTGTGTCACTTTTTGGTTGATGTATTTCTTTTTCTATTTTGAGGAGAGATAACTAAAATGAGAATTTGAACTGAGGTTATTTTGACCATACAAGAGATGTTCTTGTGACATCTAAATGACAAATGAACTAATATGCCACATATGGACCGCTGCCTTTCGGCTAACTTGGATTCAAGGGGAAATGGCTCAACACGCCCACCGTGCTCTCTGGAATCAAGGCCTTAGGTTCTCCTCCAGCCTCTCAGACTGTTCTCTCCCAAGCTCCCTGCGCTGAGGCCACATGTTTGCATTCCAGTTCCTCTCTAATACCAAACCTGATCTGCTCTCAAGGTTATCAACTTGCTTTCCCCACTTCATAAAACATGCTCCCTAACCTTGTGGACCTGCAGAGCTCAGCTCAAACGCCCCCCACCCCCCACCCTTAGGCCTTCCAGCATTCTCATTCATGTTCTTTCTCTCTCTGAGACACACATGGACACGCTTTTATAGCACTTGTGACTAGCAAAAATTATCACACATATATGTTTGCTTGTTTCATTATTATAGTGACCTCCCCCACAACAATGTAAACTGCATATGGGAAGGCCACAAAGGTCTTATTCTCTACTACATATGCAGGACCGAGAACATGATACAGAGGGACTGCAGAAGGAGAAACAAGGGAAGGAGGAAGGAAGGGGACATGGGAGAGGAGGGACAAGTAAGGAAAAGGGAAGAGCGAGGAAGGTGGGAGGGGAGGAGGGGGAAGACGGAGGATGAGGGAGAGAGCATTGAATGAATGCACATCTAACTGCAAATGTTTCTACCTGCTTCTTTGGTGCAATTTCCATTGTCAATGTGTGGGGTGAGCAGAAGAATGACTAACATACTGCAGGAAAAAAGCCCCATTACTTCCCTCATGTCTTCACACAAACTGAAGCCTTACTTTCTGTCTCAGCAGCTACTAAAATGGAACAGCAAGAAGAAAGGTGTTTTGCCTTTTGGATAAACTCTAGATCACTGTGTTTCAGGCTGAGAGCAATTTCCCTTCGATAGACTTAAATTACACACAAAAACCCCCAAATGAAGCATCTCTCAGATTAGAACAAAAGCTAAAAGGCAAAAATAAGGAAATAATTTGAATAACAGGTTCACTTCATCAATGGTTTTTCTCCAGATTTTAAAGAATAAAGAATAGCAATCCAACACCTGCTTTTACTAGATAACTGTGGAATGTGTTTACCCTTGTTTCTATATTTGGGCCACTGCAAAGTGCCTGCATACTGATTAACTTTTGAGTATATATGACATCCAGAAAAAGTAAACTATCTCAATTTGTCACCACAATACTTTGCAAAAATTAGGAGAAAGAACTGTACTGTAAAATACCAAGGAGAATTTTTTTATAATATGCAAATATAACTTTTATACTGCATTTTATTAAATATCAATTAAGAATGTTTTAAAGTATCAATATGAATTTCTATGAGAAATTCTGAACTGTTACTTCCTTAAAAATTTTCAAAGGAGAAAGAAAAATTATGAAAAAAAGTCTTGGGTGACTGGGTGGCTCAGTGGGTTAAATGCTTCCAGCTCAGGTCATGATCCCAGGGTCTTGGGATGGGGCCCCACATCTGGCTCCCTATTCAGCATGGAATCTGCTTCTCTCTCTACCCTTCCCCCTGCTCATGCTCTCTCCCTATCTCACTCTCTCTCTCCCTCAAATAAATAAATTTTTTAAATCTTTAAAAAAAAAGTCTTGCAAGAAATAGTATTTGTCCTAGGTTTTGCCAAGGAGACTCAAACACTGGGAAAGATAGTTTGTGTAATTGCTAGAAGTTTCTACCAATACTGACTGACTAGGCATTTCCCGAGTCAGTAAGAGCCACTGTGCTATACATTAGGGATATAGTGGTGAAGACAGGCTTTTTCCCATATGGCACTTACGAATTTGGTGTAAGGAACAGACAACAAAATAGTACACAAATAAAGTAAGTGCAATTTATGTAAATGATATAAAGAAATTTCAAAAGTACTGAGATTGATGATAAAAAGAAGGAAATGCATGTTATACAAAATGACAATAAGACCTCCCTGGGCTGTGAGATGAACAAATTACAAAGCATTTCAGCTTAGAAAAGGCTAAAATGTTTAATCTTACTCCTATTCAATAATATATTAGCGGTCTTAGCCAGTACATTAAGGCAAGAAAAGGAAATAAAAGCTACTCAAAATGGAAAGGAAGAATTAAATCTGATTCTATTTGGGGCACCTGGGTGGCTCAGTTGGTTAAGTGTCCAACTTGTGATTTTTGGCTGAGGTCATGATCTCATTGGTCATGAGATCAAGCCATATGTTGGGCTCCATACTCAGCAGGGAATCTGCCCGAGATTCTCTCCCTCTACCCCTCTGCCCCTCCTGTCCCTCTCTAATAAATAAATACATCTTTTAAAAAAGTTTTTTAAACAAAGCTGATTCTATTCATAAATAAGCTGCTTATCCACATAGCAAATCCTATCTAAAATGTTACTAGGATATGTAAGTGAATTTAGCAAGGCCCCAAGCTACAATGCCACTAGATAAGAATTAATGACATTCTGATATACTCAAATCACACAATTTTAAAACAAGTCCATTTGCAATAACATCAAAGAACAAGCAATACTTAGGAATAAATAAATAAGGGATATGTGACTATTACGTTGAAAACTATAGAATATTACTGATAGAAATTAAGATAGACCTAAATAAATAAAAAGACTTACTCAGTTTAATGATTGAAAGATTCAGTATTGCTGAGATGTATATTCTCCCAGAAGTGATCTTTAAATTCAATATATAATTCCATTATAAACTCTGTTGGCTTTTTTTTTTTTTAAGATTTTATTTATTTGATCACAAGTAGGCAGAGAGGCAGGCAGAGAGAGAAAGGGGGAAGCAGGCTCCCTGCTGAGCAGAGAGCCTGATGTGGGGCTCGATCCCAGGACCCTGGGATCATGACCTGAGCTGAAGGCAGAGGATGTAACCCATTGAGCTACCCAGGCGCCCCTCTGGAGTCTTTTTAAAGAAATTGACAAGCTTTGATTCTAAATGTGTATGGAAATGCAAGAAACCTAAAATACCCAAAACACCTTGAAAAAGAGGAAAGAAGTCCAAGGACTTATACTACCTGATTTCAAGATTCATTACACAGCCATGGTAATCAGCGTGGTATTGGCATAAGACTAAATCTGTGGAACAGAACTAAAGATCCAGAAAAACACCTTCACTTGGATGGTCAGCTTATTTTCAACAAAGGCACTAGAGCAATTTATTGGGAAAAGAAACTCTTCTCAATGAGTGGATTGGGAAAACTTATATCCTAATGAGGAGGGAAAAAAGGCAAACCTTACCTCTCTTCTTATAAATAATTAAATTGGGACTGATCATAGAATTAAAGGTAAAAGGCAAAATTATAAAACTTCTAGAAAATGTATAGAATATCTTCACAGAAAATACTTATGCAGAAGATTTCTTAGGCAGAACATGAAAAAAAATAATAAATTAGACTTTATCAAGATTTAGCACTATGTTCATCAAAAGACACTTAAGAAAACAGACCAGACACAGACTGCAGATAAAATATTACAAAATTTAAATCTGAAAAAGGCCTTGCATTCAATTTATATATACTTTTTAATAAAGCCTCTTACAAATCAATTTTTAAAAGAAAACCACCATAAAAAAAAGTGTGTATAAATTTGAACACTTCATAAAGGAAGAGATAGGAGTGACCAATAAGCACATGAAATTGACTCCATGTCATTGGTCACCATGCACATGTAAGTTAAATCACTTTGAGATACCACTGCACAACTATCTGAATGGCAGAGTTTTAAAAAGACTGACAATACTGTATGCTAGTAACCAGAACTCTCATTCACTGAGGAACATATACAATGCCTTAGACTCCTCATGCCTCTGAGTCAACAGGCAAAGAAGGGAGTTGTTTGCTGGCTGGGGTGACTGATCCTGACTAGCCCAGGGGATACTGGACGCCTCCTGCATCATGGAGGGAAAGAAGAGTATGTTGTGGAATACAGGAGATCCCCTCTCTTAATATGACCATGCCCTGTCATTAATGTCAACGGAAAACTACAACAACACAATTCAGGCAGGACTGCTAATGGCCCAGACCCTTCAGGAATGAAGGCTAAGTCACCAACACCAGTTACAATATGTGATCAGTTACAGAAACAACGACTGTAACTGTCATAAGTATTTCCTCTTTATTGCGTGTGTATGTGTGTATTAAACAAGTAACTTTGTTTTCTTCCTCCCCCCCCCCATTATGCCCTTACCCAGTAACATAAGGTTTACTAACTTTGTAGCATAGTAAATGTTGTTAACTCTACGTTGTAGCATTTACGATACAGGATACCAAGGAGAAAGGTGAACATTCCCTATCATTTCGCACCCTCCTCTGGAGAAAGAGTTAGCACATTTTGGTTATATGCAAGTAGTCGTATCATCGTTGGATGGGGGGTATGATCTTATTATCTCTATTAGAGAATTAAATACAGTCTAAGGAGATGCATAGATGCCAAGTGACAAAAGATGGACTTGTGATGGCAATTTTTGTGTTAACTTAGGGTATCTGAGGATACAATTGACAGACCGCTCTCCACAGTGTGGGTGGGCATCATTCAATGAGCTGAAGTCCTGACTAGGAAAGAAAGACCGGCCTCTGTGAGGAAGAAGAAATTCTCTCAGCGGTCGGCCTCCGTACTTTATCTGCACATCCATTCTCCTGGGTCTTGGGCCGGCCAGCCCACTCTGTGGATTCAGACCTGCCAGTCTCTACAATCACAGGAACCAATTCCTTATCATTAATCTCTCTCCCTACACACACACACACACCTACCTATTGGTCCTGTTTCTCTGGAGAACTCCTGACTACCACAGATTTTGAGCATTCTATAGAACGTATACTCACTCAGGAAAATAGTCTGAATGTCTTGTATAAAGTCAAACACACCTATAACACACAAATCGACAACTCCGCTACTAGGGTATTTACCCAGTGGTAACATATGGCTCCAAAAAGATGTGTACATGAATCTTCATAGCAGGTATATTCATAATTTATTTGAAATAATCCAAAGTCCATCAACTGAGGGATAAATAGTGATATTTTCACACAATGGGTTCCTAGTCAGCAATAAAACCCTGAAAGATACAGCAACATAAGTAAATGCCAGGCATTTTGCTTGTCCAAAGGCACCAGACACAAAAGAGCATATGCTCTGTAATTCTCTGTGTATAAAGCTCTAGAACAGGCAAAACTAATCTACAGTTAGAAAAAAGGAAGAAAGGGGGGCATAAAATTGACTGGGAAGGGCATAAGGGAACTTTTGGGGGGCAAAATGTTCTGTAGCTTGATAAGAGATGTGGGCTTGCGCATTTATCAAAATGAAATTGTGAACAGTAGTACAAGGAAATTTACTTTAAACAATATTAACTCTAGTGAGTAGGTCTGCATTTCCTAGCAACATGAGTTGGCAGTTCTGAAACTACTCATGGTGCATTCCAGGCTTATACAAATGAGCAACTACATTGAGCATAACAGGAGCCTTCTTGAAAAAAAGGTAAAATGGAGAAAAAAACCCAGAAAGGATACTGTAGTAATGGATTAGAATAGGGTATCCATTTGAGCTCACTGTTTTTACCAGAAAGACAAACAGATGTACACACACACATACACACAAACCCTTGCTCTTTCACTGAGAAGACCTAGAGGCAATGAACACGTCTAGTGCCCGTGTTAGGGATTCTCAACACGATTTTCTATTAAAAGGAACTAGAGACCCTTGAAGAAAAGCTACTTGATTCTAGGGCAGGGGCAGTGAATACCAAGTTGAGCTCCAGACGTCTATTTTCCTAGACAGTAAGACAGTAAGAAAAGCTCAAAGGATGATGGGGACATATCAACAGGACATAGGAACCAGCTTGAAGAGGCTCCCACTAGCAAAACTACAGCAACTAGGATATCGAAACAAACAATATAGTAATGGATTCAACCACAAGCTAAACAAAGGATCCAAGGGCCCATACTGATAGACAGCCTGGGGTGGGGGGGATAGGAAAGAAAGAAAGGGAATAAGGAAGGGAGAAAGGGGAGGGAAGAGATGGGGAAGGAAGGAAGGAAGAGGAGGGAAGGAGGGAGGGAGAGCTCTTAGAGACAAATGCCAACTAAAAACTGTTGAAGGAATAATGGAGCTCGAAAGTCATGGGTGCTAAAACAGAAGATAATAAAAGTTTGATGAGAATACTCACATAGTCTCAAAAGCGATTTCCCATATATTACTTACTCCTTACAACAGGAAAGCCTGTAACTCCACAGTGGAGAACCCTTGTACATACCCACATTAGGCAAGGGATCAAAACTGACCTCACCCAGCATCAGGATGGAAGAGTATCACACGCACTGCAGATAGCTTATATCATCAGAGGTCTTCCCGACAAAATGCATACTCCGAACCCAACTGCTATGGAACAGTAAACGAAGCAAAACAAAGGGCCATTTAACAAAATTGGCCTGTACCCTTTAAAAATATCAAAGTCAAGAAACCCAAAGAAGGCTAAAGAATTTGGCCAGATTAAAGGAGCCTGAACATGTAGTGACAACGAAATGCAAGCATGACCCACGACCGGACCCCAGACCAGGAAAAATCAGAGCCAACATGGACATTCTGGGGGTAACTGTTAGACTCTGGATCTGGTCTGTGGATTAGACGAGAGTATTGCCCTGGTGTTCAGTTTCCCAATGGTGAACATCGTACTGTAGTTATCTAAGGGGATGAATGACCTCGTCCTCGACACATGCAGACTGAAATGCATAATGGTCAATGTACGAGGTAAATTACTCCCGTGTAGTTCAAAAAGAACCACAAAAGACAGAATGATAAGGCAAATGGAGCAGAATATATATCACAGTGAAGCCATTTAAGGGGTACGTAAGAGTTCTTTGAACTATTCTTATGAGTTTATAAGTCTGAAGTTATAGCAAAATACAATACTTAAATGTAGGTAAAAATAAAGAGTTACAAGAAAAAAGGCAAATTCATAAAAATAACGACTGAAATTCTATACATTTATTGGGAAAGGAAGTTATGTTAAAGAAAAACAACTGAAATTTGGCCTTTTAACAATTAAAAGTTTTATGTGACTCATAATAGAAATTATTATTATAAATCTGGCTTTTCAAAGATTGATTCCTTTCATAATTAGCAATTTCCTGTCACCTAAAAGCTACAAGGTTCCTTGAAAAACACAATACAATGGGAAAGCTAATATAATTGAAACAGAGCAATGCTTATTATAAGCACCACTATCATTAAACTTAATTCAGAGAGAGGGGGAAAAAGGTGGTTTAATGTAGCAAATTAGAGCTCCATAGTCCAAGAGTTCTCTAAAATACTTTTCCCTAATGGTGTGAAGACTATCACTTCATGTACTGCATTTCTTTATGTCTTCAGAATAAACCACACTGTGCAGGCAGGCATACCAACTCCCATGTTTCTGGAAATTTCCTTCAACCCTTTGAAGCACCTTAAAGCAATTTCCTTATAACTTGTCATCCAATATCACAACACATATCATGAGGTAGCCCCACCTACCACACTAGATTGTATACAAACCAGGACTGGAAGCGAAACACATCAGACCTCACAGTTTAACCTTCCATGTGAACAAATTAACGAACAGGTGCGGGGTCTCTAACAGGAGGGCTTTTATTCAGGTTTAAAAGGACAAGGCCTTGGATTAGTTAATCTCCATATTTCTTCAACTCTAGGATTCTATTACTCTAGATAAAATGAAACTAATAACATTATAAAGGCATGGAATGAATGGTGAAGAACACATAAAGGTAACTAGTAACGACAAAGTCAAAGAGAAGAAGAAAATTCAACAGAGCGAGCTGGCTAGTGGCTAGTTAGAAAAGCCCGTAAGAGCACCTGGGCAGGAAAAGAAGTCAGTAATACGAAGATCCAAGAACAAAAGTAGAATCAGCCAAGGTCATGGACGCTTGCCAGAATTCTGCTGTGCAGAAAAACAAAAATCCCTAACAATCAAATTATTTTTTAATGAATAAAGTTTAAAGTTTCAGAATTTAGTCAAGAGGCATTCAAATACAACATAAGAAATAAACTATTTAAAATACTGCCTAGAAATAATAATCGGTTTTTTTTTAAGATTTTATTTATTTATATTTGACAGAGAGAAATCACAAGCAGATGGAGAGGCAGGCAGAGAGAGAGAGAGGGAAGCAGGCTCCCTGCTGAGCAGAGAGCCCGATGTGGGACTCGATCCCAGGACCCTGAGATCATGACCCGAGCCGAAGGCAGCGGCTCAACCCACTGAGCCACCCAGGCGCCCTAGAAATAATCATCTTTTCTGAGAGATAATGGAATCAAAAGAACCCTAAATTATAATTTGAGAATTCAACTAATTAAACAGATTTATTCATAAATTTACTTTATACCAACTATTGGTAGAATATTTCCACATACTAGCAACAAATAATGGGAGATTTACAATTAAACACAATATAAATTTATGGTAACACTAAAAAACAATGTGTTGAGAAGGAATCTAAGTAAATATGTACAGATTTGTATGCTGAAAGTTATAAAATACTCATGAACAATATTGATGAGGATCCAAATAAAGGAGAGGAGATAGCATATTCATAGGTCAGAAGACAATATTGCTGAGATGTCAACTTTCCCTATATGGATCTATAGATTCACTACAATCCCAGTCAAAACCCCAGTAGGAGTTTTTATAGGAATCAACAAACTGGTTCTAAAATTTGTATGAAAAAGAGAACAGGGGCACCTGGGTGGCTCAGTCGGTTAAAGCCTCCTCCGCCTTCAGCTCAGGTCATGATCCCAGAGTCCTAGGAGCCTTTCTTCCCCCTCTCTCTCTGCCTACTGTGTCAAATAAGTAAATAAAATCTTAAAAAAAAAAAAAGAAAGAAAGAAAGAAAGAAAGAAAAAGAAAAAGGGAACAAAACAGCAACAGAACCACCTGACTTTTTTTGAAAACGAAGAATGAAGTGAGAGGGTTATGCTAGCTGATTTCCAGACTTCTTATAAAACACAGTAATCAAGGCAGGGCATTGTTGGGAGAAAAAGACAAACACACAGGTCAGTGGATGAGAATGGAGCCCAGAAATAGAGGTGTACATGGTCAGCTGATTTCTGACCAAGGTGCACAGGCAGTGCGAGGAAGAGACAAAAGGTCTTTAAACAAATAGCGCTGGAACTACTGAGCGTTTGCAGAAGTGCGTGACTGCTACAAAATTAATTCAAAATGGATCAGACACTTGGACAAAAGTCCAAAAACCATAAAATCTGTAGTAAAATAAACATACACAAAACAACCTTTGCAACCTTGGGTTAAGCATAGAGTACTATGATCTGACATGATTTATGAAAGAAAAAAACTGACAAACAAGAATTTTTTAAACTGAAATTTACTACTTCTGCTCCTCCCAAGTCATGCTTACAAAAATGCAAAGCCAAGCCACAGACTCAGAAAAAATATGTCCAAAATATGTATCTGATAAAAAAAACTTATAACCTAAGTGAATAAAGAATTCTCAAAATCCAATAATGAGAACACAAACAACGTGGTATTTTTTAAAAAACTGAAAAGATTTGCACACTTTACCGAAGAAGAGAAGCCCATGAAGAGATGTCCAACATCAGTAGTCAGTAGGAAAATGCAAATTAAGACCACAATAAGATATTGCTATATATATCAGAATAGCCAAAAAAAGGGAAAAAAATAAAACCAAAAACTCAGCACCAGTGCTGGTAAGGATATAAAGCATCTGGAACTCTCACGGACTGCTGGTCAGACGAGAACAGGTACAACCTCCTTTGGAAAACATTCCTTTAATTTAAACATGCATTTGCCATTCTACCCAACAATCCGCTACTAGCTGTTTACCCAAGAGGAAAGAAGGATAAACGTCCTTATATTCACAAAAAACCTATCACAGATATTAACCCTAGAGACAATTCTCCCAAATTGGAGATAACCCACGTGTTCTCCAATTGGTGAATGGACGAACTGTGATGCAGCCACAGGCCAGGCTCCTGCTCAGTGACACTTAAGAATCGGCTACGGATCCAGCACCATGAGTGCACCCCAAACGCGTCACACCAAATGGACGCGTAGGACCCAAAAGCCTACAGCCGCCATGGCTGCACTAAGGTCATTCTGGGGAAGAGTAAGCACAGGAACGGAGGCCAGAACAGCGGCTGGCAGGGGGTGGGGAGTGAGGAGTGTAGGGACACTAGGAAATCTGGGGAGGTGGTGAACTGCGCTGTGTCTTCATTTGGGTAGTAGTTACACAACTTTATGCACTTGCCAAAACTCAGAAATCTGTACGCTCTGGATGGTGAATTTTGCTTTATTTAACTTATACCTCAATAAACCTGACCCCCTCCCCCCAAAGAGTGGTGTGAAAGAAGAGAGAGAAATAAGACTGGGTACTTACAACAGAGCCAGGAACAAGGCTCAAAAGACGTTCCTGGACAGTGGCTGTAAGGAGGGGCCACAAATAGGAATCTAGAATTTCTGGAAGCCAATGCCTGGTCACTTACCTCATCATCAAAGTCTACTGGACTTTTTCATAAAGCAGAAGTCTATATGGAAGAGAAAATCATTCACACCCAGAGGCATGGGAGCAAAAACCAGAATTACGAAGGTTTTTGGTAACACTGAGGTCACAACAACAACTCTCACACACCCAGGATACACAACACCCTTTACAAGTGAAAATGAAGTCATAAATGATAGATAAGCAAACTCATAAATTTTTAAAAAAGCATACAGATATTGAAAACTCTACCAAAGGGTGTAATGTTCCTCCAGGCTCAATACTACCAGCCCAAATCCCTAACGAATTTTCCCTTTCATTTCTTTCAACAGGAATAAATAAAAATTGAAATAGATTTTTAGCTAACTATATTTATCTATTTCATATAAACCATATATTTATTTTTATTTAACTCTATCATACTGGAACTTTCACTTTTTGATTTAAAAGTTTACAGGAGAAAATTATAAATGAAATGTAATTTAGGAATACTGTCACCAGTTAGGACTTCTAAAATCCAAGTTATCCATCCCACCCCTGATGTAAATTCAAGACATACATGTTCAATAAAATACTTGTAGATTAATTAATGGGCTCCTTTATTTAGATAATGGAGTGATATGGGGCCCTGAATATCAAGAATCCAGCAGACAAAAGCACAAATGAATGTAGCCAGAGAAAAATTCATGGAATGTTCTAAGCAACTGACTCTCAACCCAAAAGGAAATAAAGGAAGTCAGAATAGTGAGGAAAACATAAAAATACCGTGACAAGAAAACTCTATCTAGAGTCTTCTAATAGCTAGCTTGCTTTCAGTATTTTTTTAAACCATTTTATTATAAAATGATAGTAAAGAATGAAAGGTCACCACACTCATATTCTTTCCAGGCTGTGGTTGATTTTTTCGTTTGTCACAGTTCTGTGCACATCTCGGAGTAAACAAACTGATAATTAAAGTGATATTCAAAATAATTGAAAATGAAATAGAAATATTATTTTAGTAAGCCAATGGATAGATATTTCCCAAAGAATTCTGCAGGAGTGCTGGTTAAAATTGGCATGATGGAAACTGAGGCACGAGTACACACACTCCAGATGAGACATGACTAGGACAGAATGAGTGCATGTGTGTGGGTGTGAGGGCAGGCGTCCATGCTGAGTCTAACCATTATTCTAACAAGGAAGAAACAGAGTTAGAGTCAACCAGTATATATATGTGTCTCTACTTTGTGATCCCTCCTGAGGCTGTGCACTTAGGATCTGAGCACTTTCCTCACGTACAGAAATACAAGCATTCATTTAAAACAAAGGAGAACCCGGGTGCCTGGCTGGCTCAGTGGGTTAAGCCTCTTCCTTCAGCTCAAGTCACGGTCTCAAGGTCCCGGGTCCTGGCATTGAGCCCCGCATCAGGCTCTCTGCTCAGTGGGGAGCCTGCTTCCCCCGCTCTCTCTGCCTGCCTCTCTGCCTACTTGTGATCTCTCTCTGTGTGTCAAATAAATAAATAAAATCTTTAAATAAATAAATAAGTAAGTAAGTAAAACAAAGGAGAACCAACCACTGAGTATTTCTGGCATGATGCTCTGTGAAACAAAGGGCTACTCAAAGTGATTATAATCTCACTGGAGGTATGGACAAACAGCCTTACTGCACTCCAATAGCTGATGCCCAGTTGGCTGTGCAGAGGACAGAGGCATCCCCTCGTTCAGATACCCGCCCCTAAGCTCCCCGGCCTCCCCGCCTAGCCTCCAGGCCCCTTCAGCCCTCCATCTGACCACACAGCTCTAAGGCTCTTGAACTTCTCATGGCAGCTGCAGGGCACATACGGCCCCACCCCTGGCCCAGCCAGAGTACAGCGCATGCCTTCAGATGCACCAGCTCCCCAACACTTCCTCTCCCGGTGTCTGCACCAGGCTGGGCAGAACCATCCCTCTTCTCTGCTCCCGCATTCCTGGATCTGTATCACTTTCAAGGCATGATCCCACTGCACTGCAGCTATCCATTTTTATTTTCTAAATGGGTGAGACAGCACCAAATTTGGAAAATGGACTTAAAGGCATGAAGTGAAAAGTTCCCTTCCCAACCTGTGTCCCATCTTCCCCGCCGTGCGCCATCACCATCTCCCCCAAGGTAGCTGCTGCTGGTGGTGCCCTTGTATCTCTTCCAGGAGCTTAAGAAATCCGTGTGACTTCTTAACCCTCCATCCCCCAGCTCGGAGCAGAGGACTGCAGGTCCTAAGGGACACCCATGCCACACCACAGGCACATGGAAGGCAGCCTCCCGCTAACCTCCAACACCTGCTCTGTGCTGTTACCAGATGAGAAAGAAACTTCGTGTATGCGGAGCCCCCAATATCTGGGGTCTATTACAGGTACCTGTTACCTTCTAGTGGGACAGAAAGGAACCCTTATTTTCCACCACATTCTTCACACCACCTGCATCAGTCTGTGCTTCCAGAACACGACACCTTGGAGACCCTGCTATCCGAGGCCTGAAGAGCCCCTGGGTCCCTCCTTGCGGCTGCCCAGTGCTCCATCCTACAGAACGCCACAGTTTGTATAACTCACTCCCTCATGATGAACACTTGGGGTATTGCAAACACTTCGCTCTTACAAAACTGCTGCCCTAAGTAAACGAATCCGTGCGTCACTTCGGGAGTGTTCAGGCATAGTGGTAGGACACATTCCTCAGCATGGAAGGACACGAAGGGCTGTCTGGGCTGGCATGGTGGCAGTTGAGTGTCCTCATGCAGAGGGCCATGAGACAGGGGAGGGGTCAGAACACTTGCCTGGTGCCTGTCATGTTAAGGAAGAAGAGGCTCAAAAATCTCCCAAGCCAGAGGGCTACACTGCAGACCCGGCCACATGGGCCCCCGGGAGTGGCACCTGCCTGCCCCCCCTCCCCCCAACAAGACAGGTGGCCTGCCTGACACCCCCAGCCACACCAAAACCAGCCACTACCCTGCTGGTTCTTGCACCAACTTGAAAGATAAAAGAATAACATTTCCGGGTAACCTTCATTTGCATTTCTTTTACTTTTTAATAAAGCTGGAAGTCTTTCTGTATGGTGAGAGGCTTTTATTTCTCTTTTGTAGAGACCTATCTTTCCACAACCTTTGTCCACTTTCACCCTGGGTCAGGGGTCTTTTGCTTATAGTGTGCAGGGCCCTCCTGAATGGGGGTTCGCCAGTCCATGGCGGCTATCCGAGGAATCCTTCTGGCTCTCCACCTCTCGGGTCCCTGGCCCTGGCTGGGTGATCTGGCTCGTCATCACCTTCCTGGAGCTTGCCTGTTTCCTGGGACCAGCCTTTGGGACAGGCCCCCAGCACCATAGCAAGAAGGAGCTACACGGCTTCCTGCATCCGGAAGTAGCTGCTGTTCCCACATCTGAGGGCCCCACGAGGGCAATGGCCTGCACTCAGGGACCTGTCTCTCCAATTCCCAGCACAATGGCCAGGCACTCATGGACCTGTCTCTCTAATTCCCAGCACAATGGCTAGGCCTTAATCAGCTTGATAAACATTTCATAAGTTGACGACTAAGGGGAAGGGGATATGGTTTGTGGTACAGTTAAACAGTTTCAGGAAGAAGTGAAGAACAGGCCAGGCGTGGAGAGATCACTGGGCCAGAGAGAGGTGGGGAAAGCACGCCCAGGGGCTCAGAGGTCGGAATTCCAGCTGCCATAAGGAAAGTGAGACTTCGGATCTGGGCAGAACAAGTTCCTTCGGGAACAGGGTGGAAGGGGTGCTGGACTGCCCCATGGAGGCTTGGGTGTGCACAGAGATGGACTTGTGCCCGCGGGCTCGGTGGCCGCCAAAAAGAACACCGAACCAGGTCTTTATCACTGGCACAACACTTGGTGTTTGCTGAAAGCTTCGAGATGCCAAAAACCCTGCGGGGGCATAGTTTTTTATAGAAGTAGGCAGTTGTTCCCTAAAAAATTCAAACTCAGCTCTCAAATCCAGGTCTGAGGATTTTTTTTTAAAAAAGATTTTATTTATTTGACAGAATGAGAGAGAGGGAGAGAGGGTCAGAGGGAGAAGCAGACTCCCCACTGAGTAGGGAGCCCGATGTGGGATTCGATCCCAGGACTCCAGGATCAGGATCTGAGCCAAAGGCAGCCGCCCAACCTACTGAGCCACTCAGGCACCCCAGGTCTGAGGATTTTTGAGCCTCTTCTTCCTTCCTTAACATGACAGGCACCAGGCAAGTGTTCTGACCCCTCCCTTGTCTCATGGCCCTCTGCATGAGGACACTCAACTGCCACCATGCCAGCCCAGACAGCCCTTCGTGTCCTTGCCCAGTCCCCAAAGCTGACCTAAGATAGGTACTCGGTGGGGACCCCTATGTCCTAACAGTGCCCGCTTACCTCCACCACCCTGGATATCCGTGTAAGCATGCGAAGGTGTTATCAAAAGTCTTCAAGGCTCAGAAGAACAGACACACGACCGTGGACCACCATATGGTCAGGCTGCCACCAACCTGCCAGGGCGAGAAGGCCCACAGCCCACTGGGGTAGAACCCTGAGCAACTCATGGATGGAGCTGCTTTTCATACTTGATGTGCTATTTAGGGAATGTGAAATGAGCACTTAGTAGAGCAAGGAGATGGTATCTGTGATTACTATGTCCCAATTCATTTTACCTTCTAACTAGCTGACTAGTTTGTCAAGTAAATGAAACAGGTGCTTTATAGAGTTACATACTATGTCTAATTTTTGACAGGTGGTGACATTAGGACCTTAAACCGTCTCCCAGAAGTGGGGCTGTGGGAAGCAATGCTGGCTTCGTCAGTGAATGCTCCTCCCACCACGTGCGCAAGGAGGGGGACAGAGGGGACAGCTGCACAGCTGCTGCTCTGTGACCCATTGACTCACAACAGCTGCCCGACCGAGCCCTCCCTCCGCTTCCGAGGGCCAAGGCAAACACCCGGCCCTATGGTGCACAGACACCCACAGGGGCCACGGTAGAGGGGACTGAGGGGCAGCTGGGCATATGATCAGTGGGCCGTCACTTCCCCTCAGCCCCCTGGGTACTGTCACCACACTGAGAAGCAACCACATCATGTACAAATAGACTCTTTACCCAAAACACTGCAAGTTAAAGAGTTTTAGAGCAATGGCAGTTGAGAGAATTTTGTGCTAAGGTAAAAGCCAACCAAACAGAAAGGCAGTTCCTCAGCTGTGTGAATTATTGAACTAGATGCTGAGAGTTGCAAAGAAGGAATGGCCTATCAGGGATGATCTCTAGTCTCAAGAAATTTAAACTCCAGTGAGGGAACCAGCACGAAAGAGGGACCCAGTAGGACTACATTTTCCACCGCAAGTGACAAAGGCATGTCACATGTGGGGAGTCCAGCAAGAACATCAGAAAATGGATGGTTTATAGTCAGAAATCAGAGGGGTTGAGCTGATCCTCCCATGGGTGGACCTGTGAGCAGAGCACCGACCAGATGAAGGCGTTCCACAGAGGGGGACAGAACGCAAAGAGAGGTGTAAGGGGATAGCGCGTAACGCTGGTCACTGGAGGTGGCACCATGAGGAAAAGATGAGGGGAAAGGCTGAGGCCCACTGTGGTGACGTGAATGACAGCAGCAAGCACAACTTCATCCATCGTGGGGGCTGAGGGCAGGCGCAGAACGTGACAGGACCCGATGACGGCTGTCTCCAGAGCACCTTCTGATAGAAAAGGGAAGGAACGTGAAAATAGGAGAGTCAGGCTTGAAATCTGCAGGTCTGGGTGTCATCCTAGCTCCCAGCTTAGGTGGTAGCGGTGGCAATGGGAAAGGAGAGGGCGGCGTGGAACACGGACAGACGGGGTCACACGGGTGACACAGGTGGGGACCCTGGGCATCCAGAGAACACCTGTGATGTTGTTCCTGTCAATAGAAAGCAGCGTGTGATGGAAACGGTGAAGGTGTTCAGGGACCTGTTCTCATGGGAAGTGAAGCCCACCGCCTCGTCCTGACAATGAGGAACAACATCAGGGAAAAACCAACCCCCTCGTGCGTGGAAGCTCTGACACAGGGTCACCTCACAAGACGTGCCCTATGTCCTCGGGAGACCAGTCCGCATACCACGGTGACCACGGGCTGGCACTGTGGAGGGGCCGATGCCAGCTCTGTTAGGTCAATTCCAGCTCAGCCCCTGCTGGTCTGCAAGACGCCTGCTGAGTCACTTCACTGCCAAGCCAGGAAGTTATTTTGAAGACTGACATCTGGACGGAGAGCACTGAGCACCTAGGAGCTTGCTAACGCTGTCTCATCCTCTGACAGTACTGATAACAACTCTTCCCAGGGCTCCTACTTCTCCCGTTTGCCTGTACTGCTCTGGGCCTGCCAGAGACCACCACCTTCCAGCACTCTGTGAAACCACGACAATGGTAGTACACGCCTAGGGTGTTCCCGGTTGTTCAAGTCCAGAGAGTTAACCCATCCTCCCACCTAGAGCCAAATATTTCATTTTAAAAATAAAATTACACCACAGGGCCTAAGACAGTAACAGAAAATGGGACAAAATGAAAGAAGCCACTATTTTCAGACATAAAAGGGGCTATGGTCTGGAGGAGAAGGGAGATAAAGAGGAGGGCTCCAGGACAGGCCAGCTCTTGGCAGGGAGGGACACCTTCTGAACTGTGATACTGGGAGGGAGCCCCAAGCATCGGGATTTCAGGGAATCCAAAGTGCCTGGAAACACGAACAACATAAAAATTAAACGGAGTGGCAACATAACATACTAGAACACACTCAATCCAAAAGAAGAAAAAAAGCAACAGAAGAACAGAGGAAGATGTGATAAATCTAGCCATACTGATAACTATTTCCCCATAAATATAAATATTTAGACAGATATTCTAATTAAAAGGCAGAGATGAGAGACCGGATAGACCATGTGAACACGAACACCAAAAGGGGGTGTGGTTATATCAATACCAGGGAATGCAGACATCAGAACAATGTAGCAGCAGGATGAAGGAGAACATCTCCTAAAGATAAAGAGGGAATATTCTTTCAATGATATTAACCATCGTTATACACATACCTCTCCCCGGGGTGGAGGGGGGGCAGTAGTTCCTCTCCAGCCACTTACCAAAGCAGGAGGACAGCATCTGTAAAAATGTCCACAAGCGGCTTTATTCCTAATGGCCCCAAACTGGCACCCCCGACCCCAATGTCCATGAGCACTGAGGTTCATGAACTCCAGAGGATGACATGCTATTCGGCAACAAAAGAAACCAAGTTCTGGACAAGCCACAGTGTGGATGGCTCTCAAGGAAGGACACTGGCAGGACCAATAAGCCAGACACCAGAAAATGCGCTTGGTTGGAGTCTGTTTAAATGTTCTTCTGGTAAAGGCCAGAGCAGATCCAGGGCTGCCTGGGGCTGGGGGGAGCTGAATACAATGGGACAAGGATGCACTCTTTAAAGTGACGGAATGGGTCCGTTTGCAAGGGCTTTGGTAGAA
Organism: Mustela putorius furo; assembly: GCF_011764305.1. NCBI lineage: Eukaryota > Metazoa > Chordata > Mammalia > Carnivora > Mustelidae > Mustela > Mustela putorius. Next base: position 622,611 of record NW_025421422.1, on the reverse strand, counting down.
GTCACATGGGTGTACACTTCTGTCCAAAGTCAAACCCAATCCTTAAGATGCATGTTTCATTGTATGCATATACTTCTACAATTTTTTTTTTTAAAGAACAAGAGCATATGGCATGGTTAGCTGTAAACAAAGAAACAAAAATCAGTAACAACATGGCATCTTCTGAGGAAATCAGATATATCCTGAAAATCATAAATGAGAAGAAATAGGGACAAGGTGGGGCCCAAATCCATGTTCCCAGTAAAGCCATTCTGTTTCAAGTTCTTTTAGACCACCAATTCTGAACCCACTTGCTGGTGTGAGCTTGGGAGCCACAGAACAAAATGAGTTCCAATCGTCTTAAATAGTCACAAATGATTTGGCAAGCAAATGGATTCTGAGAGCAACTCTGAAGGCCAACATCTGTAAGTCATACTTTCTTCCACACTCTGAGCAATGAAAATTTCAATTAAAAAAAATTTTTTTTCCGTGGAAAATAAGTGCATCTTACAAGGGAATAATGTTTGCTTCCTGGGGCATCTGGGCGACTCAGTTAAGCCTTAGACTCTTGGTTTCCACTCAGGTCATAGCCTCAGGGTCGTGAGATCGAGCCCCGCATCAAGCTCTACACTGAGCATGGAGCCTGCTTAAGATTCTCTCTCTCCCTCTGTGCCCCTTTCTTAAAAAGAAATTTTTTTTTTGTTTCTTTAAAAAGGGGCCCTAGAGTCTTAGTGTTCCACTGTTAAAAATAGTCTCTCTGAGAGAGCAGCACAAGTCAGCCTGCCCCACCATGGCTGGGATTTCTTTCTCTCTTAAGCCAAACCTGAAGAATGTTCTCTGCTCCTCATGGAGCAGAAAGTCATCAGCGTGGTGACAAAGCTCTAAGCTCACCTGCAACCAGACAGCATCAGGAAGAATGCAGAGGACGTGTGACAGCAGCCCCCAGCAGGTGGCCCAGTGCAGATCAAGCTCCCTCCATTCCAAGGTACAGGAACAGAACCATTGCCCTCTGACCTCAGCCTCCTACCTGAGCCTTTCCTTCACCTTCCGACCCTACCTGAACCGGAGGACACTGTGTCTCCCACAATCCCCAGACCCTCCCACACCCACTTTTGTGCTGCAATGGGCCGTATTACAAACCCCATCTTCCAGGCTCTAACTCAGTGACTTCTCGCCACCTCCACCTACCCAACTTGTCCAAATGCCAGAATCACCTCCTGCTTCCACCCTTGCCTCCCCAGCCCGTTCCCATGGCAGCTCGTCTGCTCTGTGAACGCCTCAGTAAGTGTGTGCCAGCCTAGTGCTCAGAGTCTCCCATGACCCAGCTCAATCCGAATAGAAGCCGAGGCCTTACAATGGCCCACAAAGCCTGTCCAACCTCCGGCACCTGGCCTGCAGGCACCCAGGACACCCTGATCTGAAACCGCCGCTGGCAAGCCTTGATGAGAATGTGCGGCCCACAGCAAAATTTACTGCATCGGTGACAGAGTTTTTAGTGGTAGATTTCAAACAAACCCTAATAACCACCTTAGAGCGTATCACTACCCTTCCTAGTTGTGACTTTGATTTGAAGTAGAAATACTGACAAAAATCAATAATAAGATAGAAAATCCTCAGAAAAAGCATTTCCAAAACAGCTAAAACCAAGGGATATCCTGACAGCAAACTACCATCTGAAATTTCATAACATGGTTGGGTTGTTTGTTTTGCTTTTTTTTTTTTTAATCCTAATAGGGTCCCGTCATCGCCGTTACTGTTAGTTCAAAAAGCTGACAGACAGCTTGGCCAGTAAAGGGGATGCTTCCTAGACCCTTGGCATTCTCTAGCAATAGAGATTAAGAACCCACATTTGCTAATATTGCTAAAGCATGTGCATTTTCCCCCTAAAATATGTGGATCCTGCCAGGGAGAAAGCTACACCGTTGAGTCAGCTGCAGACGCTGGCTGGTTGGCTACCCTTCCCTCCCTGCTAAGAGAGTAGCCACCCCACATTCACCTTGGGATTCACACTCAGGCCTCAGAAACATCACCAGGAGCCCCCTCAGGGAACTGCAGGGACTCTCCGGTAGGAGTAAACACACTTTGGGTGCTGACATGCCACAAGTCTCTGGGAGTCCCATGCATCCTTTTGCAGAGAGAGCTGGCTGGGGTGGGAAGCCCTCTGTGGCCTGACGTGGTCTTCATCTTTTCCATGTGCCTTGTTGTCTGAAGAGATATTTCCAGCAAAGTGCTGGATCAAAACATATTCAACTGTGAATGTCTCATTTTGCAAAGCACATAACTACATCTGCTACAGAAAGATCTTTGCGCACGATCCCCAAATTCTGGATTTTAGTATCATTACATATTAAATAGGAACTGTACAGTTTTTATGTTTTTTTAAAAGGTGGGGGGGGGGGACTCCATCTGCATGCTAATTTCCACTCTAACTTTTCCTGGTGCAAGGAAGGCAGTTGTGAAGGACAGAACTCCTAATCAAGGCTTTCCTTCCGTGCCTTTGGCCATGTTCTCTTACCTAGCAATGAAATGCTCGGGGCAGTGCTTGGCACATGGGCAGCCATCACCATCCCAAACTACACGGAATTCCTACTAAGCCAACTCAGAAAAAATCAGGGAGGGGCACCTGGGTAGCTCAGTGGGTTAAAGCCTCTGCCTTCAGCTCAGGTCATGATCCCAGGGTCTTGGGATGGAGCCCCGCATAGGGCTCTCTGCTCAGCAGGGAGCCTGCTTCCCCCCTCTCTATCTGCCTGCCTCTCTGCCTACTTATGATTTCTGTCTGTCTAATAAACAAACAAAATCTTAAAAAAAAAAAAGAAAAAGAAAAAGAAAGAAAAAAAATCAAGGAGAATTAAACAGCAACCATTTAAAAGATCATGGCTTGCCAACCTGCAGATCAAGGGTCTAACCGCCCTACCTGAGCATTCCCAGCGTCTAGTGATTGATTAGCAGATGGGAAAGGATTGGGTCATTCTGGTAAAATGGAGCTGTTCTGAATTTTTCTTGGAAGTAACCATTCTAACTGATCTTAAAACTTGGATGATGGCTTTAAAAAGGAAAGTCAGTCCTAGTAAGTATTTTCCTGCTCTCTCCTAGGTCCCACATTCTCAGAGTGGTAAAAGGCCACAGGGCAGGGCAGGTGGCATCCGCCAGCTTGGGCTGGGTCCTGCTGAAGGAGCTGATCCCAGATCCCAGCTGCTGGAGGCCAACACGGGTGAGAAGCCAGCTGAGAAGACTGCCCGCCAGCAGGTTTTTAAGGAACAGCCTTTCCCTCTTCCCCAGTTGTCTGTCTTCTCTGGGCAGCATTCTTATTAGAAACCCAAGCTGGTAATGTTCAGATTACCATTCAGATTAATGTTCAGATTAATGTTGGTGCCCCTAACCTTCCAGGGTTTCCTCCCTCCGCTGCCGCAGCGCAGCCGGGTGCCTGTTGCTGCCTTGGCCTTTTCAATTGAAAATCCAATTAGCTATGCTTAGTCAAGTGTTTATCTCTGCTTTCTGAAAGTTTAAATGGATCTTTAACTCTTTTCCTTGCTAAAAGTCTCCACAAAGGCAAGGATAATTGATGCAGAACTGAATGGGGCCCTGGGTTTTTCTTCTCCATGGGGGCTGGCTGGAGAAAGTTTTGTACAGATAAGCTAGGGCAGGAGCCTGACTCTGCCACTGTCAGTCGGGGCTTGACACTTCCAAACAAAGTGGGGAGCAAAGAGGGAACACACAAGGATTGAAGCTGCTTCCCAGGTTCAGAGTCCCCTTGTCACAACCGAATGCAAGAGTGCCCAATTTGCTAAAATTTGACCCTGGCCTCTGAAGAGAGAGTTGCATAGTCAGACTTTTTTTTTTTTTTTGCAGATTTTAACCATTTTTATGTTTTGAAACACAGAACACTTCAAACAATACTTTTATAAATTTAAGAAAATGGCAAATTTGCTCTTTGAAATTAATAAAAGAGTAATCCTAAAATGTTTTATCTGTGTTGCTTGGGTGTGTGTGTGTGTGTGTGTGTGTGTATGTTTACTATTTCTGTGGTCTTACATAATTATCAATAAATAGGTGCCTATATCACTGTTCACTTTTGTTTCTATAGAAACTGCTCAAAAACCTTTTTCAAAAGGTGATAATTTCTATTTTTCCAATGTATTCTTTTTATAATGAGACATACTTTTGTTCCCAAAGCCCATATCAAGTGTATTTCTTATGCCTTAACCCCAGATGCCAAATAGAATTTATGCATTCTTTCTAAATAAATGTTCTCAGAAATCATGCTAAATATATTCGGGACCAACCCAGGAAATATTTAAGAAATCAAAGTGAAAAGTAAAAATTGAAAAGGAAAGGTACCAGAATGCAAAGAAATAAGACTGTTTTTATTCTGAAACAAGATTCTCTATGGGGATAATCCTAAGGAATTCACAGGCACACACACATCTCCCAGAATTAATAACCTAGTTCAGCAAGAAGGCAGGATCCAAGACCACTAGACAAAAACCCATTCTGTTTCCACATACTAGTGATGATCAGCCAAAAATGAAATTAAGGAAAAATTTCCATTCAAAATAGCATCAGAAAGAGTAAAATACTTGGGAATACACTTAATGTGATGTAGAAGGCTGAAAGTCACAAAGCAGTGTTGAGAGAAATTAAAGACGACCTAAATAAACATGGAGACATTTCATTTTCATGGATCGGCAGACTTAATGTTGTTAACGTGGCAATTCTCTCCATATTGATCTGTAGATACAACACAATCCTGGCAGGAATTTTTTTTTTTTTTCAGAAATTAAAAATCTGATGCTAAAATTCATATGGAAAAGCAAAGGATCCAGAACAGCCAAAAGTAATTACGAAAAGAAAAAAAAGGACAAAAGTGGGTGGACTTTTTTTTTCACTATAAGGAACTCTCAAGTTGCATTTCTATTTTATTTTTTTTTAATTTCTTTTCAGCATAACAGTATTCATTGTTTTTGCACCACACCCAGTGCTCCATGCAATACGTGCCCTCCTTAATACCCACCACCTGGCTCCCCCAACCTCCCAACCCCTGCCCCTTCAAAACCCTCAGGTTGTTTTTCAGAGTCCATAGTTTTTCATGGTTCACCTCCCCTTCCAATTTCCCTCAACTCCCTTCTCCTCTCCATAGCCCCATGTCCTCCATGTTATTTGTTATGCTCCACAAATAAGTATAACCATATGATAAATGACTCTCTCTGCTTGACTTATTTCACTCAGCATAATCTCTTCCAGTCCCGTCCATGTTGCTACAAAAGTTGGGTATTCATCCTTTCTGATGGAGGCATAATACTCCATAGTGTATATGGACCACATCTTCCTTATCCATTCGTTCACTGAAGGGCATCTTGGTTCTTTACAAGTTTGGCGACCATGGCCATTGTTGCTATAAGCATTGGAGCACAGATGGCCCTTCTTTTCCCATGGAATGGGAGAAGATATTTGCAAATGACAGTACAGACAAAAGGTTGATATCCAGGATCTATAAAGAACTTCTCAAACTCAACACACACAAAACAGACAATCATATCAAAAAATGGGCAGAAGAAAGACACTTCTCCAATGAAGACATACAAATGGCTATCAGACACATGAAAAAATGTTCATCACCACTAGCCATTAGGGAGATTCAAATTAAAACCACATTGAGATACCACCTTACACCAGTTAGAATGGCCAAAATTAGCAAGACAGTGGGTGGATTTTTATTTCCTGATTTCAAAACTTACCATAAAGCCATAGTAATCAAGACAGTGTAGTACTAGCCTAAGGCAGAAATCAATGGAACAAAACTGGGAGTTTAGAAATAAATCCTGCAATTATTGTCAATTAATTTTCAACAAAGATGCCAAGACAATTCAATGTAGAAAAGAAGCTTTTTTTTTTTCTTTTTGAGAAAGAGAGAGAGAGCACATGAGAGGGATGGGGCGGGGAGTAGGCAGAGGGAGAGAGAATATCAAGCAGACTCCATGCCCAGCGTGGAGCCCTGCTCGGGGCTTGATCCCATGACCCTGCTATTGTGACCTGAGCTGAAGTCAAGAGTCAGATGCTAACCACTGAGCCACCTGGCACCCCAAGAAATGTTTTTTCAATACATGTATTCAGACAATTGGATATCCACTGCATGCAAAAAAAAAAAAGAATTTAAACCCTTACCTCACATCACACACAAAAACTAACTCAAAAATCAACCAAAGGCCTAAAGGTAAGAGCTAAAATGATAAAAACTTCCAGAAGAAAGGAAGAAAATCTTCATAGCACTCAACTAGACAGAAAAGTTCTTAGATACGACACAAAAGTACAATTTTCAAAAATGTATTGGTTGAGTTTCATCAAAATTAAAACCTTCAGCACTTCAGAAGTCACAATTAAGAAAATGAAAGGGAAAAGCCAGTCACTGGGAGAAAATATCTGTAAATCACACATATGATAAACAATATAAAGACAATTTCTTAAATGGACAAAAGATTTAAATAGGCATTTCACCAAAGAAGATATAAGGACACTAATCAGCGTAAACATGTTCAGTGTCACTAACTGTTAGGGAAACACACATCAAGACCACCATGAAGTAACCATGAGACCCATGAGATTGTTAATGACCAGAAAGACAAGAGCAAGGGTTGATGAGATGACGGTAAGCCTGGAACTCCCATAAACTGACACCAAGAATGAAAAGTACTACAGCCTCTTTTGAAAACTAGAGTGATTTCTTAAGAAGTAAAACAGGAGCATACCAAACGTCCCAGCAATTTCAAACTCCTTGCCGTATACCTAGGAGAGATGGAGACCTATGGCCACACTTGCACATGAACACTTCCAGCAGCACTGTTTTATAACAGATGGTGGGAATAATCCAAATGGATAAGAGAATTTGTGATCTATCCATATGATGGAATATTAATTCAGCCTCCAAAGGGGGTGAAGGACTGGCAGGCACAATATGGCTGAACCTCCAAAATCTGACACTGAATGAAATGAAAGAAGTCAGATGCAGAAGACTATGGGCTAGACACCGCAAATTTCCACTCACATGAATGGGAGTCAGTGTTACCAACTGAGATGTTCCCTGGCAGGAGGTGATGTAATGTTACATTAGCCATGTGTTCTTGGAACATGAGGGTAACATTTGCATACTTAGTGAATTAAGTGCCTACTTTGGAGTCTCCTTATAATCAGAAACACCGCCCTCTAATTAGAGTGGGTAGGCAGACAGAGGCGCTAAGTAGATTGTCGACAGACGGGTGGAATTTATCAAAGCCCATGCATCTCACTTGCATATTAGGAGATTACTTCAGTGTATCTTATAGAAAGAAAACAGTAACAAAATCTTTATCAGAATTGATCATTTCATTTGACTGCCTTTCAGTAATAACTAGTATCCCTTTAAAACCATTCTTTGGGGACGCCTGGGTGGCTCAGTTGGTTGGGCAGCTGCCTTTGACTCAGGTCATGATCCCAGGGTCCTGGGATAGAGTCCCGCATCGGGCTCCTTGCTCAGCAGGGAGCCTGCTTCTCCCTCTGCCTCTGCCTGCCTCTCTGTCTGCCTGTGCTCGCTCGCTCTCTCTTCCTCTGTCTCTGACAAAATAAAAAAAATAAATAAATAAAACCATTCTTTGGACAAGCCAAACCAAGAACACTGTGTTAATACCTAAATGCAGAAGTTGTACTGACAGCAAATTAGGGATCAGGGTAATTGATGTCCATTATGACATACAATTTCTGGATAAGGAGGAGAAGGAAGATAAAGCAGCCTGTCACGTATTTTTTACTCTGAAAACTGGCAATTAAAAACAAAATTAAGCATTTATCCTGCTATATCAGTTTTATCTCGCTGTGTAATGAATCACCACAAACTCAGTGACTTGAAAACACTACCCATTTCTGAGCTCACAGTTCTGGAGGTCAGAAGTCCTGGTGGGCCCCATTGGCTTTCCTGCTCGGGGGCTCACAAGGCTGAAGTGTTGGCAGGCCAGGACTTACCTAGAGGCCCAGGGGGATCTGCCTTCAACCTCATGCAGACTGTGGGCAGAATTCAATTCCTACGGTTGTAGGACTACGATCCTGGTTTCCTTGCTCAGCACCCAGAGAGCACCCACAACCTTCTCACTCAGTGCCCACCCTCCTTCCCCCGTACCTGCAAAGTTGGGAACGCCATATCTAATGGCTCCCGTGCTTCGGTCTCTCTGTCTTCCTCTTCTGCTGCCAGCCTGAGGAAATACTCTGCTGCGAGTGATGAAGCCCACCCCGAACACAGTCTTGATTTCCTCTACAAAATCTCCTTCACTGGGTTGCTCGTGGGAGTCATGCTGGGAGGCCAAATTCATAGGAGCTGCCTTCAGACTCAGCCAAGCACATCTACCTTTCCAACATAAACCATACTTATTTTTTTAAAGAGTTCATTTATTTTAAACAGAGAGAGAGAGAGAGAGCATGCATTTGAAGGGGAGGAGCAGAGGGGGAAAGACAAGCAGACTCCATGCTGAGCACAGAGCCTGATGCAGGGCTTGATCCCACAACCCTGAGATCATGACCTGAGCCGAAATCAAGAGTTGGACGCTTAACAGACTGAGCCACCCAGACATCCTCCTACATGAGCTATATTTGAAGGCAACCAAATAGCCTCAGTTGATGAGCAGAAGTAATAACGATGGAGGGAATGGCATAATTAGAAAACCCCCATTTGGCAGCTCCCTAAAAATATAAGCGATTTAGGCAGCTAGCGTCCAGGAAAATGAAACCAACGGCAGATGACAGCTTGATGGGGAACTGCAGAGCTGACCATACCTGAACCCACTCTAGAGCCAGGACTACCAAGCAACACCTACGTGTCATGTGCCTCCAGCCACAAAGTACATAGCACCACCTGTGAAGCACTCTTGCCAAAACAGTCGAACCAATCTAATAAGCTGTTAGAGCTAGCTTTCAGCTTACAGGAAATACAGAAAATAGAAGTGCAATTTAAATGATCTCAGAAAGAAGCGAACAGAAAAATCCAGAACGTGGAACATTCTGCAATACAACTGACCCAGTTTCTTCAAGAAGTCAATTACCTGCATGGGGAGAGGGGAGGTGAAGGGCAGGGTCACCTGTTCTTGGTTAAAAGACACATTACTGCCAACTACAATATAAGAATAATATTTGGATCCTGATTCAAACCAACCAAAAGTAAATGGACATTTTTAAGTTAATCAGAAAAAAACTGACTATAGACTCAGAATTACAATAAGCATCATCATTAGATATTAAACTAAGAATCATCATCTTCATTGGTTGGGGTAGAGATGAAGGTTGTATAAGAAAACACCTGTCATTTTTAGAGATGCCTATAGGGCTGAAACCCTATAAGGGGCTTGCTAATTGCTTTAAAATATTTTGGCGCACACAGAGAGAGGATGGACGAGGCTGGGAGAGCAGAATGTTGCAAAAGAACGAACATGGGTAATGCATACATATGAGGAACAATTAGTCCACTTTGGGGCATGACTCAATATTTTTATAATATATACAATTCCATTTCAGAGCCTTTATTCATGGAGCATCTGTTGAGAACCAACCACCATCTTAAGGGTGTCACAGACATTTCTCACAACTGCCTTAAGCAGTAGGTACTATTCTGACCCCCACTTTTATAGGTAAGGAAACTAACGACATCCCACCTGGTTTGGGGTGGAGCCAACAGGTCAGCCAGTCAGCCTTCATCTCAACAAAGCCTCAGAGGCCAGTGAAGGAGAGATTTCTACCTTTTCCGTATCACAAAGCATTTTCACACATGCTTGCAGGCAATCCCCCAAAACTATGTGCTCACCATCAGCACCAGGGAGGGTGGAAGGTGCTGGAAGGCAGAAAAGGAGCTGACAGGCAGGGGATACAGGGGGAAAGGGAAACAACAGAACCACAGAAAAGTAAGAAGGTGGTGACACATGGAGACAGTCATAGAAAGGGGCTGATGGAACAGACAGACAAGACAAAGGCAAAGGAGGTGGGGGGTGCTGAAATGGGAAGATGGAGAACCTACAGAGCTGGCCCCCTTCCCCTCTGCCCCCACCCAACACGAGCCGGAAAGGAGAAAGCCGGAGAGCAGGAGGAGAGGCCAGACAGACACTGATCGGGCGGCCATGCCGGACATAGCTGCACAAATGTGTTTGGCCAGGTGACCACGGACTCTTCTCTCCCCATCCCGTCCCCTAGGCAGCTACTGTTCTTTCCTGTGACCTTCCAAGTTTAGACTCAACTTCCCCCGACTGGCTCCATGCTCACAAAGGGGAAGGAAGGGAAGAGGAAGAAATTATTTATTCATCTAAGCACCTTTTAAAATTCTTTAAAACTGTTTAATGGTGATAGAATTCACAGGCCACCAGTGTCCCACGAAGCCGCCCTTGGGACAGAGCCCATGTAGCTGGGCCTATGGTGCGAGGCTACCCTCATGCCAGTAAGTCACTCGGGTCAAGGGCTCCTGGGGCCAACCACCTGTAAGGCTTGGATCAAAACAATGGAAAAGACATGCCTGGGGGCCTGCATGTGTATTGGGGGGATGGCAGACAGGAAAGGTGTGAGGATCAGAAAACACAACAGGAGAAAGAATCCTCAGAACATCTTACAGACTGGCCTGAGAGCTCAGGGGAGAGCAGGTTTGCCACAGTTCTCCAGTATGCCTTAGTAATGGGGAACCACATGCTCCAATTACTGGTCAAGACCCGCCTTCCTCCCATGCCAGCATTATTTATAATAGCCAAAAAGTGGAAATAATCCAGACATCTGTTGACAGACACAAGGATGCACAAGACATGGCACAGCCATATAGTGGAAGACCGCCGAGCATTGATAGGAATGAGCTCTTGGCACACGCTTTAACATGGATGACCTTGAAAATGATTTGTGAGGAGCCCCATGCAATGGCCACTTATCATCTGGTTCAATCTAGAATGCCCACCACAGGCAAATCTATAGAGGCAGAAATTAAACTGGTGGTATCTAGGGGTGGGGGGGTAGAGTGCCAATGAGTATGGAGCCTCTTTTTGGGGGGTGCTGAAAATGTCCTAAGATGAGGCTATGGTGTGGGTTTGCACAAGGCTGTGAACACACTAAAAAGTACCGAACCGTATTCGTGACAGGAGGGTATTTTATGCTGTGTAAAACAGATCTCAGTAAAGCTGCAGATCGCTATTTTAAATTCAACTAAAGAATAAGTCGTTCCTTTTTTCCTTTCGCTCCCAAAGATAAGGCGTTTCTCTCTTATTATGGGGAGAGTTTTATTTTCTGTTCTTTAGCACAAAAGCAGAAGCAACGGGGAACCTTTATACAGATGACAGTTAACCAAACGCCATGAACACAGTGAGAAGCAGCAATAAAACATGAGATGAAGGTCAAACACTTTTCACCACTCTGTTCCCATACCAAATCCCAATAACTGGGCAATTCTCCATCTGCTTGTCCGGAACCCAGCACCCAACTTTTGACCACTAAGGGGGACTAAAGGGGTTACCACAGAAGCTGTATTGCCTTAGTAGATGGCTAATTTGTAAACTAGACAAGAAGTTTACCAAAGTCCAAGACTTTCTGCATCGGCTTCTACTTTACTTGAACACAAAAGAGCATCATGACTCTTTCTAAAAGAAAAAAAAAAAAAAAACTATCTGGTTCTTATGGGGTGACCCTCTCTACTGTACATTTTAGATTCGTTGTTTCTCTCCCAAGAGCCTTTCCAGAATGACCAGAGAAGGAGGAGGACAAATGAGAACAAGTCACCTCACCAACCTGAGTCACTGTGTCCTAACCTGTAAATGGCAGGGCCACCCAGACTCACTGCAAAGGATATTCAGTCTCAGTGGGGATCTGAGTTCCAGGAAACTTTAGTACAATCACAGTTTCTTGAAATTTTAATAAAGTCACATCCTCTAGGGTTAAAATAATTTATAAACCATGACACAGTTCCTCGGCAAACCTTCTCTGAATAATTGTGGGAGGCAAGTAAGGAGCAAAGGAAGGGAAAAAAAAGCTTCCCATTCTGTTATATTCAGCTAAGGTGATTTCATGTAAAATCCTAGAATTATCTTTTATCACATTACTATGGGCAGATCAACAATGCAGTCAGCTGACAGGCCAAACGATAAATCCTATCCTATTGAGAACAAAATCTTGTTCAGGAAATTCCTGGACAGCAGGAGCTGATTTGGGGGAATAAAAAAAAGAAAAATAGGTAGATTCCAGCTCTTACATAACCCAGTGGACAGTCACCTCTGAACACACTGGCAGTTCTGTGGAAGACAGGCAAGAACACGATAATCCATTGCTTTGCAGGCCTTGAAACCCCACACTCAAGCAATCCCTGCTCAGTCCTAATTTCTCCAGGCATTAACTGCTGATCATCAGAGAGCAGACCTATAGGTATATCCACACACCTGCATGGGCCAGGACCAGCACTGGGCAGAGCTGGGTACCAGCTGGAGAGAGATGGCTCCTTGACCTCTAGGCACTCTAGGGGAGTCCTGGTGACCCGCTAAGTAAATGGAAGGGAGTCACGGGGATAAGAGTGATTGACGTGAAGCTGACGATGACTGGGCAGCATGCAAAAGCTATAAATTAGCCCATGAAAAGTGGTAAGATCATGTAAGCCAGCCCCACGCTTTGGAAGGAGATGGCCAGCCACCGGGTTGCAGTATGTTATTGAAGACCCATGCCAATTCCTTGTGATCACTGTAAGTACAAGAGCAGTGAGGGAGGCTGGGGACCTCAGACTTGGGTCCGAGTAGAGAGTGTTTCTTTCTGGTTACCAACTATCCAATACTTTGATTTTGGCAACCTCCCAACTGCCTTAAAACCTCGAATCAAACTAATGTGTTTCCCAATAGTTTATGCACAAGACATTACCAGGGATGTAAGGAACCACTCAGTATCTTATTATTACATGAAACCTCCTTCCTCCCCAGCTGAGCTACAAGCCACCCAAAGCACTATGCATTTATACACAACGGGAATGCCACCCGAAACCACACTAGCTCACAGTATGCCAAGTGAGAAAGTGGCACTTACCAATCTTCTGATTAAAAATCTTGTCAAAGGTGATTTCATTTCTCTCCTGAAGATACTTCTGCATCACACTCCGGATACTGAAAGAGAAGAGGCACATGTTTTTAGAGGTGACAGCTTGTATCATGAGAAACCATCCCCAGAGTGGACAACATGTGACTGTCTGAGCTCAAGGCTGCTGGTCGACCAGAGAGCCCTCAAACTGACATCCACGACTGCACAGAGGGCTGATGGCATGGGGGGCATCATGGCTCCAGCTGGGGTCCTCTCCTGGGACTCAGGGCCGACCTGACATGTGGACTCTTGACCAAAAATAACTTAAGGACTGACTGTGGAAAGCTCGCCCTCAACACCACCGTTTGTCAAAATACACACGAGCATGCGCACATGTGACACATTCTACTAATCGATTAATGAGCTTCTTTCTAAAACAAAAGCAAATGTTCCCTGGATACATGACTGAGACTTTTTTTAAAAACCACACTTCTATACATCAACAATAAACAGCGAGAAAACATAATTAGAAGGAAGATTTCACTTAAGATAAAATAAGAAACACCAAATGCCTTGAAATAAATCCTTAAAAATATGTGCAAGAACTTTGTAGGGAAAATTACAAAATGTGTTGAGAGACATAACAGAAAATCTTAATAGATGGAAAAGTACACCACAGTTATGAACAGAAAGATGGAATACTGCAAAAATCCAACATCTACCCAAAGTTATCTATAAAATCATTTCAACCCCAACTCCCATCACTATTGCAGAGAGTTCTTCATAGAACAAAAAAATGATTACGTCTTTATAAACTGTATGCAGAACAACATGGGATCAAGAATAGCAAAAACGTGTATAAAGAATATCGAGAACAGGGCTTACTCTGAAGCTAAAATGAAGACAGGATAAACAAATTAAACAATGAAATGGAATAGAGAGCATATAAATATAGAATTTCAAGGTATAAGGCAGAGAAGGCAGAAAAATGGAGAAACTAGGGATTATTCAACAAGTGAACCAAAAGTGAATAATCAAATGGAAAAAGCAGAAACTGAGTCTCCATCATCCACTGGTGGGGAAAAAAATTGGAAGCAGCACCCCCCTCCTTTAAAAACTTATTAAAACAAACTATTTGAGGTACAATCTATATAATTAAATGCATATTTATATGCATCAATAGTTTTTCACATATAACTACCATCTTAATCAAGATATAAAATACCTTTTAAAGATTTTACTTATTTATTTGAGAGAGAAAAAGAGCACGAGCAGGGAGGAGGGGCAGAGGCAGAGGGAGAGGGAGAAGCAGACTCCCTGCTGAGCCAGGAGCCCCATGAAGGGCTCCATCCCAGGATCCTGGGATCGTGACCTCAGCTGGAGTCAGACACTTAGCTGACTGAGCCCCTCAGGTGCTCAAGATACAGAATATTCCTATCACCCCAAAAGATGCCCCTTTGCAATCAGTCTCCCCAAATTCTAGGATCCAGGCAATTACTGATCTCCTTTCTGTTAATGCAGATTACTTATCCCAGTCCTAGAATTTTAGATAAATAACATCATACAATATGTTGTCTTGTGTGTCTGGCTTCTTTCACTTGACATAAGCAAGCTTCCTCCATACTGCTGTGCACATAAGAATTTAGTTCCCTCTTATTGCCAAGTAGTATGGCATTGTATGAATATTCCACCATTTGTTTGCCCGTTCATCTGCTGATAGACATTTGGGTCATTTCCAGATTGGGGCTATTATGAATAAAGCCTCCTTAAATATTTGTGCGTAAGACTTTTTATGGGCACATGTTTTCATTTCTCATGGGTAAATATCTAGGAGCAAAATTGCTGGTCATATGGTTAATTATATTTAACATTATGAAAAACGGCTGAATTATATTCCAAACTGTGTGATGTTACATTCCCACCAACAATGTGTGAAATCCCAGTTGCCCCATATCCCTTGTCAACACTTTGGTTGTCAGTCTTTTCCATTTTAGCCACTCTGTTAGGTAGTGTAGCAATAGCTTATTTTAATTTCCTTCTCCCTAATGAATGATGATGTTGAGTACATTTGGACATTATTGGATTACTGGAGTGCTGACATCTTCTCCCGTAAGATGTGCAGTGAAATCTTCTACCTACCTTTTAATTGAGTTGTGTGTCTTATGACTCAACTGTAAATTTTCTATGTCCTGGAAACAAGTCCGGTGTCAGATTTATGTGATCACAATATTTTCTCCCAGTCCACACTCTACCTTCGTTGCCTTCATGAAGTCCTTCCAAGAGCACAAGTGTCTAGTCAATGAGATCCAATTTATTATTTCTTTGGTGTACCACGTGAAAGAAATCTTTCACATCCCAAAGTCAAAAAGATTTTTAACCTAACATTTTCTTTTAGAAATTTTTAAGTTCTAGCTTTAATGGTTAGGCCTAAGACTCATTTCAGGTTACTTTTTGTGTATAATGCAAAGTAAAAGCTCAAGGTTCTTTTTTTCCCTTATAATATATAGTTATTCCAGCATTCTTTGTTGGAGGAAAAAAAGTATCCTTTCTCCACTGAATTATCCTGGCACCTTTGTTGATTCAACACTAAATCTGGGTAGGTCTGTCTTTCAGATATCCTGTTTCATTGATCTGTATGTCTACCCTTCCATCAATAATACATTGTCTTGATTGCTAGAGATTTAGAGTTGTCTTGAAGTCCGGTAATCCAACTTTGTTTTATTGCTTTTGTGGGGGTTTTGGTTCGTTTGTTTGTTCATTTTTTGGCTAACCTAGGTTCTCTGCATTTTCATTTAAGTTTTTTCCCCCAGAAATTTCTTCCCAGAAAAAGCCTGATGGGGCTCTGACTGTGCTGAATCTATAAATCAGTTTAGGGGGAATTAACCTCTTAATAATATAAAGTGTACAATCCATAAATATGAGATACTTCTCCATTTACTTAGCTCTTCTTTAATTTGTCTCATTGCTACATTGTAGCTCTCAATATAGAAGTCTTATCCTTTTCTTGCAATCACTTTCTCAGCTTTTGATATCAGGATATGATTCATAAAAGGAGATGGGGATAATTCCTTTCTCCTTTATTTGCTAAAAGAGTTGGTGACTGCCAGTGTTAATTATTCCTTAAATGTTTGATAGAACTCATCAGTGAAACCATGTGAGTAGAATTTTCTTTGTGGGAAGGTTTGAAATTATACATTATACTTCTTTCACAGATGTAGGACTACTTACATTTTCTGTTTCTTCTTGTATTAGCTTAGATAACTTGTGTCTTTTAAGTAATTTGTCCATGCCATCCAATCTGCCTAATGGTACTCAAAATAATGATTTTGAATAAGAGAAGCCAGATCAAAAGAGAAAGACAGAGACAGAGAGAACACAGTGATTGATTATGAAGAGGCAGGAACAAATATTGAGGGGATGATGTATATGGTAAAATAATACACATACACACATATATATTTGGTCTCTGTCTCAGTTCTTGGCACAGAGCTCCTAAAACCCTTGGAATTTCTTAATGATAGAAGTATCTTATTCATAATAAGCCCTTTTCAACCCTCCCTGAGTTAATGCTAATGGAGGTAACTCTTGGCAGACCCATAGACAGCTTCAGGATGGAGCTAGTTGCCAGAGGAACCAACCATGTGATTAGAGGTTTGGAAATGTTTGCCCTAACACTTGACACCTGAGAGACTAGAGATTGAGTTCAACTACCAATTACCATGATTTAACAAATCATGCCTACATAATGAAATTTGGATAAAAGTTCTAGAACGATGAGGTCTAGAGAGCCTCCGGGCTAGTGAACCCATAGATGTGCTGGGACAGAGGTGTTCCTGGGAAGCCTTCCACTCCACCCCTTCCCAAGACCTTGCCCTATGTAACAGGCCCTTTGAAGTTCCTGATTTATATCCTTACAATAAAATGAACCATAAGTATGCACCTTCCTATGTTCTGGGAGTCGTTCCGGTGAACTATCAAACATAAGACAAGGGTCACAGGAACCCTCAAATTTGCAGACAGACAGACAGTAATGCAGGTAGGACCCCATTTGCAGCTGGTATCTGAAGTGGGGCAGTCTTGTGGGACTGATTCCTTAAACTGGGAGTCTGTGCCAACTCTAGGTGGTTCGCATCAGAACTGAATCAAACTGCAGGACAGCCAGTTGGTGTCAGAGAACTAAGAATTGTTGGACGGTAACACAATGCATGTGTTTGTTATCTTAATTTTGGTAATGGCTTCACAGGTACAGACAAAATTTGTCAAACTGGACACCTGAAATATGTGGTTTGTTTTGTGTGAATTAAACTCAAAAAGTTGGGTTTTCTAAAACTATATCACAAGGGGGTGGTCTTCAAAACCTTGAGTATTGGGAATTCTCTACAACACCTGACCCTATTTCTTTAGCCAAAAAAAAAAAAAAAAAAAATTCTAGAAGGAAAAATGATGGATGGTAACCTATAGTTCAAATAAATAAATAAATAACAGGCATAATGGATGGATTTTCATTTTTTTTTTAAGATTTTACTTATTTATTTGACAGAGATGACAAGCAGGCAGAGAGGCAGGCAGAGAGAGAGAGGTAGCAGGCTCCCTGCTGAGCAGAGAGCCCAATGTGAGGCTCGATCCCAGGACCCTGGGATCATGACCCGAGCCTAAGGCAGAGGCTTTAACCCGCTGAGCCACCCAGGCGCCCTGGATTTTCATTTAAAACTCAATTCAAATTTAAAAAAAAACTTATAAAAAATTGGAGAAATGTGAATATAGACTGAATATCTGGTGTTAGGTATTACTTTTTTAGCAATGGCCATGTATTACACTATATTTTTATATTTTAAGAGTTCTTATCTTTCAGTGTTACATATAGAAATCTGACAGATGAAATGATATATTATGTCTACATCTGCTTCAAAATAATCTAAAGGGACTTAGGTGGTATGGATGAAACAAGAGTGGCTAGGTGTTGATCCCACATAAAGCTGAGTAATGGCTGCATCAGATTCATTATACTATTCTCTCTGTGCATGGTTAAATTGTTCATTAAAGAAAGTTTTTTTTAAAAAATCAAATTCTGGGGGCACCTGGGTGGCTCAGTGGTTTAAGGCCTCTGCCTTCCGCTCAGGTCATGCTCTCAGGGTCCTGGAATCAAGCACCACATCAGGCTCTCTGCTCAGCAGGGAGCCTGCTTCCCCCCACCTTCTGCCTGCCTCTCTGCCTCTTTGCGATCACTCTCTTTCTCTGTGGAATAAATAAATAAAATCTTAATAAATGAATAAACAAACAAATAAATAAATAAATCAAATTCTGGCCTCCAGACTTGTGAACCATTTCTTTACATACCTCCTCATCAAAATAAGGCCGACATACTATATATAAAACCATGTATACTGATTGGAGGCCTAATGAATTTTTTTTTTAATTTAATGCCAAATGTTTGGAGATACATCAACTCTGTCTTGACGTACTGGGGTTCTGCCCTATAAATACAAGGTAAGTATAATAAATATTATGTCATAATTTAAAATTGTTTTCTGCTCCTAAAGTTCTTGAAAGATCTACTCTCTACTGGCCAACGACTAGGTAGGCTAAGTTGTACTTGGACATCTTACTAGCAGAGAAACTACATAATATTTATGACCTAGTTAGCCAATTCCCATTCTTAAAAGCCTCTATATTCCCTATGAGGTTTAAGTTTGTTTTATTCTGATGTCTAAAACAAAACGCATTTAAAGAAATATCTCTAATGATATGTGACATATCACCTAAAAAAAAAAAATGAGGGTGATAAGGTAGTTGTGAAGATAAGGCAAGATAAGAGTCTGCTTTGTAAGAAGTCAGATAGTAATGAGTGATTACCATTGCTGACCACTAAGAAACCCAAAAGGCAGATTTTTTAAAAGATGAGATGACTAAGCAGTCATACAAAGATTCAATTCCCCCAAAAGGAAATTGCTTTCTTTTATATGTAGTTACTAAATATTTTCCACTAACTGCTCATTAAACACCCAAAATAGAGCTACATTATCCAAAGTCACAATAAAAACTCCACCACTAGATTTAAAACCACTGCATTCTGCCAGATAGAGGCTGAAGAGGTCTGTAAAAGTATCTGGTGTGGTTTAATATCAACTCTTCTCAAAGTTCCTAGGTTCACCAGATCTTTGGCAGGGAAGTCTTGCATGTAATTTGCATAATATTAAACATTCCAGCATGAGGCAATCTACATTTAGACAATCACAACCCAATTATGCTAAATGTGAATTTAAGTTCCTTTGTGTTTTTTCCTACAATATTTTGACAATCCATAACAGCTTTTTAATGCCTTTTTCTTTGCAATATATTACCTGATATTAAAGTGACACTAAAACATAACTTGAATTTCACCAGTTAGAAAAAAAAAACATCAACTTAACAAAAGTTGTCCCTGGAGAGATACAATTAGAAGAAAGAACACATATACGGGGTCAGCAGCTTACCTAATCAAAGCTACTAAAACCTCAGGATTTAAACTGTCCCTTCAAATCGGTTACAATGATCACGCTGGAATCCATTCACCTCCATTCTCCAGAATACTTATGAACCAGCAAAGCACAGGGGCAGCGTCATTCTATGGCTAAGCATGAGAAGAGGGACAAATTGAGGCCAGGAGGGTCTCCAACCGGGGTTAGAGCATCATCCTTGTTTCCAAGAGCAATTTTCCACGCCATTATCTTATTTACAAGATTCCAAGGGCCTCTCATTTCCCCCACCATCCGAACTCCTTAGCGTGTTACAGAGAGCTTTTCCAAAGGGGCCCCAACCCACCTCATCAACCACATCTGGCCACTGTCTTTCTCACGGAGCAGCCATGCTTGATTCTTGTCACCGCTCAATGATTCTGTAAATGCCATTCCTCCTATTGCCTCCTTTTTACCTGCAAACCTCCTGCCTATCCTCCAGGATCCAGGTCGGGTCACGGACACCGCGACGCCTTCCCCAACTCTTCATCAACTCTTGCAGCGGTAAGTCACTTGGATTTCCCCTGCAGGTCCTGTTGCATGTGTCCCGTGGCATGTCCTTCCCGTCCTGCTATACCACTTGCCCCAGTGTCCAATCAATATCCATGTATCTCCATGCTCTTGGGGAGGAAAAGCAATGCATTCATATGTTCATGTAATCATTCACCCATTCATTCTAAAGCCATGAACTGAATCCTTTTTGTGAGACAGTAGGCCACTATGGGTGACACCAGGGATACACACAGTGAATCTTCCCTCATCTCTGCACTGGAGGAGCCTTTGTCTATAGGGGCGACAGGAATAAACAGGAAGCCCCAAGCCAATGTGGCAAGTAAGCTTCAACAGGGCTGCAGAACCCAGCCAAGTGAAGCACAGATCCTGAGGGACCACTGGCAAAGACGAAATGAGAGAGGGAACAGTGGAACCACTAGAGAAGGATAAGTCATGGCAGCCTGTACCAAATAATTGAACCAAACGGACAGAGGACAGCAGCAATTACACTTACACTTACACACACACACACACACACACACACACACCCCAGATCACAGAAAGCTTCCACTTTTAGACTCATTTATTTTTCTAACCATGTGAAAAGCATACCTTCATTACCACCCGTGAGATTAATGTCAGCTTTTCACGACTTTTTTAAAGCAAACACTTCCTTTCCAAGGACTGACAGATGACATTCAGTTTCTACCACTGGTAAAAATGCTGACTCACTGGACACAAGTCGCCTGTACTTCCTCGTCCCCTGAATGCTGAATGCCACCCAGACCTACCGTTCCCGGCTCTTCCCTCAGACAACGTGAACCAGTCTGGGACCTCAGGGCACAAGCACGTCTAGTCTGGGCAAACAGATTCACAAACTAAAATACGCTCCTCAGGAGATCAGCCAATGTAATTTTTCTTCGAACTGTCTTTCAATTTGGTATATGGTACCTACTGTCCTATAAGAACACAGCGTGATCATATCCTCATATCCACTGGTCTTCTCCTTTGGAGTTTGCAGGTTTGAGGGTTGCTTACAAGAACCCTTTATTATACTTCACAGTTTAAAAAAAAAACATTCTCTCATATTTTTAATATTCTTATGATCATCTCACTGAACACTCTGGCAATTTATTTTTTTGTACAATAGAGAGGGATTGTAGCTTTGATAGCCAGTAATAACACACCATTCTCTCCCCAACAGACACAAAATGTCACCTTTATTCATAAACCAAATTCACATATATTACATGTGTGTACATGTATACACACATATTACATATATATGTATGTACATGTATACATATATATGTGCATGTGTACACACATATTACATATATATTACATATATGTATTACATACATATATATTGCATATGTGTGTACATGTACATATATTCACATATATTACATGTGTGTACATGTATGCACACACACACACGGCTTTGTGTATGGGGGCTAGGGTTGTGTGTCTGTGCCTACATCAAAACCACAGTTGTAAAAAAAAAAAAAAAAAACCACCACAGTTATAACTGCTACAGCAATGTTTCCTTTTGATGGAGCAGATTCCCCGTTGTTGCATTTTTTCAAAATGGGATTGGTTATCTTGGCCATTTCTTCTCTTCTAGATGAGGAGAAATTGACTTTGAAATTCCTTGAAATTCTCATTTGGATTTTGATTCAACTGCCTTGGACTTAAAGACTCTTTTAAAGAGAACTGATACCTTCCCAAACTGGGTCTTCCTTCCTATCTAGAACCATCCTGAAGCTCTTCATTTATCCAGGTTATCTTGGTCTTTTTTTATTATTATTATTATTTTTTAGATTTTTCTACTTATTTATTTGAAAGGGAGAGAGAGCACAACCAAGCGGGGGAGGCAGAGGGAGAGGGAAAAGCAGGCTCCCCAATGTGGGACTCGATCCCAGGACCCCAGGAAGATGACCTGAGCCCAAGGTAGACACTCAACTGACCGAACCACCCAGGTGCCCCAGGTTATCTTGGTCTTAATGAAGTTTTGTTTTTCTCCATACTGGTCTTGTTGGTAATTAGGGTAGTTAGTGAGGTCTGGTTTAGAGCAACACATTGGAAAGCACTTATTTTAAAATAATTATTTTGAAATGTTTTGACAAATTAATATTCAAATAATTTAAAAATAGAAAGCTGTTAAAGTCATTTCAGTAAGAGAGACTTCGCATCACAGAGTTTCATTAGGTGCTGGAAGGATGCTTATAGGGTAGATCATCATAAATGGCAAGGGTTATTATGTTTTTCCTACTAAATTTAAAATAGTGGAGCTATGAAGTTCAGTGCAGTCTTTTGCACTCAGAGTGGGTGGTGGTGGTAAATGGATATCATTTTCTAAGGTTTCATTTCTTACTATGCTTTCTCTCTTAGAAAAATCCTTCTTGTGTGTGTGTGTGTGTTTTCCCCTTCATCATTTGTCAGGTCAACAGGTCGTAAATCTGTCCACACCACTCGGATTAGTCAGGACTCTGGCTACAAGTGAACGGACTAAAACCCTACCCACATCTTTGCGATTGGTGTCATGAAGTCTCTTTCTGAGTCACCTACTGCAGTTTCCAAAAAGCACATGGTCCTCCCCGTGCCCCCTGCCTCGGCTAAGTTGTTGGAGACGGAGTCCGTGTTGCATCTGTGTGCATGCTCCCACGGGAGTTTACATCCTAAGTCCCCAGTGCTCTTACCCTGACATGGGGTCAGCTGAGGTTCCCAGCAGCCCTGCAAGCTTTCAGTGGTGATCCTCCAGTCTTGTCAGCTACTTTGTTGCTTTTAAACATTATCCTAAACATGGTCAACCGTGCAAAAGAGTATAGTATAGTGAGCCCTCATAACTGGCCTTCAGTGCCTCCTAAACAGTGGTCAAGGTTTTTAGTCTGCTGCTTTTATCCTCACCCTGACTTTTCCTTCAGTTTTCTTTTAAACACTTTATATATTTATTTTGACAGAGTGAGAGAGAAAGCACAAACGGGCAGGGGGTGGGGGGAGAGTGAGCAGCAGGCTCCCTGCTGAGCAAGGAGCCTGACGAGGGGCTCAATCCCAGGACCCTAGGATCATGACCTGAGCCGAAAGCAGACGCTTAACCAACTGAACCACCCAGGTGTCCCCTTCCCTCAGTTTTTAAAGTATTTTAAAGCTTGAAAGCTCTGACTGCATGTTATTCTACACTTACTACTGCAGTTTGCATTTCTAAAGATTAGGGACACTTTCCTTACATAAACACAATCTATTATGACTCTCCAACACCCCTCCTCCCCCCGCCAAATAATAACCCCTGAAGACCTACTACCCGGTTCCCATTCAAATGTCCATAATTCTTTCAGAGGTGTCTTTTGAGCCAGGATCTGATCTAATCTAATCAAGATCACACACTCATTGGCCTGTTCTCTCTCTCCAATCTGTTGTAATCCAGAGCTTCCCCCTCTCTCCACCACCCACTTGTTATCGTCACACCAGTGCCTTACTGAGGACACCAAGATAGTGGTCTGGAGGAGGGTTCCCATTCTGGATTTATCTGTTGGCTTCCTCCTAAGACCTAACTGTTCCTCTAGCTCTGTATTTCCTGTAAGCTCAACCTTTACCTCTAAAGACTAGATTATGTTCAAGTTCAATGTCTGGGAATAAGAATAGCCTTGGTACTAGATGGTCTTGGTATTTCATATTGCCTCGCCTAAGAAGGTACATAGGCATTTTTTCTTAGTGATGTGAAAATTACTTAGAAAACAGTTGGTAGCAGTCTGATTTCTCCTTTTCAAATTCCCCATGACATTCCATTTAATGGGTTCATACTCTGATGACCTTTGCCTACATCAACGCTTTCATTAAGAGTTGCAAAATGAGGGGGGCCTGGGTGGCTCAGTGGGTTAAAGCCTCTGCTTTCAGCTCAGGTCATGGTCTCAGGGTCCTGGGATCAAGCCCCACATGGGGCTCTGCTCAGCGGGGAGCCTGCTTCCTCCTCTCTCTCTCTGCCTGCCTCTGCCTACTTGTGATCTCTGTCAAATAAATAAATAAAATCTTTAAATTTAAAAAAAAAAAAAAAAAGAGTTGCAAAATGAGGGCGCCTGGGTGGCTCAATTGGTTAAGCAACTGCCTTCAGCTCAGGTCATGATCCTGGAGTCCTGGGATTGAGTCCCACATCAGGCTCTCTGCTCAGCAGGGAGTCTGCTGCTACCTCTGACTCTCCCCCTACTCATGCTCTCCCTCACCCTCTCATTCTTTCTCTCTCTCAAATAAACAAAATATCGAAAAAAAAAATCCTTTAAAAAAAAAAAAAAAAAGAGGGGCGCCTGGGTGGCTCAGTGGGTTAAAGCCTCTGCCTTCGGCTCAGGTCATGATCCCAGGGTCCTGGGATCGAGCCCCACATCAGGCTCTCTGCTCAGCGAGGAGCCTGCTTCCCCCTCTCTCTGCCTGCCTCTCTGCCTACTTGTGATCTCTGTCTGTCAAATAAATAAACAAATCCTTTAAAAAATAAATAAAATTTTTTAAAAGAGTTGCAAAATGATGACTCTTCTATCTCCACCATTTCTGCCAAATGCATTTGCTGCACTTTTGTGAGGAAGAATTATGTCCCATCAAGGAGGACTCTCTGATCATCCTCAGATACAGCTCTTACAGGAAAAGTAAGTGTGAAATTCTTTACCTTTTTGATTGTCACTTCTCAAGGATGAAGTTAGTAGCATATTTTCACTGCCAGTGGTAATGGATAAGATGTTCTGTTTTGATATGTGCTGTCTGGGGCTCTCCCTTTCGGATATCATGGATGTATTAGCTTTATACTGCCACTGTAAAAAAAAAAAAAAACTACCTCAAACTTGGGAGCTTCAAACAACAGAAACATATCATCTCACAGATCTGCAGGTCAGAAGTCTGGATGGGGTCTTGCTTGGTTAAGGTCAAAGTGCTGGCCCAGCTTTGTTCCTAGTGGAGGCTCTAGGAGAGCACACATCTCCTTATGTTTGTGAGCTCCCATATTCCTCAGTCTGTGACCCCTTTGTGCCGCCAAAGCTGGCAAATGGCAGACATTCCTTCTCATGCTGCCTCACTTGGACTCTGACTCGCTTTGCTTCCTTGCAGTGGTTCTGGGCACAGCTGGGTAACTCAGGATAATAATCGTAGGTTAATAATCTCTTATTGTAAAGTCTGTACACCAGCTGTCTGAATTGTATCTGCATTCCTTAATACTTTCTTGCCATGTAACACTCACATACTCACAGGTTCTGGGGACTACATTGTGGACATTTGGCAGAGGGGAGGCTATTCTGCCCACCACAAAGGTTTGAATATAACCAGAGAATTTTCATCAACTGCAGCCATATTCTTTTGATAGTCCCACTGTCCTGCCTTTGGCCAGTGGGGACCCCTTCTTCTTGCCCCTGTACTGGTTAGATCTGGCACCCACCCCAACTCTTAAATGGCTCCTTTTCCTGATACAACAGGTAACAGAAGCTCTAGGCTCTTCTTGCCCAGGCCCTGCCCACAACCAGAGGCAGGTGTGTTTGTGAAGGGTTCTCACGGTGAGGGGACAGCAGTTGTCTCTCGCGCTTTCCCATACATATATGTGATCAGACCCCCCCCTCAAAAAAGATCATGAATTTAAAATGACTTTACAATTCAAATTTAACCAGGGTTTTTACTTAGCTCTTGTCTTGTCCTCCTGCATCTCTTCATTTACATTGAAAATCTTGGTTCTTATTACCCGGCTGTATTTATATAGTCTAAATGAAATTATTTTAAACTAACAATAACAGTAACACTTCTGAATACAGCCCTATTTATCCTTAAAACATACAGGACCACGTTTGGCATAATCTCACAAAACTGAAAACGTCCCTGTCTTATGGCTGGGGTCAAATCTACAGGCCCAAACATACCCAGGTCAGCACGCTCGCTGCCGAGGTGCTTGTGATTATGAACACAGGGTTAAGCAAACAATGGTTTTATGATGCATCATACAGCAATTCAAAAGACTGAAAAGCCTCTCCATGTTACCAATAAGGACAAGCTGAACATGTCTCAGTAAGTATAGAGGGCAAGTTGAAAAGGGACTCACTACTGTATCCCTGACAAACACAACCGCATCCCAGGTTGATGTCAACAACCTTTCTGTGTGAAGGTTAAATGTGCAACCTGTTTCATCAATTTCCTATCACCACTTAGAACTTCCTGCTAACAAGGTTAACATGAAAAATCCTTTACGTGGCTAGAATAAACAGTCAAGTAGGTTCAAGCCAAGGATATGCATGTACCTGCTGATGAGCAGAGAGAGAGAATTTTGCTTTTTGTTTTTTATAACAGTACCTGTGAAATTACAAAAAGCTGTCTGGGGTCAGGAAACATTAAGAAACTCTCACATGCAGCTTTTCTCAATTTATAACGTGGCCATCATTAATGATAACTAACTCTATTACTGGACATGAAATTTATGACATCTTATCTTTTAAGGAATTATTTATATATTTATTATTAAATCAATATCTCCAGTGAAATTACATGTGAGCTCCTGGAGTACCTTATCAGATCCCTAGAGTTGATAACCCTTACTGGGTGAAGACAATTCATTTTCAAAGATTTTATTTATTTATTTATTTATTTATTTATTTGTTAGAGAGAGAGAGCAAACAGAAGTAGGAGGAGCGGTAGGCAGAGGGAAAGGGGTAAGCAGGCTCCCCACTCAGCAGGGAGCCCGATGTGGGACAGGATCCCAGGACCCTGAGATCATGCATGACCTGAGCAGAAGGCAGACGTCTAACCCACTAAGCCACCCAGGAGTCCCAACAATTCATTTTCATACTGTGTTGGTAATATCTGAAATTGACACTGTTCTAAGAATCTTCTTTTCTTAGATGATTCATATGGCAAAAGATAGTCTGTAGGTGTCTATTAAAAGGCAGAGTTTTGAGCCCTTTGCTATCAAGGTGATCCTGAGCAATTAGTTTCTCTCTGAACCTGAATTTCCTCCTAAAGGAGATGATGAGTACTGTAGAGCCATTTCCAAGAATCTGAAAATAAGGAAGAAAGCCTGCCCTCTGAGAGTAAAAATGTTAAATCAATACATAACACAAAGGGCAGAGAAATGCCAGACTTTTCCGGGGCTGGCCATCCCTGGCTGTGGCTTCAGTCACTGCATTACCAGAACCAGAGGAGATCTGCCCCCCAGTGAGAACAGGAAGGACAGGTCATCACAGAAGCAGTCACTGCCAGGGAATTCAAGTACCGAACAGCCGGCATAAGGCCACCCCATGGAGAAGGGACTTGGTTCCAGCTACTGAAACTGATGAGTCGCAGGCTAGACCCTTCTGACCCCTCAGGCCACAAGCCCGTGCGGGCTGCACTACCTTCTGCAGAACAGTACATTTCCACGAGGAAAACCCCTAGGACAGAATGCTCTGGTCACACAGCCTTCAGGTATCTGGGCTCCTGGGGGATTAGTGCTGAGCATAAAGTAGTCAATTTGATATTCTAGTTAGTTTGACTTTTCAGATGGATCTACTAGGTGAATTAGTGCATTGTGGGGGAGTGGGAGCCTCTAGCTTCATCAGATCCTCAAAAGGGTCTTTATAAAATAAGAACCACTGGGCAAGAGGGAAAACATGGGTTAGCCAGGCAGACTGGGATGATTGACATGCATTTTACTGTAAGACACAGATATGCTCAATGCAGTGAGCCTAGTTTCTGGGCCTGAATGGCTGAGGGCTGTCCCAGAGACCACAGGAAAGACATTCGTGTCTAGGGAGACAGCCCAAATCGAGAAAGTTCTGGAGCATTTTCTTTTGCTTTTTCAAATTTCTACCTAATATAGAGGATAATCGTAAAAACTAAAAACAGAATATACATGTAAAAATATAAAGTACTGCATACAAATATTAGTGAGGTTTTTTCTTTTTACTCTCAAGCAAACCTATCAAATAAATATGAAATAAATGATCAAATGTCACCATAGACACATACAGATCTAAACATTAAGTCCAGCAAGCGGATCCCCATCATGGTCGTTTCAGTATTGACCCAAGTCACGCCCCGGTTCTGGAAAGAGCTTCCAAAGAAGAGAAGGTTGGAATCACTGAGGCACTTCCAAAGAGTCTTGCTGTTTCTGTCTGTTGCACCGTCACAGGCCCTACCCCTAGATCCCTAGATGGTCATGAGATAACCACAGACCACAGCGTTTGACCTCAAATTCTAATCTCACATGAAGGATTTCCACCATCTACCTCATTAAACTTTTCCAGCACAAAATGGCCAGGAAAACATAAGCTTTTCTTACAGCACAACCTGATCTTTTTTTTTTTTTTTTTAAATATTTTGAACACCCGTTCCCCAATAAGAAGGGCCCTTTACTGAAAAGACAGAGACACAGAGACACTGGCTGGTTTTCCTTATGGAATAAAAAAACCCTAAGATTGAACCCTAAGAAATCCGTGACCACAAAAGCTGTCACACTTCTTTGGGGGGGGAGGGGCGTGGGGGAGATCATGAACCTAAGTATATCCGCTCTCATGCATGACTTAGAAAGAAACTGCTAATGTGGGACGCCTGGGTGGCTCAGTTGGTTAAGCAGCTGCCTTCGGCTCAGGTCATGATCCCAGCGTCCTGGGATCGAGTCCCATATCGGGCTCCTTGCTCCGCAGGGAGCCTGCTTCTCCGTCTGACTCTGCCTTCCACTCTGTCTGCCTGTGCTCGCTCTCGCTCACTCTCTCTGACAAATAAATAAAATCTTAAAAAAAAAAAAAAAAGAAAAGAAACTGCTAATGTGCACAAAACACCTTCCCCTTCTAGGCCAGTTCTAGTTGTGACATTCTGCATAAATAATCAGCTTTCCTCTACTGCTGGTGGCAACCAAAGAGAAGGAAGCAAGTCCTAAATGGAGCACAGAAGACAGCACAAAAGCTTTACACTCTATTCTATACTTAATGTCAGGAGGACAAGAGCCACCACGTAATTAGGGTGTCTTTACAAGAAAAGAAATAGTAAACACAGTTAAGGGAAGAAGGAAAGATGAATACGAAAATCCCTTGACCTTGCCTGTTGGGGTTAGTTCTGCTTCTAAATGGCATCTGGGCACCTTGCCTACCACCCCCTCCCAATCAAATAGCAAAAGTATCACATCTTTAAAAGAAGATACATCTGAAATGTCATCTCAGCTTTAGAACATTCACAATGCAAAATGAAAGCCTGCAGGACTCAACAGCTGTGTAAATGCCTTCCCATCTAAGTCCAAGTTCATTTTTAACTTAAGCCCTTATCAAACGCAATGCAGATACAGAACATTTAGAGTAACCTGAAAATACAACCAGAGTGATCTTTCCAGGGAGATAACAAAGAACAATGGACTGACTTCATGACACAAAGCACAAATACCGAAAGCCTGTTCTACAGTCCAGTTTCACTGCTGAGCACGTAGACCATCACTGCTTTCCCCAGCAAACTCCTAATGGAGTTGTAGGTGTAAGTTTTTGAATATATGAAACATAAGCCCTAAAATCCTCAGAAAAAGACTCTTGCAGCATGATTAAAGCTCATTCTCCTCCTAAAATATTTTAGCCTATACTTATCTAAAACGTATACAGGGCCTGGAACTTACTTAGCCCTTGGCAAGTGGCAGTCACTGTCATAATACACATGTAACCCATTCCAGCTTCCAAATTCGGACTTAGTGGAAATGTTAATCCCCTAATCAAACTCACGTAATGAATGTTAAATCACTGGAGGAACGAGAAATGTCCTCCCCATAACGGAACTTTAGAGAGACTCAC
The DNA here is from genome assembly GCF_011764305.1 of Mustela putorius furo. Lineage (NCBI taxonomy): Eukaryota > Metazoa > Chordata > Mammalia > Carnivora > Mustelidae > Mustela > Mustela putorius. The sequence continues at coordinate 592,853 of NW_025421422.1, read as the reverse complement.
ACATACACTTGAAATAAGATTTTTCACTAGCTTTGCCATCACCGAATTAACTATAGTAATTTTACAGGTATCTTTGTAAATTTTAGTATTCTCATTTAGCCGGGTAATGTTCAAACTGATAAGCAGAGATTACAAAGAGCACATGCAGACTTCAGCTAGATTTGGGTAGTGACTAAAGGAATGGGGGTGGGGGGGGCAGCTTCCCAGGAAAGTCACTGTGGGATAACAGAACTGCCTTCAGATACTGGAAAACCTGTCCTTTTTACAAGGGATTAAACTTGTTTTGCATAACCACAAAGGACAGCAAAAGATCAGCTCACAGAATGAACTGCAAGAGAGCTTTCTAACACCACAGAGCTTCCAAAGATGTTCCTCAAAGATGACCCTGCCTGGCTGTCAGACAGGGACGTCACCCATTCAGTGCATGACTGAACTGGATGCCCTCCAAGATCTTTTCAAACATGAGATACTACAAAGCTATGTTATTAACATGCAATCTCTTACTATCTAAGGAACACTGAAATGAATCACCTTATGCTCAACACACTGAAGCTAGCTGCTTTTAGGCTATGATTTTTGGTTCATTTTACTGAAGCAAAGACTTCTAAAGGAGGAGTTAACTCTTCTAATTGCTTAGTTATCTGTATTTAAGAGCAGCATGCTTATTAGTGCTATGTACTAAGGCCAACATAGACCAGAGCCTGATGGATAGATGATTGGATTAATGGAAAGATGGATGGATGGGGGGGCGGGATAGATGGATGGATGGATGGATGGATGGAAGGATGGAAGGAAAGGACAGATGGATGGATAAATTGAAGAAAAAAAGGATGGAAGTATGGAAGGATGGATGGACCAAAGGATGGAAGGATGGGTGGATGAAAGGATGGATGGACGGAGGGATGGATGGATGGATGGATGGGTGGGTGGATGGAAGGAAGAAAAAGAGGATGGTAGAGGGGGGAAGTAGGGGAAGGAGGGAAAAAAGAAAGAAAAAGAACTGAGTGAGGCATCACGTGTACAAGGTTCTTGACACACAGTACCACCACAACGCTAGAGGGAGAAAACTTGGAAGAAATCTGGGAAACTCACTTACTTATGTGTCTAAGGGTCAACAATTGCTCTTTGCTGCCTGGGCCAACAAACCAACTTTTCAGAAGTCCTGTCTCCCAAGCTTGCCTCCTCAGAGCACATGACCCAGGGAGTTCCACGCAATGCTGCTTTATATCTATTATGTAGTTTCTTAAGGTGCCACATTTCATGCTACATATAATCCCTTCAGCAATTACCTACGGTGTAAATAAAAGAAAAATCACCCTTTAATATTTCATCCACTTTTCTTCTGAGTTACCAATGTTTGCAATTAATGTTCTCTCTTGTTTACAACTATACTGGATGGATAAAAAATGGTCACAAGAGACAGATGGGGGGAGGGCATTTTGTGATCAGAAATTAAAAGATACGTCTTGTACAGACAGAATTTAAGTGACTTACCCAGGGCCCTTGGCAAGTTGCCAGTAGAATCAGGTCCATAGTTCCTGGTTCCTGATCTCAAACTTTATCATAGTAGAGCAGATAGTAGAGAGGACCCAGGGATGTAACAAGTGACCTCCAAGTTCACCAAGGATGAAGCTCTGGCCTAGGGACTTTCATATAATTACCACTTCCTACTCCTGAGACCCCGGAAGCAGGAAATGGCAGCAAACAAGAGCACAGGTCCAAGGTGGGTCGAGGCTGACAGCCACAAAACACCAATCACAGAGTAAATGAACAGTAAAGTAATGTTCACTGTCCTCTCTATATACCACCCTATATAGAAAGTTCTACAGTCTGCAGATGGTCCATGCTGAAGCACAGATGACCCAGAAGAAGACTTCCAAAATTAAAGGAAACATTTACAAGCTATGGGAAGCCAAGGTATTACTTCTCCCCCTGCATTTTATTTTAGTCCCACAGAACAGTCAAGAAAGGCCCAGGGGTTGTAAATGCTGATCAATGGCAAAAACAGAAAAGAATAAAGACGTGAGAAACAGTAGGAGCAGAAGCAGAAACAGTAGGTCCAGAGATATCCAGTCTAGTTAGTACAGAAGTTTCTGAACACACAAATGATTTCACGACGATGGAGTGAAAGCTGCCTGGCCCATGGTCTCCATTCCCTCACTGCCAACATCCAGAGAAAGATAAGGACAGAGGAGACCATCCCACTTACACAACCTGTTTGCATCAAAATTTTCAGCATTCCTCAAACACTCGGAGAATTAACAAAGGAGGATTGTTGTGATAGAGAAAGTGATTTTTTTTATTGCAGATAAAGTCAAAAATATTGTTTCACCCCTTTACCCTTTTCCCCAAGATGGAAATTTCTGGGTGGGTGGGTGGGGGGAGACAGGGGCTGCTCTTTTTTCTAAATAATAACGCACATAAAAATCCTGTTTGGGGTGGGAGGGGCAGGGAGGGGTACTGAGGCAGTCTGTTCTACAAAATTTCTCAGAGGCAAGGTTGCACTTCTTATGTCGAACAGAACAGGCATTTAACCCTCCAGCTCCTCATGGGAAATAAGGAAGAAACTGCTTATTCACTTAGTCATAATTACCGCCTTCCCAGGTCCCAGAGGAATGGCTGTTCTCTGTCAGTCTCTGAACACAGTCATGACTTTTTCAGATGCTGCACCAGCAGCTCATCCACATAGCCCATAAAATATACTTTCCCCAAATGCAGAAGTATCACTGTGTTGTCTGTTCCTTGCAAAAGAAGAGATGAGGGTTGCTCCTTATTCCTCCTGGCCCCATGGCACAGAAAGGAGGCAAGAACCCAGATTCTGGGCAATCAGGGCTTGACTACACCTCGGCTGCTTTTTGGCTGTCACCTGGGTAGAGGCTGCCACTACTTACCAGGCAGCACACTGGTGGGGCACAAATGGCACTCGTTCTACAAAGTGCCCTGGGAGAGGGCAAGCTCTCCGTACATGGTAGTTGTTCTAGTCCTAGTTCATGGAAGTAAAACTTGTCTTTCCCTTATCAGGGCTGCAGGGACCCCAAGCATCCTGCTCTCCACAACTTTGAGCTTTCCTACTCTGCTTTGCCACTCGCTGTCAGATAAAGACCTACACTTCCCTGCTTCGAGCCCTGACGCCCTATCCAACCAATAGCCCCAGTCTTGTCCAAACACATGTTGGACAAAACCAAATTGAGCATGCTGGAAAACACCGTTAAGACACTGCCTCTAAGAACACATTGCATCTACAAACCAGGGCTGCCTGAACCGCAGAGACCCACTGGGCTCTCGATTCAAAACATTGCACAATGTTTTAGGCAGCTAGTTCTAGGCCCAAAGCTGATTGCACTGAAACATCTATTTCTAAGAACTGACAACTACGCACAGCACTGGAGTCTTCAAGTCACTAGCACAAATTGACTCTGAACCAAGCATGAAATAATAACAAAAAGGTCAGAACAAATTATATTCTGAATGTGTGTACCGTAGTGGAAAAGAGGCAAGAACACCGCCACCATCTTATACATAGAAATACTCCTCCCAACCACAAAGAACACTTTTTTCCTGACTGTTCATTCTTTCATCATTGACTTTTCAAGTTCAAAGCTAGGGGGCAAGGGGACATAGAATCCCCTACAACCAAAACAGAGAGGACTAGCTCAGAGCCACCAACCACCACTCACCACTCACCAATTGGAGTCAGGGAATTTACTGAAGAAACCCCACTCCCACAAAAGAAGGAAACGAAGTTACTTTTCAAGATCAATTCCACTTGATAGTTTTACAAAAAGGAAGTACACTATTACCATGTTACTATGGATACTATGGCTAGATAGCTCCTCAAAGGGAATAACTAACAAATCATTGTAAAAACACTTGGCAAACATGAGTTCTCTGATGATAGAATCATGAAAGCCATCCCAATACCACTTGTCTGTGGTCAAACAGAACCTTCAAGAAACTGCACTTGAAAGTAAACATCTTTCTTGAACCAATTGAGTATTTCCCACTAGACTGCACAAGCCCCTTGAAGGACAAGGCTGTGGACGGGTCCATCATGGCATTCCCAGGTCTGTCTCGGAGAAACAGCTCTACAACCACCTACCGAAGTCACGTAATAAAAGGTGTCCCAGATGGCCTTAAGGATATTCTAAATACTCCAGGTAAGTTACAAAGAATCCTGCAAATGTTGTTTTCAGAACGTCCTATCATACTATATGAATACTTTGAAAAGACAAGCTTTGCAATTAATGATCCAAGATTGTAAATGTCCCCTACAGGGACATAAGATGCAGGGGACAGGTCAAGTTCATGTTACTCAACCTCTTTCAACTACTTGTGACTCCAAGTCAACCAAATTTCATTCTCTTTGGAAAAGGTTGAGAAGCAACAAGCCTCAAGTGCACGTGGTCTCGATGATCCACGGCTTTAAAATGCTGACCCTCTGTGGGTCTTCGCTTATGGATTAGCCTCTATTAAATGAAAGGACGTCTTTCCTCACATGGCATAGGGTAACGGGCATGCACATCTGAATGCTCATATTTCTAACTGGATCTGCACAGTGAACCCATGGGTCACGGGTTAGTATTCCCAACAGATCCCATTATCAGCTACATTAGCTCAATAAATGTTTCAGTAAACTGAAGCAGCTATGTAATCAGCTGTTACAGGATTTACACTCATCGGTTCGTTAATTAAATAATGTGTCAACATAACAAAATGGTTGCCTCTCGCTATCGCAGAGGAGCAAAATCGCCCCGGGGCGGAATGTTCCATCTTCTGAGAGTCTCCTGTAGATAGGCAGGGGATGGCAGACCCAGCATTTCATTAAAATTCGCTAGAGATTATGTAGTCCTGTTGCTTTTCTGCTCAAAACTATGTTAAGAGGCAAAGCAACTAAAAGGAGGAAGCATATAGCATTTACCCCAGTGATTTCGAATAATCGGACTGGAAAGAAATCCTCACTACGGATGGGCCAATGGCAAGTGTTATGCGCCTCATTCAGATACTAAAAATACAAATCTAAACATCTTTTTCAAGAGCACCAAACACTGGTGATCACAATGTTCACTCCAAAATGCAGCTGAAAGAGAAACTCTTATCAGAACCTATTTGACCACGATCCTTTACCAGCAAGGCGATATGAAAATTAACTTTCTTACCATACTGACAAATCCCCCCAACCAACCACCCCTGCCCCAAAATCCAGCAGGCAGGCCACTACCTGCTATCCTCCATAGATAAAAATCTTTGAGATGTTTTACTTGAAAATCTCAATGTGACATAATCCTAACAGAGCAGCACGAGGAGTGGCTGTTAACTATGTAAACGGTCACATTACAAAACTAAAACCAAAGCCACTGAGATAAATACAAAACAAATTAGAATCCTTGGAGGAGGCTCCAATAAGTTAATTTAAGAATCTATTTTAAAAAAAAAGCAACAGAATAATAATTACTAAGAGCTGTTTCCTAAAATTACTCTCCTCTTAATATTTCTCAATTCTAAAATGTCATGAGAAATATGTTCACCATCTTCCAGTTCTGCCTTAACAGAAAGCATTACCAAAGAATGCCACTGAAAAACAAAGGCATTCATACAAGGAAGTGAATATCCTAAAGATATAAGTATGTTCTCAAGAGTGACACTAAAAAAGCAGAAGTCATATTAAGTTAAAAACACGAAAAGAAACAAAAAGAACAGAAGTTCCTAATTTTAATATTATATATCATACCCCAAAACTGCCGATGAGTTAAGATTTGTCGATTTTATATAGAGAGACACTATATATTTAGGACTCCCTGCCCTTTATGAAGAGTAGAAAAGGCAAAAGAAAAAAAGGAATTAAGCATTGAATAGAACATTCATAGAAATGCAGTTTTTTAAAAATGAAATTCAGGTTGGGTTTGGGGGTTCTTGTTTTACATAGCTTCCAATTTGCCAGAAATTTCAAACAGCACTGATTTTCAGTGAGCTTCATTCCGATATGTTAGACTCTGGAATCGAAGTGTTAATTTCACAACCCTCCAAAAGGTCTGTACTCTTCCTTGATTTTCCCTGTTTGACATTCTTTATCAAAGAGCACACCCTGCAAACCCAACAAGATGCATGGGGCTAACAAAAAGGGCAGGCAAGACAGAAATACCTAGCATGCATTCACTTACACAATTTGGCTCTTCACAACTGACTGAAAGGGACCGATATTTTCTGTCTTAGGGTTCAGGGTCATGAATGGACTTGTAAGAATCATCTGGAGATCACTTAGAATTAAAATAAATATATTTTTTTTCTTATGTCAAGATAACAATTTAAGCAATCTTGGGTGTATAGTGCTTGAAACACTAATGCTTTCAACGGAGAACAGCTTTGGTTTAGATTCTAATATTTTATAAAACTGCATGGTTTCCAATTCACCATACAGAAGATGCCATCCTTTATCAACAATTCTACCAAGAGCTAGTTAGCACATTCACTGTACAACTCATGATGGTGTTAATTAGAAAAGAAGCTAAGGGGGGGAAATCCAACCCTAATCCTTTGATAAACTGTTTGAAACTCTATTAATCTGATGAACGATCTTTTCTAGGCTGGTGCTAATGACATGAACCACTGAAGTCTTTAACTAGTTCCATCCATAATAAATCATGTGCGATATAAAATCACAACTTGGTATGGCCCTCACCAAACCCCTTGACAATTCAATCGGGCTCTTCTTTGGTCTTTTAAACAACAAATTCCTGTCTGGAATCAATCAACCAACGTGCGTTTAAAGTGAATCCCATTTCAACCTTTTAATAAAGTACCACCAGGGGATCTGCAAGTTAGGGAAAGCCGCTTAGCAGCAAAAAGAAAACTGTGTGGGTCACAAGCCACTCATCACTGCCTGGGGGCACAAAAGAGGAAAGGAAAGGATAAGAAGCTGAGTAAAACGGACCTCAGGAAGAGTAAGCATGGAAAACTGGACTTTAAGTACCTGGGACAAAAGGCAAGGAGCCTGCACTCCCCAGCCAAAGAACCCACGGTGAGCTGAGGAGAGGACACAGTTGGCAAAAAGGGGCAGCAGGAACCAAAGAAGAAACGACCAGAATGCAGACCTGGGGAGCCAGAGGCACGGGTTAGAAGGGGCCCATAAGGATGGAGCTGGAGGGGTGACAGAGAAGGGGCAAAAGGGACAGGGATGCGGCTGGAAGAGCAGGCACGGGGCAGGAAGGAACCATGGCAGAGGAGCACTGACGACCCTAGGGATGGAACCGGACCCAGAGACGGGGATGGGACAGGAAGGAGCGACAAGGATGGAGCTGGTCCAGCCAAGTCACAACCACATCCCGGCAGCTCGTTGCTGGGGCGCTCCTGCGCTCCAGGCGCTGCGCTGGGCACTCTGGGGCGCTCTCAGCTGGAGTCCCCCCAGCAGCCCTCTGAGGCCCATTTCAGAGACAGAAACGGCGAGGCCGGTTGGTGGGGAACGGCTGAGGCCGAGCGCCAGACCCTCCCGGACGCAGGGGGTCGCTGGCGGCCGCGAGGGGCGGCGGCGCGGGGGGCGGCGCGGGCCCCGGCGGCCGGTACCTGGGCTCTGGCAGCACAATCTTCTTGCTGGCGCGGGCGGCCGGGGTCGCCTTGCTCTTCTCCATCGCCATCAGGTAGCTGACATCGGCCAGCACGGCCTCAAGGTCCGCCATGTTGGCGAGCGGCGGCGGCGGCGGCGGCTCCTCGGGACCCGGACGGGACGCGCTCCCGCCGCCGCCGCCCGCCGCGCCCCGACGTGGGGGGGCCGCCCCGGGGCAGCCCCCCCGCGCGCTCCCGCCCGCGCGCCCGCGCGCCCCGCTCGGCACCCCGCGCGCGCCGGAGACTCGCGCCCGCCGGGGTCGCCGCGCACCGCCCCACCCCGCCCCCCTGCGCGCGCGCCCGCCGCCCCGCGCACGCGCCGCCGCCCCCGCCCCTTCGGCCGGGGGTCGGCGGGGAGCGCGCGCCCGGCGGTCCGAGCCCCTCCGCGCGCGGGCGGAGCTGCCCTGCCGGCCACCCCTAGCCTCCTGACCGAGCGCCCGCGGGCACCGTCCCGCCCTCCCCTTGGGGTGGCCACGGGGGACTTCCTCTCCTCCTCCTCCTTCTTCTCCTCCTCCTCCTTCTCCTCCTCCTCCCCACTTCCCGCCCCCAGCTCCCGGCGCGCTCACGCCCCCTCTCCCCCGGACCCCTGCCGGCCCGAGGGTGCGCTGGACCCGGCGCCCAGCACCCAGGGGGGCAGCGGGGAGCCGTCCGCGCCGTGAACACGCTAGTTCTCAAACCCGACAGCGTCAATCAGCATTCCTGCGGGAGGCCTGGGGCAACCCCAGAAAAGCGCGTGCCCCACCTGTCCCTGCAGAGGATACCAAAGCTGTGGTTCTGGGCCGCCCTGGAACAGCACCCAACCGGCCGGCCCCCCAAGCCTTGTTCCTGACCCCCACCAGCCCCGTTGAACAGCCGGGAGAAACCTAAAAGCTGGAGAAAGTTGTTCGTCTCACGCCTAGCGGGGCAAAGTGGGGGTGGAGTGGGCGGTGAGAGCTCCCGCGGGAGCTGCCCTTAGGGAGCCCCCTGATGGGGGGTCAGGGTGGTCACCGCTCCCTTGCACTTAGGTGAGAGGTTGGAGTTTGGATGTTAAGGTGGTCACTAAGAACCAGAATTAGAATTCGGGCTCTTGTGGTTTTACCATCAGTTCAGGAGACAATTGGGAGCACCCCTGGGTGCACAGGCCCGCGGCAAGGGTGATTTAGGGAAGTGGAAAAGCGAGAGCCCAACCACCAAGGCAGGAGGGAATTTCCAGCTTCCTGATCCTCAGTCTCGGTCTCGGTCTCGTCTCCGTGTCTGGTCACCACCACCCGCCCCAGCATGAGGTTTTCGTTTGCTTCTTATTTTCCCCTGGGGGGTACACACAAGTCCAGTTCAGAACCCATGTGGAGTGCTGGTTGGAGTGGTTGTTCAGGGACACCCAGGAAGTGCTAAAATGACCTGAACTGAACTGAGAATAATTTTTTTTAATCCCCCTGAATTCATGCCCATTGGTCACGTTGCACCAGGAGCCTAGTTCGGTACTAACATTTGAGTAAATGTCCTGTCGATGGCTTACAGGGTTAACAGAGTTCACCAGAAACGGTTCAGGTCACACTATAGGCAGTAAATGTAATGTCACAGCCAGAAGCAGCCTCATTTGGTCATCATGAGAACTGCTGCCCTCCTGTGTTTTCTCCCTCCTTCTATTACCACATCACCCCCCCCCATCTGTTTCCCAGTTATGTCTGCCATCCTAATTGGCCAGTTTTACCAGATATTTCTCAAGATTCAAGGCATGATATTGGTAAAGTTGTCCAGAAAAGAATAAGAGAGATGTAAGGGGTAGGAGTATGAGTCAAAGGAGCTTGGTCAGGCAGCAGAAGCCAGCACAAACAAGATACACTAATGAGACAAAGATTGGCATGAACCAAAGATCAAACTTAACATCTTCTACCCACTACTTTTTTTTTTTTTTTTTTTGGCCTTAAAATGGGAACACAGAATGTCTTGTCAAAGGTCACCTCGGAGGGAGGGGGCAAGTTCCCAAAAAAAGTGTAACACATTTTTGTGACTTAATTAATATAATATATATTATATTAATATATATAATATATATTAATTATATATATATAATTAATATTTAATATATTAATATAATTAATATAATTTCTTTCAGTATATCTTTTGATCCCTTAAGCTTTCACATGATCGGAACCTGAAATAAATACGTACATCTTATCCACTTTTCCGTGGTCCTTCCAAGTACTGAGATTTTCAACCTTGCCTCTGGCTTCAGTTCAGAATTTTGGTGGCCCCGTACTTGTTTTGTTTAGGGGGGAGGGTTGGTGTGCGTTCGCGCACACGTGCACATCTGTGTGTGTGTGTGTCTGTGTGTGTGAGTTTTCAGCATGGTGTAGTAAACTTGGAATAAGAAACACACCAAATTCAAATCCTGGCTGGGCTCTGATATTTTACCTCTCTGTGCTTTATTTTCCTCATTAGTACAGTGGGTATGAAGACATGGATCCCAGGGTTGTTAAGAAGACCAAGGAAATGATACACAAAAGGCCACCTTGCCTGACATCCACAGTAAGTCCCCAACAAGGGTCATGGCCCTCGCTCTGTTTGTTTTGCTTCATTTTACCCTGACATGGGAGAGAAGATACTGAAACTAGTTATTCAGAGTTAAGACATTTGGAGCAGGAAGACCCTTTACCAAAAATAACATCCCCCTTGGGCTTTTCTAGGAACCAAAAATGGGCATAAATGATTAGCCTTTATAAACATGAGCAATTACTCTTCTCGGAGAAAGAACAGGGAGTCCAAAATTGGGTCCCGTAACAGAGGCCCCTTCACCATTGAAGGGAGCTGACTGGAACACCCAGGGGTATTTTTCCCTGGTATTAATAGTATGCAAACCTTGATTCCCTGGCTCCCTCTTTGGCTCCCCCCCACCCCCCCCCACTGCTTTCTTTCCCTACACTCTCTTAATGCTGAACAGCTTTTTGTGTTCACTGCAAACAAAAGGCGCTAATGACAGTGATGAAGTTGTCATTATTGACCTGCTAGATCCGTGTTGCTAAACACTATGGCTAGCCTGTAATCATTACTATGAACAGAGAAGACAAATAGCTTTCCATTTGTCCTCAGCCAATCAGGCTCCTTTGCCAATAATGACGGTCCCCAGCCTCCTCCTCCCCCAGAAGATTCAAATGGCTTTGGGCTCCGGCTGTCTGTGATAATAGATAAAACTCTCCAAGGAAAAAACGAGGTTCACAGTGTTCTCTTCTCCCTTTTCTATGACTTTCCAGGATTCTGGAATCTGTAGTGGAGACGGAGGCGTGGAACTTTATTCTCTCCAGTGTTAATTTCGATCACCACTTCAAAGGGAAAAGCTAACTGGAGAACCAACTGGTCTTTTTGTTTTAGATTCTGGGCTTTGCTGGGACTACCTACTCACAGTGAGAATCCCCAGACTAAGGGGGTGGGGGAGGACGGGTGAGCTGTGAGGGGTGTTCCAGGAAATTAATCAAATACACATAAAAAAAAGTCAACTCTAAGACTCACATGAGATGATTTTGGGAGCCAGCAGAACATGCCTGACCTTAATTCATTAATAGCCCAATATTTAATTTAGTCACTGCTGAGAGAGACATGATTGTTTTGTAAACAATACGGTAAGTATACTTGCTACCAAAGAAGCACCACACACGACTGGCATTGGACCGGGTTTCTTGCCAAACTTCTCATTCTGTAAAGTCTGCAGGAATTTCTAGCCACCATCCCTTTTCACCTGTAACCTTGATCACAGTCCTCCTGCTCGTAACACGCATCCCACCTGCATTTCCCGCTATTTTATCAGCAAAGCTCCAGGAACTTTAAACAGAGCAACCCTATACTTGAAAAGATCTGTCGGAAAGTATGACATCAAGCTTTGGTTTGCTTGGCCCTGAAGTGATGTTCAATGCAGAAATACCTAACTTTAAATACGCAGGTGGAAACTCATTTCTCTGCCAGAGCTCGGGCTCAGGGAGTGCCCCTCTAAAGAGAAGTGGAATTGGGCCGCCTGGGTGGTCCAGTGGGTTAAAGCCTCTGCCTTCGGCTCAGGTCATGATCTCAGGGTCCTGGGATTGAGCCCTGCATTGGGCTCTCTGCTCAGCAGGGAGCCTGCTTCCTCCTCTCTCCCTGCCTGCCTCTCTGCCTACTTGTGATCTCTGTCTATCAAATCAATAAATAAAATCTTTAAAAAATAAAAATAAAAATAAAAAAATAAAGAGAAGTGGAAGAATGTTGTTGTTCAGCATCTGGGCTCAGGAGCCAGATAACCTGGATTAGAACCCCAGTGCCGGGACTTAGCTGTGTGACCTTAGACAATTCGCTTCATCTCTCTGTGCCTCAGCGCTCTCTGAGTGGCATTAACGGCATTGCCAGGAGAACAATGTCGGAACACGTGAAAAGCACTCAGAACAGTGTTTGACACTAGAAAGCCCTCGAAAAATAGTATCACTGATATCATCCTCATTGCCATTGGAGTAGCTCTGTATCATGCAAGACATGATGAGAAGAGCCTGGAAGGAAAAAGGCTGGATGGGACCCCTCCCCCCAGCTCTGGTGTGGCTGGACAACTGGAAGTAAGCCTCTTACACTGTTTAAATATCCCTTCCCTAGTATAGGGATTGAATGAGCTGGTCCCCGAGGTCCCATCAAATTCTAAAGTTCTTTGGATTTATTTAATCCTACAGTGAATCCCTTTGCAAGGTGAAGAATACTGGTGCCCCTCAATTACATAATATCTCGCGAGTTTTGGTTTTACGGTACCAGACAATACCCGGCGCATTAATCCTTACTGTTGTCACACCCCACAGGTAAGGTGAGCAATCCATCAGCAGGTTTCCAGAAGCAAGCATAACTGTATTTTTTCCACCAGCATCTGCACTTGGCACAGTGACCTGCCTCAATAAACAGGTGTTGAATGAATGAATGAATAAGAAATTATAGATTGCTCGCCTCAAAGAACCTTCCACCAGAGATCATCTGAAGGGAGAGAAAAATGCTATTGGAAACTCAAGCATCTGCTAACAAAGGTGCATCCTGGTAAAGAAAGGGCTCTAACCCCCCAGGGTCCCTACTCATTCCTGCTGCTCCTAATGGCCTAGAAGGGCTCTCGGGCAGCTTAAGAGCCCAGATGTGCTTGGGCTATACAAAGGCAGGTCTGGAGACTTCAGGCGTGGGCTGGGAGAAAGGTAAATGCCTTTGCCTGATAGCAAGATTTGGAGGAGGGAGTAGGGCAGAGAGTAATGAGATGGCCAGAGGCCAGGCGCTCCATGGGATGGGTAGCCAGCAAAACGCTCAAGTTCTCCTGTCCAGGGAACATTCAGGAATAGGAAGTCTGCTCTTCTGTCATTCGTGTTAAGTGTGCTATCACGCACAGTAATGTAATGCTTTTCCGGTGACCCTGACAACTTCATGGCTTGTATTTGTGGGTGCTTTGATGCTGGCTTTGGGGATGTGGGGAGTCAGGGCCTACCCTGGGCTTAACACCAGTGGTAAAGGAACAGCTGTAAGACCAAGAGAATAAGAACTTAGCAAAGGCAGGAACACAGAACCAGCAATGACTTTTGGAAAGGGGGCTCCCCACATCCTCTGATACCCAGGGCAGTTCTTGGCTTTTCCATAGGACCAGAAAGCCCATCTTGTCTCCCTCTTAAGCAGTGAGAAGGTGACCTCTGGATATGTAAGTCACAAAAGACCAGAATGTTACTGCATTGCCAAGTGCTCTCTGGCCCTTAACCTGATGGCCTTCCCTCTACAGTTCTGCCTGATGGTGTGTGAGCCACTCAGCTGGGAAATTATACCAAGACCAACCCCAGAGATACCACCATAGATCCTAGTCTGCTAAGAAAAATCCTACTGACCTCCCATGTCACGCTGTACAAACACAAATCATTTATGGTACGTTGAGGTGGCTGCTGGAAACTGTGAATCTCTTCCCCACCTCTAAGCTTGCCTCTGAGCCAGTTCTGGGTCACCCATCCCAGCCAGTTCTGGGTCTTCTCTTCCTATGGGAGGAAATAGCTCCCCAAACTGGTCTCATTGTGTTAGAGCTCATGGGTGTAGACTTCAAAACAGGGTGTAGACTCAGCAACAAAATCATGGTACTTGGGCCAGCCCTGGCATAACCCCAACCCAAGAGGACCCCGTCACCCCAGAAGCCATCAGAAAGGTGGTCTCGTGCTCCTAAGGAGACCCCTAGGTCAGCACTCCCGGACACACAGGCACTGAGACTGCTCATGTGCGCGTTCAGATTTGGAAATCCGGGGCTGGGCCCGAGAGTCTGCATTTCTCACAAGTCCCACCCTCCAGGGCCTTCAGGAGGCCTCACCCCAAACCTACTGAAGGGGAAATCTATGCTGCAACAAGAGAGCTAAGGGATTCCCATGGTTCAAATGTGAGAAGGTCACCGTGGAACCTTTGGTCCAACCACATGGGAGAAACCCAGATTAGGGAAGAGACAGATCAGCTGAGCCCGGGGGGCAGCCCCAAGAGAGAGGAGGAGGAAGGAGAGAGGCATGTCTGAGAGGTCAGCAAGATGAGATTAGGCTGGGCCTGGGATCCACAGAGGGGATAGTGTGGGGATAGCTATCATAGGGGTAGTGTGAAGCCAGTGGAAGATTTCAAAAGACAGGAGTTAACCACATCAGAGAGGCTTTTGGAATAAGACTCTTCCAGCTGGAGATACCACACAGGTGAATAAGGGGGCCCTAACGTGGTATAGGCTAGCATCTGGGACACCTGCATGAAAATGGCTCCAGTGGGCGGACCAGCACATCACACGTAGAGATGCTCTAGATGTGTGCCAGGATAGAGGGGAGTCCTCCAGGCTGATTTGCAGGTCTCCAAGGCAGTGGTTAGTATAAAGGGAAAGTCCTCCTTCCCTTCTCCTTGGAACGTTCAGAACAAATATGTCTTACTCCTCATCCAGAAGAAGCCCACAGCTTGCCAATTGTTCATCTTGCTTCCAATCTGCCCTTCCTTCAATCCATCTGACACCACTTCCCTGCCCCTGCTCAAGAACGTTCAATAACTCCCTATGGCTTGCCAAATTATCTTCAAACTCCTCTGCCCACACTTCTATACTCTACCTTCTATTTCTGCCGCATTCATGCCACACTCATTCATGTGTCCATTCATTCAACAAATATTTTACTAAGCACCATCCATGTGGCATCACTAAAAAGAAATCACTCATCTGCAGAGACTCAGAATCAATCTCAGGAGGTAGATAGCCACACTGAAATGCTCTTCCAAGGAGGCCACTCAAGCTGTATAAAATAATAATAGCAGGTAACAATTAAGTACTTACTGTGTGCCAACTATCACCTTGAACGCTTTTGTGACTATCTCATTAAGTCTTCCCCAAACGCCCACGATGAAGATGGTTGGCCTCATTTCAAACATAAGAAATATGTCAAGTCACTGGCAAAGCAAGTACAATGATTAAATTAATAGGACTTGAACCCAGGTGATCTGAGCCCAGGACAGTCAGGGCTGTCTCCCCTGACTCCTGTCTTCTAAATGACATCCTTGAACTCTAAATGATGGGGCTGCTTGGTCAAATAAGATAACATAGTACATGTTCAATGGTGTGCTACGCTGTGAAGTCCCATGAAAAATATTCTTTCCAACTCAGTTCTTGCTACTCCAAGTCCACTCCCAAGCCTGTGTCACACTGGCCAATCCAATTCTAACTGTGAATTTTTTTCCTCCTGGTTCCTTTGCCTAGAATGCTCTCCTTCACCCACCTTAGTGTGAATTTGCTGGAAGGTCAGCTCTCCTAGAAATGTCTGAATTTTAAACTATATCCTTGATCATAAAATAGAGGACTTTGCCTCTCATTTGCATGGCACTCAGCAGAATTTTCTGTGTGCGTATATGTGACTGTCCAGGTCTGTGTGAAGTGTTAGGGAGAGCATGTGTTTCAAAACTGAAAACCACCCAGCTGAACTTATTGGCCTAGAGCCATTTCAGGGTTACGGCAGAGTTGACAGTAAAGAGGATGAACGTACGTTGATGTAAATCTCAGTTTCAATCTCACTTCTGTCATTACCCATATGATCTTAGCCCAAGCAACTTCCCCTCTGTGAATCTCAGGTTCTCCTCTGTAACTGAGGGTGATAAGCTATGGTAGAAATTCTTGTGGGATTAAATGGGATGAGAAGGCTCCCAGGTAGGGCTCTACAGGACCTGAATGAGTGAAGTCCACATTGGTGGGGTCAGGCCTGATCACCTCTGTGCCTAGACTTGCTGATACCCACACACACTCCTAGGGCCCCTGCTGCCCAAAGTTATTTCCAGAAAGAGCCAAGAGTGGAATCTGGCAGACCACAAAAAGTCCTGGAATTCTGGCCATACTCAAGTCTAAAATGCTCTCCTTCAGAGAATCACATTCTCTGAGCCAATGCTGAAGCATTTAAGACTTAATTGGGGATTGGAACGGCTCCAGCCCTGAAGCTCTCCTTCCTGCCAATGTCACCCCCTGCCACGCCAGCCTTCCGACCTTCATAGAGTCTGTTGGCATCACCAAACCTGACCCCTCTGAGAGCCAACCTCAATCTCCTGGAGGGACTCCTAATCCAGCCACCAGGAACCCCAAAGCTAAAGTGATCATTATTGAAGAGGAGTCCCTCCAAGGAGCCAAGTCAGGTCACAGATTTTAAAAATTATATGCCCCCCCAATTCATTCTCAGATTCCTCCACTTAGATCAGTTGTTTATTTAGCAAGTATTTCTTGGGGCCTACTGTGTGCAAGGCACTGGGATGGCAGTGGGAGCTGGAAGGATACCCCTTACCTTCACAGAATAGCATTCTAACACTGGTACTCCATAGGCAGTTAATTGACCACTTAATTAAAATCGTGCGATGTGGGTGAGGGGGAAAAAAAAAAAGAAAAAGATCGTGCGATGTGCTGGGAGGACATAGATGTCTGACAAGTAGGTGTGGATCCAGGAGGGCCTCTCAGAGGTGGTTGCATTTTAGCTAAGAACTAAAGATAAGTGGAAAGAGGAGGGGAGAAAGCTTCCCAGCAGAAGGTGCAGCTTGGGCAAAATCCCTGAGTAGAAGGAGCATGTATGGAGAGAGCAGGGGGATGAGGTGTGAGGTGAAGCCTGAGACAGCCTGAGACAGGGCAGAAGTCCTACCCTGCAGGGCCATGGAACCCACACCAAAGAGCTGGGTCTGTGTCCTGATAGCAGTGGAGAGCCACAGAAGGTATTAAGTAGGGGGCGCCTGGGTGGCTCAGTGGGTTAAAGCCTCTGCCTTCAGCTCAGGTCATGATCCCAGGGTCCTGGGATCAAGCCCTGCATCGGGCTCTCTGCTCAGCAGGGAGCCTGCTTCCTCTTCTCTCTCTCTCTCTCTGCCTGCCTCTCTGCTTACTTGTAATCTCTGCCTGTCAAATAAATAAATAAATAATATTTAAAAAAAAAAAAAAAAGAGAGAGAGAGAAGGCATTAAGCAGGGATGTGACCTGATCTGGTTGGCCTTGTGAACGAGAGCGCTGGCAGCTCTCTGGATAATGACCTTCCCTTCCCTTTTCACATAGTCCAGAAAAAGGCCTGGGTGGGGGTGCAGGGTGGAGGGGGAGAGGCTGAATTTTTCTGGAAGACTTTCCTTATAAATAGCTTTAAATAGGAACGAGAGGAAGCAAACAAATGATAGCTCTGTCCATCCCGGCCTTAATTTTTCTAAACAAACAAGAATGATGAACAACATCGGGGCAAAGTGTTTCCACCCTCGAGGCCTTGAAAAGAAATAAAATTTCTGTTTCGCCTCCTCCTCGGAAGCAACAGGGACCAGTGGGCACCATGGAAATAGACACCACATGCAAATGGTAACTTTGTGGGGCTAATCATCTGGGGGTGGAGAGGTGAGATCTAGGGTCACGGGCAAGATCTGGGTGTTGGGGCTCTGACCTCTCCCCTATGCTCCCCTATCTTTGTTGCTCCATCAGTCCAGCTCCCATCCATATGGACACCCAGCACATATTAGGAAACTCCCACAGCTGAACTCTTGCTCCAGAAATGTTGCTACAGTGAAAAGCCCCCTCGGGAGTCTTTGTGACCACTCCAATCATGCTCAGAACCCAACGAATGTGCAAGAGAGAAAGTGATTTCCCAAGACTGTGGGATCACAGTCCAGACATCATGGGATGTTTGGCTCCAGAAGCCTTCATCTGCTGGTCATGAGGTGCAGGACTTCAGCACCTCCCCAGGGAGTCTCCCCCCATCCTAGAGATGCTGTGGTTGTTTATTACCAGGACTCAAACTGGGCAAGAGCTGTTGGCTATTTGGATCGGTTATTTCACTTGTTAATCTGTGTCTCCACACAGCAAGGCTTTCGCGTTGGTGAGTGCTGGATCGTTACATGACCATGAACTTCACAGCTGAGAGTAACGTGCATTTTGCAGCTCAGAGCTCTTGTGAGTCAGGGGTCTGGGTAGGGATGAACAGGGTCCTGTGTTTGGGGTCTCAAAGGTCTGCAATCAAGTATCCCCTGGGGCTGCAGTCTCATCAGAGCCTTGACTGGAGAGGGATCGGTCTCCAAGTTTATGGAGGTGCTGCCAACACGTGGTTCCTGGTGGCCTGTCAGGTTTAGGGCCTTGCTTCTTGCTGACCATTGGTCAGAGGTGGCTTCTAGGAGCTATGCCCAGCTCGCTCCTTGGGACTTGGCCTCCCCAATGGGGCCACTGACTTCATGGATCTCATGCATCTCAAGATGGGCATTATAATTTTATAGTCTCCTTTCCCTTGCATGGTGTACTAGTTAAAAACCAACCACAGGTCTGCCCCACACTCCAGGGCAGGGCACTGTTCAAGGGGTGTGAACACCAAGAGGTGTGAACACCAAGAGGTGGGATCACAGGAACAACCTAGAACCTGTCCATTGCATGACCACTTTTTCCTCGGTTCGGGAGCATGAAATCCTTGATCACCGGTTCAAGCAACTTGCTATTTATTATGGGAAAAAAGTCTATGGTTTGGCTAAAATTTATACTATGAGTAATGGAAAATAACTAGTTCTAGCAAAATAGGACACAGGGGAGTCAAGAATTGAGTGAGGGTACATGCCGAGACTCAGAGGTGATGCTTGATGGAATAACACCATCACACATGGAGATGAGGTCCACAGGACTGTGTCCCTAAACACTCATCTGGTTGGTGACAGAGTGAGTACTAGCCATGGTTCAGCACAGGGACCCAGGAGCCAGCATTTTATATGTACATCTTGGGTCTCAACTTTCCTACCCTCTGGTTGAAGGTAGGAAATGCTCTGACCTCCCAAGGCTCCTGGTTCTTTATTGAGAAAGTGGAAACAGTAACAGGAGTGTCATGCAGATTGGAGATAACCCACATGACATACAATGATGCACAGAACAGTGTTTTATGTTAGAACAGCTAAAATTAAAAAGTACAAACAAAACCAAATGTTGACAAGGATGCACAGCAGATGGAGCTTTTGTACACTGCTGGTGTGAGTATGAAATGGTTTGACCAGTTTGGAAAATTGGCAGTAGCCACTAAAGTTAAATATACGTTTACCATATGACCGAGGACTTTTGCTCCATGTACGGAGTAAAATATGTAGATTTCTGTCCCACAGAAATCTACATATTTAGATTTGTAGATTTCCTACAGAAATAAGAGCTTCGTATGGATATTTTAAAAAAAAAATCCGTACGCAGATATTCACAGCAGCTTTACTCACAGCCCAAACAGAAGCAATCCAGATATCCATCAACTATGGAATGGATAAATTGTAGCATGCTCATACAATGGAATACTACACAGCCCTGAGAAAGCCCAAGCCAGTGGTGCGTGCCACACCATGTGTAAATCAAAGGTAATGCTAATTAAAGGAGTCAGACACAAAGAGTAACTATGTTATGAGACCTTTTATATGTAACTGGAAAAAAAAAAAACAAACTAAAAGCCCGCTGGTATTCATCTAAATAGAGGTCACCTTGGGTAGGGGCTGGCTAAAGGAGGAGGAGGGAGGAGCCTCCTGGAGGCAACTAATGTTTTACATCATGAACTATTTATGTACTTGATCTAAGTAAATAAAAATAAAGTACTTCGTGTTGACAGTTCCAATCCCCAACTTTTCTTGGCTAGAAGGCAGCGGCCTTCAGGAGAGAGGGCATCTGTCTTGTCCAAGCCCAAGGTTCTCCCACTCGCTGATATTGACCAGAGAAGCAACATGTGTGTGCATAATCATGTGATTTACTATCTACTTGAACTTGATCAGAAGCAGATGAAATCGCCTGGAGTTCTCAAATGCAAAACAAACCAAAAAACCACTTTCTCTAATGTGTCTCTTTCCTTCATGGAGCGTCTTGCCCACAGAGTCCCACCTGTGATCCTAGGAGGTCTGCATATCTGCCTTCTCTCATTATCTCATGACAGTAACACTAGGGATATTTGCTGTCCTGAGTCCCCATATTTAGCCGCCCTTCTGAGTGAAACCCCTACTGGGGGCTTTCTTCTAAGGGTGTGCAAACCACATCATGCTCTTGGGACCACAACAAAGTCAATGGCAGATGTTTCCCCTCCCACATCTAGCAGGTGTTAAAATAACTCAGTTTCCATTATTTGTCTCCTGGAGGGAGCTTTTGACAGAGGGCTGCTTCCTCTTGCTTATATCTAGCTACTTGTTTCTACCTTATTATTAGACCTCTTTTTTCCCCTTTGACTCTCCATCACTTAGTGCAACGTAAGCCCTCAGTAAATGCAGCAGTGATCACTGCTTGGCAACGAGAGCAGCGTGGTCACTGAGAAGTCAGCCCCACTGTGGAGCGGAAGTAACCCAGGCAGGTTGGTGGCTGCCTCTCTGAACTTGCCCTCCAAACCCTCTCCCTCTGACACACTTGACCCCAATTCAAGGCATAAGGAGCAACTTTGATGAAGCAACTTTTCTGCTTCCGAGGTTCCTTGATTGCAAAAAGAGGGGCCCTAGAGCAGTGATCTTTTAAGCTGTGACTCAAGATTGGTTGGTGGTAGGTCATGCAATACATTTTAAAGATGTGACTTGTCACATCTTTAAAAACGAAGTAAGATTAAAAAAAGAAGAAAAGGAAGAAGTAAGATAGAATGGAATAAAAAAATCATCAGAGAGTGAGTCACAGTGTAAGTTTTGAGCATTGTTTTATGAAACACTTATTTCAGAGGTGCATATGTGTGCTGGTATGTGTACGTGGGTGTGTGTGTGTGTATACTATCCCACTTCATAAAATGTACTTCTTACAGTGGGCCAGGATCAAAGGCTTTGAAATCCCCTGAGCCAGATCATATATGCCCAAGCATTCTGGTCACTGCAAATATAAATTCATAATTCACTGACTTCACTCAAGTAAACTATAAAATTGAGTCCTTAAAACAAAGGCCAGTCCCTCCTCCGTGGTTGCTCCCCTCAAGGTACAACCACTCCATCAGAACCACCCAACAGCAGCCTGAAAAATCACTCCCAGGCTGCCTGATTTCATGTCAAAATGGAAATTTCAGCCACAGTGATCAATGCAAATTGTTTTAGGGGAAGACACTCTGACTTCTTGGGTGGCTAAAATGCACTCTGGAGAAGAGGATTTGAGAGCATGGCCTTTTAAGAGACAGCTCAGTCAGAAAAGGCCCCTTCATAAAGCCAAAATGATAAGGCTGTGAGATTAAGGGCCAGACACTTAACTTCTTTGGGCTTCCACTTGTCTGATGATAAAACATGGAGTAAGTGGGGCTGAAAAGGAGCCGGGAGTCGAAACACTTTCTTTTCCCCCTTTCAGATTTCTTTGTTGCCTCATTTCCAGTAAGAAGGTGCTGCTTTTTCAAATTCCAAGTACAAGATTTAAAGTTAACATAAAAGGAGACTATTGAGTTGGTTTGTGGTCTCTCAAGGTAGGAAACTCCTTTTAATAAAAATGGAAATTATATGTGCTTGGGCCACCTTTGCAGGTTTCGCTCTTCCCCATGTGACTGAGGATGTCTTTAAGGAGAAAGAGAGGGAGGGAGGATGGGAAAGAAAGAAGCAAAGCTAACTTGAGCCTGAGGTCAAGGGGCATGGACTTTCCTGAAGATTTGTAAGAAATGTGGAAAGAGGGTGTTACATCAGACATCACAGAGCAAAACTGCCCAAATATCCTCCTGGAACCTCTCTGCTCATTCTCCCAATTCCCTGAGTGCTGGGACAGTGTTTATCTTATTCCCCACCCCAACCCTCTCTGCTGGATTTTTTCTGTGTCTCAGACTGCTGGGACCCAGAGGTACCGGGAGCCCCCAGTTTCTCTTTGTTCTCCCTTGAACCATCTCCACCTCTCCCTGGCCCTGCTGGCCAACAGAGATATCAAGCCCACCTCAAGACCACCTCTAGAATGTGGGGCATTCACAGAGGGTGGCCGCCATGGACTTGCCTGACTTCCCATAGACTCCTACATTAGCCCCTTTCACGGACTTCCCATGTCATCTGGACACATACTGTTGCCAGATTTCCCTGCAAGCCCTGGTCCTTTACTTGTGCCAGTGCTTGTAATGATGCTTAGTAACCAATGTTTACTGAATTCTCTCCATCCACTTCCCAGCCAACCAATTCCGTCCATCTTCTCCATCCAATTCCCAGCATCTTCTGCACACACGGGCGTTCTGATTCCTATAATATAATTCGTATTCCACAAGGCCGCATGTTTCCACTTCCGTAACTGACCCTTCACTGATGTACACAGGTTATGGCCCCCGGCCTCAAAGACAGCAGGTGCAAGATGAAGCTGGAGATGTCAATAAAGAACCAGACCCTACAGGACCTTGAAGCTTGGGTAAGGAGTCTGGGCTGAATTCTGAGGAAGCCATTGACTGTGTTATGTAAGCACTTGGTATGACTATGTTTCTGTTTTTAAAATGAAGAGCTGTACAGAGGATAGCTTAGTGGGGAGTCAGAGAGGCTACAGGGAGCCCAGGGAAAGGGCCATCACACACATCCCTGAGTATTTATTTTTATCAACATAGCTGGAGCAGCCAGCCAATGAAAGTTAAACTTTAATCATAGCATGAAAGGTAATAAATCACTCGTTGAACCAATATTTACTATTTCTGGGCCATGGGTCCTCGATGAAATGTGAATGGTCACTTCTTTTTCCATCCGGGATCCAAAATGCCTTGAAATAGTGACAATAGGAATCAGGTCAACAAGATGAATGGGATGCTGGCTAAGTGGCACCAAGAACCGCGGGTGACAATAGCCATGGGGTAGCACCAGCAGCCAAATTTGCAGGGCTGGTTCATCAGCAATGGTTGGAAAATGTTCCAACCACTGCCATGTCAGCTCTGTTCTGTCCCAATGTCCAGAGCAGTTTTCTAAGATGACAACTCAAGGCAACATTACCTTTCTGAAAATTAAGCCCAAAAAGATGCACCTCCATCTTTCCTTTTCTGCTAGGAAAAGAAAGAAAAATGAGAGATGAGAAAAAAAAAATGGGTTTGGATCATATAGTCTGGTTCTCGGTTAAAAACAGCAACAACAACAAGATACAACTGCCTTCAGCATCCGTCTTGTGCATTTCTGCTTTGGGGCTTGTGTTCAGTGAGAGCATTTTGATTGGGTGGGGGAGACCCTCAAACCTGGAGGGGCATATGGATCTGAGGTAGCAGCAGTGAGAGGAGGAGGGGGAAGTTACCCTTCCACCTAAAGCAAACTCATTCTCAATTCTTCTGACATTTGGGGGACTATCTTTATTCTCGTGTCACAACAGAGAAGTGGAAGGAACTGATAATGTTGAACTCTAATGGTCTGGAGTGTCCTTTTGTTTCCCTCAAATGGATCCTCCCAGATTATAACTGGAAGAAGAAGCTCCCAAGGGTCATGGAAATGCAGAGAACACAGACCCTAAAATATCAGGCAGAAATTAAGTAACACGTGCACCAAAGCTTCTAATGAGCTCTTCCATTATTTTCTGGATGAAGATGCTTCTCTTCTTTTGTCTCTGTCTGTCTATTTCTCTCCCTCTCTCTCCTTCCCACCACATCACTCTCCCATAGAAACACTCTATGAATACACCAGGTAGCATCCCCAAGCAACAGTCTGGTCCTGCTCTTTGTCACTCTGCCCTCGCCCCTGGAAACTCCCAGCCAAATCCCCTATCCAATGACCACATCATGAGTCCCTTCCATTCCCCACCCCTTTCCAAAGGACACTGTTGCCTCCATTTGGCATCTCAGGCTTCCCCCCACCACCACTTTTTTTTTTTTTTTAAACACAGTGCCAGCCTGTGTCAGGCACTGTTTCAGGTGCTGGAGACACAGGGAGAGCAGAATGGGCAAGGGCTCTGCCCTTGTAGAACTGTTAATTTAAAAGGAGACAGAGATAGCAGGTGACTAAATGTACCAGGCACCATTAGGTGGTAAAAAGTGCTGTGGAGGAATTAAAAAGTGACTGGTGGAGTGCTAAAGAGGGAGATCTCTCTAACTGGGGGATCAGGGAAGGTCTCTCTGTGAAGAAATTGATGCCTGTGTAGGTGCCAGAAGGAGGAGAAGCCAGGAGAAGAGCACTCTAGACAAAGAGAATAGCAAGTGCAAAGATCCTGGGTCAGAAATGAGCTCTGAGAATTTAATGTTTGGTCAGCTGAGGGGGATAGGTAAGAGTCCAGCTAATGAGATCTGAGAGGTGGACAGGAACCAGGTGGCATAGAGTCTTCTAGAACCTGTTAGAAATGACAGAAAGCCATGGAGGATTTTGGCCATGTATAGGAAGGTCTATATTTCTTTTATGGAATATTCACCATCTTTTTGCCCAAAGCCTCCTCATAATTAGGCTCTTTGGTTGTCAAAATAAACAAATACTACTGTGTATAGATTACTAAGTGCTAGAAATTCATACTGGGCCTCATAAACTCTACATTTTAGAACTAGAAGTAGTCTCTGAAAATCATCTATCTTAATATCATTTATTACTTCACATTTTCTGATTAAAATTTTCATTTTTTATTTTATTTTTGATACAATAAACAATAGCAAAAAATTTATTTGATTGTAGGAATAATAATGTTGATTCCATTGAGGATAGTTTGGGTATGAATAATGAAAACTCAACTAGAACCATAAGAACTATTTATTAACCACCTTTTGACTGAAAAGTCTGACAGTATGTCAGCTTCAGGCAAGGCTTGATCTAGCTACTTGTCAATAATGTTAAGGACCTGCTCTTTTCATTTGTTCTGTTTGCTCTACAATCCATAGTGTAAGTCTCCTCCTAAGGTTAGCTTTCTTTATAACTGCATCTCCCATGGCTATGATCTTACTTGTTACTGTCTAATGAGAGAGAGCCACATCTATTTTAACTTGCCCAGCTAAGATCCTGAGATTAAATTTGGACCTGCTTGGAGAATGCGTCCATACCTGAACCAATCACTGAAGCCAGAGGGATGCAAGGACCTCATTAGCTTAGCCCAGGTCATCTGCTCTACCCCAAGACTGGGGTGGGGAGAAGGGGACTGGAGTTAACTTTTGCAGAAGCACATCAACTAAGATTAGAAAGGAGAAGATTCTCTCCCCAGCAAAAATCAGAATCATATTGTCAAAGCTGGGAATCGTTGGGAGGTGGCTGAATTAGACCTTCAGATTGCTTGTCAAAAACAAACCTTCACATATATAAATCTTATAGAACCTCTTGTTTCCTGAATTAACTCAAAGGAAACATCTTCAACTGGTATTAAAGGAGCCATCAGGAAGGGGAATTTTATTAGTTGCTATATGCTAACAGCTATAACAAATATTCCCAAATCTCAAGGACCTAAAACAAGGTCACTTGTCAAAGTGGTCCAGACTAATGTGGGTTGTTAGTTACTCTGCTCCACATAGTCATTCAAAGACTGAGGTTTCTAGCGTCTGAAAGTTCCTCCAAGCCCAACAGCCTTGGGAACCTTTATTGTATTTTCTACATTCAATGGGCAGATGAGGAACAAGCACACAGAGTAGTCACATCCACCCTTAACTGGGTTGGCCCAGAGGTACCCTGTTACATTTTGGGTCTCATTCCATTGGCTGGAAGTAGTCACATGGTTTCATCTGCATCCAGGGGAGCTGGGAAACGCCGTGTAGCAGGTACTCAGGGTAGAGGCACATGGATATTGGTGAACATAGGCACCTTTCCAACAGCATGGCATTGACCACAGCTTCTAGAATCTCTGCAGTTCACTTGTGTGCACCTTGTGGGAAATTCAGAGACCCCACAAACACCTGATCTGAGATTTTTATAACTGATCCACAACAGGAAGTGCACCGTGAGATGGGGTAGATAATTGTTCAAGAAACATTCGCTCCCTCTCCCTTCTCTGTGGAGGGGGTGGAGCCTATTTCTCCACCCCTCTCTGGTGAGTTACACCACGTGTCTTTGCTTGGCCAATGGAATGAGTCAGGGGTGACTGAACGCTAATTCGGAGTCTAGACCTCAAGGGACCTCCCTACATCTATTCTTAAATAAAAAGCTTATTTAAAAAAAGAATATAGTCAGGGGCATCCCTGGAGGATAAAGGAGGAAGTTTAAACATAGATTGTAGTCACATGCCTCACTTTGTGTGACCCTGGGGAAGTCAGCTAACTCTCCAGATTTTCAACTTCCTCCTTCCACAAAATGTGAGCACCGTGGTTTCTTTCTCCCAGGGCAGTGAAAAGATGTAAAGGAGACCCCCATACACAAACCAGAGGGCATAGAGCAAACAGGCAATTATGGCTACAGTCAGCATTGTTATTTCTTTTTCAGTAGGAAAAATACATGAGAAAAATCCCACCTTCCTGACCAAGAATAAAGAATGGAATAATTGCCCCCCACAGGTTGTGCATGCTGAGAACACAAAACAGGTAATGGTTGAGATAAAGGTATGGATGTGTGAGTTACCAGAGAGCAGTAGACAGTTTCTGACTCTTCTTCCCTCCCAATTTAGCCAGACGGTGAGTGTAGGTAGAGTGGACTCCCCACCCCACTGACTTGAGGTGAGACCCCACGCCTTGTTTTGGCCAATGCCTATAAGCAGAGACCTTGCATACACTTGTGTTCTGTGACTTGTCCTCTCTCCAGGTAGCCACTGACACTTCGTCCTGGTCCCAACGTGACAGACACGTGGAACTGCCCTGAATCCAATGCCCAGACCCAGGGGAGAGAAAGAAATAAGTGTTGTCTTCGGTAGACCACTGAATTTTGGGAGTTGCTAAGCAGCATAATCACAGCAGTAGCTGATTACAAGTGGGTTGTTACAGAAACACTTGGGTGCCATCCATGTTTCTAGGTTTTGTGTTATGTTGACTCCATGGAGAGGAAATTATCCTTGTTGAAAAAGCAAGTGGAGCCCCTCCAAAGTCAGACCACCAGAGTGGAAGAAGAGCTGATCTCCCTTGCAAAACTTGTGTCTTGGGCTCTTGAGAATTTTTCTATCACAGTCTTTACTTGGAATGCCTCCATTTCTCATTGATTATTTTTTCTTTATGGTTATCCATGAAATGGTCATTATGTGTTAAAGAGAGCAGACACTTCATGAAAATAATCCCTAGATCATACAGTACTCCTGCAAAGTTAGCATCATTGTCCCCGATTTACAGAGGAAGAGATGAGGTCCCAGAGGGCTTCACTGAGACACACAGCTGCTAAGTAGAAGCCCTCGGGCTCAAGCATGTCTTGGGTTTCCACAGTCTTCCTTTTTTTCTTTATTACAACTATTATAAAAGTAAACATGCATTTAAGAAGTGGATGCTGGAATTATGGACTGGGATCAGAAATGAATCACTGAACTTGATTTTGGAGACCCTGACAGCTTGGTGAGGGAGAGAACTTCAGATAATAAGACTTCACAGTGATCAAGTCACCACCTGATTCAACAGTGACTGTCCGTTAACCACCTGTTCCATGCCAGGACTCTCAGGTGCTAGAGACACAAAACAACACCTGTCTGAGTTTTGTTCTGAGGATGATGGAGATCCACAGAAAATTTAAGCTATGAGATCAGAAAGAAGGCTACTGCAGGAGACCAGGAAAAGTATGATGGTGACCTGGATTGTGAGAAGGTGATTCAGAGGGTATCTAGGAAGTAAAATCAATATGGCTGGGTCATGAGGGATTGGAGAGGACCAAGAAAAAGGAAATGATAAAGGTGATCCACAGATTTCTGATTTGGGCAATTGGGTGACACGTGATGCTGTTTTCTTAAATGGGGGCACTGAGGCAGAAATCGACTTTTCTGTTTCTTTGAGAGGGAGATGATGAACTCAGTTTTAGATAGGTTGATTTACAGGTAGATGCCTATGAGAAATTCCAGAAAAAAAGGGTGCGTGGGTGGCTCAGTCAGTTAGGCATCTGATTCTTGATTTCTGTTCAGGTCATGATCTCATGGGTTGGGGGATCAAAGCCCTGCATGGGACTCCATCCTCAGTGGGGAGTCTGCTTCTCTCCTTCTCCCTCTCCCTCTGCCCCTCCTGTCTCTCTGTCTCTCAAATAAGTAAATGAATCTTAAAAAAAAAAAAAAGAAAAAGAAAGAAAAAAGAAAAAGAAATTCGAGAAAGGATTCTAGAAGCAACTGGACATGTGGGACTAAAGTGTGAATCTCTGTTTATTTCTGTTCTGATAAAATGGTCCCCATTCTAATTGGGTAGATATCCAGTTCCTGATTTTTTAAGGAAAGTTCACCCTTGATGAGTTTGAAATAGCCATGCTGCTTTGTTTTCTGAAATTCAAAGAAGAATTTTGATACATCTGTCCTAGGATACACCATTAAATGAGAACCATCATGTTAGTGTTTCTTTTTCCTAAGCATTTTATTATGGAAAATTTCACATATGCACCAAAGCAAATAATAATAATAATAATAATTCTCCTATACGCCCATCACGAAGATTTAAGTCACTATTCATGATCATTCCCCTTTCCTTTGTACCTCCTCCCCTCCCCCAGACTGGATTATTTGAAACAAAGTCCAGACATTACATCATTCCATCCATGTACATTTCAGTATGCATCTGTGAAAGATAAGATTCTCTCTCATTTTAAAAACGTAGTTATATGGGGCGTCTGGGTGGCTCAGTGGGTTAAAGCGTCTGCCTTAGGCTCAGGTCATGATCCCAGGGTCCTGGGATGGAGCCCCACATCGAGCCCTACATTGAGCCCCACGTTGGGCTCTCTGCTCAGCAGGGAGCCTGCTTCCCTGTCCCCCTCTCTCTCTGCCTGCCTCTCAAACACCTGTGATCTCTCTCTGTCAAATAAATAAATAAAATCTTTTTTTTTGAAAAAGTGGTCATATGTCATTATTAACAAAAAACTTAACAATATTTCATTAATATTAGCAAAAATCCAGTCAGCATTCAAGTTTTCCTGGTTGTTTCTCTGACCACCAAACTTGTTTTTACAGCTGCTTTGATTGGGTTCAGATTTAAACAAGGTACACATTTGCATTTGATTGATATATCTCTTTAGTACCTTTTTATCTATAGCGTCTCTCTCTCTCTCTCTTTTAAAAATTTCTCCAGCAATTTGTTTATGAAAAAACTGGGTCCGTGGAGTTTCTCACATCTGGATTTTCTTGATTGTATCCACATGGTGTCTTTTAATGTTTCTCTGTCCTTTGTAATTCCTATAAATTTGTCATGAGATTTATTAGAGTTTTGGCCTAATTCAGGCTTGAGTCTGGGGCGAGAATATTCCCCAGGAAGCTGAGTTATTCCATCAGAAGGCATGTAATGTCCACTGGTCTCCTTTTGGGAGAATCTAGCAGATTTGTGATGACAACTGCTTAGATCCGTGATTTCCTAAGGCATTTGCAAAATGGTACAATTCTAATTATAATACTCCTTCATTACTCTTTATGGATCAGTTGGAATACTGTGAAGAAAGCTTTTCTTCATCAGCTAGGTCATTACACTAGGTAAGGTGAGCTAGCTGCCTGAGGCTTTTGTTTACTAATTATCACAGAATAATGTTTTAGTTCTCTAACATCCTCCAAAAGGAGCCAGTAAGTTTTGGGTTTTTGGTTTATCTGTTTGCTTGTTTTGTATAATTTTTAATATCATCATGAATTCAGGGACTTTGATATATTTGATGGATTTTAATGCATTGCAGTTGTTAATTTTTTAGTTGCTCAAGGAGTCCAGATGGGAGTGGGGGCCAGTAAGTTTATGCCTGAGTCTTTTGGATGCGCCCACAGTGGTCTATGACAGTTTCCTTGCTTTCAGATGTAGCAAGATGTCTTGCTCTCATCTTGTATATTTCCTGCCCAGTCCTGGAATCAGACATTTCTCTAAGGAGCTTGCCAGGAAATTGTTCCTAGAGACCACAATCTAGGTCATTACTATTGGGATGGTCATTATTTCCAGGTATTTACAGTGGCCAAAGCTGGAAAGTACAAGAAATTTTAAAGAGAAAATAATCATGAGCTAATACTATTTCCAGTTCATTCATTTGGTTGACTTTATATTTTTGTATCTTTTCCCTTGGGCTGAAAATTTTGGCTCCTAACAAACTTAAAATAAGAATGCATTGAGTTTAGGGGTGCCTGAGTTCCTGGGGTGCCTTGGTTAAGCGTCCAACTCTTGGTTCAGCTCAGGTGATGATCTCAGGGTCATAAGATCAAGCACCACGTTGGGCTCCCTGCTCAGCGGGGTGTCGACTTGAGATCCTGTCTCTCCCTCTCCCTTTGGCTGTCCCCCTGCTCCTCATGCTCTCTCTCTCTCTCTCTCTCTCTCTCAAATAAATTAATATATCTTTAAGAAAAAAATGCATTGACTTTATGGTTTATTCACTATGCACATACCTAACATAGTTTTGAAATAACAATACCAATGGTATTACTAATAATGTGATAATGAGAATGGTTTAAGTATTGGGGTTGTTGTGCGGTTTGGGGTTCTTTTTTGTCTTTGGGGCATTTCTCTCTAAGAGTGTGCAAACAGATGAGTTTTAAAGTTACTTGTGAGTGATTAAGTCACCAAGTCAACACAAAGCCAGGGCCATTGTTCCCACTTTGCTTTCGATTTTAAAGAGTTATTTCGCAGTTTCATTTTGACTTTATAATTACAAAAGAAATACATATAGTTCCCATGTGAAATCTACCAAACAAGATATTTTCAGGTATTAGTATTTTTAAATGTGTCATTCACACTTCAGACCGCTTTTTAGTATCTGCAAACCCTTAGATTCTATCTCCTAAAGGAGAGAAATAATGCTAAGTGTCATTCAGACTGTTAGAAATGATAGGCTATTTTTTCTCCTATGAAAAGGAAAAAAGAAAAATATTCAACCCTGCAACTTGGAGCCGTTTTTGTTTCCCCTAACAAGGGCCTGTCTGTCAATTTTCCACAGTTTCAAAGCCCCACTGCACAGCCTGAATGAAAACACAATGTCATTGCGATTACTGAAATCAATTAAATGTCAAGGTTTTTCCATTTGCATGCAGCTTCCTTTAGAGAAGAATGCTTTTCAGAAAATCTTTATTCCCTTTGGAATTTTTTTCCCCTTAAAGCCTTTATAATTAATTATAATTATAAAGCATTTATAAACCCAGCCATGTCTGTAACTTCCTTCCATAGATACACAAATAGAATGTTCTAAGCATCCAAGAGTGAACTTGCTTGTTGTTGTTCTTTTTTTTTTTTTTTGTAGGACTGGCATAGTCCTGGCTAGAAGACTTGACCTCATTGTTGGGAGCTTTCCCCTTCTCTCCCCTCATCACTGGTCATCTGTCTGTCCTATTGACCCGCTCAGGGTCTCAAGCACAAAGCCTCTCTCCCCTTTCTACCTTGCATCCTTCTTCCTCCAGCATCATTCATGACAGATGTCACCAGCAGTCCAGCTCCCCTGTTACCACACTATCCCCTCCAACCATACTCAATATGGCCACCAAAACAATCTTTCTAAAAAATCACCAATCCCATAACCTTAAACTCCTGTTTAAAAATTATTGCCTTTTCTTTGGTTGAAAAAATGTTTGGGAGGTTTTAAAAATTATTGGCTTCCCATCGATTGAGGAACGAAATCCAAAACCCTTAGATTGCTTTAATCATCTTTCGTAATCTTGCACCAAATTCATTTTTCTTTTGCTTGTCCATGGAACCCCTTCTGTGCTTTCCCAACCTCGTGTTCTCAGACCATATCATGCGTTTTTATTCTTCTTTCCTTACCCAGAATCTCCTTCCCTGGCATAGCCAACTAACCAACTCCTACTCATCCCACAGTACCCAGTTGGTTGAAGAATTACTTCTCCTGTGAATCTTTTTCATCTCCCCATCTCCCACCCAAACTAATCCTTCTCTCCTCCATGCTTTTGTTACATTGTTGCCAGGCTTTATTTTAATATTTATCTTTCCTAGCCGGGAAGGGGTTCACATGCCCTCCTCTTCCTATGAACAACTGTTAACCCAACAAACTAGTTAAACTGTATGAAATAGACACATTTCTGGAAACACACAGACTACCAAAACGAACCCAAGAAGAAATAGATTATTTGAGTAGACCCACAGCGAGGTAAGAGATTGAATCAGTATTCAAAACCCTCTTAACAAAGAAAAGCCAGGGAACTGATAACCTCACTGGTGAACTCGACCAAACATTTAAAGAAAAATTATGATTAGTCCTTCCCAAACTCTTTTAACAAATAGAAGAGGAGAGAACACTTCCTAATTCATTCTAAGGACAAGCATTGTTACCCAGTTACCAAAGCCAGACTAAAAACATCACAAGAAAAGAAAACTATATGCCCACTTCTTACCACAGCATGTGAATGATTGTGTTTCACCTACCTTCGCACCTAACACAATGCCTGGCACAGAAGCTTCTTTATTAGAAGCTTCTTTATTCATGAGCCATTTAAAGCATAAACATGGACATGTTTGAAAGGGTGGAGATTGTCTAACTTGAAAAGGTTTGAATCCTCAGATATTGTTAGATGCTTATAATAATTCATCAGGAAAAATCTTTTGGAGGACAGGAGGAGAAGAGGGAAGGAAGGAAGGGGATAGTTTCTCATCTCATCACTGTGGCTATAAAACCCTTGTGTTAATTACCAGAATGTCCATGGATCACTGTCATTACAATTTAACCATGTAAGGCACCGTCATTTTCCAAACAAGAAGGCTGGTCCTCTGTGATTCTTTTCCAGAAAGTTAGAACGGTCCTTGGGTGTGAAACAACATAACTTACACAACTCACTCTACAGTAACATTTATCCTGGTATACAGGTATCCTGTGATTCCCAATTTTGTCAAGAATGTTTACATCTTCTCTCCAGCTTCTACTAGGAAAGAAGCACAATGAACCTTCCTTGATAAGCAGAGCACAAAGTATCAGGATTTTAACAGAAATACAACAGACACATTCATGCCCATGGGTTTATACACAAACAACATTTTGGAACACTGATATCAGGCTCCAGAGTGCAGAGGTGTCATTTTTCACTGGCTGAGGTTTTACCGAAAGAAGAAAATAAATCTTCCGAAAATAAATCACTCCGAAAATAAATCTCTCAGTTCAAACACTGCTGTGATTTCCCTCCTTCAGATTCCCCATGGGAGGGAGTTGGGGGTCTCCAACCTGAAACTTGACTCAAGGAGGTAATGAGTTGTCCTCTTCTTGCAGGAGTGGCTGGCAGAGATGAGCAGACAGCACGAGAGCATTCCTTGTGTATTTCTAGAACACGATAGATGAAAATAGAGAGGAAGTACCACTGAATTTCCTCTGGAAAGAGGCTTGAGGTCATCAGGCAGATCCTTCAATGGGTTCCCTGGGGGTTGGGAACAGAATGGAGAGACAAATGATGGCTGGTGTTTATTGTTGTTCTATTTGTTTGGTTTTTGAAAAGGGCAGAACATTGAGGTAGGATGACAGTGACATTACTAAGGAGTTATTAGAAGCTGTAGGGAGAAAAAAAAAAAAGAAGAAGCTGTAGGGAGAG
This sequence comes from Mustela putorius furo, assembly GCF_011764305.1. Lineage (NCBI taxonomy): Eukaryota > Metazoa > Chordata > Mammalia > Carnivora > Mustelidae > Mustela > Mustela putorius. The sequence continues at coordinate 559,387 of NW_025421422.1, read as the reverse complement.
ATGAGACAAGTGTTGGTATGAAGGTTGTATTTGCTTTCTTGTATGCCACGTGAATTCTCTCTCCAGAGTTCCCATAACAATTTTAGTAAAATATTATTTTCTCATTAATATAGTATGCAGTTAGACCTTGGTTTGATTGTTTTTTAAGACTGAACTTAAGGGCTGAGTTGGCTTTACAGTGGGCTCACAGTGACAGCTCTGCTCTCCATTAGGACCTGCTCATACTTGAACCGCAAGCATAATGCTTGACAGACCAGCTCAATATTTTTAGTTGCAAAAATAAAAGGACCCCAGCTTAAAATTATGTGGAGAACAAAAGGAATCTGTTGATTCATATAGGAACTAGTTTCAGGAACAACTTGATCAAGGCACTGACTCCATTTCTTGCAACTCTCTTGATTCTGCCCTCTTCCATATGAGAGTTTTCTTCTCAAAGTCACTTTCATTACAGTTACGACATGGCTAGAACAGTTCTATACATCATATCTTCCGGAGGAAAAGAGAGGGCTTCTTTACCTCAATCACTGAACAAAATTCTGGGTTTCTCTCTCATTAAAGCACCTTGGGCTACATGCCTATCTGAACCAATCCCATGGCTAAGATAACTGCCATGTTTTACTGGCTTAAGCTCAGATCCGGTGCCCTTCTCTGAGGCGATCATGCGCAACAGAAGTACCCTCCTTCCCTCCCTCCCTCCCTCCCTCCCTCCTGCTCCTTCCCCTTCTCCTCCTTCTTCTTCTTCTCCTTCTTCCCTCCCTCCCTCTCTCCCTTCTTTTATTTTTTCTTTCTTTCTTTCTTTCTTTCTTTCTTTCTGTTTCTTTCTTTCTTTCTTTCTTTCTCTCTCTCTCCCTTTCTTTCCTTCTTTTCTTTTTTTAAAAATATATTATTTATTTATTTGACAGACAGAGATCACAAGTAGGCAGAGAGGCAGGCAGAGAGAGAGGAGGAAGCAGGCTCCCTGCCGAGCAGAGAGCCCGATGCGGGGCTCGATCCCAGGACCCTGGGATCATGACCTGAACCAAAGGCAGAGGCTTTAACCCACTGACCCACCCAGGCACCCTCTTTTCTTCTTTCTTTGAGAGCTAGTTGTTAAACATTTATCAGCACGCCACTAGAAGGGGACCAAAATTTATTAAGCACCCAGTGTATGCCAGGCACTTCATATAGACTACCTCTTTATCTCTCGTAGCCCCCACACCCATGGGAAAAACTTCATGAGGCTCAAAGAGATTCACTAATTTGCCCAATGTCACCCACCTAATGTCACCCAGCAATTAGGAGATGAGACTGATATTCAAACCCAGGACTGACTGAATCCAAGTTCCATGACCTTTCCCACCGCCACACTTGCTCTCCGTATTTGGAAAGCCAAGTGTGGTAAGAAGGCACAAATATAGCTGGGTCATAGCCATGAAGGCAGGATGGGCAGCAGAAGCACTAGTTCTTCTTGTTTTCCTGCCCATCAAAACTTCTACCATGGGGCAGCTGGGTGAGTCAGTCAGTTAAGAGTCTGCCTTCCGCTCAGATCACGATACCAGGGTCCTGGAATAGAGTCCCACATTGGAGGTGGGGAGGGGGAGTCCCTGCTCAGCAGGGAGCCTGCTTCTCCCTCCCCTGCTACCCCTGCTTGTGCTCTCTCTCGCTGTCAAATAAATAAATAAATAAATAATCTTTTTTCTTTTTTTTTTTTAAACTGCTATGATATTCTTAATTGCCCTTAAGATTTTCCAGCTCACTGTCAATACAGAGCTGGCCTCGAGCTTCCATTCCACTCCCCTGATGGCTTTACATTACATGAACTTACAGCCAAATTATTGGAGTTGCCAAATGTCCATTTAATTCGGGTGCTGAAGGTCAATTCCATAAATTTACTACTGCACTAAGCGGCTGGATGTACATACCATGAGCCAATTAGAGGACATTTCCATGCTGTTTGATCAGAGGGAAACCCTGTGTTCCTGTCATGGACACTGTTATTGCTAGAAGGTTCTGCATAACCTAACTCAGGGGCCACATACACAATTTCCTGCAAATGCACTGCCTCCCAGGCTCATTCATGGTTGATCTTTCCAAAGGCCTTCCTTTCTTCTCCTTCACCAAGAGTAAGTATCTCTCAGCAGGGTCCGCGAAAGCAACTCATAAGAAACAAATGATGAGGTCCATTACCAAAGATGTTTCGATTAAAAGCATCATGCCCTTATTAAGATAAATTAAGGGTTCAAAACGGTGATTTCTTTTTTAATGGTCCCCGCGATGTCGAGGCAACTAGTGCCCCTGCCACTTATTGAAGATTGAGTTGGGCTGAGCTTATTCGTTTTCCTGGGACCACAAGGATGCCCTTCTCACTCCACCACAATAGACTTTTTTTTTTTTAAAGATTTTATTTATTTATTTGACAGAGAGAGAGATCACAAGTAGGCAGAGAAGCAGGCAGAGAGAGAGAGAGGAGAAAGAAGGTTCCCCAGTCCCAATGTGGGGCTAGTTCCCAGGACCCCGGGACCATGACCCGAGCCAAAGGCAGAGACTTAACCCACTGAGCCACCCAGGCGCCCCCACCATGATTGACTTTTAATCTGTGGCAGACAGATTAAAAACTGTTTCTGGCAGAAACAGTTCAGTAATAAGTCAGACTCTCTCTGCAAGGTTCTCTCTGGACCCTTCCTGGGAATACAATTAAGCAACATGAATTTTCTCTGTAGCATGACTCCCCATGCTTTAAATTCTATTCTGCTATACTCAGTGACCTCCAGTTAAGTACGTGTGGACAGAAATGCACCTCCAGCTAGACACCCTCCCAGCCAAAGTGGCTGGAGGCCTCATTTACAGCTTTCAGCCTTTGGGTCAGAGTGTTTTTAAGAGAAGCAAACTCCCACTCTTCAGGAACCAGTGGCAATACTCAAGGAAGGGGGATTTCAGCCTGAAAGGGGTGTGGCTTGCCGCTCAGAAGAGCTGTGTGCACCCTACAGTTAGGGAATAAATCCTAAGAATCAAATGAGTTTTGTGCTTGATTTGTGGTGGAGATTTAGCCAAGTCACTCCTGTCCAGATCTGGACCTCAGATTTCTTATCTATGAAATATGAGTGTTGGACATAACCAGGGGTTGGAAAAATCAAATGACTTCAATGGCATAGCAGGTAAGACAAATGAGTTCACAGAGCTGAACTAACAACCTAAGGAAGCCAGAGTGTGCACGCCCTAGCGAAGAGAAAACTGGTGGGCGCCTAGGTGGTTCAGTCATTAGGCATCTGCCTTTGGCTCCAGTTGTGATACTGGGGTCCTGGAATTGAGTCCCGCATCCAGCTCCTTGCTCAGCGGAAGCCTGCTTCTCCCTTTCCCCCTCCCTCTGCTTGTGTTCCCTCTCTTGCAGTGTCTCTCTTTGTCAAATAAATGAATAAAATCTTAAAAAAAAAAAAAAAAAGAAAGAAAGAGGTGTGCCTGGGTGGCTCAGTGGGTTAAAGCCTCTGCCTTTGGCTCAGGTCATGATCCCAGGGTCCTGGGATCGAGCCCCGCATCGGGCTCTCTGCTTGGCAGGGAGTCTGCTTCCTCCTCTTTCTCTGCCTGCCTCTCTGCCTACTTGTGATCTCTGTCTGTCAAATAAATAAATAAAATCTTAAAAAAAAAAAGGAAAGAAACAAAGAAAGAAAGATAGAAAACTGGTAACAATATCAATGATTGTGGAAGTAATAATAATAATAGTTAATATAATGGAACATTTACTAACCCAGGCGCTTACCCTGAACACTTATCATGTATTAGCTTGATGTGCTTCTCACAGCACTCCTAGGGGGTAGACCCCATCTCCATTTACAAATGAGGAGACTGAGGCACAGAGATATTTAGTAAGTTGCCCAGAGTCACACAGCTGATGAAGGAAAAAGAAGTCTCTGTGGGTAAGACTTGGGAACAATTGTCTAGTTTCTGACCTCTGGACCAGGTCTCTAAAATCCTTCCATCCCTAACAGTCTGAGTCTCTATAAAAAGTAGAATCTAAACATAATAGTTGCTCAGTCAAAATTAGCCAAATCATCATCTAGGAGTCAAAATTCTAAGCAGCAGGTAGCATTTATCGAGTGTCATTTGCCAGATCCCACGTTAAACACCTACAGGTAATCATCCGTGAACCCGCCCAACCCCCTTTTACAGAAAAGCTGAAATTCAGTAGAGGATGGATGGGGTCAAGGTCACAGACCTAGGAAGTGGCAGCGCTAGGACTTAACTACAAGCCTAAATATGCTATAAACTCAAGCAGCCCTCCTCCCCACCACCACCTGCTCTTTTTATAAATAAAGTTTTATGAGAACAGGGACACACCTTCAGTTACATATTGTCTGTGGCTGTTTTCCTGCCACAGACCAAATGGCCCACAAAGCCTGAACTCTTTACTGCCTGACCCTTTAGAGAAAAAGTTTGCGGGTCCCAGTCGGTGGAAGGGCACAGGAAGAGCCTGCAGAAGGCAGTGGAGGCAGAAGAGAAAGGCATGTGCGGACTCTGTCAAGGTCAGGGTGGGACAGAGAAGGGGGGGGGTGCTGTTCAATGGCATTTTTACAAGTGGGTAGATAAAAAGATAAGGAGTTTGAAATTTGTACAAAGACTCAGCTCAGGCAAACTGAGCAGTAAATGCATTTTTACAAGGCAAAGATTGAGATCCTGCCGCAGCTTTCAAAACGGATGCTGTTGCGGTTCACACTGCTCCTCAGGGCTTCATTCCCTAGAAGAAGCCCAGCCACGGAGTGGAAGGTGCTGGAAGTTCAAGGATCAGGAAACTGGATTTCAGATTGGGGTGGGGGGGGTGGTATGGGATGGCGGGTGGCACTTTTCTTTCATTCCCTTATTCCTTTCCTTAGACATTCATGAAACACCGGCTGTGTCTGGGTATCGGTGGGGAGGGATGGGGGTGGAGAATGTTAAGAAGAGCAGGGCTTATGAAAACAGGAAAAAGGTAGAGAGAGAAGGTGTGAGAGAGAGAAACACAACTGGTGGGGAAGGGAATGCTAGCAGCAAGAGAGACGTACAGATACAGGAATAAGGAGGGAAGGAGAATAGCGGAGTAAATGGGAAAATAAAACAGACACACCAGGAGTGCCTGGATAACTCGGTCCCTTGAGCATCTGAATCTGACTCTTGGTTTCAGTTCGGGTCATGATCTCAGGGTTGTGGGTTGGAGCCCCATCTCCTGGCTCCATGCTGAGAGTGGAACCTACTTGGGATTCTTTCTCTCCATCTCTCTATGCCTCTCCCCAGCTCAATAAATCATTACCTACATTGTTTCCCTGTGCAATGTGATGTGATGTTCTGTTTGGCCATTGTTCACAGATTTTTTTTTAATTTATTTATTTATTTGACATAGCGAATGGGGGGAGGAGGCAGGGCCGGAGGGAGAAACAGAATCCCCACTGAATGGGGAGCTGGACTTGATCCCACAACCCTGAGATCATGACCTGAGCGGAAGGCAGGTGGAAGACGACGGACACCTAACCCACTGAGCCACCCAGGCTCCCCTGCTCTTTGTAGATGAAGCCACTCTCAACCTGGAGGCATTCAGAGGCTATGGTCTGCTCAGTTCTAAGAGGGGCAACTCCATCTCCGACGGGCTACCGGAAGTCTAAAATATTGCCGGACGGGCACAGGTAATGCTAAACTTGGACATTCATGAGGCCACTGCCAGAAAGTTTCCCACTCTGGGTTTCCAGGCAAAGAATTTCAAGAGCTCAGTTGTCTTAGGAGAAAAGGTTTACAGACGAAGTACAGCGTAAGGTGGTGTGGAACTACATGCTATCAGAGCCGGAAGAAACCAATGAGGAGGAGGAGAAGGAGAAGGAAGGTACAGGATAAGGGTGATCCAGCAACAAAACTAACATTTGTTGGTTTACTACGTCTGGGTGTTATGCTAGTTGTACCAGCTTCATCTGTGAACTCTCCTAACATCGCCATGAGACATAGTACTCCATTTCTCAGAGGAGAAAACCAAGGCTCTGAAAAGAAAACTACTCACCCAAGCTCCAAGCTCACGCAGAGCTGGGATTTGAACCCATCTCTCCAAGTCCTAAGACGCTAGGTCCTTCTCTAAGTGTGGACCCTAGATCATCACCATCACGATCAGATTTCCAGGCCCCAACCAGATCCACTGAATCAGGACCTCTGCAGGAGGATAGCCTCAGATCTGCCTTTTGACCCAGGTGATTTCTACATCTTCTGAGGTCTGGGGATTAACCATATGGGACTCACGTTCCAAACCAGTTCTTAAACTGTGATCTATGGACAGCTGTCCGAGAGTCCATGACCAACTGATAATAGACTGGAGTCTTGTTCAACTTGCGCCCACCCCTTTTCTTCTCCTCTGTGGGGCAGTGTCTTCCCCACTGACTTTTTAAAGACCTTTTGATTTAGTTCAGGCCATGAGATGTGAGCAGAAGGAATGGGATAGTCTCTGAACCAAGTTTGTGTGGTGTGGCTTGTCTCTCGAGTGTCTGCCATCACTGCAAAAAGAACATAACCCAGAACTGGACGCATGAATGGTCCCAAAGCCTAGAATCAAGCACAGCCAAACCATAATCAGAAACTGAAACACCCCAGCCAACCCACATACATGCCAGTGACTTGAGCAAGAAAGGCATGCTTTTTGTCCACCATTGAGTTTTGGTAGGATTTGTTATGCAGCAAAAGTTGACAAATACACCTAAGTACATCCCCTATATCGTGTGTCCATTTTTATATTGTGGGTCCACTTTTCTAGACAGAGGTTACATATATCTTTCAACAAATTCTCAAAAGATCAGGGATTCCCCCAAAGTCTCAAGAACCAGAGATTGACTTAAAGATCTTCCCCATCCTTGGGGAAGCATCAGGTTCCAGGACTTGAGCTGAATAAGTTTTCACTGTCTCTCCTTTTCCTCTTAGAAGACAAATGTTTATCCAAGCCTTAATCTTTAAGGGGTCCAGAACAAACATGCTATGGCAGTTTTGAAAAGGGGGTCTGGGGGATGGTCTTGGGACTCATTCTCAAATCCTTGGACTCTTCAAACATCACAAAATACCAAATAAGACAAAACAGGAGGAATTATTACAGCACAGGGAGTCATTTTATAAGATGTTCCTCCTCTAGAATCTTACTACTTACACCTTCGTCTCTCCAGTGGAAAGAAATTTCTTTCCACCTCTGGGAAATAAATATAAACAGCTCAGTCAATGTTTTGCCAGAGATGTGAAAAATTAAAAATATCATGCCCTCATCTGGGTTGGCTTCTATATACATAAATATATACAGAACCGACATTCAACACTTCAATCATGAAAATTATGTTAACATGTCACAGGACATTAATTTTTTCAAGATCATTGGGTAATATTTTTAGGAGTTTGTGAGTACACAATTTACTTTCTTTCTTTCCTTCTTTCTTTCTTTTCTTTCTTTCTTTTTTTTTTTTTTTTTACTTGCACTTGATGAAGTAACAGCTCCAAGGACCCTTGGTAGAAGCCACAAGGCCCCTAAGGAGGTATGGAATGACCTAGCCAAGGCTCCCTCTATTCGTTTTACCTCACTGCTCATATATTATCCCGAGTTGAAGGCCAAGCAAGCCAATCTGTTAGCAATCCATTTTCCTGCGCTGGCCTCATCCCCTTGGCTGTTATTGGCCGAGTATTTCAACCTGGATGGATGGGTTCTGGCCAGTCAAGGGAAAGCAACTGAACTTGAACCGAGTCCAGCTGGTGGGATTTCTGATTCCCAGCATGACCTGCGGCCTTCAAGGAGAGCAGGATTCAAGCGGTTGTTTGGGAGGTGATAGGGAGGAGAGCGAGGAAGGGCAGGTGTGTTTGCACCCCATAACCCAAGGCTGAGGGTAGACTACTGGAGGGGTTTCTCAGGAGTGTGGGAGGAATTAGCAGCATTTCTCCCTGCTGTCCCCTGAAAAAGGCCATGCTCTCTGTCCATCTGGGTTTTGTGTATCTTTTGTCAACTCAATCAGACAGGCCAAGCTTGGATCCACACCTTCTTTGGAGACAGAACCTGAAGTTAATTATGGCAAACTGAGACCTGAAGGCATATTGATGTGCTCGCCAACCAGGATGTTCACCCAAGCCTCAGTGCTAGACGCTTATGCTAGGGTTTGGTTTTGCAGGCATGATGGATTGTATCACAGGGCTGACAGCACCTAGCTCAAAGCCTCAGCCTTCTCATCCTGAGACCCATCTTCCCACACCCTGCTGACACCATGAAGGGACCTACCACAGTGTCACCTGATACACTCAGTGTGGCCCTGGGGTCCTTCCTACTGACACCATCTAGGGACCCACCACAGCATCACCTGATTCAGTGTGGTCCTGGGGTCCTACCCTGATTAACAAAGACAGTCCTACCACCTGTGAAATTTCAAGAGTTTAGAGTGCTATCCCAGGAGCCAGGGACAAAGTCCAGCTAAATTTTTTTATCATACAACGTGTATATATGTATCTGAGCATTATGGGAACACACAAATGCTACATGTAATTGTTCCATTTGTATAGGGTATGCATTGCAAAGAGATGTCCCAACATGTTAACAGTGGTTGTCTCCAGGTAGAGGGATTTGGAAAGGTTGCTCTTTTTTTTGTGATTTTCAAGGTTTCAGTGAAAATACATTGGCTTTGTAGTAAAAATTCTCTTTCTTTTCATTTTGAATGGCCTGTCCAGGAGGCTCAGTACAGTGGTTTAAGGACTTGGATCAAATTCCCATCTCATCAGCTGTGTGACTTCCCAGGACTTCAGTTTCTTCTTGTGCCAGATGGAATTTATAGTTAACAGTTTCTGCCCCTGAGCTCAGCTGCTGTGGACAGAGCTTCTAATGGCATCTAAGACTTGGTAATTAGCTATTATTGGATCATTATAGTGGCGACCGTGGTTAATGTTCTTGTAACTCACCTCACCGTCTAATAAGTCCCCTGGGAAATGATATTACTGAGCACCTGTGGTATGCAGGGCAGTGAGTGATCCAGACCTTTGAGACCCACATGTCTCGATGTCTCCGGAAACTTACAGCCACCTTGGAGAGATATGCAAACCCTCCAGGGGTAGAGGGTAGCACATGCTCAGGAATGTCGTCTACTGAGATGCTGATTGGCACCTAAAAGCCAGAGGTAGCCCTGCAGGGGCTGGTGGGGCTCAGAGAGTTGGCGGGGGGTGCATGTCGGAGGAGAGTGGTATGTGTGCACAGGGCTGGGAGTGGTCTCAGAAAGCAGATCATTCTCCCAGTCTCCGGCCCTTCCCATTCCTTACCTCTTATGGGCTCACATTTCCCACCACCTGGCACCTCCCTCCCATAAGGTGATATAAGCTTCCCAGGAAAACCCTACGAAGTACAGCATCAAGATTCATTTTACAGATGGGGAAACTGAGGTTCACAGAGGTGGTAATGCAGCCACACTCACCCAGTTAGAGTAAGTGGAGGAGTTGGGATTCAAACCCAGTTCAGAAACAAGTAGGGCAGGTATTTTTGGGCTGGGACCACCAGTAGCAAACCAGGACAGAGCCACATGGCTGGCAGACGGGAGGCATCTCCTTTCCTGTTCAGGGACCAGAATCTTCTGTCCTCCATGGTCTTCTGTGGGCTATTCAGAACTGCACCATAGTCCCTTATTGTAACAACCTAAGGAACTGTAAAAAAAAAATAAAAACAAAAACGAAAACCAGGAAACACCTGGGGCATCTGGCTGGCTCAGTGGGTTGGGTGGCCAACTCCTGACATTAGCTCAGGTCATGATCTCAGGGTCATGAGATTGAGGTGCACATCAGGTTCCATGCTCAGTGGAAGCCTGCTTAAGGATTCTCTCCCTCTGCCCCTCCACCTGCTTATGCTCTCTCCCCTTCCATTCTCACTCTTGCTCTAAAATAAAGAAATAAATCTTAAAAAAATAGACCTCACACATACACACAAAAAAAAAACCCTGGGAAACACCATCCACTTAAAGATAGAAACTTACTGCACATTGCAGTGACCAGAGGAGATTTCTAGCACACATGTTTGTAGGAGGATGGGTACAATTCTAGGTTTTATTTTTTTTAAATCATATTATTTTGATTTTAGGATTAGATAGACCTGGGTCTCAGTGAGACCCATTCACTGAACCCCAATTGAGTAAAATTTCCCACCGGGAAGGGACAGAGGGAGGAAGTTAACATTTATTTCTGTCTCATAAACATCAGTGGCTATGCTAAATGACAGACATGTGTCATCTCATTAAATCTTCACAACCACTCCAAGATGAAGCCACTATTATGAACCAATTTTATAGATGGGGAAACAGAGGTTCAGAAAGGTGAAATGATTTGCCCATCCTCCGCATCCCTATGTTGCACTGCCTCCCTCTCTCCAGAACAAACTGGGGGTGGCACAAGGGGAGGTGGGCAGGGGCATGGGCAAAATAGATGAAGGGAGTTAAGAGGTACAGACTTCCAGTTATAAAATAAATATGTCACAGGGAGGAAAAGTACAGCATAGGGAATGCTGTTGATTAATATTGCAATAATGTTGTATGATGACAGATGGTACCTACCTACATTTACTGGGATGAGGACTGATATAGAATTGTCGAATCGCTATATTGCACACATGAAACTAACACAGCATTGTATGTCAACTCAACCTCAATGCTGATAGTATGTGTGTGTGTGTGTGTGTGTGTATACACACACACATATATAAAACAATAAAAATACACAGGGAAAACAATGCCCACTTCACACAGACACACAGACCAGGGGTTCAAACTTGACTTCACTCCTTGCCTACTTCAGATAATCATTTTCTCAGACCTCCCTTCCCACATCCACAAGACCAGCATACTAATAAGTCTGTAGCAGGATTGTCATGTTATTCAGGGGCAGGGCATATCTATGAAGCACCCAGAACAGTCCCTGGCACAGGGGGTCATGTGATAGTTGTTGTGGATTTGGCTATACCCAGACCTTGAACACAAAAGTGGTGGTCAACAAACTTTAATCCTCGCCACACCCACCCTTCTGGCTACAATATGGGGAAAGTCAGCAGCAGGAAGAGAAGCAATTTTTGCTTTCAAAAAGCTCACAGCCTTGACCATGAGAGCAGAAAGACCACGGAAACGGGAAGTGGTAAAAAGAAACCATCTCTAATTGTATGAATCAGGATGGAATAAAGGAATGCCAACTCCAATTAGCTATTTAAAATGCATGTATTGGTCTATGAAATGCAAGAGTCCATTGAATTTTAAACTGCTGGTGTAGTGGCTAAGAGGTTGGGATCGCACGCCCTCAGGTCGAGTTTGATCAGGGGATATCAACACTATGAGGTGCAACATCTTTTCATTACAAATGATCTGTCATGCTGCCTTTACAATTCTGAAATGCAATTCACAGATGATATAATCCACCTATCATAGAATTTAGTAGAAAGCCAATACAAGGTCCTGTCTGTATTACCAAGGAAAGAAGACGGAATAGACACACATAAAAATATGCAGGTCAATTTCTTTGAGTAAGTATCAAGTAGCAGAATTACCAGACCATGTGGTAATTCTATTGTTCATTTTCTGAGGAACCTCCATAGTGTTTTCCATGGTGGCTGTGCCAGTTTGCATTCCTATCAACAGTGCATGAGGGTTCCTCTCCCCCCACATCCTCTCCAACACTTGTTATTTCTTGCGACTTTGATACTAGTCATTCTGACAAGTGTGAGGGGATAGCTCAGGATGGCTCTGATTTGCATTTCCCTGACAATGAGTGATGATGCACATCTTTTCATGTGTCTGTTGGCCATTTTTGTATTTTCTTTGGAAAAATGTCTCTTCAGGTGCTCTGCCCCCTTTTAATTGGATTGTTTGGTTTTGGGTGTTGATTTGTATCTGTTCTTCATGTATGTTGGATAGTAATCCCTTATCAGATCTATCATTTGCAAGCATCTTCTCCCATTCAGTAGTTTGCCTTTTCAGTCTGTGAATGGTTTCCTTCACCACGCAAAAGCTTTCTATTTTGGTGTCATCCCTATAGTTTATTTTTGCTTTTTTTCCTTTGTCTCAAGAGACATAAAATGTTGCTGAGGCTAATGTCCAAGACATCAATGCCTATGTTTCCTTTTAGAAAGTTCTATGGATTCAGGTATTACATTTAGGGTTTTAATCCATTTTGAGTTTATTTTTGTATAGGGAGTGAGAAAGTGGTCCAGTTTCATTCTTTTGCATGTTGCTGTCTAGTTTTCCCAACACCATATATTGAAGACACTTTCTTTTTCACACTGCATATTCTTGCCTCCTTTTTCATAGATTATTTGGCCATATAATCATGGGTTTATTTCTTGTCTCTCTATCATGTTCCATTGATCTATGTGTCTGCTTTTGTGCCAGTACCCTACTCTTCTGATCCAGTAATTCCACTACTAGGTATTTACCCAAACCCTATATTTGTTGCAGCATTATTTACAGAAGCAACCTAAGTGTCCACTGATAGATGAATGAAAAAAAGAAGATGTGGCATGTGCACACACACACACACACACACACACACACACATACACACACAGTGGAATATACTCAGCCATAAAAAAGAATGAGAGCTTGCTATTTGCAGCAATGGATGGACCTAGAGGATATTACATTAAGTGAGATATCAGACAGGGAAAGACAAATACCATATGATTTCACTTATATGGAAAATCTAACAAACAAAACAAATGAACAAAGAAACAGGCTCATAAATACAGAGGACAAACTGGTGATTCCCAGAGGGAGGGAATGTGGACAGATGAGCAATACAGGTAAGGCGGATTAAGAGGCACAAACTTCCAGTGGTTAAAAAAAAAGAGTCACAGAAATGAAAAATACAGCACTGGGAATATAATGAACAATATCATAATAAAAGTTGTGTGGTGGCGGATGGTAACCACACTTACCATGGAGAGCAGTGAGTAATGTATAGAACTGTTGATCAGTATGTCATACACCTGAAACTAATATAACATTGGCCGTCAACTATACTCTAGTAATAAAAATATATATAATAAAATATATATTATATGTAATAAAATATATATAATAATATATATCATATATGATAAAATATATATATAATAAAAAATACACGTGTCAATACATAAGTGTTCAGGTACAACTCCACTCAAAGATACAATGAAGTCAACAAAAGTTTTCACATTTAAGAGATGTGAAACAATATTTAGTTTCACGTTGTCAACAGAATTAGTTTATATTTAACATATGAGAATCACGGCACCATAAGGATGTTCCTACATACAAACATATCCCACAGAAAGTTCCTAAATGTCTTTTCCATACCCAAATTTCATGGAACGGATGCATCTCTCATTGGGCGCTAACGTGTATAGAGGAAGAAACAGTGTGTCTGTCTCCAAAACTCAATGCAACATTTTAAACAAAATGCTGGACAGAGCACTTCTGATGCTACACTCTAAACACAATGGTTAGAACATCGGGATCAGAGATGGGAAAGCAAGTCCCATGCCAGCCAGGAGTAGGAGTCTCATGTCACCGCTGCTAAGAGAAGCCATGTTGTTATGAACTGTACTGCTGTTTATTTCCCTTTCCATCACGTTTGTTGAGATATAATTTACATACCTGTGCCTGCATCCATCTTAAGTGTACAATTCAGTAATTTTTTAAAGGATTTTATCTATTTACTTGTCAGAGAGAGAGCACAAGCAAGGGAAGCAGCAGGCAGAGGGAGAAGGCAGCTCCCTGCTGAGCAAGGAGCCACATGTGGGATTCGATCCCAAGACCCTTGGATCATGACCTGAGCAGAAAGCACACACCTAACCAACTGAGCCACCCAGGTAACCCATGCAATTCAGTAATTTTTGACAGATATGCGCATGTGGGAAAGCATTGCCATAGTCAAAGTAAAATATATGTTCATCATGTCCCAAAGCTGCTTGTGCACATTTGCAGCCCATTCCTCTTCTGCTGTCAGCCCCAGGCAGCCACCAAATCAAAGCAATTATTTACTACCATCATACTGATTATGTGATGGCGGTGTAGGCTTTCTACAGCCTCAATGCGTTTGACACTCACATACAGAACTTTAATTGTGTTTTGGTTGCATTTTAGGAAATTGGTTGGGGATTTGGTGTTGATGTGGAATGTGATATAATGTTTTGTTTTATTTTATTTTATTTCATGGAACCCAACACAGGGCTTGAACTCAGGACCCTGAGATCAAGACCTGAGCTGAGATCCAGAGTCTGACACTTAACTGACTGGGCCACCCAGATGCCCCATAACTTTCTTACTTTCAAACAATGGAAACTAAGACCTCTTTTTCTAAGAAGATGAAATATATGTACTTTTTCCTAGTCTTCCCATCAACTACAACTAGAAACCCTGGATATTATACGTAAGACAAACATAAGACTTTGAAAAGTAGAGAGATGAGCTAAGGACCTTGGGAATTGGGGAGGGATTTTTCTTGGCTTCAGATATCCCAGAGTTGAGCTCAAGAGCCTGGCAACCTAGAAACAAATGAACAGGTCCAGACAAAACAAGCAAACAAAAGACAAAACAAACAAACAAACAAAACTCCAATAAAAAGCATGCTCTTTCTACGCAGAAGGACAGGAAAGAGCCAGCCTAGCAGGACAGAAGACTTTTAGACAACAACTACTCTCCTGCTCCCAAACGTGGAAAAACCCATAGCCACTCCATCCCCACGCCAGCAAAGACTGACAGGGAGCCTAGATATCTAGCTTTATGAAGCTGTGAGAAGGTGCCTCAGCAGTCCTGCTGGCTTAGTGTTTGAGGGGTCCCTGTAAGGAGCTAGGACTTCAATCTTCACCAACCAGCAGGCAGCCCCTTCCCAAACTTCCACCTCCAGCTGGCAGAAATGAGGTGTCCCTCCCCACCCCATTGGAGTGACCCTCAGAAGAAGCCTGAGGAAGAAGCAGAAAAGTCACCCCATGGTAACAAGGCCACGACCACGTCAGTGTTAGTGGACACCATCTGGGGAGCTGGAACCCACCCTCCGGAAGTAACAGGAGCCCTGCCCTCCTCAGGTGTCAATGGCAGGAAGTCTGGGCCTCTACTGACTCTGGCAGGGACTGGGTGGCATCCCTCCCTACCACATGCCCTGCCAGGGCAGTGTCAGACAAAGCCAGCTAAAACCAAATCTTCGAATACAATTCAGAGTCTCAGAACATAATACACACATGTCCTGGCTTTAGGCAAAAATCACTTGTCATAGCAAGAACCAGAAAGACAGCAAAAGGAATAAAAAAAGGCAACCAAGAGGTGTCAACACCAGGAGGACGTGAGATGCTGGGATGATCGATCTCACAATGATTTTAAAGAAGTCACGATGCAAATGTTTCCATATGCAATTATGAACATGTTTGAAACAAGTGAGAAAAAAAAAAAAAAACAGAAATCCTCAGCAAAGAACTAGGACATCTCAGCAAAGAAAGGGCTGATATGAAAAAGAAACAAATGGAAATTTTATAACAGAACAATATAATCACCGAAAGAAAGAGCCCCAGTGGGTCAGCTAACAGTGGAATGGAGAGGACAGGAGAAAAACAGTGAACTGAAGTACAAGGTAATAGAAATGACCCAGTCTGAACCATAAGGAGAAAACAGACTAGAAAATAAACAGAGACTCAGGATCTATGGAACTGTGACAAAATGTCTAGTATTTGGGTCATTCAGAGACTGAAAAGAGGGGAAAGGCAGTGAGGTTGAAAATGTACTCAAAGAAGTAATGGCTGAAAACTTCCCAAATTTGTCAAAACACATAAATGTACAGATGCATTCAAGAAGCTGAGTGAACCAAAGACACAGCATCATTAAATTTTTGAAAACGAAAGGCAAAGAAAAAAACTTGAAAGCAGCCAAAGAAAATGTTTGTGCAATTCATGTTCATTGTGTATCAAGCAGTTGTTGGTTCGTATTTATGTTTGCATGGTTTTCCAGTGTATGAAAACCCCACGGGTTTTTTAGATTTATTAATTTATTTTAGAGAAAGAGAGAGAGCACAAGTGGGGAGGAGGGGCAGAGGGCGAGGGAGAGAGAGAGAATCCCAAGCAGTCTTCCTGCTGAGCATAGAGCCCAATATGGGGCTTGATCCTGGGATGCTGAGATCATGACCTGAGCTGAAACCAAGAGTTTGATGCTTACCTGACTGAGCCACACAGGGGTACAGGTTTATTACCCATTAAGGGAGTACATGATTTGCTCCTGTTTTTAGCTCTCAGAAAAGCTTTTGTGGCGATACTTGAGCAGGTCTTTGGTAAACATAAGGAGGCATTTCAACTGGGTACATACGTTGGAGTGAAATTTTGGGATCATAGGGGAGGTGGTTATGTTCGGCTTTAATAGAAAGTGCCGGACTGCTTCCAAAGATTTCCAGTTGGTCCACACCTTGGAGACAAACAACAACATTGGACAACTTCCCAAACTTGCCCTAGGAGCTGTGCTGCTTTCACAAAGTATTGATTGACTGGTCAAAAAGGATGTGGGGGGTCCTAACTCCCTCTCTACTTTCACCTCTCTTGCAAGCCTCTGTTTGGCTTCCCTTTAGAAAGGTGCCCTGTGGGATGGGCAGACAGCTGTCAGCAGCTCCAGATCTGCATTCTAGTGCACTGAGCCTGGCAGAGAACGAGATATTTCCCTTCCCTTCTTGGGTCCCTCCAGCCTGGGCTGAGGAATGAAACTTTCAGGGCTGTTCATCCTGCCTCCATTCACTAACCAATCAGTGATGGGGAAAGAGTACCAACTCTCATTGACCAGACCTTGGTCACATGCTCATCCGGGGATGGTGGAGCAGTCAACTCCACCTGCAGTAATTATATGAGGAAGGAGGAAAAGGATTGCCAAGAGAAAAAGGTGCTGCTGTTGCCAGAAGTGTCTCTGGGTAGGAAGAATGCCACATATCCACTCAAAGGTCTTGTGCTAAACCGTGTGATGGAGACAGAGTTCTCTAAAGAGACTAGGAATATGAAGGATTTGGGGATCAGACTCCAAACAGAAGTTAAGAGGTAAATCTTAGAGGATGACATTTATGAGGTGTAAATATAAGCTTTACACTTGGGTCTTAAAAATTGCATGTGTACAAGATGGATTTTGCAAAAGCTCCTATATCTGAGTAAAATAGGTGGGGTTTTGATCAGACCAAACTCATTGTAAGTCATGAGTGCATTGCCATGGACATAAAAGCTAAAACTTCTCAAGGCCAAGTTGACAGAGGTATGGGGTCTAAATGAGGGAGGTGATGATACCATACTTGGAATACTGAATTTCATCTGTTTTTCCTCAGATGATAAAGGACCACAAAAGAGAGTATCCAGATAGATGGAGGGAGCTCAAAACCAGTTTTGTGAGATGTGAGTAAAGAAACACTTGTGAGAAAAGATTAGCTGTGTTCTGTAAGACCAAAGGATACAAGCTTAGAGATCCAGCGGTTAACACAAGGATGAAGTTCCTGCCGATTGTCTGTAGACATTTTCCAGGTCAAAACAGACTGATTGCTTTAAAGAATGTCATAGTTTGGTTTTGGACACCAGAGCAGTATGGATACCAGTTCGGCTTTTTCCGAAATGTGTTCCATGAAAAAGAGGTCAAATCTCCTGGGGAGACACAAGTCGCAATCACTAAGCTCTCCTCAAACTCACAATGAACATATGAAAGGCGCCAACAAGGCATTCAAACAAGGAGCCTTGATTGTGTAGGCTTTCATGAGGCTGATGCTTTCCAAAGCCATTTGACCAAAATATCTTCCTTTTTCCTCCTTAGTAACATCTATTGACATCCCTTAGCACTGATGTTCTGTCAAAACCAGTTTGAGAAATACTGGAGAACTTGGTGTTTAGAGTTCTAGCTGATCCAGAGACCCATGCTTTGTTGGGAATGGGCAAAATCAGTAAGGACCATTCATTTTCTTGTTCTCTCTCTCTCTTTCCTTCCCCTTTTACCACCAAGAAAGTTTAAAGCCCTAGCTCTACTGCCCCATTCCAAACTTCTTTCTGAGTAAGATTCACAGTTTGCAATTAAGTAAACACAGGATGCATATCTGCTTGTGCTGGAGACTGTGTTAGCTAGTTGGCTGCGTAACAAACCATACTGAAAAATCAATGTCTCAGAACAATGTTCAGCTCACGTGTGGGTTTACCAGATGGTTATGTTTAGCTGGGCAGTAATCAGAGAAACACGGGTTTGGCTGGGTTTGCTTGGCTTGGAATGGCTTTGGTCAGGATAGCACTTGCCCATGGCATATGTCTCCCATCCTCCAGCAGACTAGCTCGGGCTTATTCACATGGGAGCTGGTCAGGGTCCCAAGAGAATGAGAAAAATCCTGCAAGGTGTCTTGAGGTCTGGGCCAGAGCCTGTGGATCATCTCTTCTGCCTCAATATTCTGGTCAGAGTAGGTCAGGAAGGCAGCCCACATCCAAGGAGCTGGAAGACTGACTCTCCCTCCTGACTGCGGGGCCCTCCAAAGTCTCATGACTTTGAATATCCTTGAACTGGGATATTAATGTAGTCAATCCCATAGCCAACATTGAGGGAAAAAATTCCGGGAAGTTTGGCTTACCCTTTGACTGCCATTCCTGGCCAGAGAGTTAGATTCCTTTTATCCTTTATCTTTTGCATATGTAATATTGATTATGTTGGACCCCAAATCAGGAAGAAGCCTTCAGGCACCTACCAAATATCAGGCATCATATTATGTGCAGAGGTAAGAAGTTAATACACAGAGACACCACCCTCAAGTCAAGTGGGAGAGTCACATGCCCAGAAATCAAGTGATAAAAACCGCAGATGAGCAAGACTCAAAATTTGGTGGCAGCCCAAAGAAGAATAGGGTCAACTCTGTTCAGGTCCGACAGAGAAGGGAACACAGAGGAAGAGCTATGTGAGCTGGGATGAATGAGAAGTTTCCCAAGGGCAAGCAAGGCAGGAAAGGCAGTCCAACAAGAGGAAATGGCATCCACAAAAGCATGGAGGCTTCAAATAGGAGGCTGAGTTCACTAAACACCAGGTATGGTGTAGGTGGGAGCCAGAGATAAATAATGGGAGGTAAGTCTAAAAGCTAGGGAGGGTAGAGGGCTTTGGATGCTCTGCAGAAAAGTTCAACTTTACCCTCTGGGCCCCGGGAAGAGTCCTGGGGAGGGAATTAAGATGGGAGGTGGGGAGAGGGAGGGAGATGACTTGGTCAGATTTGCATTCTAGAACATTCTAGAAGGATTTGCTAGGTGGGTGGTGGAGCAACCAGACTAGGAGCTGGGCAGGGAGAGAGGAGGAGTTCTCTCTGGAGCTGTCACATTTCAGATGCTGGTGGGACATCGGGTTGGGGATGGGGGTGGTGAGATCCCTCCTCAGAGCAAAATGCAGGAGACTGGGAGTCCTGAGGCAGGGAGGGGGCCCCCAGGGAAACAGTCCCATCCTCTCTAGAAGTTTCCCACTTTTTTCTGCATCTCTCAACTGGTGTTTCTCTCTCTTCCCACACACACGCCCTGGAAGTAAGTACCTGAATCTTCCCGTGCGTTCCCGGGTAGGGAGGTGCACCAAAAAATCCCACAGCAGGAGAAAGGATGTGCTTTCTCATGCGTAATCTTTAAAAAGTGCCAGAGCCTCGGATTCCGGCCAAGCATCCTTTCTCTTCTTGCTCCCCCCTTGCACACGCGTGCACACACACACACACACACATACGCACCATCTCCCATGGCCCGGGATGCCAGCATTTTGACATCTCTGCGCAAATCTGTGTTTTTCACTCAGGACCATCTGTCGCTGACTCTGCTATAAATCTTGTTGTGTTTCCTTGCCATATGGCATAATTAATTGCTTCAAGGCACAAAGGACCCCATTGCTCCACAGGCTGGGAGCCAGCTGGCTCCATGAGAAGCTATTGGCCACCATGAGGCATGGCCGGGCTACTGTACCCTGTCACCCAGCTCCCACCACAGGTCCTGGAGTGGCCGAAGCCCCCACTCCTTGTGGCAGTGCCTGGCAGCAGCCTGGGGGTGGCAAAGCCCTTCCAGGGGCACGGGGTGTATTTCCATACTCTCGGGCCACACACTGTCTATTCCCATAGAAGGGAGTGAGTGTCTATGAACTCAGCCTTGACCTCTAACGTCATTAATCTTCGTCATGTAATCACTGAGTCGAGAACACTCAGTGTATTCCGGTCAGGCCGTGGTTCGTTGGACTTCCAGATCTTTGGAGGGCAAGTTGGGTGGGGGGTGATAATTACAGCGGCTAAAGAGCCATGGAAAGCTAAGACATGGAATGAGACTGCCCAACACATGTGCACAGGGGCCCTCCACATCTATAAACAAGCAGGATCCGACAAGTACCTCGTTCCCTTCCAGCTCAAGCATGCCAGGACTCCTTCGACCTACCAAGAAATATTCAGTCCACTACCAGCCCCGTGCTAAACACGAAAGACACAACTCTGACAGGACAGTTGTGACCCATTCGCATTGAGCTTGCTCCTGAAAGACGGAGAGCCATATAGGTGCTCTCTCTCTCTCTCTCTCTTTCTCTCATATACACAATATACACATAAGCCGATCACAGGTGTGGGGAATCAAGTTAAATGACATCAGGGGCATCAACTTCAGAGAGAAGAATCCCAGAAGACCTCCTGGAGGAGGTGACTTTTGGTTAATCAGATTCATTGAGATGTAATCCACATACTGTAACATTCACCCTTTTAAAGTGTCCAATTCTGGAGTGCTTTAGGTTTTTAATGTATTTGTAAGGTTGTCTAGTCATCATGATGATCCAGTTCCGGAACATTTTGTCACCCCAAAAGGAAACCATGTACCTGTGAGCAGTCACTCCCCAATCGCACCTCTCCTCCTTCCCACCAGCAACCACTAATCTACTTTCTATCTCTATGAATTTGCTCTTCTGGACATTGACAATAAATGAAACCACACACTATGTGGCCTTCTGTGAATGGTTCCTTTCACCTAGCACAACGTTTTCAAGGTTTACCCACATTGTAGGCTGTGTTGGTAAGTCACTCCTTTTTACTGCCAAATAATATCCCATCAGATGGACAGAGTGCATTTCATTCATCTGTTCACCAGTTAATGGACCCTTAGGTTGTTTCCACTTCAGGGCTATTATGAATGCTGCTAAGAACTTCCCTGCAAAAGTTTTCATGTGACAACGTATGAATCTTGACAAGGTGACATTTAGCCCGAGATCTGAAGGGTAAGAGAGGGCCAGTCAGGTGGACTGTGGGGGGAAGATCATTCTGGGCTGAGGGACAGCAGAGGCCTGGGTCTGGACACGAGTGAACTCCAGGATCCCTGGTATGTCCCGTAGACTTTAAAGGAATGGAAAAAGCATCCCAATGCAAGCGGTACAGATCTGATTCTGCTGACCCGTGACTGGTCTCTTCCTAAGCCCTGTGATCTGTATTTCCTCTGTGTAAGGGTCCGCTGTTAGCTCAGAGAGAAATAACGTGGATGGGACAAATTGAGGTGACATCCTGCAGGCCCCACATTTCAGGGGAAGTGTAGGGTCCATGGGCAAGAGGGAGTTAAATGGAGGAATTCAAGGTGGTAACACAATATGGAGGAAGAGG
The DNA here is from genome assembly GCF_011764305.1 of Mustela putorius furo. NCBI lineage: Eukaryota > Metazoa > Chordata > Mammalia > Carnivora > Mustelidae > Mustela > Mustela putorius. Next base: position 537,829 of record NW_025421422.1, on the reverse strand, counting down.
GATTCGAACGACAGCTCCTAGCACCGACTCGAACTTAGATGACCATCGCTCCCCCACCATCCCACAAAATGCAGCTAGGCTGGCTTGCCACAAATATCCTCTCTTAATTTCCAGATCACCGTGGCAACCACTGAGATCATTTTCCCTTAAGGGCCTTTCCATTTGGTCCCCACCACCCCTGGCCTTACTGAAATACAATTGACACAACATTATGTAAGTATAAAGTGTACACATTTTGATCTGATACACTTGTATATTACAAAATGATTACCACCGTGCCAGCTAATACCTCCATCAGATGACATAATCATCGTTTTCTTTTTCTGTGGTGAGAACACTTAGGACCTATGCTCTTAGCAACATTCAAGTGTATGATGCAGTATGAGAAACGATTATCCCTGCATTTGTTTCTAAGCTGGCTTCACCTGGATCAACCTGGCACTGTTTGCAAGGGGGTGGAGCTCGCACCAGCTCAGATGTCCCCGGAGAAGTTTCAGGGAAGGCAGTCTACTAAGCGCTGCTCCCCAGAGGGCTTTACAGGAGTGTGTTAAGACAGCAACAGGAGCATAAATCTGCCTACTCAGCAGAGAAAGAAGTGGAGACTGAGAGGGGGGAGGACCATAGAGCCAAGATCTAGATCATAAAGACACAAAGGGAACATCTGGCTCTTGAAAGTGGATTCTGGAGCTCTTTGCAGCAACCCTTTGGTCCATCAAGTACACTCCTTTTCATAGCTTACAAATCTTCACAGAAGACCTGGGCTGCTTATGACTTTCTGCTCTATGGTTTTTAACATTTCACCTCATAGTCCAAAATGGTTGCTGCAGCACCGGACATCCCTTGGCATCACAAATGGGAGTCACAGTTTGAGGGGGTAAATGGCAAAACTACCCTGACCTTCCATTAAATTTACTTCTTTTAAGGCATTTTTCTTGAAGTTCCATCTAATACCTTTGACTTAAATCCCTTTATATGCTCCTACCTGCAAGAAAAGCTAGGGAACATGTTGATATAGCCAGGAATGTGGCTGAGCCCAGCAGCAGAGAGTGGTTGTTACGCAAGTGGAAGGGGAAGGTAGAAGAGAGGAAACTAATAGCCCCCACAGCAAGGTCTTAGTTTGGCCGCCCTTCTTGGAGAGAGCTCCCCTGCCCACCCTCTCCAAAATAGCACCTTTTGGGCTAAACCTCTACTCTGATACATGTTCCAGAGAGTGTATCACTCTCTGAGATACCTGTATAATTTCCTCATTAACTAACTCCCTCCCCCAACAAGAACGTAAGATACAGGAGAGCAGAAACTGTATCTGTCTTATTGATCTGGCTCAACCTGGAGGGCTGTGCCTATGTGGGGTTGACTTGAATGGCCCCCATCCTATAGAAGGACCATGGGCCTTTGATGAGATGCTGAGTACCGGCATGAGCCCAGAGCCTGGCATGAATGCGCTGGGACCGACTGGCTTTTGCTATGCCATTTCCCTGTTGCTGCCATTGGCATGGCCATGGGACTGAGTTCTGGCTCATGGGATAGGGTCAGAGTGACATGAGTCACTGGACCCTAAGCCTCTCATGCCATTTCCATGCTCTCTCTTTTCTCACTGGCCAATGAGTGACTGGAGGCTCCTTGAATATAGGGGAGCTATAGCATAGAAGAGGTCTGGGTTTCTGGAATGACTTTGAGCCACTGAGGTTTTGGGCTGTTTGTTACATGCAACATCCCATGCAATGTTACATGCATGTCACATGACATGCAACACGTCATTAGCCTTTTCTGTGTCAGAAACCACTCCAAAATTCACCTTAATGCAACATCTTTTGTCTCGAGATTTTTTGGGTGGCCTCTGCCATTTCCTCTACCAGTCTCACTCAGTTTGGTGACATGGCTGCCCTAGGGCTGGGGGTGGGCTGGGCAGGAAGGATCCAAGATATCCTCTCAACATCTGGCCACGGGGACTGGCTGCCTAAGGAGCCACCTCTGATTTCCTCCACATGGCATCTCCTCTACTAGTAGGCACAGCCTGGTGGTCCCATGTTCCAAGAGGGCAAGAGAAATGAGATCCAGCCTCAGGAGGTACCTTAGCTGAGCCATATCCTGTCACAGATTCAAGAGGGTGGGGATGCAGACTCCACGTCCTGAGGGGAAGAGTAACAAAAGCCCATTGCCAAGACGAGGGGACCCAGAGAGACAGGACTCCTTGGGGGTTATTATTATACTGTCCACCCCAAGGAGTTCATGTCACCAGATGTGCACAGCTGGCATTTCTGCATCTCCCCTTCCCATTCTTGTTTCCTGCTCCAGGTAAATCTGCTTTTCTGCTGGGCTCTCATAGGCACACGTTTGGTGACAACAGGGAAGTCAGTGGGAATTGACTCAGCAGGATATAACTGCATTGACAGGGGCAAAGGGAACTGCCCTCTGGGGCTTGGCTTGGGGCCCGGAGCTCAGAGGAAAGGTCAGGCACTCCTGCTGGTTGGAGGTCTGAGTCAAATAGCTGTTAAACCAAACAAACGAACACCCACTTCCACCACCGCCCACACAGATGTGACAGATTCTTTCCTTGAGAGAGAAAAGAAAAGACTTTTCTTTGTTGTTTGACATTCTGAACTCTGCTGCATAGAAACTAAAAATAATACCAAAGGGAGAGTGCTGTATACTTTTCCTATTGTTCTTTGCACTCAGGACAGCATATGACATCCATGGACACCTAGATGAGAGTGGAAAGAGAACTTGTGATGTGAGCAGCAGGGTCAGGCTTTAGCTATTGGTCTTCCAAAATTGAAGCTTACATTTTTATGAATTTACCTTTTATAAATCCATTCCTCTATACCATCCCAACTACCCACCCACTCATCCACCCATCCATCTCCTCTTTACCCATCCATCTACCTTTCCATCTATCCATCTACCTGCCCATCTACCCATCCATCCACTCATCCATCCATCCACCCACCCAACCACCCATCCACTCATCCACCCACCCATCCATCCATCCTTCCTTCCATCTGTCCATCCATTTTTCCATCCATCCATCCTTCCAACCGTTCTTCCATCCATCCATCCATCCATCCATCCACCCATCCATCCAACATCTATTGAGTGTTTTCTATGTGTTCAGCACCATGCCAGGAATTCACTGGTGAACAAGACCCATTAGGAATCTGTCCTGGTGGAGTTTCTAGTCCAGAGGAAGTTCAGACAATAGCCAAGGAAACAAAACAATAAATATTAGAATTGCTTTTTGGGTGGACATATTAAGCCACTATCCAGGGGATCCAATTTGAGCCCTTCTTCTGAGTCTGGCGCTACTATAAGCACACAAATATTTTCTCATTTAATTCTCATTACTATTTTAAAATGTTGTTACTATTAATATTCCTGAGTCAAAGGAAGGCAAGCAGAGACTCAGCCCGGTGAAGTAACAAAGTCCTATAGCTGGCAGGTGGCAGCACTGGGATTAGAACCCAAGTGTGTCCACTGGCTATATGGCAAAGCACTGAGTAGTGAAATCACCACATCTGGGGGCTTCTGCCTCTGTTCATTCTGTGCCTTGCAGGCACATCAGGGCCAAGGTGCCTGGGGTCTTCCTGCATAGTCACCCTGTTGCACCTGCTCTTGGTCTGATGACTCAAGTCTCTGGGAACAGGATAAACATTAACCCGGGACAGCCACGCCTCCTGCTGAGCTCATATCCCTGCCTCCCAGGGTGTCACTGGCCACCAGCTTGGGCCCTCCATGGCCATCAGCACATGACTCACAGCCACAGAGTCTCAGAAAAGTTCCTCAGAGATGTAAATGAGGCTGGTATTAAAAGACAAAGTGTGGCCACCCCCAGGGGTCCTCAGAAGCATCAGACACACTTCCTGCTTCCCTTGTCCACAAGGCCACAGACCTGCTATGGGACTCTGGGCAAGTCCTGCCTCTCTCTGGACCTCTGTTCCCTGCGTGCATGGGTGATGGAGCTCAGACTCTGCTGAACTCATTCACCCAGATGTTGTTGAGAACGTATCATGTATGAGGTTTTGTGTTAGGCCCCAGGGAGTGATGAAGCATGAACATCTTGTTACAGAGAAAAATCTCGAGGTGTCATGGGAAGGTAAAACAGGCCAGCTTGACCTAGATTAAAGGCCACAAAGGACTCCCCAGGGAAGTGACATTTCAGCTTAAACTTGAAGGAGGACTGAAGATAACTAGGTCCAGATACAGAAAAAGGCATTCCAAGCCAAGGAACCAGCAACTGTGAAGCTTCGATGTGGGAAAAAGTCCCGAACCTGGGAAATTGCCAGAATAGCCTGACAAGCCCAGGGAGGTCAGGGGCCCCGGGGGTGCAGCACCCTAGAGACAGCACTGAGGTGGCGACCTGGAGCAGAAGGAGGTGTGCAGTTACTGAGCTCCCCAGGGGCCAGAAATTCATGTGACAGACACCATTTGTTGGTCTGGGGCCAGCCCAGAGGGAGGTCAAGTGGGACACTGAGGTCAAGAAATGAATTGACCTACTTACCATGTTGCTGTAAGTGGAATCAGTAAGAGAGCTTGGGTTGGGGGGATAGGACAGGGACTAATAGTTTGAACTGGAACCTAGAAATTGACACTATGGGAGGACAGGCTTCAGAACTTGGTGTGAACAACGGTAAAATTCATCTGTCCTTCTACCATTGGCTAGGGCCTCTTCTTGGCTCTGGGATCTGGCCTTCAGCTAGACCTCTATCAAGTGCAGGTATCTAAGAACTGGATGTGAGAGAAGGGAATTTGTTGGCTTTTGTTTTGAACAACCCAGGTTCAGACCTTCAGGTGTGGCTTAATCCAGGGGCTTAAATGATTTGACCAGGATGCAATTTCTCTTTCCGTTTCTCAACTCCACTTCCTTGAGACTGGCACCATCTAGGTCCTTCATCAAAACTAGTTTTGGCAGCTCTACATTCCATTCATTCTTCTTTCCTCAGAAAGCATCAGAAAAGAGGTCCCAGGCTCTTCTCGGCACCTCAAGTCATGCAACAAACGAACTGGGACCATGAGTGGCCAGAAAGATAGAAGGCGCTAATTGCCTGGGTTAGGTCACATGTTCTACCTCCAGCATCCAGGAGGTGGAGTCAACTCTCTTGAAAGCACAAAGAATGATGGGATGAGTGTGAGCAAATGGGAACCCTCACCCTAGCAAAAATGAGGGCATGGTTGCTATGCAAAAGAGGGGGCCAGTAAGCTAGATGAAAAGAGCCTCATGTGTTTTCACCACATAGAGGGGCCCTGCAATTTCCCCTGAGGTGAGATCCTCCTGGAGTCTTCCTGGGGAGTGGAGAAGAGCTGTTGCAAACTTGCTAAGATTTGAGACAAGGAGTAACATGATTGCCAAGGCGCAGGGCTGGAAGTCAGTCAGGAAGAGGATGGGAAGAGCTGGGAAGGAGCAGGAGTCACCAGAAGTCAGACAGCTAGAGGAAGTGCATGCACAGATTGTGTTCCAAGCATGCAGAAATGATATCAAGAACTTGGCCTCCCACCTGGAGATGGAGATGGGCTGGGAACAGGGGAAGCTCATGCTCCATCCCCCTCCCTGCCTTGTACCCTGAAACAGCTGAGTGGGGAGCATCTCTCCATCACCTACCAGCGCACCAGAGCTTCTGTGGGATTCAAGCATCCTAGGGTGGAGGTCTGAAAAGATCAGGAGACCCAGTGGGTCTCCCTCTGGGTGGGCTGTGGGCTGCCCAGGGTCTCTGCAGGCCAAGTCCCCATGAGCAGGAACACAGCCAGGCACCTACACTATAGGCGACACAAGGTGGTCTTTGGAGGCCTGAGGGCTGCCTTCCCAGCTGTCCAGTCCTGGACTCATAATCCCTGCATCTCCTGGGCGGCATCCACACTCCCAGACCTCTTCGCCATCCGAGTCCCCTCCCTTCCTGGGACCTCTGTGACTGAGGGTGACCACGTTTCCTGGCTCACCTGGGCAGCCTCAGTTTACGGCTTGTCATCCTTGTGTTGTCATCCTTGTGTCATTATTCGTCACAAGAGCCTCATTGATTCTGAGAGCTCTTAAAACATGAATCCAACTATCAGCAACCAAAACATCCATTCCCTCCCCTGGTGGTGGTGGTGGGGGGGTTGTTTATCCCCAGGCCCTGGGGGGAGGGGGAAGGGCTACAGGCAGGCCAGCACAGGTGAACTGATTCCTTTTAAAGCAACAGAGAAAAGCCATTCCAATCAAAACAGTTCCAGTCCCAAGGGCTTTCCTGCATCCACCCACTCCACATTCCTGTCCTGTCCTCATTTGTCCCCACAATAAACCCCCTGTTTTCAAGGTAACTTGCGTGGGGCTCTTTTTCCTGCCACAAAAAGATGTGTACCTAAAATAGGCCAGGGCCTGGGCCTGTGGCCAAATTTGGATGAAAAACTGGGTCAGGCAGGGGAGGGAGCAGCAGGCTGGGATGCTTGAGGACTGGGCTAGACAGCTCCTGTGCTGTTGGGGCTCTCCCATGGGCCAGGCACTGAGTTGCACATTCGACAGCCACAAGCTCATGTAATTCTCCGCTTTCCCTAGGACGTGGCTACCATTATCTATAGTTGACAGAGGAGGAAATTGGGGCTCAGAGAGTCAGCACTGGGGGCTCCCATCCCAGTCTTCTGACTCCAGAGTCTGCACTTTGGAGCACAGGGTAGACTTCCAAACTATGGGAGGGTAACTAGAGCTCTCAGCCATCTGGCAGCCCAGCCTGGCCCAAGCTGGAGCTCCTTGGCACCAGCTTGTCTGAAATTCCCTTCACCATTTTTTTAAGTGAGTTTTTAGGGAATGTGAAACGGCCACAGGCCATGGTTTCAATTTAAAAAGCTTTAAGTGAAAGGAGGAAATCTTTGATTGCTTCAGGTATAGCTGGATCCAGGGGCTCATGTGATGTCCTCCCATGTGCCTGGCTATCTTTCCTCTTCCTTCACTGTGTTGTTCTCTCTACAAGGCAGGAGAAATGGCCATAGGTAGCCCCAAGCCTCTTAGCTATGGCTTGTAATCACAAGGGGGAAGGGTTTTCTCTTTTTCTCTTTCTTTTTTTTAAAATACAGATTTTTTTAAAGATTTTCTTTAATTATTTATTTAAAAGAGAGAGTGAACGAGATGTAGGGGAAAGGTAGAGGAAGAAGCAGTCCCTGCTGAGCAGGGAGCCACATGCAGCCCTCGATCCCAGGATCCCAGGGCCCAGAGCAGAGGGCAGAGGCTTAACCAACTGGGCTACCCAGGCGCCTCCTTCCTGTGTTTCTATAGTTCTCTATCTCTCTTCCTCCCCTCTTTTTCCCTCGCTGATATAGGAATTCAAAGAAGGGTGTCAATTGGCTCTGCTTGGCTCACAGGGTCATCACAGGGTCATCACAGGGCCCAACACTGGGTCTGAGAGAGGATATGACCATGGTGTTAGGATCAGCTCAGCTGGTCACAGGCTTTCCACCTGTGAGGAAGGTGGTAGATTACGATTAACAGCTTGGAGGTGCCTTGCAGGGTAGGGGAGGCGTATTTCCATCAAGGAACAGAGGCCGGTGGTCAAAGACAAAACTCCCACTGTTCTTAGAAAGAAAGACACATTCCTGGGATAACTAGTTTCAAAGTTTTTAATATGCTTGGCACTTCTCTTCCCTGAGGACAGCTTTTGATATGTACAGACCTGGACATCCGTTAGTCTGGGGGAGATCAGAATTTATTCCGGGAAAACAAAAGGAGAAAAACCGAGGTGATGTCCAGCTTTTGGCATTCAAAATTAGATGATGTTCCAGACGACAGCCCGAGAGACTCTCTGGGTTCCTCATCTATCAGCTTATTGATAATTGTGTCCGAAGACTGAGAACATGGCTTTCCCATGAGGTGGATGGTCTGTTCTGTCTACCTAGGACCCCTGGACCAACTGTATAGAGCTGTATAGTGTATAGAGAGGAGAGGAAGTGCATACGCAGAAGAAAGACCGTTTTTCTGACTTTAGGGTTATGGGGAGAAGCAGCAGCCCCACGGACTAGTCTTGCTCCCATGATGCTTCTTGGCCACAGGCTTCAGTGATGATTATTTCTGAGCCCTTGCTGTCTCCCAGGCACTGTGCTATGCAAGAGCTCATTCATTTTTTTATTATCCCTATGAAGTAAGCACTTCTATCAATTGGGCTCTTGGTTGCAAACAAGTTCTATCAGCTTGAATGTGTTTAAAGCAAACAAAGGAAGGTATTAGATGACATTTCTGGGACAGTCGGATGATTAATTTGATGTGCTCACCTGGCTCGGTCACGGGGTGCCCAAATATCTAGTCAAACATTATTCTGAGTGTTGTTGGCAAGCGTGATTTTGGTTAAGATTCACATCTGAATCTGTAGACTGAGTGAAACAGATACACTCCCTCATGTGGGGGCCCTTCCCTGATCACTCGAAAGCCTGACTAGCTCAAAAAGGCTGACACTCTCTGAGTAAGAGGGAACTCCTCCTGACTGATTGCCCTGCCTTTGGACTTGAACTGAAACCCTGGTTCTCAGGCCTGCTGGGTTTTGGACTGGAACTGACACCATCAGCTCTTCTGGTCTCCCTGACGGCAGAACGTGAGATTTTGAAGCCTCCGTAACTATATGAGTCTTATTTTTTTTTTTCCATGTCTATCACTATCGATCAATAGACTGTTTATCAGAACCAATACGGTGTATGTGTGCTTCCATGTGTCTGTGTGTACAACAAACACACATCCTATGAGTTCTGTTTCTTTAGAGAACTCTAATACAGACATCCAAGACAAATTCTGGGTAGGCTTCAGGTATGGCAGGATCCAAGCACTTTAATAATGTCAAGAGGCTCTGTCATCACTTGCCAGATCTTAGACAGGATTTCTTCCCATGCTATGCATGTTAGCAGAACTGGCAACACAGGTTCATGTTTCTTCTCTTTTTCTTTTTTTCTTTTTAAGATTTTATTTATTCACTTGTCAGAGTGACAGAGAGAGAGCACAAGCAGACAGAGTGGAAGGCAGAGGGAGAGAGAGAGAAGCAGGCTCTCTGCTGAGCAGGGAGCCTGATGTGGGACTTGATCCCAGGACCTTGGAATCATGAACTGAGCTAAAGGCAGATGCTTAAAGACTGAGCCACCAGGCACCCCATGGCTCATGTTTTCTAAATGCCACACTTTAAGAAAGAAAGAACATCTTCCTACATTCGTCTGATTGGCCTCACTTGGGTCAAGTGTCTTTTCCTGAACAAATCATGTGGCCAAAAGGACATGCTGTGTCAGGGCACCAGGATGGACAGAACACATGGAGTGGGGGAGGAGTCCTACAAAGCAAAGTTGGTCGGACTCCCCCTACAGATCAGGTGGGCACTGTTATTATGTCCACTTGTGAGAGGAGGAATCTGCCTTGGGGTATTTCTGGGACTGGCCACTCAAAGGCCTCAGAGCATAATTGCTAGATTCAAACCCAGGGCTGGCCATGGGCTCTACCCACTAACCCACCTACCCTCTAGCCCCTGAGTCCGCATTATAAAGCCAAAGTCCTCTGGCACTCCAACTGCTGGTCCTCATATACAGAGTTTTAAGAGCCTACCTTGTACCTGGCATAAAGTCGGGGTGCAGGAAGCGTGAGTGAGCGCCTCCCATGCCCCTGGGCAGAGCCCTCAGTGCCTTGCCACGTGCAGCTCTTTCCAGCATGCCTCATCAGATCTTCCTCTGGATTCTTCTCCCCACCTCAGCGACAAGGAGGAACCAAGTGACAAGCTGAGTTTGCCGGGGACTGGCATCAGTCCGCACACATCCGTTCCCATCCGCTGATGCATTTTCATTCCATTTGAGAACTGCCTATTTTGGGCAGCTTGAGAACAGGTGTTTCTTAACGACCACAGTTTACCACGGGTATTTTTAGTCCCCTCATCTCGGTAAATTGTTGGGATTTTGTTGGTTCTCTGGGGAACAGACAAAACATCTTCTGTCCAAGCCTCACATGAGATGCTGGCAGTGGGTGAGCATAATGATTAGGCATTAGTGATCTGTGGCTGCATATCCAATTGCCCCAGAACTTGGCAGCTTAAAACGATAAACATTCACTGTCTCAAGGTGGCTGCGGGTCTGGAAGGCAGGAGCACCTGAGCTGGCTCCTTCTAGCTTCGATCTCTCAGCGCAGTCGCCAACAGGATGTCACCAGGCTGAAGTCATTTGAGGGTCTGACTGCAGCTAGGGGACCTGCTTCCAGAAGGCTCCGGTGCCCAGCTGTTGGCCACAGTCCCAGGGTCCCTCCATAGGGCTTCTGGAGTGTCCTGACCACACAGTGGCTGGCTTCCCCAGAGTGGTGATGCTCACGAGGGCAAAGGGGGAGTCCCGGGGGCCTAGTCCTTGGAAGTGACCCCTGCCCCCATCACTTCCATCCTGTTCTGTTCATTACAACGGAGTCCAGAAGCCCTGCCCACCCTCAAAGTTTCTACCCTTTCCAAGGAGGATCAAAGAACGTGGGGACACGTTTTTCAGCCGAGTAGGCAGTATGGTAGAGCACACTGACCCAGTGCTGGCCCCTTACTGGATTCCCACTCTTCCCAAGGGACCTTGCAGTTCCTTCTACTAAGGGATAGAGTACCACCCTTTGATGTGGCTTGCTGAGTTCAATGGGAGGAGGTGGGAGCCACGTGTGCTGGTTCCCAGGCGAGGTCCCAAGAAGCTTGGACTGTTTCTGGCCCCTTATTGCACTCCTGCCATTGCTGGGAGAGGAACATCTCCCACCGGCCCACAGACCCCAAGGGGTGCCCGAGAGATGCAGGGAACAGAACTCAGCTGCCCGTTGAGCCCAGTGTGGCTCAGCCAGCCTACAGCAGACACATGAGCCAGATGCACACTTCTTGTTCTGTGGCACAGAGATTTTTTTTTTAGACTGCGCTGTGCTGAAATGTTATTTTTCTTTCCATAAAGGGACACCCTTTCCCAAGGAAGTGATAACATTTTGCACATTCAATAGCTGTCTGTGCTTGGGCTTCCGGTTCGTTTAGCAGTAAATGGACCACCGCTGGTGCCTCTTCCCTGGGTGAGAGTCCCCGTACACATGGGCTCCTTGATGAGGATCTTGGTCTTGAACCCTGGGGCAGGCTGCAGGCCCGGCAGGAGGCAGCATGGGGAGAAGAAAGGGCAGCCACACTATCACCGTGCTGGGCTTTGCACCAATTGGAAATGCAGCTCGAGGGGTCCCCCTGGGGAACAGAGAGAACGTGGGGTTCTGCTTGACAATGACTTTGCTGGAGCAGGGAGCACAAGGCAGATACCAGGATTTTCCTGACAAACATGGTTGTCTTGTTGGGGCCGAATCTGGGAAGAAGGCGGTTTGCACCTATTACAACACCCAGATTTTGGGATCATTTGTGGACAACATGACAGTGGCCTGACACGTGTATGTAGGCTTGGGGGTCAGCCAGTCCTGGATCCCAGTGTCAGCACTACCACTCACCAGGCTTGTGGCCTGGGGCAAATCACTTCACTTCTCGGAGCCTCAGTGATCTCATCTGTAAAATGGGATGGCGACACCACCTCTCTTGGAGATTTTGTGATGATTAAGATCATGTCTACAAAGGGCTTAGCAGAATGTCTGGCGTTGTCGTGATTGTTACTAACAAAATACTCTGGGCCTATTGTCCCAACACAGATGTGCAGCCAAGAGTATGATTTGATCCTTGAGCTCAAGCATCTGCTATATCTCCCTAGCTCCAAGTTCCCCTGAGTGATCTCAAGGCTTCTTTCCTCCTCCTCCCACGCTCATTGGCCACTCACCCTCACTATCTTACCCAACATCCAGAACAAATGTCTGATGCCCATCTTGGACTCAGAGCACCAGCCATGCACATTTGCTGAGATGCTTTCCACACCGGACCCCTCTTTGTGCTGGCTCAGCTCCTGTGGGACAGTTGGTCTAGAGTCTAGACCCCTTGGGTCTAGAGTCAAACACAACGGCTGGGCTCTGAAGTCTGGCTTTACCCCTTTCCAGCTGGGCGACCTCCTGAAGTGACTAGACCTCTCTGTGCTTCTGCTGCCTCATTTGCGAAGTGGGGATCAGGTAGCCGTGGGAACTGACCTTATTGGGGAACTGTGGGGAGTTGATTCCAGCACACAGTTAAGTCATATCCCTTCACCTGGCATGTTAAAAGTGCAAATAATAGTAGTGAGCTCATATTCCTCTCCATAAAGAGTTTCCCCAGCTGTCACTGAAGGGGCTGGACGTGCCCTGTAGCATTCAGGGTGCCGACACGGGGAGCAGACATTAAAGGGTTCCCATGGGTGGGGGGATAAGGTAGAGAGCCCCTATTTCCACCCCAACACTCTCTTATCTGCTTTGCATATTGGGGTACGTTCTGCTAGATTACCTAGAAAACAGTTTCTTTTCTTTACAAAAACTGGAAACCATCAGATCAGACCCCCTCTTTGGGATTTCATGGCTGGGGGGCTGATGCAGGGCTGAGAAGCTGGCGTGAGGGGCCGCCCTCTTCGCTGCTGTGCAGCCCCCCAGTGACTTCAAGGGGCCAAGGCAAAGCCACTCTCCGGCTGGACAGGGCCCAGTGCCCGCTCCACTCTGCCACCCCCAGCACACCCCCTTGCTAATGGTTCTCCTTCTCCAGACCTCGCCACGCTCTGTTTCCTTTTGTATATTTTAAACCCTGCTTCTTGGCTCCCAGCCCCAGAATCCTGGAGGAAAACAACGCTGGGCTGGGCGGGTAGAAATGCCCTTAAATGTAAAGATACAATGCAAACCAAGTCAACTCTCTGAGCTAAAAGCCCAGCAGTGGGCATCAGAGTAGGGGGCAGTAGTTTGAGGGTGGGCTCTCTATACCCGTTTCTTTTCTGGTCTTTTATTAAGGGCTTGTTTTGATTCTGTGGTTGCTATGCTACTGGGAGCATTTGGTGGCTGTTTCTGAGAGGCCAAGTGGAAGACTGTTTGTATCCGTTATACCCTGGAGGCAAGAACTTAATAGGTGGCCAAGCTTCAGGTTGGGGAAGGGGGTGAGGCTCTAAAGGGGTCTTTGGGAGGAAGCTGGCTGGCCTTGGAGGTCTGTGACAAACGCCAGAGGGACCCAGCCCAGGGACATGGCCAGAGAGAGTTCCACTGTCCCCGAAGGCTGTGTGATCTGCAGAAAGTCACTCCACCTCTCTGAGTCCCAGTCTTGGATCTGTCCAAGAAGAACCTATACTTGAACCATCTCACCAGCGCAAGGAAATGGAAGAAGGAAAGACAGATGAGATCTTTGCCGAGGGTCTAATATACGGCACGAATGACCTCCTAAAATCTTCACAAGGCCCAGTGTTGCAGATGTGGAAGGGAGACCCAAAGAAGTGCAGTGACTTGTCCAAAGCCACATTCCCCGGGAGAAGAGTCCGTTCCGTAATCCACTTCACAACTTCTCTGATGCTCAATTTGAACAGCAGAAGGACTCTGTGAAGCACTGACAGGGCCTGGCTCTGTCCTAAGTGCTGCCCATACAGTAACATTATCAATGCTTCCCACAGCCCTGGAAGCAGGGCTCGTCTCATTTCTAGGAGTGAGAAAATTAGGGCTGCTGGGGCACCCTGCCCCGTCATGCAGCCCAGAGGTTAGAGAGCTGGGATTTGAGTGCACTAAAGCCCCTTTATTACAGTGTTCTCTCTCAACGGCAGAAGCCCAGGGGCCTCTCAAGAAGTTGGATAAAGTATTCCGCAAACTTACGGGTGCTCACACAGTGTGGTTTAGAGTAACACACAAGGGAAGCAGCATCAACACCTGTCAGGAGGACTCAATCAGCAACTTGCATTATGTCTGCGGTAAAGCCCTCCACACCAGTTACCAGGAAGGAACTAAACCTATTACATGTTACAACATGATGGGTATGAACACATAGCCAGAGTTGGAAAAAAATGAATCCGGGAAAAGACAACACAGGGTGCCTTAAGACAGGAGAGGGAAGGGAATGGTTGGGGGGAGGGGCGCAGCCCTGTATCTGTACCATTGTCCTTCTCATGAAAGAAACATCTGCAAAAAGAAAGCAACAGATGTGCTTTGAGCAGTAGAAAGACTGGATGGCATGGAGCCCCAGGACTAGACTGCAAAGCTTCCAAGGGCCCCTTCTGAGGAGGAGTGGGTGCACGGGAGAAGTCCACCCCATCCCTCAGTGCACTCCCACCCAAGAGTACAAGCTGTTGGCCTCCCTTGTTTAAAGAAAACACCTCCTGCCCCTCTGCACGTTCCCCAACTCCACACACTAGCCAGAGGGGATGTTCTCTGGTGCCAATCAGATGGCATCACTCCCTTGCTCAGAACCCTCCCATGGCTCCCCAGTGCCCTCAGGATCAAGCCCCAGCTTCTTTCTGTGGTCACTGTGTACCTCCATACTCTGGAGGTACTTGGCCAGCCTTCCCTCCCACTGTTCCTCCTCCTGTGCCCCACAGACACCCCAGTTCATGCCTGCAAAACCACCTACATTTCCCTCACCTGGATCATTTTGCACTCGTGACCCTCTTATTCTGGAAAGCCCTCCCACCACTGCCCGCTTTGTCTCTGTGCTGCCCAAAGTCAGACTCCTCACCCAGGTGCACAAGGCTTGGGGGGGGGGGAGGGGGGAGTGTGGCCTGAAGCACTGGGTTCAAAAGTTGGGGGATGGGCCCTTCCCCACTTCCCCTCCATGACTTCCTGTAGTCTGTTTGCTGGGTAACAGCTTGCGTGTTAAATTGAGAGTGGAAGTCAGCTCTTTTCACTCAAAATTAAATGTATGCCCCTCCCCCAAAACAGCTGAATAAAATGAAAGGACAAACTGACACTGTCCTCTTGTTTAGCCCACAGCCATCCCTCTGGCTGAGCACAGGGGTACCTGTCCAGGGGCACAGCCCTCCCTGCCCTCCCTCCCCCTACCCTCTCTCCAGGACTCCAAGCCCAAAGACCACAGGCAGTAAATGCATCCCAAATTCCCTCCTGTTGTGTCTTTCCAGAGCTAAGGGAAGGAAGCAAGGTCAGGCTGCTCATGTGTGGCACACACATTGGTCTACAGAGTCAAAAAAATGAAAAACCCTTTTCTTCCTTGTGATTCCATAGCATAAGGGTTGTTATATATAAAATATGTAAAAAAAAAAAATCTCATATATATGTACCAATAATTTTTTATTATGTTATGTTAGTCACCATGCAGTTATATGTACCACCTAAATGTGTGTATATTTGTGTGTGTGTATGTGTGTGTGGGATAAGTACCCATGTTTTGCTGTTTGCCCAATACCAAAGCCTTTGCCTCCGGGGCTCAGTTTCCCCCGTCTGTGAGATGAGAGGCTTGGCCCCCTCCCGCCTGAGTGGTTTATCTGAGTCTGTCTCATGCAGGAAGCAGAGGCAAATGCCCACCTAATTGTTCCCTTTCCCAACTGCAGCCCTGCCTGCCACCCCATCCATTATTTTAAAAATCTCTTTAAAAGCACGTAGGTCGTCCCCCCAGGATGCATCTCCCTCATCCCCCAGAGCATCGGGTTCTCAACCCCACCACGATTTTGCCCCCAGGAGATATTTGGCAAAGGCTGGAGACCTGGTTGGTGGTCACAAGTTTGGCTGCTGCTACTGCCATCTAGCGGACAGAGGCCAGGGAGGCTGCTGAACTTTGCACCAGGCACAGAGCAGCCCCCGGGGCATATGGGGAGCCTGGAGGCTAAGCAGCCCTGCCCTGGAGGGAAAGTATTTCTTGGACACTGTTCTTTACACTCTCTAAACTGGAACAACTGGAACATCCTGGTGCCCCGAGGTAGGAGGAGCATTGAGAGTCTAAAAGAAAGAAGTTAGGTCACTTTTCAGCAATGAGGCACCCGGCTCTGAGCCCACTGTTCTGAGGCATAAATAAGCCTCATACTCCCTGTTTTCAGATGAGAACACTGACACTCAGTTGCTTAAGGCACACAGCTACAAAGAGTCAGGAGTCATATCTCACCGTGTGACAGATACCTGGCATCTGTGTTCTGGAAGGGACTACTGGGGGTTTGGCACTGACTCAAGGAGGAGGAAGCATTTCCAAAGGAGCCTGAACAATAAGTTGACCTCAAAAGATGGGGATGGGCACATGTCAAGAGAGCAAGACCAGTTTTTCCTCTTGGTGCCTGATTTTCATTAGACCGACAGTCTGAATTTCCCATGGCTTTCTGCCTGGATGTGAGTGATTTGAGGGAGACTGTCCTATTGGTTGGTCCCTGATCTCGGGGTCTGACCATTCATTCTTTCACCCATTCATCCTGTAAATATCTATCAAGCCTCAAGCATGCATGTACCAGGTTTTGGATATATGGGATGTAAATTAGACCTGGCTCTTGCCCTCATGGACACTTGAATCAAGGAGGTAATGGAGATGAATCAAGGAATGAGACAAAGAAATACAAAACAGCACGTGTGATTAGGCCTTCAGGAGAGAGGTGAGCAGGGTGGAAAAACAGGTGTCATCAGAGGATTGGCCTGGCCTGTGGAGCCAGGGAAGACACTAAGTGGAGGTCTGAAGACCGCAGGGGACTCATTTGGCCAATTGGGAAGCCCTGTGGCTGGAGGGTTTGTGATGGGTCCAAAGGACAGAAAGAACTAGTGTATTTACGTAGGAGGAGGCTGTGGACACGAGGCAGGGATTAGTCTTTGATGATGCTGTGAGTCTGGGATTAGGGTCTTCATTCTGAGAGCAGTGGGGAGCCACAGCAGGTTTAAGCAGGAGGGCGTTGTGACCGCAGGTGCATTTGGAGAAGATCCTTCTGACAGCTCTGTAGAGTATAGACTGTGGTGCAGAGGGAGCATGGGGAGACCTTTGAGAAGGCTGTTGGGATTGTGTGAACAAGGGAGGATACCGACCTGGGTCCAGGGATGGCTGACAAGTGGATGAATTTAACAGAAATTCAGAGGGTTGAAAGGATGATGGAGATTCAGAACAGAGAGAAATCACACACCCTTCCCCTTCCGGGTATTTCCTCTGGGACAGTTTGGTCAAAGCCTCCTGATGCCAAGTCCTTCACCACCGAACTACTTCCTTATGACGGGAGCAAACCCTTGGTTTTAAGAATATGTTGCCATGCCAACCATAGCCTCACTTCCAGCCTGCACACCCTGGAAAGCTTGTGTCAGCAGCCGCAGGTCACTGGGACCAGCCAGCCAGGCAGCCAGCATCAAAGACTCAAAGGAGGAAGGACAAAGAAAGGACTATTCTTAAAGCTGGGGTCAGGGTGCCCTGCCCATCAGCATCTCTAGTACCAGAAGCCCCACAGGGTAACACCTGACCTTCGAAAGAGGCCGATGACCAAGGGTCAGAGAGAGCCCTGGGTTTAAACTCCGGCTTTCACACTTCTTGACAGTGTGGCCTTCTGCAAACCACAGCCCCTCTCTGAACCTCAGAGCTCATCTGAAAATGGGAACAACCCACAGGTTGTTGTGGGTCAGAGTGAGAAAATTAGCCAGCAATCCCTGAGTGCCCACCATGAGCCAGTCATGGTACGGGGCGGGGGGGGGGGGGCGGTCAGCGTTTCCTCCCTATTATCCCGGCTGCATGAGCATTTGAGAACTTACCAAGGAGGAGCAGGTAATCAGGGACAGGCTTCTCCAAGGGAAGGGGGAGAGGCATCGCACATGTGCCTGGTTAGCACACCACTTGTGCATGTCAGGGGAGCTGCTGTGTGGTCGTGCTGATGGTGCAGCGTGGAGATGTGAGCAGTACCTCCTTCCCTGTCCTCCTGCAGCCTCTGTTCCAGTTGGGAAGCAGAGTCCAACAAATTGTGAGTAATTGCAATTACATCTGCCATGGAGGTGGAGTGCTTATGGGAGGGCTTGATGGGCAGACCGTTGAATGCGGATGGAACAAGCCAGGGATAATCATGAATATAAAGCACCTATTCGTGGCGCCTGGCTGGCTCAGTGGGTTAAGCCTCTGCCTTAGGATCAGGTCAAGATCTCAGGGTCCTGGGATCGAGCCCCACATCGGGCTCTCTGCTCAGCGGGGATCCTGCTTCCTCCTCTCTCTCTGTCTGCCTCTCTGCCTACTTGTGATCCGTCTGTCAAATAAATAAATAAAATCCTTTTAAAAAAAGAAAAAAGCACCTACTCAGGGCTCCTGGCTGGTTCAGTCAGAAGTTTGAGACTCATGATCTTAGGGTCGTGAGTTCGAGCCCCACGTTAGGTGTAGAGATTATGAAAAAAATAATCATAATTAACATTAAAAATAAAATTAAAATAAAGCAACTGCTAGTGTCTGGGGAGAGGTAGGATTTGACGAATATTTAGATCAATATGTTGGAACAAATCTGACTTCTGCCTTAGAAATGGCAATATGGCCCACTTAGCTGGTCTTTCCCTGTGCCTGAATTAAAATAGAGAAAGGAAGGAGATCCTGATTCACTCAACTCTGTCTTCTTTAATGGGGTGTGTGTGTGTAACTTCCTGCAAGAACAGGTTTAGTCGTAAACTGTTAGTGAACGTCATTTGCTTATTTTAAAGAAAGATGCAGAAAGGCAAACTATTTGCAGAAATACAAACCCCTAGAAACCTGGTTCTCATCTTGGCCTTGCATCAGTGAAACACAGATCCCTGGTCCGTGGGGATGAGGCAAAGAGCAAAGAAAAAAGAGGTAGAGGGAAGAAGCAAGTGAGAAATGAACAAAAGGTGGGGCAGAGAGAATTCAGAGGAAAAGGAGGAAAAGGAAGAGGAAGGAGGCAACAGAGGGAGTGGACAGGAGAGGAAGAGTGAGGCGGGAGAAGAGAACAGAGAAGGGGACGGAAGATGACGGAAGTGAATGAGCAAATTGGTGAGTGAACGTCCTGAAGGCGCTTCTGTCCTTGTGCACCCAAAGAACTCCTACTCGTCCTACAAAACCCAGCTTAAAAACCTTCTCCCAGGAGCCCTCCCTGTCGGCCCCACATGATATCACAGCCTCCCCTTCGCACTTGTCACACTGTGTTCATTTACCGACTCCCTGCTCTCTCGCTGAATCCTCACGGCAGCCTTATGAATGGACACTAGCGTCTCTCTCCTCTCGGGGGAAACTGAAGCGCAGAGCATCTACGCTAAGCCATACGTCTGAGTGCAGGATGAGGCTTGTTTTCTGCTTCCAGTGACAGTGTGTGAGATAGTGATTTGAAAACACCTTCCTCATGCAAAGAACGGTGCTGAGTCTGTGTCCCCTCCCAGCAAGCTTTGGGGAGGAGAGCTGCAGAATAAAACAGGACCATAAGGCCTGTCGCTTCTCTGTCACTGTCCAGTGAGACCTCGTTCTCTGGAGCCTTGGTTTCCCCCACTGTCCCGGGAGAGGCTCTGGGGCCCCTCCCCGCTCTGGCAGCCGCTGTGACTGACAGAGCTCCGTTCCAATCACGGTCCGAGCAGGGGACCCTCCAGGGCGAGCAACCCTGAGGCTGGCTCTCTTCTGCCACCTGGTGGCTAAAAGTGGGATTGCGCCTAGGGGGATGGCTCCCCGGACAGACCTGAGTGGAGGCAGAGGGATCCATGCTTCGAGGTGGTGTAGGGGTGGGGAGAGGTACCCACAGAGCACAGCGCCCCCTTGACGGAGACAGGGAGGGATTGGAAAGGAAGCAGGAGACAGAAATAAACAGAGAGGAACACAGAGACAGAAAGAGGCGGTGATAGCAGCAAAGACATAGATAGGTCCCCAGAGAGACAAAAGGAAGTAGAAAGAAAGAGAGGAAAAGAGAGAGAGGGAAACATAAAGAAAACGAGAAACAATCAAAGCAACCTATGGGAGGAGCGACCCCAACTGGCCATCCTGTCTGGCCTTGTTCTTTCACTGGGGAGGGCAAGGGGCTCATAGAGTGTCCCACTGACGGTCGTGTGGACCCCTGCTGTCTGTTCCACCTTGTCAAAGCTCATTCCCAGCATCTCCTTTCCCTTGACAGAGTGCGTTTTGTAAAGATGGCCACCGTAAAATATCTCTTCCCATACACGGACCTTCTTCTCAGTGACTGGTGGGGACTCGTCTCCTCCCCTCCAGCCTGGGTCCACCTATATGACCCCCTTTCAATAGGGTATGGAGGAAGTGATGTTGTATGGCTTCTGAGGCTAAGTCTTAATGCCATGAAACTTCCACATTTCTCTTGGGACACTTACTCTTATAACCCAGCTACTATGCTGTGGGGAGGTCAGGCGGCTGTGTGGAGTGTCCACATTGGGGGGTGTCTGATCTGAGAGCCATAGTTGAGGTCCCAGCCAACAGCCAGCACCAACACCCAGCCATGGGACTCACCCCCAGTCTTTGAGCTACCTTAGATGACTCCATTTGGAGCAGAGATGAGCTGTCCCTACCAGGTCCTGGCCAAATGACACATGTGAGCAAAACAAATGATTGCTGTAACTTTACCACTAAGTTTTGGGTGGGTTGGTATGCAGGAATAGATAAGTGGAAATCCTGTCGGTGCTACCCACCACACACATCATGACGATGATCATCACCATGCAATCTCCCAGGACTTTGTGCTAAGCCAACCTTTAAAGTTTTCATGCCCTGAGTTGCCCCCTATGCCTAGAACATGGGACCACGTTCTTCCCCTTGCCAAGATTGTTCTCCCCACGATTTGCCTGGAAGATCCCAACGCTTCTTCCAACACCCCCACTTCCTTGGGAGGTCTGGTGCCCCAAGCAGTACCCCTGCCTTCTCTTGGTGTTCTTGGCCCTTTCTTCTTGCCATCACTGTATTAGTGTCCTAGGGATGCCATCACAAAGTGTCCCAAATGGAGTGGCTTAAGCAACAGTACTTTATTCTCTCACAATGCTGTAAGCTGGCAGTTCAAGGTCAAGGTGTCAGCAGGGTTGGCTCTCCATGAGCATATATACAATCCAGTATGAGACAGAGGTGGCCTTGCTCCACAGAGGGGGAAATGGACTTCTCAAGAAATGGTTCCAGGACAACAGGAGCCCGAAGGGAGCAAAAACCAGCTCCAGAAAGACTGAGAATTTACATGTGATGTTAAACGACATCAAAAGTGAAAACCACTGGGGCGCCTGGGTGGCTCAGTGGGTTAAGCCGCTGCCTTCGGCTCAGGTCATGATCTCAGGGTCCTGGGATCGAGTCCCGCATCGGGCTCTCTGCTCGGCAGGGAACCTGCTTCTCTCTCTCTCTCTCTCTCTCTCTCTCTCTGCCTGCCTCTCTGCTTACTTGTGATCTCTCTCTGTCAAATAAATAAATAAAATCTTAAAAAAAAAAAGTGAAAACCACTACATCCAAAGATACTGAATCTAAAGTGAAAAGAAGTTGCCCTCTGGGAGTAGATATTTGCACTACAGATAACGAGCAAATGATGACCAGTTTTCCGGAGAATGTCTGAATTATCTTATTTCATCTCCATTGAAACCAGATAAAGGAGGAACTGTTTTTTTCCCCAAGTACAAAGATGGGGGCCCTGAGAAGCAAAATGACTTGTCTGAGGCCAGATCTTTGGCCAGGACTCCGGAACAGCCATTGGAACCCAGGCCTACCGCGATGCTAAGTGATCAAGCCCACCAAGTAATGAAAGAGGGAGCACGGAACACAAAGGCAGAGAAGTGTGACTAGGGATGGGTTGGGATTGCAGGGCTGTTGGCTCCTCTGGCAGATCTAAGAAAACTGGCGTTCAAGGGGATTACACCCTAATGTGGGAATGGCAGGCAGCAGGTATATTTTTAAGGGCTGAAGCATCCGTCACGTGCCCCCGCAAGTGGTGGTTCTCAGCAACCATGGAAAAGGGAGCTAGGAAGTCAGCCCAGCCAGCCCCTCACAGGGCATAGACGGTTGTAAAGCAGACAAAGAAACAGAAGCTCAGAGAGGTTGGACAGTATGCCTAAGGTCACACAGCCAAGAGCCTCAGTAAGGACTCTGCTGTCCTGCCCCAGCCCAGACACTCTCTGGTTCTCTCGGTCTGTTTCCGTCTCTGTCTCTGTCTCTGTCTCTGTCTCTCTCTCTCTCTCTCTCTCTCTCACACACACACACACACATACACACACACATATGCACGCACGTAATACCCGATCCGGTTTCCATTGGAGATAAAAGGCAATGCAACACAAATTGCAAGTCACACTTTATTCACTCGCCAGGAGGTCTGGGAGGGATCCTGGGCAGCAGACCAAGCCCCTGGGAAGGAGGGAAAGGCAGGCACTAGTTGGAGGGGTGGAAGGCGCCCCGTTGGTGCCACTGCATGTCGCGAATGCGGCGCACGGACTGCACCTGGGGGTGGGGAGCCCCAAAGTCACCGCTGTCCTTGTAGTCTCCCTTCTCCAGCAGGTACTGGAGCCCGCGATAGCCAGGGTACTGGTAGCCAACCCACCTGTAGGCCGGAGAGGAGAAGGGGACGTGGAGGACAGAGGAGAAGCAGAAGAAGAGGGAGAGAAGGATAGAGAGCATCTTTAAGCCGCTGGGAAGAGGGGAGCTCCCAGTCATTTCTCACTTCCTGATTGTTGAGCAGGAACACCACCCTTCCAGCATCCTGCCCCTGCTTTCTTCCTTCTCTTGATGGGGAGCTCACTACCTCTTGAAGCAACTTTCGACTGAAAGCCTGATGCTGGGATCAGAGGAAGGGGAGATCTCAAGCCCACTGAAGCCTAGAATAAGACAGGTCTCCCAACTGCCTCTGTCCACCCTCATCCCATCCCCATGCCTGGCTGCAAGGCCAAAGGAGAGGAAGCTAAGTCCCAGGAGCCCTCGGTAATCCCTTTGTCATTTGAAGCCATCACAATCTAAGGGTGGTCCTTCACTCTTTGGAGCACCTAATGAGAGTTACAATTTCTTCCCCTCAAAATGATACAAAGTCTTGGCCAACAAGGACCTGCCTGGCCAACCCCTGTGTGCACCTGCAGCTCTATATCTTGGTCTTGTGTCCTATATCTCTGTGCACTAGCCAGTCTAGAGTTCGTAGAGTCCCTCAGACTCATCAGGCTCCCCTGACCACAGGACCTTTGCCCATGTTGTTTTCTCTCTGGAATGACCTTCTTTCCTCTCTTTACACCTGCACTTCCTACTCTTTCTTGGGATCTAAGTTCAAGAGTCTCTGCTTCAGGGAGGAAGTCCAGATTTGTGGCAGATTCTTAAATTATTAACGTTTGACCCCAGCTAGGCTGTTATCTCTACAAAGCAGAAGGCAGCCCTCTTTGATCTACCTTGACACACTGAGCACCAAATGTGATGCCTGTCACGTGATGGGGCTCAACCAATTGGACAATGAATGAAGAAATAAATGAAGAGGACCATGAACACAGAACTTGGCACACAATTTTAGGAATCTGATGAACCCCAGAAAGCCAATATATATTGGCCAACCAGCTCTCTGGAGGGCAAAAGAGTCTTGGTTTTTAAAGATGTTCCAATTTCAGTGGTATAAATACTCCCACTATGGCTGATTTTGACCTACCAAAGTTTCAACAACCAGCTCACAAAAATTCTGAAAATTGAGGAATGTGCTTTCGTGAGCTGGTATGAACAGGCTGCAGCAAGCCACTACCCATAGCCCATCTGTGGACCTGCAGAGAATCGAAGTTTGGCACAAGGAGAAATTCCCCATAGGTGATGGCCAGACTCTATGTATCAAGGAACTTTAATTCAATGGGAAATGACACCTCCTGTTTCTAAACTCAGGGACCAATGCAGTAAAGAAACAGCGTGGGCTGGACTTCCTGCCTCTCACAGCAGTGTTAAGATCACTCAACTCATCCTTTCCCTTCCGGTCCCCCCTCTGACTCATCTGCGCCCCACTAATGTTCACTGTCTTGCTCTTGGGAACTGAGGTTAAGACCATGCTTTCTCTCCTCCAGAAGTAGGGTATTGCCCAAAGGGAAGATCTGGATGGGACCATTGGGGCCAAAAGCCACATACAAGCTCATGATTTCCATGCCCATTTTCCAGAGGGAAGACTGAGGTCGCTGGTATACAAGATCAGCAGGGTACAGGGCAGAGTGGGACTCAGGATCTCAGCAGTCTGGGCTCCTATGGCAGGGGTAGCAGGGGCTGGGTCTCCACTCACGTGCCACTCTGCACCCGCACTGATGACACCTTCTCCTGGTATCCATGGGCATGGAAACTGGGCACATCATCATCTATAATTTCCATCTTCTTTCCTGTGAAGTTGGGGTTCTCATAGAGGATGATCTTGTGCTCTTGGCTGTCCTATGGATAGAGATCAGAGAAAGTGAGTGCAGGAGATGAGTCCAGGGTGAGCCTTCCCACCTGTCTGGATGCCACAGCATGGGGATCAGCACAATCCCTCTATAGACTTCTTGTCCCATACCCCTACTACCTAAGTGTCTATACCAACAGCAGTTAAACACCAGCCATTTGTTGGGGTCCCACTGGGCTGTCTTCATGTTGCACTCAAGAGTCTATACTTTAAGGCACATTCAATTCTGATAGGTCTTTTTCCCTCAGCTCTCTTTAAAAAAAAAAAAAAAAAAAAAAAAAAAATGGCAGCCATGATCTACACACAGACACAGGCTGGTGGGGCCCGAAGCAGGCAGTTCGGGTATTTTGGCTTTCCTTCCTTGCCACACCTTTTCCCATCCTCCAGTTCCTGTAACAGTTTTCTTAGTCATCCCCTTTAATCCTTGAAAGACTCTCATGCTATCCAGCCGTTAAGAAAACCAAGACTTAGAGAGGTAAAGCCGCTTGCCCACGGTCACACAGCTGGGAGCACCAGAGTCAACATAGGAAACCAGGTCCATGGGATACTAGGTCCAAAGTTCTCCAATCTTCCCTCAAGCTCTGGGGAGAGTTAGCCTGCCTCCAGGAGGCTTGGGAGTGGACCTGAGCACTGCCGGGCCCTTGGCCCTCCCTAAGAGTTCACATTCTAGTAAGAATCAGGATCAGAGAAGCACCAGAAGGTCCCACCAACATGAGTTATGAACACGAACTAACCTACCTTTTCCTCCACACCCAATCCCAGAATATCTTTTCACATTTGGGATGGCTACTGTTTATTAAGCAATTGCTCTGTGATGGGTTCTAACCTCAGGCAGAAGATCTGAGTATCTCCATTTTGCAGATGGGGAAACTGAGGCCCAGGGAAATGAACGACTTATGCTAGGTGACACAGGAAGTGCGCCCCACCCATCAGAAAGCTCCCAGTGCTGGAGGTGAAGTCTCCATCCTGGTCCGTAGAGCCCCGGCTCCAAGGTGGCAAAGAGAGGAGGCAACGAGAAGAGGCGCCTCACCACTTTGATGGGCCTTAGGGAGCTGAGGGAGTCCGTCCTCCGGCTGCTGGTCCATGAGTCCCAGCGGGGATACTCGCCCTTCTCGAACACAAACTGCTCACCCTTGCAGTTGGCTTGTTCGTAGCCCACCCAGCTGCAGTGAGACAGAAGGAAGGCAGGTCAGGCCAGCTCCAGCTTCCCCGAGTGACTCGAGCCCCCTGGGGCTAGCACCTGCCCCGCTCCCTGTCAAAATCCAGACGCTGCCAAGCCAAGAGCAGAATCGCCTCAGTCATCCAGAACTCAATTCTGAACCATCAATAATCCTTACTAAAAATATAAAAAATTCTATTTCTAAAAAAAAAAAAAAGTAGAGAGGTGTCAATTCCATTTGAGAAATCCTTCCATCCAAATGTTAACATAAAAAGGCAACTGAGAATCAGATACAGTGTTTAAATGGTCAAAACTTCACTTGTCTGGGAAGACGTTCTCCTGGGTCTACCAGATGCTCTGAGTATGTTGAATAATGGAGGCCTGAGCAGGCCCTTCCTTTGGCTGTGTTCTGCAAACCCGCAGACTGACTTAAGGGAAATCATTGCACTCTGCAAAATTCCCTGAGAACCTTGAGCTGTGGGATGGGTCACCCAGGACCCCCAACCTTCCCAGGATCCCTGACCTCTTGGGAGGGGCTCACAGGGGCCACCCCCAATTCCTGAGGCTCTTGCAAAGACGGAGTGGTCAGGGAACTAAAAAGATGGACCCCTGTGGGCTGCACTGAGCTATGTGATACAATTAGGGCAGAGTCACATCTTACCAGCCACCTTGCCTTCTCTCCAGGGTCAGGGACCCAAGGCTGCTAGCCCCCAAATGTGCCAGTGAATCTGCTGAGATCCAATAAGGCTGGGATCAGGGAAGGGGACAGTGAATACAGAGCTGGGACATCCGACTTTAAACCTCACAGGAGAGGGACGACACTCCCAGAGCCAGAGATTGGCAACTCTAGAAACCTCCATGAGAGTCCCTTTGTCCATCTCCCTGCCTCGAGGAAGTGGCTGGCCTTGGGGTCATGCTTTTCCCACCTTTGGAAGCCGAGACTCAGAGAAGGAAGTAGCTGGTCCAGTGTCACACATCATGAAATTGGTGGAGTTTAGATTTGAACCCAGCTCTACCTGACTCCAAAGCACAAGTCGTCTCCAGAGGCTGCCAGCCACCAAATGGCACAGTCCAGGGGGCACAATAAAGGCAGATTTCCCCAGCTCCACAGCCCAGTTGCCTCACCCTGGTGGCCCCCAATGAGGTGAGCCCTCCCTGCCCGCGCACCCTCCCAACCCCTGGTACATACGGTCCAGCCTGCACCAGGACAGAGCCTGCCTTCTCCACGCCAGTCTCCTTCAGGTTGGGGCAGGGCCCGCTGAGCTCATGCGAGTGGCCCTGGAAATTCTCCTGCTCAAAGATGATGATCTGTAGCAGGAGGAGAGTGTCAGACCTGTCACCATGGGGAGGAGGGAAGCAGGGCATTGGGGATGGGGAGGGGGCTCCAAGAGCCTCTGGGGATGCTGCCTGGCTCCTCTCTCAGGAGTCACAGACCCAACAGGGAGTCAGACAGCCCCGGCTCAGCCAGTCCCCAGCTGTGAGACCTTGAGCCAGGACTTTGCCTCACTGAACCTCAGTTGCTCCATCTGTGAAATGGGAAATGACAGAACCTACCTGATGGGGTTGCTGGAAGGATTCAAAGAGTCACAGTTCACACACAGTGTTTGCTCTGTGTGTGGGAGGCAGACTCCTGGGAATTAAGGGATATCTTACAGAGCCCTCGGGCCTATGTGGCAGAGTTGAAGTTGGAGTCCAAATTTATCTGATGCCATTTCCATTGGGGCAGCCCTTTGCAAACTAACGTGCACACAAAGCCTCTGGGGTCTTGAGGAAATGTGGTTTCTGAGACAGCCCATCCCAGGGTGCAGCCCCAGAGGCTGAATTTCTCACAAACTCGCTGGTGAGGTAGGACTTCTCTTGCTTCTGCTAGAGCCAGTCCACCACCCTACACATCTATCTCACCCCTGGCTCTGCAGGGCCCCTTCTGACCAGCCCCCAGAATGCTTCTTAAAGGGGCTTCCCTCCCTTTGCCTCACCTGGCACTCTCAGCAGCCCAGAGAAGGGGACAGTGGGATCCCCATCAAGGAGGTGGAAGGGGCCCCCAAGAATGTTAACTTGGAGGCCAGCCCCCACCTTCCATGATTGCAGAGCCCATTTGGGAGCGGGGGCTCTGTGGCCGCACTTCCCCAGGGAGCTGCCCCTGGGGGAAGAGCAGAGCTCAGGGCAGAGGGCTCCCAGAGGGAATGGCTGCACAATCTACACGGTCAGCACTGGCTGGGTAAACACATCCCTCTCTCCCAGGCTGGGGATTAACGAGATAAAGCCAGGACCAGGAGGCCCCGTGGGGCTCTGAGACAAATTCCATGGGCTCAGTCCAGCCTTTGAGGTCACTGACTTGACTGCAGGAGGGTCAGGGGACCTGGGCTCTGTTGTCACCTTATTGCATCCGACACAACCTTGGGAAGCAACTTGGTTGGTTCGAGCCTCAGGGGCCCATCTGTAGTTTGGGGGAATCACGCCTCTTTTGCAGGGTTCTGGGAGACTCAAGAACTGGGATGCTAGGGGCTGGTTGGTGACGACCCTGGCCTGGATACGAGGGCTTGCAGCGGGGAGGAGGACAAGGAAGCTCAGCTTCTCCTTGTATCCACAAGGCCTCAGGGAGCCCAGAAGCTCAGTGTTATTATTACTGCTATTGTTTGTGGGGCTTACCACACGGGGACTCACATTTTACACAATATCTAATCTTCTCATGTCTGTGAAATGTGCTCGACCAGTCCAAACGAGGATGTACTCTCACGGAAGAGACACATCAGATCTTGCAGATTTAGAATAGGAAGGAAATAATCGAAAATCACTTTCTCATAAGGATTCTATTGATTCTCCATGAGGCTCTAGTGGGTTTAATGAATGAGAATACGAGAATTAATTTCCATTTCTTTGTCCTTGTTTATCGCGGCGGCTAGGACATGTTAAATCGCATATGTGGCTGGCTTTCTGTGTCTAGGGGACAGAGGGGGTCTGAACATGACACAGCGGCCTTTGTACTGGTTCTCAGACTCACATGGCTCACGCCCACCTCTGGGCCTTTGCACTCGCTGCACCCTCCATCTGGAATGTTCTCCCCTACCCTCACCTGGCGTACAGGGCTGTTGACCCGGATCTCTGCTCTCATGCCACCTCCCTCAGAGAGGCCTCCCTGATCACCTCTGCTAACACCACGTTCTTCATTCATCCCGACTCTGCACCCTTTTCCCTGTTTCATGTTTCCTGAAACACTTCCCACTCCTTGAAGTCCTAGATTTGTTTGTTTGCTGTGTGTCTTTCCTCCTGACAGTAAGAATGGGGTTAGTGGGTGGAGGGACTGCATCTGCTCAAGCTTTCCCGGGCTGTGGAAGGACAGTGCCCAAGCCAGGGCCCTGAAGCAGAGGGCCACAGGACGGAGCCAGGCAGAGGTGGCCAGGTGGATGGTTGCTGGTAGAAGCTTGGGTACAGATTGGGTATGATGAGCCCCGGCCATTGGGCTAGGATCTACCACCCTTCCCCTGCCCCTGGGGTCGTAGGAGGGCAGGGCCGACAAGGAAGCAAAATGATAGCCAGTTGTTACGTGGACACACCACACTCCAGGGTGATCTGGTTTCCTTTGTCTCATACACCACGCGCTGTGAATCCAGTTCTCCCCATCTTACAAAGAAGGGAACTGAGGCTCAGAGAGTTCGAGTGACTGTCCCAGGACACACAGCAGGTCAGGAATCCCAGATGGCTCCTGTCCGCAAGCCCCCTCTCACACTGGACTGTGAGTCTGCCCCAGCTCTGGGGAACCTCCGTGGGCATTGGGGTACAGGGTAAGGCAGGGACACTGAAGTCACCAACGCTGGAGACCAGTGTCAGGAATCTTGGTGTGCCAGTTGTGGGCTGGGCAGGGGCCTGCAGAATCAGTGTCCTACCCTGGACGCAAGTTGGGGAGACTGAAGCCCAGAGAGGGGAGCTTCAGGAAGAAAGATGCCAACTTGGCTTTCCAGAAGGAAAACTGAGGCTGGAAGAGGCATTCTGCTTGCCCGCCCTGCCCTCTCCCACCATGGTACCGACCTTGGGGTTGAGGGGCTGTTGTTTGCCCGCTTGGGTCTGGTGGTCTGAGGCCATCGTGGGTGGTCCTGTGGAGGAATGACCTGGAAGAGATGGGGGAAGCGGTGTGAGGACCTCTCTGGGCCCCCGGCTTTCTCACGTGGGGGCCCCTGGGCCGCTCTGCTCCAGCCCTAGAGCCTGGTTGATCACCCTGGTCTCCGGTGGTCCCAGAGCAGCGGGGTCCGAGAGAAGCAGTCTGAAATTCCATCCTTAGCTTCATTTCTTTGTGTCCAGGCCAGTTCCAGAGGGGAAAATGAGGTCCGCTAAAGAAGTGGTGGTAAACTAGAGCTTCAGCTGGTTCCCTAATGGGTCCCGGTCAATTGGCTCCAGAAAGCAAAGCAGAAGACACAAATTTCCTGACCGGAAGAAAAACGCAGGCCACAGCACCCACACACTGGCCATGCTTGGCCACACTCTGGCTCCCGCTTTGTATCTCACAGAGCCCCCTATCTCCCTGCCTCTCACCCCACCTTCCTCCTCCAGATTGCCTCCCCGCCCCTTGCCCAGAACACCGAAAGCTCCTCTTTGCCGTCCATCTTCTTCCCCCCATGAGTGCACACATCTGGGATGGAAGGCAAACTAGAGGAAGCAAAGAAGTGAGTGTGATGCCGGACCGTCAGGCACCGTGGCAGGCAGCCGCAAGGTAGGCAGGAGAGAACGTCAGAAAAGTCTGGAATGCCGGCACTGTGTTCTTTCCCACAGGAGGGGCAGTGAACCCAAGCCTGTGTGTCCCCACTGAGGACGGGAGACCAGAGCTCCTGCTCCAGAGAGAATGCCCAGCTGCCAGAAGCCCTTTCCACACCAGAGGCTGGACTGGGCCATCCCTCAGAAAGAAGAAATTCGGATAAGCAGCTTGGGAGCCAAACCTGCTCTTCTCTGCTAAGTAACCAGCCCTGAGAGCCTGTCACAAGGTCAGAGGCCCAGCCGTGCGGCCCTGGTCATCAGCCTTCTCACGCTTAAGATTAAGTTCAGTTGGTTCAGTGTGGGGGTGCTGGTTCCACTGTCCACTGGCATTGAGGTCCCCGGTGTGTCATCCTCTCTGTGCCTCAGTTTCCCACTCTGTCAAGTGGGGACAGTCATGGCGCCCAACAGTGTCGATGAGCAGGTTGTGACAATTGGATGCCATGATTCAGGAAGAGGAGGCACATTTGGCAGGGGCGCTTGGTAAGTACCCTCTGTGATGGCATTAGCTGGGTTATTTCCACCAACCTTCAGCAGCCTTGAAATCCCCTGTTGCTAGGAGCACCCAGAGAGCCCTGGCGGCTTCCTAGCCACTAATAGTCCCAACGCTAGACGTGGAGCAGGCACCTGGGAATGGGGAAATGAAGAGGGCTGGCTCACTAGCCTAGAAATGATGCTGAACCTTCACTGGTTTGATTCTTTCCACGCACAAACCCTTGGAGTCTCCTCCCTAGTCACTACCGAAACAAAGATGCTGGTGGACCGGTTCTTATTAATAGAGAGTATTGCCTATGTCCAAGCTATGTGCCACACTACCCACTGTTACCTCAAAGGCCCACAACGAAAGAGGTTTTATGACCCATCTTCCCATTTAACAGAAATGAAAA
Organism: Mustela putorius furo; assembly: GCF_011764305.1. NCBI lineage: Eukaryota > Metazoa > Chordata > Mammalia > Carnivora > Mustelidae > Mustela > Mustela putorius. The sequence continues at coordinate 506,971 of NW_025421422.1, read as the reverse complement.
CTGAGGCTTCGAGCATGGAAGTCTTTGCCCAAGGTCTCCATATCTGAAATGGGTAGCTCCTGGATTTGAACCCAGGCCTCCCACGCTCTCCATCAGGAATAAGGATGAGAGAAAAAGGCAAGGCAAGCAAGCGAAGCATTCTTACCAGTGACACCAGCCCCCGAGAGTGCCCGTGGAGCCTGGCCGGCGGGAGGTGGCATTTATACCTTCCCCAGGAGTGCTGGTGCCAAGACGGGTGATTGCTGCATCCCCAGAGAAAGCAGGACGAGAATGCTGGATTAAGCCTACACCAAAGCCCAGGTCAGCAAATGCCCACAGACATTGTGTCTCTGCACAATAATGTCATTAGCTTTTGGATTCGGCCACGCCAGGGTGGTCAGGCGGCTGGGCCAGGGATGCCCACTTTGCATGCATCAGCCGTCCAGCTGCCAGGACCGAGGGCATGCTGGGTTCACTGATGTGATCAGTAGAGCCCTGGGGGAAGGCAGACAGAGGCAAATCTCAGTTGTCCTGGGTGAGGGGAAAAAAACAAGGAAAGAAGAGTGGCTTGCCAAGGACCGGCATCTACCCACCCACCCGCCCATCCATTCATTCAACAAATGTTCATCAGACATTTACTTGGTGCCAAGCTCTGTTCCGGGGGTAATGTCGGGGAGGGACTCCAGCCCAGTCTAGACGGTCCAGGAGAGCTCCCAGGAAGATACAGAGTCCTCGGGACTGGAGACAAATTAATGTAGGAAGCCAGGCTGGAAGGAGTTCCAAACAGAAAGGGACCATGTGCGGAGACTAGTGTGTTATTTGAAGATCTGAATGCAGGTTAATGAAGCTGAAAGCTCGGCAGGGCCCAGGCTAGGGAGTCAAGGAGGAGAGCGGCCTGATGTTACAGACAAGGAGGGTAAGTTTCCCGCTGAAGACCCCAGGCCGTCCTAGCACCGGCTGTTCTTAAGTGGGTCCCAAGAGCACCCCCAAGAAGTTTCTCCAAACCTCAGGAGCTTTGGGGGTCCTACAAGCACCCACTGCCCCATCGGCCCTTGGCCTTGATGCACGTTTCCTCCACTGTGTGTGTCTCTCTCAAAGCCAGCCTGCATCTTGACCAGATCCAAGATTAGGCAGGAGATAGGGAATAGCCCTGGCACTCTGGAGTCCAGATTCCAGTGAGACTTGTTCTCCCCCACCTTCCGTGCCCCTGACAGACAGACAGACAGGCAGAGAGGCAGAAAGACACACAACCATGCTGCTTCTGTCTGTAACACTCCTCACCGCCTGACATGATGCTGTTCCTTTATTCACCATCTTTCCTATTAGAAGGTAAGCCTCCCCGGGGAGAGGGCTACTGCCTGCCAGGCTCACCGTGGAACCCACAGAGGGCAGATGCATGAGGGCGGGGAGGGGGTTTATTCATTTTCTGGGGCCGCCATCAAGGGACTGAGACCGAGGGGCTTAAAACAACAGAAACTTGGGGGCACCAAATAGTGCAGCCTCTATGGAAACAGGATGGTGGTTCCTCCAAAAATTATCAGTAAAATTCCCCTATCACTCTGTGATTCTTCTTATGGATACTCAACCCCAAAGAATCAAAAACAGCGCCTCAAACAGATACTCGAATGCCCATGTTCACGGTAGCCAAAAGGCAGTAGCCAAAAGGCTACTGTCAGTAGCCAAAAGGCAGAAACAACCCAGACGTTTGTTGACAGGTGAATGCATCAGCAGAGGTTATCCATAAAAGGGAATACAATTCAGCCTTTAAAAAAGAAGGGAATTCGACCTATGTTAGGACATGGATGAACCTTGGGGACATGATGCTAAGGGAAATATACCAGCCGCAAAGTCCAAACCCTGCACGATGCTGCTTACATGAGATTCCTGGGGTAGCTAAATTTATAGAGACAGGAAGCAGACTGGCAGGTGCAAGGGCCTGGGGGAGGGAGGACGGGGGTGGGAGGGGTGGTGTTAGTGTTTAACCGACCCAGAGTCTCAGTGTGAGACGATGAGAAAGTTCTGGAGACGGATGGCGGTGCTGGTCTCATGACAGCATGAAGGTACTTTCATGGCACCAAACTGCACACGTAAAATGGTTAAAATGGCAAATTCGATGTTATGTAGTATATTTTAGCACAATGAAAATGTCTGAACAAGCCCATCCCCCAGAAATGTATTGTCACACAGGTCCAGGGGCCAGAAATCTGAAATCAAGGAGGGCTATGTTCCCACCAAAGGCTCTAGTGGGGCAAACCACAAAGCACCTGACTTTCGGTGTGTCCCGAGCTGTCTGCCCTTCTAGGCCATGAGCTTGGTCCAAGCTCAGCTGTGTCCGTACCCATGGCACCTGCCTGGGCCCAGCACAACGTAAGTGCTCAGAAGGTATTTGCTGACTGTTCAAATTAATCAATGAATAAGAAATACATAGATGAGCGAAGGTGTCTTAGTCTGGGTATTACTGGAAGCAGACGCTAAGACAAGAGTTTACAGGCAGGTAGTTTATTGGAGAATTGATCCCAGGAGCAATCAGCAGGGCAGGGAAAGTAGCCAATTAGGTGTATCCGTGAGCAGGTTACCCTAGGTCTCCTTGAAATGACATGAGATTGTGTGATCCATTCTGGCCAACAGATTCTGAGATATCTCAGATGTCTGGTGATTTTATCACAGACTTTCCAGCACTTTGCCTTCCCTTGCCCTGAGATGCATTGTTACAACCTCTTGTAACAATTCATAGGGTCTATGAATGACTGGGTGAAGAAGACCAGCATTAGAGATGTGACCCAGGATGAGAAATAAACCATCACTGCTAAACCACCAAGTCTTGGGGGCTCTTCGTTACCCAGCATAGTCTGACTGATACATGGGGAGAGAAGATTTGGACCTCCTCTCTGCCTCATGTTGCTACAAAGAGGATAGGCCTTACTGTCCCCAAACACAGTTTACTCCTTAGATGCAGGAACCAGAGCTAAAAACCTTTGAGATCCTCAAGTGGAAAAGTTCTCAACTCTATCAGAACCAACACTCCCCTCTCATGACGTTCATTTTGCGACGTTCTGCTTTCCTGGAACAAAATAGATCCTATAATCCCCATATGTTCTTGCTTTCAACTTAAATTCATCCTAAAGTGCCCTGTCTATAATATAAAGGAATAATAAAATGAAAGGTGTAATAATACATATTTCAATATGGAAGGTTTGAGCACAGTGATTATACCAGATGAAATAACAAAGGAGTTGGAGGTGTTTGTGCTACTTACCATAGACAGGTTTGGATAGGAAAGTGATATTGAATGGAATATGCTTTTGACATGCTCACATGCCTCGAAACAACTGTACTGAACATAACACAGCCGAACGTGTGGACTGGCCCAGTGGTGATTTATCACTGATGCCAACTCCACAGCCAACACCATCACAGGCCCCATGATTTCACAAAATGGGGAAGAATGCTTGGGCAAGTTCTCACCTGAGGAGTGGGAGATGCATTCGCTGAGGCTCGTCAAGGCAGGGGTCCCAGGAAAATGCCCACAGAGCCTGTTGCCCGGCTCCCAAGAACCCTTGGGCTCCAGTCCTGCCTCCATGAGCCTGGCTCACCCCCAGACCCCCTTTTCCCAGTGAAGCCTTGGTGCCGCTTGGACTCTCACCATGCAGCCTAGTTACCTTATGTCCTTGTTTGCACTGGAGTCCTTAGGACAAACCCCCCGTTGCCAAGTAATTGGGAAGTCCCTGCTCCACACAACTATGGAGTCCATCTCCAGAGTCACCATTTTCGATGATGAGGTAGAAGATTATCCCCTTACCAGGCCATTCCTCTGTTTTACCCATTGTTCTCTGCCTTTCCTGCAAATTATATTCGTGTTAATACCAACAATTGGGGCGCCTGGGTGGCTCAGTCATTAAGCGTCTGCCTTCAGCTCAGGTCATGGTCCCAGGGTCCTGGGATGGAGCCCTGTATCGGGCTCCCTGCTCAGTGGGGAGCCTACTTCTCCCTCTCCCACTCTCCCTGCTTCTGTTCCCCCTCTTGTTGTGTCTCTCTCTATCCAATAAATAAATAACATCTTCAAAAAAAATAGTCACAACAACCTATGAGATAGGGAGTGTTATTAGTCCCGAGTTACGGATGAGAGCATCAAGGTACAGAGAGGCTAGGCAACTTGCCCAAAGGCACACAGCAAGTGGTAGAGCCTGGAAAGGACACCAAGTGGTAAGAATCAAGAACCCCATTCAGTCACTCTGCTCCTTACCCCTTGACCATGCTTCCTCTAACCGGTAGACTACACTGCCTCTCGATTAAACAGGTAAGTGATTTCCTAACCCTCACCTGCAACCCCCTTATCACCAGGAGATACTCCTACTTTATTATCCCTTTCAGACTCTGTCTCTGCAGAAGCTAGAATTTGCATCTAGAGGAGCTAAGCATGGCCTCTTGGAGTTATATGGGCCTGGGGTCAAATCTCAGCTCTGCCCTCTTAGGCTGTGTGACCCCAGCAGTCAGCTCTCCTTCTCTAAGCTTCCCAGGCCATTAGGAGGATTGAATGGGAAAATGCCTTGGAGAGAGCAAGCTCTCCCTGAGCCAGCCGGTTAGTACAGGTCGGAGGCTTTGGGTGTGACCCTGGATCTGGGTCTGGTGACACCCCACCTCTAGAATCAGTCCACCTGCAAACCCCAGGGCCAACCACAGTGGACAAGCTGGCAGGCCGGGGCTGGAGTGGAGGATGGGCGGGATGAGCTTTGGAGGCAGAGGTGAACTTGAGTGCTATTCCCACCACTCTGTAGAGCTCTGGTACTCGGGGCAATTTGCTTCAGGGCTCTGGGCCCCCATTGCTCTCTCTGCCCACGGGGATCAGTGTCGCCTGTCAGCAGGTTAGAGATGACACCGTAAAGCACCCCTCAGTGTACTCTGCTGGGTGGGAGTCGGTGGGGATAGTTGGTGGCTTCTATTATTATTGTTGCTGCTATTGATTTTTTTCTCTGCCATGTGTCCCTGCCCCTGAGGCACATGTCGCAGGGAGCTAGGCTCAGGAACCAATGTTCTAGCGTCTGTACATAGAGTGCAAACGTCAGCTCTAACCCTTCTTGTAGGAAGGTGATGTCGCCTACCTGAGCCTCGGTCTCCTCATCTGTGAAATTGGATGAACGACAGTGCCTGCCTTTCGAGGTCATCTTAGGGTTCAGTGACCCAGATCAAGTTCCAACAAGCCTAGCGCTGGGTGTAGCATTAAGTAAGGACTGATTTACAAAGCAAAACAAGATCTCTGTCTGTGAGAGGGGGTGAGACTCGGGGACAGAGGGAGGAGGCAGAGGGAGGAGTGGGGTTCTGCCATCCTTTCTGGGGGAGGAGTCAACCCTGCCCTTGATCCACCTTGTTGCTGAGTGTCCCTCACCTTCCACCCCAAGCCTGACGCCCCACCCAGCTCTCCCCTACACCCCAAAGTAAAAATAATTCAAGATGATGGCTCAGCTGTGCATATATATTTTTAAATATGTAGGCTAAGTAACCGCAATTGCTGTATTCTTTTCAGCGCCTTCCTGAGGCTCCCTCAGACCACCCGCACACCAGCTGCATCAGTGGTGGGGACACTGCAGGTGGCTGGGACACTGCAGGTGGCTGGGCGCAACACGGGAACCAAATCAGGGAAGCACACAGGACAGGCTCATGGAGATGGGAAGGCTGAGGTCAGGTCCCTGGACTGACTGTGGTCCTCACCAAGTCTCCATCACACAGCCACACTCCTGGTTGGGACCTTCACACCCACTACTCCTCTACCTGGAATGTTCTTATGGTTCATTCAGCTGTCACCTGACTTTCTGAGAGGACACTCCCTCCTCATCCCACGGGGGCCAGAGGAGACCCCCATTTATGGCTGGCCCTGCCATGGCATCCCCCTTCGGCCAGATGAAGGCACGGAGGATCGGAGAAGTCACGGTCATCGGGGGGAGGTGGGATGGGGGCTCAGTCTTCCAGCTGAGGCTGCAGAAGCCCTCTGGGAGGTGGACAGAGCTACCAATACATGGAAAAGAGACGTTCGAGAGATCATACCATCAGGGCTCAGCTGGTGGCCTCCTGGCTTATCCCCCTGCATCCCCTGTGGCCCCATGGTCTACACTCTGCTCTACAGTCAGAAGAATCCTGTTAAGTCATATCTGGCCTCCTTCAGACTCTCCATGGCTCCCACCACCCTGTAGGGGGTGGGAGTCTGTGGAGCCCTAACTATTCTGACCTCACTCCCTCTCTGACCACTCCCCCATTCAACTGCTTACTCCTTTCTGGACTGACTGTGGTCCTCACCAAGTCTCCATCACACAGCCACACTCCTGGTTGGGACCTTCACACCCACTACTCCTCTACCTGGAATGTTCTTATGGTTCATTCAGGTCTCAACTCAAATGTCACCACCTCAGAGCAGAGTTCCCTGACCAACCCACACCCCCCACCCCATCAGCTGCCATCATAATATTGCACTGCCTTCTGTAGCGTGATTCAGAATCTACTTGTTTGTCTGTTCCCTGCTATGTCCTCAGGCTTCAGACAGGGCCTGGCATTTGCTGAATCAAGTCATGAAAACAGACAGTGACAGAGAGTTGGAGGGGGACATGAAGGATAGATGGATGAATGGGTGGACAGATGGATGGGTGGGCGAGAGATAGAATGGATGGATCAATGGGAGGATGGATGGATGGAAGGACAGATGGATGGACAGATGGACTGATGGGTGGATGGATGGATGGACAGATGGATGAGTGGGCGAGAGATAGAATGGGTAGATCAATGAGAGAATGGATTGATGGATGGGTGGACAGATGGTTGGGAGAGAGAGAGAATGGACAGATCAATGGGAGGATGGCTGGCTGGCTGGATAGATGGACAGATGGACTGATGGATGGATGGATGGATGGATGGATGGATGGGAGAGAGACAGAACGGATGGATCAATAGGAGAATGGATGGAAAGAACTGATTGAAGAATGCATGGAAGGATGGATAGAAAGATGGGTGGGTGGAAGGATGTATAGACAGATGGATGGATGGATGGACAGACTGAAAGATGGAAACACAGGAAAACAAACACAAAATCAATGCAAGTTGCTCATGTGATTCTGCCAAAAACAACCAGAGCCTCGGGTAGGAGCCCAGCCCTCAGCCCCCCGTGGGGGTTCTCAGAACCCAAAGCTCCAGCCCCCTCAAGAAGGGACGCAGAGGAACATAGCAGGTGGGGGACCGGCCCCAGGCTTTATTGAGCAGATTCCGGGGAAGGGGGGACAGGCAGACCATCACCCTGGCCCTGGAGCCTCCTCTTCTTGCCTCTGCTGCCCCTCAGGGTGGGCCTGGGCCACTGGGGCCTGGGTGCCCTTCAGCTGCTGAGGAAACAGCCCCGCTTGTGCCACTTCTGGTCGCGGATGCGGCGAACGGACTGCAGCTGCGGCTGGTTCGCATCCCACTCGTTCCAGTGGCGGTACTCGCCCCGCTCGAACACGTACTGGCGCCCACGGTAGCCAGGGAACTCATAGCCAACCCACCTGCCGGGAACCAAGGTCAGAGTGAGGACGGTCAGCTCCCTGCCTCCAGCCACACCAAGACTTTTAAAGCCAGCAACTAAACATGCTCTCTGCCTGGCTAAATTTCTCCCTGGCTCCCCAGTGCCCTTCAGATGAATTCAAACTCACTACCCAGCTCACAGGTCCTGCACGAACCATCTCCAGCCTCACCCCTCAATGTTCCTTCTCGACACCCCATACTCCAACCTCTCTTACTCTACTTTCCTTAAAGTGGCGTGTCTCTGAGCCCTTACACAGGCTGTTCCTTCCACCTGGAATGTTCTTCCTCGTCTCATCCATGGCCCTGTTTCCCTTTTCATTCATATTCTTTACATCTCAATTTATATGTCTCCTCCTCCAGGAAAGCCCTTGCTGATTCCCCCGGGCTGAATCCAGTGCCTGGAGGGGACTCCCAGAGCCCCAGTGTGTCCCCCTCATCGCAATCCTGATCACAGTGACTTGTGGATACCTGTCTCCTTGTCTCCCTGGCAGACTAAAATTCTTAAGGGCAGAGGCTGTGTAATCCTCATTGCTCCTCTACTCTGCACATAAAAATATTTAGTAAAAAGCTGTTGAATAAATTATTGTCAGGGAAAGGTGGCACCCTTCAAGGCTCAACCCCAGCCCATAGGGTGAGATGCAGTCACTGACAAAGGGAAGGTGATCTTAAGATTGCATTAACAGAGGTATTAAGCCTGGACGGAGGGAGGTGATGTACCATGTACTCTCCCATGTGCTATTCAGCTCTTACCCTAGTAAGAAAGACCAGGATTATGAAAAGGACCTAGAAGAGCAGGGGGTGGCCACTGTGTAGGAAACACAGTGAAGAGAGATTCTATTTGAAGCCAGAGGACAGGGCAGGGGCAGGAGTGGGGAATGGGTCCCTTACGTCCCGTTGATGGCCCGGATGCTCGCCACGCGGTCCTGGAAGCCATGAGCCCAGAGGCTGGGCACGTCATCATCTACTATTTCCATCTTGCGGCCGCTGAAGGCTGGATTCTCAAACAGGTGCAGCTTGTGATCTGGGCCATCCTGGGGGTGGGATCACGGAGTGAGCGGGCTGTTCCCACTCTCGGAGTAGGAGTTGGGAGGTGTGGGGAAGAGTTTAGTGACCACACAGCCAGGCCCACCACCAAGCCCATTGCCTGAGGAACAGGATTCCCGAGAGGCCCGCACAGGGGACAGGGGTTAGGCCCACACAGGGGACAGGGCGGTTCCTCCAGAGCCACTCTCCTTAGGAATCTTAGAGCCAGGCATCCATGACACCAAGAGGGGACCTTTCAGCTCTTGTGAAACCCCACCATTTAGCAGATAGGGAAACCAAGGCACAGAGAGGCCAAAAGGCGATAAAAGTCAATAACAGAGGAGGATTTCCTGTTCAATAAACCAGGCTCTGATGTGGTCTTCTTAGCTTTCCTCCTGCTGTCATCCAAGCAGGCATCGGTTACTGTGACAAGGAGAGAGGGCTGGAGCAGCCACCGAGAGTGGAGGAAACAGGTGGGGGAAGCAGAGTGACAATTTAAAAGTGTCACTGTGGACCGAGTCCCTCCTGGGTGTTTGGGAAAGGCAAGTGAAGAATCAGTTCCTTTCTGAAGCTGCTTTCTGAATGTGTTGCTTTGAGCACAATACTGATCCGAGGCTGGGCCATGAGGCTTCTGATTTTTAACAGGGTTACACAGAGAAGTGTCAATGCTATGCTGGGAATTCAAGATGTGAATCCTGGTGTCCCGATCCCCAGCCCCAGGACCATAGCCAGCTTCCTCTCATCCCATGCAATCTCTCAGATTGGAAATGAAGAGGGCCCTTCCCAATCCGGACCGGTACCAGCCCCGTCCTCCGCTGAGCTTCTGCAGGGAGCTTGGATGACAAGCTTCTAGAAGGTCCCGGAAGCGGGAGGTACTTACGATGAGCAGAGGGCGGAGGGACAGGAGGCTATCACTGTGGTGGCTGTTGGACCAGGCATCCCAACGAGGGTAATCTCCCTTCTCCAGCACAAACTGCTCCCCGCGGAAGGCTCTGCGCTCGAATGCCAGCCACCTGCAGGAGGAAGCAGGCCTGGGTCACTGCTGCTGCTGCAGGAGGGCCCTTGTCTAGTGAGGAAGGACCCCCACGCTGCTGACCTTTGACCTTCAACGCTCCCTCCAACCTGACCGCGGACCCGAGTATTAAAGGAGTTCCTAGAACATCCTGGAAGCTGAGACTGAGCCAGAAAATCATCCCGGGAAATAGTATGGAGAATCTATTTTATATGCAGCCTCCATGTAAGTGCTTGGGAATGTCCTTCAGTGTCTGGCACATAGTAGGTATTCCAAAGACAAATTCCTCTCCCTCCTTCTCCTTCCCCTTATTATTAAGTTATTGTTGTTATTTATGCGCATCTTTCCATTCGTTTTCACAAAAACTCTGTCTGAAGTGCATGTTATCCCCATTTGAGAGACGGGAAAACTGAGGCCGGAGATAGGAATGGAGTCGCTTATGGCCCCTGAGCCCTAGAAGGGGAACCCGGCCCTCCTGCCTCCCAGGAGGTTCGGGGCTTTGAGGAGGGGGCTGGGTGTCCAGGTACTCACGGCCCAGACTCCACCTGGATGGAGCCCACCTTCTCCAGCAGGCTCTCCGTCAGATTGGGGCACTCTGCCGAGAGCTCGCACCGCTTGCCCTGGAAGTTCTCCATTTCGTACACAATGACCTGAAAGGGCAGCACCCTGAGCACCCCACGGGGGGTCGAGCTCCCAGTCCCAGGCCCAGACCCCAGCCTGCACAGTCCCGCTTGGGGCAGGGCAGGGAGGTAACATCCATCCCCTGGGCTCCATCCGCTCTGCCTTGACCCCTCCGGAGCCAGCACGGGCCAAGGGCTTGCACTGCCTCCTCGTGGCCATCGAAGGGAACGCCTCCAGGAACCTCAATTAAAGGAGGGATTGCAACTAGCATTTGGCAGGTCCCTATCTGGGAGAGTGAAATGACCCAGGGAAGGAAATGAAGCCGCTTATGGCCAGGAGGAAATGTGGGCCCCATTTTAAACTTCTCAAGAGGGGCCAGAAAGCTATATTTCCCTGAATGTGAAATTTCCCTGTGCCTGACAACGGAAAACACCAGTCGGCAATCTCTGGGCCACTCTTCACCAGTCCGATGTCCAGAGCGGAAAAGGCTGCGAAGGAAGAGGAAGGCTACACCTCTCTTATCCACCCGAAGCACAAACTGTCTTCAGAGAAGATCCCTGGGGACACCTCTCTTCTGGTTATTTTATAGAAGGTTCAGAAAGGGTAAGTCTCTTGTCTCAGGCTGCACAGCACATTAGGTAGAAGCACCAGTATTCAAAAAGTGGGCTGGCGGTTTTCTCCCCTGCCCTGGTGCAGACAGGGCATGGCCCACAGGTGCCAGGGGAATAGGAAGGGCCGGCAGTGGCACCCACCTTCGTGGTGGGCAGCTGCCTCTGGGGCATTGCAAAGGCCTTGAGAGGTCCCTAGACCAGCCCTGTGCTCCCACCAATCAGGCCCCGTGCTGGACAGGCCTCTGCTTCTTTTCCACTCTCTTCAAAGCCACCAGCACATCTGAAGGAATGCCCTTGCCCACAGTTATCCTCTTAGCTCATCCTCAGACCCTGTCTCAGATTAAAGCCCCTAGGAACAGCTTGGAGAGGGAAGAGCTGGCAAATTCTCACTTTTGGAATTCTCCTTAGCACCAATTCTGGGGGCTGAGATGGGGAGCATTGCTCCCATTTTCCAGATGGGGCTGTTGAGGCCCAGAGAAGCCGGGGAACTGGACTGAGGTCAAGCAGGAGAGTTAGCGCCCTGTCTCCTGAGACCCAGGGGCCTCTTTGCCCCATGGAGTCAGGCTGCATTTGGGCAACCAGTTCCCTTCTGCAGATGAGGACACAGAAGAGAGGAGATGCAGTACAGTCATGGTGAGGGAGGTGTCTTCCCAGACGCTGATGGCTGGAAGGGCCGCTGTTCCTTTCTGCCTGGCAAAGAAGCTGACCCCGAGGCCCAAGGGCAACCCCAGCCCCACAGCCCCTGGGACCCCTCCCTGCCCTATACCTTGTAGCTGCCCCCAAGGCCTCCATGGCTCTTGCCAGCCGCAGCCTGCTCTGGCGTTCCGTGCTGTTCCGCCATGTCCCCAGGAACACCTCTGGCTCCAACCAAAGGAAAACGAGTGAGTCACCAGGTCCCCCCTGGGCCACACCAGGTGCTGATGTGATTGAAGTCAAAGATGAGCATTGGAGCCAGGCTGCCTATGGGATATGGTCATCACTCCCTGCCTTCAGTCATTCAGTCATTCAACAAACATCCACCAAGTGCCCATCATGGGCCACAGGGACTGGCACAATCAGTGAGTTCAGGATCCCTATTTCATAGAGGGAAACCTGAGGTCTGGCGAGCTGAAGCCACTTCCCCAAGGCACATAGTGAGGGAGCCACCAGGAGGGGGCCTGCCTCCAAAAGTCCTGCCCTTTCCCTCCCCCTTCACCCAATTGCTTCCCGTCACCCAAAATGGGGTTCTTCAAGCTCTGTGTAGACACACCATGCCTGGACCCTGCCAGAGTGTGGGCTTCAGTGGGGTTCCTCTACAGGGATCTCTCCCACCTCCACGCTCTGGGTTAGTCTTCTGTTCATTCATTCCTCTGTCCACCAAAGATTCTATGAGCACCTGTTCAGTGCCTGGCCTGCTGCTGGGTGACCGGGGTGAACAGGAGACCACAGACTGGTAGGAAAGGGACAGACAGACATCTAGAGAAAGCATGATGCGGAAATGGGTCCTGGAACACCCGCAGCAGCCCAGTTTCTGTACATTTGGTTATTCATCCCATGTGCATTTATGAAGCACTTAGTGTATACCAGCCACTTCAAGAGACACAGACACAGAGAGACAGTTCCCCTTCATCCCTGTGGGGACAGGCCCCAAGGTAGTCATGGGAGGATTGTCATGATCTCCATGACACATGGACACACGGGACTGTTCTCCAGTTTATCAGCGTGCGTGCACACACACACACACACACACACACACATACACGCTCCTGTGATCACACAGTCACATCACACCCATCGAACACGACAGCCTTCCCCTCTCTCTTTTACACGCACACCATACCCTTTTCAGACACAGACCCAGTGCCAGCTCCTGAAAGACCCCCAGGATCCTTGGCAGTCTTCCGATTGGCTTGCTCCCCCCCTCCTTCCAGTTATGCTCAGTCTTTGGAGGCCCCCTTCTCCTAAGCACATGCCCAGGGGCTCAACCCTGGCCACCTCCCTCGGACACCAATGGAGCTTGGTGGCTCGAAGGGGTCCTCCCTCTTGGCTCCAACCCTTAAGTGAGTCCCCAGTTTGTGCAGGGGTCCACCGTGCACGCTGCAGAGAGATCCCCAAAGGCCTGGGCCTGCAAGTGCAGCCCTCACCTCCCCGCCTCTGCCCGTCCCAGAATGAACCTGCTGCTGTAGCCTCAGGAAGGACAGAGGGGCCAGCACCGTCTGCAGACTCAGTCTGCCTTTGCTAGCAGTGTCCTATTTATGGGCGCTTTTCGACAGCCCAGCACATCTCAGCCTGCTGACATAGCGCCCTGTCCACCCAATTCCGTTCAGGCCATTTCACTTCAATAGTAGGCCCAGGAGGCCCTAGTGCTTGTGTCCCTCCGCCATGGCCCCCGATGGAGTCTCAGGCGCTGACGGACCTCATCAGTTTTGTGGAAAGCCTGACAGCACTAGGGGGGATGTATTGGGGTGTAGAGCTCTCCAGTGCCCTTTCTTGGGCTTCCTGGTGCCATCATTTCCTGTTTGGGTAAATGACAGCCTTGGAAGGACACCGGCCCTTAAAGTGAGGGACCCCAGAATCACTCAGTTCTCCCATGGGCCACATGGCCTAAGGTTTAGGTCAGATGATCCGAAATATAACGCTCAAATTGGGTTTCCATGGGATGCTGTAACGGACCCGATGAAGGTTTATTTTCTTCCTATAGAAGGCATATACAATGGACAGCTCCCATTTATTGAAGACCTACTGTGTGCAAGGCACTGTGCCAGCTTCATGAACATTATGTTTAATCCTCCCTCAGCCTCTTTAGGGAAGGAATTGTGATCCCCTTTCAAAGATGGTTCAGAAACTGAATTCAAAAAGGTGAAATCATTTACCCCAAGTTAACAGCAGAAAGAAGGAGGGGCTGGCTTGCCACAGGGCCTATATCTTAGCTTTAATAGAAATAAAGGTGATTATGATAGTCACCTTATTTGTGACCCCCCAAAAGAAACAAACCCAAACAAACAGAAACCAAGAAACAGGGGTACCTGGGTGGCTCAGTGGGTTAAGCCTCTGCCTTTGGCTTAGGTCATGATCTCAGGGTTCTGGGATCTAGCCCCACATCAGGCTCTCTGCCCAGCAGGAAGCCTGCTTCCCCCCACCCCCCTCTGCCTGCCTCTCTGCCTACTTGTGATCTCTGTCAAATAAGTAAATAAAATCTTTTTTTAAAAAAAAGAAACCAAGAAACAAATCCAAATCAAAAACATAGGCGCATGCATTTACTAAGCATAATTAGTGATTATTTGAAGACTAAAATGGAGGGAAGGCCAAGGAGTGAATTGTTACAGAACAGGGTTTGGTTTTGTCATGGTTTTTGGCTAAAGTCCTCCAGTTGGCCTACAACTCGGTTACCCCACATCCCTGGAGATGGTGGTGGGACACTGTGGGTGGTAGCTGCCCTCTGGAAGCAGGTGGACCTGTGTGACTTTGGGTGAGATGCTGGAGGTCAATAGCACCCATAAATGGACAACCACAGAGAGATCATGGAACCAAATGCTCGGCTCATGCTGCTACTTTCTTGCTTCCACTTACTGAGGATGATGCCTGCTATTGATAGTTCAAACCCAGGGACTACCTCCTGCTGGTGACCACAGAACGCAGAGGTGGATTCAACCCCAACCTTGGGATGCAGCCACCATCTACTAGTGATCTAAGAGGGAAAAAAGAGCTGGTGTGACGTCCTCCCATCAGATCCTTTAGGATCCCAAGGACCTACTGCGTACCCAGCACCTTCACACACGTTTCCTTTCCTTGGGCTTGAGTTCTCAGTATTGGCATTATTGCCATCAGGGGCCGGTTAACTCTTGGTAGTGGGGAGCTGTCCTGTTCACTGTAGGGATATTGAGCAGAATCCCCAGTCTCTACCCCTTAGATGCCAGCAGCATCTCCCTTCCCTCTTTGCAATAAGCAGAAATTCTCCCGTCATTGCCTTTGCCAGGTGTCATGGCATGGGGGGGGGGGCGGTGCGCACAGTCCACCCAGTTGAGAACCACTGCCTTCAACTCTTGCCCACTGAGGTCACTAACACCATCCCCCATATGGGAGCTCCGATGCTCAGCGATATCTCACAGCCAGGAGGAGACAGAGTGAGGATTCAAGCCCATGTTGAATGGAAATTCTGCTTTGTCTCCATGGATCCCCCTCACCCAGGACCCCAGCTCCCCCCTTCCTGCCACGTGGCCCCCAGCTCAGCAGACAACAGACCGATTCAGCTGGGGACGGGCGTGCATGCATGGGAGAGCCCATTCATCCACCCACTGACACACCGAGTTCTTCAGTGCAACTTGCATCAAAGCTTTATTTGCTATTTTCATGGTCTGAATGCAACATCTTTGTACATGCAGAGGTCATTCTGTGTGACAGCAGTTGGCCAGGTCCCCAACTGTTCTTCTGTCCGTAGGAAACCTCTTTACAGTTACAAAATATAAAAGCACTTGTAGATACCCAATACTCTGTGAGGTCCAGGAAGCCCCGTTTGTTTCAACGTTAAAAATATAGGTTTTTCTAGATGAATTCTCAGTCACACGAGTAGAGATTCTTTCTGGGATTGGAGAAAGTGCCTGTCGTCCACCTTCTGTTCAGAACCCCTTAGAGCTTGTGAATTCGTAAGGCAATTGCAAGAACACCAGCAGGCAGCAGGTGTGACTTTCCTGTACACGGGACTCCAGTTTCTTTCCTGCCATGACTCAGGAAGGGACTCAGAAGAAAGGCTCAGAAAATATAGTGTATTTATATGTATTTTCACTCCCCGCCCCTTCTTACAAACTGTTTTGAGGATCAGGGTCATCTGGGAAGTGCATCACTTCTAGAATATTGGTATGATTCAGGAAACAACACAGTACAAAATATCTTCCATAACACAATATATTACTTTGTGAGCCCCCAGTTTACAGATCTATAAGGCTATGTGGAATGAGACCGGCAAAAAGCTCAAATTGTTCTTTAGACAATGGCGTGGTTTTGTTTGTTTGTTTTTACAGGTGTGACACCATTAGAGACTGTCCAAAAAAAAAAAAAAAAAAAAAGGCCAGTCTGATTCATGGAGGAAGATTATCAGGTAGCAGGTTAGAGGGTGACCCTAAGGAAATTTGGGGGGTGGGAGAGGGGGGATAAGTTGATTGATTTTAAAGGTTAATTTGCTAGGAACCTCGGGCTGATTTTCCAGAACACAAGATTTCTGCACCCCTCCCTGAAGGACCCAATCCAAACCAGAGAAAAATTCTAGAGGGGTGGCAACCAAAGGGGAGAGGCTGGTGAAGACCGTGGCTTTCCACGTGGCTCTGAATTTTCAGAACTTCAGTTCCCCCAAATCCCAACAGGGTTGACTCATAGCAGCTCCTCAGCAGAGCCGGATCCATGGCTCCCCAGGTGGCTGTCACCAAGGTGGGCCCCCGTCCAGATGTGGAGTGGCTCCCTCCATGTCAACATTGTCCCTCCTACCCCGTGGACTCACGAGGCCATGGGAGTTTTGCTTCCACGTTTTAACATGTGGTGGAGGAAGAAAGGCACAATTGAGGGTGTGGCAGGCTTCCCCGTGACTGCAGTTACCTGTCACGGTGTAACTTAGGGGCAAGGGTGTCTTCCGTTGGATGGAACTTTTCTCCTGCCTCCACATCTCCCCCTCGGGTTCACACTGAAATGCTAGTTTACATGAAGGCTAAGTAATCTGGCTTCCTGTACTGAATAATGGGACTGGGGGGCCGGGGGGGACTCACAGGGATTGAGGGCACAAAACAGACACTGGTGAGGGAGAGGCAGGCTCCAGTCCTCTCCGTGGGACAATGTCTTCCACACAGGCCCAAGTCGCCTTTAAAAACGCACGTAGTTTTGGAGGTGATTTGACCACACACCTGTGGATTTTCAGCTTTGTGATCATGCCTAGCTTCTGGGGCAATCTGGGGGCATCATAGTGGAAATTTAAATGTACAAGCGTTAAGTGGACAAGGCAGCCGCTAGGGCTGAGGACAAGCAGCTGAGCTCCCTTCTGTGGGGGGAAGCATGCCAATGGTTTCCTCCACTCCCTTGCACAGCTTGACCTCAGGCTCAAGCCTATTTCGATGTTTGCTCCTTAGCAATATCTAGAGTTGGCCTCGTTTCCCTGGATGCACAAAGGCAAACACCTTTGTCTGAAAGGGGTTGGCCTGCCTCCCTGGAAGAGCTCCCACCTGATTGTCCTCTTCTCGAATCCTGGATAGCCTGAGGCTGTCAGGTCTGTGTCACTCAAAACCCCCAACATGAAACAACTCGAGGTTTCAGTTTCACCAGAATTTCTCTGGGGGCACCAAGGAATTCTCCACAATACTAATTTTTGAGGCCCCACTGTGGGGTTTCATAGGCCAAAGGCCTCTGTTTCATCAGGCAAAGGCCACGAGGAAGGGGATCTAGATACGCACTTATCAAAACACCAGCCATCAAAACTCTAATGTACAAAGGATGTGTGTGTGTGTGTGTGTGTGTGTGTGTGTGTGTTTAGATACGGACTTATCAAAATACCAGCCATCAAAACGCTAATGTACAAAGGATGTGTGTGTGTGTGTGTGTGTGTGTGTGTGTGTGTAGAGATTGTACATACATAGGGATTTGCGTTCTATGAAAGGCTCTCATTTAAGGAGAGCCAAAGGCCCCCAGAAAGCTGATTGGATGAGGGCAGGTGACTTGATTGCATACAAACGATTAAGGCATATTAAGTTAGTTTAAAAATAGATTTCCAAAGGTGGCTCCAGGCCAACTCAAGAAACTAGCAAACAACCTCTTGCTTAGCATCAGAGAGCTCAGTCAGCTTACAAAGAAGGGAAAAGCAACAATGCACTTGCCCAGCTATCCGAAAAAGTTCCAAGCATCATTCACTTCTAACTTCACTGGACTGAGCACAGCGGGGTCCAGAGGTCAAGGGCAGTCTGCATGGAGAGGGTGGCTCCTGACCCACTGTGAGGGTCTGCTGTGCAGTGGAGAGGTGAGGCTTCTCTCGTCAGTTTCATGGGAGGGGGGTGGACTTTGTATGTTTTAATCACCAAGGAATTAAATGGATTTCTGTTTCCAATTCAGGTATGGGAGGTTAGGCAAAAGATCTCCAGGTTAATCTCGAGTTTAAGTCTCCAGGTTAAGTCTCGTGTTTTTCTTTCCTGTTGGGTATACTTGGGCTACAACATTCGTAATTAAGAATCGGAGAGTTTTGCATTGTATCTATAGTCTCATTGAACAGAGCAGGTCAGTTCCTGTTGTCTAAGATGGTACCAAGGGGCCCTTCCCACCTGAAGGAAAGACAGATAGCAGCCAGGAAGCATTGGTCAGGACATGAGGAGTGACTTTAAAGGGGACCTACTGACCTGCAAAGCCATTGTATCAACATTGTTTCAAAACATTAACCCCTAGGCTCCTGGATGGCTCAGTTGGTTAAGCATCTGACTCTTGATCTTAGCTCAGGTCTTGATCTTAGGATCATGAGTTCAAGCCCTGCGTTGAACTTAAAAACAAAACAAAACCACAAAACCCCACAAAATAGAACATTAACCGGATCTAAAAGAAAGGAAAAGAAAGAAAAGAAAAGGGGCGCCTGGGTGGCTCAGTGGGTTAAAGCCTCTGCCTTCGGCTCAGGTGATGATCCCAGGGTCCTGGGATTGAGCCCCACATCGGGGCTCTCTGCTTAGGAGGAGCCTGCTTCCTCCTCTCTCTCTCTGCCTACTTTTCTGCCTACTTGTGATCTCTGTCAAATAAATAAATAAAATCTTTAAAAAAAAGAAAGGAAGGAAGAAAGAAGGAAGGAAAGAAAGAAAGAAAGAAAGAAAGAAAGAAAGAAAGAAAGAAAAAATTCACCCAAAGCAGCAGTTCCTGGAGGAATCAAATCTCCACCTAATGGCCACAGAAAACTGACTGACCACTAACTCAGGGAATGAAAAGAACACAAACTATTATCAAGCAGGGCCAAATCTCTAGACATGAGGCTCCCGATGCAAAAGGCTTGGTGGGTGACAGGGTCCAACAACTGCCCATTGGTAGCCCAAGGTCACCAACAGGACCTGGGGCTGGGGAGGAGCTTCAGTCCCTGTCCGTGGTGCTGAACCTGGAGAAACAGTTTGCTCTCCATCCTTCACCCCAAGTGAAGGAAGAGATGGTAAAGGATGATGAGAAAGAAGAGATGGGGAGACAAATGGAGACTCCTGGAGACATGGCCAGGGAGAAGGAAAGTATGTTTTGACACCTTTTGCAAATAATGGATTTTCAAGAAAGACTTGCATGTCTGGGGAAATCAGTAGGTAAGGCCCATCCATTCCACATCTAGCCTTAGAAAACTCAGTCCTGGGGCCCCTCAGCAGTACCAGGGGGCCCTGTGAACTGTCCCAGGTGTCTTTCTCACCAATGGGCTTCTCCCCAGCAGGATTGGCACACGGTTTTGGCAACTCCAGGGATGGCAGGTGGCCAGTCAAGCCTATCTGGGATGTTTGCTGGAGCCTTGGGTTTCAGAGATGGAGGAGGCTGGTGTTGAGGATTTAAAAAAAAAAAAAAAAAGACCATGTAGAGAGTGCCTACGACCCCCAGAGGTCTTAGAGATTCCTGGGAATGAGCTTAGAGCAAGGAAGAAAAAAAAAAAGAGGCAAGGCAAACCCTATACTTTGTCACCTAGCATCCAGCACTTCTGTCCAGAGAAGATTTCAGCAAGACCCTCCCTTCCTACATTTAGTCCTAAAGGAAGCACTCTGTCAGGTGGTTTGCACGGGGTGGGGCAGGGGAGTGGTAGAAGGAAGAGGTGAGAAGAAAGAGAAGAAAACCTCCCCCCATTCATGCATTTGTTCCAATTTGGAATGAATCTTCTACGCCAGTATCTTGGGTGCTGTTCAAAAAAGACTGGAGAAGAAGATTCTCAGGGCAGGTCTGCTGTTTGAGAGGGAAAGGCACTGCCATCCAGGCTGCTGCCCCTGATGAACCCTTGAGGCCAAGGGACAAAGGTCACTCCACAGAAACCAGAGCTCAAATGAAAAGAAACCAGGAAAATATATACACAGAGGTGACAGCTGGAATTTTTTTTTTTTAAAGCATGGATGGGGTAAGATAACCTGAGATGATCAGATACTTCAAGCAAATTATTCATACACCTTTCCTTCTGCTCTTGAACGTAAAAAACATATATACATATCAAATTTCAAAGACAATTGGCTGAATTATTGCTTTAACGCCTTCTAAAGCAAACCAAAGTGATGTATAATGAACAGATCATCTCTGCACACAGCCCCATTGTAAGGATAAACACACCTGAAATAAGGATGGGTATGTTTAAAACACTGGAGCTGCTGATTCTTGGAGAGGGAGGGAGATGGAACTCACCAAAAAACCCAACGCAGCCCAACCCAGTGACGCTGCCTTGGGCCACAATTACAGCAGGAAACTTGAGTTTCTTCTTCCTTGGAAATAGGCTTTTGAAAGGGACCTCCCCTGGTGTCGGGGCAAGGAATACTTTCACAATACAGGTGTTTTCCAGAGCCCAGGGAGATGGTTCAACTCAGATTGATCTTCCCGGAGTGATGTCTCCGGGTGGAGACAGTGGAAATGGACATTGTTCACGTAAAACACAAAACCACCAGCATGGACAATTCTGGGCAGCCTGGCTTTGTTCTCCGCCTCAAGTGCTGTCTGGGGAGACGTGCAGGTGCTGGAAGAGGGTGGGTCTTTGCATCCCGATCTGGAGAGAGCCTCTGCAGGGGGCGGGAGTCACCGGGCTGTGTTCTCCACCCGGCTGGAAGGGTCTAGGCAGGAACAGCATCAGCATGGCCTCATCTTCGGGTTCTGACAGTTAAGGCTTCTGTTCATTATACGTGGCAGTGTCCCCTGTCTGGAGAGGAGGGGACAGTCCTGGTGTCAGCAAGGGGAACATGGGACCCTCGGTGTCTCTGCCATCAAGCCTTTAAACCTTGTCTGGTATTCTCCAAGATGGCCAGCCCCCAGCCCCAGAGGTCACAGGCTAGAAAAGATGACCTTTTTTTTTGGAGTGGGGCGAGGAAGGAGACAGGTGGCCAAATGCAGTAGAACCCACAGGAAGTGTAAGGTCAGGTTAGGGTTCCAGCCTGTTTCCTCAAATGGATGGCTGGAAGGTTCACAGAAATATGACATATATAGCACTAAACACAAAAACCAACACAGGATCCCATTCCTTATCCAAAAACCCTTGAGCACAGATTGCCTGGGAATTTAAAATTTGGTGGGGTAGGGTTTATTGTAGACACATATACACATGCACATAGGCATACATATATATTATGAAATGCCCCTGGATTATACCCATAGCATAAAACACAGACAACCACGTAGGTCAGGCTTTGCTACAAGTAGTAAGTTATGAAAATGCTTCATTGTCAGTGTCTTCTGGATCTGAGATTTATAGGTAAGGGGATGGAGGGTCTCCTGGGCTACTCACATCAGAGCCAGCTTCTAGGAATTATGAGCCATAGTTCCCACACCTAGGACTGACCGCCAGCATGTCAGCGCCTCTTTAGTGAGCCCCAGGGACCCCTCGAGGACATAGGGGATGTTACCCCATTTCACAGATGGGGAACCTAATGTTCCTCTAAGATATGAAGTCACTTGGGACCCACACCAGGGCAGTTCTAATCATTTGACCTTCTTAGTCCTCTTTCTTTTTCCAAGTTAAATTTTAATCATACAGGTTGCATATGCATGTAAAAATTGGGGAGGCATTTTGGATTAAGCTAATTGCTGATGTCCCCCTTTCCACTTTACAAAAGGGTTTTGAGATGCAGTGAGAAGTGCATGAGCCCAGAGCCTAGTTATCCTAGGTTCCTCGACCAGGCTGTCCACCTGGGTTTTTTCCTTTAAGAGGAAACAGATCAGCACTACCGTCTTCACTGGACCCCAGAACACCCGCACCCATTTTCCCTTCTCTCTCCTCAAGTCTCTGGCCCTTGGCTTCTGGGCCCAGGCTCCCCACTGTGCTTCCCACTTCATACCTGCTCAAGCTTGGTTCTCATACAGGCTTTGCCTCTTCTTGGATTTTAGCTCCTTTAACCACTGGGGAGAGGGCTCTTCCGACCTGAAACCACAAAGCCAGTGAGAGTCAAGTGCGAGCCAGACTGAGGGCTCCTTGCAGGCGGGGCTGTGAGGCACCCGACCCCGCATCCTCAGTGCCCAGGCGATCTGAGCCAGGTACTTGCAGGTGGTAAAGATGCCTGTGTTAACACAACCGAGGAGCAAGAAACAGGAATTAAACAAAGTCCCTAGTAAAAAGGAATGGTAAATAAATCACAGTATGCCCATTCTATGAAAAAATCTGCAGCTGTGAAGTTGCGTTGACACATGAATTATCTCCATCCATCCATTTATCACCCCAAGCACACCTCCATCCTTCTAGGTCTCCACCCACATAAATGCCTATGCTGGTTAATTGCATTTGTCAACTTGGCTAGGCCACTGTACCTAGGTATTTGGATGTACATTGTTCTAGAAGGTTTTGTGAAGGCATTTTTTTGTGTGTGTGAAGGCATTTTTTAAGATGAAATTAATATTTAAGTCAGTAGGCTTTGAATAAAGCAGATTACCCTCCCTATTATGGGTGAGCCTCACCCAATCAGTTGAAGATCTTGCTAGAAAAAGACTGACCTCTCCAGAAGAAGAGGGAATTCTGATCACAGACCACTTTGGGTACTCAAACTACAATACTGGTTCTTCCCTGAGTCTCTGGTTTATCTGTGTGCCTTACAGATTTTGAACTTGCTGGTACCCATGATTAGGGAAGCCAGTTCCTTAAAATCAATCGCAATCTCAATCTCTCTCAACTATGGCCTTGCTTCTCTTCACCTCTTGTCCTTTTGCTTCCCACAGCCCACTCTATGCTCTCGTAATAGGCCCTGCCTATAGCTCCCCTGTAATGTCAGGCCTCCAGGCCTTTGCATGTGCTGTGACTTCAGCCTGCGACCCCCTCATACTGCCCTATTTTTGTCTATCATGACTCAGCCCAGGCAACTCCTTCTCCTGGAATCCTTTTTCTGCACTTTTCTTCCTCAGGTCCAGGTTTCGAGTCCTTCCTCTATCATGGGGGTCAGATAAAGAGCCAGATGGGAAGTAGTTTTGACTTTGTGGGTCATGGGGTGTCTGCTACAATTAGTCAATTCTGCAGCCCAAATAGGAGAGCAGCCAGACACAATACAGAGAGGAATGGGTGTGGCTGTGTGCCAATAAATCTTTAGTTACAAAAACAGACAGTGGGCTGAAATCTGGCCTGTGGGCTGTAGCTTCCCAACTCACTGCTCTATCACAGCACTTAAAACATTACAACATTAGGGGTGCCTGGGTGGCTCAGTGGGTTAAGCCTCTGCCTTCAGCTCAGGTCATGATCTCAGGGTTCTGGGATTGAGCCCCATGTCGGGCTCTCTGCTCAGCAGGGAGTCTGCTTCCTCCTCTCTCTCTGCCTGCCTCTCTGCCTACTTGTGATCTCTGTCTGTCAAATAAATAAATAAAATCTTTAAAAAAAACATTATAACATTAGTGTGAATAATTCTTAACTTTTATGTCTTAACTTGTGAAAAGAATCCCACTCTCTCTCTCTCTCTTCTTTTTCTTAGCACCAGGGAGAGGTGGGGAGTGGGAGAGAGAGAGAATTTTAAGCAGGCTCCATGCCCAGTGAGGAGCCCAACCCGGAACTCGATCTCAGGACCCTAAGTTCATGACCTGAGCCGAAAACAAGATTCAAACGCTCAGCTGACTGAGTGCCCCAGGCACCCCAGAATCCCACGCTCCTTTATTGAGCACGTCTGCAAGCCAGCACCAATGCAAAGGGCTCTGCACGCCCTTCTTCTTTTCGTCCTCATGACTGCCCTGGAAGGTTAGAATGAGGAGTAAACCCATTTTGCAGATAAAGAGGCTGAGGCTCAGAGAGGCAGAGTGACTCCCCCAGGCCAAGCAGCTTGTCAGTTGCACCACTGGGATGAAGTTGGTTGTGTGATGTGTTTTTTTTTTCAGAGCTATGCTCTGTAAAGTCCAACCCTGGTTGCCAGAGTGCCTGGTCTGGGAGCCCCGTGGTGGGAAGGTGACAGGTGCTGTGCTGGGCTCATCTCTGTGTCGTGTTGGCCCAGCCTGGGATGGGGGCAGTGGCTCCACACAAAGTGGCTGAATTCAGTGGATGTCATTCAGCCTGGCCATGCCCTTCTATCCGTCTTCCTGGGTCTCCCCGATTCTCCTGAGACAAAGGCCCTTCCCTGGAGGGTAAGAGGAGGGAGGATTCCTCAGTTTCCCCACCAATCTGGAGAGGGCTGGGCTAGGTAGGTAGTCTTCCCACAACACAGCCCTGGATCTCCACGTGGGATGTGGAGGGAGCGGGGAGAGCGAGGCCAGCCAGCCTCATTCCAGGCCCTCTTTCCCCATCTCTGCGAGTGTGTGTTTAGCTCTCAGGCTGCCTAGGAGTTTGTGTGAGCAAAGCTAGAGGGAAAGATACAGCTGCAACTCCCTTTGAATGCAGCTCTAGGACCCAACAAGCCCCCACCCTGAGTCTAGGGTGGAGGCCTCCTCCTCAAGTCCCCTCACCTGTCGTCCTTCTCCACGCTGGAGGGCAGCACGCGACTGCCCAGAGTGAAGGGAGCCTTGGGCGTCTTGGGATGGGGGGCCCAGCCTGGGGCCTCACTGGGGCTGTCGGCCTCCGGCCTCTTGTGCAACTGAGCCTGGGAAGAGAAGAGAGCCACGTCTGTAACAGCCTCTGGCCTGTGGAAGGCTCCCATCTGAAGGCACTGTCGCTGTAGGGCAACAACAGGGCCACCCAGCAACTGAACAGACCCAGGCAGGCAACACGGGGTGGGGGAGATGCCGCCTGATCTTGGAGGCTGAGAGAAATCAGACACCAGGCAAATAGTCTACCCAGCCACCCTTGGCCACTATAATCAAAGAACCACCACTATAACCTCGCACAATCATGTCCTCTCCTTTTTGATGGAAAAGCCACCATTTATATGCTCTCGGGTTGGGATGTTCTGTCTCCTTTAGCTGCCCATGAACCCCGGCATGGAGGTAATGGCCACATCTTCCACTTGACATTCAGCTGTGCTAAGCTTCTTGGTCCTATGTCCACATGGATAAATGAGGTTTTTGTTTGTTTGTTTGTTTGTTTTTAAAGATTTTATTTAGGGGCGCCTGGGTGGCTCAGTGGGTTGGGCCTCTGCCCTCAGCTCAGGTCATGATCTCAGAGTCCCAGGATCAAGCCCCTCATCGGGCTCTCTGCTCAGCGGGGAGCCTGCTTCCCCACTCTCTTTCTGCTTTCCCTTCTCCCTCTCTGTGTCACATAAATAAATAAAATCTTAAAAGAAAAAGATTTTATTTATCTATGTGACATAGAGAGAGACAGCGAGAGAGGGAACCCAAGAAGGGGGAGTGGGAGAGGGAGAAGCAGAATTCCCATAGAGCAGGGAGCCGACATGGGGCTTGATCCCAGGACCCCAGGATCATGACCTGAGCTGAAGGCAGATGCTTAACAACTGAGCCACCCACGTGCCCCTAAAATGAGTTTTGACTATCACATTCCCACAGGAAAAAGGCAGGGTGGATTCCCCCCCTTTTCTGGAAGGCATGGTTGGGGATGGGATGGCAGTGTGGTGTGTACAGAGTTCCCCCAGGGGACCGGGGTGTGGTGGTGGCAGGTGGCCACTGTCCCCCACTTAACACTGGACGGCCCCCATCACCATCATCCACCTGACCCCTCGGGGTGCTGAGCATCCACCATCCGGACTCTAACCAGGCCTAACGTATATGACACACATTAGCTCGAAGCAGAGGCTGGCTCTCTGTTTTACAGAAGAGTAGCCTGAAGGTCAAAGGCCAAGCTGTGGGCCCAAATCACACAGTTTTCAAGACCTGGGATTCACAGGTCTGCCCAACCTCAACCCCAACCCTGGGGCTCCTTCCCGAATGAGCCCAGTAGCCTCCGGTGATGGTTAGGACCACTGAGTGTTGCCCATAGCTGGGCGTGCCTGGAGCAGGTGTGGCTGCCCCAGGTTCAAGGAGCTCATGCTAACGATAGCATGAATCTCAAGAGCCTTGTCTGGACAGCAGGGGGGTTGCTGAGCGGTGTCCTGGGACCCAAGGCCGGGCCTCGGGAGCTATGTGGAGTGTCTGCGGGGAGCCCGGCGCCTCTGCTGCCTGCTGTGTTAGGCTGCCTGTGACACATCCTTTGTTCCGACGACGGAGAGGAGAGGCGAGAAACCGCTGGCCTAGAGCAGCAGCGGCCAGTTGTTCCCATTTTGGAGGCCTGTAAAACCAACCACAGGGACAAGTGTGCAGCTGCTGTTTACTGACTTTCTACTCCTGCAGAAATGGCAGGCGTTGTGGCAGTGTGAGTTGTCACTGGGGAAAGCTGTGCGAGGGGTGTGTGCGGACCCCCTGAACTATGTCTGCAACTTCTTGTGAGTGGAACTGTTTCCGAAGTGGAGAGGGAGGCGGGGAAGAGGGAAAGAAGGAAGGAAGGGAGAGAGGGAGGGGGAAAGGGAGAAGGGAAGGGAGGGGGAGTGACAGAGCAGGGAAGAGAGGAGGGGTGGGAGGGAAGGAGGGGCAGGGGGGGAGGAAGGCAGGCAGGCAGGGAGGGAGGGGGGAAGAGGGAGGGAGGGAGAAAGGAAGGGAGGGAGGGGAGGAAGGACACCTGGGGCCTGTTCTCCTCCCTAGGAGGTTGAGCATAGTCTAGGTGTGACCCTCGGTACCTTTAGCACTGCGGGGTCCATGCCTGGAAACACAGGCATCCTCTGTGGGTGGCTGGTGGGGGTCCTCTCAGCCCTGGAAGGCTTCTCCTCCTCCTCATCTGACTCTTCCCTCTTGGGAGATTTCTCTTCTGTCCCAAAGAAAAGAGCACCGAGGTCACTGGCAGCCGCCTGACCCTCATGCAGTCCTTGCGCCGTCCTGCTGTTCAGGGGGGCGTCTATGGAGAAGGGACGGCATGGCGTGCATACCTGTCGAGTCCTTGAACATCCATGCACTGTCGGCCTCCTCCTCCAAAGGAGACTTGCTCTCCGACTCACTAACTCGGCTGCGCCGGAGGGAGTGGGAGATGGGAGCCCGGCGGCGGCTTCTCTTGCTGAGTTGCACCCGGGTCTTGAGGGCACTTGAGTCGAGGACTGAGGTTTGCTTTGGGAGCAGCAGGCAGGAAGAGGGAGAAAAGCACGGGAACCATTAACTGAGGGCACCACCCACGGGAGGTGTGTGCTGCTTCCCTGGAACACAAGATGCTATCTGGGGGGTACGTGGGCCAACCTCGTGAGCAGGCTGGCCCACGTACCCCCCAGTCACCTCAACACTGTAAGTCACCTCAACACTGTAAGCCTCCATTTCTCCACGAAACACACCACAGAGGCTGGTGATGCTAATCACGTGAGCCTTGATGGCGCTGGCACAGGGCCAGCTACAAAATGGACATAAATGACAATGCCTTTCCCCTCCTGGTGACTTCACAGGAGCATGGGAGCCAGCTCAGTATACAGCAGGAGCCCAATTAATGTTTGCTTGCTTGCTGAATGAATAACTGAATACATGATCTGACTAAATCTTTGCAGGAACCTTACTCACACAGGACCCAGGAGCCGAGGCATTCTTAGTGCAGCCCCCCATCCACCCACAATAATTTGGGGGGCAGGTGGAGAGTGCAGAACAATGCATTTGTGCCAAGCCTTTGTCTGCAAGCATCACACTCTGAGCAGAGTCAGGTGGATGGTCCGTGATGCTTTCTAAGAGGATCACCTTCCAGAACAAAATGTGTGAAAAATGCAGACGAGCCAGGGGGGCGCAGCAAGGAGGTGGGGTGGCCCCTGGCCCAGCGATCACCCCTGGGGAAGGGCAGCAAAGAGCTCTGTGTTCGATCCCACGTGGTTCAAATCCTAGCTGTGTGAGCTCGAGCCATGGCCTTCACCTCCGCAAGATGCCCCTCTTTGTGGAAAAGGGGATCACAGGAATATTGGCGGCTCACAGTGGTGGGGAGAAGTCAGTGAGCCTAGGTGGGGCTAGTCCTGGTTGGAGACAGCACCTGGCCAAGGCTGACACAGGCAGGAGCTGTTACAGGCCAGCTCCCGGGCTTGCCTAAAATGTGGGGTTCTCTCTCTTGGGTTTACTTTGGAGAAGTCCCATCAGCCAAGGCCTTTTCCAGGAGTGAGGATGGGCTAATCTCGGTGAATCATTTCCCAGGGCTGGTAAGCGGCAGAGGCCACACTGGGGGCGGGAGGAGGGAGCTGATGTTTGTGTAGTTGCTTCTCAAAGTGGTCGTAATGGTGGCCAGTGAGGGCAGCTGATGGGACTGGGGGCGCAGGGATGGGGGGAGAGATGGAAGTCCCAAACTGGGGACTGCTTCACGGATCCAGGTTTTCAGACTCGGAGAAAGGAAGAGGGAATTGCCTCAGGGAAGAGCTGGCTTGGGGGGCTGCTGGGTCTGTTTCCCCAGGACTATCCCTGTGACCGCAGGCTGGGGCAGGGCCTGGAGGCCTTGGTCACTCACCTTCCCTCTCAGCCTCCAAAAGGCCCCACAGGAGCCCCGAACCATAGTGGGCAGTGCCCATAGACCTCAGCATGTGATAAATAAGCATCCCAACCTGTGCTGGGGGACACTTGGATCAGTCACCCAATGGCCACCTTGCTTCTCTCATCTGCAGAAGGGGGCAGGCATCTTTGCCTCCTGGGGTTCCTGGCCTGTGAGCAGTCCAGGGGCCGATACTCAGGGACTAGCGGCTGGGATTTATAACGGACACTGAGAAAGAACAGCCTAGTGTTCTAGAAGGTAAGTCCAGCGGATCGTGCCATGGCCCTGGTGACATCATACAAGCACGTAAGCTTGGCACACAGCTTGAGCTCGGTACATGTTTGTTGAATGAATACCTGAACACATCATCTGACTGAATCCTTACAACCCACACCATGTCCCTGTTTGTGTAGTGGGTGGCCCAGGGGAGACCGAACTTGTGTCTTTCTTCATCTCTGCCCTTCTTCAGAGGGGCCAACAGGAGACCCTGACCATACTTAGAAGGGGGAACCCTTTTTGAGGATCCAGAGGAAGCCCCCTTCTCCCCAAGCGGTGGTGTTTCTTCTCTGGGAGGAATCTGGGTAGCCATTCCTAAGAGTGTGGGCCTGAGACTTTATTACCAGGAGAGCAGACTGCTTTTAGATTTTGCACATTTAGATGATTGGGGGTTGGGGGCGGGGTGGGGGGGGATAGCCTTACTGTCAGGGAAGGAGAATAATGGGACTTCAAGGACTGAAAAGGAAACTGCCGGCAGGTGGTGCTCTTGTGGGAGAAAAGGGGACCTGTACTGGTCCCGAAGGGTCTAGAGCAGGATGCCATTGGGCCTGGGTGGCTGGCATCCTGGAGGCTGGCTCTGCTTGGGACCTAGGAGAGCTGAGTTCTAGGGCGTGCCCTGGGGGATCCTGGGGCATGAGGACTATCTGTACCTGAAGGCTCCCTTCTCTGGAGCAGCCACTACCTATTTACAGAGAGACTTGGATCCCTGGCTATCAGAGACACATCCTCCAAGCAACACCTTGGTGAGAACACTCCGCAGATTTGGTGTGAGCCAAACTCCAGACTCTGCATGCCTGGAACTGCAAACCTCGGGCAGCCTCCTGCTCCCCACTGTCTCCCAACCCCACCCCACCCCCCACCCCTGGGATGAGAGGCCATACTCCCTGCTTACCTAATAGGTGGGGGCTAGGATCAGTTTTAATTTGAACACATGCGATTATGTTTGAGGTCGTGGAGCCCACTGTGCTAGCAATTGGTGGATGAGGAAGCCAAGGCTCAGAGAGGTGAAGATGTGCCCCCAGACACACAGCTGGTGTGTGGCAGGTGCAAGTGACATGCAGACATCAGTCCCATCTCAAAGACTGTTCCCTCTGCACCCACCACAGGGGCTCCTGGCACACAGATTCTACCCCTGAGAGGGGCCACTCACTGGGAGACGTCAGAGCATACCTTTAAGAAGAAAGGACTCTTTCTGACTCACACTCCCAGCTACCAACTTACATCAATGAAGGAGAAGTCGTCCACCCTCTTCGTGGGGCAGGGGTCCAGCGGGGGCAGCCCCTCCATCCCATCGGTGGATTCCAAATCGGTGCTGGATTGGTCCACGCTGGTGCTCCGCTGGTCCCTGGAGCAGCTGTGTGGGTCCCCAGCTGAGGTGGCCTCCGTTTGGGAGGACAGTGAGGACAAGCGGCTGCTGGGGAGCTGCCTCCGGGCTGACAGGGCACTGCTGTCCGGGGATGGGGACTCGGGGGCCAGACTACAAGAAAGGAAGGAAGGGAGACATCCTTTGTGCAGGTGGTGACACAGAACTGAATTTCAAGGAGAGGAGGTGGCAGAAAGCATATTCAGGCTTTTTCTTAGACACAGGATAGCCCCGTGGGATAACCTTTCTGGGCACAGCCTGGAGCTGTTCGTGATGTCTCTAGAACACCTGGACAGGCATGGAATGGGAGGGATCGGTCAGGCCCCATTTCAGACCCTCCAACCCTGCCCTGGGCAGGATGGCAGGTCACTCATGGTGACTGGGCCCTTACCATGTGGCAAGTGCAAGCCAGAGTATAAAGCTCACATTGGATTCCCAAAACTTTGGGGGAAAAAGAGAGAGAGAGAGAGAGAGTATAAAATACTGATGCATGTTAAAATGATAATATTTCAGATCTGGAGCCCCTGAAATATTGTTATTTAAATTAAATTTTTAAGATAAATTCTGTTTCTTTTTTACTCTTTAGAGGTGCCTACTAGGACATCTTAAATGACAGATGCCTCCCATTTGCAGCTTGACTTGTATTTCTGTTGGACTGCGCTGATGTCCTCAAAAAATCACCAGCAGGGGTGCCTGGGTGGCTCAATTGGTTAAGCATCTGCCTTCGGCTCAGGTCATGATCTCAGGATCCTGAGATCGAGCCCCACATCGGGCTTCCTGCTCTGCAAGGGAGCCTGCTTCTCCCTCTCCCTCTGCCTGGCACTTCCCCTGCTTGTGTGCACTCTCTCTCTCTCTGCCAAATAAACAAAATCTTAAAAAAAAAAAAAAAAGTTAAAAAAAAAAATCACCAGCAGTCACTTGTGGTGGAGCAGGAGGCAGGGGAATCTCTTTGTGGTTCCATTCATTCACACATGCATGCATGCAGTTGAGATTTACTGAGCACTTACTACGTGCCAGGCACTGCTACCCCCGGAGTCACTGAATTCTCTCCCCAATCCTGTGAGGCTCACCCTATAATCCTACTATGGCCAGCACAATGCTATCAGGTAGGATTAGCCCCAGGAAGTTGAATATTAACCTCAAGAGGAAACCAAGGCACAGAAGTGTGACATGGTTTTGTCCACAGGGGCATAACTCATTCCAGAATCCATGCCCATGGAAATGTTCCCATGGAAATGTTTCTAAGTATGGCTTGTATAATCAGAACCACATAAGACAGATATGTATAAATAAATTAAGTCATCAAATTAAAAAGCGCTCCCCATTAAAAAGACACCAAAGTCAAGAGCACGGGAGAGTCAGCCCTGAGGAAGGGCAGCTGGGCAACAGACACCACCTCCCTAATAAAGGAGGGTCTGCCCTGGAAGCCACCCAGGCAGCACCCTTGCACAGAACCTGAACTTGGGGCTTCACGGCAGGAGCACGTCTATGCTCTGTCCACTCTGGGATGATTTTATTATTCAGAACAGGCAGGATGTGGGGGTGTGGGGTGTGGGACTAAAGCAACGCCCCCACTTCTCGGACGTGCGGGAAATACCACCAAGGAGGCAGCAGATGGCGCTGCTGGCCAGGACTGGGGACTCTGCAGCTGCTAGAGGGGGCCAGGAAGGAGGCGCTGCAGTACCCCTGGGAAGAGAAGGGGGCGCCCACCCACATAAGAGAACCCAGATCCCAGAGACCAGCTGTGGGGAATGGAGGCCCAGGATGGGAGCAAAACCCAGAGGCAGGCTTTCGGACTCAGAGTCCAGTGGGCTCTTGCAGGAAATCTAAGTGAAGTCTAGGGACATTTAAATACGCTCATTAACGTCACGGGTTGAGCGAGATAAAGCTTTCACTGATACAACAATAAACCTTTGCTTCCCTTTGCCTTCTTCATACCTGTCTTCAATTCCTGACTCTCACATCATTGGCTGTGGGACATAACCCAGTAGCGGCCAGTGACCACTCCCAGCAGGGAGTGCAGGGGAAGCAGGCAGGGGACCTGGGGCTGATTACACGCGCTCCCTGGGCATACGACCCACAGGCAAGGAAACCGAGTCCCGCAGAGAAACAGCGAGCAGGGTGCCATGCTGCAGTCGACCCAGGTCCCTCTGACTTCAAAAGATCCTGCCACCCTGACCACGGTCACATGACCACAAGATCCTGGGGCCCTGGGCTACAGAAGACGTGAGCTGAGAACCCGCAGTGTCCACCCCGTCGTACCCTTCCAATGGAGGAGGAATGTCAACTCTGCAAAGCACAGACTCATTTACCCAGAATCCCATCGGCAGCTAGGGTGGGGCTAGCTAGAATTCTGAGCTGCCTGCCTCCTGTGTCCAGGCTGTATAGTGCTTCTGCAATAGTCCTAACCTGGCAGACATCCGAGGGCCCTACGAGCCATCCGCTGGGGCAATATTAAATGCAAGACACAGCTTATGAAACAACATGTGGAATATGTTGCTCTATTTGTAAACACACACAGACACACTGAATAAAGTCTAGACAGACATTGAAAGAGAAGCATCGACGTCTTCATTGATGGCCTGTATGCTGGGATTATAGGTGGTTTTCATTTTCTTTGTAACTCCTTTTATCGTGGTGAGATACAAATAACAAAGTTGGCCATCACACAATGTCATTCTGGAACATCTTATCTTCCCAAAAGGAAGGTGGCAAGGTCGCCCCTACCTAGTCACTCCCAGCCCCCGGCAGCTAATCTACTCTCTCTCTCTCTCTCTATGTATTTACCTATCCTGGACATTTCACGTATCCTTTTAAAATAATTTTTTGTACTTTCTAAATTTTTTTCCGACAAGAATGGATTACTCTGCTGTTTAAAGATAGAACAGGTCTGAGTAATAGAGAAATGAGAGGGCACGGGGGCCATGCTGCCTTCCATCCAGACACCCTACCCCCCCAGCCGGGAGCCCCACAGGCCCTACCTCTCCCCGCTCTGGCGCTGGTCTGTCCATGTCCCATACTGGCTGTCAGCTTCCTGCACAAGGGTGTCGGTGTCCTTGGCCTCGGGGGGCCGCCTGGAGAAACACTGCTTCAGCTGGTCCTGTAGAGACAAGCCAGAGAGGAGAGATTTTCAGCCAGGAGAAATGCTCAGAACCCAGTCCCTGGCTGACACAGATCACATAGCATCACCCTCAGCTCAATCCCCGCCCCCTCCTGCCCAGCTCTCTACTGTGCTCAGAGGCTGGTCCAAATGTCTGGGGTGGACATTCGAATGACCAACTGTCCCAATGTGCCCAAGACACCATAGGAGGCAGGCCTGTCGGTGTTAAAGAAAAGCAAGCTGGGATGAAGGTATCACCTTCCCCGGCACGCTGCCCATCCTCAGGGCACTCCCTCAGCTGTCCCCTGCCCCCACATTCCCACCACCACCACGTTTCCAACACAGCACGCATAGAGCATTTAACATGCCCGGTGTCGACCAAGCTGTCTATACACCACCCCACTGAACTGAAGTTCCATGGCCATCCTGATTACAATCCCATTTTCCAGATGAGAACATGGAGGCTCAGACCAGTGAAGTGACATGTCCCATATCAAAGAGCCAGCCTATGGCGAAGCAGAACTCAAACCTGGGCAAGAGGCTTGGGTCCGTGTCCAAACACGGACACGCTTGGGTCCGCTGCACCCCAGGCAAACTGATCTACCTGCTCAGTGGCTGCCTCTGCCCTTGCCCAGGGCACCTGGAAGGAGTTCTGGCACAATGAGGGCAGCCACGGAGCTCCATTAAAAGACTGAACTGCTAGCTTCCCTACCCTGTTCACTTCGGCAAGTTAAAAGCCCGTTCCCGCTCAACAACCTTCAATGGCTCCCTACTGTCCCCCAGAGGAAATCCAATAGCCCTTGTAACTGAGCCCCACATTTCCTCTCCAGTACCATCTCTCTGCCACCCACCCCACATTTCCTCTCCAGTGCCATCTCTCCGCCACCCACCCCAAACAAACCCTTCCTCCCACCCTCCCTGACCTCCTCACTGAGTCCCATGCAAGCCTCACACATCCTGGCCTCTGTGCTTTTGCTTGTGCCCCTCCCTCTTCCTACCTATCCTCTTGGTCAAAGTCGTTACAACCCACAGTGGTCTCTCCCCCTGCTGAGCTCTTCCTGCCTACCCTGGATTCCCTATTGTACCAGGTAAAGTTCGATGTAGAGGTTAATTACTCCACAGAAATTTACTGAGCACCTACTATGCAGCAGGCACCCGGAAACTGGGGCTGGGGGGTGGTCACGACACAGACGCAACCCCTGAGGCTGTAACTTAGCTGAGGCCAGCTTTGAGGCCAGAATGTTCTATCACCTTCATCCACACTCCATGCTTTTACGCAGCTTCCACGAAACCATCCCTGGCAGAACAAGCCTATGTGGTCCAGGGGAATGAAGCGTTTGGGGATACTCAGGTACCCCATCATGCTCAAGGGGATGCTGTAGGAGCAGGGTATACAAGGACAGGAATTTGGACTAAAACCCTCAGCGGCCTCTGATAATTGGCTGCGCTAGAGGACGCGAATGATAGCTAATAATCATGTTCGAACAATGCCAGTGTCACTCCCTGCCTGCAGAATGCTTTCTCCAAGTCACCAGAAGAATACACGTTTGTTGCAAAACATTTAGAAATTACAGAAGTGCACAAAGAACAACACTTTAAAAACACCCGTCACCCATGGACAAGACTCTGGCACAGTCCTGCCCAGAATTCCTACTGGGTACTTCATCCAAATCCTCTTCTTTAAATGGCTGAAGAAGATACCACTGGCTGAACTCAGCACCGTTCATGGAACCAATCCCCCATGGCTGGGCATTTAGTGGTGTGTGTGTGCGTGTGTGTGTGTATTTTGCTGTTATAAGCAACAACATGACGAATGTCCTTGAGGTTCAGGTGACACATCTCTGTGATTATTCCCACAAGAGAGGTTCCTAAGTACAGAATCACTAGGTCAAGGGGTGATGTATTTTTAAGACTTTGACTCCTGATGAGTGAGCCAGCCGTGGGACGGGCTGCCCAATTGCCAAGCCCATGGGCAGTGCAGGGGTGGGGGGGTAGCTGTATGCACGTTTTTGGGATGAAGTCAGTCCCCACTTGGGGAAACGAGGGAGGTTTTTGCCTTGAAAGACCACCTGACATTCCAGACACCCTGCACCCCGAAAAGAATTCTCCAAGGGACCCGGAATGGAAGTGGTCATCTGTGCATGCTCCCAGATGCTCACTGTTTCTCAAAGATGTCACAGAATTAGGCATTCCCTAACTGAATCCCCTGCATGGGTCAGATTCAGAAGCCAGAGGTTGGGGCCTCCAGGGGTTCCTTTTGGGCTTGGCATGGCTGCCCCAAGCACATGTAGGGAGGGGTCTTGCGTCTGTCCCCTCCCCCCATGCTAAGCTCAGCAGGAGGAGGCTTTGGGTCATGGCTCAGGGGGAAGAGGAGTGCTTGCTGTCTCCACTCTGCCCCCCATCACCGCACCCACCCTGACCCATGTGGCCTGGCTGAGGGGCTCCACCTATTCAAGCCTTAGTCTCCTTAGAAAAGCAACGCTGGTTGTGTGGCTTCAGGGAGTTAATTTTGGGAAACCATTCAGCTTAGGAGCCAGGAGCCTGGTGATCAGAACCATTTTCATTGTCCTTCCCCCAGGGACGGGGGATCTTTCAGTGCTCAGGGATGGAGGAAGGGAGGTCCAGGTGGGGCCTCTGGAAATCAGAAGAGCAAGGTCCATAGAATGCTGAGGGTAGGAATCAGGGCAGGAGGTGGGGGAATTGCTTTCTGACCTTCCTCGGATAGTCTGGAGGCAAGGGAGGCAGTGCGGTTGGGGGTGGTGTTGTTATTAATGGTGTGCAGCAGCAACATGTGGGTTTCCATCCATCCCTGTCTGTGGGCCCTTCTGCAAAGGTTTAGAATTCGTGCACAGGCAGGGATGAGTGCTTTTTCCCTCCACCGCCTAATACCACACTTGAGATTCCCAAGGGCAACACCCCTGACTCCTCTCTCCCTCACTTCCCCAGTCTGGGCCCTTCCACTTGGCTGTGCCACCCTTCTATGCCCCAGGCCACTCACTCTCTTACCTCTAGACCTGCTGGAGCAGCCGCCACCCCTCAGCTACCCTTCATAGTTCAACTTTGAGGGCTCTTCTTCCAAGAAGCCCTCCCTGAACCATCCCCTAGATCCCAAGTCCCTCTATCTGTGCTAGTTAATACGGTAGCCTCTAACCACATGTGGCTATTTGAATTTAATTTAAATTTGTCCAAATTTAAAAATACAAAGAATTCAGTCCCTCAGTGGCACCAGCCACGTCAAGGGCTCCATAGCCACATGTGGCTGTCACAGTGAACAGCCCAGACACTGAGCATTTCCATCACTGTAGAAAGTTCTGGTGGATGACACTGCTGTAGAACTTCCCACAATATCATAATTACAATTGACCTGTTTCCTTTCAGTCTCTCTTGGACAAGTACGGTTTCTGGAGCCAGAATGTCTGGATTCATTACATGGGAGCTGTGTGACCTTGGGTAAGTTACTTAACCTCTCTGTGCTTCCCATGTCTGGACAAAGCGGATGTTCACTTTCTAAAGGTCGGATTTGTAATCGGCTCGAAAGCAGGATATTCTTTCAAGTCAGTTTGGCCTCAGAGGCTACAAAGACCTTCACTGTCCACAGGCAAGCAGATACCGACCGGCAGTCTGAACACACACTGGAGAAACTCAGGATGAAGAGCCATCCACCTGAGGCCCACAGGAGTCCCGGGGAGTCCCCCCTCTGGAACATGAGCTGGACCCTCGCGATGTGCACCCGTGATGGATAGCCATCCAACACCCACCCACGTTTCAGCTGTCATTTGCCGCACGAGGATAATCACATCGTGTCCTTTAAAGCAAGAAGGACTCTTGAGATGATTCAGTTTTCACGTGAGAAACTGAGGCACAGAACACAGGAATTGCTGTAGTTCTCCCAGGGAGGAAGAGGCAGAACTGGGACTCCAAGTTCCTGTCCTGGAGCTCTTCCTAGCGCCCCCTCCCCCAACATCCACTCGCCCCACCTTTCCCTGGATGCTCGGGATGCTTGGAGAGGCTCTGAGGAGAAGTGTCTATTACAATAGGGAAATGTACATGGGAATGCTCTCGAAAAACCTCAGAACTTGGCAGGTTTAAAAACTACTTGCTCAGACCAGTAGCTCACCAAACCCCAAGCCTCTGGTGGTTATCAGCCCAGAGCCCCAAATGGCTAACTTCGTAACAGCTGTGGTGGGCAGTATGCTGGGGAGACCAGGCTAACACTCACCTCTAAGGGCCGTGTTGAAACACACTGAACACACATCCTGAAATGTAAAACACACGTAACCTTCGACTCAGCAATTCTGGTTCCAGAAATTTATCTCAAGAAAATCATTAGACACGCTTGCCAAGATCTATGAACACGGATGCTCCCTGCAGGGGAGCAAATATTGCAAAATACTGGAAATATCATTGCAAAATACTGCAGACATCACTGCAAAATCTTGGAAATGACCTAAATGTCCAATAAGACGAGGATCAGTGAAATGCAATACGGTATTATCCACACGACTCAATAAACACAGCCAAAAGAGTATTTACTGTCAGAAAAAATATCTTACACTAGCAAATGTGAAAAAAATAAAAAAGGTAATGCGACAGCATGTGTGTATGTGTGTAAAATACCGGTTTTGTAGAAACAAACGCATAAATGTATAATGAGCACAAGCCAAAGGAAACCTCTGAGGGCCCCCCAGCAAACCATTGGCAGTGACACCATCAGTGGGGAATAACAGGCTGTTATTAATGATGCTGACTTTGTGTAGCATCCGAACTTGAAGTTTTATATCCCCCTATACTCAGACAGTACAATCAAAATCAAATATAGTTTATTAAATCACACCTCTAATACAATCATATCATATGCATCATGAATGAAGAACGAATCAGAAATCTTTACTTGTTAACCCATATCAGAACCTAGCCAACTTTCTCTCTACAGGGTCAGATAGTAAATATTTGGGGCTCCGGCACCCATGTTGAGTCTCTGTCCCCACGACTCAACTCTGCCTGTTACAGACAATATGGGAGTGTGCATGGCTGTGTTCCAATAAAACTTTATTGACAAAACAGGTGGCTGGCTGGATTTGGCCCTGACCTCTATCCTTTTGACTGCCATCTGCATGAAAACGGGGACTGTTCATCCAGTGCTGCACCCCAGCACTTAGAACAGAGCCTAGCCTAGGGTAGTTGTTGAATAAATATTTGTTGGAGGAAGGTGTTTCCAAAAATAACTTTTTTTTTTTTTTTAACAGTGAGTGGGTGTGAGCTTCTTAACCAGAAAAGGCAATGTAGTTATGGAGGGGGTGGGGAAAAGAGAAAATAAGGCGCCTGTATGTATTCTGGGGTGTCTGACACTTCAGCCTGGGAAAGAACCTTGAATCGGAAGAGCACTCCAGGGCTGACAGAGCAGTTTTCAGCAATTCAAGATGCACATCCCCTCCCCCTTCTGCAACTCTACACTCTTCAGCTGTGCGGGGAGGCAGGCTCTGTGACACCTGCTGGGTCTCTGCCCCTGAGGGACTGCAGCCTTTCCTCTCTCCTGCTCCACTCAGTCTCGCACCAACAGCTGAGGAGTAACAGTAACGGTAATATCAAGGGCTGACACTCCTGAGCGCTGGCGATGTGCCCCTCATTTTGCCGTCTGATGGTCCCAAGCAGCCCTATTCGGTAGGAATATCATGGACCCATTTTACAAGGGAGGAGACTGAGGCCCAGAGATGCAACGGGACATGCCCGAACTCATACAATTACAAGGTGTGGTGGAGCTGGGATTTGAACCTGGGTTGGTTTGACGCCCAAAGCCCATGCGGCGTCTCCTCGCTCTGGCTTGAACTGGAGAGCTTGTCGGATCCTCCATGGTCATTTTACAGATGAGAAAGCCAAGGGCTGGAGACAGGGAGGGATGGCTGGTTGGGCCCGGCATCCAGGTGTCACGACTCCCTGTCCCGTGCCCACCCCCACAGTCCATCTCTAGTGGCACCCGTTATGGAGTCTCAGGCCAGGAAGGGAGAATGAGGGGGGTTGCTGGTCCAAGACGGACGGGGCCCCCAGTGTGTCACATTCATGCACACCCCAGACCAGGTTCTTTAAGTAAGAGCACTGGCCATCTTAATGCAGCCTGCTCTGAACCCCAAGGTCCAGTGCCCACTCACCTTGCTGCGTCTACTCCCCTTCACTGCCTGCCCCTGTGGCCACAATGATGCCCCTTCACACCACAGGCCTGAACCCGTACTCTTCCCTCTGCCCAGGATACCCCTCTGCCTGGCCAAGGGCTGCCCCACAAGCATCGGCCGGGGGGCGGCTTCCCTAGCTTGAGTCCCAAGTCCCGACTGGAGTCTTCGCCCTCTGAGGCCTGATCCTGGCTGGTGGTTCCCATCACCTGTATGATTCGTGGGATGCCTGTCTGTCCCAGGACAAAAAAAAAAAATCTCCCTGACTGGGTGAGTTGCATTTTCTCACTTTGGATTCACAGTGTTATTTGCAGTCCCTGGCACTTAGAAAATGCTCAGTAAAGCAAAAGGCAGGCAGGAAGGGAGGAGCCAGGGAAGGAGGGAAGGGAAGGACAGGAGAGGGAAAGAAGGAGAGGGAAGGCAGCCAGGCCAGAAGGAACTGGACGAGGAGCAGGGCGGGCAGAGTCCTCAGACTGAGCCCAGTGCTGCCAGCAAAACCTCATACAATGTCCCCTCCCTGTGGGCTCCTTGCAGCCTACGATGTCACCTTAGGCTGCGGCATACTGCCCAGTGGCGGGGGCTGACGCCTCCCGGGTAAAGCTGGTGCCATCCCAGCTGCCGACCTCTCTCAGTGGGCTCTGAGAACAACAGTGCACCGAGGGCCAGGCATGGCCACATCGTGGAGGTCTGGATTGGGGCCCAGCTCAGGATCTGGGCCAGTCACCTGGCCGCAGTCTACTCGGGGGACACCATAGGCATCACTCAGTGGGGCAGAAAGGTCTTGGGGTCATCTCGGGGTTGGTGGCAAGCTTGGGGTGGAGGAGGGAGGGTGGAGAGACTGAAGGACAGACAGAGAGATGGACGGGCAAGCGGAAGCAGAGAGAGCAGCAGGAAGAACAAAGACAGACAGACACATGGGCAAGAGACCGAGATGTGGAGGAGGTTGTGTGCTGGGCCTGGGGTTGGGGGTCCCACCTGGACTGCAGCTCCAGGTGCCGCCCACAGAGACACACCTGTTGCTGGACGTCATCCCCTGACTGAGGGTCACGGGCACAGGTGCTCCTTTCCGCTGTGGCTTCGCCTCTTGACCACCTTGAGCAACTTCCTCCCCTCTCTGAGCTTCAACTTCCTCTCTGCTCGGGAGCTGGAGGCCAGAGACGGACGGTCTCCGTGGCCCTCTGCCATCTGACGGCTAACCTCTGCTGCTGGCTGATGCCCAGCATCCACCAAGCCCACCTGTGTGACCTGTGTGAACTGGCCGCCGCTTCCCAGTGGAGAGGATTCAGCTATTCCCTGTGAAACTGGTGGGTCACACCTCCCGTGGTTTCGCCCACCTAACTGATGAGGAGAGGATGCTCTTCACACCTGGGGGCTTGAGTAAAACCAGCTGTTATTAACACCCTATGGATAAGCCAGCAGTCCCCGGAGATTAGTAACCGAAACCACAAACTTTCAGGATGCAAATGTGAAATGAACCCAGCCCACCGAGGCTCTGTCGAGCTGGGAAGCAGGACAGGTTTTAAGACTGGGCAGAGAGGGGCATGTCCAGCCCTGCCTTTTGCTAGCTGTGACTGAGCATCTCCGAACCTCAATGTTCCCATCCATATGATGGGGATGGGGAGGGTGCTTGGGGGGGTAAGGGGGGATTCTGTGAAATGTCCAGTGAGAGCCTACACTTGCCCAGTAGGTGGTAAGTGCAAGGCTGCTGGTTGGCTTGATGATGATGGCGGTGAAGTCTGCTGGTTTGATTCCCCCAAAAGACACATCATTTTAATGAACATTCTAACAATGTGCAATCAGACCCTCATGAGGCCCAACAGTCCCACTGTTCAACTGAGAGCTGAAGCTGCCTAAACCAGACCCCAGAGTTTTTCCCTTGACCTGGGCATGAGCTGGCCGCCCCTCTCTACCACGAAATGTGAGGAGTTGGACCCCAGCTCCGCCCAGCAGTCCAACGGCCCTCCAGGACCAAGCCACCCAGTGGGGTGTGCAGGCTGCAAGATGACGGGTGTGGTGGAGACACGCTGTCTCCATGGGACAAGTGCATCACCCAAAGTGACAGGAACACATGTCTGCAGATGGTGCTGGGGAGGCCTGCTGGGTTTCGGCTGGGAATGCCCCCAGGACTCCAGAACAAGGGCTTCCTGACTCTCCCATTGGCCGACAAGGCTATACATAGGAATGACAGCTGGGCTGCGGGGGCCCAGGCTCTCGCCAGCCTTAGAGGCAGGGTTCCCTCAGATCCAAGAAGCCCAGGGGCAACCTGGGGTCTCCACTCTGGATGTCACAAGTGGGCAAGAGAAAAATAAGAATTAATGACCATGAACATATAAGGAGCACCAACTATGTGCCAGGTACCAAGTCAATTTCTTATGCAGATCATCCAGTTTAAGCTCAAAATAGATACTATCAATGCCCCATCTCCCAGATGAATAGTAACACTACCAACAGACACCTCTATGGCCTACTGCCTGCCCAGCTGCTACATTTTGTCCTTCCCACAACTGTAAGAGGCCCTATTAGTACTTCACTTTCCAGATGAGAAGATGGAACACACAGAGAGAAGCAACTTGCCCAAGGTCCCATGAGTGAGTGGAGAAGCCCAGTTCAAACCCAGTGGGCCAGATGCCAAGTCTATGGCCTGCTCTCCTGTTGAAATGCCTGTCTGGGAAACTTCCTGGTATAGCCCATCAGCCATTGGCCAGTGCCAGCCCCGGGTCAGCTCACAGTGCATCCTTCAAGTGCAGCTCAGGCATCACCTCCTCCAGGAAGCCTCTCCTGACTGCCTCCATCTGTAGCTGGGCTCTGTCTCTCCTTGGGAACCACAGAGCCCCCTGTGCTCAGTCCATCACAGAACTTAACGGTTTGGCTGTGCTTTACTGTTTGTTTGACTGTCTCCTCCAAACTGTAAGCTCCCTGAGGGCAGGCACTGGGCTTGATTCACCCTCAAACCCCAGTGCCCAACTGAGATAGCTACAGGGGACAGGATGGGTGGATGGATGGATGAATGAACGAACACATAAATGATCCCCTGTCCCCTTTCTAATGTCCACGAATGACAGTACTGCTTACTCCAACTCTTGACATATCATAGAACCATCAGTTTTTCTACATGCCGTTAAATTTTATTACTTTTAGACACAAACCTTTGTTCTAAAACACCATGTTTAGGGTGCTGACAAATGGTGAGAGTAGATTTTTTTTTCAAGGTGCAAAACAGGAAAGATTGATCCAGGGAAGGAAGACAATCCACAAAATAATCAGGAACCTTCCCGTGAGGGGCGGGGTAGCATAGAACATTCTAGAAGTACTGAGATACACTTTGCATGAAAACAAATTCAGTTTCCCTTTTAAGCCTAAGCTTCCATGAATAAAAGGTATACAGATCTAAGGTTAAAATGGGCCCAGGGAAAAGCAAATTTGTTTTTTTTATAAATGTGTTTAATCCAGGGGTGCCTGGGTGGTGCGGTTGGTTAAGCGTTCTACTCCTGGTTTCATCTGGCCCAGGCTGTGATCTCAGGGTTGTGAGATCGAGCCCTGCGTCCGGCTCTGTGCTCAGCACAGAGCCTGCTTAAGACGGTCTCTCCCTCTCCCTCTCACATAAATAAATAAATCTTTTTTTAAAAATGTGTTTAACTCCAATGATAGAACAGCCATGACATGGAATGCTACTTAATTGTTAAAAATAACTGTTCAGAGAGATAAGGCAGATGGAGACGCACTGATCTGAAACGCCCTCCTTGCCTACACGGGCTTGTGAAGAAAGCAGGTGGAACGGGCTGCCATTTGTCTGCAAGGAAAAAAATACATTCTCATCTATGTAAAAACAAAAATATATGTGAATGTTTGAAAATGCACAGGCTACTGGGGAAGGACACCGGAAAATGATGGTAACACTGGTCCCTGGGAAGGGAACTGGGGGGTGGGGGAAGGGGAAAGAAGGAGACAGGCTTTTTTATGCTCCCTCTTTTGTATTTTGTCGCATTTGTGGTTAGTGATTTTTAAGAAAATAAACGTTAACCATGTACAATTCTGTATAAATATGTAGTTCTCTTAGGCTTCCTCGTGTTTCCTCCTCACGGACTGGCTCCCCGCCCATCCTGACTTGGCTCCTTTCGGAGGGATTCTTAAAACAATCTAAGCCAAATTCGACTTCTTTCTTTTTTTTCCTTTTTTTGAAACATCACACGTCGAAACATCCCTGTCATGTTTATTTCAGGCTGGAGCTCGACTTGTCAGGTTACAGAACTGTGGCCCTGACACGGAAGTGTGAGCCTCATGGACTCGTGGGAGGCTGGGTGTGTCTCTCTACCGCCTTAGGGGCCCGAACCTTCCAGCATGGCTCCCCAGCAGGACGCTGCTGTCTCTGCCAGGACCCGGGGTGGGGAGCACATGCCGACATCCCAGCATTGCCCCAACACCCCTGGCGACTCGCCCAAGAGCTATGCACGCAAATACACAAACGTGTGCACACAAACCCATACATGTATACAGAAATACATGTACATGCAAATATGTACACAAACACACATACACAGCTATGCACATGTCCACAAGATACACATACGTGCAAGCACCAAAACACTGATGCGCAAAGATACATATGCAGACGCATGTATACAAAAACACACACAGATATGCACAAAGACATAAATACACATATACACATAAATACACATATACACAAAATACACAGACAACACACGTGCAGACACAAAAACACATACCGCACTAAAACACATTCAAATACATGCACTCACAATTACACACAGATGTACAGATACACACACACACACACCCAGGGATGTTCACAGTAGCACTGTTTTTGGTAACAGCAAAAACACAGTTGCCTTCCCATCAGGGTATCTGATGTGTAACCATGGTCTGTCCCTGCAAAGCAAGGCTGTGCTGCTATTAAAAACACGGAAGTCAATTTTTAAATGTTGATATGGAAGGATGTCCGAGTCATTACGTGTAGGTTAAAAGGAGCAAGGAAAGGACGCCTGGGTGGCTCAGTTGGTTAAGCAGCTGCCTTCGGCTCAGCTCATGATCCCAGCGTCCTGGGATCGAGTCCCGCATCGGGCTCCCTGCTCTGCAGGGAAGCCTGCTTCTCCCTCTGACTCTGCCTTACACTCTGTCTGCCTGTGCTCGCTCTCGCTCGCTCTCTCTCTGACAAATAAATAAATAAAATCTATAAAAAAAAAAAAAAAAAAAAAAAAAAAAGGAGCAAGGAAAGAAAAGCATGCCTTGAATCAGCCTCTTGGTCATCCTGGGCCCCGTGATTAATAAAGGTGTCCTATCCCATGTACTCCTGGGCCTCAGGCAGAGCAGGGGGTCTGGAGCGGTGGTACAGAGGGCTTCACAGAGGGCAGGTGACAGGACCTTAAAGAGCAGGTCTGATCTGGGCAGGTGGGGACAAACAGAGAAGGGACTGTAGGTGAGGAACAGCCTGGGGGAGGCGATTCAAGCTGAGGCACAACG
Source organism: Mustela putorius furo (assembly GCF_011764305.1). Classification (NCBI taxonomy): domain Eukaryota; kingdom Metazoa; phylum Chordata; class Mammalia; order Carnivora; family Mustelidae; genus Mustela; species Mustela putorius. The sequence goes on along the minus strand of NW_025421422.1, from coordinate 462,308 downwards.
TCACGGTCATGAAGAGCCTATTACGTCACTGCACAGTGCCCGGCACGGACACCCCTGTCCGCCCCCATCCAGCCTGCAGAGCACAGTGCAGAGGAGGCCAGAAGGGGCCGGGGTGCAGAGAACGGGAGCGCTCAGAGCACAGAGCATGAACGGGCACCTCTTCCTCTGGAGGAGGGGCCAGGCAAGGGTAGTGGCCTCGCCTGGAAGCTCCCTGTCACCAGCAGGCATGGAGGCTCCTTTGTTGGAGCCCAGCCCTGGTGGAGGAAGAAAACCAGTCTGGCCGGGCTGACATTCCATCGCCCTGGACAGAGCCAAGGGCTCTGTTTCCTTCTGGTGCCCAGCCCAGCCTGTGGCTTTGTCCAAAGACCCTGGCCAGGGCTCAGGCTGCTGGCTGTTCCCACTCCAAGCTAGATTTGCTCCCCTCCACCGCAGCCAGAGGCCCTGGAAAATGCCCCAAGTCAGGACAGAACTGCCCCCTGTCCACTCAGCACAGGATTCACTGGGTCCCCAGTTGGTGAAAGCATGCACAACCTCTGCTCTGAGTCCACGATGCCGGGGTCAGGCTCCGTGTCCCCCGACTCAAAGCCAGCAGATCGGCTGGGTGCAAAAGACAGGGACACCAGCTGAGCCCAGAGACCTGTTTGGGCAGACACCACACCTTGGTCAAGCCCACAAAGAAAACAAGAGACCCATCCGGAAGGAGCTGGGGCCTGTGCAGTCTTCCGTGCACGCTGGAGAAGCCCTTGAGGTCAGAGCTCACTTAGCGGGGCTAAGGAAGTCCGACTTGGCAACCATGAAGCCCTCCGAGGCTGCTGAGATATGTGTGTGATGTCCAGCCTCCAGAGGGGGGCCCGTCTCGGTATGGGGGCCACACCCAGGCACTCGGGTGTCTTGGTTCATCTTGGGTGAGCGTGTTGGGGCCAGGTGTTGAGCACTGTGCTTCACTCCATCAGCCCCCAGAGGGCCCCACACCAAACTGCAAAGTGGGTTCTAGTGTCACAGCCCTACAGGGCCCCAGATCTCAAAACCACAGGTTTAACTGCTGCCAGCCAGGTTCTGTTTCCCAGGCTTTGATGTCATATGAGACCAGCCAGGAAGCCAAGGCCCAGGAGGGGAGCAGGCAGATTAAGTCTCAGAGAAGGGTGCAGGGGTGGGGGATGGGGGGATAGCCCCAGACACTAAGGGGAAGCCCGGGGCAGGGCAGAAACTTCAGCTGCAAGTAGTACTTCCCAGAGAGAATCTCCACCACATAGTCCTGTGGGGCCTGCCCTGCACCCCAACCTGCCTCCTCCGCTCAGCACAGAGAAGGGGTCATCAGGGCTCAGAAAGTCCTACTAGGCCATGCCTTGTATGAGTCGTGTGCCCTTCGTTGGGTCCCTTTCTTAGAGCCTCGATATCCCCCTCTGTAAAATGGGGGTCATCATCCAGGGGCCCTGCTTCCAGGCAGACCCTCTTGGGCCAACGGTGGCTCCCTGCTGGTCCTCGTGCTCTAGAAAACCACTAAAATGACAAGAAAGCCAGAGGAAACACCATGTCCACTGCATAAGCTGTGGAATCTGAAAGGGGGCTCAGAGGTTGCCTGGAGTATGCCCAGGACAACAAGCACTTCTTTAGCACCTACTGTATGCCAGCACGCTGCTAAGGATGCCCAGGCTGCCTCAGGCATCTGTCCAGGGGAAGCATAAAACTGAGCGGGGATGAGGACGTGTAAGCAGATCATTTCAACAGGGTGCACGCTGGAAGGGCAATGGATGAAAATGGATGCGGCATGGGGAAGTGCATGGAGGAAGTCAGGAAGGCTTCCTGGAGGGGGGGACTCTCGAGTCAAGTCTTTCCCAAAGAGAAGGAGTTAGCCAGTGGAAGGAGAGAGGTGGTTAAAACAAAGGCATGGGTGTGGGACACAACAAGGAAACTCCATGGAGCCTGAGGAATTTGTATCTTGGGAGTGATATAAAAATGCAGCTGGAAGGCTCTGAGTCAGGGAGGGACAATGTATACAGCAGAATATCATGCCAAGGCAAAAAGAACACCCCAGCTTCTGTGTGAAGGATGAACTGGAAGGGGGCATGAGAGGCAGCCAAGGGGCCAGTGGGAAGGATGCCCATCACCACAGTCCAGGTAAGAGACCCCTAGAGGCCTGACATGGGACACAGCAAAGGGATGGGGAAGCACTAATCCTTTAAGGAAAATGTAAGGAGCTGAAACTAACAGGACCCTGCAGGGGAGGGAGGCAATTGGGATGATCCCGGACTTCCAGATTCAGCAGTGGGCAGGGGTTGGGGGTGGCGGTGGATCTGCCACCAGCAACTGAGCTGGAGAATATGCAAAGGGTCCCCAGGGCCCGATTTCAGGGAGAGGGGAGGATGCAAGGCCCTGGGGAGGTGACCTGCCTCCCAAGAAAGCCATATGCAGCTTGCCTCCTCCCTGATGCCTATCTGCACCTCCAGTGAATTCCTAAAGGCATGGAGAAGCCACGGGTTGGTTCCTCAGGCTGCTGAGGCTTTGAGGGGCTGGGATGTTAGCTGGAGAGCATGCAGGTCACAGCGATTCAGGGAAGAGATGCCAGGGTGACAGGTGCCTTGGGGCTGCATGGACCCGGCCTCCAATCCTGGCTCCCTGGCACTTTGAAGCTGTGTGGCCTTGGGTAAGTCCCTCCACTTCTCTGAGCTTCCGTGACAGCAGGGAATTGCTCCCTTGTCCAGTGCCGATGCCAGCAACTCACAGGCTAATGATCTATGTAAAGGGCTGGGCGCTGTGCCTGGCAAATGGTAGGTACTCAGGAAATGACTGCAATTATGGTGATGCTCGTAAGTCAGAATCATCTCTCTCTGGCTCAGAAGCCAGCAGGAGACACAGAGCCAAAGAGGCAGGATGATACAGGGAGCTCTTAGTAATGAGGTGTTTTCGGACTTCGTGGATCACCGCAGCACCCTGACCCCCTCCTTCCACCCTCCGAGGAGCTGGCAGTGTTTATAGGAATTCTGAGATTCTTACAGCAAAGACTACCCTCCGCTTCCAGAAAATATTGCCTGATACTCTCAATGCTGTTCTCTGGAGGGTAAACCCAAGCAATCACGGGAGTGAGAGAGAGGCACTTGAGACACAGGACGTTACAGGGAATCCTGGGGCAGGGCAGAAACCTCAGCAGCAAGCCTTTGCAAGAGTCCAGGGGCAAAAATCACAAGGGAGCTGGAAACCCCTGGGCTGACAGCGCTCCCGGGACTGAAGCCACCTGGAGAAAGTTCGAGCTCCTTGGCAGGGCACCTGCAAGGCCCAGGATACCTGCCATGCGTGCTGCTGGCTACATACACACCTCCTTGTACAAATTCTGCTCCAGCAAGGCTGGGCTGTGTGGGACAAGCAGTGCCAGCGTCTGCTGCGGCCACCTTCCACCTGGACTGCCTGGCCCTCCTAGCCCCACCTCTTCTGCAGGGGAACTACTACCCTACTTTCAAAACCCCGCTCTCCACAGCCTAGGAAGCACACGGTCTTTACCCAGAGTTTTCCTAGAGTGCTCTGGGTAAAGGGAAGCAGGGGTTTGCTACTGCTGTGACCACTCCAAGACTGACCACCTCTGAGGTTGGGACCATATTGGGTTCACCTCCCACCTCTCCAGGCTGTTAAAGATTAAATTCAATAATTAGTGCGAATGCCCTGGCTGGCTCCCAGGAAGCCTGTCCTCCTGTCCTGCATTCCTCTGAGCACCTACTGTGCACAGGCATGGGAATGAGGTGGGAGGTCCTCCTTGCCCTAGGGGAGCTGATGCCCTAGCACGGGACACGGACCAAATACAGCACAGACTACAGAGGACACCGTGGGACATGTGCCATGGAGAAAAAAGCCGGGCAGAGGCTGAGCAGTTGGGGGGCAGGGGGACTGGAATTTTAAAGAGGGCTGTTGGGGTCAGGCGATGTCTCTCTTCTGAGACATTTGAGCAGAGACCTGAAGGAGGTGAGGACGACAGCCAGGGAGACACCTAGGAGGAGGCACAGGCCTTTGCAACGGGCTGCGGGCAGGCTATCACACTAAACACTCTTTTACTACAGATGGTTTTTTTGGCATCTGGCGCACTGATTTAGGAGTCAAGGCTGAGCATCCCCACCCCCACCTCCATTTCCCCAAATCACATTCTAAGTCTAGCATCCCTACTGCCCACTCTCAAACCTCCAGCTTCCCAAATAAAGACAACGGATTGAGCACACAAGCATTAGGTCCTTACTATGTTCCCGAAGGGAGGGATATAAGCCCACCGAGGACCCTCAGGGGCCGAGGTCAGCCCTGCTCATCCAGTTCCTCAGACGCTAAATAGTCCCTGCTGCACGGTGTTCTTCTTTTACTCACAAACACCAAATAGGCACCAACTGTCTACATGCAGGACCATTTGCTGGGTGCATTCATAAATGTCATCTCCAAATGTGAAAACCAAATCTGGGGGGCTTCCAATATTCTATTCCCCCTGGGGGGTGGGGGCACAGTACTCATGGTCAGTATATCCCCTTCTCCAGATGGTTCCAGGTTCAAAGGGAGGTGACCCACACAGGGACACATGGGAATCAAACCAAGGCAGCCCAGACTCTGGCATGCTTCCTTGGTTAGCTTCCTAGCCTATGCTTATTTTAAGCAACATTACAACAGAGGCAGGCTTGGCCCTGGGAACTGCTATTGTCCTCCGATGTTTTCATTACAAATAACATTTCAGTGATCTGCTGATGAGGCCTAGGGGCAAGGCTGGGAGAGGCAGAGTGACTCTTGAAAGAAGTGGAGGCAAGGGATTTGTTCGAGCAACACACCTTGGGAAAGCTACGTGATGTGCAAGTCCAAGTGTTCTGATGTTGGATCTGAGGTCAGAGGGACCTGGGTCACATCCTGCCTCTGCCCCACACCAGCTGTGTTACCCTGGGCAACTTGCTTCACCTCTCTGATCCCCTGCCTGGTTCTGATGACTAGTATTGTAAGCATTATTGTTTATATTACCTAACCCTGCTGACACAGTCCTATCCACCAAGGACCTCCTTTGGGTCCTTGAACTTGACGTTCAATGGAGATAGCCTTCTGAGTGCGTCACTGGGGTTTTTAACACATGCTTTGTGGAGAGAATTGCATACACACAGCAAGCAGCAAGCTCTCATGCAGCTGCCTTCCTAGAGGAAGCACAGGTAGGGGGGCCCCCAAACCAGTCCCTCCCAATCCTAAACATTCCTAGGCCATGTCCCTGGAATATGTCTGCAGGGCCTCAGCCAGGCAAAGTGGCCTTGGAGAAATCCCGGTCATGGTCACTGCCCAAGAGGCCAGTTGTTAGAGGAGTCTCCTCTTTAAAACCCAGTTCTGCAGCCTGTGCTGCTGATGGGAATGGAAACAACGGATAATGTGGGCGCCCCCACCCCCAGGCTGCCCTCTACCCCCTCAGGCTTTCCGACACCAAGATGCCTGCTAGTCCAATGGTTTTTTTAACTCAACTCACCCCCACTGGGGAAAAGAGCCAGTGGCATTATTTTTTTTAAAAATTCTTCCTCCAGCTCCCTATTTATAGCATGTTGACAGGCGAGGGATGGTTTCCAGCAATAATTAGGGAACCCACACTGGGCTCCAGGCCTCAGGTGGGCCCTGTGGCTGTCAAGTGGCTGGGGACCATCGGGATCCATTCCCTGTCCCTAAAGGGAAGGGATTCCTAGCTGCACCTGGACTAAGTGCCCAGGGTCAAAGGGGACTAAAAAGCAGGTTAAAAGAGCATTTCCCCCTGAATTCAGAGGTCACAGGCCTCCCACAGGGGACACGTCCTTGCTGCTTCTCTGTTCTCTCATGGAAATATCATCAGATATTATTATTAGCCACAGGGGGACCTTCACAAGGTTGGGGCTAACTTAGTGTGAGTGGGGTTTGCACAGGGTTTCCCGGGGAAAGAAGGAGGCTCAGAGTGGGGATCCCAGTGGGGATCCAGGCCTGGATTCCAAGTCTCATGGTCTCCCTAGGCCTCAGTTTCCTCAGCTGTACAATGGAGATAATAGTCACCCTCCCTTTACGTGGTCATTGTGAAGACCACACAAATTGGCGAGTCTGACTCTCCTCCCAGGGTAGGGATGTGCCTCTTCAACCTTGGTTCCAGCCCAAAGCCCATACTCTTGTTTTGCCAAAGCCTAGAACTGCTTTATGAGCTCCCCCAGTGGCCCCAGGGTGCAGAGACGTCATTTGTTGAACCAGGCCCAAGGAACCTGAGCCAGGGCCCAGGAGCCCATATAACATTTACCCAAGGGGCCACAGCCCCTTCAAAGGAGCATCAGGAGTGCCGGGTGTGTAAACAAACACGTGTGCTGAGTGCAGATGAGTCGGTCCATGGGAGATGAAGGAAGGAAGGCTACCTGGATGAGGAGGCCTATGAACTGTGCCCTAGAGGATGGGGAACACTGCCATGAAGTAAAGATGAAAGGCCGGGGGCAACGGCTTTCTAGCAAGGATCATTTAGCAAAATGGTTTTGGTGGAAAAACTTAAAGCATTTAAAAGCCTAGCTAATAGTACTATGAAAAGGTGAGGCACGGTGATGAAGAGAAACCAGGGGTTGTGCTTCTACTAGCTGGGAAGACACTCTCATAATGAATTCCCTCAAAAACTCTATGATGTACTATTATTATCATTCTCATTCTACAGACAAACTGGAGTTCAGAGAGGTTAATTCACTTGCCTGAGGTCACACAGCACATAAATGGCAAAACCAGGATAAACTTCGTCTGGTCTAATCCTAAATCGAAGTTTTTCTAGACCACCAAATAGGCCTGTGTTTTCAGGGATTTGCTGGGGGTTGGCGGCCTGTGTGCCTCAGCTGAAGTGCAGAGAAAACTGGGCCAAAGGCTGGCAGAGGTGTGAGTTAGTGGCTACCATTCAGCCATGTCTGGGCTCAGGAATCCCATCTGTCAGACAAGAAGCTGGAGCCAGATGAGCAGAGACCAGTGTTTCACAGCCATGATAATTCACGGAAAGGAAGAAAGGGGGAAAGGAGGTAAGGAAAGACTGATGGGGAGGGGGCTACACTGGGCTCCCAACATTTTAATCTGCTGCAGCAGGAAACCCCCCCCAAAAAAACACAGTCTGTTTCAAAATGGGTTTTTGGATGATTTTAACACCCTTAAATAATGACAAACATCATTTCCAAATAAAAGGCAGTCCTTTCTGAGTGAATGGAGTTAGCTCTTTTTTTCTCGCATGGGCCACAGGTGTACATATGTGGACCTGAGCTGTCTTCCTGTGGCCACTGGAAACTCCATGAGGGAGGGGTTCATGGCAATCACCATCATCTCCCAGGCACCTTGCCCAGTGCAGGGGACAGGGGAAAAGCTTGGAAAACATTTCATACAGTTGACCTTGAACAACATGTGTCCACTTGCCGGCAAATTGTTTTTCGACAGTAGAGTACTGTGAATGTCTTTTCTCTGCTGTATGATTTTCTTACTTACAGTTTTTTCTCTAGCTTACATTTTTTAAAAGATTATTTGATTCATTTTAGAGTGAGAGGACACAAAAGCAGGGGGAGGGGCTGAAGGAGAGGGAGAGAATCTCAAGCAGACAGACACCCTCCACACCCCCTGCCCTGTTAAGCACTGAAACTGAGGCAGGGCTGGATTCCAGGATCTGGAGATCATGACCTGAGCCGAAACCAAGCACAGACTGCTGAACGGACTGCACCCACCAGGTGCTCCTCTAGCTTACTTTATTGTAAGAACAATGTATATATATATATATATATATACACACGCTGCCGAAGCAAACACAAGAATACAGCATGTAATACATGTAACACATAAAATACATGCTAATTGACTGTCGATGTTATCGGCAAGGCTTCTGCTCGACAGTAGGCTGTCAATAGTTAAGTTCTGGGGGAGTCAAGAGTTATACATGGATTTTTGACCTTGTGGGGAGTCAGCGCCCTGAACTCCCATGCTGTTCAAGGGTCATCTGTGAATGGACACAGGAGGAAGGCAGGAGGGCAGGGAGAAGACCAGGGCAGACCTCTCCAGCCCGCAGACTTCCTATTGAAGGCTCCCGGTTTTAGAACCAGAGATGCTGGCAAGTCTGCCTCTAAAGGTGGGGGTGGGGGGTGTCCCCGCTCAGTTTTCAGGTACAGTGTGCGAACAGCTTGGACTTCACCCTCCTGGTCTGAAGGGAGCCTGCACGCACTGAGTGATAGAGGATACCCCACTCGGCTCAGCCCAGGACCCCACAGGCCAAGAGGGCAGCCACAGCCAGTTCTTGGCTGGGACTGAATATCTGCAGGGATCACGTGTTCCCCGCGTGAGAGAACTGGTTTCCTGACCCTTCTGTGGCCTCCAAAATCTTGCATCTCACTTAGGAAGGCTCTGGGAAGGGATCAGATCCTGCGGGGAGGTTGTGCACACGGCTCATTTTGTCCCTTCCATGTAACTGGATGTCGGCGCCACCCCAGCCCTGACAGTGTTCCGGGAATTCAGAAGAACCACTGGGTTCCCTGTTGCTAGGCGACCAGAGGTGGCAGCTACAGTGTGCCTCCCGCCCCCCCGCCCCCCCTCCCTGGGGACTTGAGTATGGAGTTGGGGTGCCACAGACGTAGAGTCTGCCTGTGGAAATGCTTGATAGAGAAGCTTGCAGCTCATTAATTCTTCATCTTGCACAGATCACCATCATTTCTGTGGGGCTTCCTTGAGACTCCCCCTCCCACTGCATTCTCCCCCTCGTCCATCCCTAGGAAGCAAGGGCTATCATTGCCCCCATTTAAAGCCGGGGGCCTGAGGCTGGAGGAGAGAAATCTAGGACACGATGGAGCCAAGGGTTCAAATTCACATCTACAAATTGCACAGACCAGCTCTGAACTCATGGTCTGAAGAGAACCACTAGAATTAAGGTCCAGAAGGCTGGAAATCAGAAACCTACTTGGATGAAACATCTCTTTCAAAAAGGTCAATGTGGGGAGAGAGGGAGCGCCCCAGTTGGCTGCACTGAGCATTGTGGGGAGGGCAGTGAAAGAAGGGATCGGTCACCCCAAAAGCCCTAACAGTCAGGGTTGTCCTCTGACGACAGAAGGTACCCATTTTTGCTGTGAAAGAGAAATATGGATCGAGATACAAAGAAACATATTAACAACAGGAAGTTATAAAGAAGAAAATAAAAACCACCCACAATCCCACCATTAAAAAGAATCACTGTTATTTTACTCCCTGTCAGTTTGTAGATCGTTATTTTACAAAGCTGGGATCAGACTTCAGGGGTGAATTGCCACGGTGATTATTTGCTTAACATCTGACTCTCCCCACTCAGCTGAGGAAGTCCCAGGTGCCAAGCCCTGCATCTCCTCTGTTTCATTGTCTCAGAAGGGGCAGAGGCCCAGAGAGGTGATGGTCTTGTAGAAAGTCACACAGCATTTTCAGGAAAAGCCTGAAGGAGAGCTCTATTTTCTCCAATTCCCCTTTGCCTTCTCCCTCCCACATATGTGACCAATGTTCTGACCAGGAGCTGGATTGTTAATAAAAGCAATGGCTATTTCTGGAATGCATAACTTGAAGCAGGCACAATTTATCACACTGATTCCCTGCTCAAGAGCCTCCCATGGCTGCCTGTCACATCCCAACATGCTCACTATGTCCTGCTAAGCCCTCCTCACAGCCTTGCATTTTCTACCCTCACTGACTGCTGGTGGCAGTTGGACACTAAGGTGCTCCCTTAGCACCCCCATTTTATGTGACCACCTCCCCTTAAGCGTGGACAGGACCTGTGACTCACTTCTGACCAACAGAATACAGCGAAGGATGTTATTCTGTTTTGCCAGCTGCCTGGCTCTAGAGATTCTCCCTGTTGGCTGGATGGAGTCAGGGGCCATGTTGAGAAAACCCATGTGGCAAGAGACTTTAGGCAGCCTTTAGCTGACAGTCAGGGGTCTCGGTTCTTCGCTGCAAGGAACTGACGTCTGCCAAACAGCAATGGGCACGGAAGGGGATCCTTCCCCAGTTGAGCCTCCAGATGAGAACGCACCCCAGCACGCACCACAGAGTACCGTCTTATGAGACCTTGAGAGCCCAACTAAGCTGTGCCTGGATTCCTGACCTACAAAAACCATGAGGAAACAAATTTGTATTGCTGGAAGCCAATAGGTTCGTGATGGTTTCTAAGTGGTCATGACTAAACAGTGATTTTCTCCACTACTCAGCCTCCACTTGCCCTCCTCATTCCCTGCTCCAGCTACAAACCTCCACGGGGTTTTTGAAGCAAGCCAAGCACTGCACACCCCCCAACTTGGGGCCTTCACATGTGCTGCTTCCGGTTCTGGAATGTTCTCCCTCCACACACATGCATGGCTCCATCCTTCATTAGGTCTCTGCATGGATGACTCCTCCTGAATCACCTGAGTAAAGTTCACACGCTTCCATGCCCCTCTATCCCCGGACTTCTCTTTATTTTTCTTCACAGCTCTTACCACCACTTGGTAAATATCTTTTATTGCTATTCTCCACTGTGTCCCCTCCTCCCCAAGCCAACAAGAAAGTAAATTACATGAGGGCAGGGACAGTATCTTGTCCTCTGACGAACTGCCAGCACACAGCAGATCCAAAAGAAGCATTTGCTGAAGAGATGAATGGTCTCGTTAAAGCCGTGTAACACCTTTGACAACTGAACAAATGCTAAGTTATTTCTTTAAGAGGAGACAAAGGCTCAGAGAGGCAATGTGACTTACTCAGGGTCACACAGCATGTAGGTAGCAGGCTCAGGATCTAAGCCCCTCTACATACCATACAGCCTCACCTCCTGCCTTCTAGAAGCACTCCCCCCCACCCTCCTCTACCCCATAACCAGGGAGGTCTACTTCTGATCAGGTTCCTCCTCTTGGGAGCAAGGCTGGAGGTTATAGCTTGCCAAACCTCCATCTTCCTATAGACCTCCCAGGTAAGCCACATCAAGGGGGCCCCTACTATGTCATTGCCTCTCTGAACACCCCAGGAAATGAGCGTTCCTTTTATAAATATCTTCTGAGCAGCATCCCCAGAATACCCAGCTGAGAAGAGATGAGCACAAATGCTCAGGGGGCCCCTTACGACTATATCCAGGCTCCATATTAATTGTTCCTCCACGGCTTCTCAGTCGGGGCCTGGGAGGAGGTGGGCAGGGGCGGTGGTACAGCTGGCTGTGGCTTCTCTCTGCCTGAGCACCGAAGCTGGCATTCCCTGTCCCTCACTGGGACAAACAGGTAGGCCATGGAATTCCCAAGCCCCCAGAGATAAAGAGCTCCCTGAGCGATCGAGCACCCTCCTGAGGTGGCCAGACTGGTTTGATCCTGACACGGAAGTGTCTGGTACACAGCCCATCCGGGGTAAGGCGGGACCCAAGGGGGAAGTCAGCAACCCTTCAGTGGCTCAGAGAAACGCAGGCCAGAACCCTGAGTTTCTTTAAAGAACTCTGGCATCTGAAAGTTGTTTTCCGCAACAGGGTGGCCGTCTTCTGGGATGAACCGACAGATGAATGAGTGTATGGGGAGGTTGGATTTAGAAATTGTGCTGTACTTGAGAATGGGTATACGGGTGACTCAGAGCTCCTTGACTGATCCAAGAGACAAGGACAGAGTTAATCCAGAACAGTGGCTCGTACTATCAAGAAGGGAACAAAATGGGCCTGTGCCAAATCAATTCTATAAATGAATCTGTAGAGATCACACTGAAATGGTGGCAGCAGACCGTATCATAAGGCATACATATTTACTGCCTCTCCGTGTGAGAAGAGTACAGTCATGTGACATGCCCCAGCCAATGAAAGCTGAGCTAGAAGTGATGTCACTTATTTCCAGGCAGAAACTTTAAGAGCCAGTGGATGGCTGGCCATGCACCCTTTCTCTCTGCCATGTGGAGGGCCATGTCCCAGGCAAGCTGTTCCACCAACCTGGGCCCTGGAGTGACAATGACTTGAAACACAGACAAAACCAATGTCTGTGGCCGTGCAGGACACTAAAGAGAGAAAACTGGTTTTCTGCTTTAAAACAGGAGCTGTCTGTTACTGAAGCATAACCTAGCTCAACCTGGCATACAAAGGCAAACTGTTTTTGAGACAAAGATGAGAGAAAGGAGCCATTGTGTACTGAACACCTACTGCGGAACAACCATTCACTTGACATATTTGAGAGTAGGAACTTTTGAGACAGATAGGCCCAACTCCGCTGCTTTTAAGCTGAGATGCTTAGGGATCTGTGGCTTAACCTCTCTAGACTCAGTCTTCCCTGCCGGCAATCACCTACCTGCTGGAAACTTCCCCAGCTAGCCACGGATCCTGCCAGGTGGACAAACTCTCTCAAGAAGGCTTTGGCCACATTTATTTTGCTTTGGAAGGACATCACTTGATGAGGGTATGACGGCTCATAACAGGAATTGAGAGGAGGAGGAAAGAGACTTACAGAAGCTGGTCATCTAGGCCCATCTTGATTCCCCCGCACATGTGCAATTTACCTACTGATGAGTAAGAGGCTTGGAAAATTAGGTAGGCCTATAGCCTACCTATAGCGGTGTCCCTGCAAGACACGGAAGAGGTGCACCTCAAATGACTTTGTTTATGCCTGCTTCTGTTGAGCTCCAAAGCTAGGTACTGCCAACTTCCCCAACTGAGGGAAACCAAGGTTAGTAACGATCATTCCGCAATTCCCTGACACCTTCCTAAAGCCACTCACACAGGCTGGGTACAGTAATAGGACGGAGAATTCTGGGTGTGGCAGCTGGGGGTTGTTGCTGCCATTGGTGCTCACATCCATGCCTGCCTGTCCCTGGATTTTAAGAAACATAGTAATAATTTCATGTTGCAATCACGAATTGTTACCCTGTAAAGGAACAACAAAATAAAAGTAAAAAGTGGTAACAGCAGCGCTTTGCTTGCCCCAGGCAGACATTAACAATCGGTTATAGAGCTGAGCTCCCATAAGCCCTGAGAATCTGTGACAGCCCTGGCAGCCCCTGCCAGTTTGGAGTTAGCAGGTGGGTGGAAGCCTCTTTGGTACCGGCTCTTGGGTAATGACAGGATTACAGAGCTGAGAGGTATTGGAGAGGCCACTCTGCCTTGCATCCAGAGCACCCAGCCTCTGCTTGGTTTCCTCCAGAGATAGGAGACTCACCACTTCACATTCCCTAATGTGAAGCAAATGAGTATTTGTTTGTCCAACCGTGAATGTCTACAGCCTCCAAAATGTATCCCAGTGGTGGGACCTGTTTATTCTGCTCCTAGGGAAAAGTTTCTTGTTTATGAAGCAAAAATTCCATTATTCATCTAAGTTCTGCCATGGAAGACACATTGAATGGAGGTGCATCTTTCCCCTACTGCAGGGACCATGTCTCAGAGGTCTGCAGGTCGGCCCTGAGCTTCATCTTCTTCAGGATAAACACTGCGGCATGTGACGCTCTCATCAGAATATACACAAAATGCTGGCGAGGCTCAGAAACCAGGGAGACCAAGACCAAGACCTTGTGGTACAAATGGGGCGATGAGGTGAAAGCAGGTGCAAGATTTTCATGGGCCCCACAGCAGGGTCCTGTTAAAAGTGAGACTAAGTACCAGGCTTCCCGACTCCTGGTCTAGGGCTCTTTCCATGATGCCACACTCTGGATCCACATTATCCCTTTTCCTCTGTAGTGAAAGGATCAAAAATGCCACCGTCTGGCTTAGTGTGGGGAAAAAGCATGGGCTCGGCACCCCCAGATCTGGGTTCAGACTCTGGAGTTGACAGGCTGTGCGATCTGGGTAAGCCTGTGATGTCTCTGAGCTTTGATTTCTTCATCAAGAAAGAGAGGCCCAAGCAAGAGAAAGAGGGAGGGGGAGGGAGAGAGGAGTATATAAAGAAAGGAATAAAATGGTAGCTACGTGGAACAGGCTCATACCATCTGGCACATAAAGCCCAGAGTAGCGACTTCAGAATGTTGGCTCCCTCCCCTCTTCCTCCTCTAAATAAGGTCAGGGCAGTTCCAACTCAGAGCTCAAGTACACTGAAGAGTTTATAGCTCTGGGACAGCACCAAGGTCATGTTCATGGGCTCAAATCCAAAGGCCTTGATCAAATCCCGATTCTGTGGCCTCCCGACTGTGTGACCTTGAGCCAGTCATTTTACCTCCCTGAGCCTCAGTCACCACCACCATGAAGTGGGGTAATAATACGTACCTCACAGGATGCCTGGAAGGATTAAAAGCATCCAAGCATGGTGAAGAACCTGGAACAGTGCCTGGGCAGAGCCAGCACTCAATCAATGTCATCTGCCAATAGCATCATTATGACTGTGGTCTGGCCCCACCCAGGGACCCAGAAGGTGCAGGACTGGAGAGGAGAGATGACAAGGGAAAGCTCACATGGTCTGTTTCTGGAGCTGATGCCCACCAGACAGTCATGTGAGGGGCAGAATCACTTTCTTTTGGTGGCTGCCATTTTAATGACATCTAGAAGGTCACCTTTCCCCTCTTAGGAGGTGTTAATTAGTCACACGTCTGGCTTTGATTCTTTAGACTCCAAGAGTGGGAAGGAAAATTCAAAAGTGTGAATGTAGAGGGGAAAACAAGCAGCCAGCACTACTAGAAGAAACACATAAAATCCATGCAAAAAAGGGCTTTCCAATAAACAGCCCAAAGTGCCCAGGATCCCTCAAGTCTTTGTGTATAAAATATAAAGGAGATGGCAGAGCCTGGGGCTTGTGTGGGGACGGGGGGGGGGGGCAGTCACAGACAGATGCCCAGCCATAATGTGACGTTAACCCTTAGGCAAGTCAATGAATTTCTCAAGACTCAGCTGTCATCCCTATAAAATTGGAATGTATATATCATGATGATTAGGATATAACCACCAGTTCTTACAGAGGGCTTGCTGTGAGACCCTCTGCTAAGTGCCCTCCGTAGTGTGTGCATTTACATGCATTTCATGTATTTCTAGCTTCCCGGAGAAGCAATTGAGATCCGGAAATGTTAAGGCACATGCCTGCCCCAGGATACGAGAGAAGGCAAGTGGCAGATCGGGGATTCAAACTTGGGTTTGCCCAACTCTGAGCCCTGCAGCCTTTCTGAGGTCCTGCCTTGCTGAGCTGTCAAGCGCTGAGCAGAGGGGGTGGGGCTGGGCTCAGCGGTGGTCCCCAGCTGCCCCCCACATCCCAGTTCAGCACCACAAGGTTTTCTGAGCTTTGCTGCTCCCCAGAGGAGCCCGACCTGGCTTGACATGCTGGACAACAACAGAAATAACTAAAATTGCTGCTAGGTCTGCTGACGCGAGAGCCACTTCTATTTCTGGGGTCTCTGAGGGATGATTTCCTTTCGACAAATTGATAAAGAATGCTATGCTAAAAACAAAATGCCAGCGCTTTTAAAAGCAATGAAGAAAATCATATGCGGTCTCACGGGACTCTAAAGAAGGGTGGGGGAGGCAAATTTCAGGTTCTCTGTCTCTCATACACACACACACACACACACACAAACACATACACCCCACCCTCTGCTAAGGAGATGGACCCCACCCTCCTACAGTTCCTGAATGGGGTGCCAGCCAAGCCAGTGGTAAACACAGGAATCCAGCTGCCAAGCCCTCTGGCACATTCATTAATTAAACTCTATGGATTCGCTCTGTTCCCGGAAACATCCACTCATTTCAATAATGATTGGAGGCCAACCAGGCTCAGGCTGTAAAAACAACATGCAAGGTACTCAGCCAGGTGGAGAATAGCAAGGAAAAAAACAAAAAACACTAAACCCACCAAAATCCAAAAAGCAAAAAAACCAGGTCCAGCAGTGAGGTTTTCTGGATTCCATGCCTGCCCGAAAGGGGCTGCAGGACCTTAGCCAAGTCATTTCTATCTCGGTTCAGCCCCTTCTCTGAACAAAGAGGGGGAGAGCTAGACCAGATGGAGAGTTCCTCTTCTGGAATTTCAAGGCCCTCTAGGGCCTGTCCCATCAGTGCCTGGATGGGAGTGAGTCACATATCTATACACGTACCTTCCTCTCCACCCAAGAAAAATAGAGGAAGGAATGTACTATTGTTGACTTCGTATACAGGCAGTTTGGAGAACAGTCCCTTAATGGCAACCGATGTATAGAATTCTAGAGGGGGAAATAAAAATGAGTCGGTACATTTCCTGAAGCGTGTTATGCAAGACATCAATCCAAGCAGAGCGGTTTGTGAATTACATAGTCAATGCATACTACCGAATTCCTCCATTTGGAAGCACATTCCCACCACTCCCACCAAGATTTAGCATTTTTGAATGTGGTGAAACTGGTGCGTCCAGTCACCGCCACAAGATGTCCCCATTCAGATCAGCAGGCCAATCTACTGCACTTCTCTCAATGGAGATCCCAGACATAGAGAATGACAGTGATGGTCTCTGGAGGAAACTAATGTATATTTGCATAAATAAAAGTCCTCCATTAAAAACATCGCTTAATCACGTGGTTCTTAAATGTACGGTCGCTGGTGTTCCTTAGGCACGGAACATCTATCGTGTTAAGTGTAGCAAAAAGGAATTCTGGGAACCTCTCAGACCAGAAGAGTGAGGTGAAAGACAGCAACGAAATCCTCCATGGGGGCAAGGTGGGAATGGCTGGCTGGACAGGTATCTTCCTAGCCTTACCCTGATACCCAGGGAACACATCTTTGGAGGTCCACTCTGACTCATGACCTCCTCAGAGTTACCATCCAGGTGGGTGTTGTGGCCCCCCTAGCAGCTTCTAGAAACTTCTCACAGGTATGGAAACCAAGGCTCTGAGAGGGGTAGGAACTTGTCCCTGGTTGCCCCTGGAAGCCAAGTGGCAGACCTGGGATTTGATCCTGGGTCCTTCTTACCCAGAAGCCTGGGTCCTTTAGATAATGCTGCCTGACCCAGTGGTTCTCAGGCTCTGGCAGGATCACCTGGGGAGCGCTGAAGACTCCACTTTCCAGGAGAGCAGCCCAGACCAGCTACATCAGACTGCCCAGACACCTAGACATTCTGAGAACCTTAGTTCTCTCAACAGTGGTTTGCAAATCAGGAGGCTGAGAGCCTTACCAGAGTGAAGGTTTAGGAAGCCACCCACATCCCGCTTCCCAATTATGTGTCTTGCTAACTCGCATTGATTTAAAACAAACGGGGATCCAAGAGGGAGCAAGTGTGTCTGGTTTGTTTTGGGTTTTTGTTTTGCCTTTTTTTTTAAAGCTTGACTTAAATCAATTCTGGGAATAAGGCACACGTCATTCGTAACCATCTCCCCTACAGTAGAAATGACAGCTACCACCACCACGATCACAACAGAGAGTGACAGGTGCCTCCTGAGAGCCCAGGCACTGTACTAAGCAGCTTTACATACATCACCTTGGCCTTATCATAGAACAACCCTAGGAGGTGACGTCTCCATTCCCCCGCTTTCAGAGAAAAAGCTGAGGGACAAGTAACCTGCCCCCAGCCATCAGGCTGGGAGGTGGCACCCATGGGATTTGAACCTGGAACCAGACTGCCCACAACCCCAGGTGTCTCCATGAGAGAAGGGATCATGTCACCCTGTTGTTAGAGAGCTGAGAGGAGACCGTGTCTCCACCAACCACGAGGTGCTCCCTGAGTCCGCCCCACACACCAAACAAAACAGGACACAGGCGACAGGCGGGCAGGCAGCCAGGGCCAAAGGTGGCCCCCAGCGCTGAATGGTTTCCTGGGATGACGTCAGCCTGAGCGGGTACAAATGGCCCCTTGACCTGACCAGCCACACAGCCCAGGGGCGGGGAGGGGATGACTTCATCACCACCTCTCCAGAGGGAGTGAACAGCCCTGTGCGACCTGCCAGGCACCGAAGGGAGAAAAACGAAGCCAAAGCCCCCCCTCTTAGCAGCAAAGCCGCAGGAATCTGCTCAGGGGGAATCAGGTACCACTTGTAGGCTCACCTGTGTACCCCAGATCCCTCAGTGAGCATCACAGGGGTTGGGCTGCAGGCAGGCCCCCTAGACTCAGCTCTCTAGGGTGGGACCACGGGGGACTGGCTGGGAAGACTCAGAACTCAGAGTTAGCAGCCCAGGCTCAGAACCACACTTACTACTGTCAGGGGCAAGGCTAGCCCTGTTTGCCCGTCTAGTGTCTGATGGAGGGCAGTGGATGTTTCCCCGCTTTCCTTTTCCTTTTCTAGCTTTAGGAAAACCTCTTAAGGCACAATCACATTAGTCAGGGAGCAACCTGGATTTGGGGCATTGTGAGTAAGGTGTAGGGGGGCTGGAGCCCTGCCAGCACCCCTTACCTCCTGGCCCCCCCGACCCCATGAAAATCACTGGGAGAATGTATGGTGGAAGTTTCTCTACCTCCCATATTCCACAGGCCTGAGACACTAGGTTCTGCTTTCCTGGGACAGGATAGGTTTGAGGGCAGTGGGAAGAGGGGCTCTGGGCCCAGAGGTGCCAGGGAGGGCACCAGCCATGCCTGACCTCTCAGGGGAGGCCCAGACATGCAGGGAATCCCACAGGGCACATCCCATCCAGACATCGGCGCTTTCTCCATTCCAATAGGACAGGCATTTTTTTTTTTTTTAAAGATTTTATTTATTTATTTGACAGAGGGAGAGATCACAAGTAGGCAGACAGTCAGGCAGAGAGAGAAGGGGAAGCAAGCCTGCTTCCTGCGGAGCAGAGAGCCCAATGCGGGGCTTGACCCCAGAACACTGAGATCATGACCTGAGCCAAAGGCAGCGGCTTAATCCACTGAGCCACCCAGGCACCCCAGGACAGGCATTTATTTTGTTAGCAATCGGACTTTATGGGATCTTTTCAGCATGCTGAAGTCTTCCTAGGATGATGACTTTCTTCCTGTACTATTTCAAACCTTCATGTAACAGCTAATCAAGTTAAGTAATGATCACAAGCATAGGCGGCCTGAAGAGGTTTGGGATCAGACAAAACAGATTTCATTCATTCATTCACTCTTCACTCATTCATTCAAAGTGTGGTTGTTAAGTGCCAGATAAGGCAGACCGATTGGAAGAGGCATAAAATAATTTTGCGGGGGAGGGGTGTGAGAATGTTCTAGATCTTAGTAGAGGTGTGGGTTAGACGGGTACGAGCATTTGTCAAAACTCATCAAGCTGAATGCTTAAGACATATATGCATTTTGCTGTATGGAACTCACACCTCCAAAATATTTATCATATTTTATGTATGTATTTATAATATTCTTATGACAATGAATATGATAATACTCGTACCAATATTAAGCACATTTATTTTTTTAAGACTTTATTTACTTATTTGAGAGACAGAGGGAGAGAGCTTGCATGTGTGCACACAAGGAAGGGGCAGAGGGGTTGGGACAGAAAAGGAAAGAATCCCAAAAGGATCCCACAACCCTGAGATCATGACTCAAACCTAAACCAAGAGTCAGACACATAACAGGACGAGCCCCCCAGGCACCCCAATACAAAGCATATTCAGAGCCAGCTAAGTGCCAGATATGGTCCCCAGTGACATATCCTTCAGGACAACCCTATGAGGTGCTAACATTATCCCCCTTCGAAATCAGGACACTGAGGCACAGAGCCGGGAAGGAACTTGCCTCTGTCGCACAGCTAGTAGGCTGCAAAGCTGGGATTTATCCAACTAGCTGTGATACCTAATTAGCTTTATCTAACTAGCATGGTCTGACTCAACAAAACAGAGAGGACACTGTCCTCACAGCACTTAGGGTAAAACATAACTCAGCACCCCAGCCACTCAGCTCACGGGGCCATCAGTGCAGAGAAGTAGAAGGGAGAAGCTCCAGCCTCGGTGGGCAAGGGCCCCGGCCACGAAGCGTGTGCTCCTTTCCACGTGACCCCTGAGGGTGATCATGGGAGTAGAGTACTATCAGGCATGTGAAAGCACCCAGTACCGTGGCTGGCACATAGCAGGTGAACTATTTAAATGAGCAGAGGGTGGGATCGAAATCAGCTAGTAAGAAACCTTTCTCCTTGGCTTTGAAAGGATTCCAGATGGGGGCCAGGGAAGGCTGTCTGACTCCAACCCCATGCAGCCACATAAACAAAGACAGGTGAGCCCAGAGCAACTGCGAGAATCCTGGGATCCAGGGAGATGACTTATGGAGGACAGGATGCAGAGATGGGGCAGGGCAGGGGCACCCACAGAAAGCCCAAGTGGCCCAGAGGGTACCAAACAGGGATGCCAAGAATAAAGCTGGACCTGCTCTAGCTGGTCAAGACAAGGTCTGAACCCCCAAGTCCCTGAGACTTGACCACTGTAGGCCTGGTGACCCTATGGGGAGGACACTCTGCTGTTAAACAGAGAACTCTGATTTAAATCTAGAGCCTCTCCATGCCATGTTCCTAGCAAGAAACCCCGGCTGCCCTGAGCCCTATAAGTTATCCATCCAGCGAACCTGGCTGGTGGCCATCCCAGAGCAGAGTCCATTCCTGTGTCTGTCTCTGTGTTCACTCGTTCATCCGACCATCAGCTATTTATGGAGTAGCACGAATGTGTGAGGTGAGTGCTGAGCCCGGAAGACCAGAAAGCACAAACAGTTCTCAGCATGGCCTCCTGGTCCAGCAAGAATCACTAGGGAGAATTTGGAAGAAAGTGCAGACACACCTGTACAATCAGAACACGGGTGCCGACAATCCATGTACCATGTGTATGTTCATTCATTCATTCACTCATCCATCCATCCATCCATCCATCCACTCATTCATTCAAGTACAAGACGTCCCCTCGAGCAAATCCACAGCATGCCCTCCTGTAATGACACACTGTCCTTGAGAGCTGGGACCAGCTCTGGCTTTTTCCCTGCTGATCCCCAGGGCTCCAGCTGTGCCTGGCACACAGTAGATGTTCAAGAGATATCTGCTGACTGAGTGAATTGTGTGAAGGAACTGGCTATCCAAGTGCGGCACCCATGGGCCTGTCTCCATCTGGGGCTCCTGCTATAATGGCAGATTCTGGGGCCTGCCTCAGCCCCGTAAGAGCTCCACCTGAGACTGTTCTCAGCGAACCAGCACCCAAGCACCCTCCAAAGTCTTGACTTCAGTCCTCCCAGGGTTAGCCTGGGAGTCACCCAGTCACCCAAAGTCAGACAACAACGCTCGAAGAAGTCAAGGTCACTGGCCAAGGCCCAAGACAGAGGAAGTAGCTGTGGTGGGATTCAAACCCAGGCCTCCCGTCTACACTGCCCCTGTGTTTCCTCCATCCCTCATCTGCCTAGGGCCAACAGACGCCACTTAGGCAGCCCCTACTCTTCCTGGTGGTTTGGCTCAGGGGAGGGATTACATTTTCCCACCAATGGCACAGAGCTGCTGAAAATCCATGGGGCTCACATTATACAGAGCTCTGACAGTCTGTTTCTTTTTCCAGCCCTCCCCCAAAAGGCCCTGTATTTATGCATGAGGAAAGGAAAAAAATCTCCAGCGTAGGATACGAAAAACCTCCAACTGTTGTTCCCTCAGTTAGAGAGCAGAATGTCTCTGATTAACCCTTTGTAGCCACTTCCTTCCTAATTAGCGGCCACTGTTAAAGACTCCCCCCTACCACCACAGGCACGAAATATGCTTCCTTATCAAGTAGCTGACTCAGGGGCAAGAGGGAGGGCTCAGAGTGGTGTGTCCTGCAGGGTGGGTGGGGAAGCCATGTGGCAGCAAAGGAGTCTGGGAGGGTGGCTGGGAGCGACTGGCTCCATCTCTGTAGCCCAGTCCCACCGGCTCTCCTTGAAATTCCTGTGCCACTGTTTCATCATTCCAGATAGGGGAATGGCCTGTGCATGGGCCGGGAAGAGGTGACTGGAAAGGGAGACCAGATACAGTGAAACTCACATGATTACCAACAACTACCACATGCCAGGTGCTCTGGGGGGCGTTTTACACCTGTGACGAAGGAATTCTTGCTGTCGTAAGTAGATGATTTCCTTTTTACAGATGGGGAAATTGAGGCTTAGGCAAAGTCACACAGCTAGCAGATGGAGGATTGGAGATTTGCATCCAGGCTGATCCCACTGGGAGGCCTTAAAAGGTCACACTAGAGCCTTCATTTACAGATAGGGAAACTAGGTTCACAGCAGATGCTATGGAGAAGAAGTTGGCTCAGGGCTGCGGAGTCTGGATATGCAACTTAACCACTTTCTGAAAACTTCCCAGAGGTGGGAACTGTCTCATGATCTTTCATGCCTCTCACACAGAGTTTTGCAAACAGCAGCTCTGGTGCTCAGCTCTGAAGGATATCAAGGCTGAGAACCGCACATTCCCTAAATGTCCCAACTTTGACTTTAGAAACCCAAGTTCCAGGTCTGGATCTGTCCCTGACTTGTTGCATGACTTTCTGTAGGTCTCTTTCCTTCTCTGGATCTTGGTTTCCCCAACATGAAAAGAGTCAGATGGAATGATCTAGATGTTCTGACAAAGCTCAGGAGAGCTCTCAGAAGAGGAACTCTGTGCTGAAGTCCCGTCTCTCGGTGACCTGTTTACACTTGCTTTCAGTGCTCATATAAAAACTTTTATGGACAATGAAACTCTGTTTACCCATCATCCACCGGGGCAGCCACCTTGGTCCACTCTTTGAACTTAGCACCAGAGGTTCTAGAACCTTCCGGGTACTTCCTGCCAAGATGTCTGCAGAGGCTGGGGGAGGCAGCTGTCTCAACACAGCCCTACAACTATCACTCCCCCTCCCAAGAGCAGAAGACAACTACCAGGAAGAAAAGACAGACTTCTAGCCACTACCTGAGGAATTATAAATGTTAAATTATAGGTGTGCCCAGGGAGGGCCATTTCTAGAAATCAGGCTGGTGAGTGACAGGAATGTGGGCTGCTGGGTAATTTCTGGCTTCGGCAGAAAGCAAATATTTGGATGCAAAGCCTGACGACACAGGACTGGGAATTCAGCAGATCAAAAAAAGTATCTTTGAATGCAGGGGGATATGCCCCAGCCACCCTTCCCCTTCCCCCTCCTGTGACAGGTCACAACCAGAATGACAATAAAGCATTGACTGTGCGCTGAGAGCCATGCCCGACAAACATGTCATGTCATCCTCATAACGCCTTTGTCAGCAGACACGATTTGCTCCATTTTGTAGCCAATAGGGGCAAAAAATTTTTTATCAGGGTCAAAAGGCCTGCCCAAATTACATCAGGAGTCAAAGGTTATCTTACCTAAAAGTTAGGAAATTCCAAAGCCCTACCAATGTCTTGGCTTCTCTCAGAGTCAGTCAACGAAGGTCATGTGGTTATTAAGGTGCCTCGCAGGGACCTCAAGTTACATTTCTGGGCTCTCATGTTGGACTCCTCCCGTTCATACATCAGTGGTTCTCAGCTGGGGGCGATTTTGCTCCCAAGGAACATTTAGTCAATTCTGCAAACACTGGCCAGAGGCCAGAGGCGCTGCACAACACCCCCCAGTTCACAGGACAGCCCCTATCACAGAGAAGGATCTGGCCCTAAGGGTCAATGTGGCCGTGGCATGAAACCCTGATCTACATCATGGTGCCTCAAGGCACACCAGGTCTCTCTACCCGTAGTCCTGATGGGGAGGGACAAGAAATGAGGCATCAGCGGGCCTGAGCCAGAGTCCAGGTTGTAAACTGGGTGACTTTGGACAAGTCCCATCTTCTCCCCGAGCTTCAGTTTTATCATCTGTAAAGCACAGATGACAAAAATAACACCTACTTTGGGGTGGGGGGAGGGCTGAGGGTGTAATAAGACATTGTGCTTTGTTCTGTGGCTGGCACGTGGGAAGTGCTCAAGACGAGTTACTCCACAAGCCTTAATTTCCCCACCTGTGAAATGGGATGATAGCCTCTGCCTTGGAGTGATGCTCAAGTTTTCTTCCTCCCACACTGTTATACAGGCATCCCGTTTTCCCAGATGGCTTTGCTACAAGACACTAACAGCCTGGAGGGAAGGCAGCCATACCAAGCTGCGGAACCAGCAGAGCACTCACTGTGGGGAAGAAATAAACATTCTGTATTGAGCCGCTGAGAGCTGATGGTTTGTTACTGCAGCATGACATGCCCTAACTGACTGATATGTTGGGAATATAGGAGGATAACGGCAGCTAATATTTACTACATACTCTCTAGGTTCTGGGCGCTGTGCTACATGCTTCACCAGGAAACCAACACTCACAGAAGTAAAATCCTCTGCCTGAGGTCCCACAGCTAGTCAGTGACAGAGCTGGGATTCAAACTCAGATCTGCCTGAAGGGAGAGCAAAGCTCTCAACTGAATTGACCTAATTCTACCTGTACCTCTGCCCCCCTCCCCCACCCCCAATCAGAAAAAAGCAGCCAAGGACAGCAAATCTATGTTAAAAAGCCAAAAGCAGAAATTGTTCACAAGCTTTGCAATGTTGAACTCCTGGCATAAGTTCTGTTTTAGGATCCTCCTTTCTGTGGATTGGGGCGGTCTGAGTGGACCTAGAGACGAATGCTGGAGAAAAGCCACTCTTGCATATGAGGCTCCCAAATCAGTGTGGAGAGTTTGCTACTGTGTCTGGCTCGGGCTTTATGATGAATGTTTGATGAGTTAAATGTGGGTGATGAGCACTTAGGATCCAAGAAATGGGTTCCATCCTGTGCCAGGAGATTCACGCCAACTCCTAAAAGGGTGCATTGCTCAAAAGCCTCTGGGACCCTAGACCCAGGCTGGCTGAGCAGCCTCCTTTACAAGCAAGAACGCTGGAGGCAAGAAAAGCCTCCAGGGGGAAGCCTGAAAGCTACCCCATGACAGACCTAGGGCAGGTCACGTGAGTTCTTCCCACTGCATTTACTCATCTGTGAGAGGAAGCAGTAAGTAATACTCCCTAGCCACGCTCAGACTCTTGCTTGCTGTAGGTATAAGAGAGAAGCATCTGGTATTCATTGTCTGTTGCTGTGTAACAAGTAGTCCCCAAAACACAGCGGCCCCAAACGACAGCCATGTGTGCTCTCTCCCAGTTACTGGCAGTCAGGGATCTAGGAGGGGCTGAGCTGAGCAGTCCCGGCTCACAGTGTCTCATGACGTGGGGCTTGAACCGTTGACCAGAGATGCAGCCCCCTCCCCCCCGCAGGCTGAAGGACCTGCTTCCAAGCCCAGTCATGTGACTGGTGGCATGTCTTGCCTCCTTGCCATGTGGGACCTCTCTACGGGGCTGCCCGCGTGTCCTCGAACCGTGGCAGGTGGCTTCCCCCAGAGTGCAGGCTCCAAGAGAGGGAAAGTGTACACCAGGGGGGCAGCTGCAGGGTCTCTGTGACTTGACCTCAGGAGTGACGCTGAGACTTTCGGCTGGATTCTCTCAGTCACGCAAGCCCACCTGGACTGGCTGGGGAGGCTACTTCCCCGTGCTGAACGTCGGAAGGCAAGGATCCGTGGGGGCCACTCTGAGGCTGCCCATGTGTCTTGCCAAACATTAGGCACTAATCAAAGAACAACAATGAGAATGACAGTCACCATTTGCTGAGATTGACGTATGCGCCTGGCACCGTCCTGGCACCATGCTGGGTTCCATGGGCATCACCTCAGGATTGCCTCCACCACGGCTGGGGGTGAAGTAATAGCACCGTTCCCATCTTACAGAAGATGGACATCAAGAGACAAAGCAACCTGCCCAAAGTCGTCTAGCAACTGAGAGGCAGAGCCGGGATTCAAATCCATGGCTCTGATCTCTCTTACGTGACCATGGCGTGCTGGAGCTGGCCTGCCCTGGCTGCCCAGAGACAACCATGGGTCCGTTCAGGATCCACTGTGAGCCGGTGGTTTAACACAGCCATTACATTAAATAAACACACAGTTAGGGACGCCTGGGTGGCTCAGTCAGTGAAGCATCTGCCTTCAGCTCAGGTCCACATTCTCAGCATCCTGGGATCCAGCCCTGCCCCCCATCCCTCTGGCTCCAGGGAGTCTGCATCCCCCACCTTGGTCTCTCTCAAATAAATAAACAATCTTTAGCAAAATAAAGTAATTAAATAAACACACAATTAAACCAATTCCACCAAAAGCAAGGGTAACAAATATTCAAATCTTATTATTCCCTAATCATCACCTATGGCCCTGAGGTCATGGATGTCTGTACTGAGTCTCCGTGGTGCAAGGGCTCCATGGCCATGGAGCACTGCGGGTCCTTTCCTGGCTCCAGGTGCTTGGACGGTGGGTCCCTAGCTTGCCACCGCCCCCAGTGGGAGGATTTACACCCTGGGGACAGACAGGTGCTTCAAATCAGGGCTTCCCCCTATCCCCCAAGACCCAGAGGT
Source organism: Mustela putorius furo (assembly GCF_011764305.1). Classification (NCBI taxonomy): domain Eukaryota; kingdom Metazoa; phylum Chordata; class Mammalia; order Carnivora; family Mustelidae; genus Mustela; species Mustela putorius. The sequence goes on along the minus strand of NW_025421422.1, from coordinate 436,144 downwards.
AAAGCATCTACCAGCAAACCACAGTAAGAACTCAATATGCCACTTCCTCTCCTAAGGAATTATCTTGATGACTCCTTGCTAAATACCTCATTCTTCATGAAACCCCCAAATATAACATTCCCCGTGACACGTATCAATCCAGATTTCCTTCCTGTGACGTTTCACTTCCGGATGAGGAAGCAAGAGGGGCTTGTCTGGACAAAACATCTGAGATTTGTAAAATGCTGAAAGGGAGAGGAAAAGCCAGAGTCACAGAAGCCCCCTGACCCCCCGGGGTCACAGAGACAGAAGGGAGGGGGGGTTAAACCTCAGGGACTGCTCAGAAAGCCAGACAAAGGGATGCAAGCCAGACCCACTCTGTAGTCACTCTAGAGAGCCACAGGTAGGGAAGGACTCACTCCTCCAGCCAGAGGGCTGCAGGGCCAAGAACAATGTTTTGGTTTTGTTTTTTCCCCTAAAGATATGTAAAACTGCTACGTTTCTGAAAGGCCAGAAAGACAGGGAGGACTGACAATTTAGTTTGAGGGAGGGAGGAAAAAAGACAGGAAGGAAATGCATTTGAATGCCAAAACTGGTTCACACTGATGTGAGAATAATGGGTGGATTTTGTTTTCGCTCAGTTTCTCTACACTTTCCAAATAGGAGATGAGCACACCCCCCTTTCTTAGTTGGGGGAGGGCAGAGGAGATCAACATAATTTGGCACAAGCAGAGCCCCTGCCGAGCAGCTGAGCCCTTTGTCCTGCCCTGCCCATCTCTTCAGGTCTTTCCCAGAGGGCCCCGGCCCCTGGCCCAGCCTTTAGCCCTGGCTGGCTCCATGAAGGGGCCATTGTTTTCAGGATGACATCATTCTGTTGCCTGGAGGGTGAAAAGGAGCCCTGAGATTGGGCGCGGCAGGGCCAGCCCTAGAGAAAGCGGCCTGGCCACCTCACACTGGTCTCTGGGGTGGCAGTTAAATTCAACACACCAGCTGGATGCCCTAAGGGTGGCCTGGGAGCAGGACACCTTGGTGGGGCTCTGGATGTGCCCTGGCAAGCAGCACTTGGCACTGGCCTCGGGAGATGGAGAAAGGGGTCTTGGCAGCTGGATCTACTCCCCAAAAGGCTAGTCTCGGGAGCAATGGAACAACCTGTACCTGGCACACAGTAGGTGCTCAATAAGTGGGAGCAGCAGAGGTGAAGAGAGCCACAGGAGCGCTCCAGGCAGAGGGAACCAGGAAGGCAAAGGCCCTGGTCCTGGAAAGAACCCCAGACCTCCCTGGGCTGGACTTCTGGTGTCCACTCTTAGAAGGGGTGTAGCTGGCCTCAGTTTACCCATTTGCAAGATGGAGAGGGCACCACAAGGGGAACACAAAAATAAAGGAGAGAGGATTTTAGGAAGGCAGACATAACGTCGCAGGCCTTGCAGTCTGGTGGAGGGCACAGAATAAATGAGTGAGAGGAAGGGAGCACAATTGAGATCAGAGGCAGGAAGATATTAATGAGGGTGCAGAGGAGAGAAACACTGCAGGGATTCTCCCCCAGCCTCAGCTCTCAGGAAGTCTCTCTGTGTGGAGGGGAAGAGAGAGGGAAGAGCATTCCAGGCAGAGGAAATAGTGAGGGCAAGCCCTCTGGGTCCGGGAGGAGCTGGCATAGACTGAAGAAGAGCAGGAAGTCAGAGTGGCAGGAGTCGAAAGAGCATGGAGGACAGCAGTTAAGAACTGAAGTTGAGAGGGAAGGACAGCCAGGTTTTGCAGGGCCCTGAAGGCCATGGTCAGAGGCTGGGACTTTCTAAGTCTGGGGTGAGGCAGGGGAATGTCTTGACCCCTTGGGTGGCTGGACAGAGGATGGACTGGAGGGGAAGGGCCGGAATGGGGAGAGTGGTAGGTTGACTAATGACCTCCCAAAACACCTGTTTACATCCTGACCCCCCCGCACCTGTGAATGTGACTTTACTTGGGGTAAAAAAGAAAAGGTCTTTGCAGATGGAACGAAGTTAAGTCTCTCAAGACACGATCATGATGGATTATCCGGTGGGCCCTAAACCCAGTGACAAGTGTCCTTATAAGAGACAGAGGTCAAGTCCACATGAAGGCACAGGCAGGGACTGGAGTGACGCAGCCACAGGCCACAGAGCACCTGGAGCCACCAGAAGCTGCCAGGGGTAGGAGGGATCCTGAGCCTAGGCAGGAGGTGTGGCCTGACCGCACCTGCACTGGGGGCTTCTGGCTTCAGACTTGGAAAGGGAGAGGCTTCCCTCAGCTTCCAGACACGAGGGTTGTGGTCATTTATTAGAGCAGCCTGAAGAAACGGATAACGAAAGAAGCATTGATCAAATCAGGGCTTTGGAAGACGAGAGCCACAAACCCCTCTCCTTTCAAAATCTCTGCCACTTGCTAAGAAAAGGGTGTGTGTGTCTGTGTGCATGTGTGTGTGTGAGTGTGTGTGTGTGTGAGTGTGTGCGCGTGTGCAGTGGGGAGACGCTGGGCCCTGCTGAATATTTTAAGTATCTACTTCACTCCATAATTGACAAAGAACCAAATACTCCCACTCAGCCTGGGCTGGAGTACTGAACACAGAGCCTGGGCTCCAGTGCTCACAGGGGGAGCCCCAGGGCAGGGCATGGCTAGGGGCCACACAGCACTGGAGTCCTGGCCTCAGCCACCCACTCCAGGTATATGACCCTAGGCCCGTGACTCTGTGCTTCGACTTCTCATCCATGAAACTTGGGGCTAGCCCCCCACCCCATTTTCCACAGGGATGCCAGTTTCTGGCAAGAATCAGGTGCCTGCCCTTCTTTCTTTCCCTGACTCTGGAGATGGGGGACATACACAGGCTACAGTGACCAGTCCTCCAAACCAAATTATACACAACCAGCTCTCAGCTGGGATGGGGGGTGGGGGAATTGGGGGGGCCAATTCTGCCCCCAGGGGACACTGGGCAGCAACCAGAGACATTTTTTTTGGTTGTCATGACTGGGAGGGTGCTCCTGGCATGTCCCAGGGAGAATCCTTCCGTACACAGGACTGCACTCTCCCCGCCAAAGAATTATCTGGCCCAAGACACCCAGTGTAGTGACACTCAGAGACTCTGATATGCAGCAGCAGTCTGATGATACGGATGGGTCTTTGCTATTTCAAGATCATTTCCTGAATTCTGGCACATGCATGATATAGTTGTGTGCTGATGTGTATCATTGTCCGCCTGGATCCTAGAAAGGACCGTTAGGGACAGGAGTAGTGTCTGTGTGTCCACTGTACACTACCTCCCCTGGGCTGGCACCCTTGGGACACACTCAACCCATGCAGGTGGGCTGAAAACACAAGGACATGAGGATACACAGGTAAGACACACCCTGTGTTTAGTGCAGAGCCTGGCACACAAGAAATGTCCATGGGAGGCCGGCCAGACCCTTACTCTCTTTCCTGAGGCAATTGATCTGGACACCCGGGCAGGTGGGACTTGGAGCCACAGACTCCAAGCCCCAGCCCCTGAGCCATCAGAGTGACCTGTGATGCGTAGTCATAAAGCACTTCCTGTGTGGGGGGCACTTAACAGTGGCCAGGGGTGTGTGCTGTTCTTGCTCTATCCTCGTGGAACACCCACCACCCAGGTGAAAACCCATTTTACAGATAAGCACACAGAAGTCCAAAGAGGTGATTTAATGTGCCCAAGGTCACTTGGCCGGCACACGGAGGACTCGAAACCTGATCTCAAGTCTGTCCTGTTCCAGATCCCTCTGGGTAGCATTCCCTGACCCTGGAGACCCCCCACTTCCCGCTTCTATTCCAGCTTTGGCCTCTGTGGCACTGCCATTGTTCCTGGGTTCTGGAACTTTCTGTCTGGCCTCCACTTGAGAGTCCATCTAGTCTGCTGGGTTTCCTTCTCAGGCTCACTGGGTTGCAGCACAAACGTGCCTCTTCCTGTCTTTGTCGCACAGAGACAATGCGTTTGTTTTTCCCTCTTTCCCCCTTTTATTCCTTGGACTCAGAGGCAAGCCATTAGCAAATTATTTCAAGGCTGGCCTTAGAAAACATTTCAGGGCCTGCCTTTGAGGGTTACTTTATGCCTGTGATAGATTCTTCCACAGCGCTCTGAGTAAACACGAGCCTGAGGCTGGACTTGGAACAGAACAAACTTTTTAGATAAATCACGTACAAGTTCAAGTTGTAAGGACCAAAAGCCCCCTGCCCTCCCCACCCCAGCATGGGATAGTCCCCTTGTCCCCAAACTCTCAAGTAATTGTCTCTGCCTTTACCAAGTTTCCTCCTATAAAACAAATATTTAAGTGGGGCCCCCAAGTAAAAGGGGGCGTGTGTGGATTTTCCAGTTCACTGGGAATCTCTGAAGGAACGGCTGGAGAGAAAAGGTCTGGTTGTGGCAACGGCAGACTTTGAAGGCAATGAAACCACACGCTAGGCATGGCTGCATGAGCCCCATGTTTACAGGCACGTCCTTGCTGATAAATAATAATTGTGGGGAATGGAAACACGAAGTGATGATAATCCCCCTTTCGCAGATGAGGAAGCTGAGGCTTCCCTCATCCCGCCGAGTCCAAACATCGCGATATCCAACAGGGAGGAGGCGTTTCCAAGCGTGTGCATCCTCTGTCTGCCGGGCGCTCATTTTGACCTCCACATGATGCCGTGGTTCACCCCACTTCACAGAAGAAGAAACTGACGCCTCCTACTGGGTCAAATCCCTCAACCAGGACATGGCAGAGTCTGAGTCAAGTTCTCAACTCCAACACCAGCTGGTGCTCACGGCTCAGTAGATGCCAAGTGCTAAATCTGGGGCAAGGGCCCGAAGCCCCGAGTTATTTAGCCCCTACTTACACAGCGACAGGCGCTGGGACACAATAGCGAGCAGAGAAGGCACAGCCTAACTGCATTCATTCCTCCACCAAGCTGGGGAGGCAGGCCACACAGCAGCTGACATACCACACAGGGTGACAAGGCCTGAGAGATTTGAGCCAGTGCCGAGGGTCAAACAGCTCCGAGGGCGAGAGAGCTGAACATTAGCAAACCCCATGCCCTGAACTGCACTGCCACAGAGGGGATGGGAGAGAGATTCATAGAGACAGAGGCAGACAAAGAGAGACAGAGAGATGTGCACATAGAGACAGAGAGACAGAAACAGAGAGAAAGAGGTACAGAAAGAGTGAATGAGAGGCCTCCTCTCCCTGGCCCAGGAAACCCCTTCCAGATGATTCTTCCAGGGCTATACAGCAGCATAGACCCACCAGAAAACATGTCATATTAATGAGAGCTGCGTGTCTGCATCTGACCGCCTGCCTTGCTGTGTGATCCTGGGGGAGTCACCACACCTCTCTGGGGACACTGAGTCCCTGCACCCATCAGGGCAGCTGGGAGATTTCAGTAACCAGAAGCATGCAGAGGGCCAGCTCAGAGCCTGGTTGACCCCATGGCTTCATCGCTCAAAGCTGGGGCCCATCATGACCATCAGCTCATATCACCATGCTGAACCCAGAGAAGGAGTTGGCTGAGCCCTTCACCTTCAGGCTCTTTTGAGCTGGGCTGACACTGTCTGGTGGCAGAAGCCTCCTCTGTGAAAACAGCAAGCCCTCTCTTTGAGTTCAGCCCTGGTCAGAGAGGGGGGCTTCCCTGAAGTTATTGGGAAGGTCTGGGGAGAAAAAAGGAGGAGCCTGGACCGGGTAGTTCAAAGCCTGGGATCCTGGCCCTGGTTTTGCCATTCACTCACTGTGCTTCTCCAGGAAGGTGCCTTTCCCTCTCTGGGCCCAGTGCCACCTCTCTAAATCCTCAGTGAGTTTCCTGAGATCGATTCTTTACCATCTCCTAGGAGGAATAGTCATTGCACCCTCCTCTCCTAAATCCCATAGAGCCTGCCCAGAGTGAGAGAAGACAGAACCCCCCCACCCCCAGGACCCACACCAAGCCCCAGGCTCACAGCCCAGCAGGTGAGGCTGCCCACCCCCTCGGGTCTCCTTGGATACTCAGAGGCCACTTTGCAATTTCGTTTACAACAAGATAACAAAAGCCCTAACTCAACACACATGTGACACAAACACTTGGCCACCCTGGGAGGGTCAGAGGAGATGAAGCAGGTGCCAACTAATCCTCCCTAAAAATAGGGGAGCACAAGCATTTGTGTCTGGGATCTGAGTGTCGGCACTTCCAGATAAACCAACGGGCACAGCAAACCCAACCCACATGCCAGCCCCATCCTTGCAGACGCGGAATACGCTTCCTGACCGCTTCGGGAGAGGGAGTAATTCCACCGGCCCGGGGAATCACCTCTGATGCCTCTTTTCTGAGGCACAGGGAACAGGAAACGGCAGGGATTGATTGACAATGATTCTGGAAGAGGCAACTTTCCTGGTTGGATCTATGGGGACCCCCCTCTCCACAACTCTGGGGGAGCGCTGGAGGGGAGGAGTTTTTACTGTGGCTTTAATATTTAAAACAAAACAAAAACCCAAAAAACATAATAAGCTTACAAGGTCTGGTGGCTCCGAGTCCGTCTGCCTTTTCCTCAGGGAAGAAAATCTCTGTTGGCTGCGGGCGGAGAAGCGGCGGAAAGACTCCCGACTCCGGGAGGCGAGATGTCTGAAGGAGGACGTGCGCTTGAAGGGGGTCCGGCCGGCGGGCTCCCCGCTTGTCCGCTCGTGGCCCACCGTGGTGGTCACTAAGTTGAGGGCCTCCTGGAAGGACCTCCTCACAGTGCCCATCCACTGGGTCATGTGGGTTTGGGCCACCGTGAGTTTGTCTCCCAGGTAATCCATGGGGCCGGGGGAGGGGAGGAAGGAGGTGAGCGAGGGACAAAGTAATTTTGCACAGCCAGGGTCCACTCCCTCTTTCTACTTTCCGCTCCGCAAGTTCTGGGCTTGCTTGCAGAGAAAACCCGGCAGCCCTCTACAGCCAGACGGGGAGTAAATCAGCATCGCGGAGCCAGCCGCTGGCGGCACCTGCGGGTCTCGCGGAGAATTGGGAGGCAGGTCAGGGTCGGGCCGGGCGTCTCGGAGTCTCAGGTCAGGGTCGACCAGGATTTGTAAAGTCAACACGCTGGGGACCGCCCAGCCCCAGCGGTGCTCACGGGCTGCACGGGCTGTGTGGCTGTGACTGGGAGCTTGGGGAAATGGAGCAGCACTCACTTCAGGGTGTGACAGTCCCCGCGAGGTGGGGGAGGAAGAGGCGGTGGCCCTGGGTGCCCCGGTGCTCACCGTCCCTCAGGTAGGCGGCCCCTCCCAGGCGCACACAGGAAGGACCCGGCAGGCAGGTTGCTGGACATGGCTCACCTGACCCATGCCATGCAGGTTTTTCGTCCTCTGGCCAGAGACTCTAAACCTGTCGGCCGGCAGGCAGCTAGCTCACTTCCGGAGGCAGCCACTAGGGCCCCCGGGTCCCCTGGCTCGGCAGCCTAGGATGACATCAGTCCCCGTCTTAGCGAGGGGCTTCGCTGCCCAGGAATGCAGGAGGGGCCTCGGGGAGGCGGCCGCCCAGGGAGCTGACGTCTGCCCCCATTTTTTTTCCTCCCCCAAGTCCCAACTCGCTCACCATCCTCTGGGGCTGATGGCGACTTCACGTGCCCACAGCCTACCCGCCCTGTGCCCTCACCGCGGGCTGCACGTGCATGCTCGTGGGCGCGTCTGGGTCAGGGATCTGGCAGCCCCGGGAAGGTTGGGATAGTTGAGAAACTGCCTCCAGGGTGACGGGCAGCATCTTGGGACCTCCTCGGCATCATGGTTGTCAGTCTGTCTCCCTCTGGTGGCCTGTTTCTCGGTCGGGTTTTCTGTTCCCTCCCCGCATCTCAATTTCCACTTGTTTGTCCCTGAGCTTGTCTGTCTTTCTGTTTCTGTCTCTCTCCCCTTTCCAGCCTCCTCTCTCTCCCTCCCTGGAAAGCAACACCCAGCCAGGTGAAACAGTCTGGAGGTCCCCCAAGGAAGGAACTGGGCAGGGCTGTACTGGAGTGCAGGCGGGGTTGCCATGGCAACCCCAGGCGCATCTGCCCCATCCTGGGGGTAGAGGGCTGGGCACAGAGAGCAAAGGGAATGATTCATGGTTTACACTGGGTCACATGAGCTCCTGGGTTTTAATCCTTGTGCAGCTAGAGCAGTCGGCATGGGGGAAGGGATTGGGGGGCAGACAAGACAGCAGCATCTGGATAACAGAGGAGAAAGACACTTGTTGAAGTAGCTTTCTCCCTCCCTCAAGGATCCATGCCCCCGTTATACAGGTGAGGAAATGAAGGCTCAGAGACATCAATTCACTCACCCAAGGTCACACAGCAAGGAGACCATGAGGGCATGGACGGAGGCCGCTCCGAACCCTCTGTTTTCTGGGTCTGACAGGGCACATGGCCCAGAGTTGGAGTTTGTAAATATTTATTGTTCGAACGCCGAGTCCAAGACTGAAACCTTGATTGGTCTGACTGCATCCCAAATGCCTTCCCCCACCCATGTTACCTCAGTTTTGAACAAATATTTGCTCCCCAGATGCTGATCAAAGGGCCTCGCTTGAGAAGGCTTTCCATCAAAGGGCCTCGCTTGAGAAGGCTTTCCATCTGGATTTCTAGTCCTTACGGCTGTTCATTCATTCATCCATTCACTAATTCACTTCAACATTCAGAGAGTACCTACACCAGGTACAGAGACTAAGAATCCCTGGCAGGTGGCTAAGACAGTGGCTAATATTCACTGGCAGTAAAACTGAGCCCCCAACGCCATTCTAAGTGTTCACGGGAATCAACTCATGACTCTTCGCATGAACCCATTTGACAGAGAAGGACGCTGAGGCTCAGAAATGCAAAGTCATCTACCAAGGTCATTCAGTGTGGTTCCAAGATGGCCCCCAGCCCTCCTTGCCGCTGTTATTCACACTCTGGTTTGGTCCCCTCAGAGCTGGGTCTCTGAGCCCAGGAAAATAAGGCAGGAGTGACAGGGTGTGACTTCCAAAAAGCTAGTTCACAAAGAGTATCAGTTTCCACTCTGCTCTCTCAGATGATGCTGTGAGGACAAGCAAGCAGTCCTAGGGAGAGGATTCTATGGAGGGAATCAAGCCCGCAGTCTATAGCCAGCATCAGTGTGCCAGCCGTGTAGGGCCACCTCGTAAGTAGATTCCACGTCCCCAGTCAAACCATCAGATGCCTGGCTGCCCTTTATCTACCACCTAATGAGGCTCCCTAAGCCAGAGCCACCCCACCCAACTGCTCCCAAATTCCTGGCTCACAGACATCACAGGAGAATCAAATGCCCAGGGGCAGGGTGGTATCTGGTGGGTCAGGAAACCAAGGGCTGGTGCAGAATGAGTGAGGGGAGAAAGAGGCTGACAATGGGTTTTTGCAATATCCTGCAGATCTTATATGTCAGGAAGCATAACTCCATCACGAAGACGAGGAAACAGGCATCAGGCACTACATCCTGCCTCCATACGTGTCTCCAGCTCTGCCCGCCACCCCCCTACACTCTCCAGGATCCCAGGGCTTCTGGTCTCCTGAGTTTGCCCATTTCCTCACGTGGAGTGACCATGGTCAGCCACCTGTAGCAGACGGGCCACTTCACAGCCCTGCTCCCCACCCCTCCCAGCAGGCTAGGAACAGCGGCGTGGGGGCAGACATGAGAACCAGCCGAGTCCTTCCCACCTGGCTCCAGAAAAGTCCCACCAGAAATACCTAAAGAGCTGGAAAAGGACACAGCTTTTTAATAGACCATCTGGACATAGAGGTGGGAAATCTGGGAACCTTCAGAGGGGAAAAAAATGCTAAATCAAAGCAGTATGTAAATCACCTTAAAGTGAGAACACCAGTATTGCCCTGGCTGTGATAAACAGGACACTTTTATCTGTAGCAGACATAAATGGAAATTGGTACATGATTCCGAAGGGAATTTAACACCTAAGATCCAAAGTCTTAAAAACAATGGCCTGCCAGGTAGCGACCTACATGCAGAAGCATGCTGAAGTCTGTAACTTACTTTGATACACATAAAAAATAAAAAAGTACTAATGAATGGATGGATGGGTAGATTTTTATAAAGCAAATTTAGCAAAAACACTAGCAATTATAAAATCTAGCTGGTGAGTCTATGGGAGTACCCTGTATATTTTTTCTGTATGTTTGAAAATTGTGGTAAAAGATTCCAGTGGGAGGATATGCCTGCCTTTTGACCCTGCAGTTTGTGATCCAATTCCATGCCCAGAAATCTGTCTTTGGAAACGAGAAGGATCTACACAAACATTTAGCTACAGGGATGTTTATATCACAGTCATATAGGAGATTGATATCTGTGTGAAAAATTAGCAGAAACCTGTCTGACTAAAGGGGACCGTGTTCAGAGCTGTGCTGAGCTGTACTGACATGAGAGCCAAAAGGAAAAAATCAGGGATACTGATCCTGTCTTCATTTATAATGTTAACAGATTGTTCTTCATAGATTTTTGCATTAATTTTTATCATTTAGAGAACACACATTAAGAGGCACCTGGGTGGCTCAGTCGGTTAAGCATCCAACTCTTGATTTTGGCTCAGGTCATGATCTTGGGGTCAAGGGATTGAACCCTGTGTGGGGCTCCCTGCTCAGTGGTAAGTCTGTTTGTCCCTCTACCTCTGCCCCTCCCCACTGTCCTTCTCTTTCTCCCTCTCAAAATAATAATAATAATAATTACTTTAAAAATCTAAAAAAGAAAAAATACACATTAAAACATTATTTACTTGGGAATGCAAGCTGGTGCAACCACTCTGGAAAACAGCATGGAGGTTCCTCAAAAAGTTGAAAATAGAAGTACCCTATGACCCAGGAATTGCACTACTGGGTATTTACCCTAAAGATACAAACGTAGTGATCCGAAGGGGCATGTGCACCAGAATGTTTATAGCAGCAATGTCCACAATAGCCAAACTATGGAAAGAACCTAGATGTCCATCAACAGATGAATGGATAAAGAAGATGTGGTATATATACACAATGGAATACTATGCAGCCATCAGAAGAAATGAAATCTTGCCATTTGCGACGACGTGGTTGGAACTAGAGGGTATCATGCTTAGCGAAATAAGTCAATCGGAGAAAGACAACTATCATATGATCTCCCTGATACGGGGAAGTAGAGATGCAACATGGGGGGCTTTAGGGGGTAGGAAAAGAATCAATGAAACAAGATGGGATCGGGAGGGAGACAAACCATAAGTGACTCTTAATCTCACAAAACAAACTGAGGGTTGCTGGGGGAAGGGGGGTCGGAAGACGGGGGTGGGGTTATGGACATTGGGGAGGGTACGTGCTATGGTGATTGCTGTGAAGTGTATAAGCCTGGCGATTCACAGACCTGTACCCCTGGGGATAAAAATACATTATATGTTTATAAAAAATAAATAAATAAAACAAAAAGTAAAACATTATTTATCTTGATTACCAATTTTTTTCTGTGCCTCCTTAAATTTTGCACTACAGGCATATACCTCAGTCCCCTCATCCTGGTCCCAGCCCTGGATTTGCTAAAACAAGACAGTATCACAGTTAAGGACCTGGAGACCTGCCTCTACCTCTCATTAGCTGTGAGATGCTGAGTACATTATTCGACCTCTCTGATCTTCAGAGATGACATCATCAAACTCATCATTACTGTTGGCACCACTTCCTGTGTTACATCATTGCATTACACCATCTGCTCCCCCCAACAATGAGATGAGGTCTGTCCTATCATTATTACCCCCGCTGCACAGATGGAAAAACTGAGGCATAGGGAAATCCAGTGACCAGCCTGAGGGCACAAACCTATTAAGTGGTGGAGTTTTCTCCCCCCGGGGCTCACACCTTTTGACGACTTAGAGGATGTCATGGCCCCACCAGATCAGTGCGAAGAGATGGAGGACAAGCGTCCAGACAAGCAGAGGAAAGCAAGGAGCAGGCAGGCAAGAGTGGTACGGAAGTGAGCTGAAAAGCCAGATTGCCTGCCTGCTCCCTCCTGGCTCCCTTTAGGTACAGTGTGGTCTGAAAGTGTGACTATAAAAAGCGTCGCTCCCTGAAAACTGGGACAGCACAAGCACTTTCCCCCTGGAGGGCTCTTTCTGCAAACTCTACTATTCTCTCCAGGAAACTCCTGGGACGTTGTTGGGCATCAAAAAGGAAAGAAAGCCATCTCCTTACATAATTAATCCCCCAAATGCTAAAGACACTGTGAAGATCCAGGAAAAGCATGGGAATTTGATCCACGATGTGAGGTGGGACCCAGAGATCACCAGTTCCAGACAAGCATGTGCAGTTCCCAGAATGAGAATATCAGTCATTCATTCAGTCAACAAACACTCCCAGGGCAGTTTCTTTGTGGGAGCTCTGTGAGGGCCCAGATGGGGACTGACAGTCCCTGAGGAACTCAGCATAGCTCTCTCTTCTCAGTCATTAAGGGGTTGGGAGGGTATTACAGTGGACCACCTCAACTTGAAGATACATTTTCTCCCAGGAATCTGATAAAAATGTGCACGCTCTGGAGAATTCCTCAGGTAAACGAAGAAGCCAGAAAAGACATGAACAATTGCAGCACAAGTGCCAATGGCTATATGATGGCCAAGTATGTAACATGCTGTGGGCATATAAGAGGGTGGGATGCTAAGAAAACAAGAGCAAAGAGAAGATAATCATTTACTGAGGATCTGCAATTGGGAGAGGGGTACCTGGGTGGGGTTTTAAAGGATGAATAGGAGTCCACTAAGAAGGATGAAATGAAGACCAACCCATGCAAAGGCCAGGAGGAGTGACCATATTCAGTCTTGCCTCTGGGCTCTTGGATGTGCTGTAGCCCTGCCTGAATATACCTTCCCTATTCTCCCATCTTTCTTGGACCTTCCCTCACCCCAAGACCACTGTTGGCCTTTTCCATAGCAGCCCCAGGAAGTCTCACCTGACCCTCTTCACGTTCTCCTTCCCAAAACACTGTACATACTGGGCCTGGAAGTACATCAACACTGCACTGCTGTGGATGTACTACGGTCCACAGCAGTGCAGTGGAAATTGCAGCAAGCATTAATTGAGGATTTACTATGTTCTAGGAACTAGCTATCCACACGTCTCATCTCATGTAGCTCTCACAACAACCCTATAGGATGATTTGATATTAATTATTCCCATTTTCCAAAGAAGGGCAGTAAGGTTAAGGAGCCGAAGGGACTTGCTCAAGGTCACTGAACTGGCAAGTGGGGCTTTGGGAAGTGAACCCAGGCACATCTCATTCTAAAGCCCTCCATCGTCTTAAGCATGAAAGCCAGATTAACCATACCTCTAGGAGCCCTTAAAATGGCCAATTCTGCCCCCATCCCTGTGGCATGAGACAACAACCCACATACTTCTCTGGGTTGTTGCAGTATCTCCTGGGGTCAAGAAACAGGTGCAGGACTGATGTGCTTGTAAATCAACTGGTTTCCTTTCTCACCACCTGGCTTGGAGAACGATTCCTGGGACAACATGTGGGAAGGGCTGACCCAAGGACCCAGTTTAAACCTGTTTTGTCTCCTCTCGGATGGACAAATGCTGTCGGAGAGCCAACTGATGGCTCGGGGTCTCCCTCCAAAGCTGACATCCCTTGGCTCGGAGTCATGGTTTCCTTACGGTAAAGAAAAGATCATACGGCTTGCCCACCTGCTCCAAAGGCTGTGGCAAAGAACCAACTGAGATTGTTCTTGCCCAGCACATAGAAGAAAATAAATGGCAGCCACAAGGGGTGATATTTACTCTATTGTAATTGATATCTTCCCATTGTCCAGGACAATCCTGGACTCTTAAAGAGTCAGAACAGGAATGACCAGGGGAGATAGACCTAGGACAACCTTCTCATTTCACCCAAGAAACAGGCCATGATGAAGGGCTGTGTCTCAGGCCCCACAGTAAATTTGTGGCAGGCCCCCTCTGATTTCCCCCAGGAGATCTGGAGTCCTGGAGTTGGACAGGACCCAGCTTCTCTCAACTCAAGCCAAACCGGATAAATTGCCATCCTGGCCTATGCCATGTCATCTCTCATTCAGCTCTTTGCACATGCTGTTCCCACTGTCTAGGACACCATTCCAGCCCTTCCTCACCTACTTGCCATCTTTTGTTCTTTAGGGCTCAGCTTAAGTACACTCTCCTCCAAGAAGCCTCCCCTGATTTCTTCATGTCTGTGGTAGGCCCCCTCTGGGCTCCCACCCGACCATCTTTCCCCCACTACATCATTAGCCCACTACCCTGGAACTCAGTTCACCCATCAGTCTCCCCTCTGAGCCCACGGGCAGCAGGGATGTGCCCCATTCACCCGTGATTCACAGCCTGCCATATCCAGCGGGCACGAGACCTGCCTCCCGTGTGAAATGAAGGAACCACTGAGGCTTGAACCCAAGTCATACGACTTCCAACATCCCTCTCCCTAGGCGTGTTTCCAAGGCAACAGGGGAAAGAATTCTGATATGAAGAAGAAGAAAAAAAAAAACAAACCAAAAAACAACAAACCCAGAAATGGCCTGATCTTCCAAGTCAACCCCAGATTATTTATAAACCAATCCTGAGACGATTTCCTATGTTCATTCACCACATTCTTACTTGAATAGCCATTTTCATCACCTAAGATGCCCTGAATTAACCTTGGAAGGGGAGGGGGGAAAATCCATCTGGAAAGGAAATCTTTCTAGACACAGTCAGGGTCTCATCCGCCTTCCTCATCAGGCCCCACCCTGAGTTCAAGTGGAAAGCAGCATTCTCCATGCTGCGTGGCCCTGCCTGGCACAGCGAGGTCAGTGTGTGATTATAGCCTCTCTTCCGAGGGCAGGCATCTAATAAAGCCACATACATTCTGGGCTCTTCTAAAATGTGACTAACACAGGTCCTAATTCACCTGGCCGGACTTCTCGGGCGTTCTGGGAGGAAGACACATGCCCTGCTGTGGTCTTTGTCTGGCTGCCTCGCCTGGGGTTGGACGACATGTTTCTTTCCATCACAGCAGCTGAGTTCCCACATTTTGGGATCAGTTCGCAAAGAGAGCCAAGCTGTTCTTACAGAACAACAAATCAGAACTGGGGGCTGGAGGTGGGGGATACATGACATCCCCTAAGAAATGTACTCCCGTGCAGTGAGCTTGCTGGACTTGGCTGAACCTGCTCCTGGACAGGACCCCAAGATTTTAGACATTGGCATGATGCCAATAAAAGATTAGAAGAATGGTGGGAGTGGGGAGTGGGCCTGGTCGGGCGGGGGCGGCACAGTCGGCTGAGCGTCTGACTCCTGGTTTCGGCTCAGGTCATGATCTTGGGGGTCGCGGGGTCAGGTTTTGCACTCAGTGTGGCATCTGCTTCAGATTTCCTCTCCCTCTCCCTCTGCCCCTCTTGCTCATGCTCTGTCTCTAAAATTTAAAAAAAAAAAAAATGGGTAAAAGGCCTTTCTTCCTTGCTCTCTGCGTCCCTTCCACTTTAGCAAGCGTCGGCCTCAGCACCTGTGACGTTACTGGAGCTGTTCGGATCCCCGAGAGGTTTTCTCCAGTCTGTGGCAAGTATAAGGACAAATCACAGTGGTTCTCATTTGCCAGGGGTCTACTGTGCACCCTGCCACCACATTGACCCTTGTCACCCAGGAAGGTCGTAATGGCCACTGAATGGACCAGGGGACAGGGACTCCAAATGACAAAGTCATGAGATGGTGTCACACGACCCAGGTCTGGCTGAGCCCACGGCCTGCGCTCTAACCCACTGGACAAACCTGCCCCGAGGAATGGCTCTGTTTGGGTCAGATGGAGGCAGGCTTGTGGGTGCACAAGACACGGTTGGGGGAGGAAAGACTTTACCATGTGTTCCTCCTTCCTGCTCTCCACTTCACTTCCTTAGCCTTGGGTCAGCCACGAACTCCAAGGAAAGACTGATCATGATGAGCACAGGGTTCCCCAAGATGAACCTCAGGGACCCCCTTCTGCCTCAGCTCCAACAAGGGCTCAGCTGCATCGGCAGCCCGGTGGTCTCGAAGGGCACTTTGCACCCCACTGCTCCGGTGGGACGGTGGGGGACTGGGCGTGCCCTGGGCCGGCTCACTGAGCCTTGAGACCCGCCAGCCTTTGCCCTCAGTTTGCTGGGGCGGGGAGGGTCTTCAGGTAGGGGTCCTCTCCTCTCTGGGTCCTGATGCCCCAAGAAGACTGTACAGGTTAGTCCAGCTCAAAACCCCAGGCCACCCACCTCTGGAAGGCTATCTGGCCTAGCCTTGAGAAACCAGCAGACCTGGGTTCAAGTATCACATGTCCTCATCTCACAAACAGAAATTAGGACACCTGCCTCCCAGGTAAAGGACAGGAGATGTGAAAGCAGGCCCTCAGCAAAGGCAGGTGGGATCGCGTCAGATGCCCACAGGGGTGCCCGTGGCTGGGGCGCTCAGGTCTTGAAAACAAGCTTGTGAAGAACAATGGCCTCCCAAAAGCGAAATTCACATCTGCTCACGTGCTGCAAGGACACAGCTGGTACTTCCTAAGCACTGACGGTATGCCAGGCCCGCGCCATCTCCTGTCATCCCTGCGGACAGAGCCAAGGGCAGGGCTCCCAAGACGGACCCCTCACTGTGTGACTCTGGGCAAGTGGCTTGCCTTCTCTGAGCCCCTCCTTCTCTGGCTTTAAAATGGGATAAAAACGGTCCAGTTTCCCTGGGGGTGCTGGAAGTTCTGCCCATCTCAGGAGAGTACACCACCACTCCCGTCGTCCACAGAGGAACCCGAGACGGTGTGGAGAGGCTGAAGGCTGCATGGCAGCTCAGTGGCAAAGTCTGGCTTGGAGGCCTCTGCCCCAGACCAGTCTCTCCAAAGCTGTGGCGACTCGGGAGCCCATGCCGCTGGCCTCCCCTGCCCACCCACCACCGCCATCCCTCAGCTTGCCAGCCCCGCGGCCCTCAGGAGCCCCCTTCCCATCACAGAGCTGCTTTAACACCCCTGCTTGCCTCCACACAGGAGTGGCTTCCTCCCATCCTGGCTGGAGGTCTATTCTCCAGCACGGAGCATCTCTGCACACATGCTGGACCGCCCACTCTGTTCCAGGAGCCATGCTGTGCCGGGCAGGGAGGGCAGGGATAGGGGCAGTCTGACAGAGATGCGTCACCCCACAGGGGTGGGCACAACGCATGTCCCAGTTCCTTCAGAGTCCTGGACCTTGGACTAGCCCTAATTCACAGGCTCCCAGAGCGCCACCCGGGCTGGGCAATCAAGGGGAGACCACCAAGTCCCCTGTTACCTCTTGGCTGCCCCCCCTTACCGGGATGGTTCTAGTTTCTGAGCCTTAGCTCCTTGGAGTGTCTCCCCCTAACCTCCCAACAAAAAGGGTGGCCCAAAGCAGACCCTACCACTATCCTTTCTTTTCCATGTTAACACCTACCATCCCCTGGCATTCTCCTGATCATTTCTTACTCTCTCTCTAAGGAAGGCTCTTGAGAGCAGAAACCCTGGACGTCTTACTCTCTCTGCTACTGCTCCTGCGCCTAGCACACCAGAAGCGCTCAGTGTTTGATGAATGGATGGATGGATGAATGAATGAATGACACCAGAAGTGCTCAGTGTTTGATGAATGGATGGATGGATGAATGAATGAAGCAAAGGAAGGAGGGGAGGGGGAGGGGAGGGAAGAAGCTCTACTGTATTTCTATGGCAATCCTATCCCCTCCTCTCCTTCCCAGGCAGTTCCTATCCATCTTTAAATACATCATGATGATGTCCCCACCTCCAGGAAGCCTTCCCTGCCATGCTCTCCACTCAGTTCAGTGTCTCCTCTGGGCTCCCCAACCCCTGGGTTTCCCCTAGCACTGTCCTCTCTTAGGTACCATACTATAAGGGTCAACTTCCTCATCCTCTATCCACTGGCTATGCACACTGCCAAGGTCAGGGCTGTGTCAACCCTGTTCTGTATCTCCAGGGCCCCTTGTGAGGCAAGGCACAGAGCACGCAGTTCGGCATTACAGCTATCCCTGATTAAGTCCCAACCACACAGCAAGCACAATCAGAGCCCTTTGAATCAGATCACTTATGGACTTGCCATAAGTGGACTTGCCATCACTCAGCCTTGCCTTTTAAGGAGGGGCGGGTAACATCCTGTACCCATTTCACAGACAAGGAAAGTAAAGCTCAGGGAAGGCAAGCTCCTTGGCCAGGCTCACGCAGCAAGGACCTTCTGTGATTGTGATGCCACACTGTCCTCCAGCCCGGGCCTCCCATGAAGTGAGGGAACAGGGAGGTGAGGGGGAGGAGAAGGCATCAGCTCCAGGGCAAGAGGACAGCATGTGACAGCATTTACTGAGTACCTACCACACATGACCTGTATGACACCCATCCTTATTCAGTCTTTGCTGTCATTTAAAGGAGGCACCACTCTCCCCAAACCTCTGATGGAGGAACTGAGGCCAAGGACACACAGGGGTGACTGTGTACTCAGCTCAAACTCACTCAAGACAAGTCAGCACCAGAAAGCTAATCAAAGGATAGGCCCAGAACAATAGAGCTGTGAAGAGTGTTCTTCCTTCTTGGCCAAGCCCTGAAAGTGCTGGCTGCTCGCTTCCCACCAAACCCTGGCTGACGGGATGTAGGGGACAGTCAGCCGGGTGGACGCCAGGGAGCACTCTGCTTCCCAGTGCACCCTCTCTACGCTGGCTGGATGTTGTCACGTCTCCTTGAAACTGGAGACGTGTTTCAGCTGGAACTGTGGCAGCCGTGCTGGGTCTACAAGGGGACAAGACGCTGAGGAGAGAGTAGGAAGAGAGAAGGAACCTGGTTTGATCCACTAATCTAAAATGTGGAAGACTTTTGATAAAGGACCAGATAGCAAATATTTTAGGTTTCATAGGCCATATGTGGTCTCTGTCACATCTTGGCAGGGGGTGGGGAGGGGAGTTTCTTGAAACCATTTTTGTTTGGTTGGTTGGTTTTACAACCTTTAAAAAATGCAAAAAACTCAGTCTTAGCTCATAGGCTATCATTTATTGGACCTGCACTACATCCTCCCTGACCATGATGTGAATTATATGAAGACATATATGTCCTTATTGTTTGACCCACCTTGATGGGGTCTTTTGTTATTTTCAGTATCTTCAAAGGCATCCTTAGTGACCCAGTGACAGTGGCGCACTAAGTGTTGGTGAGAACGGGGAGCAGCTGAAACTCTCAGGACGTGAGAAGCAAAATGGCGTGATTACTTCGGAAAACAGCTGGCAGTTTCCTAAAAAGTGCCACTCTGGAAAACAGCATGGAGGTCCCCCAAAAAGCTGGAAATAGAGCTACCCTATACCCAGCAATCATACTACTGGGTATTTACCCCAAAGATAAAAACATAGTGATCTGAAGAGGCATGTGTACCCCAGTGTTCATAGCAGCAATGTACACAATAGCCAAACTGTAAAAAAGAGCCCAGATGTCCACCAACAGATGAATGGATAAAGATGTGGTATATACATATAATGGAATATTAGGAAGCTATCAAAAATTTGAAATCTTTTGCCATTTGCAGTGATGTAGATAGAACTAGAGGATATTATGCTAACTGAAATAAGTCAATCAGCTTTGCGCAGTGGCAGTACCGTAGCCAATGAGGTTTATCTGAGGCGCAATTATTGCTAATTAAAATAAGTCAATTATTGCTAATTAAAATAAGTCAATCAGACAATTATCATATGATCTCACTCATGTGCAGAATTTAAGAAACAAAACAGAGGAACACAGGGGAAGGGAGGGAAAAATAAAACAAGATGAAATCAGAGAGGGAGACAAACCATAAGGGATTCTTTTAATAGGAATCAAACTGAGGATTGCTGGAGGGGGGTAGTGGCAGGATAGGGTAGCCGGGTGACAGACATGAAGGAGGGCATGTGATGTGATGAGCACTGGGGGTTATACAAGACTGATGAGTCACTGAACCTCTGAAACCAATAATATGTTATGTGTTAATTAACATTAATGGTGTGGACGAATCTCCAGATAATTACGCAAAGCATGAGCGAACCCTCCAGAAAGCTCAGAGCTCTGGGCAGAATCGTCTTCTCCTATGTTTAAACAGGATGGTTCTACTCCTCAAACTATACGTTAACTAACTGGAATTTAAATAAAAACGTGAAACAAATGAAAAATAATAATAATAACATAAAAATAATCTTAAGATAAACAAACAGGGCAGTTCTGTTCCTATTAAACCAGCCCCTTCCCTGATCCCCCCAGGATAGGTCTGATTCATTCTGATGAAACCCCTTTCTCAAGAGGGTCTGAGGGGACACCATCTGCTTCTAACAAGGGAGATGCCACCTTGCCTCCCCGGGGGGTGGGGGAGTCCCAGAGCACCCCAATGTGGAAACTACTGGGGGCGAGGCAGGGACAGACAGGGTCTCTGTGAGAAGCAGGCAAGAGCGGGGACAGGGGTGGGGGCCCAAGTGTTGGGGATGATCCCAGCGCCTCCCGGTTCTTACCCAAACAAGTTCTTTTCAGCCTATGATAATTACTACCGTACTACCTCCTGTCCCCACTGCCAAGTGTTCTCATTTCAAAACAGACTTAATGAGATCCTTTAGATGAAGGACCTCTTTGAGCAATTGAAAATGTGTGCAATAATGAGAAACCCGCAGCGAGTGTCACTTGGTGGAAACCCACTGAACAGAACCAGGTCAGTGGAGGGGGTGGCCATCACTTATGTGCCTCCCGGGGGCAGAGCACAGTGTCCACCAACAGCCCCCCTACGTCCCATTCTCTCTTGAAAAATGAGAAATGTGGCCTCAGATCTGATTGCCAGCCTGGAAAGCATAGCCCAGAGTGCTTGGGTGCCAAATCTGGCCTGTCTGTGGATACGCTGTGCGACCCTGGGCAAGTCGCTGCACCTCTCTGAGCCTCCATCTCCTGGTCTATAAAGGAGGATTATAGTAACTGCCTCAGAAGGCTTTTGTGAGGAGGAAGTGGGATGCTGCCTGGGCATTGCTCAGTATGTAGTAAGCACTCGATGAATATTGGTCCTTATTTACCTGCAGGCAGGATTTGAACCTGCAGGCACCTTCTTACATCCCAAGCTTAGTCTAATTCACTCTTCTTCCTCATCTCCCTCATCTTCCTTTCCCCCTCCACACTCAGCAGTGACCTCACCTCTCACTTCACTGCAAGAAAATGAAGCAGTCGAAGGAGGAAGACCCCACCCTCTCTTGTCCCCTGCTTCCGGGAGCCCAGCCTGCCTCTCCCTCCCTCAGCCACGGAAGACGGAAGACTGCACCACTTGCCTCCCAGGCCAGCCCTCCTCTTATGCCCTAAGGCGCCGCCTCTCGCCAACTCCAGGAGACCATTCCTGTATCTGACTGCCCCTCGCCCCCGTAGAGCCCCTGTGGCCCCCCTCTGCTGGGCCAGCCTCCCTGGGAAAGCCCCAACATCACCCATCTTTATTTATTTATTTTTTTAAAGATTTCATTTATTTATTTGACAGACAGAGATCACAAGTAGGCAGAGAGGCAGGCAGAGAGAGAGAGAGGAGTTAGCAGGCTCCCCGCTGAGCAGAGAGCCCAATGTGGGGCTCGATCCCAGGATCCTGGGATCATGACCTGAGCCAAAGCCTCTGCCTTTGGCTCCCCAACCCATTTTTAAATGCCAGATGGAACCGCCTTCAATCCCACCCCAACCACCACTTAGAAAACTAATGACATCTGAAATGTACAACAGAACAGAACTCTTGATCCCTAGCTCCAAATCTGCTCCCTTCTCACTCTTGTCTGTTACAGCAAAATGTGTCACATCCACCACGCCATCCTGGCCGGAAGCCTGGAATGTTCCTCAGTTTCTCCTCTCCTTCACCATCCCCTCCTCGAAACTATAGCTTGAACCAGACCACTTCTTCCCCACCCCTCCATCCTGCCTCAGCACCAGAGCCAAGCCCTTATCGCCCCCGGCCTCCCTGCTCCACCTTCTACCCCTCTAGGGTGCCCCCCCACACAATAGCCTGAATGAGTTTTATTATCTTCCGGGTCAACATGTTAGCCCCGCCGAGAGTGCTCCCTCAGCTCCCCACTATAACCAGAAAAACTCCTGGCCGTTGAAGCCCCCCACCTCCATCCCCCGTTTGCTCACTAGCAGGCCTGCCCTATCAGCCTTACTATGGTCCTCAACCCCTCCAAGCTTGTTCCCACCCCAGGGCCTTTGCACGTGCTATTTCCCCCATACCTGAAATACTCCTCCCCCAGATGCCCACAAGTTGGCTCTTTCTTTCAGATCTCTGCTCAAATGCCATGCCCTCTCAGAGCACCTTCTAGTCTCTGCCACACTATGCTGTTTGATTGTCTTCAGGCATTTATCTGGATTTGCTGTTCTTAGGTATTGGCTGTCTCTCCCACCAGAACACACGCGCTCTGGTAAGGCAGAGACTGTTCTGTTCTTACTCCACGCTAATGCTCAGGGCCAAGACCAGCATCCGGCACAGAGAAGACAGAGCCTGATGGACAGGAGCCCGGGAGATGCTGGACAAGCGCTCGCTGGCTAAAGCACGTCAACCAGCAGGAGACTCAGCAGCAGCTCACCTCTCCACCCCTCACTGCAGAAAATGCACTTCAAAGCCAAAATGCTGTAACTGAGACACCGCGGTTGAAGGTCTAGTGGAGACTATATGTAGGAACGCAATCCACTGTATAACCCAGTCACCATGGCAACTGAAATCTTCAAGTATGCTTCTCCCTTGCTTCAACTTTTTATGCAGAAATTTCCAAAGAAAATGTTCCGATTCCTTTCTCTGGTGACATTCTACAGAATAGACATCCTCGTTTGGCTCCCGGAGGAGAAAATGCAAAATGTCAGATTCCTATGAGATAAACTGGTTTGCAAAGAAAGATGATTTTCATTTTCAAAGACGTGAGTCTAACTCTGAGCACAGGAACCAAATCCTAATAATAAAAGCTGTGAGAAGCAGAAGAGCGTTATGGTGGTAATCAAGCGGTTTAACCTTTGTGAGTTCACTTAGCCATTCAAATATTCACTGAAAGCCTATGGGTGTACCAGGCCCTTGCTGGACTCTGGGGATACAGCAAGTGGCTGAGATGGAGGGATATCTCCCTGCCCTCATGGAGCCTCGGGTCCAGAGGGATAGACATCCAGTGGAAGAGCATTCCCAGCAAGGAAGAGCAGCAAGTAACACAGTAGAGAAAGGACCAAACTGCGGCATCATGTACATCTATCATTCATCAGCTCTGACCCTGAGCAAGACACCGTGCCTCTCTGAGCCCATGATAATATGGCAGTAACAATATTTTGGATGGGAGTGCTACATGGACCCAATCAGATGACAAAAAAAGAGCCTTGTGTGGCGTCTGGTATACAGCAAGCTCTCAATAATTAGTAATCCCTTTTGTCTTACAGAGGAAGAGGGAGTCAGTCCCTGGTGGCTGCTCCCACAGGGGGTCTTAGAAAGGCTTTCGGGGTGTGAGGTTTTCCCCAAAGAAATGTCCGTGCTCTAAAGGACCAGGGGACTCTGGAAGACACTTGAGATTGCAGCTTTCAGAGCAAATGTGCAGAAAAGGGTAGAGGGAGAGGACACAGGGGTTGACCATCAGCTGACTTTGTACCCACCTGAGGTTGGACGCCTGCGAACGTTTCAGGTGGGAAGCCAGGGCGAACCAGTCAAAAACTGAGAGAGGGGGGACACGAAGAGAACTCACCACCATCGACTTCTCATCAAATGAGCTGTGCACTTGGCGAGGCCGGGGCCTCAGAGACTTAAAGAGAAACATCGCGATCTCTTGATTGAGACAGTGTTAGAGCTAAGGGCTCCAGAGCTCATGAGGCCCAGAGATGAACCCTGAGGAGCCAAGAGCGGGATGGTGGTCACGAGCCACCTGCACCCCTGGATTCTCAGAGCTGGAGTGAGACTCTGGCCGACCATGTGGCCTTGGAGCATGAGGCCGGAGTCCAGGCGAGAGGCTCATACCACATTCATGGGAGAGGGCTGGCCACGCTGTTCTCAGCTTCCACACCCTCATTCTTTTGGCCCAAACACCCCCCAACCCCCTCTTTCCTGGTCCACTCACAAAACCTCTAGTCAACCTTCAGATGACCCAGCAAGTTCACAGCTAGGCACTCCGGCAGATGCCACCTGCCAAGGGCACCGAGATGCCTGTGCAAGTGTGTTCATCACGGCCTTGCTCACGGTGTGTGAAACTGGAAACAACCTGCATGTCTGCCCAGAGGACTCACTCAATTATAGTGCGAGGAGAAACAGAGAGCCATTAGACAGAACGCTGTGCTCACAGGGAAAGATCTCGGGTTTGTGAGAAAAAGAAGAATCAAGGCCTAGAACGCCACATACAGCAGAGCAAGATCTGACGTGTGTTAAAAGTCACATGTGTATACTGGTTAGGGGACACAGAACATTTCCGAAAGGAGATGTCTGAAAACGGTCACCAGTTTTGGGGAGCGACAGCAGGTTGGAAGGGCAGGGAGAGATTTTACTTTAGGACTCTATTTGGTGGTAAAATAGTGGACACTATTTGGTTTACCGTGTGTGCATGGACACATGCATGGACAAAAATTTGGACACTATTTGGTTTACCACATGTGCATACTCCCTTTTCAATTAAAAAAAAAGAAGACTTATTTTTTTAACGGTTGGCCATCACCTCTCTTAAAACTTTGCTCCTTCTACTGAATCTCACCTTGGTGCGTGGAGACATTCCAGGTATGGAATGGCACCAAGACCTGTGTGCCCATTTATGGGGAGTCCCCCCTCCTCTGAGGCAGGGAATGTGGGGACCGTGCCTCTGCATCCATTCCATGAAACTGACACCTCAGGGGCTCCAGGAATGAATGATATTGTCAATGCTCATTTATCTACTTTCATCTCCTGTTTCCCAAGTTATGATTTATTAAGCACTGGCTACTATACGCCAGCCAGTTTATACCTGGCATCTTGCTGCATTGAGTCCATAACCCTCAAGCCTGGCGGGCTGTCCTAGATGCTGTCAGCACTGCCCACCCGGGTTCCCTGGATGGGTTGGGGCACCCATCTCCCAGGTTCTGGGCTGCTGACAGCCACAACAACAGACCTTGGTGCATGGGGCAAGAGCTGCCTGGTGGCTCCAAGGTGGGACTCCTTTCTGTGGTGCTGCTCACCCTCCCAGACTCCTCCAGCGATCGGGCTGACTCTCACCCTCTCCAACACTAAATTCTATACATGTGAATGAATCCCTGTCTCAGGCTCTGCTTCTGGAGAACCCAGCCCGAGATGCTGCCTCCCAATCTCAGGGTCAGGCAGGTATTAAAACACAGTTGCTGGGAATCTGCTATCTCTGGGACTGTGCAGCCTTGGCACATGGAGTTTGAAAAAGTAACAGAAATGTAGCCAAGATTGGGAAACAGAATCCTAGGGGGGAAAAAAAGAAAAAAGAAAAAAAGGTTTCTTACACCCATTTACTTGAAGTCAAAGAGGTAGACTTGAAAACCCTGCTGTCTCAGACCCCAAAGCCTTGATGCTTTTCTGTGCTTGATGCTGAACTGTTAGGGGGTTAACTTGCCTGGTTGGTAGGAGAACAAGGTAATTTGGGGGGTTGGTTCTGTGTAGAACATTCTCCCAGGCTTCCCTGGCCAGATGCGGCACTAGGATAGAAACCGCTAACATGGTCAGGAAGAGGGTCTCAGGGTCTGTCCCACTGTCAGATGGCACTGGGGCTCGGAGTGGTGCCTTGGTCCCACTCAAGGCCAGCCCGGCATGAAGAAAATCGTGAAGCAGCCATCGGGCAGGCCTTCGGGGACCTCCTGTCCACTGCTGCAGACTGGAGCAACAGAAGTCTGCAGTGAGGCCTGGTGGGCAGGGCAGGGGGCAAATCAAGACAGGGGAGGTCCACCTGGCCAGCCTTCTCTTCTCAACCCTTCTCCAGGACAGATCCTTCTACAAAGGTCAGGGCAGCCTGGGAAGCATCTGCTAAGCACCTGCTGTATGCCTGGGCCTGTACTAAGGCCTGAGGAAAGAAACAAACAAGGGCCCTACCTTCCCCCTAACCCCACAAAGTTTCATTCATTCACTCATTTATTCATTATTCATTGAGCACCAACAGACATTTATTGACCACCTACTGTATACCAAGCCCCGTTGGTATACAGTGGAAACCAACTGGGAAACAAATAAATGAGACATTTCTCTTTTCATTCATTCACTCCCTCACTCATTCATCCCGCTGAATGTTCATCAGAAGCATGAATGGAGGTCAAGCGCTGTATCAAGGACACAAATAGCCGGCACGGTCACTGCTCTCAGGCTCAACCACTGGCTCATGCCCCATTCAATTTGGTAGAATGGGCACTCATTGGGCGCCTGCTGTGTCAGGATAAGCCTGACAGAACCTCTGCCTTTCTCTGATGGGTTCGGCTCATAAACAAATACTGGGCACCTACCAAATGTCAGACCCTGGAAGGCAGATGAAGGAGCCCCAAGGCTCGCCTGGAGGAACAGAGAATCCGGTGATCACACAGGGTGAGTAAGGCCTTGGTTCCTCTGTGGGGACCACGAGGCCCCACCCGATGGCTCCTCAAAAGCCCCAAGAGAGGCAGGCAGCTGGGAAGTGTGCAGCATGCCCTCCCTGCAGGCCACAGTGGGGAGAAGGGGTTATGGGGGCACAGGGCTGGGGGAGCGCTCTGCACACGGGAGAGAAACTGTCGGGGATGAGCACCAAAGGCAAGTAAGGCTGAGCAGGGACGAGATGAATCAGACACCTAAGTGAGAATTTTCAAGAACTCAAGGAATATTCTAAGTTTAGAGAAGGAAGGGGAAAAATAAAGTCAGCCCACAACTTCCGACTGTGGCAAGTTCACCACCAAACTGTGTCAGCAGCCTTGTTGATTTCCCTCGATTCCCCCACCCTCTCAGGCCAACTGTGTCAGGAAAACAACAGGCTTTGAAGACACCTGCTCCCAGGGCCTTGGGGAGGACCCCGCAGGTTCATCTGCATGAGACCCTGAGCACACAGTGGGTCCTCAATAAATAACACCACCCAGTCACATGTCCTATGACCTATGGCCACAGTGGCTTTGAAAAATGGCTGTAAGCTGCTTGATATGCTTCCCATTGAAAGGTGGGGTCCACGTCCATGTCACCTGAATCCACTTCGATCTGCAGAGAACAGCAGAAGGGACATTGTGTCCCTCGTAACACCACTGGGCCACAGCACCTGCTTGGGGCGCCCTGCCTCGTGTTGTGGGGAAGCATGTTGCAGTGACCGCATTTGGGTGCCTGCTCAAGCCCAGCTTCTGAATCATCATGGGCCTCAGATGGGGAGATGAGAAGCCTCTGGATGATCTCAGCCCACAGCCATTCGGGGCTCCCAGCAGACCTCCAAGTATCATGGAGCAACTGTCCCCACCGAGTCCTGCCCCGTTTCCAGACCACCAAATACTATGAGCATCACCAATAGTGCTGGTTTCCATGCTTTGGAGTGGTTCCTTGAGACCATGGATTCCTGCCTATCTGAGTCCCTGCCCTGAGGACCTCGCACAATCTGAAAGGATCCACTAAACCAGAATGCATGGGAAAACTTTATAAACTGTAAAGTTCTGTGCACACGGGAGCCCCCAGCCTCAGCACTTAGGATATGGGAGGGCTCTGCTGCTTTCCTGAGCCCACAGAACTTGTTCCCTGTATCCAAGGCTGCCTGCTCCCCTGGCAGCCGGGGAGACTCTGCAGGCTACCAGGGCTGACCTGAACCCATGCGGCAGGTCAGTGCTTTGTTCCCAAGACAGGACTTAGGTCATCCCTCCAGGAGGAATGAACTAGAGGACAAAGAGTGCTTTCATGGGCCCAGGCTGCTCTCAGCAAACATGGGTGTTGGGGGGTAGACCAGGGAGCAGGAGGCCCCTGGCACGCGCCCCTGGGAAGGTGGCCAGTAGGCCACCAAGCTGGGGCAGCACTGGGGTCCAGGGAGGGCCTTCCCTCCCCGTCTGGGTCTTTTCCAGCTGCACCTATGACAAGCATGGGGCAGAGTCCAGACAGGCAATGAGGAAATATTTGGTAAATTCAACAGAATGTGAAAGATTAGAAGAGCCACCTTCAGGACTGCAGTCAAATTATAAACATAAATGGACATGGAGCCAGCCAGCTCCACAGCAATGTCTTGCCGTGGACCCAAGCCCAGCTCCACTGCTGATCTGCAAACCACTTTACCTCTCTTGCAGCCTCAGTTTCAGCATCTGCGAAATGGGGATGATAACAGAACCTCCCTTCCAGGACGTTATGAGGATAAAATAAAGCAATGTTACTTGCTTTCCTGATGCCCGCTTGCATTTCCCCAACATCTGTATGCTGGAGCCCTAGTCCCGGGACCGCAGAATGTGATGTATGGGGCTCAGAGCCTTTAAAGAGGGAATTAGGCTAGAGGGAATTAAGATCTAAAAAGAAGACATTTAGGGTGGGCGCCCATCCAGTCTGAGCAGTATCCTTACAAGAAGAGGAAATCTGGACACACAGAGATGCCAGGGCGCATGGGCAGAAAGGGGAGACCATGGCAGCGGCGGGGGTGGGGGTGGGGATGACACAGGGAGCAGGCGGCAAGCCAAGGACAGAGGCCACGGAAGAAATCAGCCCTGTCGACACCTTGACCTTGGGACTTCCAGCCTCTAGAACTGAGAGGAAGTACGTTTCTGCCATTTAAGCCCCCTGGGCTGTGCTATTTTGATATGGCCATCCTGGCCAGTATAGACAATGGCCCCACAGGAAGAAATAAACAAACATCTCCTATTACCATATTATACGTTTATATTATAACCATAAAATAATATGAGGTTAACATGAATGTGTTATGTTTTATGAAGGTATGTTTAATACAAAATATTGACATAACATTAAATAGAATATATCTGCAGTCTTCCCTCCCTACCTCAGAGTTTCTACATAAAATACCAGACTTTTTTTTTTTAAGATTTATTTATTTATTTGAGACAACGGGAGAGAGCAGGAGATGGGGGAGGATCAGAGGGAGAAGCAGACTCCCTGCTGAACTGGGAGCCCGACGTGGGACTCGATCCAGGGACTCCAGGATCATGACCGGAGCCAAAGGCAGTGGCTCAACCAACTAAGCCACCCAGGCACCCACTTTCTTAAAAAGAAAGCAAGATCTTTTTTGTTTCTTTAATTTTTTTTTTAAGCAAGATGTATTCAGAAACTAATCTTTACGACCTTCTCATGCATATGTTACCTCCCCCTTCAGGAAATATTTACGTCGTGTCCTTCAGGATGCAAATAAAGACACCCTCAGATGTCCCACCTCTCCCCGAGGAAGAGGAACCAAGGCCTTACTCACACTGTGCGAGCATGTGCTGGTCCTACTGCCCCAGTGGCCTTCCCCTCTCTGGTCCTATTCAGGCTGTTAGGACCCAGCCGAGGGCCCAGCCTAGAGCAGGCACTCCCTATAGGTACACAGAGCTGATTCTGAGACAAACCAATGACTGCATTTCAGAGATGAAGACGCTGGGCCCCACAAAGAGAGGGGCAGTGACTGGCACGAGGTCACACAGCTGGGACCACACCCCAGGACCCTGGCTCCTCGACTGCCTCCCCACGTTATCAGTTCTGGCTCCAACATGGAAACCAGATATTCATTTGGGTTGAAAGTCCCAACTCCAAGTCTGTTTGCAGCTCTGGGAAAAGCCCATTGCCTGCCAGGTACAAAAGTGGGTGGTGGAACGGCATTAGCCTGCATGGCTAACGGTCTGAAGCCAGATCTGCTACCCACCCCCCAAAAAAGTAGGTGCAACTTCTCTCCGAGCACCAACATCCTAGGATTTAGCAAAACTGACCCAACCCCCCTGCCTTGATCACTTAAACTCCATACTATACCCCCTTCTCCATACTGAACTGAAATAACAGGGGCCAGGGGCCGGAGGGCTCACTCCACCAAGACTAATCTGGGTGGTGACAGTTTTCACGACTCCTCGGGCTCCATGGGCCTTCGAATTCAAACTTTGGTCAACTTAGGGGTGCAGAGAGAGACCATGGGCTCCAAGGGCAAAAAACTCTATTCCAGAAACCTGGATCTGAGGCCTCCCTGCCATGTGACCCTCAGACAAGTCAGGTTTCCTTCAGCGTCTCCATCTGCACATGGGACAGTTCGGGCACCTGCCTCGTCTAAAGGGTTATATCCACTCAGGTGTGTAAAGAGCACAGCCTTGCATTGCTTTTTAAAAGGCCACCCCTGTGCAAAGTGATTTGTTGGAACAAGAGCGCCCTCTAGCGTTTCAATTTAGAAATCACGCTGCCACTGAGGCAGCCAGTGAACGTCCAGGATCATGTCTGCTTAAGTAACAGGGTGGGATGCCACGTAGGAAAGGTGAACAGCTCCCCCCCCCCCCATTTAGTGCCTACCGTGTGCCAGGTGCTCTCCCTACTGGTCTCTGCCATTACGTACTTACATAAATCCCCACTGAGAAAGGGGGATTTCTCATCCCCAGAGAGAAAACAGAGATTCAGAGACATGAAGCTACTCACTTCAGGTCACACAGCACTGAAAGGCTGGGTTTAAACCCGAAGCTCCACTCTTTACTGGACCCCTAAAATTGGGAGATTGTGCACAGTAAAAAACTTTAAGGTGAGTCCAGTCCAATACTTCATTATATTAATAGAGAAACTGAGGCCCAGAGAGGGCAAGGAATTGCCTTGGGGTCACACAGTAATCACGCTCGGGACTCCTGGCTCCCAGACACACTTTGCCCACATGCCCACCCCCCACAGCTTCTACCTTGCACTTATCATTCCTTCTGGCCATCCTAGAATTGGCATGTCCCTTTCAACTGCTGGAAGTTCTGGAATGTCTGAACTCGGCGACGGCCCCTGCAGGACAGCCTGTAAGCACGCCATCCCAGAGCAGGCTTCATTTCAGCCAGCTGCTAAAGAATCCCACCACGTGGGCTTGGCATTTTAACCCTCAGGAGAGGTCCTTTAAGATGCTCACCCAAGCCTCAACTACTGTGAGGCACAGGCAGTGTGGGAATTCCCTTCCCGTTGTACAGAAGGGGAGAGCAAGGCTGGGGAGAGGAGGAGGAGTGCCACAGGTGTCTGATAGACCTTCTCCACTCTCCAAGTCCAAAGCCAAGTCCTGATCTGCCTCTAAGACCCACCCACCTGCAGTTTTCCTCACCGAAGTCAGTGGCAGCTCTGCCCTTCCAACGGTTAAGCCCCAAACCCTCAGTGTCTTCGGGACTCTTCTCTTTCCCTCCCACCCCCATCCAACCTACCAGCGAATCCTGTGGCTTGATGTTCAAAACAGACCCATAACCTCCCCCTTCCCCCCTCCTCCTCTCCCACCCCTGGTATGAGCCACCACCGTGTCCCAGTGGGACACCTGCAGTGGCCCCTCACCATGCTCCCTCCTCCTACCTTGGTCCTGCTTCAGTGTGCTCCCTGCACAGCAGCAGGAGGGATCCATTCAAACCTAACCCAGATGGTGTCACTTGACATGACACCCCTCCACGGCTCTGTCACCTTCCCAGCACAAGGCCACCTCCTTCATGTGACCTCAGGGCTCTGCACCCCTTGCTGCCAACTCTCCTCCCCTGACTCACTCTTCTACAGCCACCCTAGCCTCCTTCCAGGTGCACAGGAGTGCTTGTACACGCTCGGACCCCAGGGCCTCTGCACTGGCAGCCACCTCTTCCCTCGAGTTCCCCTGGCCTCTTCCCTCCCCTCCTCCAGTCTCTGTTTGAATGTCACTTTCTCAGGGACCCCCCCCTCCCCACCCCAGCTGCACCCATCTAAGTCCTCTGGAACTTTCTTACTTGCTTACTTCCTTCTTTCCACAGCACACTCCAACCACCCCCCCCAGGTTATCCAGGTAATTATGTATCCTGACCATTGTTCATGGCCTGAACCCACTAGAATGCTGATCCCTGATGCAGTCACCTTTGCCGTCTTGGGGTTCACTGATGTATCCCAC
This sequence comes from Mustela putorius furo, assembly GCF_011764305.1. Lineage (NCBI taxonomy): Eukaryota > Metazoa > Chordata > Mammalia > Carnivora > Mustelidae > Mustela > Mustela putorius. The sequence continues at coordinate 404,304 of NW_025421422.1, read as the reverse complement.
TTAGATCAAGATGGGGCACATGTGGTTTTTCTTTTCTTTTAAAGATTTTGTTTATTATTTGAGAGAGAGAGAACAAGCAGGGTGGGGGTGGCAGGCGGAGGGAAAAGCAGGCTTCCCGCTGAGCAGGGAGCCCTATACCAACAAGATGCAATCCCAAGACCCTGGGATCATGACCTGAGAGAAGGCAGACGCTTCACTGACTGAGCCCCCAGGCGCCCCAGGGGCCCATGTGTTTAACTGAACTGAATCAAGGGCCTGTGTGTCCAGGTGCCTTCCGGTGCGAACACTTAATTCAAGACCTACTTTGTGCCAGTTTTGTTTGCATTTCCTTTTTGAGTCCTAGGTGCGTCCCACGAGGGACAAGCTGTCATCAGTCCCACACTATGAATGGCAAACTGACTTTCTGAGAGGTTAAGAGATTTGCCCACAGCCCCATGCTCCGTGAGTAAGCGGCTCAGCGGGGATCAGAAGCCGGAAGCGCCTGACTCCAAGACCCTGTTCTCTGCTCTGCAACTTGGCTTCACACTCATGGCTCGAGTCAGAGCAAACCTCTCGTGACGCAGGCCGTCCTGCGGCCCAAACCCCAGGCCCAAGTCCACCAGCACAAAAAGAGCCAGTTCTTCTATTTTGGCCACAAACACTGGAAGGCCAAACCAGGCCCTCGGCACACCCTGAAGGTGCCAAAATCTAAGATTCAGAAGCTGTAATAAAAATGACAGGAACAATGGTGATGGTTGGCAGACTTGTGCTGAACGCCCGGCACCACGTTCAAGCTCACAGCCAGCTCATCCTCACAACACTTCCAACACACTAAGTCAGTCGGGGGGATCGGGGGGTCCCTGAGTCCATGTCTATGGCGCAACCAGCAGATGCCAGGCACTGTGCCAGGTGCTGTGGATTCAGCAGTGAATTCAGCACATGAGCTTTAAGGTCAGACTTCCCAAGTTCAAATCCAAGCTCTGCCCCTTATGGGCTTTTGAGTATTGGGCAGGTACTCAATCTCTTGGAATTTCTGTTCTCTCAAATGTGAAATAACCATAATACCCACCTCCTGGGGTTGTCATTAGGACTGTCACGATGCCACCTGTGGGTGAGCCTGGAGGGAAAAGACTTAGACATGTGCGCCCTGGACTCCTGGGGGAGGGGACGAGGCCGAGTGAGGGATGTAGCAAAATAAACAAGTAGCAAGGAAGCCCCAGGCAAAGAACAGCCAATCCCACCACATTGAGACGTTTGGACATTTTCCCGTTAAAAACAAAAAAATCTGGTCATGAAGTCAAGAGTGGGGAGATGAATCTTGCTGACCAACCACAAGGACAAACAAAGTGGTTTTCCCTAAAATTCCATGGAGACCAGGCCATGGAACCACCGGCTCTGATGGGGAGGAAGGAGCAGGTGAGGGACCCAGCACACAAAAGCACAGGGGACCGACCTTGATCTTGGGCTCCATGTCTCGAGGCGTCTTCCAGAAGAAGCTGCCAGAAGCAACCTTCTGGTAACCCCCTTTGCTGTGAGTGACACAGAGGAGGAGCAGGTGGCCGGGCACAGGTCACCCTTCCGGGCTCACCAGGCCTGGGAAAGTCCATGTGTGCTGGGGTGTGGGAGCCTGGGGTGTCTTTGCCACTATATCAGAGGTGTCTCCACCCCCCGCAAAAGAACATCTAGAATTAGAGTACCCATTCCAAGTCCAGCCTCGTGGCAGGGATTTATTTCCTTATCTCCTTATCTCAGCGAATCCTCACCACAGCCCTGCAACGTGGGGCTGGCCCCACTTCCAGATAGGGAAACTGAGGCCCAGAGCAGGAATGGGACTTGCCTTTGGCAAAGCTAAGATTCCAAGCCAGGGCCCTCTCCCTCCAGAACCCAGCATGGCCCAGTGCAACATCCTTCTCTCGCCTTCTACCTTGCAAAACATGGTAAATAAAGAGCCTTCCTGTAGGCTGGCAAGTCACCTCAATCCTGTGGGCCTCAGTTTCCCCTCTAAGAAACCAGAAGAACGGGCTCCGGGTAGTAGTTAAAGTGACACACAGGGAGAGCTGGCCTCCATCAGACACAGGTTCTGACATTTCCCAGCTGGGGAACCTTGGATGAGTTGCTTAACCTCTCTGGGCCCCAGTTTCGCTAACTGCAGAACAAGGGTGATCATGAAATCTACACGGGGTTCTCATGAGGATAGAATGAGACATCCATGAAGGGCACTAAGCCCAGGATATTTTAAGTTCTTGGTACAAATTATGGTGGTGTTGATGGCCATTATTATTATTCTTAATTACAGGGGCGCTTGGGGGCTCAGTTGGTTAAGCATCTGCCTTTGGCTCAAGTCATGATCCCAGGGTCCTGGGATTGAGCCCCATGCTGGGCTCCCTGCTCAGAAGGGAGAGCCTGCTTCTCCCTTTCCCCCTGCTGCCCCTCCTGCTTGTGCTCTCTCTCTGTATCAAATAAATAAATAAAATCTTTTAAAAAATTACTATTATTATTTTGCCAGCACTGTCACTACCATTGTCAGTGACAACCTAAGCCTGATATCAATGCCTCTCCCCAAAAGGCCACCAGCCTCGGGACTGTCTGGCTAGGTTATCCCAGCAGCAAAGGAGATTAAGTATCTCAAAAGAGCCCCGCCGCCGGCTACAGTTACTAATGATGTGAAACAGAAACAGTCGCGCCCCTGCTTCACAGCTGATGCTGGCTGGTGACAGGGCCTGATGGTGGGGTCGGCCAGTCTTTCCCCTCAGAAAGAACTGCAGCTCTGTGGCGGACTCGGGCCACCGACAGGAAGCCACCGATGTCTGACCCACAGATGACAAGTCTGCAGAAACCTGCAGCAGCCCACGCTAGGCCCCCAAGAAGCTGACTTAGGAGAGAAGTAAATAAAGATTTAAGGCTAAGCGTGCACTTGTCGTGATGAGTATGGCCAGGGGCTGGGGTGCGGTGCACAGAAATGTTGAATCACTATATCGTACACCTGGACCCAAGATCACTCTGTGTGTCGACTAACTGGAATTTTATATAAAAACTGAAACAGACAGATTTAAGGCTGAGGATGACTAAGTTGGTTGCATATGGTGAGCGCCTGAGAGAGCCTCCTGTCCAGCCAAGGGTAAACGGCTAATAAATCAAGGCTGGTGACAAGGGCGCGTACTCAGCAGCCATTAAACATCATGTCTACTAAGTGTTTTTAAGTGGCGTGGGCCAATGTCCGTGTTCTTGGTGGGCAAGCACTCACTGGACCAGCCACAGTTAAGCCCAGCTGCTGCTAAGGGTGAAACTTACAGGCAAAGTACAAGCAAGGTTTTCTCAACCTCAGGGCTGTGGACCTTTCCGGGTCACTCTCTGCGGTGGGGTTTTGGGGCTGCGGGCGGGTCAGCCTGTGCACTCCAGGATGGTTAGCAGTATCGCTGGGCTCCCCCCACCAGAGGCCAGGAGCAGTCCCCCACTCCCCTTTGTTGGGACAAAGAACGTCACCAGATATTGCCAAGTGGCCCTGGATGGGAACCACTGGAGGAAAGTTAGTTCATTGTTTCATTAAGAGTGTTGCACCAATTTCTGACTTTGGAGAAATGTATGGTGGTTACATTAAGATGCTAACATGGGGGATGGGCTGGGCAAAAGGGTCTTAGGAACTCCCATACTGTCCCTGCCACATTTCTATAAATTAAAAAGTAACTTTTAGGGGCACCTGGGTGGCTCAGTGGGTTAAAGCCTCGGCCTTCGGCTCGGGTCATGATCCCAGGGTCCTGGGATTGAGTCCCACATTGGGCTCTCTGCTCAGCGGGGAGCCTGCTTCCCCCCCTCCCTCTGCCTGCCTCTCTGCCTACTTGTGATCTTTTTTTTTTAAAAGTAACTTTTAAAAATTAGGGTAATGGGGGCGCCTGGGTGGCTCAGTGGGTTGAATATCTGACTTGGTTTTGGCTCAGGTTGTGATCTCAGGGTCCTGGGGTCAAGCCCCATGTTGGGTTCTGTGCTCAGCAAGGAGTCTGCTTTGAGATTCTCTGTCTCCCTGAGCCCCTACCCCTGCACTCTCTCTAAAAGAAATAAATAAAATCTTTCGTTAAAAAAAAAATTAGGGTAACGGGACAATGAATGGGGAGGAATGTAACTCTGTTGCAGAAATGGGGAGAGAAGCCCCCCGCCCCCCACCACCCAGGGCCCTATGCAATAGCCTGTGGTTAGCGGGTCATTCTCAATCTGATGTTAGGTTTCCAGGAAAGAGGAAGAGCTAACATTTGCTAAGGAGTAGCTTCCAGGCTTCAGAAATAAGCTAGAAGTTTCTCAGGAATGTCCCAGCAAGAAAATGAGGAAGACGGCATGTCCCCACTTCGCAGATGAGGAAGCTGAGGTCCGGTGAGGTCAAGTGGCCGGCTCAATGCCATCTGGCTCTGTTACAGCCCAGAGCTGAAGCCTGAGGATTTTCCACATTCCCAAGCTTTCTCCGAAGCTCAGCAAGCAAGAGTTTCCAGCTTAATGTTCCAGACACAGAGCAAATCCCGTTACCCGAGGGGCCAGGCTGCATCCAGTGAAGTGGAGTTACGGACAGACTGTGGGTAAGCGCAGAGCCAGCGACGGGAACACGTGGCGTCTCGATACTCCAGGATCTGGTCACCCACAGGTAGGGCAGAGCCAGATAAGGAGCCGTGTCTCCATCCACCTGTCCCCTGCAGCTGCCCCCATGATGCTGAAAGCATCCTCCCTCCTTCCCACTCCCACCAGCCAGGCTGAACTTGAGCATATGCCCAGGACTCCTGCCTTTTGCCACACACACCCCAGCCCTCCACACGCATAGGCCGTTCCCTCTGTTTCCTCTGCCTGATACACCTTCCCCCTGCCCCACTGCTAGCATTACCGGCTAGCTCCTGCCTATCCTCCTGTGCTCAGCCAGGGGCTCTCCTGGGCCCTCCACCCCGATGAGTCCATGCCCTCCACAGCTCTGCGCACTACCTCATCCTAATACATGTGTGGTCTTTGTTCCAGTTCCTTGTGTGCAGCGCATGACCCCACAAGGCTCAGGGACAACGCCCAGCTAGCTCACCCCTGCAGTCTGGGCATCTGACATCTCTAAGTGTGTTAAGTGAAGTTCTGCCGGTATCTGGATGTGGTGTGGCCAGCGAACACACCAAGCTCCAGGCTCCCAGGGGTGGGGCATCGTATCTCAGTGACCTCTGCATTTCTGATTCTGACACCAATTCCAACGTGGATGTTTTTTCCCAACACCCTCCAAGCAAGTCTCTGACACCAGCTGGGTGCTTACAAAGTCAGTCAACAGCCTGAGGGGAGCACCAGATCCCACAAGTTAAGGGCGGGGTTCCACAAGACTGCCCTCTTGGTTCCCAAGCCTATCCCGAATCCCGAATCCCGGCCGTCACCTGGGTCTCTGAGCCTCTGGCTATGGATCCCGTCACCTGGGTCTCTGAGCCTCTGGCTATGGATCAGGGGTTCCCACGACCTTCTCCTTGCATTCAATTAATTGGCTGGAGTGGCTCACAGGACTCAGGGAGAAACATATTACTTACCACTTTATTATAAAAGGATGGAACGTGTGAACAGCCAGATGGAAGAGGGTACAGGGCAGGATATGGGGAGAGGGTGTGGAGCTCCCCTGTTCTTTGAGCGAGTTCATACAGCTCTAAGGATTTCCATGTGTCCACAACCCAGAAGCCTCCCCTCCTTTTGGGCAGGTGGGGGGGCTTATGGAGACCTCATTACATAGGCATGACTGATTAAATCATTGGCCATTGCCAACTCATTCAACCAGCCCCTCTCTCCTCCCTGGAGGTCCTGGGTGAGAGTGAAAGTTGGGAATCCTCAAATCACAGGGTTGGCTCCCCTGGCAACAAGCCCCCATCCCTCTGTGGGGTCCAAAAGTCACCACATTAACATAACATCAAGACACCTTAATTGTTCCTTATCACTTAGGAAATTCCAGAGTTTTAGGGACTTTGTGCCAGAAACGGGAAGGAAGACCAAATATGTATTTCTTATTGTAATTTATCACAATATCACAGCCTCCCTAACAGCAAAGCCCAGAGCCCGACACACACCTGGGCACATCAAAGTCATCGGGACCCTGTGGATAACAGAATTCGAAAGCACAAATGATTATTGGGGACGGTTTTCTTCCTTCATGTATGCTCTTCAGGATTTTTCAAGTTTTCTACCATGTCGATATGTTATTTTTATAATAAAAAACTGAAATAAATCAATAAATGTTGCCCTGCATTTAAAATGTGGCAATCTCCAAACATCAGTGATCACAGGATATGGACTGGGAGGGTCTCCTGTTTTTCAGCTGCTGGTGGGAGCTGAGGAGGAGGGAGCACAGAGGCGGGGGAGAGACGGGTGTAGAATAATGTTTCCTAAAGTTGTATTTTTAGGAGCTCCGGAAAATTCCCTGGGTGAGAAGGCATCTGAAATATTTGCAAACTTTCAGCGGGGGGATAAATAATATTTCCCAAGTCCTTCCCTCTGGGTGTTCTCAACCTGGTGGCAAATGTTCAAGAAAACTCTGAGACCCACTCAGGACAATTCCAGGCTAAGCCCCTCTGTTCACAGAACCCTAATGAGGGTCACCTAACCCCCTCCCCCAACCATTGCTTACTGCCCCCACCCCACAGTTTCACAGATGAGGAGACAGAGGCCCAGAGAGGTGAAGTCACTTTCCCGGTCACACAGAGCACATCAGAGTCAGAACAAGATCTGAAAAACCACGCTGTATCCCACAAAGCATTTTCATGTAGATCCCCCAACTCTGGCACATCACCAGAAAAAGTTGTGAGGCTTTTCCCCCCTGTTACATAAAGAAGAGAATGCAATGCAAGTATTCTAACTTTTTAGTTTTGCTTACTAAGTTCATTGAAAGAAAAGCAAAATCTATTCTTTTCATCTCATAAAGGACAGGATGTTTTCACATACAAGGGCAAGAGGGATATAATTTCAGAATAAAGAAGAGTCCTTTAAATCAAAGAAATATCACTTTCAGAAAGCCTCCCTGGGGCTGACCCTGTTTTTCTTGTTTTCTCAAGGACCTGAGGGGAGGCCGCTTGCAACCAGCTCCCGGGTGGGGGGTGGGGTGGGGGCAGCCATCATGACCATCTGGGCTCTGTGCTCTTCTAAGCCTGCTCTGCTTCCTAAACCAAACCCCCAACCCTTTCCTCAACACTCCCTCTGCCTGGAAACCACCACCCTTTTGCAAGAAAACAGAGACCCTACTTGCCAGACAGAGCCCGAAAGCCAACCTGGCAGAGGCAGAAGAAAAAGCACGTACATGTCTAGCGGGCCACACTCACCCAGAGGTACTGTAAGAATTTCAGCAAGCTGGGGCAGTAGTAATACTCCATTTCTGGTGTCCTGAAGGTAGGCTGCCAGCACCGTGCCCACTTCCAATTTTTCTCTGGAGGAGCGTCTCTTCCCGCTCGGCTGGTCACGCCGGAGTCAAGTTCAAGGCGGCATGAATCATTCAGAGGCCGGCTGGCAGCCAGGGGACCGGCCAGACGCTCCACTGATGATCACGGCCACCTCTGCGGTGGGGATGTCACTGCTCAGGTCCCGTGAGCCTGGCCTGGAACATCTCCGGTGGCTGGGCCATAGGGGGCGGGTCCAGGGGCGGTTCCTCCCAAACCCAGCTGAGCTGTCTGGACCCCTGGGCTCTCCCTGCCTCTGGGTGTTCTGAGTACAGAGGGTTTCTTAGCCATGTGGCAGGAAGAGCCAGTGTGTACGTGTGTGTGTGCATGTGTGTATGTGTGTGCCTGCATGCACTTCTGTGTGTGAGTGCAACTGTGTGAATGTGTTTTATGAACAGGTATGTGTGTGTGCTTGTGTGAGCGTATCTCAGTGTGCAGTTCCTCCCCCAGACCACACACTGAGAGGCAGCTCCCCCATCCAACTCCTCACACGGAAAGGAACTAAATCAGCTCAGACGATCCCATCAGTATACACAGCCCCTCCTGGCCCCGATCAAGTTCTTTCTGGCTCAGCTAAGCATCTTGCCCCGGAAGGAAGGCCTGGTTGTCCCCATTTTACAGAGGGGGAAACTGAGACTCAGAGAACGCTAGGGACCTGGTCAAGGTTACACAGCAAGTTGGGAACTGGAAAACCTGGAACCTCGGCCTTCCAAACACAAGTTCTGGGTTTGGTCCACTCCTATGGGCAGTGAGGGCTACCAAGGAAGGGAGAGACAGGCTCCCAGAGTCACCATGTGTCAGCTGCATGAAGCGGGCATGTGCAAGAAGCATCCATTTGCAGAGATTAAAAATGCAAATTATAGCGTATCTGAGGCCCACCTAAGGTAGCCTTTCTTGGATGCTTCCTTCAAAAGACATTAATCTTGGCAAGTCCCTCCAACTCCCTGAGCCTCAGTTACCCCTTCTGTAAAATGGGATGGATTATCCCCGCATTTCAGGGTTTTGCAAATTCAGTGAGGTATAATCATAGCAAAATATCCAGTTTCATTCATACAGCACGTCCATGGGGAGGCATTATCATCCACCAGCCAGATGAGTAAATGAGACTCCAAGAGGCAAAGGGAGTTGCCCCAGGTGAGTGGCTGCCAAGTCACAAGGCGGATTCAGGGCCTCCTGCTCAAGACCACCTCCCAGCCTAGGTCAACCCCAGAGATGGGCACACAGTCAGCACCCCACCCAGGAGCCACGCCTGAGGCAGGCCTGCTCCTTCCCCCCAAGCAGAGGGAGGGGTACGGCCCTTGGCAGAGGCCTTGGCTCAGGGCCAGGCTCCCACCCTCCAGACCCCTGAGCCCATCTGCACCGCACACCAGCCCTACCACCCAGGGCCAGGCTGAGCAGCTGACAGGAAGCCGCCTGTACACCGCGGGGGGAGAGCTGAGCTCAGCAGCCCAGGAAACCATGGAGTGAACTTCAAAGCTCTTCAAAAGCAGGCCTGTGGCTTCATCCACTCTTGGGGCCCCACATCCGGCAGGCAATGGGTCCCAGCAGCTCACTGCCCGCCTGACCATCAGTCGGGGGGCTGGTTCCAAATGAGGGTACGATGAAGATACATCTAGGCCCTGCTCACTGACTGACAGGCTGATGGTAGAGTCAGAGGGTCATTCCAGCTGATGGTACCGCCAGAGGACACGGCCCCACTCGCTGGCTAGCGGTGCCGTCACAGGGCTGACCCCCGCTGGCCGGCTGCCAGCTTAGGGGGAGGGGGTGTGTGCTGACTGACTGAATGACGGTAAAGTCTACCTGAGGGGCTAACAGAACAGCAGGACAGGTGTCCCTTGCCGACTGACACACCAACTATCCACCACCCCGACGAGTGGAGGCTGCTGAGGGCCAACCATTCCTTTCCACTGGCTGAAAAAGGAAGAGGCGGCAGAGAGGATTGGGCAGGAAGGGGCAGAGGGGAGGACAGAGACGGGGCAGGGAGGACAGAGTCCCTGAGAGGGGAGCCTCGCCGGTGCAGGAGAGCCCTGATGGAGAGGCTCAGGCAGGAAAAGGAAGGAACCCAAAGAAAGTCAGGTAATGCGAGGAGACAGTCAGGAGAGGCAGTCAGGGACACAGAGAACAGAGCACAGTTGGGGAGAGAGCAGGGCAGGGGGTGTGGAGGGAGGCAGAGAGACAACAGAGCCTGGGGGCTGGGGTGGGAAGAATTTTTTTTAAAAAGTGGAAAAAGGCTGGACCTGGCAAGTCGGAGATGCAGAAAGAGCTGACCCAAGACCAGGCAGGGGTGGGAGGGCAGGCATGAAAGCCAGAGTTGCTCAAACCTCCACTCACCCAGCCCATAGATGGTCACAGTCACCAGGGCAAGTCATGCCCTCAATCCAGGCCAGAAATGACCTCTACTTGGTTGGGGTCAGTCTTAGTAAGGGACCCATCTCCACCTGGCAGGGGGCCACCTGCATACATGTGATAAAGTCACTCCCCCTCAACACACACCTTGAAATGCCTTCCTATCCTTGGCTCTCATCTCTCCCACCCCAGGCCCCTGCCTGCCTTTCACCACCTGACTCCACCCCGCCCCTCCCACCCCATGAGCCAGGCACCCACAGGGCCTTTGCTCATGCTGATCCTCCATCAGAAGCTGCCTTCCTCCCTGCAGTGGGTTGAATGGCAATCCCCCAAAGATACATCCACCCAGAACCTATAAATGTGACCTTATTTAGAAAAAGGTCTTTGCAGAGCTGATCGAGTTAAAGTTCTTGAGATGAGATGAGATCATACTGGATTACTCAGGTAAAGGCCCTAATCTAGTAAATAACCCTGTAAGAAACACAAGACAAGATACAGCCACATGGAAGAGACACAGAGCGGGGCCAGGCGGCCATAAGCTGGAAGCCAAAAAGCTAGAAGAGGCAAGGAGGGAGGCACCCTTAACATGTTTGGAGACCTGGCCCTGCCGATGCCCCTGATTTCAGACTTCTGGCCTCTGGAGTTTCAAGAGAGCTAGTATCTTTTGTTTTGGAACCACCAAGGATGTGGTGGGTCGTTATGGCAGGCCTAGGAAATGAGGATACTCCCCCTCCTCTTTGCCCAGTTCTCTCCTGCTGGAGTTGAGCTCTCTGGCTTCAGATCTAACCCTCCCCCCCACCCACAGTCCCCCAGAGCACCTGCCTCTCCGGCAGAATGGCAGGGCAGAACGTGCTGCTTCTCTGTAATTCCTCCTTCAATCCCTCATGCCCAAGGGCCCACCCCCGGGCAGCCTGTTTCCCTGCATCCCAGGGCAACGCCCCTGGCAACAGTTGGTCCGGGGGCAACTCTTATTAATGTCATTCATTCATTCAAACACAACCATGCAGCCCTCTGGAGAGGCCAGAGCTTAGCAGAAACCTCCGAAAGGGATAGGAGTTGTTAAAACTGCCATCAGCATTTGGGCAGGGAGACTGACTACCGGCAGCAGCACCCCCACCCAGGCATGATTGTGTTTAGGCCCTGGGGGTTTTGGGTGGGGAGGGAAGGTGGGTACCCTATGGCATTTTATTTGAATACAGTTGCTAATGCATTAGCCTCAGAAGAACTGAGTGTAGCAATGCACATTCCTGGCTCTTTAGAAATATGGGCCTGTATTCCTCCAGAGACATGGCAGAACCAGAGTGTGCTGCCTGGGGACCAGATCTGCCACATTCCTCCCGCTCCCCACAGCACAGGCACAGACCACACCCCGGCCCTTGCAGGCATCGGAATTGATGACCATCTAGGAACATAGCCCATTTATCCATCACATGTTCCCCATGCCAGGGCCTGGACAGAGATGGTGTTGACACAACCCCCACCTGAGACATTAGAAGGGCCAGCTCACCCCACAAGCCTGCTGTTCATCACAGTGTGCCTCGCTTCTTGGCTCGGCCTTCAATGCCCTTAGCCATATGGCCTCCAGGTACTGCCCTAGCCAAACCCATTCCTCAGGCATGTGTGGACCCTTGGCCTCCCAGCCTGAGCTTGGACAGGGTCTTCGGCCAAGAATGCCCTTTCCATCTGCAGAAATTCGATCATCTCCCAGGCTCAATGCAAACAGCATGTTTCCAGGAAGCCCTCCAAGCAAGCATGAGTCACTGAGCCCCCCTCCAAGTATGTTAGGATGCTCGATGTGATGAGAGCCTATCTCCTCCACAGGGCTGTGGGCTAACCACAGGTAGGGCCTGACACCCAGCCCAGTGCTTAGAAGGTGCTCTGTAACCATTCCCTGAAGGGCTGAGAACTTCCACTTCTCCCGGCACTCATCCTGCTCACAAAGAAATGACACTTGCATCTGTGTGCCCGGAACTCACCAGGAGCAGACCCACTGTGTGCACAACATCCGGTCAGCTACCAAAAGGCCCATGGAAGCCATACACATGCTCCCCATCTTCCAGAAGCTGACAACCTCTGAAAGAATCAGGGCACGGACGGAGCACTCAGTTTCCCCCTCAGAAATGTCCGAGGGGGAAACTGAAACGCAGGGAGAAGACAGCAGGTCGCCGAGAGGCAGCCTGGGGTGCCAGTGAATGGGGAGGGATGGTGAGAGAGAGAAGCACTATAGCACTGGGGGCTAAAGGGCCCTGGAGTTCACAGGAAAGGGTACAACCTGGGAGGGCTTCTTAGAGGAGGTGGCATGGAACCAAGTCTTGAAATATGACCAAATGTCCCTCTTCTCAAGAGAGCCCGTGCTCAACTACAAGATTCAGCATCTCTGGAAATACTTCTGCTTAACTCAGAAATGACATCTCTATATTCATAGGGCTGTCATTATAGGCTGCCTATCCCCCCAGACACTTTTGGAAGGAAAACAAAAACAGAATTCTTTTGCTCTCCAAAAGTGATTTCTTCAGAAGAGAAACATCACCCATGAAGATAAATGGGGTGATGGGGGCTGTGCGGGCAGCAGGAGAATGCCCCCACCTCAGCCCAGAAGCCCTGATGCTAGCGAAATAGAAAGTGGCAAGAGACCTAATGGAGGACGGAGCTGAGCAACACGTGTACCAAGATCAGTGGCACATGTTGAAAGAAAATCTAAGTGGTCGCAGGAAACTTGGCTTTTTCAGAGTGAAGGCCCTGACGCAAAAGGGGTTAAAAACTGAAAATAAAAGGAAATGCTGGAACTAGATCACCTCCATCCCGCCCTCTAGTGGTCACTTTTGAGCAGTGCACAAGGAACGCAGCGCCTTTCTTTCCTTTTTTTCTAACCGGTGCCTTCTTACAGTCAGGAGGATGGCTAGGAACAAGGGGCAGGGACGCAAGGAGGAGTGGAACAGAGCAACTGTGGCTGGAAAACCCTCTGGAGGGCACTCAGGGCATTTCGGATGCCCCCAGATCCTGACAGTCCTGGACTGAGTCCCACCTGTGGCACCTGCACCCTGTAGGAGCCAGGGCCAAGCCCCTTCATGCCACACCCCAGCCCTCCTCTTCCCCAAGGGTTGTGGCAAGGATTCATCGAGGGGATAAGTGTGAAACAAGCCTGCCCATCCCCGGTGTGTTTACTGAAGGCGGCTGGGTGTGGCCTGACCCCATCTACCTGCCTTCACCAGCACCTAAATTAAAAAAAAAAAAAAAAAAAAAGAAAGAAAGAAAGAAAATTTCTCCAGTGGGTTAAAGCCTCTGCCTTCAGCTCGGGTAATGGTCCTGGGCTCTCTGCTTGGGAGGGGAGCCTGCCTCCACCTCTCTGTCTGCCTGCCTCTCTGCCTATCTGTGATCTCTGTCTGTCAAATAAATTAATTAATTAAAAAAAATCTTTAAAAATGGTGAGATTTCACATCAAGATCAAGATCACTGGTTTTGCTTGAAACACTGGACAGGCTGGGACAGGCAGGAATATGCAAGAGAGCCTCCTCCTTCCTCTGAATTTGTCCCCAATTCCCTACCTGGCTTCAGCCCCTGAGACAGAATCCAGAGGGAGAGCACCTGTAAATCTAGATTCAGAAGTCTGGGGTGACCTGTGTGCATGTGCCTGAGCCAGGCATTCGGGAACCGCCAGATCTCCGGGGTGGATGGAGCGGCTGGGTCCTGGGAACTCTGTCTCTGTGAATGAATTCTGCACTTTCCCTCTGAGCCCTGCTCTCTGCTCAGTGACAAGGGGCCATCCTGAGAGCACAGGGGTGCCCCCACCCCACCCTAGGAACAACATGACAGGGACAACGAGTCACAGCTGCACCCCACCCAGCCGGGCCCTCTGCCTGGTTGCCACTCCTGTGTCTCCCTACCTGGCTGACTCCTACGCCCCCATCAAAACTCAACTTCGGTTGTACCTGAGCCTTTCTGGCTCCCCCACAACCTAGCCAGGGCAGACTCATCACCCTCTCCTTCCAGGGGTCAGGTGATGGGGAACATGTCAGTCTCCCATATGGGGCTCTCAACTCTCCCACTCCCTCCCTCACTCCATCAGCAAATGGGGACTGAGCATCCATTTTGCACGGATAACGTGGACCCGAACAAAGGAATCAAGAGCCCCACTATCCTGCAATTTGTCTGAAAACAGGTATATCGTAAGTTCAGGTAGAGAACAAAATCCAACCAGTACAAAGGGACTATAAAGTGGCAGGAATGTTCACAGGTACCAAAAAGTAGAAACGAACCGATGAATGGATAACTGAAAGGTGGTTCATCCAGACCGTGGCACACGATTCAGCTGTAAACAGCAATGGAGTTCAGACCCATGCGATAGCATAGATGAAACTTGAACTCTGAGTGAAAGAAGCTAGACACAGAAGGACAAATAGCGCATGATCCCCTTTATCTGAGGTTCCTCGAACAGGTGAATTCATAAGCAGAAAACAGAAGAGTGTTTGCCCAAGGCCCGGAGAAGTGGGGGCAGGCAGGGGATGAGGATGTGGCCCCTAATAGGTATGGGCTCCTTTTGGGAGTGAGGACAACGTCCTAAAGATGACTGTGGTGATGGTCGCACAGATCCGTGAACATACTAAAACCCACTGGATTTTATATTTTAAAAGAGCATGAATTATATTTTAACAAAGGTGTCATATAAAGAAAGTGAGGCAAGTTTAAGTACATTATTAACTGAAATTAACTCAATCCTGGGATCGAGCCCCACATTGGGCTCTCTGCTCAGTGGGGAGCCTGCTTCTTCTTCTACCTGGTCTGCCTGCTGCTCCCCCTGCTTGTGTTCTCTCTCATTCTCTCTTAAAAAAAATGAAAGAAAAAAAAAAGAAGAAGAAGAAGAACAGTCTCCACCATGCGGAGTCACCATGAGAATGAATAGGGAGCACGGTGCCCAGCACACCCAAGGGGGTAGATAAACGGCAGCATTATTGAGGAGGGGGCCGAGGACTGATTGTTAAGGGAGCTTGGATTCTTTTGGGGGTACTGAAAATCTTTATTTTTTAAATTTTTTAAAAATTGTATTTATTTATTTGACAGAGAGACGATAAGTAGGCAGAGAGAGAAGTAGGGAAGCAGGCTCCCCACCCCCAATGAGCAGAGAGCCTGACATGAGGCTCGATCCCAAGACCCTGAGATCATGACCCGAGCCGAAGGCAGAGGCCTAATCCACTGAGCCAGGCACCCAGGGGTACTGAAAATCTTTTCAAATTAACTGATGGATGCACAGCTTTGGGAGTATACCAAAAGTCACTGAATTGTATAATTAAAAAAACGACAGGGTACAAAACGGAATGTTCTCTGACCCTATGATCCAGCCATTGCCCTCCTTGGTACTCACCCAAAGGGGCCAAGAAACTAGGTCCGCACCTAAAACCTGCCCACGATGTTTACCCCGGCTTTATTCATGACCGTCAAAATGTGGAAGCAACCCAGACGTCCTTCAGCAGGGGAGTGGGAACCAACGCCAGAGTAGACAATGGGTTATTATTCAGGGCTAAAAAAGGACGGACCTCTGAGCCATGCAAAGATGGGGATAAACCTCTAGTGCATACTGCTAAGGGAAAGGAATAAAATCTTTAAAAACAAGACAAAACAAAACCAGGGTGCTGGAGCACCTGAATGGCTCAGTTAAGGTGTCCAAATCTTGATTTTGGCTCAGGTCACAATCTCAGGGTCATGAGATCAAGCCCTACATCAGGCTCTGCGCTGGGCGTGGAGCCTGCTTAAGATTCTCTTCTCCCTCTCCCCTTGCCCCTCCCCTCTAACAACCCCACCTTTGCATGGGCATGCTCTCTAAATAAAATAATGAATTTAAAAATAATAATGAATAAGTAACTTTTTTAAAAATGTGGGTGCTACTTCATTCACTCATTCCAGACATGTATGTTGTGTGCCTACTATGCACTGGGCACTGCACGCAGAGTTCCCTGCCTCCCAGAGCCTTCATTTTGATTTGGGGGACAGATACTGTGCGATGAGAAGGTATTGCATGTGACAAGGACGTTGGGAGAGAACAGTGGGGGGTCAAGTGTCCTTCTATAGACATGGCACCAGGGAAAGCTCTACTGAGGGGTGTCATTTGAGCTGAGAGATAACCTGAGAAGAGGAAAGTGAAGAGGGAATCTGAAGGAAAGCCAACAGCAAGTGCCAAGGCCCTGGGGCAGAAACACACGTGACGTGCATCTTAAGGGAGCACTCTGAAGGTCAGTGTGGCTTTAGTGGAGTGAGCACAGGACATGTACTGGGAGAGAGGGTCAGGCAGACACACAGTCTTGTAAGCTGTCATATGGACACTGGATTGGATCCTGAGTGCAGATGGGATTCTTATCCTCCAAGAAAAGGTGTGAATCTGACCTCTCTCTAGGGTACTGTAGGTGCTCAGCAAACATTTCCGAATGAATTATAAAGCCTTCCTAGGAACCACTAACTCTTGCTTGACAACAGACAGCTTCCCAATGTCTGTCTGTCTTGCTCACGACAGCCTGTGTGGGACACAGAGCTGGCTTCTCTCACCCATTTCAGAGATGAGGAAAGTGAGCTTCAAGGAGATGTCCAAAGCCACAGAGCGGCCACAGAAAGAGATGAGATTAGAATCCGGGTCTAGTAGGGTTTATTCCTGTTTTGGTGCAAGTGTGTCCATGTACAGGTATGCAAACACAACTCCGTACACCCTGGAAGGTACAAACAGGTGTGGACCCCAGCAACTTTGCATAGCCCTCTGGTGATCTCAAAGGGTTGTGGCAAGTGGAACAAGCAATCATGACTATTAGCAGGAGAAAGTCTGTTATTTATATTCTAAAACACAGTGAGTCAAATCGAGATTAGCCCACTAGGGATTAGCATCATTGCCACACAACGGATTAGCATCATTCTCACACAAGGGTGTTTCCACAGACTTTCTCAAGGAGGAGAAACAAAAGGATTAGAAAGATCCTTGTCACCCCGCTGGGTTTCCATCTCCTCACCCCTGAGATAAACCACAGTAGGTTAACACGCAGAAAAGGGTAATTCGCTCCAGGACCAGGATCCCACCTGGAGGCTGCCCAGCGCCCCAAATCCCACACAGTTCCACCAGGGGGCACGTGCACCAGGCGGCCATCTGGCTCTGGTAGGGAGGTTTTGCAAGGGGAACTAGGGTCCCTTTGTTCATCAGCCTCCTGTGGACACCTGGCTGGGAGCCCTCCAACGTCTTGGTCCCCA
This sequence comes from Mustela putorius furo, assembly GCF_011764305.1. Taxonomy (NCBI): domain Eukaryota; kingdom Metazoa; phylum Chordata; class Mammalia; order Carnivora; family Mustelidae; genus Mustela; species Mustela putorius. Next base: position 387,343 of record NW_025421422.1, on the reverse strand, counting down.
GGAGCCCCAGCGGTACAAGTGAAACAATATCCCCTCCTTCCAAACAGAGAGCCTGCCCCCAAAAGCCCTAACCCTCTCCTCAGCTCCAAGGGATAAGTCCACTGGCCAGGGATCAATCCAGGTGTTGTGATTTCCTTGCTGTGTGTCCCTGGGTCAGTCATATCCCCTTTCTGAGCCTCAGATTCAGCATCTCTGAAATGGGTATGTTCCTGGTACCTCAGGATACAGTGAGGTCACTTTGGCAAAAGTGCCATGAAATGGCACTCAGCAAGCCTCAGAAGGGCTCAAACCTGTGTCCTTTCCTACAATATGGGGACAATGAATACCCATCTCTTGGGTCTGTGAGGATTAAATGGGACAACAGAATAATGTTCATACAGTGAATAATCTAAGCACAGTATCAAACAGATACTCAGTATATACTATATAGTCAAAGTAATAGCAGCAGAGTAAGAACTTAAAAAAGTGATGCTACTGTTCACAGTGCCTTATGCACATTAATTCATCTAATCTCACTACATTTTTTTTTCTTTTCTCTCTCTCACTTTTTTTTTTTTTTTTGAGTGAGAGTGTGTGAGAGCAGAGAGGGAAGGAGAGAAAGAGAATCCCAAGCAGGCTCCACTCTGAGCACTGAGCCCTATGCAAGGCTTGATCTCATGACCCTGACATCATGATCTAAGCCAAAATCGAGTCAGACACCCAACCAACTGAGCCATCCAGCTGCCCATAACCTCATTGCATTTCTAATAAGTAGGTTCCTTTATTACCCCTATTTTACAGATGGGGAAACCGAGGAAGAGATGTTAACCCACTTAAGGTCACATAGCTGCTAAGCAGCAGAGTCAGGATTTAAACCCAGGCCAGCTGATTTAAGAGATGCCCTCTCTTCTGTATGCATATTACACATTGATTTTACAAATTATCTTCCAGGCAACGAAAGACAAAGTAGATAAATTGGTCTTCATCAAAATTAAAAATGTTTGTGCATCAAAGAACACAATCAAGAAAGTGAAAAAACAACCCACAGACAGGAGAAAATGTTTGTAAACCATATAGCTGATAAGGGATTAGTAGCCAGAATACATAAAGAACTCTGACAAAAGATTCAACAGCAACCAAAAAGAATAACCCAATTCCAAAATGGGCAAAGGACTCAAATAGACATTTCTCCAGAGAAGACACAGCACATGAAAAGATGCTCACCATCCTTAGCCATTATAGAAATGCAAATCGAAACCACAATGAGATACCACTCCATATCCATTGGAATGGCTTCTATCAAAAACTAAAACCAAAACCACAAAATGGAAAACAGCCAGTGTTGGTGAGGACAGAGAGAAATTAGAACACTAGTGCATTGCTGGTGAGAACATAAAATGATGCAGTCGCTGTGGAAAATAGTTTAATACTTCCTCAGAGACTGAAAGAGCTGCCTTATGACCCAGCAGTTCTCCTCCTGGGCGTACGCACCAACAAGGACTGAAAGCTGGGACGCTGACGGATACTTGCACACCCATGCTCACAGCACCATTACTCACAACAGCCAAGAGGTAGAAACAACCTAAGGGCCCACCAACAGACAGATGGATAAACAAAATGGGAACTAGAGATACAATGGAATATTATTCTCCCTTGAACAGGAAGGAGATTTGGACCCCTGCTACAACAGGAATGAACCTTGAAGACATTACGCTAAGTGAAATAAACCAGACACAAAATGACAAATCTTGGATGGCTCCCTTTATCTGAGGTACATAGAATAGGCAAATTCACAGAGGCAGGAAGTAGAACAGAGTGTGGCAGGAGCTGGGGAAAGCTGCTAGGGGGTTAGTGTTCACTAGGGACAGAGTTTCTATTTGAGAAGAAGAAAAAGTTCTGGAAACGGAGAGTGGTTAGGGCTGCACAACACCATGAATATATTTAATGAAACTGAATAAACCTGGTCTCCCAGCTTCCCACTCCCCCTCTCCAACCCCTTCAAAATGTCCACTAGGGAGAGCTCCAATCCTCACCTTCAGTGGTATGTTAATAAGTTTGCTCTCTGGGCTCTTCTGGGCCTCTGGCAGGCCTATTACCAAGTTCTTTGTTCTGACTCTGACTGGGTCTTCTCATCCCCACCCTGGCCAGCCTTCTCCTGCCTCATCTCCACTGCCCTCCAGGTAAACCCTCCTCAAAGCTCCCAGAAAACCCCCAATTCTCCTATGCCTCTTTATGTATACACATGCTATTCCCCCGACTTGATGGCCTTCTTGGCTAATTCTTTCTTCCATCACTGGCTCTGACATTCTTTTGAACTCCTCCAGATGGTATGATACTTCCCTTCTCCATGCTTACCAAAGCAGCCTGTGCTAATCCCAAAGAAACCCCTTCACAATGGCCATCAAGACAGTGTGACCTGACCTCTGCCAATTCTCTTACTCCTCACTGTCTACTCTATCACCAATGCCACCATCATTGTCATCATTGTAATCATCATCACCACGAGTAGTACTACAAAACACAAGCCCCAGGACCTTTGCACTTGCTTTTCCCTCTGCCTGATGCTCTCCCTCTGATTCTTCCACATGGACAGGTGCTCCTCTTTCAAGTCTCAGCTCAAATATCACCTCCTCAGAGAATCCCTTCTAACCCCTATTAGCAATGAAATCGCTTCCAACCACCCTCTTCCTCAGCCACTCTTAATTCCCAACACCCTATTTTATTTTCTTCACAGCACTTGGTACCATCTGAAAATCCTTCTCTTTTGAGTCTGGCTCCTCGTTTAATGTCCATCTTCTCTCACTGAAGTAGGAACTCCAGGAGGGCAGGAACCACTTATGTCTTGTTCACTGCTCTACCTGAAGGACTAAGAACAGTGCGTGACACATAGTAGGTGTTCAGTAAATATCTGTTGAATGAATGAATGAGTGAGTGGGTGAATAAATAAATGACTAGTATTTATCATCCTGGACTATATAATATCTTATTTATAGACTATTAACAGGAGCAATTTGAGAACAGCAATTAACTTATTCGTCTTTATATCCTTAGAGCTTTGTATATATAAATAACTGGGTGATGGATGGGAAGATGGATGGATGGATGGATGGATGGGAGGATGGATGGGAGGATGGATGGATGGGAGGATGGAAGGATGGAAGGATGGATGGGAGGATGGGAGGATGGATGGGAGGATGGATGGATGGGAGGATGGAAGGATGGAAGGATGGATGGGAGGATGGGAGGATGGATGGGAGGATGGATGGGAGGATGGATGGATGGATGGATGGATGGGAGGATGGATGGATGGATGGATGGATGGGAGGATGGGAGGATGAATGGATGGATGGATGGGAGGATGGGAGGATGGATGGAAGGATGGATGGGAGGATGGATGGATGGATGGATGGGAGGATGGGAGGATGGATGGATGGATGGATAGATGGATGGATGGGAGGATGGATGGGAGGATGGATGGATGGATGGATGGATAGATGGATGGGAGGATGGATGGACAGCTGATAAATGGGTGGGTGATAGTTGGGTAAACATATGAACACAAAATACCCCCAGTACAAAATCTCAGGCACAGTCAAGCATTTGCATTTAAGACCTAGGAATCAGAAACCTTCTGGTCTGGTTGGTTTTAATCCAGAAAAGGAACTTTAATCAGTTGAGACATAAATTACTCAACCCAGCAGTGACAGACATGGAACAATTAACAAATGGAATTAGCCACAAGTCAGGATTCCTGAGCCTCCTAAGAGCACAGGGTATCAACAAGTTTCTCACCATTCAGGTTCCACACTCATAATCCTAAAGCTGGTGTGTTATCCTTCTTCTGCCTCGCCCAGGAAGGAAGGTCACTCTGGCCTCTGAGCCAGTTACCACCCAGCCTGTCTCTTCCACATCAGCCTTTCTTCCTGTCTCTGAGCCCTACTTTCCAGCAGAATGGAGGCCTTGGAGGGCAAAATTGTTCCATCCCAGAGGCCCAGTGCACAGTACCCATCTCATATCACATCATACAGACACTAGATAGATTTACTCTCTTGTCTCAAATCCTGGTTTGGAGGCCAAGTCTTCCTTGACAAGGACTTGACAGTTCCCATTTTCTTTTTCAGACTGTGTACTAAAGAATGTTATTTGTTGGGGTGCCTGGGTGGCTCAGTGGTTAAAGCCTCTGCTTCAGCTCAGGTCATGATCCCAGGGTCCTGGGATCGAGCCTCACATTGGGCTCTCTGCTCAGCAGGGAGCCTGCCTCCTCCTCCTCTCTCCTTCTGTCTGCCTCTCTGCCTACTTGTGGTCTGTCTGTCAAATAAATAAAAATCTTTAAAAAAAAAAAAAAAGAATGTTATTTGTTGAAAGACCAACAGCCATATCCAACTTAGCCACCTTCCATGATGGAGGCCAGAAGTCTTGAGCTTTGACTGTCCCAGACACTCTTGCAGCTAATAGTGGCCATGTGACCCAGTTCTTGCCCATGACATGTAAGTCAAAGTCTTCTGGAGGGTGGTCTGGGGAAAGCTCTTCCTTCCTTGCAAACTCAGCTAGCGTGGCCCTTCTGACTCCCCACTTCTTCCTGCCAGAGAGTGGAATTAATTCTTGGAAAAGTGGCAGCCCTTTTAGGACCATGAGGCACAAAGCATGAGGGAAAGCCCAGGGGACTCTCAGAGATGCTGAGCCAAGCCAACAGCTACCCACCTCATTACATCTTGCTGTGTGTGATTAAATTAGCCCTTTTAATTAAGCCAGTGAGCCACATTCCTGAAACATTCAATTCAAATGACATCAACACAGGCCCAGCATCAAACTGGGGAATGCCAAGCAACAAGTTATAGGGAGAAAAGTCCATATCATGGACAAATAAAAAACCATCAAATCTTTATTCACAGCTAGTTTTTAGCATAATCTCTGATGAGTTATTTCTAACAGTTCATATAGACTATTGCATTTTTTTTTCCCCTTCCCACTTGAATACCTAGGCAACCAAATGAAATGCAAAGAGAGTATCTAACCAAGACCAACAATATATCCACTAGGAGTCATTTCACAAATTCCCTCTTATCTCAAGTTGACTGCATTCACAAGACTTGCATTAGAATCCCAACTGGTTTTCCCCTCAATCTTCCAGTCACTATTATGAAGTTACTGGGTTCAAGTGCTTTTCAAACCTTCAGAACTGCTCCAGGCAGATCCTTGAACAAAGAAGGCGCACGAGGGCTGAACTGCCAGGAGGTGGCGCCATCTTTCAAAAACCAGCATCTGGTTTCCTCAGTGTGAGATGTAGGAAGAGTCTGAATTTGGCACTGAAACACACACAGGGGTGTCCCACAAGACGCATCAAGGTCTATAAGACTCCAGCTATCTATAAGTCTATAAGACTAGAGTCTAGTCTAGAGTCTATAAGACTCTAGATCACATTCACTGCGTAGAACAGTTTCACACCCTTGAACCTTTGCCCAAGCTCCCTCCATGGGGGCAAACCATCTCTTCCCAGACCACACCTATCTAGCAAACACCCGTTCATCCTTCAAGACTTCAAACAAGAGTGCCTGCTCTCTGAGAGGCTTTGAACCTTGAACAAATTAAATGAAAGAATGCTGGGAAAGCACCTGATACAGGGCCTAGCACTAGTAAGCGCTCAATGAACAGGAGCTCTTAGAAACCATTGCAATTGTTTATCTACCTTCTTATGTATCTGTGTCTTGTTTGTAACTGGTGCAATTTACTGCTGGTGTAATGCCCAGCACAGCATGAAGAACATACAGATAAAAATTTGCCAAAAAAAAAAAAAAAAAAAAAAAAGACCGAAACCCTCCCCAACACTCCACTCCAGCCAAACTGGACTATTTGATGTTCCCCAAACATGCCTCTTACATCACGCCACCACCATACCTTTACATATGCTATTCCTCCTTCCTGAGTGCCCTTCCTCTCCTCCCCCTCTACCTAACTAGACCCTCCTAGACCATCTTCAGGTAACCCTGGACTGTAACCCCAGGGGGACTGGGAAAACCTCCAATACCCCTCATTCAGGGCCTAGCACATAGTGGGCCCCTGAGAGAACGAGCCCATCACTAAATGAGCCAGCAAATGCTGGCCAAGGGTTAGGAGATTTGAGAGAACATTCTCAAGGTTAGCAGAGGTCCGCCACCTGCCCCGTGATAGGGAACCCCCACAGCAGGTAATCTGGACCTTTAGTCCTGGGAGGGGCCTTTGGGGCAATCCATGATCCAAGGTCATGGTCCACAACTGAGTCACTGTGTTTTATGATCCCTGCATGAGTGCCGACCAAAGGCTCATTTTCTGGGGGAAAGGAGGGTGCACCCATCCATGGATGGGTGAGGGATGAGGCCCGGCACAGGGCTCAGATTTTCCACAAGGACTCAAGGTCCTATTACATAGGGAAGGGGGGAAGCAGCAAGCACCAGCCAGGTAGTCGGAAAGGTGATCTGCAGTCCCAGCTCTGTCCCAGTACCATTGGACTCTCCCTGAACAAGACACCTCCCCCTGCTGGGCCTCAGCTTCTTCAACAGCAGAAAAATTCCCAAGATTGGAGGCACTTCCCTGTTCCAACTAGCAGCAATTCCAGAGAACGTAGAAGAAAAAGAAACTGAGAGCAAATAAACAACAATATGATAGTAACAGCTAATGTTTATCAGGCAGACACCTGGCACTGTGCTAAGTGCACTACAAACATCATCTCAGCATGGCTCCAACCTGGGAGAGGTACTTCATGGCTCTGAGCCTCAGTTTTCCCATCTGTAAAATGGGGATAATACTAGTTTCCATATCAAGCATCATAAGCTGTTAGGCATTATTATTACTATTATTACTATGATTCCTATGATTTTATGGAGGAGGAAAAGAGAGGCCCTGAGTGGTAAACTCACTTGCTCGCTGCCTCTATTAAATGCCGCGGCCATACTGGCCTGACCTCGTGCTCAGAGTCTGACCAGCCTGTGGGTCAGCTGGGTGTGGGCATGGTTCTGCAAATCAGCAGAGCATCAGCCCTGGCAAGTCCCAGGCACCCTTCAGAGGGCGACCATGGCAGAAGACCTGGCGGCCAACCCTGGGCTGAACAGATACCATATTCTCACCCCCAGGGTCAGGGTTGTCTTGTTCCCTCATGAGTTGATGCGCCAAGTACTACAGGCCCAGAGAGGGGCTGGCAGGGTCTAGCAGCAGGCCAAAGACACAGTTTTGTGGCAGAAAGGGCCCAGGTCCCAGGATGGAAGCAGAAGATGCCTGGTTTCCACCCCAGCTCCCCCACATGCTGTGTGGCCTTGGGCAAGTGGCTTAACCTCTCTGAGCCTCAGCTTCCTCCTCTATGACATGGGATTCATACTTCCTCACATGAGGACTGGAGTGGGGATGGACAAGTCCTGAGACACAGTCTCAAAAAATGGAGATGAACTTGAACCTAAATGGAAACCAGCAGCACAAAGTCATTAATCGAGAGCAATGGGAGCAGCAGACCCCATTTATGGGGGAACTCCCCCACCAAGCACATCAGGAAGTACAAAACACAGGTCTGACCGCCTTCCAGAGGTATAGAGGCGGCCAGCAGGGCTGAGGGTTCGGGACCCAGGTCCTCACCTGACAGTCACCTTAAGTCAGGCCTTAACTCTGGGCCTCAGTTTCCCCTCTTACAATGAGAGAGCTGAAGAAAAGGGAGAGTAGAGGAGGCAGGGGAGGTAGAAGGAAAAGCTATCACTGCAGCCCCAGCATTCGCTGAGGATTCCCTCTTCGGAGTGCTGAGTGAGTTCAGAGAAATGCCCTTGAGGCCAGAAAGGACCATCCTCACCTTACAGAAGAAAAAACTGAGGTTCACTGAGGTCCATCAGATCACTCATCCCAGGTCACACGGTGGCAGAGCCAGAGTTGGAAGCCACTTAGCCTCCAGAGCCCAATGCTGAGGGCCCCTGGAGTGAGGCTTTTGGTGCCCCATTAAAGTGAGTCAGACACTACCACCCCCTGGTGGCCACTCCTTGGAATTGCAGGTGTAAGTCCTCAAGGCAGGGAAAGGAGGTCTGAGGCCCTCACCCTTCCCACCTACATTGGAGAAGATAAACAAGCAGGAAGCAACAGGGCAGGGCCCTCAGGGAGCTGCAAGGAAAGAGCCAAGGCAAGCCACCTGGGGACTCCAAGGACAAAGGCTCCTCAATTACAGAGAGTGGAAGTGGGAGCCGGGCCACCAGGGAGGATGCCAGCAAGCAGAGACTATAAAAAGACAGGCCTTAAATGCTTTTCTCTCCATAACCCCTGTCTTCGCATACACACACAGAAGTTCAAGTACAATCAGATAAGCTTGAGTCGGTGCCGCCTGGGAGGCAACAAGAAAAGAGTCAGGAAGAAATCAGTGGAAAAGAACGTTTTAAAAAGAAAACCAGGCAGGTTTCAAATGTGTGAGCATGTCTGTGGCTGGGATCTCAACACCCAAGGAGGCTTTCTGGGGCTGCTCAGTGGACAGATAGCCGAGGTCTACATTTCTGCTCTGGCTCTGTGGCCCCCAGCCCTGCCATCACCCCCCTGATGCTGGCATAGATGTTTGCCCGGGGCATCGTCTTCAAGCCATATTGCAAAGGAGCAAATGGGGGTTCGAGGAAGTGGAGTCTCTTGCCCATGACCATAAAGCCAGAGGGATGGAACCTAGGATTCCGATGCTACAGGATCCCTTGTCTCCCAATCCAAGATCAGACACAGATACCCTTGAAATGCATGGAGCTTGTGATCCAAATGACCTTGTGAGTAGGATTGGGGTTACCTCCTTAAAAAAATGCCTATCTGAGATGATTCCCCACACAGGGCCTGGGGACAAGAAGAAGAAGAAGGAGAAGAAGAAGGAGAAGAAGAAGGAGAAGAAGAAGGAGAAGAAGAAGGAGAAGGAGAAGAAGAAGAAGAAGAAGAAGAAGAAGAAGAAGAAGAAGAAGAAGAAGAAGAAGAAGAAGAGTAATAACAACAACAACAATGATAATGGTAACTCTCATGAAAATGTTTCCCATGCACCAAGGACTAAGCCGAACTCTTGCTGCCTTATCTCCTCTGAGCCCCAAACAACCCTGTTAAGTAGATGCTGTTATTATCCCCATTTCACAATGAAGAGACTGAGACCCAACACCTCTCTGCACACAGAGCTAGGGTCTGAGCCCTGGAGATCTGGCTCCAGGACCAGCTTAGTTAAATTAACTCACTGGCGCAAAAGAAACAGAAATCAGGATCCTGTTTTCTAGACAACGAAACCAAAGTACAAAGAAGTAAGCTGCTAAATGAAACTGAGAGAAACAGTGCTGGGACTCGAACCCAGAACTTTCAGACCCCAGGGCATGTTCTTTTCTGCTCCATGCCAGGCACCTGGGGTTACCTCTCTGCATTGGGCCGGAAACCCAAGAGGAGTGAAGGCAGAACCACCAACACCCTCCCCATTGAGAACCACCGCGCAGCCAGTCTGGCAACACCAGATTCCTAGACAGGCACCTGTGCCCCCTTGGCCTCCTCGGGCCCCTGGGCCAGCCTGGACTGTCCACACAACTGCATTCCCAGAAGAGTCTGATGCCCAACAACCCCGCGCGAGTCCCATTCTGGCCGCACCGGCATCACTCACCACAAAGGGCCCACTCCTCTTGTCCTTGCATAAACTGTGGCTTCTCCGGGGGCCCAAGGTTGCGGGTGACCGCGGCCAGAGCGGCTGCTCCCTGTCTGGCAGGGCATCCTCCTTCTCTACATTCTGTGGCAGCACCTGAGGCACAGAACACAAGCAGAGGACTTTACTGGCGCTTTTCCATGGACAGGAAGAATAGGTCACAGCCAGAGAGTCCATTCTGTGCCTAAAAGGGCAAATAGAAAATGAAAGGGCCAGAAACCCCATCCCATGGCGGTCCACCTTATTGATGGGAGGCAGTATGTGGGGTCGAGGTTCAGGCCAGACTCAGCCACTTAATCACTGTGTGTGGCCTCAGGTTAGTGTCTTAACCTTGCTGAGCCTTGACCATGTGGGGAAAGGCCCCTGATAACAGTGCTCAGCTTCTAGGCTCAGGGGAGAACCAAGGGAGGAGCTGTGCACGGGAAGTGCATGACACAGTGCTGCCAGGGGGTGCTGTGCATGAGTCCTGGGCACCTGCCTTGCTTCAGGATCCTCTCCCCCATGCCTGGTACCTGGGGAGCCCTCCTCATTACCATCACTGGTAACTTTTGGTGACCTCATGTCAGACACCTCTCCATGCCTGCAAACACATATGCACAGAAGCACAGATATGGAGAGAAGTAATATACAAACAAGGCAGTACTAGATATCCTAGTCTGAATCTTGTGGTTTTGTCCCAGCCAGTCATATACAGGGGACACACTCACAGGCCAGTAATTTGTAGTTCACTCCCCCTGCAGGTAAGGAAAGGAAGGCCCAGAGAGGGAAGGCATCTACTTAAGAACACATAACATGAGTAAAGAACAAGGCTGGCTTCTGGATCCCTTGCCTCGCAAACTCTGTGTTTGATGCCTTATGAGACCCTCTGTGTCCTCCTTCCTTCCTGGCTGTTGCTTTTCAGCCTCCCCGCATCTCAAAGGGATGTCTGTTCATCCAGGGCTAGCCTTAGAACCTTCTCTTTTCCTGCTCCATCACTCCTGCAGGGATCTCTCTTAATACCGCTTTGCTTTAAATACATCACATCCGTGCACAGACAACTCCCGATTTTGTCTGTCCATGTTGGGACCCCCTGACTTGCAGATCCCACCACAAACTCCACATACCCCCACCCTGAACACACTCATCTCAGCTTTCATGGGCCCCCTTCCTTCCAAAACTGCTCCTCCCTGGCCCTGCCCCTCACCCAGCTGTGCCAGCCAAGATCCTCAGGTCGCCCTCCATTCTTTTACTTTTCTCCACCTCATCAACAAAGCTGAGACTCTGCCTTCGAAATATGCTTGCAAACCTCACATCATAAATCAAAATCAACTCAAAATAGATCAAAGCCCTCAAGGCCAGAGTGAAATCTAGAAAGCCCTCAGAAGAAAACACACCATGTGTAAATGTTCATGACCTTGGATTAGGCAGTGGTTTCTCAGATATGGCATCAAAAGAACAAGTGACCAGGGGCGCCTGGGTGGCTCAGTGGGTTAAAGCCTCTGCCTTCGGCTCAGGGTCCTGGGATCGAGCCCCGCATCGGGCTGTCCGCTCCGCGGATAACCTGCTTCCTCCTCTCTCTCTTTCTACCTGCCTCTCTGCCTACTTGTGATCTCTGTCTGTCAAATAAATAAATAAATAAAATCTTTAAAAAAAAAAAAAAAAGAACAAGTGACCAAAGAAAAATAAACTGGAGTTCATCAAAATGAAAAACTTTTGTGCTTCAAAGGGCACCATCAAGAAAGCGAACAATACAACCCACAGAATGGGAGGAGATTTCTGCAAATCCTATGTCTGCTAAGGCGCTTGTGTCCAGAATATATAAAGAGTAATGACAATTCAACAATAAAAAGAACAATAACCTAATTTAGAATGGACAAAGGATCTGAACAGATAAAGAAGGGACACACATGGTCAAATAGGCACATGGAAAGATGGGTCATGGAAAAGGCAAGTCAAAACCACAATGAGATACCTTTATACCCAGGAAGATGGCTAGAATCAAAAAGTTAGGTAACTGTTAACAAAGGACGTAGAGAAATCAGCCCTCACCCACTGCTGGTAAGACATAAATGGTACGTAGGAAAGGCTCCAAGGGAGCCTTAAAAATCTGTGGCTCCCTTATGCTCTGGCCCTGGCCCCCTGTGCTCACTGGCACCCTTCCAGCATCCATGGGACCAAGGAGACCTTCCCCTGTCCACTGTCTCAGAGTCACCTCCCTATCAGCTCTTCTTCTATCTCCCCAGGACTTTCTCCTCTCACTCACTTGAGGTCTATTTGCCCCCTGGACCAGAGCCCTCCACTGGCACATTCTGTCATTACGGACACGATCTCTTTCTGGGCTATACCATACACTTGCCATGAACCACCTGTGGCTTTTAAGCACTTGCACGTGGTTCGTGGGACCGAGGAACTGAATTTTTACTCTTGTTTAATTTACACTGAAAGAGCCGCATATGGCTGGTGGCTGCCTTCTTGCACTGCGTGGCCTGATACAGTGGGCTGGTCCCTCCCAGCAGCTCGGGTGCCTACAGTGGGGCTTGGGACAAGGTGAGCCCAATTATTAAATGTAGTAAATGAGCAGAGGTCTCGAGGTGCTTCTCTCTGATACCTCCAACCTCTTTCACATCAGGCCATGGGCCAGTGGCTTGACCACACATTGCTTCACAATAAATCTCCAACCTCCCGGGATCAAGTCTTACATGGGGCTCCCTGCCCAGTGGGAAGTCCGCCTCTCCCTCTCCCTCTGCCTCTCCCCCTGCTTGTGCTCCCCCTCAGATAAATAAATAAAATCTTTAAAAAAAAAAGAGCATCTGTGTTCACATTTGCTTATATTTTCAGGAAGAAAGTCTCCATGAATACGGACTAGAAAAGCAGCTAAGGGGTCGTAGAATGGGAGGAATGCTAAGGATGGGTGACAGGAGGACAAGCGGGCTGGTACTCCACGCCTTTAAGTACTTTCAGAGCCTCTGGAAAAAGTTTCCTCTTTTGAAACTCAAATAAACCAGTTAATTAAATAGAATACTGCAATCGGGCCTGGGACAAAGTTTTGATAAATGCTTCTTAAATGAAAAAGAAAAAAAAGAAAAAAGAAAAGAGGTGGAGGGGAGGAATCACTTTAAGTACAATCACACCCGGGTCTGTGGGCAGCACTGGCTGTGAATCCAGAAAGCCTGATCCAGGGGAGCAAAGGCTTGCACTGTGATGCTTTCTGAAGCTCTGTTTCTGACACAAAAACTCCAACCAACCCAAACATCCATGAACAAGTGTCCGGATAAAAAAAAGTTTGGGCTTAGTCACTTAATAAAATACTTGGCAGCCCCTGAAAATAATAAAGTAAATGTCTACACACAGGTTTTTTGTTTTGTTTTGTTTTGTCTTGTTTTTGTGTTTTTTACTGTTAAGTTAAAGAAAGCAAGATGTAAGATTGTCTCTAGGATACTGCCATGTTTCCATAAGACAACAGGTGACTTACCGGTTCTCTGTACCCGGCTGGGCTTCCTTACCCATGGAGCTAGGCACAATTGGGGCGGAAGGAGTCTCAGATGGGCCTAGAAGCCTGCACCCCACACTTATTATTTAGGAGAGCTTCTCATTCCAAACTGTATGCTTACTAGAACACGTTCAACTTCACACAAGCGTCCACTGCTTTTGCAGTAAGAAAAATACAATTACAAAAAATGATGTCCGGTGACAAACACACAACTCTGTAGTTTAGGAAAGCCCCAGAGATCTCGAAGAATGGCTACATCGAGGGAGTAGGGAAGGGAAAGGGGCCTAGGGGTATACTTTCTTATACACTCTGGTGAGGTCTGGATTTTTAACAACCAACATTTTGGACTGCTGTGCGGTTTTCATTTATTTTTTTTCAAGGTCAGGAACCAAAGCTGCTTGGGCAGGAGAGAAGGGAAACAGGGAGCTGGTCCAAGGCTTCCCAATCCCTCGGTGAGAAAACAGATCCCCTGACAACGAGCACTCCTGGGGCCTGCGCACCCCGGGCGGGCATCCAAGGCTGGGCCAGGGGCCCCTTTCACGCTACCCTGACTCTCCCGCCGCCAGCAGGCCCCTGAGCAAGGCGCTGGCAAATGGATTAGGTGTCACATTTCCTTGTCCTCCCCTTCTCTCACTGTGCCCACGGTAACAGCCTCGTGGAACCCCTCCTCGGACGGCCCTCCCCTCGCGCCCACTGGGTGCCCAGGCCATGCTGTGTCTCCATTCAGCCTGTCAACAGAGCTGCCAGGCAGAAACTTCTGTCAGTCTTTGTTGAGGAATCAGAGCCCCACTGAGGCAAGGTCACTACCTCACACACAGCTGGTGAGCGGCAGAGTCGGGTCTGAACGTGGTACCTGGAAAGCCTTAGGTGACCCTCTGTGTAATGATCTGTCTTGGTCTCAGCCCACTGTTTCATTTCTACAACATCCTTGTCCAGGCTGCACCCTCTACTTTCTTTTTACAGATGAGGAAACTGAGGCACAGGCCCTCAGGGAAAGGGCTTGCCCTTCCCTCAGTCTAAGAAGCCAGGGTGGGTTCCGTCCACATGCAATCAAAATTTCAACCCCCTGTTAAAGAATGCACGCTTTGGGGACGCCTGGGTGGCTCAGTTGGTTGGACAACTGCCTTCGGCTCAGGTCATGATCCCGGAGTCCCGGGACCGAGTCTTGCATTGGGCTCCCAGCTCCACGGGGAGTCTGCTTCTCTCTCTGACCTTCTCCTCGCTCATGTTCTCTCTCACTGTCTCTCTCTCAAACAAATAAATAAAATCTTTAAAAAAAAAAAAAAAAGAATGCACACTTTGATGAAAAGAGAGGCAAAAAGAAGAATTTGTGTTTGTGTTTGCTTGTATTTCCAGAAAGAAACTCCATATGAATCTGGACCAGAAAAGAACTAAATAGTCATGAGATGGAAGGAATGCTGAGGGTGGGTGAGAGGGACATGGGGATTGATACTCAGATTTTTTCCCTCAAATTCAAGGTTCCTCGTTCACCACCAAGGAGCTTACTTGAAAGCCTGGGTGTCAAGCCAGACCTGGGTTCAAGCCCTAGGCTGTCATCTGGTGCTGTGTGACCCAAATCAATTTACTTAACTTCTCTGAGTCTGGGTTTTTTCCATCTGTACAAGCTGATCACATCCGCCGCCGACATTTTGGCGCCCTGCCCACAACTCAAGTACGTGCCAATGGCAATGGTGTCCTGCTAGGGGAGGAGTTTTCTCCCCACCACTGAGTATGGCACCAGCCAGAAAGGATGAGTCTGGATGTTGTTGGCCCCCAGAAATAGTCTCAGGCGAGGGCAGGAGCGAACTGGAAAGTAAATACTGCAGGCTCCTTGCCCCTAGGACAGAACAAGTCAGGGGTGATCTATGCCACTTCCCACAGGTCTCCAGCGAGAAGGTGGCTAAGTCGGTTAAGCACCTGACTCTTGATTTCTGCTCAGGTCATGACCATGGGGTTGTGGATCGAGTCTCGTGTCAGGCTCTGTGCTAAGCTGGGAGTCTGTTTGTCCCTCTCCTTCTGTTCCTCCCCCAGCTCACGTTCTCTCTCTCTCTCATATAAATAAATGAAATCTTAAAAAATAAAAATAAACAACTGCTTGCAAGGGGCTACTTCTATGGAAACCCCAAACCTCAATCCCACAGAAGAGGCATTGCCATGAGACTCACAGAACACTGCTCATTCCCCCACTCCGCATGTATTCCTTGCCTGTTCACAGAATGTTACACATGCCACTGAACATTAGGGACAGGATAATGAACTTGATACAACATACAGGAAAGGACAGCAGGGCTCAATAAATGAGTATCATCCTTCTAGGACAGAGGTTTCAAACCGGTGGCCCATGGACTAAATGGAGCCAGCCTGTGTCCAGAACCAGCTGCCCTCCACAATCCCCACCACTCCCTAGAGCCCCACACCCAGCCAGACTCCGTTCATTTGCATACCCACCCGGCCCACAAGTGGGATGGGAGTTTGAGACCCCTGGCGTATATGTCTAACCAGCATTTAAAAAAACTGAAAGAGCCTGCCTACTCACCTTTTGAATGTCTCGAGTGCCTGACTCCCGCCGGCAGGGTCCCATTTTGGTCTCCTTGGCCTTGGAACTGTCTCTGGGGAGGCTGGACCTCTCTTTGGGCTGCTCTTGCCTTCTCTCTCTGGCTTCCTGCATCACAGACAGGCCCTCCCAGACTTTGGCAGGGGGGCCCTTTTCTGAACAGGCCCTCTTGACATTCAGCAGTGACCTGCCACAGTCGTATGGGTGCTCACCCCACTGGACCACACTGCTCTCTCCTCCCCTGCTGATGGATTTCTTTGGGGTCCCTTTCTTCTGGTCAGTGAGAGTGGATCTGGCCAACACACAGGCCCCACTGCCCACATCCTCCCAGGGAGTGGGCTTTGACTCGGCTAGGGAATTCTGATACTTTACACTCTGATGTTTACTAACAAAATCCTTTCTGTCATCCTCAGGGACTCCCAAAACTTTTCTCCAGGGACCCACGGGACCAGAGGAGGTCTCTGGATGTTTTTCATTAGGAGCTGAGAGCGGCGGAGCCCACAGAGGAGGGCTGAGCTCGGTGTTTGTGGCTGTCCACAAGGCTTCTGCTGGCTGCTTGACGGCGCCAGGAGCAGAACCGTGGTTTGCTTCGGCAAAACTGGCTGGTTTGTGGAGACTCTCAGCTTCAGACCTCTCCTTCCAGCTCCTCCTTCTTGGGTCCACCCTGCCTTGCTGGCCTGGCCTCTCCAGAGTTGAGCTGCTGGGCGATGTGGGCTTACCCTCCACCAGCTCCTGACCCTCCTGCTTCTTGTATTCGGCCATTAGAGCATCGATGTCGAGAACGCTAGATCTGTAGCCATCTTTGATCCTCCCTGGGACCCTTGCACTGCCCACCTCAGGGTCCCTCCTGATGAGATCAATGGCTTCTGAGTGGCTTTTGGAAGCTGGAGGTGTTTTGGGGGCATTGCTGGGAGGTGTTCTGTTCCCACTATCCTTCGAATTGTTCTGAAAACCGGTGCCATCCTCTGGTCCCCGACGGATCCATAAGGCTTCAGCATCCAGGATTCTTTCACTAGAAGAATCCAGAGTCCTGTCGCTAAGAGGTGATGGGCGGTCTGCTGGCTTCAGAGGTTTTGAACAGCTCGCACTGTGGTGTTCTTTGCCCTTAGTCCAGTTGTTACTGCCCTTGGCCTCCAGTGGCTCTTCATGGTTAAGAGAAACCAAGGTGGATGTTAGAGGAAGAGGAGGAGGCAGGATTGTTTTTCTAGAATGTTCTGTCAAGTTTTCAGGCCCTGACTTAACAATGCTCTTTGCTTTCTGAGTATCAGGAATCTGATATGTCACTGCGAAAAATGTCGCCCTGGGTTCCAAAGATGACCCCTGCTTCACTGCTGGCTGAGTTGGGTCCTGGGAAGCACCTGGGCTCAACTCCCGGGTCTCCACCCTGTGGGGGGATAGCTCAGGTTTCCTTAAGGCACTGGTGGTGGGGCTCGAATGGTCTGTTCGTCTCTGCTCCACCTTCCAGGAGTTTTCTGGGCCCAGGAAGCTGAATTCGTCAAACTTCACGTCATGGGGCAATGTCCGCCGTCGCCACCTCTCAAGCCTCTGGTCCGGGGGACCCGCCTTCCGCATCTTGGCCTTGGGCTCTGGTGCCTGGGCCGGTTGTGGCTCACCCTCACCGGCAGCCATAGCGAGGCGTCCCTTCTGCCCACGCACTTCTGGTTGTATCCATGCCCGTATGTCAGATGGCTTGTCCTGATTCCTGGTTGGTAGATCCAGAGGGAACCCCTGGGGGGCACCCCTTTCTCCTGTGGAGCTGCAGTCTCCTGACTTGTTCCTGGCCCCATCCGGCCCTTCCTGAGGGGCTTCCCTGATGGCAGCCTGGCAGGCCCTACCAGAGCCGGCTTCGGGGCCACAGAGCCTGGCTGGGTGCTCGCTCTTGACTTCGGTGCTCAGTTCTGAGCCTTTCTCTTCACTGGCCACCATGGTGGCTTTATGCCAGTTCACAGTCACCCCACCTGTCCATTTGGGTGACAGGCAATTGCCCCCAAATGTGTCCCTCGGCTCTCGGAAGTCAGGCTTTAGCCCACTGACATCGTGAGTCCCTCGAGCTTCCCAAATCAAACTGGCCCTTTGGACAGACCCCGCCTGACCTTCCAGCCTGCACTCCAGGTCAGCAGGGGTGACCTCATGCGACTGCTGCCTCCCCTTTGGAGAGAGCTGAGATCGGCCACTTCGCAGGGTCACGGCTTTTTCCTCTGATACCGTGGGGATGGCCTCACTATGTACACGCTTGCCGACCGTGTGCACAATGCCATACTTGGGCTCAACCCTCTGGGATGGGGGAGGCTTTTCGGAGCGTTGGAGGATGGGGTTTTTATTGCATTTCTCATCCAAAGGGTGTTCTTCAGGGAAGGGCATGTGAAACCCTTTGGGTTCACCATTCAGAAGGGCGGTCTGTCCCCATTTCTCTGTACGGGGATTTTCAACCCATCTGGAGTTCTGTTTCACAAGGTTTGTCTTTTCTGGCACATCCTTCTCCAGCCAAGAGCTTCTCTCGTGCCTAGGTCTGACTTCTGAGACACGGGCATCCGCCCCATCCCTGGGGCGCGTGGCCAAGAGACAGTGTCGTGACTGGTCAGCCACTGTGTGTCTCTCCACATGATGCTCAAACACTGTGGCCCACACAGTCTGGAAGCTTCCATCATCTTCTGTAGTGCTGTCAGGAGGGCTCAGAGTCCTCCTCAAGCTTTCACCCCGACAGGTGCTGGGGACTTGGTGAGAGCTGTCTTTCCGCTCTGTCTGCCTAGACTTCTCCCGGAGCAAACCAGGCTTCCAGGGGCTTCTCAGGACAGATACTCCATCCACACCATGGCCTTCCTTTTGCTGGAAAAAAAAAAAAAAAAAGCAATCCAACTTAATTTAAGGGACTTGAGAGAGAAAGGAAGTGGTGAGATGATCGGAACAGCTGCTTTTAAAATCACAACCATGAGATACCATAAAATTCCAAAGACTGAACACACCCAGTGTGGGTAAGATGTGGGAAAATGGACACTCCTGGATACTGCTGGCAAGGACATAAATGGGTATGACTTTTGGACAGTTCAGTATATGTCATGATCTTAAAATATTCATTTCCTTTTAATCTGGTCAATTTCCTCCCTAAGACTCTTTCTTGGCTCAGATGCCCAAGTCTGGGTAAACAAGAGTGCTCGGGGAGGGAGCACTGCAGAGACAGAAAGCCAATGACACAAAAACAAACCTAAATGCCCACCTGTAGGGTTCAGGCTAAGTGAGCTTTGACATAATCCAGACAACGGAGTATCACAGGGCGCCTGGATCCACAGAAGGGAGGGGCAGTGGCTCCCAATGTCACATCTAACAACACAGAAAGCACTAAGGTGTGGGCAGGAGAACAGCAGGCTGCAGAACAGTGTATTTATAAAACAATACGGCTTCTAAACAACTGTGTGTGTATGTGTAGACACATAGAGTTACACAGTGGAGAAAAGATAGAAATCAAACTGTAAGGGAGTGAGGGGAGGAGGAAGGAATGACGAGGAGAACGCCGTTTTTCCACTTCTGCACTCGGTTCCACTTGATTTTATAATATACACGTATTAGTCATTCTTGATCTAGAAAGAAGTCTACTTCAACAAGTTAAAGAATGAACCATCTAACCCAGTAATCCTGTTCCTGGGGAGATACCCAAAAGAAGGGAAAATGAGTTCAAACAAAGACTTGCACACCTGTATCTACTAAAGTAGGATTCACAATCACAGAACGGTGGACATCACCCAATGTCCACCAGAAGAAGAACGGATCCACAAATTGTGGTCTATCTCTATAATGGGATGGTATTCAGCCATAAAAAGGAATAAAGTGATTTATGCTCCAACACGGATGCCCCTTCAAAGCCTTATGCTCACTGAAAGAAGCCAGACACAAAGGGGTACGTGTTTTGTGATTCCATTTATAAGGAATGTCCAGAAGAGGCAAGTCTACAGGGATGGAAAGTAGATTGGTGGTTGTCCAAGGCCACAGGTGGGAGATGGGAAGTGAATGACTGGGTAAAGGTTTCCATTTGGAGTGATTAAAAAGCTCTGTGGGCGTCTGGCTGGCTCAGTCAGCAGAGTGTCCAACCCTTGATTTTGGCTCAGGTCCTGATCTCAGGGTCCTGGGATCAAGCCCTGCATAGGCCTCCCTATTCCGTGGGGAGCCTGCTTGTTTCCCTTTCCCTCTGCCCCTTCCCCGCCTCATGCTCTCTCTCTCTCTCAAATAAATAAATCTTAAAAAAATAAAAATAAAATGGTTAAGATACACATAGAGCCAGAGTTTGCTAACCTCTACTGCAGATCAAGAATTTTAAAAATATTTTCATTTAAAGTTTTTGTTTACATTTTATTACATAAAATTCACATAAATAATATATGAATCCTCTAAAACAAAGCTCAAATCCTTTTTGAGACTTCAGATATTCAAATACCAGCACCCTTCCTGAATAATAGCTGTTATCGACAGGGAGGAATGTAATCCTTGTAGAACTTTCCAGAACTTTTCCCTAGTATTGTGTGTATGTGTGTATTTTTACATATATGTGTGTATATACACATAGAAAGATTGTTTTTAAATTTAAAAATATATTCATTGTTCTTTAAAAAATGAAAATTGTCTATTGTATGTTATGTGTCTTTCACTACAATAAAAAAAATTACTGATAGAAAAATCTACTTACAAAAGTCAAATCTCTGTATTAAATAAAGCAAGGGTTCCCTTATTAACTTTTATTTCTTGAAAGTTTTCTCACACATACAAAATTACAGAGAAAATAATAAATTCACCTCGACCCATCCCCTAGATTCAATGACAACCAGTATTTTGTCCCACTTGCTTACCAGAGTCCTTTTTTTTTTTTTTTTGAAGATTTTATTTATTTGAGAGAAAGACAGTGAGAGAGAGCGTGAGAGAGGAGAAGTTTAGAGAGGAAGCAGACTCCCCATGGATCTGGAAGCCTGACTCGGGACTCGATCCCAGGACTCTGGGATCATGACCTGATCCAAAGGCAGTTGGTTGACCAACTGAGCCCCCCAGGTGTCCCACACAGTGTCCTCTTTGTTCTTGCTGTTACCACTATACCATTTTAATGAGAAAATCCGAGACTTTATGTCAACCAGAACTTCTCTCAACCGTTTTCAAAGAAGCGGTTCAGAACATCCAAGAGTAAAAGCAGGGCAAACCCACCCCCAGGAGTGGTGGGCACTGCCTTCAGATCCAGCTCCTGGGGCACAAATGTGCTTGCCACCAAGTTCTGGTGTTTAAAAGTCTGCCTAAATGTCCTAAAAAGTGAAAAGTACACCTGCCATACCATCCAGCCATTCCTAGGCATCTACCCGAGAGAAAACACAACAGAAATCCTTACAAAGCCTTGCCCACAAATGTTCAGAGCTCTTTTACACGCAATAGCCCCAAAATGGGAAACAGCCCAAATGTCCATCAACAGGGCCAAGAGATAAACAAATCATGGTCTACCCACACAATGGAATGCTATTCAGCTACAAGAAGGAATCCATTATTGATAAATACATACACAACGTGACACGACTCAAAATAATTATTCTAAGTGAGAGAAAAGATACCAAAAAAAAAAAAAAGCAGCACTGGTTGCATTTAGAGAAAAATCTAGAAAATACAAACTGATCTGTATAGGAACAGAAAGCAGGTCAGTGACTATTTGGGGGTAGGAGGAGGGTCCAGGAGTGGTTACAAAAGAAACAGCTTGCAGGTGCTGGAGATGTCTGGAATCCTGATAGTGATACACGTTCACAGGTGTGCACATGGGTATATTAAAACTCATCTATGTGCACTGGAAACAGATACAGTTTCCTGCACATCCATTATACCTCAAAAAAAGCTGTTCTAAAAAAACCTAAAAACCTGCATGAGGCATCAACCACAAGTGAGTTAGACCTAGTAGGTATTTTATGAGCTTCTCCTTATTAAATAGATTAAATAAAAATACTTTTCAGCAATTTAGTTGCTAGTAGTTTCCCTCCTTCTGCTACTGCTTGGTGACCAGCCAAGGCAAGGAAGGAAACAGGGACCCTAATGAAGGACACCAAGGGAGTTTCTATTAAGAGTTTTCTAACCTAAATTTAAATTTCTTAATAAGACAGTCATTCATATGTAAGAAAGCCAGGTCCCTTTTGCTCTTTGCACAGGAAAATAAATAAATAAATAAATAAATAAAACCTGGCGATTACATTTGTAAATAATATTTAACACTAAGGAGTGCAGAATCACAAACCCAAAACAGACGTGAAAAGTCCCGGCATTAGAGAAAAAAAAAATGTGTTTCATGCTTCACGAGAAGCTTCTGATTCTTTCCTAGGCTCTTTTTCCAGTAAGTGAATCACTGGAAATCACTGGAAAACCAGATGTGCCAAACACGGGGGCTCCTTACCTTTTCTCCGGGTTCCTTAGGAAGCTCGCCACTTAGCTCAGAACACTTCTCGTACTTGACTTCATTGCTTGACACTGGACTCGAAAACCTATACAGAGATCTATGTTACTTGTTGGGGGCCAGAATCAGTGACTCCCGCCTGTCCACACCCCATGACTAGCTCAAGAACCCAGAGGTGAGATCAGCATTGAGATCAACAAAGCAATAGGATGCATCCTTTCCAGTCACCAAACTAAGAAGGGCTTGGTGGGGGGCAGCTTACCTCAAACACAGCATTGTTGGGGTAGCAGGAGCCCCAGGCCTGGGTGAAGAGATCTGGGTGCTAGTCCCAGGCTCTGCTCTCTCCCCACTGTGGGAGCTGAGGCTGTGCTTGTGACCTCACCTGAGCCTCTGTCTCTTCATCTATAAAACGGGGATAATTAACACCTCCCCATCGTCTTTTGTAGGGCAGATAAGAGGCTACCCAAAGCCCTAATAGCTATGTGAGGGCGTTTAGGGAAGAGTAAAGATGCCCCAGGAGGGATAATTAATGGTTGTTGTTAGCAACCCTGGGCACAAACAGCAGCCCCACCACAGCCCTGCTATGGCACTCGGGGGTGGTGGGCTGTCTTGTAATGTGTGGGGGCACAGGCCTATCGCTGCCTCTCTGGTTAACCTCGGCCAAGTCATTGTCCCTCTCGGGGCCTCAGTTTCTCCACTTGTTAAGAAGAAGAGAAAGAAAGAGTATTCTGGTGCTAGAATATTCCCATCTCTGAAGAGCTCTGTGGAATGGATGCCTAAAGATGAGATCAGGGCTAGGGGCTGCAGAGACAAGGGAGGGGAGGGAAACAGACCACTTCACCTCGCCCCACTCTACAGTCCTCCAGGGTCTGACTCCCGGGAGGCATGAGGCTGTGGATGAGTTATTCCCACACTCAAGCCTCAGTTTCCCCATCTGTCAGATGGAAAATAGTCTGAGGCACTATGAGGACACGGGGAAAGGTGTGTGAGGCCCCTGGCTTGCAGGCCTCTTTCTCTGTTATCTTAACTTGGGCCTGGCTGCATGGGACAATCACTTGGGACACTTTCACAAACAACCAAGATAGGAGCCCCCTCCCCAAACCAATGGAATTGAATCGCAATCTTGAGGTGGTGGTAGGAGGGGAGTGCCCCAGGCCTCGGGATTTTTTTCCAGATGATTCCAAATGCTGAGAGCCATGGGTCTGACCCTGGCCCAGCTCACTGCCCTGGTTCCCAGGGCTGGGAGGGCAGCGGTCTCCCAGAGGTGACCCCTGGAAACTTCAACCGGACAAAGGTATGTCAGTGGCATGCGTGTCATTGAGGAGCTGGTGGCCACACCTAGTGGCATCTCCCTATTGCAGCCTGGAAGCCACTTGAGGGAAAGCAAAGAAGCAAGAGATGGCCAAGGCTGGCTGAGCTTAGAAAACCCTCAACTAACAGGATTCACCATGTCATTCAGAGCTACAACAGAGAGATGGTTTCCCATGGGCAGAGTGATTCACAGCATTATCTGGGAGTCTTGGCCTTAATCCTTTAAGGAAATTTCCGTTTTAAAGACAAAGAAACCAAGACTCAAAACAGGAAGGGGCTTTCTCAAGCTATCTTGACCCATTTGATTTTACTTGGGGGCCATTCCTGGAGTCTGAGGCCATCCAGTCAAGTCCTCAGTCTTCTGGAAAGGCAAGCTTAGCCAGGGACCCAGGCCATGCTGGAGTACATGAGGGCTCCAGACTTCCTCATGGTAGTTCATCTCTCCTATCTGCATCTGTGCAATGGGCACAATACCTCCCATGGCAAAGTGCAAAGAGGAGAAAGAACAAGGAAATGGAGCTGCTGGCGTACACCGAACCTGGAGGGAAGCTGTGTTAGCTCTCTGCGCCTCAGCTCTTTATCTGAGAAATGGAAGCTACGGGCATCTCCTCGGGGGCTGTGGGTAAATTGAGAGTGGGCTGTAAGGCAGCTAGCGTGGAGCCTTGTGCCAGTTCCCTTTCCTGAGGAGGCTCTGGTAGGCAGTCTGAGGCAGCTCAGGGCTGAGCAACGCCTGTGGAACATTCCCACTTACAGTTTGGTCAGATCCACTGACAAAGGCCGTGCTTGGAATGTCTTCTTCCTGATCTCTGGCTTTGCCTCGGAGTTCTCCACAGCCCAGCCTTTGATCCTCTCCTGGACACTCACACCCACTTTCTCGGGCCCTGGGGCAGCCGACGGGGGCTCAGGGGTGGCCGGTTGGCGTTCAGAGTCTGCTGCCAAGGCCAAGGTGCTCTCCTCCCCAAACAGGCTGATGCACTTCTTGACGCTGCCCCCGAGGGTCCATCCTCCCTCTGGTCGGCTGTCCCCGTCGGCTGCTCTGCTCTTGACCTCAGAAAACTCTTGATCTTTTCCAGGTCTGGGAGAGGGGGAAGGGGGTGCCTTCTCTGGCTCCCTGAGCAGCTTAGCCTTCTCCTCCCCAGGAGGCTGGTCCTCCGTGGGGGTGCCCTGGGCTGAGCCCCCCACAGGTCTGAGGCTGCCCGTCTCCGCCTGCTTGAAAAGCATCTTCTCCTTCTGTTCTCGGGTCTTCTTGGCTACCTCCAGGACATCTGAGTCTGGGTCCCAAAGGCGAGGGTTTGCTCTAACCAAACACTCTGTGCTCACTTGGGTCTCCGGGTCGGACCTCTCCAGCCCCCGACACTGGGCAATGGAACCCGCGGTGGCCTCATTGGCCACCTTCTTCAGCAAGGTCTCTTTGCTCTCAAATGGGGCTGTGAGGTCCATGGACAGAGGCCTGGGCCTCCTCACCCATGTCTTCTCAGGCGGGGTGGGGGGTGATTTTCCCCCTGTAGCTGCCCCACCGGGGCCTGGCTTCTGAGGCTGAATGGAGTCAATGAAGATGGCCGACACAGGCCTTCTCCTCAGGCGAGGCTTGGGCTCCAGAGTGGGGTCCCCCGTGTCCTCTACACTGCTGACCTTTGACAGAGTCTCATTTGGGCCTGTCTCCTCTTGGGGGACAGCTGGCCTGATGTCCTGGGGCAGGGAGGCCGGTCGGGGAAGGGTCCCAGGCTTTCGAGCAGGCAGAGCAGGCTTGGCAATCCCCTCAGGCCGGGAGCCTGGAGCGGGCTCCTGAGACACACCTGTGGTGGCCTCCCGAGCCCCCTCACTGATCCCCTTCCCCAGAGCAGGGCCGGCTTTGATGGTTTCAAAGGCAATCATGGTGTTGGATCGGGGACGTAGGAAGGTGGTCTTGTTGAACAGGGACGAGCTTCTCCTCAGGCCCTCCCCATTCCCTGCCTCCTGCCCCACCAAGCCAGGCATCTTCTCATTCAGGTCCTTTGCCACCACATCCTTGGGGTGCCCACAGGGAGGAGAAGGGCTAGTTGGGCTGGGCCCTCGGGATGGGACAAAGGGCTTCACATCCGGGACCTTCTCCCTGCAGAAGGGCTTGGGGGCAAGTCTGGGCAGAGGAAGTAAGCGGGCTGGGCTCCTAAGGGGGCTTTTCCCTTCCAGAAGCAGTGCTGAGGGTGCCCCGGGGGCGTCTCCAGCCTGGCAGAAGTAGGTCCGCTTCAGGGTCTCCTCCTTGGAGATCTCGCCAAGGCCTGGCACTCCTGTCAGGGGAGTTAGGGCGCCGACCTCCACCCGTATCGCCATGGCTACGGTTGTGGCTCCATGGGGATTAAGAACATCCGAACTGGGGAAGCAGCCACTAAAAGGAAAAAGCAAAGGAGAGGGAAAAAATACATTTAAATGTCAGTGTCTGGGTCCAACCAGACCGTTGTGGGGGAATGGGCCCAGGATGTCAGGAACCACTCTCCACGGACCTCACGGGGGAAGCTTGGGCCCTCCTCTCCACCTCTCTGAACTCCGGACAAAGGGAGTGGACCAGATACCATGTTGAAGTCTGTCCCAGCCCCAAGACAGAGAGGGCAGGGGACAAGCCGCAGGGCACCCAGCTATAGAGGACTGGAGGCACCAAGGTCACAAAGTTGGCTAGTGGTCCCCAGGTCCACTAGACTGCCCCTCATTGCCACCTTCCCCCACATGCCCTTCCAGGTGCCTTAAAACAATAAGTCATTTCTTTTTTCAGTCCACCTGCTCTGTTTCTGCTTTGCCTTTGGGTTCTTTTCTGTTGAACATCTAGTCCATGCTGGCTGCCTTCAGAGCCTCTGTAAGAAGAGTTCACAGCCAAGGGTGAGGGTTTACTCCAAGTGAGGCCTCAAGGTAGGCCAGGTGCTTACATGTTCTAGAAACCACATCCTCCTTATAACCCTACGAGGTGGGTAGGGTGATCATCAGACTCCATTTCACAGCGGCTCTGGAGTAAGACCCTTGTTCACCCAGCCAGGAACTTGTCCTCTCTTACTAATCTTGCACAACCCTGAGAAGCAGGGGTCATTGCTATCACTATGAGGGCGAAGAGAAAGGGCCTAGAGAGGTCTCACAACTTGGCAACATCGCACAGCTGGAGCTCGACCTCACATCCTCACCCCATTCAACAAGGTCTTCTTCTTTTTTTTTTTTTTAAAATATTTTAATTATTTATTTGATAGACAGAGGTCATAAGTAGGCAGAGAGAACAGGGGAAACAGGCTCCCCGCTGAGCAGAGAGCCCAACGTGGGGCTTGATCCCAGGACCCTGGGATCATGACCCGAGTCGAAGGCAAAGGCTTTAACCCACTGAGCCACCCAGGCACCCCTCAACAAGGTCTTCTTAAACATCACGTCGCATTCCTTTCTGGTCTGAAAAAGTGCCAGACAAGTCGCTGTTCTTGATTCCCGCACTGCCCCTCCCACCAGCCTGCCCCCACCTTCATGCCCGTGTTCTCTGTCCCTGCAAAAGCTGCCCCAAGCATGCCCCCATCTCGATGGACTAAACGTAGAAGTTATTTTATAAACGCGAGCCTACTGCTTCCCTTCCTGGGGCCCCACTCTGCTGCCCCCCGCTCTGACTCACTCAGCAGCCTGCAGGAAAGAAAGGCAGACAGATTTTGATATTTTCTCTTCCTTCCACGCTCGATGGTGCTAACAGATTTCTTCTCCCCAAAACCAGAGAATGCTGTCTAGACAGGGCTAGGGGCAGCAGAGAGGGAAAGATACAGAGAATCGGAGAACAGCAGGGTCGTCAGGCACAACGGGTCCTGGCCCCAATCAGGACTGTTCACCTTCAGAGCCAGTCCCCATGACCTCTTGAAAACCATACTCTGGGACACCCCCCCACACGCATACACACATACACACATACACACGTAGCCCAGACATGAGACACAGGGCAACAGCGGGATTCAAAAGACAGAGAGAAAATTCCCTGGCAGAACCCAAAGGCGCTCTCCATTTCCTGGACACTCCGGTCCCACTTACCGGAGCTGGCAGGCCCTGGATGGGGATGCGTGCCTGCCCGACAAAGCCAACCGTGTCACGTCTCATGGCGATCGGGGCTGGCTGCACCCTCCCATGGCAGAAGCGGGTGGGGGAAGGGAGGCTCGTCCCCCACAACCGGGCTGAGTTTCCGCAGGTCTGGGAGACACAGGACCACAGCCTCAGTTCCGGAGTTCCGGAAGTATGTGCACAGACGGCACAAAAGCTTTGGAGCTCCAACTGTATCCGTTGGCATCATCTCCAGCTTGTAAAACGCACACTCCTTTCGGCTTCTCAATATCGTAGCAGAAAGGGGGCTGAGTCCACGCTGGTGCTCAAAAAAAAATCTCCCCCATTCCTCTGCTACGTGTTTACTGGGCACCTACCCTGTGCACAAAGACGAACAAGAAAAGTCCTCTGCATGCAGGAAACTCACAGTCTTATGTAGAAAACAAACACACACATACACACACACACAGAAGCAATTGCAACTCTGGGTAATAAACGCTGCGGTATGTAAAGTGGGAAGCGGGAGCATGGGAATAGTAGTCACTGCTTAGGACTGGGCATGGTGATCCCAGAAGACTCCCTAGACTGAGAAGTGATGCCAGAGAACTCCAGCGCTGGCTAATCTGGGAGCTGTTTCTCCTGACTCAGAAGTATTTGCACATTGCATCTCTCACAGGTCCTAAAACACCACCCCAGGGCCTTTGCACATGCTGTCCCTGCTTTCCAGGATACCCTTCTCACTCACACACAGACACAGGCCCAGTCCTCAGACACAGCTCCAACCTCTCTGCCCCTCCCAACACACACACACACACACACACACACACACACACACACACACCTGGTATGATCTTTGTCTTACACATCCATAGAGCACCAGACATCCTCGGCAGGACTCATCACAACCACACAGTTGTATTTAATGCTGCATGAGCCTTCAGTCTTTGCCATCCAATGGCAAGCCCCCAGAGGGCACCCTGAGTCCCCAGAAGCAAGCACAGCAGCCTGGTGTGTCACAGCTCTGCATACATCACTGTTGATTATATACATAAAATATTGCTTGGTGGAATAAAGAAACAGGTGAATGAAGAGATCTTCTTCTGCTCCCCAGGCTCCTGAATAAGGGCAGGTACCATGAGTTTTGTGACATGAAGCAACTGAGGACACAGGGGGACTTAACTCTGGCCCTGGCAAGCTGGGTAGTGGCCATCAGTCATTTGCTACTGGATGACAAAACCCAAGAGCTGTGAAGAGCTCAGCTGGGATCTCAACCTACCTAACTCACCGAGAGCATCCCCTTCCCCCCCCATTTCTCTATGGCCCCAGAAATGTCCCCCATTAGACACCTGCTATGATGACATGAACCCCATGTCATCCTGCTCTGTCGCCAGCACCTCTGCCCAAGCCTGGGATGAATGCTTGTCTGCACAGCTTGTCCCAGGAAGGTGGTCACCCAGAGCAACTGCTGGCAAATCAGGATGGACGGTGCATGCGTGTCACCCTACTCGGGGATTCCCAACCCCAGCTCAGTAGCCACCCTGCAGGGAAGTAAAGGGGGAAAGACTCTTGGTCTGTACCCCTCTTAACTGGAACAGTGGCTCTGTTATCTGGTATCTGTCTCCCATCTTGGTCTTCCTCTCGAGTTCCCACTTAAAACACTTGGCAAATACCTGGTATGTAAATATGACAGCATCAACAAATCCATGAATTAATGGATACACCAGTGAACAAATGGGGGGAAAGAGACGGGTTGTTTCTTTTCTTTTCTTTCTTTCTTTCTTTTTTTTTTTTTTTTTGAACCACCGCAATAAACAGCTAAAGAACATTTTGAAGTCTTTCCCAAACCCAGAAACACGAGACTCTCAGGGGTTCACTTAACCTGTTGTAAAAAAACACAAGGCAATGGATTGAAATGTGCTCTTTAAAACCTTCACTTAAATGCATCACATATGTCATGCTTAATTTAAGACATGTCGGTCTCTTCCAAAACACTTTGGAAGCTCGCTCACACAGAGGCCAGCTGCTATGCCTTGTGTGGCCTCGCTCACTCTTTGCAATTGTGTGAGCACCATGACCAAAGCCAGGCAAACAGGAGCTCCCTGAACGTGGAAGGGGTGCAGAGTGCGAGCCACCTCTCTTGTTCAGATAGGTGTGAACCACCGCACATGGTGGCGTGGGGAACAGATGGGCAGCAGGGCCGATCTGGGAGGTCAGGGGTCCACTGTGGCCCAAGGGGCAGAGGACGCCAGTCTGACCTCAGGTAATGGGGGCAGCAATGGATATGTCCCCACTGCTGACCCTGCCACGTCTATAGGCTGGATCTCTCTGAGTGTCTCTGCAAAGTCTGAAATGCCCATTTCCTGCAATTTCAGGCAAAGAAGCCCATTTTCCTGGGAACTGAGGCACTAAGGCCACCGTTGCTGAAATTCAGGGGCACTCATTCCAGAGCCTCCGTCCATCCATCCCTCCTTCTGACTCTCCTGCAAAGCAGGCTCTGGGCTCCGTGCTGGGGGTAGGAGGGAGTGATATCCCTTATCGCTCACAACCTCCTCCTCTCGACAGAAGCACACAGGGAGAAGGCAAGAGAAACACCTCCATTCAAAACCAAACAGTTTGGCAGCTTTTCTCTCAGATTCACAGGCGTTGATTCGTTCTAACAGCTGCTGCAGATCTTTCGTAATTACACCCTTAAATCCGATCTGGGAGCTCACCAGTCATTCACTCAGCCATCTCTGGGTGCCGCTTCCTGGGAATGCCACCATCTGCTGAGGGGTGCCAGCCAGTCCTCACGCCTTCCGGTGTCTTCCGGAATGTGACCTGGCTTCCCGAGTCTGCAAAGCCACCCCGCGGGGGGGCACCATGCCAGGCGCCAAGTGTGTCGTGCCCGTGGCCTCCCAGGAGGGCAGGGCCCCAGAGGGAAGGGGCCCGATGGCTAATGGCACTGGAGTGAATGCGTCCTCTCCTCCCGTCCCCATGGCAACAGCCCTAACTCTGTCGTCCATTCATTCATCCATTCATTCACTCCAATCCACAATTATGGAGCTCCAGGCCAGGTGCTAGGGACATGGCAGTGAAGAAAACAAGGGGCTATGTCCCCCGTCCCCACGGAGCCAGCAGTCAAGAAGACGGGAGTAAAGAACATAAATAAGCAAGAGACATAGAAAGTCAGAAAAGTGACAATAAAAGGGGGAGGGGCCCCAGGGAAAGCTTCAAGAAGAAGGGACACGGAAAATCCACCTCCTTACTGGCATTCCCATCTCTGCTGGAGCCTCCTCCAGTCGCCTCCAGCAGCACTGGAGGGAGGTTCTGACATGCATGCCCCATCCACACGTGTCCAGTGCCTTCCCTGAGACCCAGCAGGATCCCGATCCCCTTCATCTCCTCCCTGTCCATCTGTCTGTCTCTCACATGCACTCATACACTTACTTTGGGACAATGTACTCCCAGACCAGTCACAAGACACACTATGCTCTTCCTCGCCCCCTACGCCTCCCCACAGTCATTGCCTGCTGCCTGACTAATCCCTAGTCATCCTTCCATCCTGAGCTCCAAAATGCCCCCTCCTCTAGGAAGCCTTTCCTGATGCCCTAAGGCAGCTTCAGGCACCTCCTCTGTGCTGTGGGATCTAAGTTTCGGTGTTTCTGCCTAGTCCAGCGCTGATCACACACATGGTGACTGCCTATTTCATACTCCACTAGACCGGGCGGTCCTGGGTCCTGGGTCCAGCTCACAGCTGGGTCCTCAGGGTCTGGCAGCAGAAGGGACAGAAAGCCAGTGTGCTAAAAAGTATCTGAAAGGAGAGCATCCCTTTCAGAGAGAAGAAAATAATAGCATCCAATTAGGCGTGGCTATGGGAAAAGGGATATGCTCATCTGCTCCCAGGGCCAGTGTCAGTTATAAAAGCAGTTTGGCAATATCTGCTCTCAACTACTATTTTCTGAGACTCCATCAAGAGTCAGGCACCAGACTCTGTCATTCCGTGTACCTTCTGCCGCCCCCCATTTAATACACTCAACCACCTTGTGCTTCTCAAATTATGTCCACCATTCTAGAGACGAGGAAAACACAGTTTTGAAAAATGAGCTGGATCACATGCTAAGGAGGGGCAGAGCTGGGGTTGAAATCTGCTGACTGTAAATCAGTGGTTTTCCCCACTATACTCAGCCCCAAAGAAAGCATTTCTTTTTTTCTTGTTCTTTTTTTTTTTTTTAAGATTTTATTTGTTTATTTGACAGAGAGAAATCACAAGTAGGCAGAGAGGCAGGCAGAGAGAGAGAGGAGGAAGCAGGCTCCCCACCAAGCAGAGAGCCGGATGCGGGGCTCGATCTCAGGACCCTGAGATCACGACCTGAGCCGAAGGCAGAGGCTTTAACCCACTGAGCCACCCAGGTGCCCCGAAAGCATTTCTTTTTGATTCAGCAACCCTGCTTCTTTTATTCCCCCCCCAAAAAGATTCTATTTATTTAGTTGACAGAGGGGGTGACGGAGGGAAGGCAAGCAGACTCTGCACTGAGCACAGAGCCCGAGGCGGGGCTCGATCTCACAACCCTGAGATTGTGACCTGAGCCGAAATCAAAAGCTAGTCTGCTCCACCAACTGAGCCACCCAGGCGCCCCCAGCCATCCTGCTTCTAAAGATTTATCCTACAGAAGGAATCTAAGGGAAGAGGAGGCCACCTACAGAGAGATGCCCATTTCAGGATTAACCTATATGCAAACCCAGCGTTAACCACGCCTAGATTTAGGATGATAAACCCTTCTTTGGGAAAACCCAGGACTCATATGCCATTTGAAATGCCACAGAAGTTGCAATGTCAGCAGGCAGACCTCCAGTGTCCAGCCAGCCCAGAACATCACGAGTGGCAGAAAAATCATGCCCCACAGCAGAAGCAGGTCCTGCTGTGACCCCAGATTACAGATGAAGACACAGCCAGAGCAGCAAAGTGACCTGCCCACGGGTGGCTGGAGTTATGCTGACCTGACCCCATCCTCCTCCCCGTCAGATTTCTTCCAAAGTCCACATGGGCTTAACTAGAATAACTGCTTTTTTTTTTTTTTTAAAGGACTTCAAGTGTGCTTTCTTTTATATTTTTTTTAAGATTTTATTTATTTATGAGAGGGGAGGTGGCTAGGGGAGGAGCAAAGGAATCAAAAGAAGCAGATTCTGCCCTAAGCGTTGAGCCGGATGCGGGGCTGTATCTCATGACCCTGAGATCATAACCTGAGCTGAAAGCAAGAGTCAGACACACAACCAACTGAACTACCCAGGCTTCCTCGAATAACCACTTTTGATGATGTTTAGATGTAAAGGATACTTCACACCCAGAAGTATCTAGGATGGCTAGAAGAAAACACCAAAAACCCAAAAAACAGAACACAAGCAGTGCTGGCAAGGATGTGGAAAAATCAGAAACTGAATGCACCACTATGGGAATACAAAATGGTGCAGAGGCTGTGGAAAACAGTAGGGCAGAACCTCAAAAACCAAACACACAATTACCATAGGGCCCAGCCTTCCCATCCCTGAGAGCAGAGTCTGGAACCGAGACTTGCATATCAGTGTTCAGAACAACATTATTCACAGTACCCAGAAGGCAGAAACAACCAATGTACACCGATAGATGAATATACAAAAAGTGGTATCTCCAACCCAATGAAATATTACTCGACCTTAAAAAGGAAAGATATTCTGAGGCTACAACGTGGATGAACCTTGAGGATGTTATGAAAAGTATAATAAGCCAGTCACAAAAACACAAATATGGCATGACACCCACTTATTGGCTGTCAAATTCATAGGGGTAGAAAGTAGAATGGTGAGTGCCAGGCGTGGGGGTAGAAGGGAATGGGGACCTGGCGTTTCATGGGAACAGAGATGTAGCATGAGTTGAAGAGAAAGTTCCAGAGACAAATGGCAGGACTGGTTTCATAATAGTGTGAATGTACTTAATGCCACTGAGCTGTACACTCAGAAACAGTTAAGATGATAAGTTCACGCTGTGTGTATTTTACCACAATTTTTTTTTTTAAAGCAAGAAACTAAACACAAAGTAAACCTACTGCTTAAACTCATGACTACATGACTCAGTTCATGGTACGTGTGTCCTTTAGGCATTAAAGGCCCTCATTAAAGGTCCACCCCAGGCTATGCCCCCTCACCCTGGGAATGCCATGGGAAGCAAGGGAGACCCCACTTCTGGTCACAATGGGTCACAGACACAGTCTTGTGGAGGAGGGGGAGAGGAAAGACCATAAAATTTGCAGGGTGCCTTGACAGAGGCAGAAAGTGAGGCTATAGAAGCCCAAAGGATTAGTCAGGGATGTCTTCCTGGAAGAGGTAACATCTCCATCAATCTAGTAGGAATCAGCCAAACAGAGAAAGCCAGCCTGGGAGACAGCATATGCACAGGCCCAAAGTGACTGGAGAAATAGTCATATGGCATGAGCCTACTCGTTGGCCCTCCTTGGGGCAATGCAGGGCTATCTTGGTGGAAAGTCTGGGAGGCACAACTTTCTAAAGTTCATGAGTTTTGTTAACCTGAGTCAGAATCACACTGGCGCCTGAGTGGCAGTTATTTAGTGTCTGCCTTTAGCTCTGGTCATGATCCCAGGGTCCTGGGATTGAGCCCCATGATGGGCTCGCTGCTCAGCGGGAAGCCGGTTTCTCCCTCTCCCACTCCCCCTGCTTTTGTTCCCTCTCTGTCAAATAAATAAAATAAATAATCTTAAAAAAAAATAATCACACTGGAGAATAAAAAACACTGGTCTGGGAGTCAGAACTGGATGGTTTGCCACACAGTCTGGTTGACCTAAAAACACCAGACCCTTTACACTCTTACAAGTACCCAGGTGTGGAGATAAATTATTCCATCATCCTACTTTTTTGTGGTTAATTGTGGTAGAAATCACGTAACATAAGATTCGTCATTTTCAACCATATAACACAGCTGCATTTCTAAGTTCACAACATTGTGTCCCCATCCCCTGTCTACTTCCCGCACATTTTCATCACCCACAAAGGGCTCCCTGAACCCCGTAAGCAATCACTCCCCACTCCCCTTCCCCCTAACCCCCGGCAACCTCCGCTCTTGCTTCTGGCCTCCATGGATTCACCATTTCGGGGTATTTCACAAAAACGGAATCACATGGTACATCCCTTGCCCTGGATTTGGTCTCCGTTCCTCCACTGACTTGGAGTGAAAGCTTGAGCAAGTCCCTGCTTCCCTCTGAACGTCAGTTTCCCCACTGGCAAGAAACAAGAGGCTGAATGAGGGGTCACTCAGTTCTCTGGGATTTTAAAGTCTCTGCCACTCTGGCTCAGCTCAAGTCCAGACTCCTCAGGACTGCGTCATCTACTTCTCTCTGCACTTGGCTCATTGTCCAGCATGGAGTCAGCTTTCCGGGTCCTGAGTTGTGTGTTCTAAATCTCCACAATTCATGGGGCGCCTAGGTGTCTCAGTGGGTTATGCCTCGCCTTCAGCTCAGGTCATGATCTCAGGGACCTGGGATCGAGCCCCATATCAGGTTCTCTGCTCAGCAGGGAGCCTGCTTCCCCCTCCCTCCCCCTGCCTGCCTCTCTGCCTGCTTGTGATCTCTTTCTGTGTCAAATAAATAAATAAAATCTTTAAAAATAAATAAATAAATAAAATAAATCTCCACGATTCCTTATAAACAAGTGGTGCTCAGTAAAGAGTTGCTGAAAATGAAATAAAATTCCTACTCCCCTACCAAGGAAAGTAGTAAGAGCACAGTTCCCTACTGAGTATGCACTATCTCTTGAAGAACTGTCTTAATCAGCACATGCTTGACATCTGTGTCAGTTTCAAGTTCCAGTGGATTCCAGCTCAGCACACCTGACGTTCCAGACGCTGGGGTCCAGAGGAACGGTTCACAGGGGCTTTTCCCAAATGTGCCCTGGAACATCAGATCTGGGTAGGACATCTTCCCACTCAAAGCATCACCCAAACTGCTTCAGCCCAACACCCCTCGGCCAGGTGCAAATGCTGATCTGTAGAAAGAACTGTACAACTTATCTTTACGCCTCTATTTAAACATCCGCCTTTTCTATCCTCATTAGCCTGTTCCTTCCTACTATTTGTGCTATTTCTGGACTGGCTGAAACATGGAGTGAAGCCAATAGTCAAGCTGCTTTTTTGTTTGTTTTGTTTGTCTTTAGATCAAGGACGGATGAACTGCAGTCTGCTGGCCACATCCGGCCCATCACCTGTTTTTGTCAATAAAGTTTTATTGGAACAGGCCCCTGACCATGTATTTATATATTATGTACAGCTTCTCCTGAGGTATGAACCCAGAGCTGAGGGGCTGCCACAGAGGCCATATGGCCCAGACAGCCTAAAATATTACTATGTGGCCCTTTACAGAAAGAGTTTGTGGAGTCCTGCTCTAGATGGCGGAGAACTCAGTCCCGGGAGACTGGATTCACTTAAGGAAGTGACACTGCCCTTTTCAAAACAATCAAAACTCTCACACTGCTGGCTGTGACTTGCCCCTCCACTAGATCTCTACAATGATCATTATAGAAAACTTCACAAATACAGGGGAGCAAAAATGTTTTTAATAATCCAAAATCCTACCACCCACCAGTCCCTATTGTTCTGACCCAGCAATCCCATGTACGTCAACCTGGGCATTTCCCTCATAGATGGGAACTTGTAGTCAAAACTGAAACAGAATAAGACGGGCAATTTAGGAACCTGCATTTTTTTTCTTTCCTTTTAATTTCAAGACCCATCATAAACACCTTTCACATCAATAACTGTACAACCTACACAGTCCTTGCCCATGCTTCTGCAGCATTCCATTTTGCGGGCATCTCATCATTAGATCATCTATCCCCCACTCCAGGACCTTTAGGCTGTAGCCAACCACTGACCATTAAAACCAAAATGACAATGAACACCCACACGCACTTATTTTCCCAAGACAAATTCTGTCTCGAAGTGGGCTGACCGGTTCAAAGGATGCATGCCTTTTTTTGGAACTTTTGATATATGCAGAATGGACTTCCACACCTAAGGGAAACACATCCCAGGCTGCCTTAATTCAAAGCTGAGGAGGTCAGGGTTCTCAACTTCTCCCCCGGGACAAACCCAATAAAGCTGTCTAATGAGCAATAAACCAGGGCCCCGTGCTGGCCATGCCCTCACTTGTAGCTTCCCTGGTTCTCGTTTATGGCCCGATTATCACAGACTTGACTATAAGGTTTGCAAGGGTAATCAGAACAGCTCAAAGAGAGAGGTGCATCTGGGCTCAGCCCAGAGGCTCACCCAGCTCAGTGGTGGAAGAAGGAGCAGGAAGGAAGACCCAGCCCTGGGACAGATGTTCACAGCAGAAGAAATTCAACCCCAAAGCTGGATTCAACACAACACACAGCACGATGCCGGCTTGACTCGCAAGGGTGTGCACACAACACGCTCTCTTTAGGGAGGCTGAGAAGTGCATATTGCATTTCAGAAAAATTTTTTAAAAAATCTCCGCCAAGTACAAATAGATTTCTGGAGGAATTAGCTTATTTTGGCCCGAGAGCTGCCTTATGTGCAAAGCTCAAACCCTAGAAAGGTGTGATCACGTCTCTCCTTAGCTCTAAAATAAATGGCTCTCACCATCCATTGCCTTGGGGAAGGTATTCAAAGGCCCGCCAAAAATAACTAACTTGGTCTATACTGCAAGGCCCTGCCTCCACTCCCAGATTCCCAAAGGGTCCACGACTTTTTCACTTACTCCTTTTCCACAGGGCACTTTTTAACGCACGGCACAATTTCCCTTTGCCCAACTCCAACCTGCCTTTTTAGAGCACTCGAGGGGAGACCTTCTCCAAGAAGCCCATGCTAATTTCCTGGGCCAAAGTGACTTCCAACCAACTTTGGCAATGTACCTGATCCTAATGCCTTGTATCAGAGGTAAAGCTAATTCTTCCTCTTTCAAGATTTAGAATCCCCACCCTACCCCACCCAGGGCATAGACCCTCCATTCCAAGTTCTTCTTCCCCAGACCTAGCTGTTGCCTGGCAAAGGGTGCTCTCCTGTCCAGGCACAGTAGGAAGCTGCAGGGAAGGACATCATGTAAAAGCTGTATCCTTCTAATTCTCCTGAGCGACCTCTCAAGAAGTCCCTAAGACCATTTGTGCCTGGTGCTACTGTGACTTAAACACTTATGTTTCCACTATGTGGCAATATCCCAATTTAATAAAGGCCACCCCAAGCTCAGACCATTAACTGCAGTAAATTTTTAAGTATTATTTTATTTTCATTGTCTTTAATTTTACTGTTATTTTCCACTTAAGACAAGTGATGCTAGCTATTTACAATAGAGATTTTCACAAAGGTTCTTTTAAAAATTTAGTTCACTTTAGGAAAAGCATAAAGTTGACAAATAAAATAACAGTAGCAGGGATTGTGTGGATATGGCAAAAGTCCATGAGGCTGGAAATCATCAGTAAAATGGAAAGAATATAGACTCAAAGTCAAAACATGAAGGTATAAGCTATTATCTGGTAGCTTTCCTTTTAAAGGCTAACAAGCCAGAGACAGATTTCCTGGTCTTTACAGCTAGAAGCATGGCCATGTGATCCAGTTCTGACCAAACAGATATAAGGGGAAATGGTTAGATTTCTAGGGAAGCTTTTGCTTTGCTGATTAAAAAAAAACAGGCAGATGCAGCTTATGGTGCTCCCTCCCCTTCTTCCTACCTGGAACAGAGGTGTGATGCCTGCAGCCAAAGCAACCATCTTGAGACAAGGAGATCACAAGCACTATTTTAAGGACAAGGGCATGGAAAAGACCTTAACACAGCCAAGCCACTGCACTAACTCTGAACCACCCCCTCTGGGTTTTTGTTGTTGTTATGTAAAGAATAATAATGTACTATTGAAGCCATCCTGAGTTTGGGTTTCTCTACTCATAGGCAAAAAAGCATTCCTAACGGACACAAGGAGTTTGGCACAGATAGGCCAAGTGGACAAGTGTCTTCTAAGCCTTGGACAAACCACTTCACCTCTTAAAGCTCAGTGTCCTCATGGGTGAATAAAGTTCCGTGACACTTACCTCAAAGCATTGTGATGATTAAACCAAATGGCCCACCTCATGTGGCCTTGGCACATAGCAGGTTTCTATTAATGCATGATAAACAAATAAGCAAATGGGCAAATGGAAAGTGAAGGCTGCTCGAGGTATTTGTGGGTTGGTGGGATTTTTTTCTCCCCCTAGGGGTAGGAGAAATCTGAATTCTTTAAGATGCAGAGGAATAGTTCCGTACTACAGGGATCTGAGAGAGTGATTCGGGGGAATCTACCCTTACCCACTCTCAGACTGTCCACAGCTGCAGAGAGGGGAAGGAAGAGCACCTGGCCAGGCAGATGCTGTCTGCAAGGCCGCCCTCACATCCCACACGAGCCTGCCATGTACCCAAGCCTTAGTAACAACAGAGGAAGTGTCAAAAACACATAAACACCAAAGAGCATTCCCCCCAAAGGGTATAAGGAATGTGTAAGGGACTATCAGGACAAAATGCAGGTCCCCAGGGATGCCAATGGTCTCAAGCCCATCTCTCTGGCTACTGCACGGCTCCCACCCTACTCCATGCCCACCAGCCACTCTGTCCCTGTCACACGCATGCCATCTGGCAGTGAACCTGCAGGGACAGCTGAGAGGTCTCCTCCTGGTTTTCCCAGGAGGATAATTGTGCCTCCCACGTCCTTCAGGCAACCAATCATCTCCTCCTTCTCGTGGACCAGCTTCCGAGCACCCCTGTAAACTTGCCTGGGCCTGGCACTGCTGGCCTCAGGGCACAACAGACAGGCCCTACTCCTGGCACAGAACCTGGGCCTCTGTGTAGCTGAAGACATACACCTGGCCCGACTACAGAGCAGACACCCCAGCGAGCCGTTCTGAGTTCATTCAGTTGTTAGGTCCTCCAACCTCCTGAGAGTTTAACCCTGGGAACACCTAGGAGTAATGATCACCATCGTCCAATCGCTAACACTAATGGAGCACTGATTTGGTGCTAGATGGCACCATGAATGCACTTCCCCACTCAATCCACCCCGTGAGGTGGGTTGTGGGATGAGGCCCCATTTGATGGATGAAGACAACAAGGCCTAGAGAGGATCAGCCATTTGTCCAAGGAGTGAAGCCAGGATTTGAACTCAGGTGTCCTCACCCCCCACCCTACCCTGTTAATCCCTGTAGTGTCACCAGCTGCCGTGTTCTTAGGTGCCACCGTGGGCCGGGCACTGAGCCAAGGACTCTCCATGCATAATTTTTGTCAGTCCCTTCGC
Organism: Mustela putorius furo; assembly: GCF_011764305.1. NCBI lineage: Eukaryota > Metazoa > Chordata > Mammalia > Carnivora > Mustelidae > Mustela > Mustela putorius. The sequence continues at coordinate 347,670 of NW_025421422.1, read as the reverse complement.
AGACCTCCTGGGGTCAATACTAGTGTTATCCCCATTTTACAGGTAAGGAAAGTGAGGTTTCAAAGGCAAGGTGATTTGCTGAGATCAACTGCTTAGTAAGGGAGCAGACCTGGGACTGCACTCGGGCTGTCTGTCTCCGGAGTGGGCAGGCTCTGCTGACAGGTCATTGACCCCCACTGCCTGGCACTAGGCTGGCCCAGCTCAGAGCAGGTTTCTAGGCAACACTGAGGAGCAGAACACACTTGTTTTTGAAGCGCAGTCTAATGGGGGAAGCAGACATGGCCACGGACGTTGAGGTAAAACGGAGGCCCACAGGACAAAGAGCTTATAGTAGACAAAATAATGCCCCCCAAAGACATCCAGGCCCTAACCCCCAGAACCCATGAATCTGTTACCTTACCAGCAGGAGGGACTTTGCAGGCACTGAGGAATGAAGTCTCCTGAGATGGGGAAGGTTACCCTGGATTATATGGACGGATCCTGTGTCAGCACAAGGGTTCCTGGAAGAGGGAGGCAAGAAGGTCAGTGTCAGAGAGAGAAAATGTGATTAAAAAAAAAAATAATAGGTTGGGGTGCCTGGGTGGCTCAGTCAGTGAAGTGGCTGCCTTGGGTTCAAGTCATGATCCCAGGGTCTTGGGATCAAGCCCCATGTCGGGCTCCCTGCTCAGCGAGGAGCCTGCTTCTCCCTCTCCCTCTGCCACTCCCCCTGCTCATGCTCTTTCTCTCTCAAATAAGTAAATAAAATCTAAAAAAAACAAACAAACCAACAACAAAAACAGGTCAAGTGATGCAGGATCACAAGCCCAGCATGTAGCAGCTTCTGGAAGCTAGAAAAGACAAGAAAGAGCCTCCAGAAGGAACGCACCTCTGACGACCCATATGAGACTTCTGACCTCCAGAACCGTAAGGTAAACTTGTTGCAGCCACTGACCTGTGGCTATTTGTTATGGAGGTCACAGGAAACTCATATAGAGCTCAACTTGGCTGACAAGAGAGGGAGGAGAGGGCTTCCTGGGGGAGGCAGCATGCAGCTGAGAGACTGAATTAATAACCCCTAAGCTCAGGATTCCATGAACTTCCACGTGTCAGCTGAGGCTGGGAGAAGGTGAGTCCTACGAGCAAGCTGAAACCCAGTCCCCGGAGCTAACTTCAGCCCAGGCCTTGTCTCAATGACTGACTGATTGCCCCCACTCCGGGCCCAACCTTTTTTTAACTGAACCACAAATCACCCATCCATTGTAAGAAGTCCTGACCTTTAGCATAGCTGAGAACAGTTTATTTTGACCTCCTTGTCCCATGGTCTTAAACGCAGGGTGTGCCCCAAGGAGGGTGGAGGGGAGGCCTCAGTTAATCAAAGGTTCTTCTTCACGGAGGTTCCAAGGAATAAAGTGACTCATTACATGCCCAGAGCATTTGTGGTTTAGACCGAGGAATGCCAAATGTTTGGGTGATCGACCACGGGCCCCACAAGCCCCCAGACCCATTCCTCTTTATGCACTGGTATACGGGGCTCCACGAACAGGGCCCAGCTGACCAGATAAAGACATTAGGGTACCACAGTTCCATTTCTAAGGTGATGTCTGCCACTTACAAAGAATTCTCTAGGCGTCACCAAGTGATACACGTGATGAGTTATAAGGAGTACAATCGAGCCTTTCACACATTCAACTGAAGGCAGCTACAAAGAGTTTCAGAGAAACTCTTCTGACTTAGTTACAATTTCTACATTTCACACAATGAGAATAACAACACAGTAGTTTCTGTTTATGGACCGTGCGACTGGGTCCCTGGGAAACAGGACACAGACGGACACTCGTTTCTCCCAGCAACCTCTGGGGCAGGGAGCATTTTACCCTTCCTTTTACAGAAGGGCAAACTGAGACTCAAGGACACCTAGGAGGAAGCCTGCTCTCTTGCTTCCTTTGCCACAATGCCTTCTGAGAACAACCAGTGTGCGTGCAAGAGAAGACGGACGAGTTCGAGAAACACTGAGTTAAGGGGAAGCACCAAGTGAAAGAGACTGAGCTGCTAACGGTACGAGTGTCAGAGGGTTCAAGAGTTTCTCAGCGACGGTACAGCACACACCTTCACCTTCGACTGCTTCTGCACACAGCCCTGGACGCAGAGGGCTGCTGATGGAAGGTGACTGCAATTCTTCTGGTCACAGGGGCTCACTTGGCCAGCAGGCAGCACAGCCCGGAAGTGCCAACGAGTCAATGCCCCCCTCCCCCAGAAGGACGGCTGGCCACCAAAGACAGGGAACAGGTGTATCAATACCCCAGCTCCCTCCCTTCTCTGCGGGGGGAAACTCTGAGGTTCTGTACTCCTGATCACGTGCCCTATGTGAGGCTCCTTGCCTTCTCTGTCTCATCTCCACAGGCACCCCCCCTCCCAAAGAACCACACTCATGCTCACACCCCTGCCTCAGCAGGGAACCCAACCCCAGAAGCACCCAAGGGTCCTCAGCATCCCTGCCCTGCCTGGTGGTTACCAATGGCAATAGCAGCCCCACCCCAACCAAATTGCCAAGCACTCCCCAGGTGCTTGGGGAAAAAAATTCCAAAGTGATCTTCTTCCTGGATCATTAAAGCACAGCACCTCACCGAGCATGGAGTCCAGAAATGAGAAGAGCCTGTTTGATTTTTGGTGCAGAAAAATGGGAAAGAGGTGATCCCAGGTGTGTCTGTGCTAGAGAGGAGAATGATTTTCCTAACCCACAGGTGGAACACAAGCCAGCCAGAATCTCAGCAAGAACCTAGGGCTCCTGATTCATAATGTAATTTTTATGTATATATAAAAAATTATATATAAAACTATATATAACTATGCATTGCTTATATATATTATATATGCTACAGTGATGTGTTACTATATCCATTATAGGTATTTATATGTACTATATATTTTATGTAATGCCTATCTATATAATATACAAGTGTATACTTATTTATATGACACACAAATTGCTTTGGCCCAAGGGCTCTATAAATGAAGGTTCTCCCAGCTACAGAAATCCTGTGTTAGCTGCCCACGGGATGCCAGAGCAGGCATTATCTAAAAACTATCAGCCACTTGGACCTGGAACCTGGTTGGCTGAATGGTTTTTAAGGACAGAAGGCTTGAGTGACAAATACACACGTGAACACACACACGTTTTTGGAGAGCAAGGTCCTCAAATGGCCAATAAGCCCATGAGAAGATGCTCGTCTTCACTGGTCATCAGGGAAGCAAAACTATGCCCACAATGAACTACTATCCCACATCTACCATAATGGCCAAAATTCTGAACATCGACATTAGCAAGGGCTTTCAAGGACACAGAAGTGGAACTGGTGTTCAACAAGCACAGACACTTTGTTTGGCGGAGTCCACCAAAGCCCATCTGTACCCAGCCTGCTGCTGGGTACCCATTGCACGGAAATGAGCGCTCGGGCCACAGAGGACATATACACGGACGTCCACAGCTGCTCTATCCAGAACAGCCCAAACTTGGAAACTGCCTACCTGGCCATCCACAGTAGACTGGATAAGTAAATAAATTCTGGCATATTCCTAGGACGGAATATAACACAGCAATGAGACAAATAAACTACCTTGACATGCAAAACATGGGTAAATATCACATTTTGGTGAACAAAACAAGAAGAAACTGGAAAGCTATGTGTGTCCAAGTGAACTTATGTGAAGCTCAGGAAATAGCCAAAGTCTCCCCATGGTGACTGAGGGAGAACAGCAATAAGAACCTTGGAGGATTGCTGACTCAAAGGGGTGTAAGGGAGTGCTCTGGGGGCCTAGAAAGTTCTATATCTTGATGGGAGTGTTGGTTACAAGTTATAAACATCTGTAAATATGTATCCAGTTTATACATTAAGTTATGTCTAAGAAAACAAAATCTAAAACTTCCAGGGGCCTGCAGGTGCTCACCAAATAAAGCCACACCCCGCCCCAGAGCTGATTGATCTGCCCCTACACACCCCTGGGGTGTATAGCATCTCTTGCCAACTCCTCCCCACCTTCTCTCCTGGCTCCAAACTTACTCATCCTACAAACAGTTCACTTTGACATGGAGGGAATCCGGATCTAGAAAGAAAGCCACCCTCTGAAGGGAAAGAGACCCACAGGGATTTACGGATCACCTTCCTTTCTTCCTGAGTGATGTCAGTTAGCATGCGCTAACAGCAACAGCTCCCTGATGAGATGCCTCTTCCTCCGGGAAGCCTTCCCTGACCTCCCCAACCCTGCCCCAAGTAGGATTCCCACAGCTCTCTGCTTTTTTGTGATATTGACCCATTTTAAGCCTGTTTATTTGTCTGCCTTGCCCCCCAAGGGCTCCCTGTTTTATCGCCAGAGCCTAGCAAGGCATCTGGCATTAATAGGTACACAATAAACATTTGCTGAAACACATGGATGTTTGAATGAGAAAATGAGTGATTTGAGGGAGGATAAGAATGAGATGGAGTAAACAGTGGTCCTGGCAACCATCTTGGTGTACAGAAGGTGAAATTTGGGCCCACAAAGGGTAAGCAGCTCACATAAAGTCACACAGCTAGTTAGGGACAAATCCGGTAGGGAACCTCCGGGAGACACTGTTGTGCCCTCCCGCTACCAGATCCCTTCTCCTGGTGCTTCACCCTTCCCTCACCTGCTAGGAGGTGGTCTGCCAACAGTTCACAGGTACATCCTTGTCCAGGATTGCTATCCTCCAACAGGCTGGCCCACGACCCCCACCCCTGCCAGTAAGCACCCCACAAACCAGGGCACCCATAAGTCAATGACAGACTCAGATGGGACACACACGACTGCCTACCCTTGCTTCCAGGCAGGATTTGTTCTGTGGTTCCAGAGCTCACCAGCGGGAATCATACCAGGCTGAGACCACACACCCCCTCTGGCCACTTCTGCTTCACTCACTTTCCCTTCTGAGAGCTCAGCCCCATCAATGTCTTCCTCAATGTGCATCTCCGTCTCTGATTCTCAAAACCTCTTCCTGAGACAGAACCCAAGGCTCTACCTGGGGTCCAGGAGGATACACTGCCTCCTGAATGGAAGTCCACAGTGAATGACAAGGCCAGAGATGACCTCTAGACATGCCAGGGCCCCAGCCGGAAAGAACGGTGACAGCAACAAGGTAGGTATGTGTGTGTGTGTGTGCCTGTGTGAGAGTGCTGGCAAGGCTCTACCCTCTGCTCCAAAAGCCCTTTATTCTTATCTCTAGAGATACACCAAAGGACCCAATCCGAACATCCTTGCTTTCCAGCCACCAAGAGCAAAGCTCTTCAATGTCCTAGAGTCTAGATTGTCCTCTACCAAGATAGCCTGCCCAAACTTCCGCTCTTAGAACAGCCACCTGGGCCAGGGGGGAGGGGGAGGGGGTTAGGGTTGGGGAGTCAGTTCTCCGTGAGTCACTGTGAGCCCATCCCCAGAAGGCAACTTACCAGGCCAGGTTATAGAAAATACCATACAATCTCCTAAATTCGGATAAACACCACCTGCTCTCAGTTCTCCCAGACCCTACTTTGCCCAGTGTAATCACCAGTTATCAAGAGCTAGAGGACGCCCTGTTTGGGGGATAGCACACAGGACTGGCGGCCGGGAGCTCCCTGATCTCCTCGCCCTGTCTGTGGCCTTCTGGATGACTGTTCAGAGCGTGGACTTCCCAGAGTCAACCAGCTCGGCATCCAATCGCATCTCAACCTCTACTAGCTGTGTGACCCTGTGCCAGTCGCTCACCTCTCTGAGCCTCAGTATTTGCATCTATTAGAATGCCATCAAAGCTAAGTACTCCACCTGCTTTTGTGGGGATTAACTGAGATCACATGTGCCAAGTACTTAGCACAAGTCTGTGGTCACCGCACATGTCAATCAATAACTGTCCTCATCCATCGTATTAAAATTACTCTTTTAGCCTGGGAGGAAGTGGGAGCCTGTGCAATTAGACCACTGGACTTCCACACAGGTGCAAGAAAGCAGCAGGAAGCAGGAGGGGGGGCCAGGCTTTGTGCCGTGTTGTGAACAATACAAGGACGTGAAGACACCTGGAAAGTGTATACAACAGGTGCTCAGTAGACAGGGACTCTTATCAGAAAGCAGGAGGTGAACCAAGAAAATGACCTCTCAGGTTCAAAGATCCTTTTATGCCCAAACTGGCAACTTTGTGCAAATAGCCCCAGACCTGGTGCAGAAGCAGAAACAGGTGGCCTCTCCCCGTCACAGCCTCTGAGCACATGCTGTGCTTCCCTTGAGCCAGAGTCATCCTCTGGCCACACAGTGCTTGTCAGCCACCAAGGGAAGAGCCTAACCCCATCACAGCAGATGCTCTTGGAGCCTCACCCAAATCTGCTTGGCACAGGTGGACAACTTTCTACCAGGGGTGTGACCAGCTGGGGGCGTGTCTGACAGTCTCCCCAAGGTTCCCAGCTGCCCCCAGGGGTAACCTGCTTATTAGAATATCCTAATGGTATACTACCAACAAATAAACCACTTGCCCTTGCACCTGGTGGGGGGCCCAACTTAACACACCCCGCATTCCTAGAATCTGACTCATAAGAGATGGGACCTGCTCAGAAGCCCCGTTCTCCCCTAGGGCGTCTTACACGATGGTGAGACATACCCCATTGTGAAATGGGTCCATAGCCCTTAACTGTTTGCCTTGGCTGACTTTTGAAAAGTTGCTCTTTTCACAATTTCTTCAAAAAATGTATTGACCCGCTACAAGCCAGACCCACAGCTTGGTAATGTGGCCACAGCAAAGAACTCAAAAAGTCGGGGTCACTATTTACACAGAGTCTGGGGTTGGGAAGTAAAAAGGACAGGGGATGGAGAAGCCAACAGCCCAGGACAAAGATGGCAGCAGGTGACAAGGGAGATGATGGGAATGGGGTCTCCCTGATGGCGATCACAGTCGGGTCCAGTGGACTAAGGTGATCAAGGATGGCTTCCTGGAAGAAGTGACATTTCAGCTGCATGACCCAAAGGATCAGAGGGAGCCAGCCAAGGGAAGACCAAGAGATCCAGAGTTAGAAAAGAGCTCAGGAACAGAAATTTTTGCTAGCAGGGCTAGGGCGGAGTGAAGGAAAGTGGCGCAGCCTGAGTCTGGAGAAAGGGGTGTGGGCAGATCCTGGAAGGCTCTGAGGCTGCCAGAAGAGTGCCTCTGGGGCTCTCACAGAATCACCTTCCTCTCCCTGCCTCCCCTGCATTCTGATCTGCCTTCCTGTGTGGGAGAGGGTGGAGTTACCTCCCACCGGCCAGGAGCCTCCCCAAGTCCCCCAGTCCCAGGGGAAGGCGTCTCATATGTCACATCTCCATCCTGTGTGTTCAGGTGAGAACTGCTGACTTCAAGGCAGGGAGAGGGAGAGGCGGGGAGAGCTGCTTTGAGATCAGCACCTGGTAAGGGGGCACTGGAGCTGGAGGGAGAACTACCCAGGGCCGCTCACAGAACACACGCTCAAATTCAAACCCCACCTCTGTGAACTTGGCCCAGCTTCTTGTCTTCCTCGGCCTTGGTCTCCTCACCGGTCACATGCGTTAATAATCCTATGGGGTTCTCAAAACAGCTGAGACATGTGCTAAGAACATATGTGTAGAAGCACTCAGCACCAATGGCGCATTGAACCCATGCTGGCTGATCTCCCACTATGCAGCAGGCACCCGGCAGAGACCTGAGCATGGGCATCCTTAGGGAGTCCCCCACCCAGGCCTGACCCCTACCCCCACCCCACTGGCAATATCCCTCAGCCCCAAAGACGGCCTCTTGGGAGATTAGCGGTGGGTGTGGTCAGCTGTGCCAAGGGTGGCGTCTGCCAGCGCGGACATGACTCACGTCCTGCCTCTCTGGAGAGGGGGAGGGCCCACCAGACCCATATCTAAAAACACTGATGTGATGTGGCCTGGCCGAGCAGGGGACAGGAGGAGATGGGAGCGGGCAAGAGGAGGCAGGGCAGACTTGGGCCCCGACTGCCCCAGGCTCACCGGTGTGAAAAAACAACCCCACTGCCAGGCTCTCTGTGCTTGTCCCCAGCTCTTAAGTCAGCCCTGGACAGAGGTCACCTCCCAGACTCCTCACCATTACCCAGCAACTACAGGTGACTATCAAGAAAGCAGGAAACTGAGGCTTACAGGGATTAAATGCCTTGTCCAAGGTCATGCATGTCTCTCGCCAAATTCCAGAGGCCAAAAGGCTGAATCACTGGCAGGAAGAAAGCAAGAAAGCAAGGGGTCAGTCCTGAAAAACACAGAGGGATGTGTCCCCAAAGCCAGCCTGAGAGACTGGCCCTGGCTGGGCCAGCCCTGCATGAAGCAAGGCAGTGTGACCAAGAAGCTGAGGGGAGGTCTGTGGTCCTGACTTGTGACTTCGGCTGTGTGTCCCAAGCCTCAGTTTCCCCATATGGGCAATAAAAGGGCCCAGCACAGTGCCTGGTAGAGCTCCAGGCCCTTCCTGCAGGTGAGGGGGGAGACCAGGCATCCAGGCCACCACAGGAGTCTGAGGCCACCATACCTGAAGCTGCCCCAGCAAGCTGAGTCACCATAGGTCCCGCACGGCTCCACCCCTCAAGGAGGGGCAAGGCCAGGATCACGCCCACCCCAGGTCCGTGGTAGGTACATACACCTGTTCCACACATATGAACGGGTGGGCACTAGGCATGCTTGGGTCCAAGGAACAAGTTTCCAGGTGGCTGGGTAGGTACCAGATGCATGTGTATATTTGGATGGCAAGCCAGGCTGTGTGTGGGATGCCTGGGGACAAGGCCATTTCACAGAGAGCGGCATAAAGGTTCGCCAGTCAGCTCTGCCTGGGGAGGTGGGGAGCTATGCATACAGGGGGCCTTGGATCTGTGCATCCTGATGGGCGTGCAGGGGAGGGAGGGAGTAGGTGGCGGTGTGACTGAGGGACAGGGAGCATGTGGAGGAGGGGCAGTCGTGGGGCTTGCCAGCAAGCTATGAGGCTGTGGGTCTGAGTGTTGGTATGCCCCGAGGGGTGTGTGTGAAAGTGTGTGTGTGTGTGTGTGTTCATGTGATGGGGCAGGGTTGGAGTTAAGAGCATGGACTCTGGAACCCATCCTGCCTTGGTTTATATGCTGTGTGATCCTGGGCAAATTACAATACCTCTCTGAACCTAGCTGCCCCATCTGTAATACAAGGACAGCAATAGCACCTCTGTGGATAAAATGAGTCTATTCCTGAAAAGCACAAACACGGTGCCTGGCACATACTAAATGTTCAATCAAGAGAGCCTCTCATGGGCTCCTGGGTGGCTCAGTGGGTTAAGCATCTGCCTTCGGCCCAGGTCATGTTCCCAGGGTCCTGGGATCGAGCCCCACATCAGGCTTTCTGCTCAGCAGGGAGTCTGCTTCTCCCTTTGCCTGCCACTGCCCGTGCTTGTGCGTGCACTCTCTCTCTGTCAAATAAATAAATAAAATCTTTAAAAAAAAAAAAAAGCACACCTCTCATTATGACTAAGGTGACAATGGCATCTGTGGGTCTCCATGGTAACCACCACGATTGTGGGGGTCCATAGGTGCGTAGTGTGTCAAGGGAGGATGGGATGGGGTGCCATGTGCCTGTGGGGTTCAACTCCATCTTCACCTCATGCTCTTGCGGCCAAAATAAAAATGTATTTCCTACTCCTATTATACAATTTATTCACCCCTGAGTCAACCAATTGAAGCACAAAGAAGAAACCAAGGCCCCCGGATTACAGCTAAAAAATGAACATCTGGGGACGCCTGGGTGGCTCAGTTAGTTAAGCAGCTGCTTTCGGCTCAGGCCATGATCCCAGCGTCCTGGGATCAAGTCCCACATCGGGCTCCTTGCTCGGCAGGGAGCCTGCTTCTCCCTCTGCCTCTGCCTGCCTCTTTGTCTGCCTGTGCTCGCTCTCTCTCCCTCTGTCTCTGGCAAATAAATAAATAAAATCTTTAAAAAAAAAAAAAAAAAAGAACATCTGGGAAACATGACACTAGCAGTCTCCCTGTCCCCCCCACCAGCTCCTCCAGAGGCTGCAAGGAATGGCAGGCAGGAGCACCCCTGTCCTCAGGTGGCTCCCAGTCAGGGGTGGGGGGACACGGGCAGAACTCAAGGAGAAAAAACCCAAGACAGTTATCAATACAAATGGATCAAGAAGGTCCAATAGAGAATACCACAGCCGGAAGAGCCTATGCAAAAGTCCTGAGGCAGGAGGCCCTTGGGGGGAACCTTAAGTTCATAGCACCCCAGGGCCAGAGGGGACCAGATGCATGAGCCACTACAGATAGACCAAGAAATGTGAAATAATCTCAATGTCCAGCCATCGGACATTGGTGTTAAACACACTACAGTATTCTCCTCTGGCAATTTTATACACTTGTCCCAAATGAAGTTTACAGACATTGGTGATGGGAGAAACCAGTTCATGACATGATGGTAAGTGAAAACTAGAAAACTGAAAAGCTGTATAGATCTGGGGTTTGATTTTAAAAAAAAGTAATAATAATAGTAGTAATTATAACCAGTATGATCCATTTATATGAGAAACAAATGTGCCCTCAAAATTACAAAAATTCCCCTGCCAAAATTTCACAGTGCTTGTCTGATGGGGGTGGGCTCCTGGATGATATTTCTTCTTCCTGCTTTTTGGTATTTACAATGTTCTATCCAAAAAAAAATTTTTTAATGTTTAGCAAAGAGTGAGGAAAGTTCTCTGCCCTCTCCTGCCCAGATCCCAAAACCCCAACAAGGTTTCTGGAGCTGTGTTTTTCTGAGGACAACCCTTTTTTTGTTCAAATCTCAAATAAACAAAAGCCCATTTAGCAGAGGGCCCTGGCGGGTGGTCACTCACCCGCACACCCTCCCAGCACCAGCACTGCAGCTAAGACAACAGCGAGCGTTTTCGGCGGGGGGGGGGGTGCATATGGAGGGGGGCTCAGGAACTCTTTCTAAGCCTCAGGAACTCGTCCCAAATAGTTTCTTCTCCACCCAGGGACCCTCCCTTTCCTGTAGCTCAGGGTCAGCCCTCCTCCCACACTCTTGCCTTGAGCCAGTGCATCCCCCCAAGAGCCCTGACCAGCCCTGAATTCCTGGGGCCTGGAAGCCCAGAATCTTCCCTTGTAAAGACCACCTGGTCCAAGTTCCAAGGAGACTGAGCTCTGAGAGGGGACATGAGTTGCCCAGGGACATCCAGGAAGCTGGACCTCTTCGCCAGACCAGTCATCTAACATATGCATTAATTAAGCACCTACTGTGTGTTGGGCACAGCTCTAACCACCAGGGATATAGCCACAGGGTTATGTGGAAAGATTCAGGGGCTGGGGGAGCAACTCTAACCTGGGGCGGCAGGGCGGGTGAGAATAAGGACTCTCTGAGGAGATGACAACTGAGCTGAGACCTAAATGAGCCTGCCATGCAAACAGCCAGAAAAAGAGTGTTCCAGAAAGAAGGCTCATGAGGCAGGGCCAGGTAAGAAAGGTCATTTTGAAAAGCAGTGGGAGCTGAGTCAGGCAGGACCTCTCCAGAAAGGAGCATGGGTCTGCTCCTACGTGGGACAGGAAGTCACTAGAGGGCTTTAGTGACCCTTCTAGAAGTTCCCCTGGGCACTTCTATCCAGTGGAGGATACACTGCGGAGGTCAAGATGGAGGCCGGGAACCAAAGAGGAGCGGCCTGCCGCCTCCCAGGTAGGAGATGGGGGTACTCTGGACCCGTAGGAGATGGGAGGATAAAGAGGAAATACAGTGTGACTTGAGACCATCCACATACGAGAGAGGAACAGCATGAACGACCCCCACCCCCAACATGAAGCCAGGGGGAGTCAGAGGCAAAGGGACCCCAGAAAAACATCAGTTTAATGCCCCCCACCACCATGCAGAAGCAGTGAGAGCATGCTGGGCCTCAAGGCTAACACCAGCCCAAAGTGCAGGGAGTCAGAGAGATCTGGGTTCAAATCCCAACTCTGTACTTACTAGTTGCATGGCCTTATAAGTTCATTCCCCTCCCCGAGCCTCAGTTTTCTTGCCTGTGAAATGGGGAGAATGATGCCAAATCCACCAGACCTGGAAGGCTCCAGCATAGTCCCCCAGGGCAGAATGGCTCCCTTCCCCTTACTCCTGTCTTCGGGTCTGATGCCAGCCCGCAATGCTCACTTGAGTTAAATCACCCTGAAGACCAGTTTTGAAGAACTGCCATCCATGAACAGCAACTTTCTTCCCAAAGGATCACATGAAGCAGAAATGGGAATCCTTCCCATTGAGGGGGTTTGGAACAGAAATCCCCTAAAAATCACAAGCACGCTCCCAATTCTGGGACCTGAGCTAGGGCGAGGGTCTCAACTGTCCTGGGACCCACAGACAGAGCTAGGCTGGGCAGGGCAGGACCCCTCCTACCCTGGGCGATCATAGCGAAGACAAACATGACTCGGGGGTTCAGATGCGGCGAGGTCAGTCTCGGATCCAGGCTCAGCTTCAGAAAAATCACTCTCCTGACCTGTGCCTCAGTTTCCCCACTTGTAAAGCAGAGAGAGGGTGCCCTGCCCTGCAGGAGTCTGGAAGCTTAGCTGTCAGGGAATGCCTGCAGAGGCTGGGGGCGCATGACGTGCATTCTCAGGACCTTGGTGATGGCTGCAGAAAACAGCCATGCGCTCATCCCCGGAAGCAGGATCCCTGACCCGATGTGGGAAAAAGCACCTTTGTGGATGGACTTATGTGAAAGATCTCAAGAGGCAAGGAAGAGCCTGGGGGATCTGGGTGGGCCCGAAATGCAATCACGCGTGTCCTTGTGCGAGGGAAGCAGATGGAGGCCTGCCTCCAGGAAAGGCCAGATGACAGCCTCACCAGGGACAACTGAGGTGGCAGCTTCTAGAAGCTGGAAGAGGCAAGGGAAAGGAGGCTCTCCCAGCTCCTCTGGAAGTGGCCAATTTCTGCTCAGCAAAACTGACCTCGAACTTCTGACCTCCAGAACTACGGCAGAATGAACTTCTGTTGTTCTGAGCCACGGTTCCTGGAGGTTTGTTACGAAAGCCACAGGAAACCAACCCAGAGGCCTTCATAACATTCCAAGCCAGAAGGACTGGATCAATATTTACAGCCATTCACACTGTTGGACTGAATGAGGATTTCTGCAGGTGGAGCCCAGACACAGGGCGATTTTAAGAACTCCCAGAGAGATGTCAGGGTTCATCCAGGGGTGAGATGCGCAAGTCTGGAAGCTGGAGGGGTCAAAGGCATGGTTACCTCATACACTGGCTCCTTGCACTGCTTCCCAGAACCGTGGCCACCTGTCACTCATGGGCCTCCTGCAGGGACCCTGGGCACTTGAGGGCAGGGGTCCCGCTCATCACTCTGCACTCACCATCGCCAGGCAACAGCTGTGGCACCTGCTGCACGCCACGCCCGATGGATCCAGGAGTGAACAAGACACAGGTCCAACACAGACCAAGGAGGCAGGACAGGGGCAGGCCCTAAAGCACTAGACCCCGGGATGGCGGGGAAGGGTCTACCTGGGGACAACAGGGGCTACAGAGGAGGGAGGACTAGAAGCTGCTGGAGGGATGTGTCTGCAGAGGAAACATCTGAGCTAGTGTTGAAGGGGACACAAAATCCCACAGCAGTGGGGCCACATCCATCACCCTGTACGCTCCAACTGCTTCCAAAACCTTTCAAGGCTCTGCCCCAGGACTTCCCCCTACCCTGGGGGTTGGGGTGCCAGACATGCCAGACGTGGCCAGGAGCTAATCCCCCAGAAGCAGCCATCAGCCAGTGAAGGACAGGACCTGACATACACATACCCCAGCTCCCACCTCTCCCAGGGTGCTTGCCCATTCGACACGGTCCCCAGAGGTCCCCTGTCCTGCTGATGAACACACCCAGCAGTGGCCTCTTTCCCTGCCCTGTCTGGCTTCTCCAGTCCCTGGGGAGACTTTCCTGGGACCAGCTCCCACACAAAGCATAGGCAAGGGAATAGAGCCCTGTGTCTGCTCTGGGGAAGCCCACAGCCAAGCAGGTGATATATTCCACGCAGAAGACAAAACATCAGGAGAAGCCCATGGTACAAGAGGAAGATGTCAAGGTGATCACCCCCACCCCAATGCTGCCCCAATTGGCCCCCCTTCTTGTGTCAAATGCTGCCTTCAGCAAAACACCTCTTCCGTATTCCTCGTCCCTTCGTTAATAAAGGAAGGTGCTGTTACCATCCTCTTTTACTTTTAAACAGGGAAAGTGAGCTCAGAGAGGGAAAGTCTTCATAAAAATCTAAAAGGGCCTCACCACTCTCCCCCTCGTACATGCCCTCACCACTCTCCCCCTCGTACATGCCACCACTTCCTTCCCCCAGAAAGTTCCTACTTCGGGACCTTTGCCCTTGCTGTTCCCACAGCCTGCAGGAAGGGGCTGCCTCCTCCTCCACTTTCAGCTCTCTGCTTAAAAATCGGAATGATTTGGGGGCACCTGGGTGGCTCAGTCATTATGTGTCTGCCTTCAGCTCAGGTCATGATCCCAGGATTCTGGGATCGATCCCCGAATGGGGCTCCCTGCTCGGCAAGTCTGCTTCTCCCTCTCCCACTTCCTCTGTTTTTGTTCCCTCTCTCACTGTATCTCTCTCTGTCAAATATATAAATAAAATCTTTAAAAAAAAAAAAAGAATGATTTTTAAATCACTGAAAAAAATAATCGAAAGAATAATACTTCGCAACACATAAAAATTATTTGAAAAATCAAATTTCGGTGTCCATAAAGAAAATGTGAGTGGTGCCTGGATGGCTCAGTGGGTTAAAGTCTCTGCCTTCGGCTGAGGTCATGATCCCGGGGTCCTGGAATCGAGCCCCACATCGGGCTCTCTGCTCTGCAGGGAGCCTGCTTCCTCCAATCTCTCTCTGCTTGCCTCTCTGCCTATTTGTGAATTCAGTCAAATAAATAAATAAATTCTTAAAAAAAAAAAAAGAAAGAAAGAAAGAAAGAAAAAAAAAAAAAAAAAGAAAATCTGAGTGGAGGACGCACTCAGTTACATATTGTCCCTGGCTGCTTGGGCAGTATATGGCGGTCAGTCATGATGGGGCTCTTATAGTCCAAAAAGCCAAAACTATCTGGTCCTTTACAGGAGAAGCTAGTGGGCTGTTACCCTAGGGTGTGGAGGGGCCTTGTCTGTCAATGAGTCCCTGGGGCCTGAAAAGGGTTAGGCCCAAGCAGGGGAACAAAGAAGGCATGGATGATTAATGCAAGGCCCCACCCCCAGGAGGGAGTTGAACATCACCTAGGATTGCAATGGGTAGATGAATGAATGAATGGAAATTAATATATGCACCTCAATGGGAAGCCAGAGGCATCATCCCTGTGGCCCAAAGTCCCTCCATGGTATTGCAAACCAGAGTCTGACATCCCCTGGGCGGGCATCCCTCCAACAGCACCAGCCTGGCCTTGACATTCTGTGGGCCCAGAACTCTAAAGAGAGGATGTGATTCATTCCACAGAGCCTTTCACCAGGAGAGGAAGGAAACCAGCCCTCAGATCCGGAACCAAATTTAACTTCTCTGCTCCACACCCCCCACCCCCAAACACGCAAACACACTGAGCATCTCTCCACCTTGCTGGGAAGGGGGTCCATCTCAGCAGCCAGGGGGGTGGTGGGGGGAGGGCATTGGTGATTACTGACTCAGCTTTCTCCCAAAGGAGCACCTCACCACTCTCTCAAAACACAGTTGGAGAAAAATCCTCAACGGAAAGAGGGTTTTCCCTAGTAATTCCTCCCTCCTCCCTGCTCTCAGCACTGAGACTAAGAAATTCATGGGAAATACCGCTGGATGGCTGCTGTTTGCTATTAGCCATAGGGAAGCTAGCAGGCAGGATCCCTTACCTCTAGGAGTTTATGAAAAAACAAGAAACTAAGCAGAAAAAACAAGAGACTAAGCAGGAAGTAAGGGCCTTGCCCTGCACTGGGGACTTCTGGTCCAGCAAATAAGCACCCTTATTAGCATCCTTAACACCTGGGAGACAGTGCCTGATTTATGTTTCAGGTCCCAGTGGGAAAAAATTGATATGGTCACTCTATGGAATGTTACATCTGAAATAGATACATTATTTTTATTTCCCAAGAGAAAGCAAGTTCTTCTCTATGCCAATATACATCCCAAAGTCAGGGAAACATCAGTTTAAAGGTTCTGGAATGGTCATATTTATCCTGCCGTGCCCTTTGGGTGTTGGCCCAAGGTTTTATCACAAGCCTCCCAAAATCTCTTCCGTGGACACGTCAGTGTTTACTGTTCTTCGCCTGCTTCTTCCCGTTCTGAGTGGGGAGGGTCATAGCAGTTCACACATACAAGGGAATTCCACATTCACTAAATGAAACCTTCTCTTGAAGGGGCACATAACTCCGTACAGGCAGGAGTGTGTATATAAAATCAGTGTTCCCTGTTCTGGGGTATGTCCCCTGACCCGGAATCCCGGCTGTCTTGCAAGAACCAAGGACCATTGCATCAGTGTGGTGAGCACTCGCAAGACAGAAGGCCCCGGCAATGACCCTCAGTGCTCTTTGTCCTATCTGTGTGACCCTATTTGCTTGCCCTCTCTGAGTCTCCGGTTCAGGGAGTATTAGCACTGCCCTAGCCACCTGCCAGGAGGTAAATGTTCTTGGGGGGGTGGGGGGCAGGTAAACCTTAAAGAATACACACCATCAGTCACCAGCATGCACCTTCCCAGGCTGACATTAGACGGCCTTTTCCCAAAAGAGAATCTGATCACATGGTGCCCCCTGCCTGGATCTTTAGAGGGGCTCAGAATTAAATCCACCCCCTTTCCATGGCTCTGTGCCTGACCCTCCAGTTTCTCTGCCCTCAGCCTACAACACTCCCCTTGCTATTCTGCTCCTGTCACAATGCCCTCTGCTATACTCGCACGGGGAAGCCTACGCATATGCTGTTCCCTCAGCCTGGAAGGACACTCTCTCCCCACCCCCCTCACCCCTGCCAAACACACAACCTTTAGGTCTCAGTCTTAATGGACCTTCCTCAGTGTGGCGGGTTGAATAGTGATTGTCCCCCCCAAAATTCATGTGCACCTGGAATCTTAGAAAATGACCTTATTTGATCTTTGCAGATAGACTTACTTACTGAAGTCACACTGGATTTGGTGGGGGGGGGCTAATCCAATGACTGGTGTCCTTTGAAGAGGAGACAGATACACAAATGGAAGCCAAGGAACACCAAGAATTGCTAGAAGATGCTAGAAGTCACCAGAAGTGGCAAAAGGAAGGGTCCTCCCCTGGAGCCTTGGAGGGAGTAGAGCCCTGCCAACACCTTGATTTGGGACTTCTAGCCTTCAGAGTTTGAGAGAATAGATGTCTTTGTTCTAAGCCACTCAGATGCAATGACTTGTCATACTACACTCAGAAAAGCCAGAGCCAACCCTTCAGAGAAACTACTTCCATCAGACTTTCTTCAAAGCATCCTGGCTCCTCTCCCCCCACCCCTGCAAGGTTCTGCCCCTTCTTCAACCCATAAACTCCTAGAGGTAAGGGATCCTGCCTGCTAGCTTCCCTATGACTAATAGCAAACAGCAGCCATCCAGCAGTATTTCCCATGAATTCAGATGCCCCAAGGGAAGCTCAGAGGTCAAGGGACTCTGAGGTTTGCCCTGACACCCATGGGAGAGTTCCAGTGACGGCCAGGCAATAGAGTGAGCCTTGCCCACTGGGACCCCCAACTGCTGTCTCTCCCCAACCCAGGCTCCTGTCTCACACCCTCACTGCCTGACTCTGCATTTATGAAGCATGACAGGCAGACAGTCCCAGGGCTGGACATGACATGGCACCAACTTGTAGAAAAAAAGTAGGTCCGGCCAGAAGAAAGTCTCTACTGGGTCTCGGCCGTACTTAACGCTGGCACAACACTTGCTCATTGCCCCTTTCAACGAAAGGCCTCCAGCTCAAAACCCATCGGGATGGCAACATTTATGCAGGCGGAACTATGACACGGTTTGATCTTCTTTGTATTCTTTTTTGTTAAGATTTATTTTAGAGAAAGAGGGACACAGAGAGCGAGCTCCTCCTTCCTGCAGGAGCAGAAAGAGCATAGGGAAGGGGAAAGAGAATCTCAAGCAGGCTCCAGCCTGGTGCAGAGCCCGACGTGCAATCCTGATCTTGATCTCGATCTCACAACCCTGAGGTCACGACCCGAGCGGAAACCAGAAGTCAGAGGCTTCACTGACTGAGTCACCCAGACGCCCCTCTTTTGTTTTTTTTTTTTTTTAAGATTTTATTTATTTGACAGAGATCACAAGTAGGCAGAGAGGCGGTTGCAGGGGAGCAGGATCCCCGCTGAGCAGAGAGCCCAATGGGGGGCACGATCCCAGGACCCTGAGATTATGACCCAAGTTGAAGGCAGAGGCTTAACCCACTGATCATCCAGGCGCCCCCTTTGTTTGTATCCTTAAAGCAAACTACCAATGGCCAGAGGTGCTGGTTTTCTCGAAGTAGAATAATGATACAAAATATCAATACAATTTTATATTAATATATGGATCACTGATTATTAATATATTTAATAATTATATATTTTAATTACCAGCTCAAATACTTATTAATATTTACATATTATATACAATTGATATAATTAATACTGTGATAATAATATAAAATATTACTATTCTGTACTATAAAATATTTTATTATATATTATATAATTAATTATATAATTTATAATATATAATAATATAAATGTATGTTATTTTCTAATAATAAATAATAACAGAGGCACACAGACGTGGCAAAATTGGGATGGTGTGTGAATGAGAGAGCTGGAGGGTCTCTGTACACACCCACCCACCACCCACCCATGCCTTCACTCTCTCAAGCAGAGATGCAGGCACACATTCACATCCCTTGGGTAGTTCTGGGATAAACCCCTCAGCTGTAGCCAGGGTAAAATAATATGTTATAGGATCAGGTTCCTATAAGTAACACCTGGGTGGGGTACCATGGGGGGATTTCTTTCTTTTTTGGTGTTTGTTTGTGGGGTTTTTTTGAAAGCTTTTATTTATTTGAAATAAAGAGAGGGGGGAACAGATGGAGAGGGAGAAGCAGACTTCCCACCAAGCAGGGGGCCTGATGCAGGACTTGATCCCAGGATCCGGGGCTCATGACCTGAGCTGAAGGCAGACACTTAACTGCTGAACCCCCAAGACGCCCAGGGGATTTCTTTTTTATTACAAATGCTCAGGCTCCATCCCAGACCTGCTGAGTGTGGGCCTCCAGAGGGTAGACCCAGCAGCACCTGGATTTTTTAAAGCTTTCTGGGGGGCTTCTTCAGAACAGCCAAGCTCTGGGTACTTCAGTGCTACTTCCTCCCCAGTGAGCCAGGAGTTGGGTCCACGGTGCCTGGACAGCATCCTGGAAGAATTAAGACCCAGGCCTAATGTATTTCTCCTCAAAACGACACATGCCAGGGCATGCCCAGAGTCTATGAAAAACAGGTTCTTTATTATATCCAGGCCAGCCCTTTGTGTGGCACTGGGTATGTCCTGTGAAAGTTCACCATAGGGTAAGGGAGGCCAAGATACTTCCAGAAAGCACATCATGATGCAGCGGACATTCTCCCAGGGACCGAGGCACCACAGATACAGATCCTCAGACTCTCCCACAGAAAGCAGGGGCCAGTCACGTCTATGTGGATGGCCAGTATCAAAAACACAGAAACGGACAAACGCTGGTGGGGATAGCGACGCTGGAGTCCGCGCACATGAAATGGCGGGAACGTAAAATGGCGCCGCTGCTCTGTGGACAACAGTATGGCGGCTCCCCGGAGAATTAAAAACATTACTAGGGTCCAGCAATCCCACGTCTGGGTATAGACCCAGAAAAATTGAAAGCAGGGTCTCAAAGAGATACCCATACACCTGTGTTGGTAGCAGCACTGTCCACCACACCACGGGGTGGGAGCCTCTCCAGTGTCCCCTGACCAATGAAGGGACAAACACAATGTGCTCAATCCACACAATGCAGTATTATCCAGCCTTAAAAAGCAAGGGAGTACTGACACGGGCTACAGCATGGGTGAGGACGGGACGCTGAGTGACATGAGCCAGTCACAAAATGCAAACGTCCCACAATGCCACATAAGGAGGCCCCTGGCGTGGTCAGATTCACAGAGACAGACAGGGGAATGCTGGGTGCCAGTGGCTGGGACAGCAAGGGAGGGGGACTTCGTGTTCAAAGGGCACAGAATGTCCATTCTGGAAGCTGCAGAGTTGTGGAGCAGGATGGTGGGACGGCAGACCAACGGTGTGAATATACTTAATGCCGCCATACTGTTTGCCTCAAAACAGCAAAGATGGTAGGTTTCCGTTATGTGTATTTTTCACCACCATTTAAAAATAAATTAATGAAAAAAAAATCTGGTGCGAGGATGAGGCCTGTCTTGGCACCCAGCTACCTGGGTTCCTATCGCAGTTCCTATGCACTAGCTAGGCGGCCTTAGGCAACGTAATATGTCTCTCTGTGCCTCAGTTTCCTCATCTGTAAAATGGGAAAACACGAGGCCATAGGGAGGATGAAGGGGGGCAGAGGGCCTGGTTCACAGCATGTGCCCACATGCTAAGTATCACCGCAGTGCTTGTGAATATTACTGTCCCCCCTCCATACCCTGCCGGAGCTCTGGAGTTCTGGAAAACACACCAAGGTAAAGAATATGTGGGCCCAGGGGGATGAATCTTTGGCCTTGTGGTTTATTTAGTATCGGGTGCCACTTCTGAGTAAGGGACAGACTATGTGGCACACGTGGGAAGTGCAGAAATCAAACTCAGTGAGGACAGAGGTTGATGAGGTACAGAAGACATCCCTGCCCAGAACCACCTGCCCTCCGCTTGCTGGGTGACGCAGGCCTGCCCTCTCTGGGCTTTGGTGACCCCTGCTCCTCTAGCCTCGGCCTCCTGTAAGTCTGAGAGTGAGAAGCCAAGCCCTTGGTCCCATAGTCAGCACAACTCACCCCGGAGCCCAGGGGTGGGGTGAGGGATGGCGGGTGCCCCCAGGTGGCCACGGGGTTAGAGCATCTTAGAAACATCCAGGCCTTTCTGTTCCTGACGCACAGGCTCCAAGAGGCCAGACTTGGGAACTGGTTTCCAAGAGAAAGTTGGGGTTGGGGCCATCCATGAGCCAGCCTCACTCAGGTCACCGGCTTCATTCATCAAGGGCGAGGCAGGACACAAAGTCCCTGGCCTCGGGCCAAACATTTTATTTCAAATCCCCACAGGAGGAGCTCTGTTGGTTTCTCTTGTCAAAGAAACACAACCCCCATATTGCAAGGTCATCCAACAAATGCAGATATGTTTGACGCTGATACTGCAGAATTATTATTATTACTACACTAATAATAATAACAGTGGCCAAAGACACCTCCAGCACCAGGATAGTAAGAACTTCACAGACCACATGTCCGTTAATCCTGATGAGAGCCCGCTCTGAGGTGATTCTACCATCATTCCCATTGTACAAACATGGAAACAGAGGCTGACGATCGGACAGTCACACAAACAGCAAACAGTGAAGACGAGCCCTTGAACCCAAGCTTGCCTGAGACGAGAGCCCACCTGCTGTGCTTTCCTCTTTCCTCCTCCCCGGTGCTATGGCCGTGTCTTGAGCTCCTATTACAGGTACGATCCTTAAAGCCCTTTGAAGGAGGTACCGCCGTCACATGTGAATTGTCCAGAGGCAAGAATGGAACTCGGTTCTGTCTTTCTGTGGAGCCATGGTCAACCTCACTGGACTGTGACTCCAGAGGGTCTCATCCCATCTGTGCCACCCCCACTGACTGGCAGGGTCCCCTCAAGGTTCTGTCCACCCAGGGCAAGGAAGGCAGTGGGCAGCATTTCTCCTGCAAAGCCCAGTGGACTCAGGCCCAGCCAGAGGCAGGTGGCCATGGACCAGGCTGGGGGTGGACTCCAGCATGCGGGGAACAGATAGGGAAGGGGACCAAACCCATCTCCCTACCCACCAGGGTGCTGAGTGTTGAGAGCACCTTCATGTCTCTCTCAAATGGCCTGGTGGGCTCTCTGCATCCCCCAGGGGAGTGCCTGAGGCTTGTGAGCACCCAGTGGGTATTCAGGCTCCCCCAAACAGCTTGGGAGCTTTAGCACCCCAAGCCCATCACACCTGTTAGAGGGGGGCGGCATGGACAGGTCCCTCCAACAAAGGTGGGGCATGGAAGGGCAAGGGGGCACCAGGAGGGTGTCCTAGGGAAAGAGTATGAATCAGGAAGCAGGAATCCTGATGTCTTGACTCTGCTCAGTTCCTACCTGGTCATGTGACCTTGAGTGAAACACTCACCATCCTCCTCAAGCCTTCTGTTCTCTCCCCTAGAAAGGAAAACCCAGACAGCCTTGTTAGGGGCCGGATCCAATGCCCACCCCTGGGGATTCTGCCACCTTGCTCCCCAACAGGGTACTGCCAAATGTGGAGCGATCTTCCCCAGGGGGACATGAGGGCTCAGCATTGCCCCTCCCAGGGCTGCAGGGCGGGAGAGGGAGAACCAGGCTGTCAGAAGTCCTGAAGACCAGGGATTGGGACACTTGTCGGGTCCCCAGGCAGCTGCCTGGCCAGTGTGCACCACCAGGCACACAGATGGCCACACTGCAGCAAGGGGGGTGTGGATGGTGCAGGGAAACCCATTCCCACTGCCGAATCAATAAAAGGGCCCGTCCCCCACAAGTGAGTCCACAGTGTCACTGCCCAGTGCCAAAGAAGGCCAAAGGAAATGAGCAGGGACAGTGGGTCTTCATGCTGAGTCACCTCCCTCCCTGACCCTCAGTGTTCTCATCTGGAAAAAGGGCTTGCTATCGCCCACCTGGTGGAGCCATCCAAAGGGTATACCCTATGAAATTATGGTATTCCACCCCTGCTGACCTCCAAAACCAGAATGTTGGTGTTTCAACCCAATATGTGGATGGGCGCAGTGTGCAGCCTGAGCAAAACTGAGCGCAACAGGGTGTGCTTTCCTCGTCCATGGGAAGAGCGTACACCTTGTTGCACCTGCTTCCAAATCCCGAATATAAAAAGCAGGCGGCTTGCCTTAGTTCATAAGGCAATGTCCCAAGTATGCCAGAGCGTGTGTGTGATATCTTTCCATGTGTGTTACATCAAATATAACTAGCCCATCGAACATCCTTAAAATGTTTAAGTTTTGGGGGCACCTGGGTGACTCAGCTGATCAAGCAACTGCCTTCAGCTCAAGTCATGATCGTGGAGTACCAGGATCGAGTCCCACGTCCTCCTCAGGAGGGAGTCTGCTTCTCCCTCTGACCATCCCCTCTCTTGTGCTCTCTCTCATTTTTTCTCTCTAAAATAAATAAATAAAATCTTTTTTTAAAATAAAATGTTTAAGTTTTTAAAAAACAAGTCAGCATGTGGTATATCCACACAATGAAATATTATGCAGCCACAAAAAGGAATGGAGTCCTGATACGCATTACAACATGGGGAACCCTGAAAACATTATGCCAAGTGAAAGCAAAGTCAGTCAGCAAAGGCCACACATTGTATGAGTCCATTTACAGAAAATATCCAAAACAGGCCAATCATTAGAGACAGAAGGAGATGAATGCCGGTATACCCACAGCTGTGGTCATTGGAAGGAAGGAGGCAATGATAGCTAATATGTACCTGGTTTCTTCACCTGGTCATAACAGTGCTCTAAAATTGATCATGGTGAAGGTTGCAGAACTCTGTGAATATAAAAACCACTGAATTGTACACTTTTTAAATTTTTTTCTTTGGGGACGCCTGGGTGGCTCAGTCACTTAAGCATCCAACTCTTGGTTTCAGCTCAGGTCATGATCTCAGGGTCATGGGATCGAGCCCCACGTTGGGCTCTGTGTTCAGAGCAGATCCTGCTTCAGATTCTCTCTCCCTCTCCCTCCCCTCTACTCCTCCCTGCTCATGCGCGCTCTCTCTGTCTCTCAAATGGGTAAATAAAATCATTAAAATTTTTTTTTGCTTTTTATGTACTTTTATTCTTTTACTTAAGTCTAATTGACATAAAACATAATTACTTCAGGGACTCAACATAATGATTCAGTATTTATTAATTATTAGAGAGAGAGAGAGAGAACACAAGCAGGAGGGGCAGAGGGAGGAGAATTTCAAGTTGATGCTGAGCTGAGTGCAGAGCTAGACGCAGCGCTCAATTCCATGACCCTGAGATTGTGACCTGAGCCAAAACTAAGAGTCAGGCACTCAACCAACTAAGCCACCCAGGAAGCCCAATGATTTGATAGCTGAATACATTGTGAAATGATCACCACCATAGCACTGGCTAACATCCATTACCATAGTTAAAAAAATTTTTTTTCTTCTTGTGATGAGAACTTTTAGGATCTGTTCTCTTAGCAATTTTCAAATATGCCATACGGTATCATGAATTAGAGTCCCCATGCTGACACTGCATTCCCAAATTCATTTTACAGCTGGAAGTTTGTATTTACCCCCTTCACCCATTTTCCTTCCCCCCCCGCAGCCCCACCTCTGGCAACCACCCATCTGTTCTCTGTATGTATGAGCTTGGTTTGTTTTGATTGTTTGATTGTTTGGGGGGGGATTTTTTTAGATTTTACATAGAAGTGAAATCATATGGTATTTATCTTTTTCTTATTTCATTGAGCATAATGCCCTCAAGGTCCATCGATGTCACAAATGGTGTTCTTTTTAATGGCTGAATAATATTCCCTTGTCTATAGCTCACATCTTCTTTATCCACTCACCCATCCATGGACCCATAAGTTGCTTCCATACCTTACGTATTATAAATAATGTTGCAACAAAACACGGGATTTGATATCTTTTTGACTCAGTGTGTTGTTTCCTTCAGATAAATACCCAGAAGTGGAACTGCTGGGTCATGTGGTATTTCTTTTTACTGACATATAATTAACATAATATTGTTAGTTTCAGGTGTACAACATAATGATTCAACAATTCCCTCCATTACTCAGTGCTCATCACGGTTAAGTGTAGTCACCGTCTGTCACAAAATGACATTATTACAGTCTTATTAACCACACTCCCTAGGCTGTACTTTTCACCTCTGTGATTTATTTTATAACTGAAAGTTTGTACCATATTTCTATTTTTAACTGTAATCTGAATTTGTATACTTTATTTTTTTTTTAAAGATTTTATTTATTTGACAGAGAGAGACATAGCGAGAGAGGGAACACAAGCAGGGGGAGTGGGAAAGGGAGAAGCTGGCTCCCCAGTTGAGCAGGGAGCTCAATGCGGGGCTCAATCCCAAGACCCTGGGATTACAACCAAGCTGAAGGCAGACGTTTAACTGACTGGCACCCCTGTATACTTTATTTTTTTTTTAAGATTTTGTTTTTAAGTCATCTCTGTACCCAACATGGGGCTGGCACTTACAACCCTGAGATTCAGAGTTATGTGCTCCACTGACAGCCCACCAGGCACTTTAACTGGATGAATCATATAGTACGTGAATTCTATCTCGATAAAACTGCTGTTAAAAAGGTGAGTCGAGTGGGCACCTGGGTGGCTCAGTGGGTTAAGCCTCTGCCTTCGGCTCAGGTCGTGATCCTGGGTCCTGGGATCGAGCCCCGCATTGGGCTCTCTGCTCAGCAGGGAGCCTGCTTCCCTCTCTCTCTCTCTCTGCCTGCCTCTTTGCCTACTTGGGATCTATCTCTCTGTCAAATAAATAAATAAAATCTTTAAAAAAAAAAAAAAAAAGGTGAGTCGAGTTCAAGAAGGAGGTTAACTAAGGACCACTCCAGGTGGAACAGAAATAGGAACAAACCTCAAGGTGATACAAGAATGACCAGAATTTGGGAAACATGGGATTGATACGTTAGATCCACAAAGCACAAGCTACGGGTGGATTCAAGTCACACCTCCTGCGTGGGCACAGGGGTTCGACTTTGCTTCTCCAGTCCTCAGGGTCCTAATCTGGAAAACAGGAACAAGAAGAGTTTCCACCTCCTGGAGCCACCATAAGAACTGCGTGAACAATCAGTGTCTGGGGTATCCCAGGGGCTGGATAGACGTCAGCATTGTTACTGGTCATCCCCATGGCTCTGCAAACAAACTGAGCCTTACAGAGGGGACAGGACATGCTTGAGCTCACAGGCTAGGAAGACCAGGGCTTGCCCTCTGAACCTGTCTTCAACTGCACACAAGTCCCTCCTACCCAGTCAAGAGGCCCAACCCAAGGCTGCCCCACCCAGGCTGAGAAGTCCTTTCCCGAAAGTGAGCCAGACCTGAACCAGCCAGGGATTGGCTGATGGCCTGCCAGACGATAGGGCCTCCAGGAGCTGCCAAAATTCCCTGAGGTCCAGCCTAGCAAGGGAGGCGCAGGGGGGCAGGGGGGGGCTGACAGAAAGGCAGGAGCCCAGCACAGTGCTTTCCACATAGGCTATTTTATCTGGTCATCACTATTATTCACCCTCCTCGTTGTGATTTTCACCCAGATTTTCTTTGGGACACACCAGTCATTCATCGGACAAATATTTACTGAGCACACCTGCTGTATGTCAGGCATTGTTCTGGGGACAGGACAGTGAACTAGACAAAGTCCCTGCCCTCCTGAGGGTTCTAGTCCCATAGGGGAGACAGACATTAGAGAAAAAATACATAATTTTCAGACTGCAGAGGGGCAGGTGTGGGGGGGAATGGTCTTGGGGAGGGCTGTCCTCCACCTCTGCCCTCATCCTCTGTCACCTGTGGGACAACTACCTCCTCCCTGTCCTCCAGGCTTCCTGCCTCAACCTGAAGTAATTCTCTGCTAGGCAGCCAGAAGAATCTCTTTAAAACCCAAACCCACATCCTATCACGAAGGGCCTCCACGCTTACCATCAACCCCATGTTACCCTGCACTGTACCTCCTGCCCAGCTTCCTCTGCTCCTTTGGTTCTTCTAGCATTTCCAACTTTCTCCTATCTTAGGGCCTTTGCACTTGTCAGTTCTTCTGCCCAGAACCCTTCCTCCCACCCAGGCTCTTCAGATAGCCCTTTTGTTGCCTTTAGGTCACTTCAGCTCTAAGTTAATTTCCTCAGAGTCATTCCCTTATTCCCATCTAAAACAGATATTGGGGCGCCTGGGTGGCTCAGTCGGTTAAGCATCTGATTCTTGATTTCAGCTCAGGTCAAGGTATCAGGGTTGTGAGATGAGCCCTACATCGGGCTCATGCTAGGCATGGAGCCTGCATAAGATTCGCTTCCTCCCTCTCCCTCTGCCCTGCCCCCACTCTCCCCCAATTCTCAAAAAAATAAGTAAGTAAAATAAAAATTAAATAAAACTGCCTGTCTTATTAATGGGACCGTGAATCTGCTTCCTTCCCCACTAGAATGTCTGGCCCATAAAGGCACTGAATCCTGTCATATCCTTAATACAGAGGTGCCTGGGACAGAGCAGATGCTCAATAAATAGTTGCATGGATGGATGAATGGATGCATGGATGGATGGATGGAGGCTTGGATGCATGGATGGATGGATGGATGGATGGATGGATGGATGCATGGATGCATGGATGGAGCCATGGATGCATGGATGGAGGCATGGATGGATGAGAAGTAAGCAGGTGGGTGAATGGATGTATGCACACATGGGTACATGGATGGATGGGTGAAAGGGCAGAAGGATGAATGGGTAGATGGGTGGATATATGGATGCATGATGTATACACTGAAGGGCAGAGAGATGGCGGGTAAATTAAAGGGGGTGAATAGATAGATGGATAGTTGGATGGATAGGTAGGTGGAAGGATGGAAGAATGGATGGATGGATCAAAGGACGGATGGGTAGATGGGTCAGTAGATAGGGAAAAAAATAGATGCGTAAAAAGAAGGATGGATAGAAGAAGGAATGGAAAAGTAGATGGAGGGCAAATGGAAGAATTAATGGAGGACCACATCCTTCAGTGGTTCCAACCATGTGTTCATGAGTACAGGGTCCTGAATTCAAATCTCTCATGAATATGGTTGTCTGAAATGGGCGAAAGTATGGTTTTCTGAATAGGTGAAATGAAATAAAGCATGTAAAGCATTTAGTGAATTCTCAATGAACATTAATCATATTATTTTAGCTATCATTAAGTGCTGTAATATATATCTAGGTGGTTCACATTTTGGTTAATTTTGGTGGGGTGTTGATGTATGTGTGTGTTTTGCTTATGTTCTACAACGAATCTGGATTGTTTTTGCAATAAGAATCGCCCTCTACAATAACTCTATATTGTTTTTGTAATAAAAACCACCCACACAGTTACACTTCGAGTTTAGCATTTCTCTCTAGCATCATCTTGGGTTTCAGGCCCGGTCCAGCCGCCTACTTTACAGCTACCCCCTCACACTAGACACACTCTGGAAGCAGAAATCCCTCAGGATCGTGCTCCCCGCGGGAGCACTGTCCAAGAAACCCATCTGGAGACCGTGGACCGTGAAGGGCACAGCCAGGTCAAGGAGATGCCCAGGTCATAGCCCAAGCCAGCAGCACACGAGGCTCCTTAACACTGCCTCCCCCCAGACTCCTCGCTCTGTGGTCCAGCCCCCCAAAAATACAATTTCTGGTGGTGCATTCAGTACCACATCCCACAAGAGCCAGATGACACATTCGCAAGTTTGGGAGACATCTGGGAGGTGCCATGACATTGGGAGGACAATATTTGATCTGGAGAACCCCAGGGGTACCCCCAGGATTCAGCAGCCATCCTTCAGAGCAGCTGAGGTGGCTGAATGGAACCTGGGGCACCACTAATGGGAGGCAATGGACAATGCAAACAAGTCATGGGTTTCAGGATCAGCCCCAGGGGCAGGCGCTCCCAATTATGGGTGTTGGGCTGGGTCATTGGCCTCGCATACAAACAGCCCCACCGAGCCCACCAGTGGTGGCCTATCATTGATTGCTTACTGCATGCTGGATGGCTTATCACACAGTCAAGGGTGTGGAGCACCCTCCTCAAGCAGGGAGCCCCTACGTGGCTGAGTTGGTTGAGCTTCCGACTCTTGATTTCGGCTCAGCTTATAATCCCAGGGTCGTGGGATCGAGCCCTGCGTCAGGCTCCGTGCTCAGCACAGAGTCGGTTTAGGATTCTCTCTCTCCCTCCGTCCCTCCACTGGCTCACACATGCTCTCGCTCTCTAAAATAAATAACAAAAGTGGGGGGGGGGAGAAAGACCTCCAAGCAATGTGGAATCAGATGGCAAGATAGGGGTGCTATTAGCAACTGCAGTGACAGTTCCCCACGAGGATTCACTGTGATGATCACAGTAAGCACTCGATCAGTGTTTCTGTTACAAATGTTCCAAATGATGATAACCGGGAGAGGGCCCTGACTGTGAACATGGCCCTGCCAGCAGCCTTCACATATTGTGCCACAACCACCTTCTAAGGAGAGACTTCCTATTAGCCCCATTTTACAGACAAGGAAACTGAGGGTGGGTCAAGTTGCCTAACTCACCCAGGTTCCCAGAGCAAGTCAGGAGCGATATCATGTGCCTCCATGGGTATCGCCAACCCTAGACTCACCTCTGAAAACCAGGTTCCACTAACCCCTTCCTGTCTCTAGCCCTCTGGGTCCCATTGACGTCCAGGTGACTTCCAAGTTTTCAGCCCTTCTTAGAGGTCGATAGCTGACCCTGCCCTTCGTTCCAGGGGGAGCTGAGCCCAGCCTCAGATCCCAGCCACAGCTAGGGGAGGAGGAGGAAGGGTGCCTGGTGAGCTCATCTTACAGGGGGCCACTTCCGCCCCCTGGGACCAACCAGCTGCTGTAACTTGGACAACACCCAGGCCTCCGCGGGGACAGGAAACGTCCCTGAGTGATAAGTATCAGGACTGGCTTGTAAGAGCATCCAGAACACTTTGTGTGGGCCAACACACCCAGCCCAAGCTCCACCCTGAGCCCCCATCTCTGACCTGAAAGGGAGCAGCATGGGGCACTTCCCGGAGGAGGTGGTCTGGGGGTCCCCCAAGCCTAATGTCCAAATTCACCAGTGGCATACCCCAACATTCCTGGAAAGGGGCTCACTGCTCAATAGCAGAAAAAAAATACACACATATATAAAATGATAGCTAGCAGAGACTATGCATTTGCTGTTCGCCATGCACCTCTAATCCCTGCCCTACATTAACTCACTGAATCCTCAGGCAGCCGCCCTTTGCAGAGAAGTGGAGGCTCAGAGAGGGGACATGACCTGCATAAGGTCACACAGTTAGGAGGTCCCAGAGCCAGGACTGGAACCAAGTCAGCTAAGAATTAAGCCAACAGTCTGAAACCCAAGACAAGGTGCCAACATCTTTCAGTCGTCGGTACGTATGCACAGTGTGACCAAAAAGTCTAGAAATCATACTTCAAATCATTGCCACTGGTTATCTTTAGAAGTTTAAGAGTTAAGTTTAAGCTTAAGAGTTTATTCTCCTCCTTTTGGATTATCCATATTTCTAAATGCTCCACAATGAGAAAAGAAGTATTGTATTATAATGTAAATGTATATAATGTAAGGGTATTATAACAAGGACAAAGAGAGGATAAAAATTAAATCAAACAAGAGTCACTTAACAAGTAGTAATCTCAAGCCACTACATGCCAGGTGTGGAAGGGACAGCCGAATAAGGCAGAACGACTCACCAAAGGTAATTACGAAGGTATGAGAACACTCCAGTACTCCAGGAGAGGCATGCACCCGGGGGGAGGGGGCTTACCTAACAGCACCACCCAACCTCCCGACAGGACAGAACGGACAGCAACTCCCTTTCTACCCCACAGTCACCCAGTAACCTCGCTGAGACCTCCCCACCAGCCTCAGAGGCAGGCGTTAGCATGCCCATTTCACAGGTGTGAACACTGAGGCTGAGAAGGGAAGCCACTCCTGTGGTTGTGGACCCAAATACCAGGGCCGCATGGCTCCAAACCTGGGCAGTGTCTTCAGGCTGCTGCCGCCGCCCATGAAAGAGCCACCTTTTGAGGGTGACTCAGGCCTAAGAATAGGAACTGGGTGACACACCAGAGAGCCCCTGTGGAAGCCCAGGTGACCCCAATGAAAGCCAGGGTAGATGGCTCACACTTGGGCTGCTGGGTCAACCAGCATGCTGGGCATTCCAAAAAACCCTTTTCCAACAAACTGCCATTTTTAGCGAACTGGACTAAGGAAAAGCAGAGGGGCTATGATTAACGCACATGGACAAAGGCGATCCTGAGAGGCTTGAGGGCCTCCTTTCCGGGACTCGTACCGACACACAGTCATCAGGCACCTGTCGCCTCTCCAAGATGGTGGTCTGCTAGTTGCCAATTAGCATCCCCAAATATCGGGAGCACCATGGGAACCAGTTTGGCTGCAAAGTTGACAGAAGGGGGACCGGGAGAATGGGACGCCCGGCTTCCCATTAGAGCCCTGAGCCCACCATTGTCTGCTTCCTCGTCTCGCTCCCCTGAGAGGGCAGGAGTCCACATCCCAAGCAGCCCCAGCCCCGAGCACAGACCCTGGTACACAGTGGGCGCTTAATCAATAACAAAGATGAAAAGGATCAGCTGTCCCAGGGGAGGAAAGGAAGCACTACAATGGGAATTCTCAGGGGAGAGAAGGTATTTCCCACAGGGCCAGCAGAAGATGGGGAGAAGGCATCAGCCGCCTCGAGCATTATTATAGGAAGTCTGGGTTTGCAGATGGCAGGCCTGAGTTCAAATCCGACCTCTGCCACTTCTGCCTCAAACTGAGCAAGTAAGAAGCTTCTGGGAGCGACCCATCCAGTTGCCCTTCCCTGGTGAAAGAGGCCCAGAGAGGGGTAGGGGCTCATTCAAGGACACATAGCAGAGTAGCTGGTGTTAGAACCAAGTCCTGACTTCTGGCCCAGAACTTGTTCTCTGACACTCTGTGTTCTCTCCCATGACCTAGGATCCCTTCACATGCCAAGTACAGTCCCGGGAGGGCAGGTGGTCAGTTCCAGAAACAAAGGCAAAAGTTTCCAGGCTGGGACCTAAAATGAAAGAGATGATCGTGGGCAGCTTCCCAGGCCAAAGGGTCCTGGGAGATCCACCCTCAGCAACAGCCGGCCCAGGGCCCAGGGCTGCGCTCTGCGGGCACAGCGCCCACCAAGGCCCAGGCTTCGCGTCCGGGCAGGTCTGCCGGCGCCAGTTCACACACTTACCTCAGGGTCCCCAGTGTGCCTGCTGGCATCCCCTTCTGCCAAGAGCCCTGCACACCCTGAGTTTCCTTCCCCCCAGCAGTGTCTCACCGCCCCCTGGGTAAACAGGCAGGTCCCAGAAAGGGCTTTCGACACCGAGGACACAAAACAAAAAAGAAAAGAACTATAAACACTTGGCTAGGAGCTGCAGCCTGACCCGGAGCCTTTGAAAATACAGCTGGGTCCCCCACGGGCGGGACACCACCGATGACACTCACACACAAAGGGGCTCCAGGGCTCCTTGCCTGCCACTAGCTATGAGGTGGGGTGGGGGGCAGTGCTCGGGCTCTCAGAGGCTCGGCTTCCTCGTCTGTAAAATGGGAACGACACTAACACCTGTCTCTACAGGGTGAAGAAGGGATCCCGCTAAGGATGAGATAAAATAAAGCACAAACCCACGTGTCCATCCAAGGAGCTGGAATATACGAAGCAGTCAATCCAAGCTAACTCTCATTTCTTATTATAGTGTCTGTTACTATTTCTGCCGCTACCACAAGTGAGAAAGATTCATATCGTGATTTACAAAGCAAGTCCTTGGTGTATCTTACGCACTTTGGTTTTAAAGACCCCCAGGTGATCTTATATGGGGAAGGGTTCCCATCTTGCAAATGCCTAGCAAGTGCAAGGAGCTTTATATGGTTACCTCACCCCGTCCCACAAGGACTCCACAGGGAAAACCCTAGCATCTTCTTTCTGCAGATGAGAACTGAGGCTCGCGCAGAGGCCAAGTCACTTGCCCAAAGTCACACAGCAATGATGTGAGGGAGAGAGGACAGACAGCCAGGAAGGTCCAGCTCTGTCCTACTTTACCCCCGGGGGAGGCAGCAGGGGGAGGGGGTCAGGACCCATGTGCTGTGGTCAGGCTGCCTAGACCTGCATTCACCCTTCCCCACAGGGACCCTGGGCATGCAACTCCCTCTCTGAGCCTCTTCTGTCAAATGGGGACATGAGAATAACAAGAAACACAGATGAGCACAATGCCTAGGAGAGAACGAATACTCCCTACTTCTTGGTTTTATTTCACTATAAATAACAGCAATGTTCTCAAAAGCTAAGTCTCAGCCAGTGGAAGAAAGGCAGCCTCACTCATCAACCCCAAACTTCCCCAAGATTTTATTTTTTATTTTTAAAGAGAGGGAGAGGGGAGGGAGAGCATGCATAAGCAGGGGGAGGGCGCCAGGGGGAGAAGGAGAGGGAGAGAATCCCAAGTAGGCTCCCCACTGAGCATAGAGCCCAATGTGAGGCTTGATCTCACAACCCTGAGATCGTGACCTGAGCCAAAACCAGGAGTCAGACACTTAACTTAACCCACCTGGGTGCCTCAGCCTGCAACTTCTGAAGGCACAGAGGCCCGGGAAGAAGACCACCAGGTTCACACAGGTCAAAAAGGCTCTCCTTTCTTGCCTCCAGTGACATCCTGGCTCATCTAAGACTCACCAGATGGATGAGGAAATGCTTAGAGAGGTAAAGCAACCTGCCTGGGGTCACACAGGAATCCCATGCGTGGGGCACACCAGAATCTCTACCAAGCCCACCTAGCTTCCTTCAGGAACCCACCCCTGACACCAAGCAGAATCCCATTTGCCCCAGCACAGAACTGGGCAGGAACACATGAAGGAGTGACTGAGTGACCTCCACCCCTTGTGCCTAGCTTGGGTGGCCTCACAACCATGGGCTTCTGAAACCCATGAGCCCTCCCACCATGGGCAGTGGGAACATTCCTGAAATGCAGGGCTTCCAGGGCTCCTCCCTGGCTGGACTGGAGCCCCGGTTTGAGAGTGCAGAGCGGTAGATAAAGGCAGCTGGTCCCTCCCCAGCAGGTAATGCGTGCCCTAGGGGAGAGAATGTCATAGAAACAGGGACCCATTAACAGACAGCCCTCTAGCCACAGCAGAGGGGGGCAGAGCACCTGCTCAGAAGCTGAGGTCAAGAAGCATCCCTCTCCTCATGCCTTTTCCCAAGGCCCTGTGGGTTCCCAGGAGCAGAAGGAACCCCCCTGGGCTTTTGCAGACTAATAATAATACAAGACAGTAATGAAGAGAATGCTGACACACACATTCATTAGCACGTGCTATGTATTAGCCCAGTTAACGAGGCAGACGCTAGTATTCCTCCCAGTTTACAGACAGGAAACTAAGGCACCAAGGTTTAACTGCCTGGTCCAGAGTCAAACCCAGTGTTGGCGCAGGGATTTGAACCCAGGCAGTCTGAATACATATTCCCATCCAGTTCTGCAGAATTCCATGTTCCACCCCAGTCGCACTCACAGGCACCAGCAGTTGGTGCCTGCCAAGAGCTGCAGAGCCTGACCAACGGTCACAAGCATGGACCCTACGGCCACTCTACAGACAGGAAAACCGAGGCTTGAGGGGTAATTAGGAGTGGACAGTCATATGACCCACAGCGACAGAGCTGGGATTTGAATGTAAATCTGACTCCTCCCCAGCCTCCCCCTGGCCTCACTGTGCTCCCCCGCTGGGCTTTACCAGCTGCGGGTACCATAGCCTGAGCAACTGGAAACTGAATCCAAAGCAAAAATCAGTCAAGGGGCACCTGGGCGGTACAGTTGGAAAAGTGTTCGATTTTTTATTTTGGTTCAGAGTCATGGGATCAAGTCCCACTTCCGGCTCCACACTCAGCATGGAGCCTGCTTAAGACTCTCTCCCTGTCCCTCTGCCCCTCCCCGCCATGCTCTCTCTCTCAAATAAATCTTTTTTTTTTTTTAAAGATTTTATTTATTTATTTGACAGAGAGAGACCACAAGCAGGCAGAGAGGCAGGCAGAGAGAGAGAGGAGGAAGCAGGCTCCCCGCTGAGCAGAGAGCCCGATGCGGGACTCGAT
Organism: Mustela putorius furo; assembly: GCF_011764305.1. Lineage (NCBI taxonomy): Eukaryota > Metazoa > Chordata > Mammalia > Carnivora > Mustelidae > Mustela > Mustela putorius. The sequence goes on along the minus strand of NW_025421422.1, from coordinate 312,711 downwards.
CCCAGGACCCCAAGATCACGACCTGAGCCGAAGGCAGCGGCGCAACCCACTGAGCCACCCAGGCGCCCTCAAATAAATCTTTTTTTGAAAAAAAAAAATCAACCAAGATAATGGTGCCTCACCTTCACACTTCACATCACAGACACAAAACACCTGCTTGCTCAATATCATGTTTGGGCTTCACAGCAGCTCTGCCTGAAAGGGCACATTATTCCCATTTCCCAGGTAGGGAAACCACGGCTCACACAGGTGAACTGCCTGTTCTGGGTTATCAGCTCTAACCAGGTCTCCTTATGCAGAAAGAGCCCTCCTCTGAGGGGTCCCACACAAATCAGGCTCAATGATGCTCAAAGCCCTCTCCGGGTGGACCTTCCACCCAGACTCCATCCCGCCCCCACCCGAAACCTGATTGTGACAGGGTGTATTACTGCTCAGGAAACACAGACTCCCTCCCTCACAGCCTCCACTGGGAGAGTATATGTTCTTCTGCTGGGCTCGGCCATGTGACTTGCTTTAACCATCAGAGAGCAGAAGGAACACCACTGCCTGAGTTCCTGGTAGAGATTTTCTGAGGCACCACGGGACCCCACTGAGCTCCTGAGCATCCGCTATCCATCACAGAAAAGCGGCTGCCCAACAGCCTGGGTATCAAGATGAAGGTATGTGGGGCAGACACACACCCAACTCAAAGCTTGATGTCCAGGTTGCTTCCCAAAACCCAGTCAAGTTCAGCTGAGTCATCTGCTGACCCGGCAACATGAAACAAATGGTTTGCCATTAAAGCCCACTGCAACTTGGCCAATGCTTGTTACACAGTATTATCATAGGTAAACTGGGCAGATACAAAGCCACCTATCCCTAGAGGGAAGCAGGTGGGCTTGTATGTACAATGGGAAAATACCTTCCAGGACATGGCCCCCAGCAGGCTGGGTTCCGACCCAAGGGCTGCAAAGGGTGCTGCCTGCAGGAACCATCACCCTCCCTATGGTCACGCCAAATGCTACCCCACAGCCACCTGTAAGGCAAAGCTATTCACTGCCCCCTCCCAACCCCAAAATACACCAGCAGGCTCTCTCTCCCACAGCCTCAGGAGGAATGTGAAATGTTCAACAGCTCAGGAGGGAAATGGGTCAGGCTAGATCCACATCCCAAACCCCCTTTACTCCAACACCTCCACATCCTGGAATCCACCCTCCAACCGGAATGCAAGACGCGTGCAAACACACAGAACAGGGATGTCTATTACACTGCTGTGTGTCACGGCAAAAAGCATGCCACTCGATGCCCACCCACAGGGGATCTGTTCAATAACCAAGAGCACCTTCAGGCATTGGGGTATTAATTCAGCTTTTTAAAGGGTAGGGTCAGTCAACACATTCTGAAACAGGAAAGAATCCAAATCTATTTTTAATGTATGTGTGAAATTCTGTTTTATCACCACTGTTAAAAGAATATGTCTACACAGACAGATTCATCTGTTGATTCCATGACTGTTTGCAGAGCAAACAAGTGAAGACAGACAGGGTTTCTGCTTCTCAGAGCATAAAGTCTAGAAGTGGAGGAGGCGGAAGGTAGTGACTCCACTACAACATGTAACGAGAGTGGTAACAACCATTGCACACGGAGCACTGACCACCTGCCGGGCCCTTCTCCTTCACTCTGCACAGCAATCCTCAGAAGGAAGACCCTCGATTCACCTCTGGTCACTAATGAGGAAACTGGGGCTCAGAGAGGTTAAATCACCTGCCCAGGGTCACACAGTGGCAAAACCAAGATTCAATGCCTTCCACATGGCTCCAGAGTGAACATAAAAATAACTGACACACCTGGTGGCTCTGTCAGTTAAGCAGCTGCCTTCAGCTCAGGTCATGATCCCAGGGTCCTGGGATCGAGACCCACATCGGGCTCCCTGCTCAGCAGGAAGCCTGCTTCTCCCTCTCCCACTCCCCTGCTTGTGTTCCCCCTCTCTCTGTCAGATAAATTTGAAAAAAATGTTTAAAAATTAAAAAAACAACTTCGATAAATAGAATGTGACAAGGGCTGATGCGGGAAGACTCACTTGTCACTTAAAATACTATCATGTTTCCATCTTTGAAGTACTTGGTATGTTACATGTTACTCTCACAATACAAATATATATAGTGTACATGTGTGTACCACTTCTGACTTAGGGATGTAAATATCCAAGATGACGCTCTGGGGACATATTTAAATTCTTAACAGAGACAAGGCTATAGAACATTTCAAAGGTCATCTAACTGAGCAATTAAGTGACAGAGCAGTGGTATGGAGCAGAAGTTAATCCATGATCATCTGCATACCTGTCTCCCTTGACCTCCCCGCCACTTTTTTCCTCCCATCCAACTGACCAGATTCCTGAGGAGTGGATTCCTGAGAGCAGAGGCTCTTTTGAATTGCCCATATATGATGCTCAATAAAATATTCATCATATGAAGGGAAAGGGGTGTGTGTGTGTGTGTGTGTGTCCCTCAAATGAAACAGTGTGCTTCTAAATGAGAGGAGTTTCAACAGTGGGAGTGGATAGGATTCCTAGAGCCTCGGCTTCATAAACTCCAAAACCCACTGTCCCCCTAACAGGAATCACCCAAGTTTGTTGTGAAAATTAAAAAAAAAAAAGAGAGAGAGAGAGAGAGAGTTTAGCCTAGAGTCTGGCACATATGGGGGGTTCAGCAAACAGCTGGTCTTCTGATGTGTTCTCTGCTTTATAGTCTCTCCAAACATCCCACTTTACAGAGGAAGAAACCGAGGTTTTAAGAGGGACAAGGCTTATGTGGGGGTCACAGTCCTATCTGCCTCAGTGAGTGGGGTAAGGAATACTGAACTCCTAGACAGAGATCTTCCTGCTGTCTTTTTCTTTTTTTAATTTATTCATTTGAGAAAGAGAAAGAGCATGAATGGGGGGGGGCATAGAGGGAGAGAGAGAGAAGCAGACTCCCCACTGAGCAGAGAGCCCAACATGAAGCTCTGGCCCAGGACCCCAGGATCATGACCTGAGCAGAAGGCAGAAGCTTAATCAACTGAGCCACCCAGGCACCCCTTCCTGCCCTCTTTTATATCCCAAACCTGGCAAAAAAGTTTCCTGCTTGGGCATTTAGAGAGTCACAAAACCTGGCAAAAAAGTTTCCTGCTTGGGCATTTAGAGTGACACAAAGTGAATGTTCACACAAAGTGCAGAGAATTTTTATTCCTGATGATCTTTCATTCATTCAGCACACTCTGTGTTCTGGGCATACCACCAATAAGTATGCGGTTCTCCAGTTAAGCTATGCTTTCGCCCGGGCTGCTCCTTCTGCTGGAATGTCTTCCCCTTGCCTCCTACTCATCCTTCAGGACTCAGCTCAAGTGTCACCTGTGGCTGCCCAGCCCCCCCACACACACACCCCCAACACCAGGTTGGGAGAGGTGCCTGAAACACATCTGATGACAAGCCAAAATGGATAATTACCACACCCATGACTTAGTGAGCGCAGACCAGTGTACACACGGTGCCTGGCACTTCTGTGTACTGCTTCCCTGAACTCGTGTAACGACCCTTTGAGTGAGGGGGAGAAGCACACTGTGAGCCCATTTTACAGATGAGGAAGTTGAGTCTCAAACCAAGTACGATACCCGAAACCACAGCCAGGAAAGGTGTGCTCTCTCTTTTCTATCCCTGTCTCCTCCTGGAAGCCTCCCTGGGTTTATTTACCCTGCTGCACCCTGGTTCAGCCACACCAGCCTGAGGTTTATTGACTCCACCTTACAGATTCCAAACATCCACAAGCTGCAAGTTGGAAGGAAGTTTAAATTCCTGCTCTGCCCCATTACAGAGTCCTGCATCTGTGAAATGGGAATAATGAGCCCCATGTGCAAGTGTGGCATCCCAAGGATGTGGGATGACCATCCCTGGGCAGGTAGCGCAGGGGCGCTCAGCAAGGTCTGCTGAATTGGATGGAATACTGGCATGATCTTCAAGCCACCTCCCTCAAGGGAGGGGGGATCCCTCCTCCCAAGAGACTGCTCTGTCTCCAGAAGGGTCTTCAACCACATGGCTCCCTAAATATCATACTGACCAATGTCCATATGCAAGTTCAGACAACAACCTCTCATCCGGATGTTTCTAGCAGCCCCCGCTGGCCTCTGAGCCTCCTAAGAGTAAGACAAGCTTTCCAAAACACACATCTGACCCTCTCCCACAGAGAAACTTCCATGGCACCCCACAGCCCTGGAATAAAGTCCTAACCCCCGCGAATGGTTGACCTGGCCCTGGCCAGCGTCTCCTGCCAACACCCCACGCTCCCTCCTGTATTCAGGCCATTCTGTTCTCTTTTTCTGGCTCGCAACACCATCCTCTCCCCCTGGCAAGCTCTCCAAGAAACTAAAGCCCCTATCCCCACCTTTCCCCCTGCCAGAAGGGAGGCATCACACCCTCTGCCCCATTACCAGAGCGCTCCCCTCTAGACAGCTGCCTTCTTTCACCAGGCTTTACCCCTCAACGCTGTGACTGCTGGCCTCCTCTTGAACACAATATTTATTGCATAGCACACACACATGAATGAATGAATGAAGCACATCTAAAATACTCCTTGGGAGTTCTTTTTCTGAATTGGTCAGAGATGTGTTCTGGAGATGCCGTGAGGGAAGATATGCTCAGGGCCAGACAGTGGGCTGTTCCACTGTCAAGGTCAGGCTTGAATGAAAGCCCCCAGGACCTCCGAGTGTGTCTGTGTGTGTGGGGGGGTGTCCCTCCACCCTCAGAATCTGGGGTGAGGGCTGCAACCCCAACATCAAGAATGAGCCTTGATGGAAGCCTCAGTGGACTGCCAGAATGTAATGCCAGGAGGACAGAGCCTACATTGTCCTGTGTCTGCCACATAGTAGGTGCTCAAGACATACACAGGCTGATTGAATGAGCATGCTCATTCACGCCGCTGAACCATGCGTCCAGACCCCGTGGTGGAAGCCTGCCCTTCTCTCAGGTTAACTGCACCCTTGTCAAGCATACAAATCGTTTAAAAAACTATTCCCCTTCCAACCACCAAGCCCGGAGCTAGTGCCCGCACCGCTCCCTTGGGAACTGTCCCAGGGATGAGATGCCAGGGTCTGGAGGTGAATGCATGTTTGTCCAGGAGGCTCCGTGGATTAGGAAAAGGAAAGCTGAGCCAAGGGAGAAGCCTGGTCGAAATGCCCTGGTTACTGATTAGCCAAACCCCAGAGCTTCTCTCTTGCAAGGAGGATCAGAGGGGCCATAAACCCCTCAGGAGGAAAGCTCGAGTTAAATAGCTCTCTAATCCTGCAGTTTAAAAAGAAATCGAGTTGCCTTGCTGGAGCTTCCCTGGGATACTGGAAGGGAAGTGCAGGGGATGGACCTAGGAAAGAAGGCGCCACAGAAGGAGGGCCCACTAATATTTACAGAGTCCCTACCTGTTTTATCACATCTATTAATCCTGCCAGCCACCCAGAAGAGGGAGCACTCTGACCCCCCAATCCCACCCCACTTGGCCCCGAGGAGAGACCGGGCTCAGAGAGGTGAAGTGTTTTCCCCAAGGTCACAAAGAAGCTACAAAGCAAAGAGCTCTTTCTTTGTGCAACAGGTACAGCCCTTTCCCTTCCAAAAGGTAATGGCTCCTCCTGGCTAGAGAAAGTTCAGCCCTGGCCGGCAGGAATCCCAGGCCATCTAAGGCGGCGCGCGGAGGTCACACACCCCGCTACAAGACGAGAGCAGGACTTCAGGGCGCGGCGCCCCGGCTCCGAAGCGTGTGTGTTCTAGGAGGGTGTGGAAAGGTCAGGGCTCGGGTAGGGGTCAGCGGGCTACTTCCCCTCCCGAGGGCCCCGCCTGTAGCCCGGAGCGGCGCCGCCAAGGGGATGAGGGCCCTCCAAGCCTGCCCGGGAACGGGGACGGGGGGGGGGGGGTGGTACCGAACCTTAATCCCATCAGGGCGCATTATGCCTGGGAAGGCGCGCGGAGGGGAGCGAAGGCCCGGCGGGGAGAGCAAGTCTGGAGCCCCGGACCCCCGGCGCCCGAGGGGCCCCGCGCGCTGCTTTCCACCACCCCCGCTGCCCGCAGGATCCACTCGCCCCGGGCTCGGCCTCGCCGGGCACCGCCGCTTCCCAGTGCCCACCTCCGGGCCTCCAACCCGCAGGGATGTCCAGATCCTAGCCGCTCCAGGCTGGGTACCCGATCTCCCGCGATCCCCCAGCTCCCGGCCACCAGATCTCCTCTCGGAATCCATTGCCAAGGCTCGGACAAGCAGGGGTGGGGGCGGGGGAGGAACAAGGGGTAGGGATCCGACTAGCTCCCAGTCTCCAGTCACCGACCCCCGCCACCCCCAGGCTGGAGATGGAGTGGGACCTCAGGCCGCCGGTGCCCGATCCACTCCTGGGATCGACTCCCAAGTCTTCAGCCTGGTGGTGCGGGCTCCATTGGCTGCCCTGTGCGGGATCTTCCCGCGGGATCCACTCGCAAGTCTCGGAAGACAGATCCCCAGTCTCCCAAATCGGGATCTCCCTTCCACGCAGACCCAGAGCCGTGGGAGATCTACCGGGTCCCCACCTCTTCCTCGGCCAACTTTGCCAACTTTTCTCCCGGGGCCTCAGCCGAGCAGAAACTTGGCGTCCATCTCCCACCGTCGCCTCCCCAGCCCCTTCGCGGGCCGGGCGCTGGGAGCAGACAGCCCGCCCCCACAGCCGGCAGCCACCGCACAACCTACCCTGCAGCCGCCGCCGCCTGCCCGCGCCGCGCCGCCCCGCCACCTGCCCGCAGCCCGCGGCACCTGCCCGCGCCGCCGCGGCCCCGCGCAGCCTAGCCTGCTGGGGGCGGGGCCTCGGGCGGGGAAGCGCCCCCGTCACCATGGGAACCGCGGCCGTCAGCGCCTGCGCGGAAGGACCCGGGGCGGAGTGCGACCGGCCGGACCCGCGAGCGCCGCAGGTTCCTAGGCCTGGGGACTCTCGGGGGCGGTCAGAGGTCGCGAGCGCGGTTGCGGGGCAGGGGTTGGGGGCGAGCACTCCTCCCGGAAGCGCTCTGGGTCTGCAAGGCCGACCCCGCAGCTCGCGACTCGGAACGTGCTCGTGGTACCGCATTCCCGGGACCACCCGGAGACCTCGGTCGGGATCCCCCCGCAAAGCGCGCCGGCCTGCCGTGGGGCCTACGCTTCCGAGAGCCTAAGGCAGCCCGGGAACTCAGGAGGCTCTGGGTAAACCTTCGGCCATTGAATCGTCCTGGCTGAGGTCGCCCGCCTAGGAGCAGAGGGGAATGTGCGCGAGACGCTGGCGCCCCCTCGCGGCCTGCAGGGATCACTGCACCGCGGAGCCCGCGGGCGTGGCGGGAAGCTACAGTGGAGGCGAGGCGGAGTGGGGCACGGCTGCTTCCTTTGGGTTGTGGTGGGGCACGGCTGCTTCCTTTGGGTTGTGGTGGGGGGCTAGGGGTATGAAGACTTTGGAACAAGTTGAGAGACTTGTAGGAAGTCGCCCCTAAACAAGAAAATGCCCGTGTTGCTATCTTTCACTCGTTTACATGCCATCCCTCTTTATTAAGCACCTACTGTAGGCTGGGCCTGAGCACCCAGTGATAGTAGGTGTAGCTAGCAATATCTGGGCTCTTGTGGAATTTACAGACATTCAAAAAATAATTGCACAAATAAATCAAATTGCACTGGTGACACAGACTCCCGAGGAAATGCACTGGGCGTGAATAACTGGAGGTCCTAAAATCATAAGCATTTATTGTAAGTCAGACCTCAGAAGATGTAAAGAGACAGCAGACATCACATTGTGGCTTTGGGAGAATTGGTGGGAAGCTCTCTCGCCCCCTCTTTCTCTTGATTTGTTGGTGTCTGTGTGTAAGGGAGGGTACACCTGTTGCAGGAGTTCTTTCCATCTGCACAACAGTCCTTTGAAGTGAGGACCACCACCAACCCCATTTTACCATGGAGTAGCCTAAGGCTCCCTAACTGACTCGAAATGGTGAGGTAGAGGCCTCGTGCCATCTTACACTGTAGGATAGTCTACTTTATCATCTGGATGTCTTCAACACAATCATCAAGGACCCAACTCAGTGATTTTTAAATATGACTGCCACCCCTAGGGACAGGAGACAGAGAATGGTTGCATTGAAAGTTTAAATCTGTCAAAATCCATACTTCAGCACAGCTTTTACAAGACAGCTGTATGTTCTGGAAGCAAAGGCAAATCATTGGTTCTTGTCTGCTCCCTTCTCTAAAGCTCCTGGAAGCAGAGACACTGTCCCTTTTGTTCACTCCTGATTCCCAGTGCCTAGAGCAGGTCTTGGCACATAGCAAGCATTCAATAAATACTGAGGGAGATAAATATTGGGTTAAATGCATGAATGACCAACAGCAGTGTATCATCCACCCTCTCTCTTCTCTAATCTTATAGGAACTCCCTGTCTCTCCCTGGCAAATCTCAATTAACCAGAATGTGTGGACTTGAGGGTTCTGTTTAACCAAATATTGTGTGTTTCACCAGAGGAGAGAAGACAATCCTTCTGCCACCACCCACAGAAACCCCAAACCCAGGCGTATCCCCAGCTCTTACCAGCCCTCCCAAAATCTTTGCCCCAAGAGGTGCCCAGCCCCAGTCCAGCGCCAGCCCTCCTGCATCTGTCAAGCTTTGAGGGAATCTCAGAAGTGACAAACTACAATTCCCAGGGTGCTCCTGGCCTCAAGAGGGGGAGGACTTCCTGGTTCAGCCCCTCAGTCGATTTCCCCCGCATTCCTGTATCCTTCCATGCAGGTGAGAGGCTGCCAGCCAGCACAACCCAGAGATTATACCCTGACCAAAGAGGTGTCAGATTGTGCATTGTTTCCAGAGCCAACACTCTCACCCCTCCCAGCTCTGGCTTTTTTCTTCCTGGGGATTGAGGACAATGCCACCCCGGGACTTTCCCAGAACCCTTTCTCTGTGATCTGCATCCTTCTCCAGGGACTCTGTCGTGATATGGCAGCTCTATCCAATAGAATGTTCTGCAATGATGGAGATGTTTTACACCTATACTGTCCAACATTGAGCACTTGAAATGCTGCCAGTGGGACTGAGAATCTGAATTTTAAATTGTATTTAATTTTAATTAATTTAAATCTAAACAGCCACATGTGGCTACGGCTACCATACTGCACAGAATCATTCTAGAACTCACACACTCCTTTGCAAAGACCATATTCATGCATTTTCATTAGTTCATACTTACCCATTTTTGTTTCTCTTTTAATTTGCCTGCTTCTTGAGGATGACATGGGCCAGTATATTCTTTGAAATGTTTTCCCTTACCACCAGGCCTTTGCCCATGCTGTGGCCTAGGTCTGGAACACTTCACGCTTCACCTGTCCATCATCTGTAACAACTACATATCCTTCAGATCTTTAACCTCATTTCCCCTGAGAAGCCACCTCTGGTTACCATCCCTGACTACCATACTGTGGCATCTGAGTCTTCCACCCATCAGCAATCACACCGTAGCACCCAGTTCCCTGCCTTGCTTTCTAGACTGTGAGCTCCTTGGGAGCAAAGGCTAGCACAAAGTTGGCACTCAGTGAATATCCATGGAATTCAGTGTTGAATAACTGGTTTCCCGTGACACGATCCAGCACCCGGCTCGGCAACAATACTAATGAAAACTGGCATATGTTGAGCCAAGTACTTGGCCTGTGCTATCTCATTAAGCACCACAACAATCCTATTAAGGATCCTCTGTCATTATCTTCCGTTTACAGACTCAGCATCTGAAGCTCAGAGAGGTTAAGTAAATCTCTCGAGGTCACACAGCTGTAGTATCTCAGTCTGGGTTCCCTAGAAAACAGAGCCTGAGGCAAAAGTCACCAGCTCCTGCTTTACTGGGGGATGGAATCCCAGCCCCATCAAAGTGGAGGAAAGGGACTCTGAGGCAGGGAAAGAGTGTGAGCCGACACAACACATGCTCCAGGAAACACAGCCGGGAGTCCCAGAACGCAGGGCATCTCCAGAGAAGCCACGTGAACAATGGCAGGGTTGGAAGGCAAGAACTTCCTCTGCTCCACAGCCCAGCTCCTGTCCCCCATTAATCACTGGTGGGTCCAGCTGCTCCTCGCTTCTGGCTTGTGTCACCTGTGTCTTCTGGCAGCCACGAGGGAAGCCAGTTCTGGAAGAAGAGGCACCAGCATCTCCTGCTGCCAAGGGTCTGGTCCCGTCAGCTGGGATGACAGCTGGGGATCTGAGGGAAGTTGGTCTAGCCCTCAGGTCATGTCACTGCAGGCTGAGCAGGCCCAGTGGCTGCAGCAAGTGACCCGGGCCATCTGCAGGGGGAGGCGAGCCAAGGCTGGAGCCAGGCCAGTGCAGCTCAATGGCTGGGAAGGACCCAGCTGAACACACCTGAAAAGGGGCATCTGTCAAGCCTGAGACCACTGGTAAACCTCACAACTGGGACTCAGATCCAGTTTGGACCAACTCCAAACAAAATGGAAAGAAACAAAATGAAGAACTGGATGACTGAGTGAGTGGAAAAGTCCCTAGCTGTGATCTACTCCAGATGCCCCCATTTTACAGGTAGAGAAACTGAGTTCCAGAGAGGTGGAGTTGCCCTGACCAAGGTCACACTAAGTGCAGGTGCCAGAGCTGGGACTTGAGCCCAGGCTTCAGGCCTCACTCATGTTTCCCGGACTTAAGTTCCTGGACCGTCATGCTTTATCCAGCACCAGCGGCCATGTGCTCATTTGTCATGGTAGCATTCAGAGCAAGCATTCAAGTGATGTCTCTAGTTCTCACCTGCCCAGCATCCATTCCCCATTCTCGGCTAACCTTGGTTTTCCTCCTAGAAACCATCCCGTCACCCCGTCCATATAGTTCCAGTGGGATGAACCTTGTGACCTGCCTACCCTATCCCCAGTCCCCAACCCTGTCCTCCAATCCTAGGGCCCAGGACTTGGGTCTGGCCAAGCAGAACATGCCCATAGATGGGCATGTGACCTGAGCTTCTCCCTTGAGAATTCCTCACCACATATGCAGCAACTATGTGCAAAGAGAAGCTTTCTTTTCTTGGATTGCTTTCCTATGGCCTCAGAAGGTCAGCCAGGAGCCAACACTGTGAGAGAATCTGCCTGAGAGTGAAGCCAGCCCGGCAGAAAACAGAGCTGAGAGGTGGGAGGAAAGAGGTCCTGAAGATATTGGCTGTTCACCTGGATCCCACTGTGCCTGAAGCTGATCATAAGATTTTTAGTTAGGGAAGCCAGTGAATTTCTCATTTCTACTTGAGCCAGTTGGAGTTGTACTTCCATCACTTACAGCAAAAGATAAGATGAGCACCTATCTGTGCCAAGTCTTATGTCAGATGCTAAGGATAAAGATTTTATGACCCAGTGCCCTCTTTTTGGATGTTCACAGCCTGCAGAGAAGATCCTCAGGTCCCAGGGAAATATGTAAATTGGTTCCCTGGATGAGAATTAGCAAGGTAGAAAGGAGAGCACAGTGCCAAGAATTTCAACAACTGGTGTTTAACTGTAGACCAGTTAATCCCTATTCATGCCTTCTCCTACTCAGGAAACACCATACCTTACCCCATTCTGATCTGGGGCTGGCTTTTCCCTCTTTGCCCAGCCCATCTAGTAGCCCGAGGTGGAAGACTATTGATTTAAGGAACTGGGAAGAAACACACACACAACACACACACACACGCACACACACATGCACACACACACAACTCAGACCAGCTTATCACCCACCTGGGCTTTAGTCACCAACCTGAATGTTTCCTTCCAAGGGAAGGAGACATTCTACAAGGTCACAGACTTATGTTCTCAAAGCTGGAGACTGAGCAGTAAGAGGCCTCGTTGGAAAGTTTGCAGTGTGGTAAGTCTGGAGGGAAGAATCAGAAAAGGGGAGAGAAGAAAGTGTTTTCTAGGGGCCACAGTGAGCTTCAGGGGCCCAGGTACCCCTGAAATAGCATAATAGCATGCCCGTGTGTGTGTGTGTGTGTGTGTGTGTGTACACGTAAGCCTGCATGGGGAAGGCATCTATAGTTTCAAATCATATTTTCAAAGGAATCTGTCACCTCCCAAAGGTAAGTCCCATTGGTCTAGAGTATGGCCATCCTTTTGTAGGTAGGTTTGGTCTGCTCAGGCGATTCTAACAAGGCACCACAGACTGAGAGGCTTATCAACAACAAACATGTATTTCCCCCAGGCCTGGAGGCTGAGAATTCCATAAAGACGCAGGCAGATTTGGTGTCTGGGGAGAGCCCACTTGCTAGTTTCCCCACGGCCACCTTCTTGCTGTGTCCTCACATGGCAGAACGGGAGATGGAGGTCTCTGGGGTCTCTTTTAAGAAAGCACAAATACCTTCATGAGGACTCCATCTGCATGAACTCATCACGTCCCGAAGACCTCACCTCTTAATACCATGACCTTGGGGGTGAGGATTTCAACATACGAATTTGGGGGCACTCACACATTCAGCCCGTTGCAATGGGAAACTGAGACTCAGGGACACTGCATTGCATCATTTTCCTAGCTCACACCGCCAAACTTGTAACAGAGCCTAGACCAGAAGCAGAAATCTGGCTTAGCTGGCTGTGTAGCTGGGAGGAAGAGAAAAGGGTGCAAGTCAAGGTTCTCCCCAGTCCCAGCTGGCCCATCAGATCTCAGCCTGGATGTCACCTGCCCCCCACCCCCACCCCCTGGCTGGATCAGGGACCCCTCCTAGGTATTTGTGCCCAACATTACTCTGGGATTTCTCCTGGCCTGAAGCAATGCCTGTCCAATGTCTGTTGACTGACAGGTTTGGCAAAATGCACATCTGAAACTTGACTTAGGCTGCAGCATGTTCAGATCCTTCTTCCTCCCCTAGCAAACCGGCCTCTCCCAGAGCTTCCCCAAATCAGCAGTGGCAGCTCCCCCATCCCCAGTACCAAGGGAAAGAGTCCTGGAGGCATCCTAACACTCTGCCTAATCCCTAAACACTTTCAGTTGGCTTGACCTTTGGCTTTGAACATGGATCCAGGCTCTCCCCCTTTCCTCTTCCCTCCCTCTCTGCCCACCTATCTGGTCCACCATAGGGGAGAAGCAGAGGGTAAGAGAGAGAATCTCAAACAGCCTCCAAACCCAGCATGGAACCTGACACAGGGCCCCATCTCATGACCTAAGCTGAAATCAAGAGTTACACACTTGGGGCGCCTGGGTGGTTCAGTGGGTTAAAGCCTCTGCCTTTGGCTCAGGTCATGATCCCAGGGTCCTTGGATCAAGCCCCGCATCGGGCTCTCTGCTCAGCAGGGAGTCTGCTTCCCCCTCTCTCTCTGCCTGCCTCTCTGCCTACTTGTGATCTCTCTATCAAATAAATAACTAAAATCTTTAAAAAAAAAAAAGAGTTACACACTTAACCAACTGAGCCACCCGGGTACCCCCGAGTGATCTTTTGAAAACACAAGATTGGTTGTCACACTCCTGCTCAGGCCTGTCCGTGGATTCTGCATCTCACTAAAAAATTAAAATCCAAAGATCTCCATTGCCAACAGGGCTCTCCATTCCCCCCACTTTCCCCAGCTTCTTTTCTTCCTGAAACTTGCCAAGTTCATGCTCACCACAGGGTCTTTGCTCCTACATCTCCTGCTGCCTGGACTATTTCTCCCCCACAAACCCGTCCTCCTACGGCTCCTACAGCTCTTGCCCAAAGGTTATCTTCTCATGGCTTTCCATGACCTCTCTGATCACTCAGCATCTGCCTTCCCTGCTTCATTTTTCTGTATGACATCTATTAATATCCAACATCTTATACACGGACTTGTCTATACCTTTACTGTCTTGTTTTCCTTCTGGAGTATAAGCTCTGTGAGGACAGCAGTTTTATCTGTTTTCCTCACTATTAAATCTGCAACACCTAGAACATTACCTGGAACGTAACAGATACTCAATACATGTTTGTTGACTAGATGGATGGATGAATGGATAGACAGACAGACTATATTATTATTTCCTGTTTGTCTTGTCCACAAAACCCTAAGTTCCTAGAGGGCATTGAGTGTGTTCTGTTCACTATGGTATCCATGAAGGTCACATTGGACTGGGCACATAGAAGTTGAATGAATAAATGACCTACCCCTTTGGTTAACAGATAAGGACATGGAAGCCAGGAAAGAGAAAGGGACATGGCTGTGGGGGCACATGAAAGCAGTGGTAGTCACCTCTAGCCTCCTATGTCCCATGGCTCTGCCTTCTGTGACTCACTGTGGCTCCTTTGGGACCATGCATGCCCCCTGGCCAGGTCAGGTGGGAGGGTGGACCATGCCAGAAGGGTGGAGCACCCAGGAAGCTGCTGCGTTTGTATCTGACTTTTCTTTTTTTTTAAAGATTTTTGTTGTTGTTGTTGTTTGTTTGACAGAGAGAAATCACAAGTAGATGGAGAGGCAGGCAGAGAGAGAGAGAGGGAAGCAGGCTCCCTGCTGAGCAGAGAGCCTGATGCGGGACTCGATCCCAGGACCCTGAGATCCTGACCTGAGCTGAAGGCAGCGGCTTAACCCACTGAGCCACCCAGGCGCCCTTGTATCTGACTTTTAAACTAACTTCTAAATACCACTTGGGGATCAGGCACAGAGTCAGAAGACCAGTTGCCTGAGTGTCTGAGTGCCTGCTTATACTTACTTCCTGGTTTACCACTTACTTCCCAAGGCTCCCTTTTGTCTTCTGTACAAATGGGAACTCTGGGGCTCCTGGGTGGCTCAGTGTTGCGCATCTGCCTTTGACTCAGGTCATGATCCCAGGGTTGTGGGATGGAGTCCTGTATTGGGCTTCCTGTTCAGTGGGGGGAGTCTGCTTCTGCCTCTGCCTCTGTCCCAACCCCCTGCCCATGTAAGCTCTCCCTATCTCTCTCTTGCTCGCTCTCAAATAAATAAATAAATAGATATATTTAAAGTGAATATGGGAACTCTGATAAGAACACTTAATAAGAGCACCGGGAGAAGCAAGGCACGTGTTTGCCAGGGGGCGGCAGGAGGAGAAAAGGCTCAGTCCCTTTCAAGCTTCCCTTAGGTGGATTCCAGCTACTTGGAGCCTGCCCGGATGTGGTTTCAGGTTATAATGCCTCTTTAGGTTTCTGGGCACCTGGACGGTCGGCGTGATTTTCCCAGGTGACATTGAGCACATTATCTGGAGAACAAAACTCTTTTCAAGGTCAGAAACGCCTGGAGAGTCACAGGGGCAGTTGGAGAGAGCAAAATCACAGGTCTCAGTCGGCTCTGGGCTCTCCAGCTTCCTGGCTGGAATTACACCCCTCGGGATCCTGCCAACCCCCTAGGAGAGGCTGATTTTGGTGTAGGAATAAAAAAAAAATTCCATCTCCCTCCCTCGAGGGGCTGCATCTTACCCGCTGGCTAGCAGCCACTGGGATTTTCTAATCCTGGGAATAAAATGTCTCTGCACTGTAATCCTGACCTCCCTGCCCAGGCTTCTCTCTCCCTCCCCCTGAGACACACACAAGCATTCTATCCCCCTTGAACCTTCCCAGTAACTCCCAGTCCCTTGGGGAGACTGCAAAGTGAGGCAGTCTCCCCAAGGTCACAGTGTTGGGAAAGGGAAGATGTGGTCCGTCTGCTTCTTTCTACATCCCCTGTTCAGTGGTTAAACCCCTGCTCCCTAGCCCCTGGGACGTCCAATCTGTTTTTATAGATGGAGAAACTGAGGCCCAGAGCAATGGAGTTCCTTGTTCCAGGTCACACAGCTGGGAAGTGGTAGAGGAACTGGCTGGCCTCCAAGCCTAGGACTCCTGCCACGTTTAAAAAGTTCTAGCCAGACTTGGAGTCCCAAAGTGAAGCCCAAGGTTTGAAAAGCACCAGCCCGGGGGAGTACATGTGGGTGTCCTTGGCTTGGCTGGCAGCTCAGCCGCTTTTGACCATGCGTGCCCTTGGGCTGGCTCAGCCCTCCTGGGCCTCACTTCCAGTTATCAGCAGCAGTGCTGGCTATCCCCAGGCCACCTTCCCTCACGGCCTCCCCCTCCAGCCACCTCTATGATTATGCAGATACGATGGGGCTTTAAATTAACTCAGTTTTTCATTAAAAGACATTTTTAATTCTAAATGGACAACCAGCATCACAGCAAAACGTAGACCAAAACCACCACAATAAATACAAGGAAACAGCAACCACATTCCTGAATTCTTACTCAGACTTTGTTGCCTGTTCAAAGCTCCCCATCATTTTTAAAAAGGGGGAAGGTTGGGGGGCGCCTGGGTGGCTCAGTCAGTTGAGCACCTGACTCTTGCTTTCGGCTCAGGTCATGATCTTAGGGTTGTGAGATCGAGCCCCACACCGGGCTCCACGCTCATAGTGGAATCTGCTTGGGATTCTCCCTCTCTCCCTCAGAACCCTCTGCCCACTGCTCATGTGCACGCATTCTCAATAAAATGAAATCATAATTAATTAATTATTTTATTTATGTATTAAAAATGGGAGAGGTTGGCAGATGTTTGAAAGTTGTTTGAGACTGATTATCTCCAGCAGGGACTTTCTTCTTGATGAGAAGGAATGAAGGGAAGTTGAAAACTCAGTAACTGGCACTTGACGATTTAGTGATATTTAAGTGACGTTCTGGATATTCTCCAAGGACTGTCTGAGGCACCAAGTCGTCCCACATCCTTCCTCTGGTTATTCTCTGGAGGCCCTTGCTGTGCTGGGCTGTGGCGTAACTCTCTCTGTGTTTGTCGATGAGTGTGTTTGAGGGGCTGAGCTGAGGGCTGAGGTGCAGGGAAGGGCATCATGCCCAGTCCTCCCAGGAGAGGTCGAGGGGTCACTGAAGGCGGGGTAGTAAATATTTGCTGCTCAGTGGTTGAAGCAGGGTCTTGCCTTCCCTTTGGAGTGGTTTGTGCCTGCACCCCAACACTCACCCTCCCTGCTCTAATGGGTAACTCTCAGCTCTCCCTGCATCACCCGCACCTTTCCCTTCCTTCCCATCTTCCCCATCTACCTGCCTCCCTCCCTCTCTGAGAGCAAGCCAAGGGGACAGGAGCGGGAGGGATGTTGTCAGAGGAGGGGAAGGTGTTTCTGCTCATTAGTCTGGGGGCTGGAGTCTTGGCTTAGATCCCAGTTTTCCCCCTAATTTGCCCAGGGTGGGGGGATCTTGGGCAAGTCACATGAGCAATCTGGATCTCCATTTCTGGTTATTATCTCTTTGAAGTGTCTGCTAATCCCAACATGAGCAATGAGACAATAGCCATGAATAATACTAATACTGTAAACAGTCCCATTGCCACTGCAGGGATCACTACCATTATCACCAACACGCCCATTTATGGAGGACCTCCCAGGTGCAGGGCACTCCACCAAGTACCTTCTGTATCAGGCTTGTTTCACAGATGAAGGAACAGAGGCCCAGAGAGGGTAAGTGTCTGGCCCGAGGTCACATAGCCAATACATCTGAGGGCCAGAAATTGAACCTTTACGGCCTCCCCAGAGTGAAAGCATTTACTTGGGCTGTAAATGGCTGGAACATTGGTCTGTACCTGGCACTTTCAGAGTTGCTTGGGGGCAGTCTCAGGATAAGAGAAATGAAATTCTCTTGGGAGATGCCATCACCAGGCCAGAGGAGCTATCTTGGCCCCATGGCGGGCTGGGGAACAGCCACACCGGAGCAGAGAGAGACAGATGCACAGCCCTGCCTCAGAAGAAACCTAAGAGCTGGGGTGAGGAAGGCAGTGGGAAGAGTAGAGGCTGGGGCTGAAGAAGGCTGAGCAATATGATGGGAAGGAGCATGGTTAAGTATTGACCTTAGTCCTGGTTCAAGGGTTAGACAGATCCAGGTTCAAGTACCGCTGTCCCACATCTTAACTGTGAGACCCTGGGCATGTCCCCTCACTTCTCTAAGAAGTGCCTGGCCTGCAGCAGGTGGGTGAGGCTTGGTAAATATTAGAACCCTTACCTTGGGGCTCTCGAGAGGGACCACTGCCAACTCATTAGGTCTGGGTATTAGCCCTTGGCCTGGCCCTTCTAACTGTGTCCTTGGGATGAATCTCCCAGTCCTCTCTGAGCCTCAGTGTCCTCCCTGATCACACATGAGGTCATAGCACCCACCTGGGCCATGGGTGGGCTCTCTTCCAGTCGACAAAGACACGCTCACTGCTCACTGCAGCCTTCTGGGCTTGTAGCCGGGGAATCACAAAGCATATGAGCTGTAGGATGTGTATTAGTTGCCTGGCCTATGACAGTGTGTGGACAGAACCCCCACCCAACTCACCCACCCATGCTGGCCTCCTGGGTCAGTCTGGGGGCATCTGCTGCCCTCTCTGGGCCTCTACCATCCCATCTATAAGGCGGGAGGAGACTGAGATTAATGTTTGAGCTCGCAGGTGCCTTCAGCACAGAGGGAGAGATGGTGGAATGGGCAGCCTTCCCTGGGGGAGGAATCAGGATTTCTCGCTCAGAGGAAACAGAGATGTGCCATCCAAGATAGCAAGTGTGTTCCGAGGTGTACACTCCCCCAAAATTCTGGCACAAGTCCAGGCACGCGGACGTCCATGGCAGAACTGCCTGCGGTAGGGGGCTAGAGTAGGCGAAATGCAGAGGGGATAGCAGGTGGAGACAACGGTGTGACCAATCCTGTCATGGTCAGCTCCGTACCCCTCAAGGTCATTGTCATGGGGTCTCTGCACAGCAGTGGGCTTTCATCTGCCTGCAAGGTGTTTTATCACGGTTCTCTTGTTGGTTCCTGCTAGAACCCACTTGTGCACCCCCACCAACTGTTGCCACCCAGTATTGGGCGCAGCCCTCGACCAACTGCTGGAAGGAGTTGGTTTTGTAAAGACCACACCTCCCTCTGCCCTCAGGAGGGGTAACTCAGAGGTCCTGGGTATACCTCCTCTCTCAGAGCCACCCTGGGTGGGGACAGCTGGCTTTGTAAAAAACTCTTAACGGGGCTGTGTTCTCCCATCTCACTTCCTCCTCCCGGGGACGACCTCCCAAGTACAACCAAACCCTTGTCTCAGGATCTGCTTCTGGAAAACTCCAAGTTAAATGGAATAGGCATACACACAGAAACACAGCTCAACCCTAAAAGGATCACGCTTGGTGCCCCAAGTAGGCAGCAAAAGGCAACATATAAAATAATGTCAATTACATAAATTAAAAATACACACTGAGGTGCCTGGGTGGCTCAATTGGTTGGTAGTCTGCCTTCAGCTCAGGTCGTGATCCCAGGGTCTTGGAATCCAGTCCCATGTCAGACTCCTTGCTCGGCGGGGAGTCTGCTTCTCCCTTTCCTTCTTGCTCATGCTCTCTCTCACTCTCTCTCTCAGATAAAATAAATAAGTCTTTTTAAACAAATACACACATATGGAACAATACCCATTTTGCAAAAATAACATCCACACAAAAAGATACAATTAAATAATTACATTGGTCAGTGATTGGGAGAAGTGAGCTAATGGGTAGGGTGGCTGCTGGAAACACAGCATCTGTGTGAAATTTAGAAAATGGTGCCCCTTCTGGGGAGAAGCAGCCCTTTTGGACAGTGCAATACTTGAGGGGCCGAGGAATGAATGAATGAGCAAATGAAGGGAGGAAGGAAATATGGGACAGGCCTTGCCTGGACCAGTAATGACGATGTTCCATACAGAGTGGAAGTGTTCAAAGTTCTATTTAATCACATTTATTCTACAATTTGGGGTTATCATACTTCCAGAACTTATTAGAGCAAAGCCCCACCCCCTCCCCAGATATGACGACTTCCCTCTGCATCACCAGGTGGAAAGGAGGCTGGGGATCAGGTCTCTGACTGGGGGACACCTTCACCAGTTCCTGTTCCTCTCCTTCCCAGCAGCCTCCACCCCTCATCTTGCCTGTCGACCTTTAGGTCATTGAAGGTCCCTGATGGCGGGCAGCGTCTGGGCAGCCCTGGGACTCTCCTTAGCTTGCATCTCAGCCCTTAGCCTCATCTCTCCTGCCTGGTTCCAGTCCCACACCTTCTCCTTTGGCATCCTTACCTACTGCTCCTGGCCTCGGGGTGACAGCTGGAACCAGAGCTGTGGGACCTTCAGGTCCCTGGACGATATTCCTGACTTTGCCTGGAAGGTAAGACCAGGGCGGGGACCTCAGGGGTGCTATCAAATCCACCAGAGCCGGGACAGGGGTGTGGGAGGCCAAGTTCTGGTTCCCCACACTGAGCCTCTGAGTGTGTAGGTGTGCGGTGCTGTCCAGCGATCTGCATTTTAGCAAACAGCCAGATTCTGAAGGCAGTTCCAAGTCCATTTAGCACCTTAGTACAGATTAAGAAAAGGTCCCCCTTCTTCAGGACACTGTACTGCCATCTGCTGGACAAGAATTGTAATGAATATACAAATCCAGGATGATCCCAAGGCATCTGCAAGTGTTGTACAGTGTACAACCTGCATACACCTACCTGGCCACCCTCTGTGCACCGCTAAGTTTGAAAACCACAGCTATAGTGTTGAAAGTCTGTTACAATGAGCATCACTAATTTCAACAATGTGGACAAGGGGTCAGGACTCCCAGGCCAACACTGGGAGTAAATAAGGAAGATTATAAAGCCTCTGAAACCCATGATTACAAAGGTGCCTCTCCTGGTGATCCCGCCATATAGCAGGTAGTCATAAAGGTGGGGTATGGTGGTTGTAAGTTTGGGTATTAATTCTGGCTTTGCCACTTAATTAGCTGTGTGTCCTGAGGCAAATGACTCCACCTCCTTGGGCCTCAGTTTGTGTACATGTAAAATGGTGGTAATGATAGCACAGACCTCTTGGGGTTTTGAGGACTCAGTAGCTGGCCAGTAAACAGAGAGACATACCCCACCCCTCCACCCCCGCCCCATTCAAAACCCACCCTCCTCTTTCTTCCTGGCAGGTCTCAGCTGCAATTCTCCTTGGAGGATGGCTCTTGTTGGCCTTTAATGCAGTTCTCCTCCTATCTTGGGCCCTGGCCCCCAAAGGGCTGTGTCCCAGAAGGGGCAGTGGCCCAATGCCAGGGGTGCAGGCAGTTGCAGGTAAATCCACTATCACATAGTAACCATTCCAAACATGTTTGTTGAATGAATGAAGGAAGGAAAGAATGAATAAACCTGTGAGCATGTTGAATCTCAGAGATAAATCCTAGGATTGAAGACTTTCTGGTCCTTTAGCAAGCCAGAAATGATGGGGAGGGAGTGGTATACTTAACATCACTCTCTCCTGCCCTTAGCTAAACCCAGTTCTAACAGTCTGTACCCCTTTGTTTCTCTCTCACTCAACCACTTTGTATCATCTTTACCGGGACCACCATACACAGCTGAGCAGGTTGTGCACTGCACAAAGGAGCCAGCTGAGGGCTGAGAGATGCTGAAATCTAGGCTATGCTCCACTTACTAAGCTGTGAAATGGCAGGGCTGCAACTCCCCAGGAGGGTTGCTTTTCTCTAAGTCCCACCTAGGCTCTGGATGGTATAGCCGAGGGCTTGACTGCAACCCTCATGCAAATAATCTCCCATCCCCTCTCACCTGGATTAGAGTGACAATCACCTCACATGTCTCTCTGCTGCCACCTTTGACTCCTAGAGTCTGTCTGCCACGCTGGCCAAACAGGTCCTGTCAAAACTGAAATTAGATCAGGCCACTCAAACTGGTTTATCTAGCCTCTAGTGACTTCCTGTTACACTCAAAGTAAAATCCACACTCCTCGTCATGGCTGAGGAGGCTCTGCCTGATGAAACCCTCACTCCCTCACCAGTATCACCTCTTACCCCTTCTGCCAGGCTCAACCTGCTCCAGCCACATGGCTTGCTTTCCATTCCATCATGCACCACATTTGTATGCTCTGCCTGGGATTCTCTTTTCTCAGATCTTACATGCCTTGCTCCTCTATTTTGCTCAAATAGCACTGCTTCAGTGAGATCGTCCATGACCTCTAGGTAACGGAGCTCCCCTCTCCTGAGATTCTCCTACCTCTCACCTTGTTCTGCATTTTTCACAGCACTTAAGACTTATCTGCCTGCTTGATCATTGTTCATCTCTCTCCACTACATTAGTTCCTTGAGGGCAAGGACATGTCTGCCTTGACATTGCTAGCACCTGGCACAGTGCCTTTGCACATAATAGATGCTCACTACATATTTGTTGAATCAATGGATGGAGCTATATATAGTCCTTGTCCTAGGCTTGTGCGGTGTCTGGTGGGGGCAGGGTGCATCAGGTAGTTACAACTCAGTGGGTATTTGATAAGATAGGGATGAGCATAAGATACAAGGACAAATCCCAGGAGGATAGAGGATGTTAGTGAAGGCTTCCTACAGGAGGTATCTGAGTCTGGAAGTACAGGTGGGAATTGGTCAAATAGAGAAGGTAACTTCAGTAATGGGAACACTGGGGGCAAAAGCTTAGAGACAAGGGAGCAAGGCAGGGTCACAGAACTATAAGCAGACCAATGTGGCTGAAGAGCAGCAAGAGGAGCTAGGGTTATGTGATTCTTCTGCACTGAGAGTGCCTTAAAGGTGAGGAGGTATATAGTTTATTTCTTTAGTGTCATTAGTGCCCAACAGAGCACACCTGTAACAGTTGTGATGAATGAATGCATGCACTGAAAGGTGGGTTGGTGAATGAATGAATGAGAGAGTGGATAGGTAAGTAGGTGAACTGATGGATGGATCTATAGATATATTAGTGGATGACTAATGGTTGGGTGAATGGATGGATGGGTAGGTGGATGGATGGGTGAATGAATGGATAGATGGATGGTTGGGTGTGTGGATGGATGGGTGGACAAATGAATGGTTGGGTGAGTGGATGGATAGGTGGGTAGACAGATGGTTGGGTGGATGGATGGATGGATGGATGGGTAGGTGGACAGAGATAGTTGGGTGGGTGGATGGATGGTTGGGTGGTTGAGTGGGTAGATGGGTGGTGGGATGGTTGGGTGGGTAGATGGATGGGTGGGCAGATGGATGGATAGATGGTGGGGTACACGTGACTAAGTAGGCAGATGGGCAGATGGATAGATAAGTGAATGGATAGGTGGATGGGGGATGAAGAGATGGGAGGGTTAGAATATTGTTGAATGGATGGGTGAGTAGATGGACAGCTGGGTGGAGGACTAGTTGAGTGATGGACTAAAAGGATAGGTTTTAAGTCAGTATGTAAGTGAATGGGTTGATGCACGGGTGGGTAGATAGGAGGGTGGATCAGTGAGTCCTGGGATGAGGGTAGCCCAGAGCCCCTTGACTGACACACTGTGTTCCTTCCTGCTCTCTCCAGCCACCTCTATCACTGTGGGCCTGCTGGTTTTCCCCATCAGCCTGGCCTCCCCATTCGCCAAGGAAGCTTGTGGAGCCTCCTCTGTGTACCATGGTGGGCAGTGCCAGTTGGGCTGGGGCTATGTGACTGCCATCCTCAGTGCAGTCCTAGCCAGCTTCCTGCCTATGATTGGATGGCCCCGAATGACCAAGGTCCAGGGAAAGATCATCCTCTTCTCGGGTGACACTGAGAAGATCATCCTCATGCCAGAAATGAGCAAATAAAAATATCCCAGGAGAAGCAAAAAGGGTCCACTTCACAGTGGTATGAAATCTCTATAAATCCACATTCAAACGTCACCTCTGCAGCTTCTGTGCTGTGTGACCTCGGGCAAATCACTTCACCTCTCTGGACCACCATGGAAGCCATAAAATGGGAGAAGGAGGAGGGGTGTGTGTGTAAGATAATGCCTCCTTCATAGAGTCTTTATGGGAATTAACTTGAGATGCTCTGTGTAAATAAAGCACTTAGCACCACGTTAAGGTTAAGGTCTATTGTATTCAAACAAGTTGAGTTTATTATTATAATCCCTACCTCCCAGGAAGGCTCAGGAGAACTACATCTATTCATGAAGGATGCCCAGGGGGGTGCCTGGCTGACTTAGTGAAATAGGAGACTTGTGATCTCTGGGTTGTTGAGTTGAAGCCCCAGGTTGGATGCAGAGTTTCCTTAAAGAAATGAGAGTACCCAGGACTTCTGAGTCTGAGCTGTCCCTCCAACACTGCATCTTTCAACAGGAACATGCCTATTCCTTTTCGTACCCCTCCATCTTTGTAACTCCTCTTTTCTTGGGGAATTCAAGGATTCCTTCTTTGCCAATCAACTATTTAGTAGTGAGTGCCATTACGAACAAGAAAAGCTGGTACAAAAGCATGTCTGATGTTGGGGTGGGGTTGGGGGGGGGCCCTTCTCATCCCCCACCCCAGGCAAACAGTCCCACTGATGTGGAGACCTGTGACTTGGGGCACAAGAGGCCCTTCTGGATCCCCTTCCAACCTCTCTCTTCAGCCTCTTTCTTGTACCCACCCAACCCCTGTGCCTCTCCCTCTGCCATACTGAATTCTGGGCCCATGGAAGGCCTCTTCACACTTCTACCACTTGCACATGTTCCCTCTGCCAGGGATGCTGGGGTCTGTCTGCGGCTTTTGCCTATCATGACCCATTGCCCTTCTTTGGGAGCAACACCTTAGTCTTTCCTAGGGAGATGACCACCAGCAACTCTCTGACTATCCCGCGTTATGGATAAATGAGCCCTTCTAGCCAATAAAGCGAAGATATTGTGGGACAGACTGGCCCAGAGATGGGCATGGAATCAGTGTACATCAGCATGGAGGAGAGTGGAACCATGACATGGACAGAGGTGGGGCTTTAAGGACCTCATCTGAACACGTGGATCCAGCCATGCCTGTTCCCCTACCTACAGGAGACATGATCGTAGACAGCTCCAGGCTGGCCTCCTCCTACCTTGGCCGCTGTGGAAGGAAAGCATGAATGGCTCTCTTCCCAGGGAAGGAATCTGACTGGTCAGGACAGAGTCACATGCCCCTAGGGGGAGGGGCACATCAGCAGTCTCCCTATAAGACCATGGTTGTAACGTAGGAGATACAGCTGCCCAGAACATGGGAAAAGATGCTGGTACAGGAATGGGGGAAGGATGCTGGGTGGGCAAAAACACTTGATGCTCAGCTCCCTTTTGAAGGATAGCTTTATTATCCCCAGTTCACAGAAGTGAAAACTGAGGCTCAGAGAGGTACAGTCACTTGCCTATGGCTGCACAGCCAACTGGGATTTACACCCAGGTCTGTCCCTCTCAATAATGGAAGCAAAATAAAATCTGGATATGCTCCCTCTGTCCAACCTAGCTTATCTTGATCCAACTCTTCTAGCTTTAAATGCTCAACCAAGAACATCCATAAACAACCCCCAGGAGTGACTCCATGATCTTGAAAACACATGGACTGCACAGAATACAGCTTGTGTTCACCTTCCAAAAAGAACAATAATGTTCCTTGA
Source organism: Mustela putorius furo (assembly GCF_011764305.1). NCBI lineage: Eukaryota > Metazoa > Chordata > Mammalia > Carnivora > Mustelidae > Mustela > Mustela putorius. The sequence goes on along the minus strand of NW_025421422.1, from coordinate 287,459 downwards.
CAGCTTTCTTAGAAAAATGTAGAGGGGCACCTGGGTGGCTCAGTCAGTTAAGTGTCTGACTCTTGATTTTGGCTCAGGTCATGATCTCAGGGTCCTGGGGTTGAGTCCTGCATTGGGTTCGCTGCTCACTGGGGAGTCTGCTTGAGGATTCTCTCTCTCTCCCTCTTCCTCTGCCCCTCCCCCTGCTTGCATAATTCTCTCTAAAATAAATAAGTCTTTAAAAAAAGAGAAAGTCATAGAATAATGGAATAAAGTAATAGAAAACCTCAGAAGCCATCACGTGGTGCTCAAAGGGACCCAGAGGCATGTCTCGTTATCAGTGGGAACACTTCCATGCAAGTCAGTCTCACGTGGGAAGACCTTCTGAGACCCAAGCCACATCCCAGCAGCGACTGGGTGCCACCAAGCAGAAGCCCAAACTCAGCCCCCGGCCCCTGTCACCCACATCCCCTCTGTCATAACCTCTCAATGGCCCCCAAGTCCCTTAATTTTCCTTTTGAACTATTTCAGCAACACCAAAGGGAGTGATTCTCCAGCCCTTAACGAGGAAAGATTTACAGGGAGATTCTGTCCTTATTTGAGGCAGAGGAATCTTTCGGTCTTATTTTCTCTTGATCACAACAAGGAGTGTCCACTGTTTCAAGGAGCCCTGTGTCTACAAAGAATCACTGGGTATTCACTGTGATTCCCATCACTGTTTACTGGGAATCACTGTGCCCACTGGTCTGAAGAAAGCATGCCAAGAAGACACTAGAGAATTTCTGCATGGCACCCGGATGTAATGGAAAATGCCCAGGGAACAGCATGGTCCCGTGGGTCATTTGAATCCTGCTAGGGTTTGATTTAGCAACAGATCTGAAAGTTGGCCCTTTAGTAAGATGAGGTTGTGCTCCTCTAGTCTGCACCTGTCCTGGCTCAAGCTCTCCATGTGCCCGGCGGCTTGAAAGCTAGAAGCCTAGGGACCTATAAGTCTTTTCCTGACTCAGCAAATCAGATGCTAACTGCAGAGTCAGAGCGGGCTTCACTCCTGCCAAGGACTGAAGGCCTCACCACACCTAACTGCTGTGTTCCTCAGTCATAGCCCCAGAGGGCTGGGAGCTCGCCCCTTTCCGAGCTCTCCTCCGGGAGCCATATTCTCTACTGTTCCAAGCCTTACCCGAGAAGCTGAGCTAGGTAGATGCTGGTAACTCAGGGACACTGAAGTCTCAACCCGGAAATCATCCCCAGGGATACGGAGGAGTAGAGGGTCCCAGTGAAAGAGGGGGGCCAGGGCTGCGCCCACGATAAAGGGAGGCATTCTTATCTTTAGTGCACAAAAGTGAAAACCCCCATCAGTGAGGAACAGTCACTTGCTCAAGGCCACATAGCCAGGAAAGGGCAAATCTGGGATCCAAAATCATTGCTCTCCCAACAGCTGGCAAAATGAGAAAGCCATTCTGGCTTCAACTGTCCTTTATATCCGCCAAGATGAAAGGCTGGTTTGGTGCTCATATGTCTTCCATAGCCTCTCAAACTCCTGGTAAATCTCTTCTTAAAAAAAGAGAGCAGATTCCAGCTCAAGGTCTTTTTTTTTTTTTTTTTAAGGCGGCAAACAGTATTTTGGTAAAATAAACATACTTATATTTACAATTATTTACAATTATCTTCTGTTTATGCAAAATGACACTGGCCTCCCATAGATACAAGTCTAAACAGCGAGTTGGTTTAAAGAAAACCACTAAAGATCCAATTGCGTAGGTGGTGCACAGACATGGTCAAAATCAGAAATGCCAGTGGCAGGTGCCTTGAGTTGGAAATGCTATTACAGAATGTGCGAGAAAACTCAGTGGTGCATGGGTCTGCTGTCTCCTGGACTTAAGAGTATCTGCTGGCAAGGTAAGGAATTGGAAGGGCTTCTTCCCAGTGCCCTTCACTACAGCCCCCCTCCTCCCTGGGCTCCTGGGACCTAAGGCCCGGGAGGGAAGGAGGTGAGGGGAAGAAGGAAGGGGACACTAGATGCAGGAATGCCTGCCAGGCATCCGTGAAATGGGATGGTGAGGGCCTCCCAAACTCTGCACATGGGAGAAGTGCTTCTCATTTGCCTCATGGCCTCCCCCACAGGCCAAAAAGGAAACTCTTGGTGAAAAGGCAATGAGCATGGCTAAAGCATGATATTAAAGGGACAGCAGAACAGCCAGAAGGGCCTGGACACCGTGGGCAAGATGCTGTCCAAATGCTCTTGGCCACAACGCAATTAGACAGGAGAGAGGGGAACGTGTAAAGGAGAAGGGGAAAAGAAGAGAAAGAAGCAAGGAGGGCCAGGAGGAGGAAAAGGATGGCAGGAGTCCAGCCACAACTCTGCGCCCATAAACACAGAAATGGAGAGCACTTCCCCATCCTGCGACCGAGTCATTAAAATAGGCCCGGTGATGCAAGACTCATCTGTTCACATCTACGCAAAGCTCAACCGCATCCATTTAGGAAGTCTTGTCAACAACAGAAATGCTGTCTTAAGATGTCTTTTCCTGTAACATACATCATTAATGACCGGAAGTCAGCGGTGCCCACAGCCAGGCATCTGTGTACACATAACCCGTGTGGGGCACTGCTTATGTCTGGGGATGCCGGGAGGCTGCTGCAATAGTGGTGTTTCAGGAGGACTGCCACATGTACCAAGTGATGGCTGGAGCTGGGGAAATGGCGGGGGGGGGGGGCTCTAAAGCCCACGTAGAACGCAGAACATCAGGACTGGTCTTAGCACTCAGAAACATCCCCCTGGAAGGAGCAAAGGGCAAGTCTCCACCTGCCCACTGCTGTGGGGCTTAAGACTTACCTCTGCCGGCAGTCTTCTGAGAACGTGGGGACTGGGCTCCTGCAGGCTGCCCAGCCACCTGAGAACTCTCTTTTTCTGTATAAAACTTGCAGTTTCGATGGGTGTTTATCAGATTGGATCAAGTCTGCTTCTGCAGCTGAAAGCTAGTTATTTCCCTCAGCCCATGTCTAGAGGCTGCAAGGGATGGGGCATCCATGAGATGTCCCTGTTGCTTGATGGCTAAGGTTGGGAATGATAGTAGCTGTGAGAGGGGACTGTGGCTGTCAAGGGGATCAAGCTGCTGGTCTGTGGGAATATTAGGGGTGAGAGATGAGCTCCTGCAGCAGGTGTCAACTTAGAGATATGACCCCGTGTCAAACAGCTGACCATCTGGGGACCCCTCTTGTGCACTAGAACTTGGGGGATTCCTCCAACCTTTGAATCTGCACTCAGCCATGTGACTTACTCTGAGCGACCAAAATGTAGCACAAAGGACCTCATGCTGATTCCCAGCTGAGGTCTCAAAAGGCCTCACATAATTCTGCTGGCACTCTTGAAAACTGCCACCATGGCCATACACACAAAGCTGAGTTGGCCTGCCATGGGATGAGAGACCTATGGCCCAGTGTCCCCCACTTTCCTGGCCACCAGCCAGCCAACTGCCAGAAGCCCAGTTGCCCCGTTGGCTATCAGCTGACCACAGATTCATGAAAAAGTCTGTCTCAGACCAGAAGACCCTCTCCGCCCATGCAGTCAACCCCACAGAATTGTAAGCTAAATGAACGGCAGTGTGAGGCCACTGAGCTTTGGGGTGCTTTGTTATGTGGCATTAGTTACGCTGACAGCTAACTGACACAAAGGAGTGAGAAGCATTTTGCCTGCCTTGGACCTCCTAGGGAAAGACCAGGCAGCTACCGTGAGACTCGGTCCCCTTCTGGGTTTGGGTCACTGGGGTGGGGCTGGGAGGACACAGTCTTCCACGGCGAACACTTCTCCTCTCCTTTGTATTAAAACAAATTCCCAAAGCCCAGAAACAAAAAAGAACCCATATTCACACATTTCTCTGTTTATATATATTTTCTCTCTATATAGACACAACTCTTCAGTAAAGAGTTACGAGATATGTTGGCAACACTGAAAAAAGGAGGCGGGCACCCCATAGACAGGACAACTTCCCACACACTCGATTTCCAGGACACAAGGACATGCACGATGTACGGAGACCAAAAAAAGCACAGTAAGCCGAATAAATAGGCGATGTTCCAAATCACAACCATGGACACTTCTCTGGAACACCGCGAGAGAGAAGGCGGAGAAGGGACTGTGTGCTGTACTTTGTGACTGGTCTGTCAAGAAAATAAATATGAGTTGGAAGGTCTAGGACCTGGGTCTTGCTGAAATAATGTCCTCCGTAATGAACAGCTGAGTGGCTAGATACACTTTGAACCAAAGGGGGGTTTTGCACATATTTTCCCCGTCTTGGGAAGGCAGGGGACCAGATGAAGGAGACACGATTGTCATGGAGCACACTCTTTGGAGGCAAGCATCAGTTAGATCTTCCCCATACTGCTCAAGAAGCCCCCACGGCAGGGACGAAGGGAGTTGGATACAGTGGAAGGCACTGGGACAGAGGGATTAACCTTCACAAGCATGCAGGGCAGGGGTTCCTTCCCATCCTGGTTTGCTCAGGACAGAGGACCAACATATCCTCTCTGTAAGGGCTTCGATGGACTTTGAGTCTCCTCCCCTCTCCCAAATCCTCCCTGCCATTCTGGGGAGGAGACTTCCATCTCGAGACTGCTTCTCCAGATTCCCAAGCATTCTCAGAAAAGGTTGGCAGGAACACTCCTACAGAAGGACTGGTGGGCAGGGTGAACCAGCCAGCTCAGCGGCTCTCCGCGATTGGCAGCCCTCTCCATGATGACACGAAAGGGACTGTTCCCAGACTGAGCCGTGATTCTGGTCCCAGGTCATCAGCATGTTTGCCAAGGAAAACACATGTCCCAGTCAACCTGGCTGACCTCTGCCTTCCTTATGCCCCTTTGTCCTGAGCGAGCCAGGCACCTAGGGAAAAGCCAGCCTCTCTGACTTCTCTAGAAGGGGCTTTCATCAACACACACCTTCTAAGCTTCCACAGCACCAGACCCCACGTGCTGAAGGGGAGGCGAGGTCTTCCCCAGGAGGTGAAGGAAGGAATGAGGTCTCTGCCCTGTCTGGGAGGGGATGGGGGCTCTGCGCAGGACCCCGAGGAGCCTCAGGCTGTCCCACTCCTCAGGTGTCTCTCACACTCCATTACCCTTCCAGGGAGAGGACTTTCTTGAAAAGAAAGAAAAGAAGTCTCTCCTGGGGTCAGGTGGAGGAGAAAAAAAATGAGAGAATAGAGCAAATGGTATCCAGCCTCCCGAGATGGATGTGGACTCCTGCAGGCCTCTGCTGAATGGGAAGGGACCTCAGGCCACACGTAGTGTCAAGAAAAGGCAGGGAGGGAGATACGCTGGGAAGCCCTTGGGGACATCAGTGGTTCTCTAGTGGGGACATGTGGCAATATCTGGAAACGTTTTGGTTGTCACAACTGGGTTGGGGAGGGGGCCCTACTTGCATCTAGCAGGTAGAGGCCAGGATCCTGCTCAACACCCTACAATACACAGCCCCCACAGAAAAGAATTATCCAGCTCCAATGTCAACAGTGCCAAGGTACAAAAACTGCACTAAGCTAACCTTCCAGCCATGTTCTGTTCTCCGAAGGCCCATTCCAGAGCACAGAGGTAGTCCCATGGACCTCTCCTACACCAATTCCCCCCAAAATTCCCTCCCCAAGTCTCATCTGACAGAACAACTTGGAGGCATTGGGACAGAATAAGAGAAGCGACCCTTCTGGAGGCCATCCACGAAAAGGCTCCCTTTGACCACTGACACACCCCAACTCCCGCAGGGAGGAATCCCAGACTCGGACAATCTTTGGTCAAACGGGAAAACATAAGGCTGAACTGAAGGGGCAACCCCTCGACCCCACCTGCCTGGGTGGCCAAAGTTGGGGTAGTTTCTCTTTGCACAGAAGTCCATGCTCATGAACAGACACTGGGACCTTTCTCCCAGGGCAGCTGGGAGTGAAAAGTGGGCTGGGCAGGCGGATGGCAGCTCGGCGGACAAGGCCCAGGGGAGCAGGCCCTCACTTGTTCTCGATCAGAGTCTGCACCTTGTACACGAGGTCCCGGGCCAGCTTCAGGATGTGTTTGGTGTTGTGCCGTTCGGCCATTTCTGAAAGAGCAGAAGGCAAGAGCTCATGAGCCTCCTTCTGTGTCCATCCTGGGGCCCCCCTCAAGGCTTCTGGGCGGGAGGCGGGGGGTCTCTGGGGAAGCCCCATCATCACCATCTTGCATCATTCTCAAGCAGAGACCTTGGGGTATGGCCTGCCCCTTTGGACCCTGGTTTCCTCATCTGTAAAATAGGGGTTACAACAGTTTCTGCCTCACGAGGCTATTGTGAGATCAAACCAGAGACTGTGGGTTCACAGCATGTGCTTGAAAAGTTAGGTCTTCCCACCCACCTTGTATAAATACCACGACTAGGGACCTTTCAAGAAAGCAAAGCTGGGGGTGCCTGGGTGGCTCAGTCATTAAGCATCTGCCTTCAGCTCAGGTCATGAGCCCAGGGTCCTGGGACCGAGTCCAACATCGGGCTCTCCGCTTGGTGGGAAACCTGCTTCTCCCTCTCCCTCTGCCCCTCCCCTGGCTTGCGTTCTTTCTCTCACTCCCTCTCAGATAAATAAATAAATAAAATCTTTGGGGAAAAAAAAAAAAAAAGAAAGCGATGTGAGCACAGAGTCAATGTTAAAAGGTACGAAAGGATGAAGCAACAGGAAATGGGAAGGGAGAGGAGAAAGTAAAAATAATAATTTTATTAAGAGCTACATAAAATGATTGGATCTTTAGAGCAGACTAACCCTAAACCTAGATGTTTATCATAAAGAAATCATTTACTGGAAGAAAAAGACACCAAGACCAGTCCCAGACTGGCTACCATACCCCAGGGTGTCAGTGAACTCATGAAACTGTAAGGGAGACAGAATGATATTCCACATCTGCTCAATACCTCACAAACCAGTAGTACAAGGGAGGTCACAAACTGGACTACATTCCCATCAATGACTTTATATCTTTGCAACACTAGGTTTTCTGCAAGCAGTTGAAGAAAGCAAGTTTGAGAAAAAGCAAAAGAATGTGAAAATCACTGTGGAATAAGAAATAAAGGAAGTTACTGGTGTCCAATCTAGTTCTAAGGTTTGAGAAGCTACACAAGCCCAACAGGGGCACACATCCCATTAATTGTTACAGTTATTTAAGAGTGAAATAAAAATATTTTCTTTTGACTGTGGAAAAGATGGGATGGGGAAGAAAGATTTATTAATGAACCCATTAAATGCCACGTGGTTTCTTGGGTTGGATGCTGGAGCAGAAAAAAGGCATCACCTAAAAACCAAGCCAGGGGCACCTGGGTGGCTCAGTGGGTTAAGCATCTGCCTTCAGCTCAGGTCATGATCTCAGGGTCCTGGGATCGAGCTCTGTGTTGGGCTCTGTGCTCCGTGGAGAGTCTGTGTCTCCCTCTGCAGCTTCCCCTCCTCGTGCTCTTTCCCTCTCTCTCAAATACTAAAAATCTTAAACAAAAATAGGCAAAATCAAATAAAATTTACAGTTTAAAAATAATGTGCCGATGTTAACTTCTTAGTTGTGACAAATGTTCTAGGATCAGGTTAATGTAGAGACATTAGGGATGCCTGGGTGGAGGGTAGCAAGAACCCTCTGTACTATCTTTTCAGCTTTCCTTTAAATCTAGTTATTTTAAAAATAAAAATGAAATAATGTCTCCGGGATGCCTGACTGGCTCAGTCACGAGAGCATGTAAATTCTTTTTATTTATTTTTATTTTTTTATTTCATTTTTTTAAAAGATTTATTTACCTGACAGAGAGAGAGCAAGCAAGCACAAGAAAGAACACAAGAGTGGGGAGGGGCAGAGGGAGAAGCAGGGAGCCTGATGTGGGGCTCAATTCCAGGACCCTGAGATTATGACCCAAACCAAAGGTAGACACTTCACCAACTGAGCCACCCAGGTGCCCCAGAGTGTGTAACTCTTGATCTTGGGGATGTGAGTTCCATCCCCAGGTTGGGTGTAGAGATTACTTAAAAAGAAAATCTTAAGAGGCGCCTGGGTGGCTCAGTGGGTTAAAGCCTCTGCTTTCGGCTCAAGTCATGATCCCAGTGTCCTGGGATCAAGCCCCGCATCGGGCTCTCTGCTCGGCAGGGAGCCTGCTTCTCCCTCTCTCTCTGTCTGCCTCTCTGCCTACTTGTGATCTCTGTCTGTCAAATGAATAAATAAATAAATCTTTAAAAAAAAAAAAAGAAAAAGAAAAGAAAAAAGTAATAATGTTTCTGGGGTAAGGTCAAAGGTTTTTTTTTTTCTTCTTCTTCTTTTGCTTTTTTTTTTTTTTTTCCCCAAAATCACCTCTAGGTTTTAAAAACACGTTTAAATAGTGATAATAGGAGCAAGAGCTTCCAGCTCTGGGCCCCTCAGATGAGCTGCGTATCAGTGTGATTGAGTTTGTCCATGTTGTCTCATTAACTGTCCCAACATCTCTGTGAGGGAGGGGTAAGTACCATTCTCCACCCCCTGCCCCACAAGGAATCTGGAGTCCAGAGACAGCAAGTCACTTGCCCAAGGTCACATAGCTCCCAGGTGGCTGGGATCAGAATCCATAGTTGTTTGATTTCAAAGACTGTGCCTGTCTCACATCACTTCAAATGCCTTCCTAGAGCTGCTTTTGGGCCCATCAACCCTCCAAAGCAGACACTTTGACCCCATTTTACAGATGAGGAAGAGACGCTTAGAAAGAGGGGAAGTGACTTATATCCATGGGCACAGCTGGTTAGTGGCAGAGCCAGGGTTCGCCCTGAGCTTGATTTCAACATCCCTGCTCCTTCTGCTAGATTCCTGAGAAAATCGCATTCTCCATGTTACAAGATGTCAACTCGTCCATCTGGAAATAGACAGAAGAAGCTGATGGAAACCCTTAGCCCCACCTTATCCCCTCCACCACGTGTCAATCTCAATGCATCTCCCACCCTCTGAGGCCCCAGAAAGGGGCCCGTCAGAAGCCCATATGCCTCAGATGACACCCTGGTCATGTGGGTACCGTTAAAGAATTTGATGATGTCCGTGAAGTCCATATTGTTCTCCAAGATGATGTCCCGGTAGACCTCCACCAGAGCCAGCGCGATGAAGAGGACATAGTGGGCGGATGAGACGTGTTTGGCTGCCCAAATGGTCTCCCAGACAGAGAAGACGTCATCATAGATGAGTTCTACCAACACACCAGCACGCACATGCGTGGGGAGAGGGTCAGCCACGGAGCTCCAGGTGCCACCCTCCCTCTGGGAAAATCCCAGGCCACCTGCGCCCTGTGCTTCTGTCCTTATGCAGCAGACAGAGCTCAGGTCAAGAGGTAGGAAACCTGCACTCTGCCCCTTGACCATGAGAAGACCCAGTTTCCCTATCTGTAGAGAAGGCTATGTGGACTGGGGGGTTGTAAGTTTCCAGCTGCTGTGAGGGAAGGAACTGAGCATGGTCGGGTTTGATTTACACTGACCTGTCCCTGCTCTACCCCTTGACTGGCATTCCCCTTTCTGCCTGCACCTTACATCTCCTCTGGCACGCACGAGGTATCCCCTTGCTTCTGCACATAGGCAGAGCTGGCTGCTGGCTCTGGCGCTGGTCAAGAAACAAGAGAGAGCAATGGTGGAGAGCAAGGGTTCTGGTGTCCAGTCAACTCAGTTTGAATCCGGCCCCACCATTTACTGGCAAGGTGACCTTGGGCTAGTCACTTCCCCTCCACCAGCTTCTCCCTCTCCTCCTCTGTTGTAAGTGGGGTGAGGCTTGAGGAGAAAATACATAGAAATGGCTCAGCACACTGCCTGGCATATTGTTACATGTCGATTACATGTAACGAACATGTTATCACATGTTTATTAACACTTCCCTGCAGGGGAGCATTACCCCCACTTTGCAAAGTACCAGGGAGCTGGGCTATACCCCATTTCTAAGTCACACAGGACACATGCCACATGGGGCAAGGGGTGCCTTGCCTCCGATAAGCAGCATAACAGAATGGAAGGGAACTAACTGGGCTTAGGAGGTGGACAGAGGGGGCCTAAACTCCTGCCTCCACTGGTCCTACATTGGAATTAGATTCTTCGCCTTAGTTTCCTCATATGTAACCACATCTATAGAGTAGTGTCATTGCAAACCAGGGCACGTGAGCCAATAGTCAGAACTCGATAAACGGGTGTTCCTCTCTTTGTCTGGCTGTGTTCCGACACCCCCAGACTCTCCTCCATGGTCCTTTTCTTCCCCTGAGGTTCTGCTGCAAAGAGCCTGGGAACAATGCCCTGGTTTGAAGTTAGTACCTCGCTTGAAATCCAGCAGGAACCAGCGGTAGCAGAAGTAGAAGTGGGTGTAGTCCCCATTCTGATGCATCAGCTCAAAGAGCTCTGAGTCCAGAATCTGCCCACAGGAGAGAAGGCTAGCATCAGCCTCCTGGGAAGTGGCTGGCCGACAGGGATCCCCTGAATAGAGGATGACCCCCTCACCCGACACCATACAGCCCTTACGACCAGGAGAAGTTAAACAATGGACTAAAGATTTGAAATGAAAACCTACCCAGCTCAGGTCAACTCAGAAGGTTTCTCCAAAGAAGAGATGCAAATAAACTATAAAACCCATGAGAGAGGTTCAGCAAATTCGTCAGGAAAATGCAAATCAAAACTTTAAGGAGATACCCCTTCACACCCTCTAGGACAAGAATGGAGAATCAAAAGGACAGACAATGAAGCGTTTGTAGCGGTGGGGAGAAACCGGAGGCCCTGTTGGTGGCTGTGAGGTCACTGCCATGGATGTCACCAAGAGACATGCAGATGGATGGCCATATGAAACCTGGACACGAATGTTCATAGCAGCACAATTCCCAAGAGCCCAAGAGGAGAAACAATTCCCAACAGCCCAAGAGGAGAAACAACCCAAGGGTCCGTCAGTGAATGGTTGCATACACAAAATGTGGCAAAGCCCCCATGGGGCATCGTTTGGCAATAGAAAGGGCATGGCTTCCCAACACCTGCTACCCCATGGATGGACCCTAAAAACTCGCCACTGAGTGAAAGCAGCCAGACACAGGAGGCCACGTGTTCTGTTACTGCATTTCTATGAAATGACCGGAATCGGCCATACGGAGACAGAGAGTCGACTAGCGGTTGCCGGGAGCTGGGGAGAGGAACAGATGTTACTGTGGTTCCTGGGGTTTCTTTTTGGGGTGCTGAAGATATTCTGAAATTCGTGATGGTTTCACCACTGTAATTATGCTAGATTTTGTATATTTAGAAAGGGTAAACGGCATGGTATGTGAATTATATCTCAATAAAGCTGTGTGTGTGTGTGAGAAATATACCCAGATGTTACTTTGAGGAAAAGGACCAATACAAGCAAACATCTATTTTTTTGGTTAAATTCAATTAATTAACATATAGTGCATTATTATTTTCAGAGGCAAAGGTCAGTGATTCATCAGTCTTATATAACACCCAGTGCTCATTACATCAAGTGCCCTCTTAATCCCCATCACCCAGTTACCCCATCCCTCCATCCCCTCCCCTACAGCAACCCTCAGTTTGTTTCCTATGATTAAGGAGTCTCTTACAGTTTGTTCCCCTCTTTGATTTCATCTTGTTTTATTATTTCCGGCCTTTCCCTATGATTCTCTGTTTTGTGTCTTAAATTCCATACGAGTGAGATGTATAAATTGTCTTTCTCTGATTGACTTATTTTGCTTAGCATAATACCCTCTCGTTCTACCCATGTCATTGCAAATGGCAAGATTTCGGTTTTTTGATGGTTGCATAATATTCCATTATATATATATATATATACCACATCTTTATCCATTCATCTCTTGATGGACATGTAGGTTCTTTCCATAGTTTGGCTATTGTGGACATTGCTGCTACAAACATGTGGATGTATGTGCCCCTTTGGATCACTACATTTGTATCTTTGGGTAAATACCCAGTAGTGCAATTGCTGGATAATAAGGTAGCTCTATTTTTAACTTCTTGGACCCTCCATGCTGTTTTCCAGAGTGGTTGCACCAGCTTACATTCCCAACAACAGTATGGGAAGGTTCCCCTTTCTCCACATCCTTGCCAACACCTGTTGTTTTCCAACTGGTTAGTTTTGGCCATTCTGACCAGTGTAAGGTGGTATCTCAGTGTGGTTTTGATCTGTATTTATTTCCCTGACAAGTAAACATCTTTTTAAGGGCCAGAGCCACATCTTGTTCATTATGTAGCCATGGGGCCTGGCTCAAGTGAGACAGAATGAAGGCGTTGATCTGAGCTAATGGAGTCAGAACGAACTGAACTGAGTTAGACTACATGTGGCTGGTCTGTTGATGAAGGGAGCTCTGGGCTGAGGGCTATATGATTGAATAGGACCGGTCATACCTGGATCAGCGACCTCATGTTGGCAAAGTGCGTATCCATGGCACCTCCGTGGGGGAAGTTCTGGTTCATTCGCTTCATCAGCTCCGTGAAGCAGCTGAAGGCAAGGGCCTCTGGGGAAAGAGCACAGGAGAAATGGTCACCTCTGCCACTGCCCAAGAAACCCAAGCTCCCAAGGTGATCCCAAGGTCAAAGGCCCCAAGCTGGTTCATGAGGTCCAAAGCCAGAGGAGAAACACACAGACAAGGGAGAGCCAGTGTATCCCACTTGAGGGAATGTTCTTTAGTCTTAACCACATGCTTTCTACCCGTGAGGGGTTGAATAGCCTTTCTTTTAGCACATACAGGTCTCCTCTCTCTCAGGGCTCTTTTTGGCCAGGACTGTTTCTCATGACCTTGGAAGTTGCAAGGGCAGTTGCCATGTATTCTACGGGAGGCTTCTCTATTGGAATTTGTCTGATGTTTTTCTCACGATGAAACTGGGATTTGGGGTTATTGGGAGAAGGGCCACATGGGTAACAGGCCATTTTATCTTATTTAATTATACTTATTTATTTTTTAAGATTTTATTTATTTATTTGACAGACAGAGATCACAAGTAGGCAGAGAGGCAGGCAGAGAGAGAGGGAGGAAGCAGGCTCCCTGCTGAGCAGAGAGCCCGAAGCGGGCAGGATCCCAGGACCCCGAGATCATGACCCGAGCTAAAGACAGAGGCTTCACCCAGGCGCCCCTTTTTCCTTTTTTTTTTTTTTTTGGTAATAGGCCATTTTAATCAGATTGTGTTGCCAAAGGCACCTGCTACCCACATGACTTAAGAATGGTAACGTTAATTTCAGTCACCTTGCTGTCGCAGAATTTGTCAGGTCTCTTCACCACAGCGTTTCTTTCTTGCCTGCACCTGCTTCTACACTGAACTTCTGGGAAGGAAGTCACAATGCACAGCTCTTGTCTAGGGAGTGTGGCGTTATGCTCCTCATTTTTTAACAGCCTTATGGAGATTCACACCACAGAAAACTCACCGTTTTATTTATTTTTAAAGATTTTATGTATTTATTTGACAGAGAGAGAGAGAGCTCACAAGTAGGCAGAGAGAGAGGAGGAAGGAGACTACTTGCTGAACAGAGAGCCTGATGCAGGGCTCGATCCCAGGACCTTGAGTTCATGACCTGAGCCAAAGGCAGAGGCTTAACCCACTGTGCCAATCAGGTGCCCCAAACTCACTGTTTTAAATGTACAGCTCCAATTTTTAGTATAATTCTCAGAATTGTGGAACCATCCTCTAGAAGGTCAGAACATTTTCCTCGCCCCCAAAAGACACCTCCACACATCAGCAGTTATGGAGCATTTCCCTCTTCCCCCAGCCCCTGTCAGCCATTAATCTGTTTCCTGTCTCTATAGCTTTGCCTCTTCTGGAAATTTCCAATAAATGGAACCATGCATTATTAGGAACTGCCATGCTGCCTTCTAAAATGGCAAACTTTTTTTTTTTTTTTAAGATTTTATTTATTTGACAGAGAGAGACATGCGAGAGAGGGAACACAAGTGGGGGAACAGGAGAGGAAGGAGGAGGCTTCCCGCCAAGCAGGGAGCCTGATGCAGGGCTAGATCCCAAGACCCCGGGATCATGACCTGAGCTGAAGGCAGACGCTTAACAACTGAGCCTCCCAGGCACCCCAAAAATGTCAAACATTTTACAATCTCACTAGCTAAGTATAACAGCACTGCTGTCTCCATATTATCACTAACACGAAACAGTTTGCATTGTTTTGATTCTAGTCATCTTCGTGGGTGTGCAATGGTATCTCACTGTGGTTTTCATTTGCATGTCCCTAGTGAGGAAAGATAATGAGCATCTCTTAATAGGCTTACTGGACAACTGTATGTCTATTCTGTTGAGAAATGTCTATCCAAACCTTTGTTCATTTTTCATTGGGTCATTTCCTTTTATTGTTGAACTGTAAAAGCTCTTAATATATCTTGGATATAAGTCCCTTATATTATACACGTGATTTGCAAGCATTTTCTTCAATTCTTTGGGCTCTCTTCATCTTCTTGAGGGTGTCCTTTGAAGCACAATAGTTTTTAATTTGGGGCAAGTCTAATTTGTTTTTAATTTTCTCACTTTATTCTTTTGGTGCCATATCTAAGAAACCACTGCTTAACACTCAAAGTCATTAAACCAAGGTCACAAAGATGTATGCCTTTGTTTTCCTCTAATAATTTTATTGTTTCAACTCTTATATTTGGGTCTATGGTCCATTTTGGGTTAGTGGTTTTGCATATAGTATGAAGCATGACTCTGACTTCAAGCTTGTGCGTGCAGATGCTTGGTTGTTTCAGCATCATATGTCGGAAAGACTCTTCTTTCCTCACTGAGCTGAAATGTCTCGGCACCCTTGTCAAAATCACCTGACATAAATGTGTGAGAAACACTTATTTCCAGACTTCCAATTTTATTGTACTGATCTAAATGTCTATCCTTGGGGAAGTACCATACTCTCTTGATTACTCTATTGTAGTAGGCTTTGAAATTGGGAACTGTGCACCCTCTAACATCTTCTTTCTCCAAACTGATTTTGCTATTCTTGGTCCCTTGCATTTTGAATTTTGGGACCAGCTTGCCCATCTGTACAAAAAAATGCAGCTGGGGTGTTGGTAGGGACAGTAGTAAATTTTGATCAGTTTAGAGAGAATGGCCAACTTAATACTGCCAAGTCTTCTGATTCATAAACATGAGGAGTCTATTTATTTAGATCTCTAACTTTTTAAAGAAATTTATTTATTTGAGACAGAGTACACAAATGTGTAGGGGAGGGGTAGAAGGAGAGGGAGAAGCAGACTTCCCACTGAGCAGGGAGACCTGGGTTCAACCCCAGGACCCTGGGATCATCACCACCTGAGCCAAAGGCAGACACTTAACTGAATGAGCCACCCAGGCACCCCTAGCTCTTAAATTTTGTTAACAATGTTGTACAGTTTTGGTATACAGGCATACTTTGTTTTATTATACTTTTCTGATATTGCTTTTTTTTTTTTTTAAACAAATTGAAAGTCTGTGGCAACCCTGCATCAAGGAAGTCTATCTACCAGCATCATTTTTCCAAAAGAATTTGCTCCCTTCATGTCTCTGCATCACATTTTGGTAATTCTAGCAATGTTTCAGTCATTTTCATTATTATTATATCTGTTATGGTGATCTGTAATCAATGATTATGAATTGACAATAGCTCAGATAATGGTTAGTAATTTTTTATCAAAAAGGTGTTTTTAGGGTTGCCTGGGTGGCTCAGTATGTTGGGCCTCTGCCTTCAGCTCAAGTCATGGTCTCAGGATTTGGGATAGAGACCCGCACTGGGCTCTCTGCTTAGCAGGGAGCCGCTTCCCTTCTCTCTCTGCCTGCCTCTCTACCTACTTGTGATCTCTCTATCAAGTAAATAAAAAAATCTTTTCTTTAAAAGATTTTATTTATTTATTTATTTTTAAAGATTTCATTTATTTATTTGACAGAGAGAGATCACAAGTAGGCAGAGAGGCAGGCAGAGAGAGAGAGAGGAGGAAGCAGACTCCCTGCCGAGCAGAGAGCCCGATGCGGGACTCGATCCCAGGACCCTGAGATCATGACCCGAGCCGAAGGCAGCGGCTGAACCCACTGAGCCACCCAGGCGCCCAAAAGATTTTATTTATTTATTTGACAGAGATCTCAAGTAGGCAGAGGTAGGCAGCGGGAGGTGGGAGGGCGGGAAGCAGGCTCCCTGCTGAGTAGAGAGCCCGATGCAAGGCTCAATCCCAGGACCCTGAGATCATGACCTGAACTGAAGGCAGAGGCTTAATCCACTGAGCCATCCAGGTGCCCCAATAAATATTTTTTTAAAAAAGGTATTTTTATTTATTTTTTTTTTTTTTTTTTTTAAAGATTTTATTTATTTATTTGACAGAGAGAAATCACAAGTAGATGGAGAGGCAGGCAGAGAGAGAGAGAGAGAGAGGGAAGCAGGATCCCTGCCGAGCAGAGAGCCTGATGTGGGACTCGATCCCAGGACGCTGAGATCATGACCTGAGCCGAAGGCAGCAGCTTAACCCACTGAGCCACCCAGGCGCCCAAAAAAGGTATTTTTAAATTAAGGTATATACATTATTTTTTTAGACATAATGCTATTACACACTGAACAGACTACAGTGTAGCGCAAACACCATTTGCATGTGTGTTGGGAAAAGAAAAAATTAATTTGACTCGCTTTAATGCAATATTTGCTGTATCATAGTGATCTGGAATTGAACTTGTAAATCTTCCACTTCTTCTGTTAAATTTATTCATAAATACCTTCTTTTAGATGCTCTTACAATTGGAACTGTCTTCCTCATTTTGCTTTTGGATTGTTGAATGCAAGTGTACATAAGTGCAACTGACTTTTGTATATGTATCTTGTATGTTACAACCTTGTTGAACTTTTAAAATTAGCTCCAATACTTTTTTTGTCGGGGGGACAGTGCGAGAGGGAGAGAAAGGATCCAGCATAGAGCCTGACATGGAGCTCGATCTTACAACGCTGAGATCATGACCTGAATCAAAATCAAGAGTCAGATGCTAACAGATTGAGCCACCCAGGCTCCCTGCCAATACTTTTTTCTTATTCCTTGGGATTACTATATGCAAAAATCACATCATCTGCAAGTAGACAACTTTACTTCCTTTCCAGTACAGCTACCTTTTATTTCTTTTGCTTCCCTAATTGTCCTGTCTAGAACCTTTTGTAGCAAAAGTGGACATCCTAGGGGCACCTGGGTGGCTCAGTGGATTAAAGCCTCTACTTTTGGCTCAGGTCATGATCCCAGGGTGCTGGGATCGAGCCCCGCATCTGGCTCTCTGCTCCGTAGGGAGCCTGCTTCCTCCTCTCTCTCTCTCTGCCTACCTGCGATCTCCCTCTGTCAAATAAATAAATAAAAATCTTAAAAAAAAAAAAAAGTGGACATCCTTGTCTTTTTCCGGATTGTAGGAGAAAAGCATTCAGTCTTTCACCATTGATATGAATTAGCTGTAGGTTTTTCTTACATGCCTTTTATCACATTTAGGAAGTTTCCTTCTATTCCTAGTTTGTTGAGTATTTTTAACATGAGATAGTGTGAGATTTGGCCAAATGCCACTTTGTCGTCAATGAAGACAACTGTGTCATTTTTGTCCTTTATTCTATTAAGATAGTGAATTGCACTGATTGATTTTCGTTCATTAAACCAGTCTGCATATGATGAGTTATGTGTCTCTTGGTCACGGTATATATAGTCCTGTTATATTTTGCTGGATTCAGTTTGTAAGTGTTTTGTGGAGGATTTTTATCTTTATAGTCATAAAGGACATCAGTCTGTAGTTTTCTTTTCTTGTGATGTCTTTGTCTGGTATTGGTATCAAGGTACTGATGGGTCCTCATATAAGGAATGGTCTTACAGAATGAGTTGGGAAGCATTCCCTCCTATTCTATCTTTTGGAAGAGTTTGTGAAAGATTGCTATTATTTCTTTTTTAAGTGTTCGGTAGATTCACCGTGAAGACACCCAGGCCTGGGTTTGTCTTTGTCCGCATTCACATTTGTACAATCAGTCACTAGGAAAGGCCTGGCTGGGTGTTGGGCACCTGGCAGTAAGTGTTGGCTAATATGGAACAACAAGACTTTTTATTTCACTGGGACCTTGGTGTGTTCACCAACAGGTCCTCTGAGCACCTGCACTGACCCATTCCGTGGAGTCACAAAATGAGGTTACCCTCCCTTCCCCTGCAGTAGGAAGAAAATTTGCACCCCTGGACATGGAGTGGGGAGGACATACTCACCGTCATCCAGGATGACCAGCAGTGGAGCCAGGAGATCACACATGCCCTGGACATAGCCGGTCTCAATGTGCTGCCAGATGTAGCTACAAGAGAGAGACCAGGGGCCCAAGGATGGCATTTGTGACCCGTCTCTCCAACCCACTAGTTCTCTCCCTCCTCCCTGGCATGGTCCTCCATCTCTCACCTGGACCACTCACTCATTGAGGTCCCACCTGCATCCCCTGTCTCCATCTGACACTCTTCAAACATCTTATTCTCAGCCACCACAATGGCCTTCCTAAATCTCAACTCAAAACTCCACATGCTCGCAGGTTCCCCGCTGTGACAAGACGATAAGCAAACTCCATCACTGGGGGTACAAGGCATTCAGCGTCATCCCCCAATCCATCTTTGTGTCCCCGCCATGACCTCCTGGTACTTTCTCCTCTCTGGCACACATTCACGCCCCTGTGCTTTGCCCTAGCTGTTCTGTACTTGGGGTTCCCATCTGCCCCTTAATAATAAGAACTAATATTTACTGAGCATTTACTGTATACTCAGCCACATACACATGCGTGTGATAACCATGAAGTTATCAAAATAATTGTATGAGAAAGGTATTATCATATCCCATTTTACAGATGAGGAGACTGAGGCCCAGAGACATCAGTAACATGCATAGAATCATACACCTGCTAATAAATGGCAGAGGCAGGATTTGAACCCAGGAAGCCTCACCTCAAAGCCAAGTGGTTTCTTGAGTTTCTCCTAATTTTGCCAAAGGCCATCTTGAATGTCACCTCCTGTGAAGCCTTCCATGTTTTCTCCCAAGGCCATACCCCAGAAAAAGCTGGTCTATCCTTTCTTCCCCAGTACCTCTTCATTTTACTGTATTAAAGTTCCTTATATTTGTATCTCCTCAACTCAGTTTTGAGAGAGAATGATTGCTCAGGAGAGTGCAAAATTGAATAGTTAAGAGATAGTACTTATTAATAAAAATGTGTTAGAACAAGGGTTGGCAACCCTTTCCTGAGAGATCCAGATAATAATTATTTGCTGCTTTGCATGCCGTATGTGCTCTGTCTGAACTACTCAATTCTGCAGAAGCAGTCACAGATACTACATGAACAAATGGGCATGGATGAATTCTAATTTATTTACAAAATGGGGGTGGGCTGGATTTGGCCTGTGGGTTATACTACTAGTTTGTGAGCTCCTGAGTTAGAGTAGCATGGAGAGATGGCCAGGATGCATTCTCACATGTATAAAGCAAGTTGTAGAAAACCCAGTATTAATCCCATATGGGTAAAATATAAAAAAGTTAAAACACATACACATGCGTGTGATATTACATTATATATGTGATCTATTGTGTTATTTTACACATATAATACACAGATGGCTCGTGAGGATGTTTACTCAATTGTCAGCAGAGTTCTTTTAGCGGAGGGGGCGTTACGACTGGAGAGAGAAGCAGTTTCTCTTCAGACCTTATGAACTTCTGGATTTGCTGACTGATAGATGTTTTTAATAAGCCTGAGTTACTTCCACATTTTAAGAAATAAGATACTCAGTATGTAGTGAAAAGTAGTAAGAAGCTCCAGGTCTTGGCTTAAGGAAATAAAGGACAAGATTCTAGAACCTAAGAGAAAGGGGTATGAGCTCCTGTTCAGCCAACTGACCCCACTGGGCGACTTGAGCAGTATGGTAGCCATCCACTTTTGTTTCCTTCCCTGCAGATGGGGTAGCGTTGACTCTACAGCCTTGCTATGTGGGCGAGGCAAAACAGCCTTAGTATGGGGCTCAGGGGAGTGCCTGGTATACAGTAAGTGCTTAATAAATGCTCAGTTGTTATCATTGCTCTGGTTGTTAGCTTACTGTCAATGTGGCCTGGCATAAACAGGTGGGCAAGGAGACAGTGGCAGAGGCTGCCATCCGGCTGGGTTCCCTGGGCCCCGTGTCTGCCACCCCTGGCCGCGCCCACAGACCTCCTCCCCTCAGCCACCTGCACATGATGTTCCGCAGCTTCTCCAGATTGGCAGGTGTGAAGTACCAGTAGTTGCGGTCACACCTCTGCACATCCTTCTCGATGCGGTGCAAGTTCACCGTGTACAGATCCAGGAGCTCCGGCTGCAGGCCCCGGGGGAGGGGAAGGAAAGGACGATTACACCTCCACTCCTCCCAGAGGTCGGATGCCAGAGGTTCTCCCTCTGCCCTCCTCACCCTCTCTTGCTGCCCCTGAAAAGCATCTCCTCTCCCAGGACCAGGTGGGTGCTTCATTTTGTTTCTGTTGTTGCCTCTGAAAGCCTCTTTTTACTTCGTATGATGAGAGTTCCTTGGCTTTTCCCCCTTCAATGAAACAAGACAACTCTGGAAGGTGCACAGACTAACTACCCATTGAGTGGATGAGGGTCGTAACTAGCTGGAGGTGCCCCCTCCCCCGCCAGTACCCGACAGGAAGAAGGGAGGAAGCGAGCAGGAGTCGGGTTCTGGCCTGAAAACTTGACCCTGCCTGAAAACAAGGTGCAATGATATGGCAAGAAAAATATGGGAACATTTCAAGGCCAAAATTTAACCCACAAAGGTAAGTAAATACCAAATCTGGCTCTTGTCTTGAAGGAAGCTTCCAAATGGGCAAACAGAAGCTTGGGTTGAATGGTTTTGGGGTCCTTGTACCCTAAGGCAAGGAATCGAATAAGAGACTCTCCTGCATTTAAGGTGGGATCCCCAAGGACCTGGATCCCCAGTAAGGGAATCCTGGAAGAAAAACTAACATTTGGGGTCTCAAGGACAGCGGCCTGCCTTGAATAGAGGGCTCAAGTGAAGCATAAAGTATATCCCCCTGGATAATTAAGAGTTTCAGATCAGGTTTATAATGCACACAGGTGTGTAACCCGAAAGCAAAAGTAAGCTCCCTGTGAAGATGGAGAAAAAAATCCCAGATGACAGCTGTGCATCAGAAGCCGTGGACCAGGGAAGGCCACTGGAGAGACTTCTCAAGACATAAACACGAACAGAAAACATCACGTGTCTGAATGTTCCAAGAGAGATTTAGACCACTGGCAGAGTTTGTAGGCTGGGGTTGGGGGTGGGGGGGGGGGATGAACCATGATTTATATGCGGCAAATGTAGGAAAGGAAAACAGAGACAAGGAAATGAAAACGCATCCGGGGGAACAAAACTTCTTTTTGTGGGAAAGAAAAAAATAAATACAGCTTCCTACGTGGTATATACATTATTATGTTTCCTAGTGTGAACCATAAACAGTCATTTAACTAAAATTATTATAACTGCAGTGGATGGATGGAGCTGGGAAGGTGCCCCTGGTGGGGTGGGGGTGTGGGTGTGGACTGTCTGGAATTGAAGAAAAAGGGAAAAAAAAGATCAAGAAGTAGCAGTACAAGGATGTTATTGGCAGACGTGGGGGTAAAGGCCAGATAATTTGGGCACAGTAAGTCATTGTGATTGCCTCTGGGGAGAGCTCCATGGTGGCAGGTGGGGGGCACTTCTGGTTTCCTTATTCAGCCTTGTCTGTTTGACTCTGTCAACTATGGGCATGCATATCTTAGAGAGAAATAACAAAGTCTTCAAAGGGAATGGAAACACCACGCCTGGCTCAGGAAATCTCCTGCTCAGTTGACATCCTTTGGCTTGGATTGGCAAGAAAGCAAACTTGAGTATTTAAGATGCTGACTTGAGTGTATGCCAAATGGCTCATCCTTGAGGCTGCTATGGACTGAGGGCTCACTGCATGTCGGGCACGGAGGACTGGATTCACTAATTCTGAGAACAGCCCAAGAGGGAAAGTACCCAACTGATGGGGAAACTGAGGCTCAGAGAGATAAAGTGACATGTATCAGTTGGGATTGACCCTGGGACAGCTGGAACAGCACAGCCTGTGCTCTTGTCTTGGCTCCCAAAGGGGCTTCTCCAGTGCAGCCTCTGTGCTGAGGAAAATTGTAACAAACCAGAGATCCTGCTGGGAAAATGAGGATCATGGGACACGCCCACCCTCCTGTAGCTGTTAGGTAAGAAACCCAAGTGCGGGAGAATCCTGGAGACTTACAGAGTAAGTGACACCACTGGAAGACACAGGTGACGCCTCGTTGTTGGCGGACGTGGCCACGGCCAGAGAAGCCAGGGGAGGAAAGAGACTTTCCATCTCAGGCTCTTCTGAGAGGTTGTCTTCGCTGTCCATCTGGCTGTGCTTCTCTACCTCACCACCCCCCCAGCGCTCCATGGTGGCCCCCTCCTTCCCGGGCAGGGCCACGTCCATGCTGCCAGTGAGGGACATGAACTCGTCCATGCTCTCGTTGGCAAGGAGGTCGCTCTCCAGACTGTCCTGCACAGCCAGCTCCTCGCGGGGGGCCTCATCTCGGGAGGTGGTGGCCTCACTGCTCTGCCCATCATCCACGCTGCTGTCCCCGGGTCTACGCGCCAGGGGGGTATTCCGCTGGGCGTCCATGACGCTGTCTTCTGTGCTCAGGCTGGGCTCCGAGTGCTCCGAGAGGCCCGAGGAGAAGTTGTGGGAAGAGGGATGGCCAGAGTCAGGGGAACAGGTGCCGTTCGCCAGGCTCCCATTGGGGATCTTGGGCTGTTTCTCCTCCAACCTGCCTTCTGCCTCCACCTGTTCCACTTCATCTACAGACTCAAACACCTGAAGACGAGGAACACAAGAATGGAGAGACAAGGATGTCCACTGGGACACTGCTTCCATAACAACCTAGATCTCCATCAGCAGGGGATTCATTAAAATACAGAACATGCACATGGAATACTATACAGCCAGAAAAAAGGGTAGGGGAGGGAACCAGGCATAATATGGGTTCCTGTTGTGAAAAATTAAAAAGTGGCCTATTGCATGGAAACACATGGAATAATCCAGAAATAAGGCAGCATTGAAATTGCCTGAGGAGGGAGCACCAGGGCATTCAAGTGGCAAGGAGTGTACTTTTCATCACACAAAATTATAAGTACATAGTTTTTTACATAAAAAATAGTTAAAAACATAAGGAACCAGACTAAAAACAGCATAGTATATTCACGTGATTGGCTATTATGGATCAGTTTCCAGAAGTAGTTAGAGATGTGTGAACCACTATGGAAAAGCCTCCAGGATCCATCTCGAGTATTTATTTGTGGTTGGTTGTGTCCTGAGGTCATATCCTATCAAGGATATAAGACCACATTCCAAAGGAACATGAACTATTTCTTCACTGTGTTTAGGTCACCAACATGATTTACTGTTAAAATCACGTTTTTGGTTTTTAAAAATTTGATTCAATTGTTTTAAATTATGTAAAAACAAAAAACAAAAACAACAAAAAAAACAGGGTGCCTGGGTGGCTCAGTGGATTAAGCCGCTGCTTTCGGCTCAGGTCATGATCTCAGGGTCCTGGGATTGAGTCCCGCATCGGGCTCTCTGCTCGGCAGGGAGCCTGCTTCCTCCTCTCTCTCTCTCTGCCTGCCTCTCTGCCTACTTGTGATTTCTCTCTGTCAAATAAATAAATAAAATCTTAAAAAAAACCACAAAAAAACGTACCTAACTCCAAAGTTGGAACTAGGAAATAAGGGATATTCATGGAAATGTAGTTTCTTTTCCTGTGCCCTCCTCTGATTCCTGTGGGTAATGATTCTGATTCATTTCTGGCTTATTCATCCATTGTTCTTGAAAATAGGTATATTAATATTAATATTTCCTCTTTTTATGCAAAAGGTGACATAGTAAGCATATTTGTGAGGCTTTGCATTTTTATTTAATATCCAGTGAGATGAGTTAACATTTCACTGAATAAAATGGAAAGCTGTGGACCAACACATACGACGGCATTTATGTAGAAATTTTCAAAAATTATCAAACATTGCAATATATGCTTTATGTACCATATACATATTTCTGCGTATGTACAGGCAAGCAGTGGGGGCTGACAGGACACACAGAAAATGATGCTATTTCTAGGGAGGGCGAGTGGGGATTAGGAATGGTCAAAGCCAAATTTAAGCTTTCTCTGAAACATTTTAATTTTTTACAGGGAGAAGAGATTCATATATTACTTGTGTTAACTAAAAACTCCATTTTTAATGCTAGTATAAAAAGCTAAAAATCTTAAGTGACCTGTACGTGATGGACACCCAATCCCTTTACTCCAGGTTGGAGGGAGTGAGTAGGTGACGGGAAGGGGAGGGTGCGGAAGGGGCTGGGCCTCCAGAATGTCACCTGTGTGCCACTGCTGGAGTCACTCTGCAGGCGGACATGCTGGCGGCCGGAACTGCAGCTCTGGGAAGACTGTTAGAAAAAGAGGCCAAGAGAACAGGGGTGAGGTTGTATCCTGGCTCTGGGGCCCTGGGGGCCCTGCTCTCAGTTCAGGCAGGGATTCCTCAAGTGTGGTCTCATTTCTATTCCTGACTTGGGAAAGTCCCCTCAGGGCCCAGCCTCCTATTTGCACACTGAGAAGTGGGGGAGGTCTCCCTCTGCTCCCTGAAGCCTTTGGGGACCCACAGAAGGCACAAGACCCCACCTCTCACTCCTGCAACTGGAAAACCTTACCTTTCACTGCCTTGTACTTGACACTTCTGGCTAATATTTAAGTTCAACTCCATGTGACTGGTTGGCACGAATGGCTTGATTTTTTTGTAATTCCCCTGTCGATAAGCTTTTGCCCTATGACTTCTAGTTCCTGCCTACCTGGATGCAGGGCTTGGCCCTGTGACCTACTTTGGCCAGTGGGATGTTAGCAATCTCGACAGGGCAGAGCTTTTACCAGCCCTTGTGCGTTTTCACTTTGTCTCTTTACAATCTGTGTTCACGATGAGAATGTGCCCAGCTCAGCCTGCTGGAGGATGGGACATGTGGATCACAGCCCAGTCACCCCAGACATGGGAGAAAGCCCAGCATAGATCAACAAACCTTTCGGCTGACCAGGCACTGACAGAGGGTGCAAGAGTGAGCCCAGCCAGCCCTGCTCAGAAGTGCTTGCCTGGGCCACACCCATGAGTACACATTCAGTGTCTACTGCTAGAAGTCACTGGCTTTGGGTGGTTGCTTACTATGCTAGGGAGCATGACTGCTGGCAACTGATGAGTGTACATCACTGGGGAAGAGAATTAACTTTCTTCTCAGTGCCTTCTTTGGGCTGCTGAACTGGAGGTTCTATATGAGCGGAGTGTTCTGGGGGTGCCTGAGTGGCTCAGTGGGTTAAAGCCTCTGCCTTGGGCTCAGGTCATGATCCCAGGGTCCTGGGATCAAGCCCCGCATCGGGCTCTTTGCTCAGCAGGGAGCCTGCTTCCTCCCCTCTCTCTCTGCCTGCCTCTCTGCCTACTTGTAATCTCTGTCAAATAAAATGGATGTATAATCTGAGGCCCAGAAGTGAAGGTGATTGCTTGAGATCTCCCCTGCCCCCCAAGCCAGGAAATGGTGAGGCTGGATTCAAACATGGGTCTGTCCAACTCCACGATCACCTCCCACCCAAACGCTAGGAGTGACAGTTCCAGACACCCAGCTGTCACCATTCCTATAATAGCTAAACGGAGCAGATCCCGGCCTTTACTGCCCCTCTGACCCTGTGCTCCCGGATGGGTGCCGCCCATCACCTCGTTGCTGATGGTGGAGTCCCGGTGCATCATCTGGTGCAGGTGGCTGTCCAGGCTGGCCCCCGATGAGCACTTAGCCAAGGCAGCTGCATGGGACTCCCGCTCCCTCTGCCTCACGATCGCCTCGCAGCCCAGCCATTCGGCCATGGTCTGTGCATAGCACGCGTGTATCTGCTCATCCACCTGCCAGGGCAGAGGCAAGGTCACCCCTGGGGAGAGCCAGCCCAAGCCAGAAGAGGATGGACCTGGGACCCTGAGCCCCAGAGACAGGCAGCCATCATTCATGAACAGCCAGCAGATGTTAACGGAACACCTACTATATGCAGGACACTGGGTAGTCCCTGGGGGTACACAAATGTGCACAAGGCCACTTCTTTCTTTCAATATTTCCTTCCTCCCTCTTTTCTCCATTCATTCATTCATTCACACATTCAAATATCTGTGGAACCTCTACTCTGCCAGGCAGCATACTAAGCCAAGGGGGTACTGAAGTGAGAGGACTGTTTCTTTCCCTTTCTTATTAGCTTTTCTCCTTCCTCATTCACTCGTTTGCCTATATTTCTGGAATCACCCACAATGGGTTAGGTACCACACTAGGCATAGGAGAAACAAGATGAGCACCCATCCATCTACTCCCTCCACACATTTATGAGGGTCTCCCCAGTGCCCAGTGCGGGGCCAGGAGCAGAGGATACAAAGATGAACAAAATCAGCCTCTCCCTTTACTCCTGCAATGGCTTAACAGAAGGGCTACAGATTTCAAGCATTTTCATTTTCCGTGTGGTGGGAGAGCAACTTGTTTTGTTACTGATACATGGCCCAGGGAACTGAGGTCCTGAATCTGCCAGGCCTCCAGCACAAGTGGGGGCAGACAGACTGATCTAAGTAAGGGTGTGGAGGGGCACGAAGAAAGGGCAGGGAGAATGTCCCATGCTGGGCTGGGAGGGGTGGGGAATCCTTTATCTATTCAGGGCTTCCAGAGAGAAGCTCGGGGTCTACCCTGCCCAAAGTCCTGTCCTCCTGCCCACTGACCTCCAGAAGATTTGTCCTAGCACATCTCCCCATTCCCACTGCCTTCCTAGACTAGGTTTCCATGACCCTGCACCAGGATGACCCCAGGAACCTCCTTCCCAGAACCTGCTTGTCCCAGCCTGATCCCCCACACCATGCACTTACCCCTCAACAGCCTCCTCTTTGTTTCCCTCCCAGCCCCACCTCTGTCATCCCCACCTTCCTGTCCTTTATGTTCCAACCACCATGCCCACCACACACTTCCCGCCCCTCCCACACAAACCCACAGAGATACACTCCCACACCACACCATGCACGAGTCTGCCCTAGGGGTTTGCTCATGCTGGCCCCTCTTCCTAGAGAGCCTTCCTCACACTCCTTGCCTGGAAAGGGAGCAGGGAGCCTTCTGCCTGACACTGCTGCCTCCCATGGACTCTTACAACCCCTGGGTTTGCCTCCATCTGACTCTGCACATTCACTAAACTGGCAAGGACCTCATCTAACGCACCACTAGGTCTCCAGTTCCAAGCACAAGGCTTGGCACCCAAGAATGCTGTTCCTGTTTGTCGGGAGCCCAGCAGGCAGGGGGTAAAGCATGGTGGGGACCTCCTGCTGTTCCTGAGGCAATTTTAGACAATTCACTGGCATGGGGTCTTATCATACGGAATCACAGTGTAGTTTCTATTTCCAGCTCCACTTTAAGTCTTTGGATTATGGGGAAGGTCAGTCTGGTGTCACAGTGTCGTGAACACCTCCTTTAACACTTTATAATCCTCATTTCTGACAATGAGAGAGCAGGCCTTACGTAAGCTATGGCATCTATGTGGGACTGATTTATGCCCTTTCGTCATATCCTATTTATTTTTTTGGTTTCTGTCTATTATGCCAAGTCATGTCAGTTTTCCATTGATGGCAGGGATATCAAGTATCCTTTTCAATAAGCTATACACACAGTGAGTCAATTTACTGACAAATACACAATAGCAGAGCGGGTATATGGGTATGAAATGTCAAATACCACCAGATTTTAAGAACTTAGTCTGAATAAAAGAAGGGAGAATCTCTCAATAATGTTAATATTGATTACATGCTGAAATGGTAATGTACTGGGTATGTTGGGTTAAATAAGAATTTCGTATTAAAATTAGTATCACCTTGATGAAATGACGTAGACCTACGCATACACATGCACACACACATGCACCTGCACACACGTGAACACACAAACTAATGCAGAAGCTGGTGAAATCCTAGTGAGGTCTGCAGTCAAGTGAGTCCTATTGTACCAATGCTAATGCCCTGGCTTTGGTAACGGGCTACTGTTCTACATGATGTTTCCATTGGGGAAAGCTGAGTGAGGGGTATGGCAGGACCTCTTTGTTACAGTGTTTATAATTCCTCGTGAACTTATCATTTTAAAAAATATTTATGGGCATCTGTTTCTTTCTTCTTTTCAAAATGGGACTACTACTAACACATTCACTGGACCATTAAGATGAACACAGGTGCCCCAGGTTGTATCAGCTGAAGATGGCTCACTGCAGGGTGATATTAGATCAATGGAACAGAATGGGGAAGCCACACTAATGTGCCCAACTGATGGCTGACAGGGGTGCAAAAGCAGTTCAATGAAGGAAGGGTGGCCTTTCTGTCGAATGGTGCTGGAGCCACTGGACATCACAGGCCAAAAAATGAACCTTGACCAAAACCACCCACTATATACAAAAATGAGCTCAAAATGGATCTCAGGCCTAAATGTAACACGTGCAACTACAAAACTTTGAGAAAAGAAACATAGGAGAAAATCTTCGGGATTTAGGGCAAACTAAGCAAAACGTTCTTAGACTTGACACCAAAAGCACAGTATATATGAGGAAAAATTGATAAGCTGCATCTCATCAAAAATTTAGAAATTTGTTCTGCACAAGATCCCATGAAGAGGGTGAAAAGATAAGACACAGACTGGGAGAAAATATCTGCAAACCATTTATCCAACAAAGAAAAAATATCTAAAGCATATAAAGAACTTCCAAATGCAACAGTAGAAACCCAAACAATTCAGCTAGAAAACTAGAAAACGGACAAACGATGAGAGCAGACACTTCACCAAAGATACACAGGTGGCAAGGAAGTGTGTGCAAACATGTTCAGCATCACTGGCCATTTGAGAAATGCAAATTAAAACCACAATGAGGGGTGCTTGGGTGGCTCAGTGGGTTAAGCCGCTGCCTTCGGCTCGGGTCATGATCTCAGGGTCCTGGGATCGAGTCCCGCATCGGGCTCTCTGCTCGGTGGGGAGCCTGCTTCCTCCTCTCTCTGTCTGCCTCTCTGCCTACTTGTGATCTCTCTCTGTCAAATAAATAAATGAAATCTTTAAAAAAAAAAAAACCACAATGAAACATCATTTACACCTGTCTAGGTGGCTAACATAAAAAAATAGCAACAAGACCAAAACTCCAGGTGGGATGCAGGTGTGGCTCACTGGGATATTGCTGGTGGGACTAGAAAATGGTTCAGCAGCTACAAAAGCTTGACAGTTTCTTCTGAAATGAAGCATGTGTACCATGTGTCCCAGCAATTGTACACTTGAGCATTTGATGATGACTAACGCTCCCACGAAAATACAAATGTTCACTGCAGCTTTCTCGGCAATAGCCCAAACTGGGAAAACAACTCACCTATCCACCAACAGGTGGGTAGTCACACTGTGATGCACCCAGGCCGTGAATACCATAGAACTCTTGGCCATAGAAAGGATAGACTGCCAGAGGATTATGCTGAGTGAAAACGTCAATCCCAAAAACTTATATACTACGTGATCCCATTTATACAATATTGTCGAAATGACAAAATTACAGGAAGAAAGAACTGAGCGGTGGTTGCCAGGTGTTAGGCTGGGAGATGTGGCTTAAAAAAGGGGAACATGAGGACCCTGTTGGCACCAGAATTGTTCAGTATGCTGACTGTGGTGGTGATGACACACACACACACACACACACACACACACACACACGTCAATGCCCTGATTGTGATATTACAGTTTTGTAAGATGCCACCATTGAGGGAAATTGGATAAAGGATACACGAAATCCTTCTGCATTATTTCTTGTAACTATCTGAATCTATAATTATCTCCCAAATAAAATTTTAAACAATGGTATCTGTAGCTTGCATTGCTTTTCTAGGGAACAGCCATCCCCTGGAGCTTCCTGGCTCCCCCATGTTCCCCTGCCCCATCTTGGTCCAGTATGAAATTAGAGCACCCCCAGCCCCATGGCCCCTGGCTCCTTTAGTTGCCAAAGATCCTGCGGCCCATTAAAGGTCACCAACCTCCTTCCGTTCTGCTTCTGTCATCCCAAACTGGTAGTGGCCCAGGAGGAAGGGCCACACGGCCTTGCGGATCTCTGGCTGGATGCCCCCATAGTAGATAAGGCGTAGCAGCTCCTGTTCCTCGTAACTCTGTGGTAGGTGGGAAGAAGTAAAGGGTTTGGTCAACAGAAAACTAGAAGGAGGGCTCTGTGAGCTGGTAGTCCCACTTCTCAGATCTGGCCTTTAGAGATCATGGTGTGTGAATAAGCAAAGCTGTGTGTACCAGGATATCCACCCTGGCGTCATAGGAGAAAAGCCCCAACTGCCCACTGATAGGGAAACAATGTATCCCCTACGTGGGTATAGGTAGGGATGGCGATGCATCCATGAGAACTGACATAAAAAGATGTTCAAAGTATATTGTCAACTGGAAAATAAACAACCCACCAAGATGCAGAACATATCTAGCGTGAACCCATTTTTTTTTTTTACAAAAAACCCCAAAAGGCCAGTATAGAATTAATTAGCATTTCTACTTAATTTTTAGTCAATTTTGTGCATTGTGCTGATGTGGCAACGTTATCTCAAAGTTTTTAATCTTGACTCAGCACAAAGAAAATTGTTTAAAAGTAAATCGATCCAAAATGCACATTTCCAGCTGGGTCTTCATGCACTAATAATTTCTGTGCACACTAGGATGACTTTAACAACTGTCTGCTGTATTGTCCAATAGATTTGCCCTCTTTTTAAGAACTCATTTTCAGGCAAAGGCTTTGCGGTTATAATTAGTCAGGCTGGGGGACTAGCAGGTCCTATTTGTTCATGTTTGTGTGTTTGTGTGTGTGTGTGTGCATATGGAAAATACCAATGACTACTAGAAAGCTACTCTGAAGGGTAGTAGGGTTGTTTCCTCCTACGTCTTCACATCCCAAAATTATAAGCATATTTCACGTTTTTAAAAGTAAACTCAGTGCTGAACGTGGGGCTCAAACTCACAACGCTGAGATCAAGAGTCACCTGCTCTACTGAGCCAGCCAGGTGTCCCACTGATTTCCCAACTTAATGATCATCTTAGATGTACCCAGCCATAATGGCAAAACCAGCCATTCTTTTGCTTTGTTGGAAATTTTAATTTGTATTCTGCAGAAAGCCTTGTCAATGCTAGTTAAAAATCAAAGAACCATTTGTGGCTGAGGCTATAAACTCTTCATCAAAAATCCACCTGTGTGGGTCCTGGAACCTATAGCTGGACTCCATTTCCCAGCCTCCCTTGCAGGCAGGGGTGGCCATGTGACTAGATGCTGTCCAATGGGATGTGACAGGATGTCATATAAGTCATTTGCAGGCCAGAGCTTTGAAGAAGCAGGTGTATTCCCTTCAGATTCTGCATTTCCCCTGGAGGCTACCTGGAGGCAGATGACCATGAGGCCCTGGAGGATGGTGGCACCATGAGACTGAGAGACCCCAAAACCTCTGGACGGAAGACAGAGGCCCACTGGCCAGGAATGCCCACCTAGGACTCCTCCGTGAGCAAGAAATACACCCCATGATGTCAAGCAACTGACAAAGTGTGGACCACTTGTTACTGCAGCTCAGTCCACCCTAATACAACAATGCAACCAAGAAGGGTAAAAACATGGCCAGTTTGTGAAAGGGTTGTGAAACTGTTAGACTAAAAAATACTCATTTTTGACTGACTTATTTTTTTCAACCAACTTGTCCTTAGACTAGTACCTCCCAAACCGGGGAGATCACTGGAAATGTTTGGGGGAATTTTAAAAAAATATAAATTCTTGGGCTCCAGTCCCAGAGATGCTAAATCAGTAGTGCTGGAGTGGAGCCCAGAAGTCTATAAATCTTTTGAATTCCTCAGGAAATGTGCACTTTCTCTGGCTGCCAGGGAGAGTGACTTTTTTGAGAAAGTAAGTTGGCATATCTATTTAAATTTTAAATGCACATCAATCAATTTAACTTCTAGGAATCAACCCCTGAAATAAAAGCACTGGTCAGAGTGATATGTGCTTATAAAGATGTCAACGGAAGCACTGTTTGGAATAATTTTTTAAAAAGAGAAAGAGTCCACATGTCTCTCATTAGGGGAAGATTTGAATTAATTATGGGCTACTCATCTGTGAGGCACTAAGGTGTTAGCATTCAGTACTTCACCTAGAGATTGGAAAGACATCTTTGATATAAAATGAAATTGCTGCTTAAAATACAGATATAATGTCACTTCATTTTGCAGAAATAAGAATTACAGATATATCTATGTAGATTTATCTATGAATGTATAAGCACAGGAAAAATATGGCAGGGTCTCGACATAACTGATACTATTCATTAACTCGGAAGATTAGAATCAGGGCACTGCGGCAGGAAGAAGGTACATGAACAATTTTTGTCCTCTACACCTGCATTCTTCATTATTTGAGTTGTCACTGTAAGTAGACATTCAAGTCAAACAACCCTCCTGCTTACCCAGGTTTGGGAACCAGTTTGTTTTCCCCAGAGTCCCCCAGTGTTCCCAAGTTCATGCACAGAATAGCGCTTTTCCCCAGCGTGGGGAAGCCAGGCTAACCCAGGTGCTCACGGGCCTGGCCCTCCCCAGGGCCCTGGGTGAGAAGCACCCAGTGGACTGAGCCATCGTGTTCATCCTGTGGAGGTATCAGCCATCTCTTCTGAATGTCTGCTCCTGAGGGAGGTTCACTTAGCATCTGTCAAAATGGATTCTGCCTTCCACACCGGCCATGGGATGCACTTTAAAGGTCCCTAGGGCCCTAAACATTCCAGGGGCTTGTTCCTTATGCTTGCCTACCCCCCAGCCACCCCCAGTTTCTTGAGAGGGACAAGATAAGCGCATTGGCCTACCCAAGGTTCTAGGAAGTGCAGCAGGATACAGAAAAGTTGACCCATCTTGTTTCCCAAACACTTTGACCTTGACACTTTTTTCAAATGTAAACACCTTCCTTGTGGGGACATTTGCTTTCTAAGAAGTCTTAGAAATCTGTCTCCAGGTGGAGTATATAATGGGAGGATTGTCAGGCCCTAAGGCAGAGATGGAAGAGTTCTGCAAGGTGGTGGGCTTTCCTGGGCCCACCTCCCTCCTCTGACTTAGCTACCATTGTCCTTCTAAGTAGTTCAACTGCACTGTAGGTCCCTTCCTGCTGAGAACTCACAGTCCCTCCTACAACACTGAGCATACAGTTGGTGCTTAATAAATGCTTGAGGAAGAATTCATTCTTACTCCTAGACAAGCAAGCATACTTTCCATCCTCCTTGATTCCCACCCATCTGGGCAGAAGGGGGCTGTGGGTCTTGGAACTCTCAAGAAGGGAGGGACCTTCAGTCTGGGTATGCAGAACCCAAAGGTATCCTTTTTTTCTTTTTTTTAAAGATTTTATTTATCTATTTGACAGACAGAGGTCACAAGTAGGCAGAGAGGCAGGCAGAGAGAGGGGAGGAAACAGGCCCCCTGCTGAGCAGAGAGCCTGATGCAGGACTCTATCCCAGGACTCCGAGATCATGACCTGAGCTGAAGGCAGAGGCTTTAACCCACCGAGCCATCCAGGCACCCCAAGAACCCAAAGGTATCCTAACAGCCTTCAGTCCCCATAACCAGGTGGGTGTCCTGCTCAGATGACCAAATGGTCCCCCCACTGGCTATGCTCCACCGTAGGCCAAGCCAGGCCAAGCCTTACCGTGCTGTCCTGAAGGTACTGCTCCCAGATCCTGGCTGTCAGCCCGCACCCAGCATCGCAGGGTGAATCCGGAGACACAATCATGTGATTGACCAGGGCTGACAGGTGGGTCCTCACAGTGGACAGGTGTCTGCAGTAGGCAAGCCCTAGCGAGGGAGGGAGGGAGAGTGCCATCATCCACCATCCAACCCACCTTGCCTTACCTCATGGATCTCAAAGCACTACCTCACCCACAAACCTTGTGAACCCTTGTGACCTAGAAAGTCCCATCATCCTTCTCTTCCAGACAAGCAAGGAGCTCTGAGGGGCAAAACCCCTTGCTGGCTTGACTGCTTAACAGTTGTATGAGCCTGGGGACATCTGATCATCTTCCTCAGCCTGGGCTAGGGTGACATTACCTCTTTACCTGGAAGCCAAGGTATTTAAGCCACAGGCAGGAGGCAGGGAAGGAGCAGCAGGAAGGAGGCAGGAAGTGATCCCACAGGCTCACAGTGCCTCTGGGTGCTTCCAATCCATCCCAGGAGAGAAAGAGAATGACAGAGGTGGACGACTCCTTTTTCAAAGTGCAGCCAGATAAAGAAGGCCCTGAGAGATGCACCTGGTTTGCTCTCAAAGATGGTTCTGCACTCTTACAAGCCACCAAATTGCGGCCCTTCATCTGCTCTGCCCTGGGCACCTGGAAGGCACAGTGCCTGGTACACAGGAGGCACTCAGCAAATGCCAGCCTGTGTTTGCTCTATGCCCCCTCCCTCTGGCTCTCCCTTATTAGCTCCCAGAGAGGACCCTGGGCCATCTGGAGCCTGAGGACTGGCCCCTACCAGCAATGAGGAGGAGGAGGGAGAAGAGGAGAAGGAGGAGAAGGAGGGAAAGGAGAGAAAGGGGGAAGAGGAGGAAATGGCTAACACTTACACAAGCACATACTACATGCCAGGGAACTGCCCAGAGCTCACATCCTTAAGTCACTAAATTCTCATGACATATGGAACAGGTACTCCTACATTCTCCATCTTAGACATGGGGAAACTGAGGCATAGACTTTTTCTGTCTCTTGGCTGGATCATAATGCTAGGAAGTGTGGAGTTGGGATTGGAACCCAAGCTGCATAGAGCCAGAACCTGGGCTCTCAACCCCCATCAGGGAAGAGCCATTGAATGCATAACACTGTTTGAGATGCATCTGGACCCCCATGCATCTGGACCTTCCTCCATGAAGCCTTTCTATCTGGGCTCCATGCCAGGACCTGAATTAGGCACCAGGGATGGATGAAAACAGAATGGGCAAAAACCTTGATTTGGGGAGCTTACACTCTCTCTGTCCCTCCAGGGGCTTGGGCACATGGCTGGCACTGCTGTTCTCCAGGCCCATGCAGGATATAGCAACACTTTTCTAGAATCCCTGACAACACAGGTTTTCTCTCCCCCATTTAGGCTGAGAGGCTGAGAAAATAAAATGTGCTAAGAATGAACACAGCAGAGTAAAAACAAAACAAAACAAAAACAAACCAGCTTTGTGGTCAGGCAGGCCTGGGTTTGAGTCCCAGCTCTGTCCTAGGCGACCTTGGACAAGTCACTTTGCCTCCTTGTGCCTTCGTTTCCTCATGTGTTAAATGGAAATAACCAGAATACCTGTATTTAAGCTTTAATTTTTAACTTTTCTTTACTCTTCTGCTTATGCCCACAGGTGAGGGGAACTGACTCTGAGCACCTATGACAGGTAATGCCAGCTGCTAGGGGTTTATTCACGTTTCTCCTTTCATTCTGAGAACAAACCCTCTAAGGGGGCACTGGGATGCCATGGTGACTTAGCCAAACCCCTCCCCTGAGGAGCCCCATGGTTGGCTGCCCTCTCTTAGAGCCCAGAGATAAAATTTATGCCCAGGCTCTGCTTGAGGAGGTTCAGGCTCTAAGACGTCTGCATAGCTTCACTAATCTAGACACATCTAGGAACTGGGGAGCTGGGGTTCAGGTGCCAGAGCCAGGCTCCTTCCCTTGATGCTGATGTCATACAATAGGCATTTGAGAAATGTGCCCATAGACCACAATGGCAAATGAGACCGATACGCACATCCATAGAAGGCTCTGGAAAGGATCTGGTACTTCATGTTGTCACAGAGGAGCTTCAGCGGGGCCCTGCGGTGGAGGAAGAGAGGACACGTAGAAAAGACCACACAGAGCCCATGTTTCCTGGAGGAGCACAGTTCATTACCTGCAAGGGGCAGATTAAAACCAGCCAGGCAGGGGCGCCTGGGTGGCTCAGTTGGTTAAGCAACTGCCTTCGGCTCAGGTCATGGTCCTGGAGTCCCAGGATTGAGTTCCGCATCAGGCTCCCAGCTCCAAGGGGAGTCTGCTTCTCCCTCTGACCTTCTAGCCTCTCATGCTCTCTCTCACGGTCTCTTTCTCAAATAAATAAATAAAATCTTAAACAAAACAAAACCAGCCAGGCAAGGGGACTCTAGGAGGACTATGGTTTCTACCCATACCGCCACTCCTCCTGTTGGCTTTGGGGTCTCTCTCTCTCCAACTCTCTGGGGCTTGGATGGAGCTGATTCGACCTAGTACAGGACTCAGGCTGGAGTCACAGGCATTGGGTAAGAGGTGGTCATGTGATCCAATCTGAATCAAGGACAATGAGCCCCAAACTCATTTTGTCAGAACTACAGAGAAACTCACACTATTCTCTGCTCGAGTCCCTAAGCCAGAAGGATGTAGGGCAGTGGCTGCGGGGATCCATTTCTGCCCTGCATAAGGAGGGCCTGCCTGAGAATGAGAGCATCATAGGAGCGTCTGGAGCCAACCATGCCTGAAGTCACTGTACTTCTAGACTCCTTAGTTCTGTCAAGATTTTCTTTTGTATGTGAACCAGTCTGAAGTGGGCTTCTGTCACTTGCCCAAAGAGCTCTGACCTCTGAAGTGACCCAGCTAAACCAAACTGAGCCAGACCAGGACTCAGAGTCTGGTTGACTGCAGAGTAGGTGATGCCTCAGAGCTTCTCCTTGCATGGGAATTTGGGGAGGTGGGGTGCAGCTGGCTGAAAGAGAAGAGAGGAGTAAGGACCCAGCACTAGTGGGGAAAACAAGGACTGCTGATGGGCGTGTTCTGCATCCTCGCAGAGAACAGAATGGAGGAATATACGCATATTTTTTCTCAGGACATCCTGGGGATACCCAGGAAAACCGAAAAAGACAGGAAGGAGGCATGGCTAAAGTGCTCCAGTTACACACATAGAACCATTAAGCATGAAAATCACCCTCATCGTGCCCTCAGGTTGGTGGGGCTCAGGGTTGGTCAGTTTACCTAAGAATAGCATCACACACACAGCTGTTCCACAACAGACTTGGCTATGTGAAAGAGGGTGAGCTCCCTATCATTCCAGGTATGTAAGCAGATGCCACAAACGGGGACACTAGGTTAGAATGGCGTTTTTCAATGCCCCCTGGACCACAGCACAAGAATCACTTGGCATTTCTCCAACATTTGGATTCCTGGGCCCCGCACACACCTACTGGATCAGGACCCCTATGGAAGTTGTCTCAGAAGCACTGTCACCTCCCCCTGCTGGTTCTGAAGCACACAAACGGGAGAAACTCTGGTTACAGGGGTGCTTCTCAAACTGACAATGTGCACATGAGCTTAGGATCAAGTTAAATGGAGATTCTGCTTTTGGACCATGTGCTGAAAGCCAGGCCTTAGATGACTACAAAAATGTGATGCCAGCTCCCACCCCTTGAGCTCCTATGGCTGAAGACTGGACCACCCACTGGGCCAGAGGCCCAGCATGGAAAAAGGGACTCCATTCTCCCCAGGCAGGCCAGGTGGAGTCAGCTGGGAATCAAGACCAGTCTCATTATTGCACTGGGCAGCTCTGAAGACACATGAGATCTATGGGCCAGGACAGAGATGATCTGGGGGATCAAACTTTATCCAATAAAATAAGAAGCGTTACTTACTGAACATTGCCAGGGACTGGGTACCACATGCTGGCCACGTTAAACTGGTATCCGATTTGTTCTTAGGATAGCTAAACAAAGCAAGCATTTGTATCCCCATTCGGTGGAGGAGCAAACTGAGGAACGTCTGGTTGGCAGTGAGTAGTATTTCTAGTTTCTGCCTTCCAGGAGCATGACAGGACTGTGCTTCCTGGCCTGCTGTGGATGGGGTCAATGAGGCATGAGCAGAGAGAGTATGTCCTGCATCCAAGGTGGAGCCTCTCATTGTTGTCCAGGTGCCCCAGAGCCAACTTTCACTCTGTCACTGGACTGGGAATATTCTAGACGGTTTGGCCCCATCAGCTAGGCCCTTTAATGTGCCCCAAGCAGAGCCCCCAGCTGACCCATGAGAGACACATGGTATGTATGACAAACCATCCTTTGTCCTACTGAGCAATTGAGATTTCAGGACTGTTTGTTACTGCAACATAACCTTGGTTATCCTGACTGAAACATGGAAGGAAGCAAAGACAGCTAGGACTCCACAAGGCTATTCCATAACTTATGTTCCATAACTTATGTTCTTCGACAATTCCATAACTTATGTTCCTCCTCTGAATTCAGTGCTAGGCAAGGAATGGACATCTACAAATCTTTGGCAAATCCCTCCATAACCTCCACCCACAGATTAAGGCCCTCATACCTCTCATGGTTGCAGCCATTGGATGAGCCGCCATCGACCAAGCCACTCTGTGAGCAGGACGAGCAGGAGGATTTCCGGGGGCTGGGTTGCCATAGGGGTGGTAGGTTGCTCACGGAGACATCCATTAGGTCCTGGGGGACTATGGTGGGCAGGAGGCATGGAGCAAGAGATCCAGTGAGGCCTATGTGGGTCACAGAAACCTCATCCCAAAGCAAGCAGCTCACCTCTAGGCCAGCACGGGGACAGGGAAAGACCCTGAATTTGACAGTCAGAGACAGCAACCCCAATCATTATCTGACCCAGACCTATGAGCCCACCTGATTCAGTGAAAGCTACAACCAAGACCCGGGACCCTCAGCAGACAGGCAGAGCTGAAGATAGCTGAAGAGAGAGGAAGTAGTGGAGTGTGGGGGGAAAGATAGAAAGGGAGACAAGACCCAAGAAAACAGACCCAGTACCAGAACAGGAAGCCAAGCCTCACCATGTTGTCATTCAAGTGTCCTCACAGGAGGCTGACAAGAAGGGAGAGGAGCTTGATGGGGGCTTCTGGGGAAGGATGATGGTCCTGAGTCCCCAGAGACAGACTCTCTGGGAGTGAGAGTCTCTAGTAGAGAGACAGAAGGGAGCCTAACTCAACAGATGAGGCAGGGTTCCCAAGGGCAAGGGATCCAGGGGAGTTCCTGCTGATGAGCCCACCTACACTGTCCATCATCCTGAGCCATATAGCTATTCCATCAATAGGTCTCAAACAGGTGAGTGACCCCCACCCAGAATCATGGGGGGGCTTATTAAAAAGCCATATGCCTGTATCCCACCCCTGACCTACTGAACTTAAACCTCTTGGAGATAGAGCCTTTAAGTCTGTATATCAAAAGACAATTTTAATAACAGCAACCACGTTCGAGAACCAAGAGGGCATAGCTGATCTCCTAACATGGATATTGGTGTTCCTGATGTTGGGCTCCCAGGATACAGCACTCAGAGTTTCCCTCCCTGCCTTCTCTTCCAGCTCCATGGAAATCACCATGTCTCCACAGCTGCATGGAAAACACAATGGTGACTCACACATTATAATTTCTATCATTAACTTTCTGGCCTCTTGGCAGTTCCAGACAGGTGCAAAGACTATATTTTTTCTAGGACAGGGCTCAGTAGGCAATTTTCCATCAAGGGCCAGAGAGTAAACATTTTATGGTTTGTGAACCCTTTGGCCACAATCACAACCACTCAATTTTGCCGTCATCGTGCAAAACAGCCATTCACAAGATGAAAACACGTGAGCATGGCTAGGTTCCAATAAAACTTTATTTATGGGGGGCACCTGGGTGGCTCAGTGGGTTGGGACTCTGCCTTCAGCTCAGGTCATGATCTCGGGGTCCTGGGATTGAGCCCCACATCGGGGTCTCTGCTCAGTGGGGAGCCTGCTTCCCCCTTTCTTTGCCTGCCTCTCTTGTGATCTCTATCTGTCAAGTAAATAAATAAAATATTTAAAAAAGAAAAAAACTTTATTTATGGGGGCGTCCGGGTGGCTCAGTCATTAAGTGTCTTCCTTCGGCTTGGGTCAAGATCCCAGGGTCCTGGGATCGAGCCCTGCATCAGGCTCCCAGCTCAGTGGGAAGCCTGCTTCTCCCTCTCCCACTCCCCCTGCTTGTGTTCCCTCTCTTGCTGTGTCTCTAACGAATATATAAAATATTAAAAAAAAAAAAACTTTACTTATGGACACTGAAATCTGACTTTCGTATCATTTTTCACAGGTCACAAATATTACGATTCTTTTGATTTTTTTTCAGTCATTAAAAAAAATGTAAAAACCATTCTTAGCTCATGGGTCTCACTGAATGAGGCTGGCTCTGGCCTGTGGGCCCTAGTTTGCCAAGCTCTAACCTAGGAGACTGAGAAGGGTGTCCATCTGTCCCACAGGCCATGCCTTCCAAGAATAATGGGTAATCTTGGTCTCTTCTCTCGGGCTGCAAGGCAGCAGTTGTGGACCCAGGGTCACCTGTTATCTGAGCTCAGGAGCAGACAGGGCCCACCCTACCCACGATAGTGAACAAATATCCTCCCCAAGCTGACTCACTGATGAGCTGACCACGAAAGACCAGTGAGCCCCTGTAAAATGTTCTAGAAAAGCATCCTCAGGTCTCCACCAACCTCAAGGAAGCATGGATCAGTTTCAGCAAGGTGTGGCCCATATGCCTCAGTCCCAGCCCTTCACACTCTGCTGGCATCACCAGTGGACTCCTTCCCTACAGATCCCACAACACTCTTAGCAGCATTCTGCCACGTGGAGGCTGGACAGCATGAGTGCATCTGTTTGGCTCCTGCTTCCCTCACCCTGGGGACCAAGACTCAAATGACAACATGGCAGAGGTGGCCAGCACTCAGCCCCAGGTGTGGGAGGTGCCCCGACATTACTGGGGGGCTGCTGCATCAGGCCCGGCCTGGGGAAGGCGGTGCCCCATCCAGTTCGTGCCCTTGGACCGCCCCTGGCTACCACCAGCACAGATCGGCCGGCAGGAACCACCATCCAGGCGGGTCTCACGGAATTGAAGACAGTGCTGCCCAGGGGGTCAGGAGCAACTTGAAACACAAAACAAAAAATACCAGTGAAATGAAATGTCTGAGGTGGGCAGAACACAGAAACAGCTGAAGAACCCACCCTTCAGGGCTTTACCTCTCCCCTGCCTGGCTCTGCATAGCTTCCATGTACTGTGTTGGCATCAAGGAAGAAAGAATGCTGATGTTTGTCAAATGCCCTATAAAAGCCTGCTTGCTTTCTCATCCTTAGTGACCCCACTGGGGATCTATCTCTTCTCCCATTCTGCGGAAGTGGAAACTGAGGCTCAGAAGGACAACAGTGCTTAACCACCCACAGCCCTAGCAGGTGGTAACTGGCATTAAGAGCCTTTTCTCACTGAGGTCCTGCTTCTCTTTCCACTAATGACAGCTATCACCTACTGAGAGCAAGTATTACTATCCCATTTTCCAGACTTGGGAACTGAGGCACAGATGTAAGCATCATGCCTAAGACCACCCAGGGAACAAAGAGTGGAGATTGTTTTCCGACCCAGGGCATCAGACCCCAAGACCCTATTCACAGTCTTCTGACTGATATCCCCCCTCCCCGCCCCATATTATCCATGCTCTATATAGACCAGCAGTTCTCAATGGGGGCAATTCTGTCCCCTCAAGGGCTTTTGGCAATGTCTGGAGACATTTATTATTGTTACAACCTGAGAATTTGGTAGATGCTACTGGCATCTATCCAGTGGGTAGAAGCCAGACACAAGACACCCCACCCCCACCAAACACATCACACATCATTATTCAGTCCAGTATGTCAGCCCTGCCCTAGACCATCTCTGTTCAATAGGAATCCACACTGAGCCACATGCTTAATTTAGAAATTTCCCATAGCCACACAAAAAGGAGGAAAAGAAACAGATGAAGTCAATTTCAGCAATATATTCTGTTTAACCCAGTATATCCCTAATGTGACCATTTTAACTGAGAGTCAGTATAAAATGACTGGTAAGATATTTTGCATTCTTTTCTGGTTTTTCTCCAAAGTCTTCAGAATGTGAATGTCTTTTGCTCTTAGGGTACATCTCCATTCGAATTCGCTGCATTTCAAGTGCTTGGGAGCTGCATGAGGCTCACGCCTACCACACCAGATGGTACAGACAGTCCCAGCAACATGGGAGTCTGGAAATGCCCTCCTCTGACTCTGAATCTGACTCCACGTTTCAAAACTGGTCTCTGCCTCCTCTGTGCCCAAGGACCAGGTGTTGGAGATGGAGGCATGAAGATACTGAGAGGGGGTTTAGAACCATTTATGGCCACATCATCCCTCCCACAGGCCCAAACTCCTCTCTTATTCCTTACTGCAGGTATCCACAAACTTTTTCTATAAAGGGCCAGATAGATAGTAAATATTTTTGGCTTTGTGGGCCATACGGTCTCTGTCACAACAATCCCACTCCATTGCTGGGGTGTGAAAGCAGCCATACACAATATGGCTAGGAGTGGGCGTGGCTGTGTTCCAATAAAACTTTATTTACAAAAACAGGCAGTGGGCCAAATTTGGACCACAGGAGGAAGTCTGCCCATTTCTGACTTGGGCACTTCTTCAGGAAGGACTTTCTTGCTCTCAAAGATGAAAACCACACATGATTATTTGTGTTAGCTCTGTTGAGGCTCAGGCCCCTGGAGAAAATCAACCAAGGATGGAGCGCCATTACCATGTGGGCTGAATCAGAACTTGGGGAGGAAATGGGTGAGACCACAATCTGTCAAAACAATCTGCAAGCTCTGGAGCCAGGCACCTAGGCTTAAATTCCAACCATGCCAAGGATTAACTATGCCTCTCTGAACCAGTTTCTCAACCTTTCTGTGCCTCTGTTTCCTCTTCTGAAAAACAGAGGTTGTTGAGGACACTGGTACCTGCCTAGGAAGACTGTGATGAGGATTATATTAGTTACAACATTGGAGGGACAAAGGCAGGCTTGGCACACGGTACCTAGTATTACCGACGGAGCATCTGTCAAGCATTTCAAGTTAGGTGTCTGACACTAACTCCTCAGAATAGGATCCTGTATGGGAACAGAATGCGGCTGTCCTCCCCATTCTATAGACAAGGAAATGAGGCCCGCAGAGGGCAAGTCACTTGGCCACACTGAAGGAGCACAGGTGAGTGCAGGGATGTATGCTTTTCTCAACAGAGGGCGATTCTGCTCCCAGTGGGAACCCAGCAGCACCTGGAGACATTTCTAGTTGTCCCCACTTAGTGGTGGGGTGTGGGAAGATGGCGGTTAGTCAGGGGCCAGGGGGATGACAGGGATGCTGCCTGATATCCTATAAGGCCCATAGTGTCCCTTCCCAACAACCACCAAGAATTATTCCATCTAAAATATCAGTGGTGCTACCGCTGAGAAGCTTTGTTCTAGTTAAACTGA
This sequence comes from Mustela putorius furo, assembly GCF_011764305.1. Lineage (NCBI taxonomy): Eukaryota > Metazoa > Chordata > Mammalia > Carnivora > Mustelidae > Mustela > Mustela putorius. The sequence goes on along the minus strand of NW_025421422.1, from coordinate 244,138 downwards.
GTCCACTGGGGTTTCCCCAGGGGCAGACAAGAATTCAAGTCCCAGGAGCGTATCTGGGAGATGTTTCCAAGAAACACGGGTAGGAGAAAGGTGAAGCGACACGAGAAGGTTCTGCCAAGGGTTACCACGTGGGTCACCACCATGGGCAACTGGTGCTTGATCTCCCAGCGGAGGGGAGAGGGGTCTCTGGGAGAGCTGTAGAACACACAGGCCAGGGCTTTCTTTCTGGGGGATGGGGCGCGAGGGAGCCAGGGCATTGAGACACTGACTCCTGCCCATCCTTGGCTGAGGGCTGCTCCAGTGATGCTCTGACTCCCTGACACTTCCTACCCTCCCTGCCCCCACCATGGGCAGAAGGCACTCTAGGATGGGGGCTGGCTGCAGAGTGGCAGGCACAGAGGGGTGTGGGTAGGCACAGCCAGTGTCTCTTCTGCTGACACATGCAGAACCACAACACACTAACATGGACAGCCCCCAAGGAAGAAAGACACCCAGCACCCAGCCTGGCTCCCAGCAGGTGCCTACACATTGTTGGATGATGCCCTGTGCAGAGAGTTTCCTGGGAAGGCAGGCCCAAGGCATCAGGCTCCTCTGATCAATCAGCTCTCTGGTGGGGCAGTAAGACTCATGGTCCTCCCAACAGGCTGAGAGGGTTCCAGACCCTGTTCCTGGGTAGGAAGAGATGTAGTGATGAATAGTTCAGGATACTCTTGGGCTCTTGGTGATACAGAAACATGAGGCCTGAAATGATTAGCCTACCCTTGCCAGGAGGACATCTGCTTTCCAGAGAGCCTCTCATGGCCCAGCTGCAGTTAGTAATGCAAGGGGAGGCTCAGAGCCATTATCCCTCAGACGGAACAACAGGGCCACCAAAGGTTAAATAAAATGAGGTGGACAAAAGGAACCTACAGCTTAATATCGAGTTATTGAACAGACATTCATAGGATGCTTCATAAATGCCAGGCCTCTTTTGAAGAACTTCTCAACTATTAGCTCATGTAACCCTCATGATAACCCTGTGGTGATGATGACCTTGACAGTAGGAGTCTGTGTGAACCAAGCATTGGCACCAGGCAAGCCGCCATGCAATGCACTGGACATACATTAGTGTCCCAGGTGCCAGTTTCCCCGTGCTTTGCTTCCCCTCTGCTGTTTTCATTGCCATTTCTTGAGGGCCTACTGTGTGTGGGACTTTATTCTACAGACTTTACATTGATCACCTCTTTATCTCATTGAATCCTGACAATGTATCAAAGTAAAAGAACAACCCTGTAATAGCGGCTATAATGTACGTGGTCTGTGCCAAGAGTCTTACCTCATGTAATCCCCACAAGGGCCCTATGTCCCAGGTGCTGTGAACATCCCCATTTTGCAGATGGGGAAACCAAGACACAGGGGGTGAAGAAACTTGCCCCAGTTCAACCAGGATTCCAGAGCCCATGGCCACTACCCCAGGCCACCTCCTGAGCAGGTGCATCTTTATTATTAAGCTAAGTCGCCTGTGGTTCTCATTTGGGGAGAAACTGGGATACTAACTCCCTGGTTTCAGGTCTCCCCCCACCCCCGACCCCTGCTGACTCCAGAGTCCAGACCAGTCCAGACTGGTCTTCTAATCCCAAACACCTGGAATCCTTCACATGGTCAGCTAACTGTGGATCCAGGGAGACCATAGACGGGTCAGCTTACCAAATTCAGACTGCATGCCAGGGTAGATGATCCTGAACACGTAATCTGTGGCCTCGTCATCTTCCTTGTCTGAAGACGTGGACTCGGCAGAACCCTGAGGGCTTCGCTTGCGCAGCTTGGGAAATACTTTGCCCTGAAAGAATGTGTCCCATTGCACAGTCCTTGGGATACGCCTGTCCCCACAATCTGTACAGCCTGAGGGTTTCAGTGGGATATGTGCCCACAAAGCCATGTAAGGATCCACGGGCAAAAATGACCACTGCCCCAGGCACCTGGGTGGCTCAGTCAGTTAAGCATCCGACTCTTGATTTCGGCTCAGGTCATGATCTCAGAGCTGTGAGACTGAGCCCCAATTTTCAGGCTCCACGCTGGGCATGAACCTGCTTGTTTCATGCTCACCCACCCCTGCTCACCCACCCCTTTCCCACCCTGCTTGTGCATGAGCTCATGCTCCTCTCTCCCTCTCTCTCTCAAAAAGATGATCACTCCCCACAGCTGACCCCCCACTCCAGCCTCCCTGGGGCCTCTGCGATCACTCACCTTTCCCCGCTGAGACCAGAGTGGAGGGTCCAGCTGCCCATGAGGGAGCAGCCCGTTTTCCAGGCACGAGAGGAACTGCAGGAGGTGTCCTCCCTTGGGGAAGCGGAAGGGCGGCCTCTGGATCCCATCCTGGCTGACCAGCACCACTGTCCCGCCGCTGTCCACTGCCACCATGACCCAGGCAGAGGAGATCCAATGGGAAGTCACTATGAGGCACGGGGATGGGGCACTCCCGGCACACACATCCCCCTAGGCATGCCAACCCAGTCCCAGGGACCTGCTCCAAGGCTCTGGGAAAGGCCTGGGCAGAAGGTCGGAAGCAGTTTTTAACCTCCACTGGGCTTCTTAAATCCCACCTGCTAGGGTCACTGACTGGGTGGTATAGGACATGGTCCAGAACAGTATGGCTGGCCTCTGTGAAGTCATCCACTGAAGGGAAATGGGGCCCCCAAACATCCGATGCTCCTTAAGCACCCTCTATGAATCAACCTGACCTATTTTTGTATGGGGCCTTTCAGATCTTTCCCTTCTCAAGGCAGTATTTCACTTGCTAGCACAATTAGCAATGTATGTATGTAAGCACAGCACATTAAAGGCAGTGTCTTCTGAGTATTTTGACTACTCAAAATAGACCTGTGAGGCCTATCTATTATGGTCTATTTTACAAATGATGGAACCAAGGCTCAGAGAGGCTATGTAACTTGCCCAGGGCTGCACAGCAGGGCCTGGATCTGAACCTAGGTCTGTCTGACTCAATAACCTTAATGTTTCTTATCTTGGTGGGACACAGATCCCTAGCTTCCTACAGCAGGATGGCCTGCTTTTTCTGAATGTACCTTCTCTGAACTTTAAAGGAGAACTCTAGTGATTAATCCTGGATCTTCAGAGCTCCGGCTTTGGAATGACAAAGACCTGATTTCAAGTCCAAACTCTGGAGCTTCCAGGCTGTGTGACTTTGTGCTAAGCTGTGTAGAGCCCTGCTTGGCACATCACAAGAGCTCAGTAGGTGTTAGCCACTAACACCATGTGTTGGATGCTGAGCCCTTATCATTCATCATAGGATGTTCACAACAAGGCCAAGAGAAGGTGCTGCTGTGCTTCCATTTCATAGATGGGGAAACGGAGGCTCAGTGAGGAGAATTCACTTGTTTGAGGCTACACCAGTAATAAGGATGTGGGGCCAGGCAGGGGAGGCAGGAGGAACACCCCGGCCTCGTGCTCCCCCCACGGTCCCTACCTTGCTGGTGGCAGTGCAGATACACAATCTCCTCTAGGCGGATGGTCATGGCATAGTCCCAGTAGACGCTAGAAGAGGAGGGATGGTTAGGTCCACAGGGTGCCTACTCACCCCGTCGTGGCAAAGGGACCAGAAGGCCAGAAGACCACACTCATGGGCTTCTGCACCCTTCTCACTGGTAGGTCACTAGACCCACCAGTCCCCAACATCTGTTTGTCAGACTTCAAATCCCACTTCCACCAACTATATTGAATCAGTCCCTTCTCCTCTCTGGGCCTCAATTTCCCTAGCTGCAACATGAGGAAGTTGGAAGAGAAGCTCTCTAAGGGACCTTCCTGCTCTGGTCTGCACCACAGTCAACCTTCCCAGGGCCCATGGGGCGAACATTCTCAGAGGGCAGCCAAGCATACAGGGGTTTTCAGAGTAGCAGCCTCTATGGAGCCGCTTGCATGTGAGTCTTAGCCAGGAGGTCCTTCCCCAGACTCCTGCATCATGCCCATCTCCTAGGGTTGCAATGGTTTGTTTTCTCCTGTCTCCCTGAAAGGTGCTGAACTGGGCAGTGACTGGGTTTTGCTCACTTCTGCAAGATTCTCAGAGAATAATATTCAGAGCTAATGGCTGCCCTAGGGCACCCAGTAAACAGAGCAACTCTTCAACTACCACCGAACATCAGCAAGGAGGAGCTGTGGCCACAGTCCCTTTGGAGCTGTGTAACTTGATACAAACAGGCTCCAGGTTCCAGCCTTCCAGCTAAGGGCTCTACCTGCATTTTCTCACTGACTCTTTCCTGTATGCCTATTCCAAGCTTCCATTACCGCATCCCCATTTTACAGCAGATGAACAAACTGAGGCTTGGGAAGGGGAAGCTGACTGTCCAAGATCACTCAACTGGGAACGAGCAAGAATTGAGCTTCTGTTATCATTTTACTTGTTTTAACAGCTTCCTAAAGTAGAACTGCTGGGTCACGTAGTAAGGGTAGGTCCTAAGAAACTCCCAAACTGGTCTGTGAAGCAGCTGTGAGGGGAATTCCAGCTGCTTCTCTACATGGCAAGGCTGAGATCTGAGCCAAGTGCCCACTGACTCCAGAGTTCAAATAGCCACCCAAATATCACCCAAATATCACTCTTGGGTGATATTTCCTTGTATATACTAGGAAAGCCAGCTGGGGATCTCTGACCCCCATTGTATAAGAGAGGGTACTGGGAGGGGGGACAAGAGAAGAGGTCCTGAAGCTCCTCAGATGAGGACCACTCTGCCTTCTTTCATCATTTCTTGGTCCCCAAAGAGACACCGGAACCCCTGGGTGCTCCCATTTCCTACACGCTAACCCCGATGTTTCTGCCCACTGGCTTTTTCTCCTTCACTGAGCTCCAGGTTCCAGGCAGGAGTAACAAGGATTGATGGGGGGTTTCAGAGCCCAGGCAGGGGAAGTCTCCAGCCCCATTAGTAATGACCTTGAAAGTGCAGACTCCATTGGAACCAAATATCGATGTGTCTATGATGTGCCTGTTCACAGAGGAAAAGGTGAGGCAGAAAGATGGAAACCGCAGTGATCTGAGCTGGAGGGGGGTGGGGGTTGCTTGGCAATCCTTTGGTTCAGTGTTTCTTTGAAACAGCATTAAAAGTTGTCTGCCCATACTACCCTGGGCTTAAGTCCAACCAACGAGCAGGGCCCTCGGGCTGTGATGTTTGACAGAAGAGACTTCAGTGTATGGGGAGCCCTTGTAAACCCTTTGGGAACCCTCTGAGAGTTCAGGGAGATCACTTACCCAGCCCCCTCATTTGATAGAAGCGGGGAAACTGAGGTCCAGAAATAAAGACATACCTCAAGTCACCCAGGGGGATGAGGATTGAACAAACACGTGATTTTGCAAATTTATGCATTTACCCACATAAATGTGTTCCCTCCAGTATAATGTAAATGCAAGATAAACTCTGAAAAGGTAAAGGTTTTCCTCTCCTTTTCTTCATCTGCTCTCTCTCATTTAGCCCAGGGCCGAGCATATCACAGGTGCTCTGTCAATATCTGATGAATGAATCCAGGTCCCCTGACTTTCCTGCTTCATTTCACAGAGATTATGTGGGCACTGATGAGTGGCAGGTGCTGGAGAGAAGACATGAGCATGAAAGAATCCTTGCCTTCATGGAAATGAAGTCTAGAATGTAACAGCTGGTATATGGGTGGGCACAGATTTATTACGTGAGCACGATTTTATAAATGCTATGAAGGAGATTCAGGGCTCCATGTAATCCAAATTCAGCTGGCAAGTCAAGGAAGGCCCAGGGTTTAAGGTGAATAGGCTGAAACAAGGTCCTGGGCCAGGGGCATCTCATCGGCCCTGCACTGTTCCTTGGGGAGGGTTTCAGAACCCTGGAATCTGGCTGGAGCTGTTATGTCGCCCAGCCCAAAACAGACTGTACCTCCCACTGACTGTCTCTGAAGACAGACGGCCACCTCGGCACAGGAAGTGGCCAGCTTAGAGAACAGCATCAATCACACCAAGGCCTGGGGTTCCTCACACAGAAGCCTAACACAAAACAGAACGCAATAATGGTGTTCTGTTTATGTTCTATGAAAAAAGAGCCCTTATTTTATATATGTAGCTGCCAGGACTCCTTGAGCTGAAATAATCAGGCCGGACACACTCTGCACAGTGCCTTTCTTCTGTCTGTGTTCCTTCTAGGGCCCTTCCTTATTGTGCTGGGACAGGGGATTGCAGCAGGGAATCCCTGGTTTCTGAGTTTCTTCAGAGCATGACCCCAAAGCCTTTGCTGAGCCTTATAGATCCCAGGGTATCACAGGGAGATGCAGCCCCAGACCAGATACCCACTAACCATGGCCTCCCACTTTCCTTCTTGACCGAGTGATGGGAAGGGAGGCAGCAGATGGGGGAATATTTGCCATTGGCAGGCTTCCAAGATCTCTGTTAAGATTTCTCCCACTGGGTGGTGCTTTGACCAGGGTTTGCCTAACTCCCATGCCCTAACATTCTTCTTGCTGGTTTCTAGAGCCTCCCAATGAGCTACCTATAAGGCCACCACTGTAGGCAGGCTGGGCCAAGTGGCTGCAACCACCAGACTGAGCAGCGGGCAGGGGAAGGGCATGACGGACAGAGCACAAACTTCCCTGTGTGAAGGGTAGGAGAGGGACCCGGCACCTTACCTCTTTTCATAGTCCAGGTCCCCCATCGACCCATTCATTAGCTGGTTTGGTGTCCACTTCAAGGTCATGACATCAGCTGTCTGGTGCAGGGACAGGTACCCTGGCACAGCCTCCATATCATCCTTCTGCAGAGAGAGGGCACAGGCTTGGTCAAAGTGTCACAGTGATCGTGGGTCCTGGCCCATCTGCTTTAGGATGCATAACTAGAACCAAGAGGCTACATCATGCCCTCCAAGACCATGGCCATTTGGAAGATCCTGAACCTCCTTCCAGGTGGCCATGCCAAGAAAAGTTTGTAACCAACCCCTCAGGATGGGTTCTGTAGATCCAGCTAGGAAAACTGTCTGCCCCCCCGCCTCGACTTTCATACTCACACCTTCTCCCCTCAACCAAGGTCCAGGAGCTCTACTGCAAGGGCAGGGCTGGTGGCTCTCTACAATTAGGAAGCAGCTCTACCCCTCTTCACCACCATCCTCTTCTTAAAAGAAGACATTTATCTGGCATCATTTTGGCCAGTCTTAAGGGGAAAAAAGAGGGCAGCTGAGCTCTATGTCCCATCCGCAGACATTTTCCAGAATCCCCAAATACCCACACTGTACTTCCTGCCCCAGCAGCCTAATCCTCTGTCTTCCCAGTTAGCCTTCAGAGCTTCTCACCTGCTCCCTCTGCTTTACCCCAAGTGGGGTGTGAGGGAGGGGACCATCTCCAAGCCTCACACATAGTGAAGGTGATCCATTTAACCACACAAGCCTGCAGCCCCGTGATGGAGCACAATTTCACATAGTAATGCACCTGAAATGGGGATGCACCTGATAGAGTGGCATCTCACAATCATGGTCACGGCCTGATCTCATGCAAATTCGGGCCTAGCTGTTCAGATGCTGTTACTTTAATTCAGGTTTTTTTTTTTTTTAAGATTTTATTTATTTATTTATTTGACAAAGACAGAGAGGGAGAGTGAGTGAGCACAAGCAGGAGCAGCTACAGAAGGAGAGGGAGAAGCAGGCTTCCCGCTGAGCAGGAAGCCTGACACGGGGCTCTATTCCAGGACCCTGGGATCATGACCTGAGCAGAAGGCAGATGCCTCACTGACGGAGCCACTTGGGCACCCCTCCATTCAATTCTGAGCGTGATTGTTACTTCATGTGTGGAGTACAGTGTTATTTTAAATGTCTTTATAAAGATTAGACTGATTCATCTTTGAATCAAAAAGTGATTGTGCAGAAAGACGGGCAACAGAGCAAAAGGGCACTGATGTGATATTGGCCAAGCAGACACACTAGTCATGGCTGCACAGATGCCCACAGTTCCAGATTCTCTCGTAAAGCAACAACCAAGTGCACATATTTGCAAACCTCTGACACTCTCGATCAGAAGTCTGCAAACTTCCTACAAAGGCTCAGATAGGGGAAAACTGGGGGCTCTGGGAGCCATATAGGCTCTGTGGTAACCAGTCCACTCTCCCTTATAGCCTGAGAGCAGCCCTACACAATACGTCATGGGCATGGCTGGGTTACAATAAAGCTTTATTGGCAAAAACAGGCAGAGCACTGCATTTAGCCCATGGCTATATAGTTTGTTGACCCCTTCTTTTGATGGAACAGAAGACAATATTTGGTGGAAAAATATAGACAGCAATGTCTCTCAGTCAAAAAGTGACATGAAGATTAAGGGGCGCCTGGGTGGCTCAGTGGGTTAAGCCTCTGCCTTTGGCTCAGGTTATGATCCTAGGATCCTAGGATCGAGCTTCGCATTGGGCTCTCTGCTCAGTGGGGAGCCTGCTCTCCCTCTGCCTGCTGCTCCATCTGCTTGTGCTCTCTCTCTGTCACTATTTCTGCCCCTCTCTCTGTCAAATAAATAAATCTTTTAAAAAAATTATGTTTCCTTGTGTGTAGTTACAAGTATAATGTATGATTTAAAAAAAAAAAAATGTCCAAATAAGTCTCAAAGAGCTCTTTCAAAAAGTGTAAAATGAAATTTCCAAGTAGTGAGAAAACATTTTATAGAACTTAATAGCACTTTCCTTCCTGATGGTTGTGTTTAAAAAATGGGATGTCTTAAGTTCACAGCTTCTTAGATCTGAGGAGATAGGATCTTGTACCCACTGGGATGTTGATACTAAGGCTCAGAGGAGAAGTGACTTGCTCAGGGTCACCTGGTGGTCACAACTGTGACCTCAGAGCTGGAGTAGCCAACAGCTCTCCCTCCTCTTCCTCCAAACTGAGTCCAAACATCACACTGATTCAAAGGGGATATCTATTGCTTGAGGGCAGGGGCCTCATGCGTCTTGCTCACCTCCCATCTCTGGGACCTGGACCAGTCCTGGGCATAGAAGGTGAATGATAAATGACAGCCTGAACTCTCATAGCAGACAGCCTGAATTCAAAGCAACTTTATCCCTTCCTCCCCACTGTGCACACCTCAGTGTTCTCACCTTCGATAAGACTCCTTGCCTCAAATGGTTGTTGTGAGCTTTAAATGAGTCAGTACAGTTAAAAGAACTTAGCATGGTGTCTGACATATGGGAAGTGCTCCATAAGTATTAACCATGAAGATATTTATCTTGATATCCTAAGCATCTAATTCATAGTAGGTTTAGGATAAATATCTTCTGAATGAATGAGTGATAACAAGAGAGAATGGATGGATAGGCAGCTGGGTGGACAGGGGGGTGGAGAGATGGACTGGAAGATAAAAGGACCAAGAGTTGGATAGATGGATGGATGAATGGGTGGATGCACATAAAGATGGGTAGGTGGATGGATGGAGAGACATGTAAAGACTGGTAAATGGATAGAGGGATGAATGGATGGATAGATGGATAGATGGATGACTGAATGGATGGATACAAGGATGGATGGATACAAGGATGGATGGACGGATGGATGGATATAAAGATGGATGGATGAAGAGATAGATGCAAAGATGGGTTGATGGATGGATATAAAGATGGGTAAATAGCTATGTGGATGGATGGATAGACAGAAGGAAATGTTGTCATATGGTTGAATGGATAGAGAGTTGGGAGTACTGTTAGACGAATGAAGAGACAGTGAATGCATAGATGAATTACTGAATGGATAGATGTAAAGATGGATGGATGGATGAACAGTTGATGGATGGATATACGAATGGGTGGATATAAGGATGGATGGACAGATAGCTGTAAAGATGGGTTGACAGATGGCTGTAAAGACGGGTAGATAGGGGCACCTGGGTGGCTCAGTGGGTTATAGCCTCTGCCTGCAGCTCCAGTCATGATCCCAGGGTCCTGGGATTGAGCCCCGCATTGGGCTCTCTGCTCAGCAGGGAGCCTGCTTCCCTTCCTCTCTTTCTGCCTGTGTCTCTGCCTACTTGCGATCTTTCTCTCTGTGTGTCAAATAAATAAATAAATAATCTTAAAAAAAAAAAAAGAGGGGTAGATGGATGGATATAAAGATGGATGGATGGATGCGTGGATGGATGGATAGAAGGAAATGTCATATGGATGAATGGACAGAGAGATGGACTACTAGTAGATGAATGAAGAGACAGGTATGTGGGTAGATGGATGGATGAATGACTGAATGGATGGATATAAAGATGGAAGAATGAACAGTTGGATGAATGGATGCATGAATGGATGGATGCATGGATGGATGGATAGAAGAAAATGTTGTCACAGGGATGAATGGATGGAGAAATGGAGTACTGGCAGATGAATGAAAACACAGGTGTGTGGGTAGGTATATGAATGAATGGATGAGCAACCTGGAGCCAGAGGGAACTTCTGCTCTGTAACTTAAAGATGGACACCCCCAACCCCAGAAGACCCGGGCCCAACATCTCTCTCACCGGCTGAACCAGAACGTTGTTCTTGCCATAGAGCAGTGTGGCCCTGGAGTTCTGATGCAGGGACTCCACATAGTCACGGGCAGAAAGGGATGGTCGGTCGTCCATGCTGCCACTCGAATGCCTTTTCTGGATCTGGCAGTGTGAGAGGAGATGGAGGGTGACGCCTAGGGTAACCCTCAGAGTCCCACTCGTTCCCCACCTCCCCACCTAGTCTGGAACCCAGCCCAACTGCTTCCCAGGGCTCCACAGCCCACCCTTACTCACACAGAGGGCTGGCCGCTTGGTGGGTGAGTCCTGCCGCAGGTGCGAGCTGTGGATGCGGTGTCTCTGCACGAGCTCGTCTGCCGAGGGGTCAGTCCAGAAGTGATCTGCAGTCTTCATCTTGGTGTACTCTAGGGCACAGGGCCCCACTGCGGAGCATATGGGGGCTGGGACTCTAGAGTCCCGGACGGTCCACCTTCCCCCACCATGGGCCACCAATTTTATCACTTCTCCCCTCCAGCCAGTGAGTACCTCCAGGGTCTTCCTAAGGAGAGGCCAGTACTAGACCCTGGGAGCCAGAGCCAGGGAACAGGTACGTTTTGGTGGAGGAGGCTGGAGGGCAATGAGAGAGGCCCTTTGAATACAATAGTGAGCAGAACCCAGAGACCCAGATGAAATTCAGAGCACTGGACCACTTACCCAACAAAGATGCAAGGATGGGGCCATCCACGGGGTCCATCAGGAGGGCCTCCTTCTCGTAGTACTTACTAGCAAGAGAAAAGGACAGACAGGTTTGGATGGCGACCAACAGAGAGTGCACAATCAACTCTGACCTACTGGTTAAAAGTGGACTGTGTTGGGTCTCCCTCTGGTCACCTCTCTGAGCCTCAGATACCCCATCTGTAAAATGGGTGTAATAAAAATAGATGTCAGAGGGCTGTTGGAAAGCCTTTTGAGAGAGACAACAGATGTGAGGCACTTAGCACTGTGCTTTGCATGGAATGGCTGGAATGAGAGTAACAGGAGTAACGATTACAAAGTGGTTCCTGCGGGGGCCTTGGGTGACTCGGTCGTTAAGCATCTGCCTTAAACTCAGGTCAGGATCGCACGGTCCTGGGTCCGAGCCCCACATCACGCTCCCTATGCAGCAGGAAGCCTACTTCTCTGTCTCCTACTCCCCCTGCTTGTGTTCCCTCTCTCTCTGTCAAATAAATAAATAAAATCTTTTAAAAAAATAAAAAACAAACAAACAACAACAACAACAAAAACCAAAGTGGCTCCTGGCTGGTTCTATCGACTTCTGCCGCATCTTCCATTTCAGACGGCAAATCGCTTAGGGGCTTGGATGTTGTCTGCCCTTCTAATGAGGCAGCAAGATGCCTTTTAGCTGTTGTGTGCACTGAAAAGCTGTATTAACAGGACTTCCTGCCCAGAAAGCCCACGTAGGTGATGGCCGCCTGATGTGCTCATGAGCGCCTGCTGACTCCTGGCTCTTCCCAATAGCTTGTGATATAGGCAATACAATGTTCCTGCTGTTTTGCTTTTCATTTCTTTGTTTGAGTTGTTGTGAAGTGGCTTCTAATTCTTTGCTAACTCATACCATCTAGAAATAGAATTCTAGAGTTGATAAAAACCTTGTTCTACCCTCCTGAGAGGTCTCAGGCTCAGGGAGGGAAAGTGACCTGTTGGAGGCCACACAGCAGGTGGCTGTAGGCTACACCCAGCCTACAGCAGGAGGTGAAGACCACAGGATCGGGAGGGAGGCAGGAGACACACCCAGGGGGTGCCAGGCTCGGCCATTTCCGCCCTTGCTGTGGCGGAAGTCACTTACCCACCTGGGCAGGTGACTGACTACCTTCTCTGAGCTTCAGTGTCCTTAGCTGCAAAATGGGAAGAACGACGAAACTCACCTAGCCAGTTGTTGGGAGGATTAAATTAGGCCTGCTTGTACAGCAACAGCACAGACCCTGTCTCCAGGAAGTTCTCATGAAATGGCGGCAACATCATGGTTATTTTATCCCAGAGGAATCTTCTGTCCACCAGAATATTGGCTGAAGCAGAATTGACCTGCCCTGTACACGCTCAGCAGCAAGCTTATACATTTTGGCTGAAGATAAGGTGTCAAGACACTTTCCACTCTGCCGCTCAGTTTCCATTCCAAAATTCAGCACAGTTACCTGATCATGAACCTTGGGAATACTGCCTTGAAAAATAGCAGGTAGGACTGGGAGCAAGATGTGACCATCAAGGGTGGCCCAAGGGAGATCCTCTGCAGTGACAGGTTTCATTGGAACAGTTCTGTTCCTGACTGTGGTGTCAGCTATACAAGCCTATGCATGTATTAAAATTCCATAGAACAATACAGGGGAAAAAAATGAGTGTATGTAAAAACTAGCAAAATCCAAATAAAGTTAGTTGTTCGGTTAACAGTATTTTACCAATGGCAATCCCCTATTTTTGTCCTTATACTATGTTATGGAGGATGTTATCACCTAGGGTAGAAGAGACTCTAATGTTTCAGCTTCTATGTGAATCTGAAAAAATAAGTTTAATGAAGAAAGAGGTTGGCATTATTGCTGAAATAAATCACTAATTCCTTTTGACTGACTTATTGAGAAAGCACAAGGTCATATGCCAAAGGCAATACTTACAGAGGCCCTGGGAATTTAGCAGAATTTAGGTTCTAAACCCATGTCTCTACACAGGGCAGAGATGTGTCACAAGAAGATGAAGAGATTAATTGGACTCCAAGGCCTGGATTTCTTCCAGTTCCTCTCCTGCCTTTGCACTAGCTGTTCCCTCTGCTGGGATCACTCTTTCCCCACACCCCCTTTATCTGATTGGCTAAAGCCTACATGTCCTTCAAACAGAAGCTTAACTGCCATGTCTTCCAGGACACTTTCCCAAGCCACCCAGTGGAGATAAAACACCACCCACCTGACTTGGAATACTCATCATATCTTATCCCAATTAGCACTTACCTGTTTTCCCTGCTACAATACGAGGTTCATGAGAAGAAGCACTTCGCTCTACACTTTCATGCACATTTTCCTAGCAAACAGGCTAAGAATAAAAGATGATCATAATACCTACTGCATGTGAAGATGTGGTTAAATAAGCACTTTCATACACCAAGAGATACAGAGATTCTCAGATACTTCCCTCATATTCTCCTTCCCTCCTTCTCTCCACCCCCTCTCTCTGGCTGGAAGGGAGTATTGGCCATGAAGAGTCTCCTCATTCATCTGGCTGCCCCATGCCCTTAGCATAACATTCAAGCTTTGAACATGACAGTTGAGATGAATGCATCCCCAGCATCTAGGTTAGTGCCTGGCACATGGTAGGCAGTCATTAAGTATTTACTGGATAAATGAATGGATGGATGGATGGGTAAATGCTTGCCAAGAGGGCCCATGCTCTAAAATCTTTACACCAGTTTGATCTGAGCTAGAAAAGAAAATGTAAAAAGGTATTATTTCTAAAATGATATGTACTTACTAACTCTCCTTCTTTCCCCTTCTCCAGAATGGCAGCAATCCCTGTCCCATTTACCAAATGAGAGCAGAGACCTAGGAGCTAGATGACTCCTCTAGGGCCATAGTTAGCAAGAAGACAGTAGCTTAATTCATGGGAGAAGAAAGATGCCTCAGATACCAAGATACTACATCCCACTCCAAATCTGAAGACTTTGCATTGACAGTAAGCACCTGAATTTTCCCAAGGTTCTATACTAGGCTAATCTGGAGGCAAACATCCAGAAAGCCTTTATTTAATCTCTTTCAAATCAAGTATGTATCAAGGGACAGAAAATAAAGCTTTGTGTAATAGGTTGCAATTCCCAGCAGGTGGCGGCAGAGCACACCCAGGAGTCTAGTCTTTCCAGCTCACCTGCTGTTTTCCACCAGGTAATGCACAATTTTGTCCAGCACCTTCTCAAACAAGGCAGTGCGAATCCACAGGTGCTTGATGGCGAGTGGGGACAGGTTGGGCAGCTTCGGAAGCTTCCGCACATTCTCCTGGAGGCCCTGGATCTGGTTTCGCCTTCAAGGCCAGTAAAGAAGGAGGATGAATATTCACAAAAGAGGAAATCCCACAGGACCAATATGCAACTGGTGAAATGTTCTAACTCTCTAGGAAATGAAAGAACGGCAACTAAAAAAACAGGAGCCCTTATTGCTCCTGGCAAGTGGGTAAAGAGCTGAAAAAAGTCACAATACCCAGTGAGCGTAAAGTTGCAGTGGAACAGACACTTTCATAAACTGCTAATGGACAAGCCAGATTCTTACAGTGATGTTTCTCTTCTCTTCCCCTCTGTCCTTCTCTCTTTCTCTCTCCTTCTTTTCCCCCTCTATCCACCATGAATAAGTGACTGCATGAATGAATGAATGGCTCTTGCTTACCACCTGGCATGGGTATCTCTAATTCCTCCATTAGAAAGTCTCTCCCAATATTATGGAAGGCCCATGGAAATCCATCCCTTTAAAGTTATCAGCAAACACCTGGGGATTTAGTAGATGGATTGGAAGGCACCTGAAGACCATGTGGCTGAGGAGTCAGATTCCAAAACAGGAGTTGGCAACACCAAAGCCACATGCTGGCCATCATGCAGTTCTGTCCAGAAGCACTGAGCTGGCATGGCCTGGAAGGCAAGGCAAGGGCCATTTCCCATCCAGTGATGTGGAGTGATCACACACAGCAGAGAAGGCGAACATGGCCTATGTGCCTCTCTCTCCCTTCTCTTGCCTCGAACAGACATGGCTAATTGATTCATGCATTCTTTCCCATGAAACCCAATAGCAGCTCCAGAATCTTTCAAAACAAGGTCTTTCCAGTGGCCTGTAACACGAACTGGAGGTGAAACTTATCAGTCATCCCTGACCAGGCCCCAGATGGAGGCTTTGGCTGCACAGTTGGGACTTTGGGGGTGACTCTGGTGGAAGGCGCTCATATATACACACTCAGGCCAATCAGCCTTGAGATGCATGAGTGAAGTCACTGCTCCTCTTCAATGGTTGCCTCAGTGTCACACGCGGTCCATGCAGACAGTGACCATATTAGTTTCATTAAATTTTGTTCTCCCTGCATTCAGAATGGGGTCTGGGTTCCAAGAGGCACTTACTCATTCAACAATCATTTCTAGAGCATTTGGGGTGCTGGGCAATCTCCAGGCACTGGGGACATAATGGGGAATAACAGATTTTAGTTGCCTGTTCTCATGGAGTTCAGAGTCCAGTGGGGGAGACAGACAAGTATCAAGCAAAAAAATAAATGAATAATTAGAGGTGGTGATAACCACAGGGAAGTATATAAACAGGGGGATGATCTAAAAGATAAATGGGGTGAAGGCTGGAACTTACCCTTAACTGGGGGAAGGCCTGAATGACAAGGAACTAGCTATGGAAGATGGGGGTGTGTGAACTGGGTGATGGGTACAGCATGTGCAAAGGCCCTGGGATAGGAAAGAGTCTGGCAGGTTTGGGGAGCAGAAAGGAGACTGGAGAGAGTACCAGGAGGTAGGGGTGCTTGCAGAGCTCAGGGAGGAGCATGGACTATCCTCCGCAGGCCCGCCCGGACCATACCCCATGCTCCACACTCACGTGCTCTCGATCAGCTGCTCCAGGTCCTGCACCTTGCGGCTGAGCTCCTCGGCCGGTGGGAAGTTCTTGCCCACTTTCATGAAGAGAGCTGCAATCTTGTTGCTGCGCAGAAAACCAGCTGCCCGGCGCCGCAGCCCATGCAGGACGCAGGCCTCCACAGCCGCTGTAGGGACACAATGGTCAGTCAGCAGGCTCTGCCCTGCCCACACTCCCCTGCACCCAGCTCAGAACTCCAGTCACACAGAGGCACCTTGGAGAGCTGCAGGCCCCAGAATCACAAAATTCGTGAAAGGCTCTTAAGGAAAGGCAGATATGCCTCCCTACCTTCCACTCCCTCAAAAGGGAACAAGAGAGCTTAGCAGTTAACCTATGCTCACTGCCCAAGGTCAGATTGTCTGTGTTGAATGTCCTCTCCCAGATACTAACCAGTTGTGTGACCTTGGGCAACTACTTACCCTCCCTGTGCCTCAGTTTCTTCATTTGTGAAATGGGGATAGTATGAACAAGTCTCTTAAAAGGTTGCTTTTAGAATGAGGTGGAAAGGGATGCCTGGGCAGCCCAGTTGGTTAAGCATCTGCCTTCAAGTCTGGTGGTGATCTTGGGGTCCTGGGATTGAGTGCCACATAGGGCGCTCTGCTCAGGAGGAGTCTGCTTCTTCTTCTTTCTCTGTTCTTTCTCTCCCTCTCTCAAATAAATAAGTAAAATCTTTTAAAAAAGAGAACGAGGTGAGAAAAAATGCATGGAAAGCATTTCATGTAAAATCTGGCACATAGAAAGTGCTTTAGAAACATGAGTTATTACTCCTGGCAGTGAGGGAAGAGGGACTGGACCACAGGACTGTCAAGCTTTCTCTGGGTTAAAGAATCACACCAACGTCATTACTGTGATTCCAGTAAGAGCGAACAGTATGCATCTCATTCTACCTTTGTCACAGCCAAGAAAGGGGGAAAAATCCCCATTTTTCAGATGTGAAAACTGAGGCTCTAAGCAGTAAGCTGAAGTGCCCAAACCTAGCAAATGAGTGGGGGAGCTGGGATTCAAACTCAGGCCTGAGCCCAAGGTGTGCTCACAACACTTATGCTTCCATGAAAAATTTGAAGAGAGGATGCAGTCATTGTCTTCCAGTATCTGTGTTTCCCCTGGGTGGTCACCTGTGCTCTACCACTAACTTGCTATGTGACCTCAGGCAAATCGTTTTCCCTCTCTGGGCCTTAGTGTTTCCTCCTGGAAAACAGTCCCTGTGTAGGCCATTCAGATGGCCCCAGTCTTCTTTTTGGTACTTTCAGCAGGCTTCTAATAAGTATTCTCCTGCCCCTATCTTACACAGCAGACTGGGAGCTCACTCTGCTATGTAACAGGAGCATAGTCAGTGTTGATGGGAAAAGGGAGTCTATTATAAGAGCTACTTCTTAGTGGGTATCTGCTGGGTGTCAACCAGTGTTGAAGTTTACCTTCCCTAATCCTGTTAGAAAAACCCTGTGAAGTGAGTGTTCTAGTTGCTGTCACTCCACACAAGGAAAACACCAGCAGTCCGAGGATAAAGAGCCTGGCCAAGGTCAGGCTGTGCACCAGGAAAAATACTGAGAAGTTTTGGTTCAACTACTTGTCTTGGGGTATTTTGTTGTTGTTATTAGCAATTACTTGGCTTTTAAAAAAGTTATTATTATTATTTTTTAAGTACGCTCCATGCCCAACATGAGGTTTGAACTCACAACCCCAAGATCAAGAGACGTGTGCCTACCAACTGAGCCAGCCAGGTGCCCTGGCAATTATTTGACTTTAAATGGATTCCACTCTATTGTCTAATTTGCCTATGGGCTTAAAATATTCTAGGTAAGCATCTTCTACACAGCTTCATTTTCGCTTATACGCACAACACTTTTCATTTGTCTCTACTGCAACAATTTAATCATCTAGGCATTGGAGTCTTGGTTGATTCTTTCTGACAATGGCCCATAAGGAACAATGGATCAGAGACAACTCAGGGAGACCCTGCAGGTCTTATTCAGTGCCATTACATTTCTTCTCTCATCCTGAAACAGTGGTTGAAGTTAGACGACCATCATGATTTTTAGCACTTTCTATTCCTCTAAGTCTTTAATAGGTAGATATGGCCACACATTCTGAAATGGGCATGACTATTATTTTCTTTGCAAAGAGAGATGTTCAAAAGAAAAAAAATAGGTGAGAATATCCCCAAATTCACATTTATGTGTATATATATATATATACATGTATACAAATACATATAAATGTGTATATATATACCCCTACATATACACATACAAATGCAAGTACACAAATATACCTATCTCTGTAATTTAAACAAACACATTAAAAAATAAAATTAAAATCATTAAAAAAATAAAATAAAATTCGCCAAAGTAACCCAAAAAACAAGTAGCAGAGAAGGCATTTGAACCCAGGTCTGCCTGGCTGCAAAGGGACTGAACAGACACCAGCGGGCTCCCAGGTCTCGGCGTATACTCCCATAGGTGGTGTGCCCAGCCGTGGGGATGAAGCTGAAGGGCCAGCTAGGTCTCCTCACTGGGGCCTCTGCAGGAGGCTAAGACCGAGAGAGGGGAATTATAGCGTGTCCTTTCTCCCAAGACACTCCAGTCACAAATTAAAAAGGTTTTTCAGGGAGAAACACCCCTACTTACATGAACACACAGATTAGAAGCTGAATCCTGATTTGGGGGACACACAAAACCTACGTTTATAGCTGCGGAGTAAATACAGTAAGAACCTGGCAGCATGGTTATTTCTGGAAACTTTTTGAGCCCAGTTGGTTCGAGGAGAGAAGTCTGAGTCAGGCTCCGCCCCGGGCCTGTCTCCTTTGCTGAGCCAGCTGGATGTGATCCCTCGGTGGGGAGGGGGGTTGATGGCTCCTAATTCCCTATATTTTTAAAGCCCATCCATCCTCTCCCTTTATTTGGCAACAGCCATAGGCAGGGTGAGGAAAGGGCATTCGTCAGATGAGAGACCAGCATCACTACGGGTATGAGTCGCTATGCTCTAAGCCCACAGGAGGGGAAGGCAGTCAGTCCCTCCGGCATCAACAGTGATTAACTCCCCATGGGGTGCAGAGGTCATGCTTCATTTCTTCTCTAGACTTTTCCATGTTTCCAAATTCCCTAATGGAGCCCCTTGGGAACCTACAAATAACTATGGAGTCACAGAGCAAAAGAAGCAGTGTCAGAATGCTCGCTCGTGGGGGGATGCCACTCCCCCTGAGGCAGCCCACAGAGAAAGCAGTCATTTTCAAGGCCACGGGCTGCGAACTCACCACAGAATGAGATGATGTGGCTGCTGTCCTCATGGACAAACTTCCGTGTGACGGCCTCCTCCATGATCTGCTTCACCTGGAAGGCAGAGGCAGCTGAAAGGGGAGACCCAAATGCGCCCGGGGTGCGGTCACCCCAGAGGGCTGTGTTGCCTCTCTGGGCCTTCTCAGGCCGGCTGGGGCGGCTGGCTGACTACCTTCCTTCCATGCCCTCCTCACAGTCTTCTGAAAGCCTGAGGCCTGTCACAGTGTCACAATTCACAATTTATGGAATTATTTTTTTCGGGTGCTCTGCATGGCAGGGAGGGCAGTTCTTTTCAGGTGTCACAAGAAATGTCATCTCCTTCCTGGGCCCCATTAGCTGAGACCGCCCTCCTCCCCCTCCAAGACTCCATCCACACCTTGTTATATATAGCTCCTTCTGGGTACTTATCCTATTCCTGTCCCATGTTATTTACTTACTATCTCCCTGCTCTAGGACATGAATTCCCTGGGGGCAGCGCCTCCTCTGCCTGTTATATCCACGGAGACTAGAATAGTGCCTGGTGTATAGCAGGTGCTCAATAAATATTTTTGGAAGGAAAAACAAAAGTATGTAAAAGAGTCGGGGCGCCTGGGTGGCTCAGTGGGTTAAGCCGCTGCCTTCAGCTCAGGTCATGATCTCAGGGTTCTGGGATCGGGTCCCGCATCGGGCTCTCTGCTCAGCGGGGAGCCTGCTTCCTCCTCTCTCTCTGCCTACTTGTGATCTCTCTGTGTCAAATAAATAAATAAAATCTTTAAAAAAAAAAAAAAGAAAAAGAAAAAGAATCAGGCAGAGTGACAACTCAGCCCTGGAATCTGGCAAACCCAGGTTTAAATCCCTGTTCAGGCATCTACCAGCTGGGTTTGTGATATTGTTTTGGGAAACCGAGGCTCATCGAGGGGAAATGATCTGCCTAGAGAAGTAGAGCTGGCCCAGAGCAGAGACAGAATTCCAGGCTGAGTCTGAATCCCCAGATCTGTGCTCTTCCTACCATCCTCACATGCTCAACAAATATTTTCTGAGCACCACTGATATACCAGGTATGGGGGACCCAGTGCTGAAAGGGCAACTATGCCTCTGCTCACAGAGGGGACACTCTGGTGACTTGAACACCCTTCTGCTTTGCTGGATCCTGGTTCCCACTCTGCCCAGAGCCACTACGGGACTTGAGCAAAACATTTCTCCTCTCTAGGGCCTCAGTTTCCCCACCTTGAGGTTGAGGAGATTGGGAGAGATAACCTCCAATGCCGGTCCCAGCTCCACATCACCGCGCTGTGATGCAGAGGTGATGGGAACAGTTCTGAATCTGACCCCTTCTGTGGGCTTCCTGGCTGGCCTGTGGCCTACTCTGCCTCGGCCTCAGCCGGGCCTGCTCAGCCATGCCCCCGTCAGAGAGCAATCTCAGGCCCTACATGTCCCTCTCTCTCCTCCTTCTGCCTGCCTCCTAGAGGGGCAGGCAGAACACAGAGCATCCCAGGTCCCACTCTGTGGGTCCCTGCCCCACGCGTCCAAGTTAGCACCCTCCCTGTGAACAGCTGCTGACCTTGGAGCTCAGCGCCCCCAAGCTGAGCTTTGCCAGCTGTATTCCTAAGTCTGAAAACTGTCCAGCCAAACCCGTGGAACTGGTCCTATTCACAGGCAAACAGGCTGACTCAAGGTTACATGGCTAGGAAGCAACAACTGAACTTTTGACTTATACTGGTTTCTTCGACCTTAGCACCAGCAGCTATACCCTGGCCCCTTCAGCTTCTAGCTGTGCTTCCTCAGGCCAGTCACATCACCTCTTTGAACCTTAGTATTCCCATCGGGTAAAGGGCGTAGAGGAATAGCACCTGCCTCCAGGGGCTGTGGGAAGACAGAACAAGGTCATGTTCACCGTGTGCTGAGCACCAAACCCGGCACAGAGGGGCCTGTGGTAAATGTTAGAGCTGCACATGCGTCTCCCCTCTCTGAACCCTCTTTTTACAGTTATTCTGATCCCTGCTAAAATAGTGCCTGCTGAGGAGAATAAATTCCCTGGCTTTCAAGGCCCCCACAGTGGCTGCTTTGCTAAGCCCCATCAGATTTATATGGATTTCATCCTCCCCACCCACCTGCGGACCTCATGAGGGGAGAGCACACTGCTGGATAGTTATGGCTTGGGGACATCTTAGGTGCTCAATAAAATTCAGTTTGAGGAACAAATGGCTTGAAAGATCATGACTGGCTTTTGCGTTGGGAGAATATTTTAATTGGAAAATATGCTTTCCTGTCACCATATTTGTGGGTAAATAGAGAGCAGCAGCATTAACATCCCTGTTTGTCAAGGGAGCACAGAGAGGCACAGAGGGGTGGTGTCATCTGCCCGGGGTCACAAAGCTGATGAGGAGGAGAGTCAAGGGTTAGTTAGACCCAGGTTTGTCTGACTCTAGGGGCTGAGTTCCTTTGCAACAGTCCATTAAGCCCACACAATCTCAGAGCATTTAGCCACCCCTCCCGCCCCCCACTACCTGCCTCCTTTGTTCCTTTGCTCCCCTAAAACAGGGTACAGTGATGCTGGCCTACCACCCAGTAGGTTGTGGAACCTGCCAGGTGGGGCTTGCCAAGCACCCAGACCTGGGTGTCCCTTGGGAGTAGAATGGGGGCTCCAGGCAGCTGGGACAGGAGTGCTTTCGGAAAACACAGTGTTTCTTTAAAAGCTAAGAACTTGAACTGGTGGCCAGACAGGCCTGTGTTCAAATCCCAGCCCAAACACTTACTAGCTGTAGGACCTTAGGCAAATTCCTTTACCTAGGACCAACTCCCAGAGTCAGTAAAATCTGTTGGCTCTGCCAACCCAGAGCCTGACCGTTTCTCATCCTCTCCATCAGGACCTCTCTGATCCAAGTGGCCTTGCTCCAAGTCACGTCTCTCCTGGATTGACACTGCACCCTCTCGCTTGTCTCCCTGCCTCCACCTCCTGAGAGACTCATCTTAACATGACCAGAAGGATCTTGTTAAAAGGTAAGTCAACAGAACAACCGGACAGAAGATCAATAAGGAAATGGAGAACCTCAACAACTTTATAGACTAACTGGACCTAAGAGACATACATTACCCTCCACCAAACAAGAATAGAAAACACATTTTTCTCAAGTGCTCATACAGGATAGAGCATGTCACAGACTAGGGCACAAAACAAGTCTTAACAAATCTTCAAAGACTGAAATCATACCAGGTATCTTTTCTGATCACAATGGCATGAAACTAGAGACCAGCCCTGTGAGTGGAAATTAAGCCACACACTCTTAAACAACCAATGGGTCAAAGAATTCACAGGAGAAATTTGCAAATACCTTGAGACAAATGGAAATGAACATGTAACATAACCAAATCCATGAAATGTAAAGAAAGCACTAATAGGAGGTAAATTTATAGCCAGGAATGCTTATGTTAAAAGACCAGGAAAGAGCTGAAATCAAGAATCTATTGTTATACCATGAGAAACTATAAAAAAAGAACAAACTAAACCCAAGGCTAGAAGAAGCAGAGATAACAAAATAGAAAATAAATACGATGGGAAATTTTAACAAAATCAAGAGTGGGTTCTTCAAAAATATCAGCTGTATTGACAAAACTTTAAGCCAGACTGACTAAGAAAAAAAGAAGACTCAAATAACTAACATCAGAATTAACACCAATCCTCCTCAAATTCTTCCAAAAACAACAAACACACAAACAAAAAACACTGAAGAAGAGGGGATACTTTTGTTATATGAAATCAAAGCCAGGCAAGATACTACCCGTAAACTACAGACAAACATCACTCATGAATGCTGATGTCAAAATCTACATCAAAACACTAGCAAACAGAATTTGGCAATATCTGGAAAAGATAGCACACAGCGACCAAGTTAGGATTTACTGCTAAAATGCAGGGATGGTTCCAAGCTATTCCAACCAAGGTAATATACCACATTAACAAAATGAAGAGAAAAAAACAAAACAAAACAGCATCTCGGTTGATGCAGAAAAAGAATCTGACGCGATCCAACACCCTTTCTTCAGAAAATGCTCACTAAACTAAGAATAGCAAGAAACTGCCTCAACTTAATAGAGCTACCATTCACTGCAATGGTGGAAGCCAAAAGCTTTTCCTGCAAAGCCAAGAACAAGAAAGAAAAAGCTGCCTGTTCCTGTCTCTTTTATTTCACATAGCAGTGGAAGTTCCAGCCAGATGAATTAGGGCAAGAAAAAGCAATCAAAGGTATGTAAATCCAAAAGAAAGAAGTAAAATGATCTCAGTTGATGGATGGCACAATCTTATGCACAGAAAACCCCGAAGATTCCACAAGGAAATGGTTGGCCATCATAAATACATTTAGCAAAGTTGTGGGATACTAAATCAACATGTGAAAATGAGCCGTAGTTCTAAACATTGACAAGGAACAATCCAAAGAAGAGTATCAACATTCCATTTACAAGAGCATCAAAAAGAACAAAATACTTTTTAAAAAAAGATTTTATTTATTTACTTGACATACAGAGATCACAAGTAGGCAGAGAGGCAGACAGAGAGAGAGGGGGAAGCAGGCTCCCTGCTAAGCAGAGAGCTTGACGTGGGGCTGGACCCCAGGACCCTGAGATCATAACCTGAGCCAAAGGCAGAGGCTTAACCCACTGAGCCACCCGGGCACCCCAAAAAGAATAAAATACTTAAGAATAAACTTAACCAAGGAGCGGAAAGACCTGGGTGTTGAGAGCTCTAATAGATCTGCTGAGAGAACTCTGTTAGGAGGCAAAGAAATGGAAAGGCATCCCACCTGTTCAGAGATCAAAAGACTGAATATCGTTGTCAATAAAATCCAAAGCCATCTGCAGGTGTCATGTAATCCCCATCAAAATCCCGATGGCATTTTGTTGCCCTTATTGTTGTTTCTGGCTTTTTTTCAGAAAAAAAAATATCTATCCTTAAAATGTGTATGGAATCTCAAGGGACCGTGAATAGGCAAAGCATCTTGAAAAGGAAGAACCAAGTTAGAGGTCTCACACTTCCTGACTTCAAACCTTTAGAAAATTATGGTAATCAAAACAGTGAGATATGGACTGAGATAAAAATAAGTGGAAAAGAATAGAGAACCCAGAAACAAACCCTCATGTCTATCAGTATATGTGAAATGATTTTGCATGGGTGCCCAGACCATTCAATGGGGGGAAAGGACAGTACTTCCCACAAAATGCTTTTAGGAAAACTGGATCTCTACATGCAGAAGAATGAAGTGAGACCTTCACCTATTTCACACACAAGAATCAACTCAAAATGGGTTAAAGACCTAAACAGAAGAGTGAAAACCATGGGGCTCCTCAAAGGAACATAGCAGAGAAACTCATGACACTGGGTTTGGCAATGATTTCTTGGCTGTGACACCAAAAGGAAAGGCAGCAGAAGTAACGTGAAAAAAACTGAATTACATCGAAGTAAAAAACATCTGTACATCAAAGGACACTATAGAGTGAAAAAGGCAAGCCATGCAGTGGGAGAAAATATTTGCAAATCGTGTATCTGATAAGGAGCCAATGTCTAGATTGATGATGAATTCCAAACAGCCCAACAACAAAAAACAACCTGATTCCATAATGGGCAAAGGACCTTAAGAGACATGTCTTCCAGAGAAGACCTACGGATGGCCAACCAGTGCACAAGAAGGTGCCCAACTTCTCTCATCATCAGGGACGTGCAAATCAAAACCACCATGGGATACCACCTCACACCCATGAAGAGGGCTACTATCCAAAAACAGAGAATAACCATGGGTGGTAATGTGGAGAAATGGGGACCCTTGGGCATTGCTACCAGGACATAAAATCAGGTATTTCCTAAGGAAAATAGTAGGGCAGTTGCTGAAAAAACTAAACAGAACATCACTGTAGGATCCAGCAATTCTACTTCTGGGTAGGCACCCCAAAGAATTGGAAGCAGAGTATGGGAGAGAGATTTGCACACCCATGTTCACGGCAGCATTAAGTACAAGGGCCAAAGGTAGAAGGAACCCGAATGGCCATCGCTGGCCAATGGATAAACAAGATGGAGCAGACACGTTCAAGGGAATGAAATTCAGCCTTACAAAGGAAGGGCATTCAGACACCTACTCCAGCATGGATGAACTTGAACACATCATGCTAAGAAACAAGCCAACCACAAAGAGACTTGGTCTCATGGGAAGCCCCTGGAGTAGTCAAGTGCATGGAGACAGGAAGAAGTACGGCACTTGCCAGGGCTGGGAGGAGGAGGGCACGGGGAATTCTGGCTTAATGCAATTACTGTTTAATGGGTACAGAGTTGTAGTTTTGTATGATGGAGAGAGACTGACTACCCGACAATGTGAATTACTTAACACCACTGAACTTAAAAAGGATGATGAAGGCAAATTTTATGTTCTGTGTATTTTACCACAATTTTTAGAAGTGTGGATATTATGTGTTAACATGGTGTAAATAAGTGAATATTTTGAACCCTTCAGGGCTCTCATCTCACTGAGAATGACAGCCTCAGTCCTCACCATGGGCCACAAGGATCTGCATAACTTCAACCCAACACCAACCTTCTGACCTCCTCCCCCAGCTGTCCCCATCACTCAGTCCACATACCGCTTCTCCCTGTGGTCTGCTCAGCAATGTGGGCGCAGGCCCATTTCCGTGGCCCTCCGCACATGCTGTTTGCTTTGCTGGAATGCTCTCTCCCCAGAGATCAACCCAGTTCAACTCTGTGCTTAAATGCCACCTCCCCTGATTGTGCTACTTAAAACTGCCCGCCTCCCCGCACCCAATACTCAACGTACTCGTTTTCTGCTTATTTCTCTCCAGAGCGCTTCTCGCCTCTAACCCACTACACGTGGTGCTTATTTTGTCCTGGGCATCTCCAATCTCATGGGCTTCTACCATCTACAAGGTCAGGAATTCCACATATGTCAATCACTACCCTATTCTCGAGACCTGGAGAATGCCTGGCACATAGTAGGCATGCAGTATCTGTGGGAGGAATGTGGACCTCCCACAGTGATGTTTACATGAGGTGAGAAAGAGCACTCAGCATAGCTCCTGATAGAGGGTACGTGCTCCATAAACAGTGGCAATTTAATAACGATCATGCAGACAGCCTGCTGCTTGAACAAGTCACTTCTGGTCCTTGCACCCTACTCCTCTGCTCATCCAACACATGAATGCAGGTAAAACCAGGTTAAAAAGAATGAAAATCAATCTTGAAGAGGAAAATGCCACCAAAGGCAGCCTGCGGGGCTGCAAGCAGTGTGGAAAGAAGGGGCTTTGCCTTGAAGATGAGGAAGTGGGGGGCGTTATAAGCAAGTGGAATGCAGAGAAAAAGAGCTAGTAAGTTCCAAGAGTGTCGCAGTTTGTAAAGTGCTCTCCTGCCTGCCTTCCCTCATTGGATCATCCTGACAATTCAGGGTGAATGTCTCCCCATTTACAGAGGAAGAAACATAGACTCTGGGGAGGAGGACGCTCCTTGCCGTAGACTAAATTATTATATTCCCCCCAGAATTCCTATGTTGAAACCCTAATCCCCAGTGTGACGGTATGGGGCGGAGGGGCTGTGGGAGGTGATGAGGTCAAGAACAGAAGCAGTACCATATGAAAGAGTCCCCAGAGAGCCCCCTTCCCTCTTCTGCCATGTGAAGACACAGAAAAGACAGCCATCTATGAACCGGGAAGCAGGTTCTCAGCAGACACTGAACTACCGGCACCTTGATATTGGACTTCCCCATGTCCAGAACCATGAGAAATAAGTGTTCATTGTTTAAGCCACCCACTATATGGTATTTTTGTTATAGCAGGCCAAATGGACTAAGACACTTCCTCAAGTTGGCACAAGAGGGAAGTTTTGGGGGAAGACACGGCACCCAGAACTACGGACCTCAAGGCCCAAGGGCCGGGGTCTGCAAACTTCTTCTGTAGAGATTTACAGTGTAAGCATTTGTGGCCTTGCTGGTCATCTGGTCTCTGTCTCAATGATTCAACTTCATCCTTGTGCCATGAGAGCAGCCACATGTAAATGAATGAGTGTGGCTGTGTTCCAATAAAACTTTATTTACAAAAACAAGTGGAGGGCCAGTTCTGTCCTTTGGCCAAGAGTTTGCTGACAGTGAAATAATAAAAAACGTGTTTTCTATTGGTCTTGGTCTCCTGTTTCTGGCACAGGCCTTATAAAGCCCTGGTAATTTCCTAAGTGATAATAGCACTAGGAGCATCTTCTGGTCTGACATTTGACCTTTGACCCCAGTTCCTGACACTGAAGTCCTAAATCCCTTGGAATTTCCTCCATGATAGGAATGTCTTTTATTCTAATGAGGTGATGCCTAGTGGGCTCCTGGATCATGTCACGAAGGGGACTGGTCACCAAAAGGACCAAGCCATGGTGAGAAGCTTGGAACCTTCAGCCCCATCCCTCATTCTCCAGGAATGGGGGGAGGGGAAGGGATGGAGACTGAATTAACTATTGATCATGTCTATGTCATGAAGCCTCCATAAAAATTCCAAAAGTGTGGGGTTTGGAGACAATCTAGGACTTGTTTCTGAAGTGGGGGGCAGGCTTGGAGGACTGGGCCCCAAACCTGTGGGATCTGACTCCAGGTCGCTAGAATCGGAATTCAGTTCAGTGGCAGGCCACACAGCTGGGGCCAGAGACCTGCCCAACATGTAGGAAACCCACAGCCCTCTAGGGTACGCAGGGTCATGCAGAAGAGTGTAAGATAAAGGAGGAATGTATGGGAGTGTGTCTTCCCAAATCACAGATCCCACATGAGAATGCCTGGGGGCACCAGGCTGGCCCAGGCTGACTGCCTTGGGGACCTAAGTGGGGACAGCTCTGGGGTGAGCACTAACACAGCTAACATACCATGCACGGGGCTAGCCTCAGCTCTTTCCAGGGTCTAGCCCTCTCTTAGGCAGCTTGCAGTCCTCCTACCAAGGTCCCCCTGCTTCTCGGTGGTGGCCACCTGCCTGTCGCCTGCTGGAACCACTCTGACACAGGCACCCTGCACCTATCTGTGTCCTCCCCTCGTGGCAAACACAGAGACTGCCAGGCACCATCTGCTCCATCCACACAAGGAAGCCAGGATGGAAAATACCTCAGCTTTATGTTCTGGCAGGGATACCAACTAGGAGGCGTCCTCAGGCTGGCACTGTCCCTTGGGGCCTCACTTTACCCTCTGGTCTCAAAGACCTGCACCACTTCTGTGTCACACCTCTTCTACCCACGTTTCAGATCCTGCAGGCTATCACCTCCTCCACTGCTATGGGCTGAACTGTGTCCCTGCCCTCTGCTCATATGCTGAAATCATAAACCCTAGTACCTTAGCATGTGATTGACCTATTTGAGGACAAGATCTTTATAGAGGTAATTATGTTAAAATGAGGTCATTAAGGTGGGTCATCATCAGTACCACTGGTGTCCTTGTAAGAGGAAATGTGAACACAGCCCACTCCAGAGGGAAGACCACATGAAGACTCCCCTAGGGCCCTCCCTTGAGGACCTTGGAAGGAGCCAAACCCGCTTGATACTATGATCTTAGACTTCCAGCCTCCAGAATTGTGAGAAATCAAATTTCTGTTGTCTAAGCTTCCCCCACCCCCGGGATGTGGTACCTTGTGACGGGAGCCAGGAGAGAATGCCAAAGCTGCCAGCAGCATCCTCGCCATCACATTCCTCACCTTCATCCCTCTGAGCACTTCTCTGCCAGAGAATGAAGGATTGAACGAGGGAATGAATTCTAGGCTTATCGTATTATCAACTCACTGTACCCTCTGCAAAGCCCTTGGTTCTATTTTTATGAGAATGAAGATCAGAGAGGCTAAGCAACTGGCCCACGGTCACACAGTGAACACAGTGAATTCAGGCAGAAGCAGAATCTAAACCCGGGCTCTTGATGCTGCTCTAGAAGCTTCAGCCAATGGCTTGTCTCTGAAAATAGTAATTAATACTATTCTCACTTACTATGTGCACAGCATTATGCTAAGCAGACATCCTGTTATGGGCCAGATGCTTGTGTCCACACAAGTCACATGAGGGAGCCCTACCCCTCAGTCCTATGTAATGGTATTTGGAGGAGGTGCCTCTGGGGTGCAATTAGGGTGACATGAGGTCATGAAAGTGATGCCTCAGCATGGGACTAGTGTCCTTAAAAGAAGAGGAAGAGGGATGCCTGGGTGGCTCAGTTGGTTAAGCCGCAGTCTTCGGCTCAGGTCATGATCCCAGTGTCCTGGGATCAAGTCCCACATCAGGCTCCTTGCTCGGCAGGGAGCCTGCTTCTCCTTCTGCCTGCTACTCTGTCTGCCTGTGCTCGGGCATGGTGTGCTCTCTCTCTCTCCCTCTGACAAATAAATAAATAAAATCTTTTAAAAGGGGGGGGGCACCTGGGTGGCTCAGTGGGTTAAAGCCTCTGCTTTCGGCCCAGGTCATGATCCCAGGGTCCTGGGATTGAGCCCCGCATCGGGCTCTCTGCTCAGCGGGAAGCCTGCTTCTCCCTCTCTCTCTGCCTGCCTCTGTGCTTACTTGTGATCTCTGCCTGTCAAACAAGTCAATAAAATATTTAAAAAAAAAAAAAAAAAAGAAGAGGAAGAAATCAGAGCAGTCAAGAGTGAAAAGGTAGTGGTCTACAAGCCAGGAAGAGAGCCCTCACCTGGAATCAAATCAGCGAGCACCCTGACCTTGTCAGGACTTCTCAGCCTCTAAATTGCAAGAAATAAATGTCTGCTTAGACCACTCCATCTGTGGTCTTCTGCTGCAGCAGCCTGACCTGAGATGCATGACAAGCCCCATGTAATCCGCACGACATAGTTCCTACCCACTTAACAGACAAGGAAATGGTGAAATTAGAGGTATTGGTGACTACCTAGCCAAGGTCATCAGAAAACTCCAAGGTCACCCTGCTGAGGTTCATATGCTGGTCACTCTGACTCCAAGGGAGCCTCTACCCACCACACTCTGCCCCAGAAATAGGGGTCAGATGCTCTCACTGGAGTTGCTGGCCTCAGTTACAGGAGAGAAGACACAATCCCTTCCTATCCCTCTCCCTGTCTCCAGAAGGCCCAGGGAACTCCTAACCACTGCATATGGCGGGTAAAAACACTGATGGATTTATTCCACATCTCAGCACAAGCCAGGGTGGAGTCTGGGGGGCTTCTGCCTCTCTGTGTCCCAGGATGGCCTGGTCGAGCAAAATGAAGATTCAGAAGGCAGCTGTTGGCAAACCCACTGGCAGGGGCTTCTGTGTGCTTGAGGGATAGCAAGAACGTTTTCGGTTTGGGACACAGGGGCCACAGGACTCAGGGATAGGGGAGGCCTCTGGTCCCTCCCTGGCTCCTCGGACAAGTCCAGATGGTGTGGCACATGTCACAGTGTGCCCCACAGTCCCCTCCGGGACTGGAGGCTGCTGGAGATCTGCAGGAGAACCCTCAGCTACTAGTCCCTTAGGGGACAGGGAATCCCTTCGGCCAAAGGCAGAGAGCTCCCCCAAGGCCTCACTGCTTCCTGGGGTGGCCCCCACCCCGTGGCTGGAACATGTGGGCTCTAAGATCTGGCCTCCTTGCCCCAGCTTGGGACAGCTTTGAAGGGCCATCCCATCCCCCTGGGAACGCCCTGCAGGGTTTCCATGGAAGCCTCATGGCCCATCTTCTCCCTTGGGTCCCTCCTGCTTGCCTCACTTTGCTTCCCTGGGTGTTCATCCTAAAGACACTCCCAAACAAGCCTGCATGCTGACCTCCAGCTCAGGGGCCACCAGACCTCAAGACAACCGCCAACAGGGACAAGCTGTACACACTTCCCCATGCTGGGGAGCTCAGTTCGGCCAGAGGCAAGAAGTCCCCCTACCCTGAGCACACAGAGCGGCGGGAATGGAACCAGGCAGTCCCGCCCTGGAAAACCGCTCACTCCAGTGAGGTAAAGGTGGAACCAGTTAAGACAGGCATGGGCAGATGCAACGTGGCCAAGCAGAGCTGCTGACAGTGGGCCCAGCAGCCTTGGCCCTGACTGGGAGCAGGCTGCAAATACAGATGCTCGGCCTCGTACCCATGCAGTCAGCAGCTCAGGGCGGTTCATCAAGGGCTCCAAGGGATTCTCGTGCATGCTGGATTACAGCAGGGGATTTGAGGGGAGGATAGAAAACAAGGAGCTGTCCCAAAATCCTTAGGAAGATACTGAGCAGTCATGGCTCTTGCCCCTTCTGGGACCTTCCCCACACAGCTAGTCCCCTCTGGCACCTCTCCCTGCCCCCAGGTCACACTAGGGAAGCTAATAGTTCCAGGTTTCCCACTATTACAACCACAGGGTGCTGCATCCTTTCCCCAACCCTGCCCCCACCCTGCCTTGGTCAAGAGTGCTTGTATTAAATGCACCTTACTGTACTCAGTTTGGGGGAATCATCTGTTTCCTATTGTTACCCAGATTGTATATGCACATTGTCTCGAGTCCAAACTGCTGAGGGGAGGAGGTTGTCTGCTTATCACTGTGGACTCTGAAACTCAGCAAGGGTCATGCCCAAGGAAGGCTGGCTCCAGGCCTCTCGTTCTGGGGATGGATCTGGGGGTGGGGTGGGCGGTGCAGGGGGGTAGCCAGCACCTGTGGGTAGTACTCAGCCTAGGGAGGGGCTCAGAGAAGTGAGGTGCCTCCCCACCCTCACGGGCTCCCAGCTGTGGGCTAGAACAGGCCCCCAGAAGTTAATAACAGGCTGACAGCCTGAGGCCAGAAGAGGAAATTAAAAAGGCGGTGGAGTGGGGCCTCCACCGGAAGATTGGTGAGAGACTTACAGGGGAGGAAGAGGCTGTGTCCAGGCCTGTGAGGTGGGGGGCCATCACGGGAGCCTGATCTGATCTGCGGGCACAGGGTGGATGGCCACAGAAGGCCTCCGAAATTTAGCTCCACCTCCTTCCGTCTCTTGGGCTCCCAGGCGTGCGCTTGGCCTTGGTCCGCTGTGGAGGCCGACAGATGTGAGGGATCTTGGGGTGGTCTAGGGATGGCGGCAGTGGCAGCATGGCCCCCTGGCTCCCTGCAGCAGCCTCTGTGATTTCTCTAAGCTCTGGCCCTGGAATCATGCCTGATTCACGCAACACAGTGGCTGAAGCTAGTGGGACTCTGGGGTCACACAGACCAGCGTCTGGGTTCCAGCTCAGTCCCTTGTGTCCAGGGGTGAGGATTAAATGGGCTGTTATTTACAAAAGGGCAGACCTGGCTAGCACGCAGTAGGAGTTTTATGATGCTAAAGCTTGCTGCTCATTTTTTTTTTTTTCCTTTGAGCACTCACTGTGTTCCTGGGACTGTTTCCAGCATGACCACCTGAATGAAGTACGTTACTGAATTATTCCCATTTCACAGAAGGGGAAACTGAGGCAGAGAGCTATTAGATAACCCACCCAAAGTCATGCAGAGGAGCCAGGATCAGACCCAGGGCCTTTATTCTAACAAATACTTCGTCTCATCACAGAAGCTGGAGGTCATTTTGAACAAAATACTTCTGTTATTGTCCAGCTTAGAGTGAGACCGTATGTTTACTGGGCATCTACCACGTGTGGAGTACTTTGTATAGAATACTTTATTTATTCTTCACAGGAACATCATTAGCCCCGCTTTAAAGACAGATAAATTGAGGCTCAGAGTTTATGCAATTTGCCCTAAGGTTACAAAACCAGGAAAGGGAGCAGTCAGGACTTGAACTCAGGTCAGCAATGCCTCCAGCCCTACCCAGAAATGGGTCAGGCCCTCTGAAACCCCAAGGTGCTGACAAACCTATGAAAAGTGGCTCCTCAGTCTCACCCAATGTGGGGACCAAAAAAGCACTGAACTGGGTGTCAGGACACTGCCAACCACGTCCTGTGGAGGCCTTTCCAGGGCAAGAGGACCTCAAAGGTCAAAGTGGTCAGGAAGCTTTCATCCCTGACGAGCATCCATTCAAGGAGACCTCCAACATTTGCTCACATTTCTCCAATGATGGGGAGCTCACTTCTTTTGGAACCAGTTTATTAGCTCTAATGATAGGATGTTAGGAGGCAGTTGAGAGGTTAAGAGCCAGAATGTGGAGACACCGACCTGGCATCGAATCCTTGACCACTCGTGATGCTGGACCCCCAGCTCATTGGGTAATGGGAGCCTTGAATGAGCCTGTGGAGACAGCACGGGGCACACAGCAGGGATTCTATGAAGAGGAGCCAGTCTTAGATAACAGGGACAGCCCGGGTCATGGTCCAGGCGCCCAGTGGGTATTTGTGAGTGTGAGTTAGGAGAATGTACAGTTGCTAAGGGGCCCTTCGGCTCTATGCACCTACCCCAGCTTCCCATCCATGTGTCTCTTCAGGACTTAGCTGGCCTCTGGGGCAGTGGCCTGACCCCACCCCTCCACGTGGGACCTCTGAGCATCAGCCACTGCCCACCTTCGGGCCCACCCTGCAACCACTCAGAAACCAGTCACGCCCTCCCACCTTCCACCTGCAAATATTTAAATAGCACAGAGGAGGAGTACTCTCTAGAGGGAGTCAGGCAGGGAAATGGGGCCAACCTCCAAAGCTGGAAGAGGGGCTCCTAGGGCTCCCAGGCCTGCTTTGTCTCCCCCCCCAATCCCCTGCCTCCTTCCTGCCACCTGTCCACCCCTATCCAGGTACCCTCACGCTGCCCACCTGGAACCCTGCCAGGTTCCAGATAAACTCACTACTGCCCCTGCCTCTCCAGGTAGTGCTATGCTCACCCCTTCTATGCCTGGAGAGGAAGAGTCCAGCCCAGTGAGCAGGGCTGTCCTAAGGATTATGAGACATGTTAGCAGAGGGCCCGAAACAGGACTGGGCACCCAGCTGGCACCACAGAAAGGGAGGCACCCGAGTGAAGACAGTAAAAGTCAGCTCACGTGTCAACAGGCCCAGGTCAAATTCCAATTCTGCCATTGGCTGGGTGATCCCAGGCCTCAGTTTCTTCATCTGTAAAATGGAGATGATGCTCACACCACCTGTCAGGGCTGCTAGGTGTGGATTTCATGAAGGAACCATGCACAGCGCTCAGAATGGGGGCAGGGGCTCAGGACCACCACCCTATGGAAAAGAGAGCTTCACATATGGCACTTGTTACCTCTTCTGCCACTGTATACGTTTGTTTAGAATTTATCATGGCCTGACTTTCACTATATATCTATGTGCTTATCTATTTAGTAGTGTACACCTCTAGGACAGTGCCGGGCAAACAGCAGGTACTTCATATATGCTGATGACCACTCTGATGATTCTAACAATGCTAACTCCAGCAGCTAATGCTTATCAAGTTTGATTCCAGGCAGTGTCTTTAAGTCCCTCTGACACGTGATTGCATTTGCTGTGTGTTCAAGGCCAGGGCAGGCAAACCTATTCTGTAAAGGGGCAGAGAGCAAACACATCAGGTTTACAGTAGGACTGCCAGAAAAATACAGGCTGCCCAGTGACATCTAAGCTTCCAATATGTAAGGAATTTCTTCTAGTGTTAAGGATGTACCAAATATTGCATGGACCCTATCCATACTAAAAGATTATTTGTTGTTTTTCTGAAATTCACATCTAAGCAGGCCATCTGGATTTTTATTTGCTAAATCCGTCAAACCAATTTGCAGGCCACATACAGCCTATGCCCCATCACCTCCTGTTTTCACAACCCTTTTTAGGATGT
This sequence comes from Mustela putorius furo, assembly GCF_011764305.1. Taxonomy (NCBI): domain Eukaryota; kingdom Metazoa; phylum Chordata; class Mammalia; order Carnivora; family Mustelidae; genus Mustela; species Mustela putorius. The sequence continues at coordinate 209,144 of NW_025421422.1, read as the reverse complement.
CAAAACTGTTCTTAGCTTAAGGGCGATGCACACCCAGGCTGGATTTGGCCCACGGAGACCCCTGGTATAAAGCACCCAGCACTGTGCCTGTAGTGCACCTGCGGCCAAAATACAAACCAGCCGAGCTGCCACCTCAGTCCTGACTCAGAGCACACCATACCCTGGCTGGGGTCTCAGAGGGTTGGCGGCTGGCAGTGCAGGTAGGTGAGTAATGCTGAACCCCCAGCAGCTAATGAGATGGAGGCCCCCTGAGTCTCACGTCTGTGAGAAACTCACAGCAGAAAGGCCAGTTAATTTAGGATGTCTGGAGGGCCTTTAGGGTGGCATTAAAAATAGCTCTCAGTCCTTGGGCCAGGTGAGGAGGAAAGGGCAGTGAACAGAGGGCTGACTCTGCCTCCCATGCAGGCACTCTGGATGCTGAGGACAAGATGCCGGTGCCCTAGTAGGCCAGCGTCTCCAGCCCTGCCCTGGACTGCTGACCCTAAGACGCAGCTCCCCCAAGGCAGTGCCGTGGGATCTTCTGTGCCTTTGCTCACAGATGCCTTCTGCCAGGTGTCTTTCCCTCCATGCTCCAACTCACTAAGTGCAACTCGGGCTTCAGCCCAGATATCACCTCCTCCTCTTGGGAGCCTTCCTGGACTCTCCATACCCAAGCAGGGATAAATGTACCTCTCCCACGTTCTGCCAACACCTGCCTTCCCAGCACCTATCACATGAGACAAAGCTGTCCCTGATTCACTCATCATTTATGGAGCACCTCCTATGAGTTTGGTACAAGGTGACAAGCAGATAGAAGCCCTGTCCTCTTGGAGGTGACAGTCCATCGAGATAGACATTAACCAAATCCAACAAATGGGGACATTACAACAAAAAGTGGGGCCAGTTCTCTGCAGCCAAAGAATGTGGTTCCATGAGAACAAATAACAAGGAAACCGGACCTGGTGAGATAGGTCAAGAAGTCAGGGAAGGCTTCCTGGAGGAGGTATAAAGTATAAACTCAAGATCTAAAGTATAAACAGAACTGAACTCTCCAGTCTGTGGTTTTTCCAAACTCTAAAGCAAAGGGGAAAAAAAGCGGTCCCCTGCAACTGCCCCCACAGAGCCACCATGGAGCTCAAAGGAAGGAACGGATGTAAGGACAGTGTGGCAGGGAAAAGTACTACATGGAAATAGCTGGCGGCTTTTTACTTTCTAATTTGTTATAGGTGGGGCACCCAGGAGGTGAGCTGGGAGAGGCTGGAACAGGGCTGCAAGCTGTGACTCTTTCCATTGTGTAGCCCTACCTTCCTTTTCTGCCAAATCCTGTCCCTTCCCCTTCCTGCACCCAGCTCCACCAGTCACAGGTGCCATTCCTTCTTTGTGACTCACCATTCCCGTGCCCCGCCTTTGCTTTGTGCAGGCCCCTCCACCTGATATCCCCACCCACTCCTACTCCATCTCCAGCTCTGGAGAAGCCACCCCATCCTCCAGAACACACTCACTGAGGTGCCCCTTCTCCTCAGTGAGTTCTGGAGCATGGGGACCCCCCTGAGATCCCTGAGGAGGGTCCTGAGATACCCCCAAAGTTGATGTGATTCCTCCCTCTTCTAAGCTCTTATGGTCAGCCAGGAGCACTGGGCTCTCCAGGCAAACTTCCAGAATTCACACCCCAGCTCTTGCACACATGATCTTGGGCGAATTGTGTCCCTTCTCTGAACCTCAGCATTCCCACCAGTAAAATGGGTCTCAGCTATTTGCCTCACAGGCATAAGATAATACATCGAAAGCATTTAACAGGGTGGCAGCCCCAGAGTAAGTGCTTCAGATACTGATCAGATATTCACTGAGCCTGGCACCATGCTTGGGGACATTATTTCATTTATCCCTCAGGGCAATTAGGTGAGATGGGTATGAGAACTCCATTTCACAGATAAGGAAACTGAGTCTTGGTGAAGTTAAATACTTGTCCAAGAGCACATGGCTTTTGAATGGCAGAGTGGGGACTCGAACCCAAGACTAACTGTCCTTGCACTGAGCCTGGCACGCAGCAGGTTCATTTATTCATTCAACACCAATGGGTGCATCCCACAAGCCAGGTGGGTGTTTCACATCCATGAACCCAAAGATTCACAACAAGCATGCAATGTGGGTATCACTATTGTTATTCTATTTTCCCAATGAGGCAGGTGACCTAGGAGGGACAGAGACCATCTGGCCCAAGAAGAGGTTGGGATTTGAATCAAGGTCTCCTGCTCCAAAGTTCCAGGTGGCCAGTGCACCTGCTCCTTCAGCCCCGTACAGCCAAGTGTCATAGTCATGGCCAACTGCTACCCACGTCCAAGTCCTAGGGCACCAGCCGGCTCCACCTCTGTCCTGCCATGACCTTTCATCCCTGATCTCCCCCAGGTATGCCCAGCGCCTCATGGCTCCCTCTCCCTGCTGCACATCGGCTTCCAAAGGAGAATCATGATCACAAAGGGAAAGCGTCCAACCTGAAATGCTTATTACTGAATGAAAGAAGCCAATCTGAAAAAGGCTACATGCTGTACAATTCTAGCTGCAGGACATTCTGGAAAGAGCAACTCTATGGAGACGGTGAAAAGATCAGTGGTTGCCAGGGGTTAGAGGGAGGGACGGATGAATTGGCAGAGCACAGAGGATTTTTAGGGCAGAAAAAGAGATGTATAGGAAATCTCTGTACTCTCTGTTCAATTTCCACTGTGAAGCTAAATCTGCTGTTAAAAAAATAAAGTCTATTTAAAAAAAAAACAAGAAAAAGAAGAAAGGAAAAAGGAAATATCCTTCCTGTGTTCTGGGGCTAGTACAGGATGTCAGCATGTGTGCCATGCTGTGGCACACGGGTGAATTGCCTCCTCCCAGATGGGGTCCTCCATGCCCTCAGACCATCATGGCCTGCACTGGGCTGGGGTCTTCTCAGACAAGGGGTCTGCAGGGGTCTGGCACTCAGCAGGAGTGCAGCAGCTGCTGGTGGATGGATGGATCAGAGCTTCCTCTCCTGGACTTCCAGAACAGACCTGCCCCACCCTCCCACCCACATCCTTCCACCCCTGCCCTCCACATCCACACAGATGGAAGACGAAAGCCAAGACACAGGACAGTCCTTCTGCAGCCCCATCTGTGCGGTGGGAGAGAGCAGGGGGCCAGGGAAGGGGTTCCTGTAAGTGATGTTGCCACGGCTTGTGGATTTCGGAGGGCTAGAAAAGTCCTCCCTCCCGTACCTCCTTGTTGACCTGCCCTAAACGTGACTGTGGGCCTTGCAAGCAAAAAGCAAAAGCCTTTCTCTTTCACTGGGCAGCTGCTAGGCTGGTCCCAGTTAATGGTTTACTAGGATGCTATAAATAGGCACCACGCATCGTTCCCTCACGGTATAGGGATGCGCCAACCTGCTCTGACCTGGAAGCTTGACGTTCTGGACACTGAGGATGGGTTTCCGACACACAGGCCTCCTCTCACAGCCCTGCACAGGTGTTTAGACCCCCCCCCCCGACAAAGAGGTCCCCCCGCCCCTGCTGCCATGCCCGGTTCTGGGGCATCTATCTGAAGGCATCTTGGTAAAAAGTTCCTTCCAGCCCCACTCCCACACATGACCACTCAGGGAGATGATAGAGCTGTGCAGAGTCAATCCCCCGCCGCCCCTCCACTCCCAGAGGAAACGGCCTGCGTGTCTCACATTCCCAGCTCACCCCCTGGAGACCAGCCAGCATTCTCCTGGGGGCTCTGCCTGCTGCGGGAGGCGGCTCCCCTGACAACGCGCCTCGCTTCCACAGACCCATGGGCCTCGTAGATGAGGAAGGCACACACAGAGTCTGGAGCAGCCTCGATTCTCTTTGCGGGTCTGAGCAGCTGCAGGAAAGAAGAGCCAGAATTCCCAGAAGGTTGCTTCAAACATGCACAGGGTGTACCAGGAAACACACAAACGGCCTCTAGCCTAGCTTAGGAGGGAAAGCAGTCCAGGGTCGCATCCAAGGGCTGGGTTAGGACATTGGCTCTGCCCCCTTCACCAGCTGTGTGACCTTGGGTAGGTCATTTCACTTCATCCATCCGTCCATGTACCCACCTGTAAAGGGAGATAATAAACTGGACCTACCCTCCTGAGATGTTTTAAGGATTAACTGTGTTAATGAATGTAAAGCACTTAGCATAATGTCTAGGGCACAACGGAACTTTCTGGAAATGCTCTAAGCCTGTGTTGTCCAAACTGGGATCTCTAGCCACATGGGGCTGTTGTGCACTTGAAACTCGGCTAATGCAACTGAGCGACACGATTTTTTATTTAATTGAGTTTTACTTAAATGTAAGGAGGCACATGGGACTAGTGGCTCTCATTGGACAGTACAGGTCCGGAACACAGCAGGTGCCCAATAAATGCTAATTATGATTATTATTAGGGGTGGTTGTGATTGGAGGGCTCACTGAGTTAGAGATTAGGGAGGATTTCATTTCTGAGTGAGCCGAGGTCGGGTCAACTGTATTCCTCTTTACATCCCAGCATCTTGCCAGGTGGTTCTAAACCACTTTGGATTTGGGGGGCTGTGGACTCCTTAGAGGTACTGAGAATACTGTCTTCCTACAGCAAGTACAACTTCAGGGCTCTGCATGATGCTGGAGTAGAATCTCTGATTCCACAGACACCCAGCACCTAGTAGGCCCTCAAGTAGCACTTTCAAGAGGACTGGGGCAACCTCCGCACTTCAGGGCTGGGCTCCAGATGCTGCACCTTCATCCTATCCAGGTGGACATCTGTGGCTTTTCTGCCTGGTTCCCATGTCCCTGTCTGGTCACTTTACCCTGACACTCCCTGGGGTCCCCTCTCTCACTCTCACTGGGCTTAAGCCCCACCACACCGTCCCTCTAGGCCCAGCCTAGCAGAGCAATGCACCCAACAGCCATTGATGCAAAAGGTACATGTGACCCAGCTGGTCCGATGAGACCTAATCCTAAAAGTTCCCGGAGAACCATGGGGAAGAGGAAGCTCTCTGTTTGCTGATGCCAAGCTGGCAGGTTGTACCCTGAGAGCTGCTGGGGCAATGCTTTCCCTCCCCACACAGACAGGCAAGGCAGAAAGCCAGCATAGAGACATGAAAACAGACAGGGTCCTGATGACATCATCAGAACCCCTAGATAGAGCGGCACCTGAAGCTGGATGGACTCCAAATTCCAAAACGTCTGAACCAATGAATTGATTTTTTTTTTTTTTAGCCTCTCTTTCCCTTTTGGTTTTATGTTTATATATGTATTTATTGTTCTAGTTGGTTTTGTTAGCAAGTTATTACTCAAATTGAAATGGGTATAGCTAGCTAAAAATTCCCTGCTATGCTGCTTCTCAGTTGTGTGACCTTGGTCCAGTTTTATTTTTTTTTAGACTATTTACTTATTTATTTATTTGAGAGAAAAAGAGGGAGAGCAACAAATAAAGGGTAAGAGCAGAAAGGAGATGAAAGAAACAGACTTTCTGTGGAGCAAGAAGCCCAACACGGGGCTCAATCCTGGAATCCTGAGATCATGACCTGAGCCGTAGGTAGACACATAACTGACTAAGCCACCCAGGCAGCTCAGGTTAACCTCTCTCAGCTTCAATTTCCTTCATCAGTAGAGCTGCTATTTGTACCTAGTCTAAAGGAAGCTTGCTTGATGCATTAAATGAGATCAAACAAAGCAAATTAGGATTTAATAAATGGTGGTTGTAAAGATATCTTTATGTCTAAAAAAGGGGGGGGGCAAAAATGCATGATAGTTGCTATAATTCTAGCTTGATAATTAAATGTTATTTACTAACTAATAAAAATTAAAGGAGAATCATTCAACGTCCCAGGTATCACCAAGTCTCTTCACTCTTGGGACTTCTGTTATTTGATTTTTAAATCGGGATTCATGGCTAAAGGAACTGTTACTGCCCTTTATAAACCTGAGTTCCTTCAAGGTACGCCAAAGACAAAGCACAAGAATCTATTCATGTCTTGTCTTTCTGTATGACTGAAAGAAAAATACGCTGCCTCCCACTGGAGTTCAGCACTCTTAGCTGCTCAGAGCTAAGAGTGGGCTCAGAGAAGCCAAGTGGTGGGGCCAGCAGGCTGATGAGGGGGTTGGACCTTCCTTGGCTGAGGGATTACCTCCATGAGGCCAAGGAGCCACCAGACCCAGAGGGAAGATCCCACTGCCCACCTCAGGATGGCAAGGCAGCCAGGCAAGACTCAGCTTTCCTGGCCCCCCTTCAAGGGCTCATTCCTCCAGACTCCCATGAAATAACCTCTCCCCAGCCTGTGGCTGCTGCACCCCCAGCCCAGGGCTTACCCACAGAGAGACAGATCCCACGCCAAGAACATCTGCAAGTTCAGATGTGCCTGACCAGAAAGGGCAGCACAATGTCCTTCTGCAACTGAGTTCTGTCTTACTCTTAAATGGGTGAGCCAAGCAGTATGCCAGGGCCCTTCATGAATACTGGTGAATTCCCAGGAATGATGGCATAATAGCAGTGCTGCGTAGTACAGGGTACGCTTGTCATCTGATGCCCAAGGATGCCGGAGTCAGAGAGGTTCATGCGTCCGCTAAAGGACAGGGCCAGAACTTTAACTCAAGGTGGTCCGGTTCCAAAGCTTGGACCTTTCCCCAGTTCCACATACTCAGGGTATCTCCTAACCGTAAGTAGGTCATCAGTTTCAGCTCTGGAGTAATGCAGAGCAGGGTTCTAGGGCCAGAACCTCATGCTGTACTACTGACAATGTCCATGACCTTTGGCAACTTACTTGCCATCTCTGCATGTCAATATCCTTATCTTTAAGGGACAGCCTTTTTACCACTTCAAGTGGTGGCATCAGGACAACAGAACAAAGTCATCTATATAAAATGCCCAGTAAATGCTGCTTAAGAAACAAATAAAAAAAAAAATCTTTATCCATTAGAATGCCTTTCATTGACCCTTGTTTTCCCTGAGTGGAATGAAGGCTCCTGAAGAGTTTCATCAGCTACTGAGTTTTTAATAGGTCTTAAGTATAGGCTTGGCAACTTCGGAGTTGACAAAATGCAGAGAGACTTGGCTCTCAGAAAGAGATGCTGGCCAAATTTGATGGCTCAAGGTTCTTAGAATCCTGGGGCCGTCCAACCTTGTCTACTTAGAAAGCAGAATGACACAGGGAAAAGGGACCCGTTCGGAGGCCACAGATGCTTAGGGGCAGAGTTGGGACAGGGCTCCAGTGTTCTCCCTTCCCATCCTGGGGTCTGCATATCCATCAGGGTGACAAAAATGCCCTTTCCTACCTGCCAACCAGCAACAGAGGTGACCAGCCTCTCCCGGAGCACCTCATGAAGTCACTGTAGGGGAGACCCAGCCAGACCATGCAGGAGACATAACCACGCCGTAAGTCCTCTGTCACCCTGTCCTCTGTCACCCTCGTCACATCTGACCATGGTGCTGAAACCCAGGCTCTGCACCAGCAGGAGCTCCCGGAAGCCACACTGCCAGAGCCCTGAGAAAAGCATCAAATGCACCGCACGGCTGTGGCTGCATGATTCATGAGGAGAAACTGCCATCTTAAGCCTGGAAACACGACACATGCAAACTGATCTGAGTCAACCCTATAAGCATCAGAGAGCCCAGAAATATCTGTACCGTTTTCCTGCATCCATGCGACTGGCAAGCATTTCTGGAACCCCTTCTTGGCTGGTGGGGTAGCTGGGCAAAGTTGGGGGGCTCTGGTTTCTAGCCTGCATATTGAAAGCTCAGAAAAGAACAAGATGTTTCCTCTCTTGCTTAATGACTTTGTGCCCCCATTCGTCCCCCGCATTTATCACTAGCCTATAGCCTGAGCAGTCTACAACATGGGTAAATTCCTATTCCCCCCACCCCTCGTTCAAAATCCTCCCATGGCTGCTATCTCATGTCTGAGGGCCACACAACCCTGAAGGAGCAGCCTCCTGTTCTCTCTTTGACCTCATCTCCTCCTCTACTCTGTTCACTCCACTCCAGGCTCCTTGGCCTCCTTGCCCTTCATTGCTCCTGACTCTGCGCCTTTGCATATGCTGTTCCCTCTGTCAAGAACACTCTTCCTGCAGATGTCAGTAGGGTTCTCTCCTTCCCTTGAGGTCCTTGCTCAAATGCCATTATATCAGAGAGGCCATCCCTGACCACCTCCTCTGGAGAACCCTTCCCCCTCCTCTCCACTCCCTTTCCAGCTTTATTTTCCTCACAGTACTTGTGGCTTCTAATACAGGCATACTTTGCTTTATTGTGCTTTGCAGACACTACTTTTTTTTTCTTTTCTTTTCTTTTTTTTTCTAACAAATTGAAGGTTTGTAGCAATCCTGCATTGAAAAAGTCTAACAACATTTGCTCACTTCCTGTCTCTGTGTCACACTCTGGTAATTCTAACAATATTTCCAAACTTCTCTTTATTATTATATTTATCACAGTGATCTGTTATCAGTGATGATGACTCCCTGAAAACTCAGATCATGGTTAGCAATTTTTTAGCAGTAAAATTTTTTTTGTGGGGGGAAGCCTGTATCTCCTACTTAAAATGTATACAATATGGGGTGCCTGGGTGGCTCAGTCAGGCAAACATCTGCCTTCTGCTCAGGTTGTGCTCCTGGAGTCCCAGGATCAAGTCCCACATGGGGCTCCCTGCTCCACAGGGAGTATGCTTCTCTCTCTGCCCTCACCCCACTCGCCTCCCCTCTCTCTCTCAAATAAATAGATAAAATCTTTTAAAAAATGTATACAATATATTTAAAGTATATACAATGTATATAATAAGATAAAAATATAATTTATATAATAACATAACAGTATTTCTTCTTCTTTTTTTTAAAGATTTTATTTATTTATTTGACAGAGAGAAATCACAAGTAGATGGAGAGGCAGGCAGAGAGAGAGAGGGAAGCAGGCTCCCTGCTGAGCAGAGAGCCCGATGTGGGACTCGATCCCAGGACCCCGAGATCATGACCTGAGCCGAAGGCAGCGGCTTAACCCACTGAGCCACCCAGGCGCCCCCATAACAGTATTTCTAAGTTAAGATATATACATTGGTTTTTTTGAGACACAATTCTTTTGTACCCTTAACTGACTACAGCATAGTATAAACATAACTTTTATATGCACTGAAATACCAAAAAACTCCTTTGACTCAATTGATCACAATATTTGCTTTCTCCTGGTGGCCTGGAATAGAATCCAAAACATCTCCAAGGTGTGCCTGCATATATTTATTGTTTATCTATCTGTCCCCCAACTGAACTATTTGCTTCATGATAGCATGTGAGCAAGGATGCTGCTTTGCTCCTTCTCTACAGTTCCTAGAGCAGTACCTGGTATATAGTTGATGCTCAATAAATATTTGTGGAAGAAAGGAAGAAGTAAAGAAGGAAGGGATGGAAGGAGGGCCGGGGGGGTGGGTGGGTAAGAGGTGGGGAGAGAAGGAGAGAGGAAGGAGAAAGTTTTCTTCCAAGAAGTGGCAAAAGTCTCCCTCCTGGCCCCTGTTATCAGCTGACACTTTCTGAAGTCCAAGTCCAACCAAGACCCTCCCTGCTCCTAAGTCTTCTCCAGCTCCACACTATCTGATGGAGCAAATGTTGCAGCCTGGCAATTCACAGCCCCGAACAGGCTGTGGCAAATGGACCTGTCCTGCCTCATCTCTTCCCCTACACTCATCTGACCCTAAGCCATGTTTCCCGGGACTCGATGAACCTCTGTGAGGCCACCCTTCAGAGCCAGACGAAGAAGGATTTGAATCCTGGCTTCTCCATGGGCTGGCTGTGCAACCTTAAAGGGGGCTGCTTAACCTCTCTGTGCCTCCAGCTCTTCCTTTATCAAGCAGATAATTATTCTCCCTCTCAGGGCTGTCGTGGAGCATGTCGGAAGGAACGTCTGGGGGTGCACTCAGCACATGGTCTGCACAGAAGTTTCTCAATCACAACCATGGTGCAATTCTGGGCTAGACACATCTTTGTGGTGGGGAGGTTATCCTGGGCACTGTGGGAAGCTGAGCAGCATTCCTGGACTCTCCCCACTAGATGCCAGCAGGACCCCCAGTTTTGACAACCAGAAATGGCTCCAGACATTAGCAAATGTCCCCTGGGGTAGGACTGCTGGATTCAGCAATACATACCGATACTAAATAAATAAATAAATAAATAAAAGTATTTACTGTGGGGGCGCCTGGGTGGCTCAGTGGGTTAAGCCGCTGCCTTCGGCTCAGGTCATATCCCAGGGTCCTGGGATCGAACCCCGCATCGGGCTCTCTGCTCAGCAGGGAGCCTGCTTCCTTCTCTCTCTCTATGCCTGCCTCTCTGCCTGCTTGTGATCTCTCTCTGTCAAATAAATAAATAAAATCTTTAAAAAAAAAAAGTATTTACTGTGTATGGGGAATTCAAATTTAACTGTATGACCCATATGTTATCAGGCAACCCTACCCGGGGGAGGGGGGCAAGTTGTCACCCCTCTTTCATTGAGCACCCCTGGATTAAAGTGGGAGCACCACAGGGGTCTTAGTAGAAACATGGGTTGGTTCTCTCACTTTCCTCCAACCTTCTTAGGGTGTGATGCCCTCCTCCCCCATCCTATTACCCCCACAGAGGAGGGCTGGGAGGCATAGCTCCCCAAACTCAGCCACTGTGATAAGGGCTCCCCATGGCAGCTCTTACACCAGACCCAGTTGGCAGAGGTACACGGAGTGTCCTCTCCATGACCTGACTCGTCCCCCTGTCTCCTTCCCAGGGTCTCTCCTCCTGCCCTCCAGCAGCAGCCTTCTCCCTTCCAATTAAGAGGCCTCCCAGGCCCAGCACCAGGCAAGAAAACAAGGCAGTTAGTCACTTTGCTTCCCTTATCAACTCCTCGGTCGGTCACGTGGCTGGCTCCTTTAATGGTAGTTGTCATGGCAACGAGAAGCTAGTCCCCACAGCTCTGGGAACCAAAACAAAATTAAGGGGTGGAGGCCGGAGAGGAAAAGAGGGGAGGGTGAAACAAGCAAGGAAGGAGCCTGGATGGAGCTGGTTGGGTTTAAGTGGAGGAAATTGTGCCCGAGCGGAGGCCACCATGTCTCCAGCTTTCCCTTGGCAACATTGGGGAGACAGAGAAAAAATAAGATGTCTGCCCAGAAGCAGCACAGCCTAACATAGTGGGCGTTTCCACGTGGCTTATCCTGACAGGTGAGTAATCTTCATCCTCATAATAAATAAACTGAAACTCAGGAACCTTGTGAAGGTAAAGACAGATGCTTGTCTAAGACTGTACAACCTACAAGCCGTCAAGTTAGCTCCACCCTCTACCTCCATATAGCTCATGTCCTCCCCACTCCTCTGCTTCTGCTTTTAGGGTAAGACCACATGCTCTGCCCCTCTGCATTTCGCACCCAGCCACTTCCCCAGTCTGTTCGTCCCTCAGGTTCATGGTGCTCCCTCCAGCCACAGTCTTCGTATATGCTGTTCCCTCTGCCAGGAAGGGTTTTCCTCTCTATCTTCCCAACTCCCACCTCCACCTAGAAGGTTTACTCATCGCTCATGTATTTTCTTAAACACCCCTTCCTCCAGAAAGCCTTCCTGGGCCACCTGCATGAGGTTAATCACACTGTTGTGTGTTCTTGGGTGCCAAGCATCTCTACTTCACGCTTTGGTGCAAAGCCTGTCATGATCCCTTGAATTACAGTCAGAATGTCTATTGGGGGTCTGTCTACCATACCGGATGTCAGCCCCAAGAGGGCAAGACTTATCTTGTTCGCTGCTGTAGCCACAGAGCCCAGCCCGGTGTCTGGCACACAGACGCTGCCCTAAACATACCGGAATTTAAACCCAGCTCTGGGTGAGCCCAAAGCCCCTTTCTGACCTGCTTCATGGTTACTGGGTCATACTGGCTCCCAGAGTCAGCACTGGACAGAGCTCCCAGCCTCACGGACTCTGCTGGCCTTTGCGGTTTCTGTGGCTCAGCCCAAACTTGCACACCTTATCTAAGGAAACTGATTGTTAAGCCACCTTCCAGAAAGAATGATGGGAGTTGCCTCTGGCAGGCATGTGGCTCCTCTGAACCCAGAAAGATGGGGGGAAAAAGGAAGAGCAGACTTGACTTCCAGATTTCCAGGCAAAGAGCTTCCCTCCACCATTCCACTGGAGACAGGCTCTCTGATACTGGGAAGAGAAGCTCCCCAAAGAGGTGGTTAGAGTAAGGAAAGGAGATAAGAGGTCTGCTTTGGTGGGGCATGGACTTGTCGCCATGCCCTTGGGGGCACCCATGCTGAACAAAGACTTCATAGAAGACCTGAACTTGTCTTCTCTTTACTGGTTCTGTACCTTTGAGACATCACTTACTCCGTCTGGGCCATTTCAGCTCTGTACGATGGAAATCATGCCACCCATGCTGAGACTCTGGTGCCATGTAGACATGGAAGGGCACATTTGGGATATGGGAGGTAAGAGCCTGGCTCTGATGTCAGACAGACCTGGTGGTTTAAGTCCTGGCTTTGGACCTTCCTGGCTGCGTTCCCTTGAGCAGCTCATACCTCCTCTCCAGGCTTGGTTTCCTTGGTCCATAAAATATGAACAATCTCAGTCACCTCATAAAGTTACTATGTACATCGGGTATGGCACAGAGTAGCCCCCACTATATGGAAACTCTGATTATTGAAATGGCCCAAGAAAAGTAGAATTTAGAATCAGTCACCAACTTGTGACCATAACCCTTGCCTTCTGGCTGCAGGTTATATACTGCTTGAGGCCCTTTACCCAAACTTGCAAGGTTCTGTCCCTGACCCCTTCAGGCACCAAGCAGGGTGCCAAGGGATCCCTCTGATCAGATGACGGCTTTGGCCTTATGCCAGGCAGACAGTTCATTCCAAGCCCCAAACTTGGCGGCTCCCAGGAGAGAGGATGCAAGCCCACAACTCTGGTCACCAGGGGCAAAGTATCCCCCACAGCCTGCCACTATCCCAAACTAGACTAACATGGGTGGGATCTCTAAGAACAGTGGAACAATACCTCTTTCTCCAGATGTGGAAACTGAGTCCTTGAGAGGGCACAGGGACTTGGCCAGGGCACTGAGGGAGCTGCTGGCTGAGCTGGGACCAGGGCCCCAGCTGAACACTGCCCAGAGGCACTGTCCTCCCCATCGCCATTCCAGGTGAAAATATCTGGGAAGCACAAATTGACCTAAACTAACTAGATTTAGTTAAACAATGAACAAACAGGTTCTACAGACACCCTCCCCTGACACAGACATCAGACTATTGTAGGTCTGTGGGTTTTGTTGGAAGGATGGTCTATCCAGACAGAGCTTTCTTCAGGTCCCCACAGTGCTTCTAAGAGGGCTAAACTGAAAAGTTCTGGGCCTTTCTGAGGAATTCACATATCCAATTATGCATCCTTATTCAGAAATCCTGGAGTGTACAACCAGCCCAGGAGCTGATTCTTTAAACAACGTGGGACATGCCACTCACAGAGATCTATACACAGACATACGCCCATGCTTTCCAAGGAGGTTAGGGACAGCAACAGGTCCCAGCATCAAGGCTGTCTTTGATGGCTGTCTGCCACCATGTGGTGAGGGCCTTCTTGGTGCTTGGTGCTGACACCAAAGGCTGATACCCTCAACACACACACACACACACACACACAGGCAAAGGAATCAGGCCAACCCCGGAGGTCTGCAGCCATTCCTGGTCTCAGGCTAAAGACCCAAGATAGGTGATCAGCTCAGCAGTGATGGGGTCCCAGGGTGAGGGATGTGAAGTGAAATAAGAAAGGCAAGATACACACACACACACACACACAGTTACACATACATGGTCACAGCCTCACACACATACACAGAGACTCATGCATCACAAAGATACACATCATAGTCACAAAAATGGATAAACAGACACATGTACACACAATATGGAGATGCACTTGGGTATCTCCAGACAGATGCACAGACATTCTCAGATACACACACTCACAGCCACATATCCTCACCCACACAGGCGTGAGTGTGCTCTACACACACACACACACACACACACACACACACACACAGTCCGAGCACCTAAATGCTTCCCAGAAACCCATGCTTATAGATTCACCCCTTTGCGGGAAGTCAAGTGCTATTAACTAAAGGCTAGACCTGGCTCCCATCTGGCCCCAAGGAGAGAGAAGGGGCAGAAGGGCAGCTGAGCTGGGACTGATTCTGCGTGTGGGGGGTGGGGAGGGTGGGGGGAACCCACCTGCCATGAGGCCTTGGCACATGCCCACAAATGAAATAAGCCACTGACTAGGGACTTCCAGGGAGGGAGTCCCCTGGCTCCTGGGGGTGGCTCCAAGGACTGAGAATTGGGGGGAAAGGGGAATGGAGGATTGTTATTTTCCCAAAGTGAATCTTTCCCCTCTTCCGAAGTCTGGTCCTCCTTCTGCAGCCCCATCCAGGCCCCGCATTTTCCAATACGTCCAGTCAGCCCCCCCAGGTGCTTGCCTCCCCTTAGTGAGACCCACCCATTTGCTCCTTCACAAGAGGGGTTCCTACCCAGGCACATCCAGGTGTACCCCACACCTGGGGGGCCCTCCCGCTGCATCCAGAGCCCCCCCCAATACCGGAGGCTCCCACCCCCAAACTCACTGGCCTCCAGTTCCGCAGGAGGTAAATACCTACCCATGTGAGCCCCACACCGGAGGTGCCGCCCCCGCTGCCAGGAGCCACCACTCCTTTAGAGACCTTCCCCGGCGTAGGGGTGCGGGGTTGCAGCAGCCCCCTCCCTCAAGGTCGCGACCCCCGCGCCGGCCCGGGTACCTACCTCCTTCTTGACAGTGCGCAGCAGCCTCTGTCGCGTGTCCGCTTCTGTGGGACGAGATGGGGGACGGCCGGTCAGCCCAGCGCAGAAGGCGGAGGCCCGGGGCTGTCCTCCCGCCGCCTCCCCCCGCCACCCCCCGCCACCCGCCGCCACCCCTGCGCCCCACGGCCCCTTACCCGGGGGGCCCGAGGCCATGGCCGTGAGCGCTGCGTTCCCGGTCAGGCCGCCGGCGGAGGCTGCTCGCTAGCTCTGCTGCTGCAGCCGCGGCGGGGCGGGGCCCAGCGCCGGGTGACGTAAGGACCCGCCGCGCCGCTGCCCCGCCCCTCCAGAGAGCAGCCGCTGCGCGTCCGGGTTCCTGGCGGGAGGTTCCTCTGGTGCCAGACGCAGGCTCAGGTCCCAAGGCCAGCGCCCCGCCCTCCGCGGAAGCTCCGTCCCCTTCCGCCTTGGCACCCGGCGCCCCAAGTCCCTCACAACCTCTATTGGGCAGGGCAGGGAGGGATCCTTTATTGGATGTCGGCTCTGTGCCAGGCTCCAGGAAGCGGAAGGAGATGGAGGGACTGCTACTGATGCTCTGAGCCTCAGGGGTTTCGCCTTTGAAATGGATATAATTTGATAACATAGGAATGATATGAGAC
This sequence comes from Mustela putorius furo, assembly GCF_011764305.1. Classification (NCBI taxonomy): domain Eukaryota; kingdom Metazoa; phylum Chordata; class Mammalia; order Carnivora; family Mustelidae; genus Mustela; species Mustela putorius. The sequence goes on along the minus strand of NW_025421422.1, from coordinate 193,765 downwards.
TCAAATAAGAGTGCAGATAAAGCACTTAATGGAGACCGAGGAAAAAAGACCAGCAACCGTAGAAGATAGCTGCTATTGTTATTGTTATTGTTGTTATTATTATTAGGAGTCTTGCAAGATATGGCCAGGCCTTAAGTGGCTCCCTCCCCACATGCAGATTATTGGGAAAGATCTTCGCAGGACCCTAATAGGGCACCTGTGAGCCAGGACCTCCAGGGCCAGGCAGGCAATGACCTCTTTGGGACCCGCACTTGTTCCACCAAGTTCCTGACCGCGGCCACCGAGACTGCGACTCGGGTCTACAAACATTTATTGAGCACCTACCATGCGTCAGGTTATTGTGCTGAGGATACCAAAGTGAGCAACTCAGACAAAAGCCTGCCCTCCCAGGGCTTAGAAGGCAGAAAACAAAATAAATAAGCAGATCATGCGCCATGTTGGAAGTTTCTGGAGAAAAATTACATAGGCAAAGTAGACAGGGAGGGCCCACACAGATGCGGTTTGTATTTTGAAGTAGGATGTTTGAAGGGGGCCTCACTGAGGAGGTGGCATCTGTGTAAAGAAGAGAAGGAATAGACTGTGGGGATTTCTGGAGGAAAAGCATTCCAGGCAAAGGGAGCAGAAAGTGCAGAGGCTTTGAGGTGGGAGTGTGCCACTGGGTATGACAAATATCTCAGAGGCCCGTGGGGCTGGAGTGGCATGAACAAGGAGGATGGTGGAAGACCAAGGTCCTGTTATGGCCTTGAAGTCCACTTTAAAGACTTGCGTCCTGCTCTCAAGAGCTCCCTTACCCCGCCCCAGATTCAGAATCCCCTCTTTTCCATTTGTCAGTGTCGGAAGTCTTTGGCCATAAGCCAGAGAAGGTGATTTTGGCTAACTTAGTGAAAAGGGAAAAACTGGAAGGATAATGGGAATGCCATTATTAGCAGATGGGTGGGTCTGACTAAGGGGAGGCAAGCACCTGGGGAACTGGGTTGAAAGCAAGGCAGTTCCAGAAAGAGAAACCTTTGGGAATAGTCACCTGGTGATGAGGACAGTGTGGTCAGGGTGCCACCACTCAGGTGAAAGGAACTATAGCTATTGGAGGTTCCTGTTCCGAAGAGGGAGCATCCCACTGAGACACACACCTGCTCCTTGCTAAGGAAGGGGACTCTGAGTCACAATCCCACCCACCTACTATCTCCAATGAGAATATGCAAGTCCACTGTGGGCCCAGAGAATGTGAAATGGTTGCTTGGAAGCCAAATACCTTCATATATTAGAACCATATACTGAGGACCTACTATGTGCCAGCTACTGCATTAAGGGCTTTAGGTGTGTCTGCTTGATCTTGTCTCCCTACCCCTCAACACTCATTTTTTTTGTATTATAAATGAAAGCCAAGCCTAGAGAGACCTTTGTCCAACTTCATACAGCAAGGGAGCCACAGCCAGAATTACAACCTCAGGATCCAAGAGACTGATTCAGTGGTTCTTCCCCTTGACTGCACCCCTACGTTAACTAGGGTACTTTAGAAAAGTAGGGTAGCTAGGTATCACTGTAGGGAGCCCTTTTCCAGAGCCCACGTTTCTCCCTTCCCAGCCAAACACTAAGCCTGGGAAGTTGACCGGCGCTGCACTGGTCCTTCCTTGAAAACCTGAAGGTTTGCTTCCAAGATACAAGAATTGGTAGTTTTTGGTTTGACAGCAGCAGGAAGTTGGGCATGGATGGGATCAGGCCATCCCTGGGGTTTCTCAACAGAGCCCGCTGCAGTTAGACCACTCACCACTAGGGGCGCCATCACTTAGCATCATCTTGGGAAGTGATGAGACTCTCCCTCTGGCCAGAGCAGAAAAACTTTGCTGGGTGCCAGTTTTCCTCATGCTTCCCAGGCTATGCCTCATCCCGTGTCACTGCCCAGTGGTGCTGCAGCCAGAACCAGGTGGAAAGCCTTTTTCTCCTGCCTTGTCCCTTCTGTGCCCTCTATTGAGAAAGCTCAGCAGGGTGCTCAGTACAAATTAGAAATGCTCAGGCAGTCTTGCCTATTACGGAGGAACAATCATCAGAGGAACAATTTGGAGCTGAGAGACAATACACTGATAACTGGCAGAAGGCATGACCTCACAATTCATGATATAATAACAATGATAATAACTGTAATTTAGAGCACTTAAATGTGTCTGGCACTAGGCTGTGAACTTCTCACGTATTAGCTCGTTTAATGCACCAAAAAACCCCATGATGTAGGTTTTTCTCATCATCTGTATTTTATCCTGAAGCTCCCAGAGAAGTTAAACAGCTTAGCCACAGGCATGTAGCTAGAACATAGAGAGACTGGATTCAAGCCAAGGTGTTCTTAACCTACTTACTGTGGAAAGTAATTCTAGTTCGCATTGTCTTGTGTGCCCCATGTAGCATGCCCATGCCCATTGCTGTGATGGTTAATTGTATGTGTCCACTTGATAACGTCATGGGATGGCCAGATATTTGGTTCAGTTTTACTCTGGGTGTGTCTTTGAGGGTGTTGCTAGATGAGATCACATTTGAGTAAAGCAGATGGTCCTCCCTAGTGTGGAGAGGACTCAGCTAACCAACCAATGACCTGAATAGAACAAAGAAGTCTGAGTTAGAGGGAATGCTTCCAGCCTGACGGCATGAGCTGAAGCATCTGTCTTTTGGGAGCTTCACATTCAAAGAGAAATCTCAGCTCTTGTTGGGTTCTGAGCCTTCAGACTTGCTGTGAAATACACCATTGGCTCTCATGGGTCACCTGTTTGCCGTCTTGGGATATTTCAGCCTCCATAACTGAATAAGCCAATTCCTTGTAAAAACGGATAAGTAAATCCAGTTGGCTCTCTTTCTCTAGATGGTTCTCCATCACGGGATGCTATGACTCTATGGTCTTTTGTCTAGATTAAGAGATAAACTGCAAAGAAGAACATAAGGAAAACTGTAGGACAAAAGTCAGGTAGTAGAAGCAGATGAGTAAAGTTCAGTCTTGGGGTCTAGCTGGTGACAATAGGATGTTATTTTTCTCATGGAACTCACAGTTGAGCTGGGGGGATAGAGGCAATAAGCAAGTAATCAAATCCATAAAATAACAGATTGTGACCAATGTGAACTGGATGGCATGACACTGGGGATTTTGGGGTTGGGGAGATAAGGAGGAATCAGTCCAAATTGTGGAAGGGTGTTTAAGGAGTGACCACACAACTGAGACACGAGTCTCAGAGATGGCAGTAGCCAGGCCACAAGTTGGAGGAAAATCATTCCAGGTGTGTGGAAAAGCAGGTGCAAAAGGCCTGGGATGGGATTGACTGTGCCTAGACAAAGAAGAGAAAGGATGCAGTGGAGCCTGAAACACAGTGAGGACCCAGGGCTCCTCCAATCCATAACTCCCCAGAGGAACCAGGAGGCTCTTGATTTCCTTCTGGCACTTTCATCCCACCTTCTGTCCATCAGCAAGCTTTCTTCTTCTTCTTTTTTTTTAATGGTGATTACAGTCACCATTTTAACCATTTTATTTATTTTTTAAAAGATTTACTTATTTATGAGAGAAAGAGGGCAGGGGGAGGGCATAGGGAGAGAGAATCTCAAGCAGGCTTCCTGCTGAGCACAGAGTCCCACCATGGGGCTTGGTCCCAGGACCCCAAGATCATGACCTGACCCGAAACCAAGGGCCAGATGCTCAACTGACTGAGCCACCCAGTCACCCCACCCTACCATTTTATTTCATTTTATTTTAACCATTTTATTTTATTTTATTGTTTTTTTTAAGATTTGTTTTATTTTTTAAAAGGTTTATTTATTTGAGAGAGAGAGAGAGAACAAGCAGGGGGAGGAGAATTGGGAGAGAGAGAGGAAGCAGACTCCCCCTGAGCATGGAGCCAAAAAGGACACCGGGCTTGGTCCTGGACAGGGCGCGGGGCTTGATCCTAGAAACCTGAGATCATAATCTGAGCCAAAACCAAGCCTTGGGTGCTTAACCGACTGAGCTACCTAGGCACCCGCACCATTTTAACCATTTAAAGTGGACGATTCAGTGGCATTTAGTACCTTTACAATGTTGTGAAACAGTCACCTTTATCTAGTTCCAGAACATTTCTTCTACTTCAAAAGGAAACCCTGTTGGGGCTCCTGGGTGGCTCAGTCATTAAGCATCTGCCTTTGCCTCAGGTCATGATCTCAGGGTCCTGGGATAGAGCCCTGCATCGGGCTCCCTGCTTGGCGGGAAGCCTTCTTCTCCCTCTCCCACTCCCCCTGCTTGTGTTTCCTCTCTCACTGGGTCTCTCTCTGTCGAATAAACAAATAAAATCTTAAAAAAAAGGAAATCCTGTGTTCCTTAAGCAGTCACTCCCCATTCTCCTGTCCCTGTGCATGTTCCACAGCATTGATCACAATCTGTTATTTTATGGATTTGATTACTTGCTTATTGCCTCTCTCCCCCCAGCTCAACTGTGAGTTCCATGAGAAAAATAACATCCTATTGTCACCACTAATCTGATTTCTGTCTCTATGGCTTTGCCTATTCTATACATTTCATGTAAATGGAAAATACCACATGTGGCCTTTGTGTCTATGTTCTTTCAGATATCGCTATATTTTTTAGACTAATTCATGTCATAACAAAGGTCTGTACTTAATTCCTTTTTATGGGTTTTTACAATATACCATTGTGTGGACAGAACACATTTGGTTTCTCTGTTCATCATCAGTTGATGGATATTAAATTGTTTACACCTTTTGGATATTGTGAAAAGGGCTGCTCTAAACATTTGTGTGTAAATTTTTGTGTGGGCATTATAACTTTATTTAACTTGGATATATACCTAGGAGTGTAATTGCTGAATGATAAAGACTGGACATTTATATCCCCTCAGATTCATATATTGATACCTAAACCCCAGTATACTTAGAGATGTATTGGAGGTGTTGTCTTATTGTCTTATTGTAGGTTATTAAGTCAGGAGGGTGGTGCCCTAGTGAATGGGATTGGTTCCCTTATGAAAGAGACCCCAGGGAGCTCTCTTGCCCCTTCTACCATGCAAGGATGCAATGAGAAGATAGCTGTCTATAAATCAGGACGTAGGCTCTCACCAGACCCCAAATATGCCAATACCTTGATCTTGGATTTTCCAGCCTCCAGAATGGTGAGAAATAAATTTCTGCTATTTATAAGCCACCCAGCTGATAGTACTTTGTGATAGCTGCCTGAATGGATTAAGTCACAGCTCATAGGGTAATTCTACATTTAACATTTTGGGGAGACTTTGAATTATTTTCCATAGTGACTGCACCACGTTGCATTCCTACCAGCAATGCATAAGGACTTCAATTTCTTCACATCCCTGCCTAAACTTACTTTACTTCTTTTTTGTTTAATTAGAGTCATCCTAGTGGGTGTGAAGTGGTATCTCACTGTGGTTTTGATTTGCATTTCCTTAATGACTAATGAGGTTGAACATCTTTTCATATGCTTGTGAGCCATTTGTAGAACTTCTCTGGAGAAATTCTGTTCAAGTGCTTTGCTCATTTTTTAAGTTTGGTTGTCTTTTTTTTTTTTTTTTTTTTTTGGTGAGTTGTACAAATTCTGAATGTATTCTGGATACTAGACTCTTAATACATATATGATTTGCAAATATTTTCTCTTACTCCATGGGTTGCCTTTTCTCTTTCTTGATAGTGACCTACTCAGATGGTGCACAAAAGTTTTAGAATTTTATAATGGCCTATTTATCTTTTTTCTCTTGTTGCTTGTAGTTTTGGTGTCATATCCAAGGAACCATGTCCAAATGCAAGATCATGACTGTTTGCTCCTATGTGTTGTTCTAAGATTTTTATAGTTACAGATTTTATATTTAAATATCTAATCATTTTACATTAATTTTTGTATATGGTATGAGGTAGGGATCCAACTTAATTTCATGTGGATATCCAGTTGTGCCAGCACATTTGTTGAAGAGGCTACGTTTTCCTGATTGGTCTTGGCAGCCTCTTGAAAACCAGTTGATCTGGGCATATGGGTGGCTCAGTTATTAAGCATCTGTCGTGATCCTGGGGTCCTGGGATGAAGCTTTGCATTAGGCTCCCTGCTCTGTGGGGAGTCTACTTCTCCCTCTGCCCCTCCCTCTGACTCATGCTTTTTTCTTCTCTTCTTGCTCTCGCTCTTGCTCTCAAATAAATAAATAAATAAATAAACAAAACCAATTGATCATAGATGTATGGTTTTATTTCTGGATTCCTGTTTTACTCAGTTGATCTAATAGCTGTTCTTAGTGCAGTACCACGATTTTGATTACTGTAAGGAAGCATGAACCTTTTTTTTTTTAAATTTTAATTCTGGCATAGTTAACATGCAGTGTGATATTAATTTCAGGTGTATAATATTATAGTGATTCATCATTCCCATACATCATCCAGTGCTCATCATAACAAGTGTCCTCTTTCATCCCCAGCACCTATTTCTCCCATTCCCACCCACCTCCCCTCTGGTGACCCTCAGGGTGTTCTCTGTAGTTAAGAGTGTGTTTCTTGGTTTTCCTTCCTCTCTCTGCTTTTATCCCTAAGTTCATCTTTCTTTCTTAAATTCCACATTGGAGTGAAATCATATGGTATTTGTCTTTCCTGACTGACTTACTTTGCTTAGCATAACACCCTCTAGCTCCATCCATGTCAATTTGGTGACATGGATGGAGCTAGAGGGTGTTATGCAAAGCATGAACCTTCTAATTTCATTCTTCTTTTTCAAGATGGTTTTGGCCATTTGGGGAATCTCGATCTTCCCTATGAATTTTAGGATCAGTTTTTCCATTTCTACAAAAATAGCTTTTGAGATTTTTATAGGGATTACATGGAATTTATAGGTAGTTTGGGATAGTATTGTCATCCTAATAATGTTACATCTCCCAATCCATGAACACAGGATATCTTTCCATTTATTTGTATCTTTTTAAATTTCTTTTGATGACATTTTGTAGTTTTCAGTGGATAAGTCTTACACCTGCTTGGTTAAGTTTATTCCAAGTTACTTTATTCTTGTTGATGCTATTGTAAATGGAATAGTTTTCTTAATTTCCTTTTCAAATTGCTTGTTGTTAGTGTATGGAAATATGACTAGACTAATTTTTTGTCAACTCTTTTTTTTTTAAACAATCTCTACACGCAATGTGGGACTCGAACTCATAACCCAGAGATCAAGAATCACACGCTCTACCAACTAAGACAGCCGGGCACCCCACAAATACTACTGATTTTGTGTATTGATCTTATATACTGAAGCTTTGCTAAATAAATTTATTAGTTTGCTGTAATAGCTTGTGTATGTATATTCTTTGGAATTTTCTCTATGTAAGATCGTGTCTTCACAAATAGAGACAAATATTGCCTAATGGGTGTGGCTAAAACTTCCAGTGCAGTGCTAAATAGAATTAGTGAAAGTGGGCATCCTTGTCTTGTTCTTGATCTTAAGGGAAACCTTTCAATCCTACACCCCTGAGTATGATTCTGCAAGTCTTGGGGGTCTTGAATCTGTCCACTTCTTGACCCCCTGTTCCTACTCCTTGAACTCTTCTGCCTGTAATATCACCACTTACTTGGACCAGTCCAACCACCTCTAAAGTGACTTTCCCCTTTTCTCCCCACCCTGAAACTCATTCCATCAATTCTTGCATGTGTCGATTTTTTTCCTCTCTCTGGAGTTCAAAGGATCAGCCCCATGCTGGCCTCTGCTTCCCCTTGCTTCTTTCATAGCCCTTATCCCAATTTTGCTATTTTTATTTGCACTTTTACAAAGCTTAATTCTGCAGCTAGACTATAGATCAATTCTGCGTCTGCCATTTCAATACAGCAGCTCTTTCAAGTTCCCTTCCTGTCTGAGCCCCCAGGCATCCATTGTTGTGACTGCATTCACTGAGGTGGCACAGGGCTTGAAGAGTTTATAAACTGCTTTCACAGTCATCACTTGAGCCTCACAAGGACCTTGTGAGGTAAGTGTTATAATCACTGTGTTTCCCATTCCGCACACAAGGAAACTGAGGTCCCCGACATGGAGAGATACGCCCAAGGAGTAACCGCTCTGAAGTGGCAGATCCAGGGAGGACATGAAACAAGAGAAAGAACAATGAGGCGCTCAGAGGTGAGAACTAGCATGAAGCATTTGGTGAACTGCCTATTGAATATATATATATTTTTAAAGATTTTATTTATTTACTTGACAGAGAGAGATCACAAGTAGGCAGAGAGGCAGGCAGAGAGAGAGAGAGAGAGAGAGAGAGGGAGAGAGGTGGAAACAGGCTCCCTGCTGCGAAGAGAGCCCGATGCGGGACTCGATCCCAGGACCCTGAGATCATGACCTGAGCCGAAGGCAGCGGCTTAACCCACTGAGCCACCCAGGCGCCCTGCCTATTGAATATTGAGGTGCCTTAAGGAGAGGTGGGGTCCACTAAGAAAGGCAGCACCACATAATAAAAGTTAAGACCACAATCTCTGGTCAGACATATGCATAAGTGAACTTCAACCCTGTTACTTACTAGCTATGTAACCTTCATCACAACCCTTGACCTTCCTGAACTTCAGTTTACTCATCCAAAAAATGGGGCAATAATTATCAATCTAAGCTTGTTAAATTATGAGGTGGACAGCAAGTGCTCTGCGCTATTCCTGACACTTGGAAAGTGCTCGGAAAATCAGAGCCTCTGGCTTGCAAACTTCAACATATGATTAACATATCTTAAAAATATTACTATTTATATCCATGGACATCCTTAAAAGGGACTGGAAGAGGTAACTGTCACACAGGAATTTCCATGAATACGTGGAAGCTCTTCCTGGAGAAAGAGGGAGGCTGGCTCTTTGCTTCATCACTGATGATGTTCCTGAAGATGCTGTACTTGCTCCTACTTCTGAAATGTTCCATGTGTGCCTGTACACGTGCTTCCTGCTTTCTATAACTTCTCCCAATCACTTTTCACAACCTGGGGAGGTAGTCTGCTAGGTTCCTGCTCTTGGTGGCAGACAAGGCCAGGGGAGAAGGCTGGTTTGCTCTGGATTCTTTAGGCAGGAAGAAGAGGTGGGAGGGCTGTGGGCAGGGGGGTGAGGGGAGGCAGGAGTATGGGGCAAGGGGAAGGGAGAGTGTGGCCCTGTACAGGCCAGCAGAGCCAGAAACCCAAGGACCTGGTATCAGAGGGACAAAGACCCTGCTGCTGACAAGTGGCCCAGAGCCATGGAGATGGCCTGGCTGTGTCCTATGCAGAGTCCTCTTCCACCCTGACATCCTGGGTGCTGGAGACTTGGGGGCAGTGGAGGTGACACAGTGCTGTGCAGATGGGAACCTGACACTCATGAAGGGAGGGAGGGAGGGAAAAAGGGAGGGAGTCGGGAGAGAGGGGGAGGTCCTCTCCTCCATCGCTCCCTTGGCTCAGGCAGGCAGAGTCCCTGGTCCTAATCAGGAGACCTTGTCTGACCTCTCCTTGCTGAAGACACCAGCACAGGCCAGTCACTTTCCTGGCTTCTCTGTCAAGCTTTGTCCCTGCCTTTAAAACTCTCTCTTCCTGATATCCTATGAAAAGTGATATCCTTTCACTTTTCCTTCCCTTCCACTAGATGCTGCTCTATGGCCATCAAACACAGCCCACTTTTCTGATTCTGAGGTCCCTGTGTGGATGAGGCAGAGAGGCCATCTGCTGAGTCCTCCCCATTCTCCAGAAGATGCATGGAGGTCCAAGGCTTTACCTGGGCTCTTTGATATTATGGTGACAGTATTGACTCCAATAGCTGTGGCTTGACAAGCACTCAGTGTGTGTCAAGCTCTTTTCACCCATTAGCTGCTTCTTCTTCTTCTTCTTCTTTTCTAAGATTATTTATTTATTCACGAGAGAGAGAGAAAGAGAGAGCGAGCGAGAGCACATGCAAGCTGGGGAGGTGGGTAGGAGCAGCGGGGAGGGAGAGGAAGGGGGAAAGAATTTCCAGCAGAGTCCTCACTGAGCATGGAACTGATATGGGACTCAATGTCACGATCCTGAGATCATGACCTGAGCTGAAACCAAGAATCTGACACTCAACCAACTGGGCCACCTAGGCGCCCCTTCACCAGTTAGCTTCTTCACCACCCCCAGACCCCTTGAAGTTAACTTCTCATCCTATATATCACGAAATCGAGTCTCAGAGAGATGATGTGACCTGCCCAGAGTCACACAGCACCTGAGTGGACAAGCAGTGATTCCAACTGATGCTCCCAGATTCCAAATGCCAAAGACTGAACCACGGTCCTGTCCCATTGCTTAAGGCAGTTGCTAATTGTTGAATGTCTACTATGTGCTGGACAGCAGCCAATGCTTGGAGAATACAGAGATGAATAAGATAGACTCACTCTATGGATAGTTGGCCCTGTGTCCACCCTCCTGGGAATCTTGTCCCCATGTGTCCCCAGCATCTAGCCCAGAGCTTGGCACAGAGTACAACCTCAGTTAGTGTGGAACAAATGAACTGCTGTTGGTTATAGAAGCACTTATGTCAGAAGACTTTCTGTGGTCCATCCCAGGGAATGTGGAGGACAGAGGATGTCCTGTGACCTCAGGTTTGTCCCATCTAGGCATCCATCTGGGTCATCATCTTTGGGTCTGTTGGCTCAACCACACTGTGCCATCCCAAAGGTCCCTTCCAGTCCTGGAGTGCTGCTGTCTGTAAGATGGTGGTTTAGGGAGAACTTTCCAGGGGCCCATGCTTCTTCATTTTCTCCATACTCCTTGGTTTCTTTGGAGACTTAAGCACTGTAGAGGATATGGGGAGTTCCTAGATGCTTTCCCTGAAAAGCACACTTAAACCTTCTATTTTCCATCCAGTTTCAGGAGCTTCCTAGACACTAAGTTAAGAGTCTCTCTTGCAGAGGATTCTTAAAAACCACAGACATCCCAAACCAACAGAATCACATCTCAAATGGCACAACTATTTAATCAGCAAATTCTTACAAATTCCCATCGTATATTACGCATCATGCTGGGTCCTGGGGACCATAGGGGACAGCTGCAGCATTCAGGTGGATCAGGAAGCAGCTCGTGGGAAGCTGGAGTCCAGTCAGCAGCCGCTGAGCTCTCGACACACCTGCAGAGTGGGCTCCAGTGGCTTCTGTAAATTCTGACCTCTCTGGGGTGCCTGGAATTTTCTCCCTCTTGGCCCCTCTCATTAGGGTGCTCTAGAACAGGCTTATCCAAGGTAAGCATGGATGATTCTGAATCTTCTCTGATGGGTGGCTGTGTTTTTTAGTGCTTCTGCTCCAGAATATAATGCCACCAGTGTGCAAACTCAGCTTCTCTTTGTGTTACAAGTTCAAAGCCCATCTTGCCCAAACATCCTCAACAAAATGTCAGAAACCTCTTCCTCTACTTTTTGTTGCTAATAATAATGACGACAGCCAGTCATAACAAAATATTAACCATTCCTCAGGCACATATATACTGAGCACTTTGGGGACACCTGGGAAAGTGGGGTGAGAAAGGTGGCATCCTTGGCCAAGGCATGGGGACGGGTCAGGATGAGCTGATGACTGCCAGTGCCAATCCGCGTTTCACAGGGTCTGAGACTTCCCCAATTTTGTGGATCACTTTAAGGAAAAAATTAAAACTGCAAAAACAAATTTTGGTTTAAAAGTGACAACCTTCAGAGTTAAGAAAACTTCAAAATATTCATGCCATCACAAACGCCAGAAAACAATGTTTCGTATATTGCCTGCCATCTGTATTCTACCCGCTCCTTGTTTGTTTATTTATTTATTTTGCTTGCATGGTCTGGGATCGCTTCTCCTGAGGACTATCCTTTTTCTTTTTCTTTATTTTTTAAAAAATATTTTATTTATTTATTTGAGAGAGAGAGAGCATGTGAGGGGAGGAGAAAGGGGGGGAAGAAACTCCTGCTGAATGGGGAGCTCAGTGGGGGTTGGGGGGGCTGGATCTCATGACCCTGAGATCATGACCGGAGCCAAAATTAAGAGTTGGACACTTAACCTATGCCACCTCCCAGGTGCCACTGGAGAGTGCTTTTTCTAGTATGTTTTGTAGAACAAGTAAAATAAATTTCAGTCTTTTCTCTGGCGTGGAAGATAGGAATATGTTCCTCCTCAGTGATAGCTTAGAAAATGATGTGTCCTCAGTTGTGACACCATCTAAATATTTGAGATTGTTGTCAGATGTGGGAAAGACTTTACTGAGCTTCTATCAGCGTGTGATAATGTCCATAGTCTGAGCTTTTTGAGGATTTTTTTTTTTTTGTGAACTGATTGAATTTTAATACTCTTTGAAGTAGGGATACTCATTAGCTAATTTGTCCCAATGTAAATTCATAAAGAGTTTTCTATTGGTTTCTCATCAAACCAGTCAGAAAATGTTTCTATTCTTCAAGATGTTCAGATTTACTCATCTTTCTTAACTAGGTTATCAAATAATCTAAGAACCTGATCTTTTTTTTGAATTTATTTTTTATTTATTTTCAACATAACAGTATTCATTGTTTTTGCACCACACCCAGTGCTCCATGCAATATGTGCCCTCCCTAATACCCACCCTTGGTTCTCCCAACCTCCCACCCCCCACCCCTTCAAAACACTCAGGTTGTTTTTCAGAGTCCATAGTCTCTCATGGTTCACCTCCCCTTCCAATTTCCCTCACTCCCTTCATCTCTCCATCTCCCCATGTCCTCCATGTTATTTGTTATGCTCCACAAATAAGTGAAACCATATGATAATTGACTCTCTCTCCTTGACTTATTTCACTCAGCATCATCTCTTCCAGTCCCGTCCATGTTGTTACAAAAGTTTGGCATTCATCCTTTCTGATGGAGGCGTAATACTCCATAGTGTATATGGATCACATCTTCCTTATCCATTCATCCGTTGAAGGGCATCTTGGTTCTTTCCACAGTTTGGTGACCGTGGCCATTGCTGCTATAAACATTGGGGTACAGATGGCCCTTCTTTTCACGACATCTGTATCTTTGGGGTAAACTATTTTCGCTTTTGTTTCCTTTCCCAGGAGTGCAATGGCAGGGTCATAGGGAAGTTCTATTTTAAATTTCTTGAGGAATCTCCACTCTGTTCTCCAAAGAGGCTGCACCAACTTGCATTCCCACCAACAGTGGAAGAGGGTTCCCCTTTCTCCACATCCTCTTCAACACATGTTGTTTCCTATCTTGCTAATTTTGTCCATTCTAACTGGTGTAAGGTGGTATCTCAATGTGGTTTTAATCTGAATCTCCTTGAGGGCTAGTGATGATGAACATTTTTTCATGTGTCTGATAGCCATTTGTATGTCTTCACTGGAGAAGTGTCTGTTCATATCTTCTGCCCATTTTTTGATATGATTGTCTGTTTTGTGTGTGTTGAGTTTGAGGAGTTCTTTATAGATCCTGGATATCAACCTCTTGTCTTTACTGTCATTTGCCAATATCTTCTCCCATTCCGTGGGTTGCCTCTTTATTTTCTTGACTGTTTCCTTGGCTGTGCAGAAGCTTTTGATGTTGATGAAGTCCCAAAAGTTTATTTTCGCTTTTGTTTCCTTTGCCTTTGGAGACATATCTTGAAAGAAGTTGCTGTGGCTGATATCGAAGAGATTACTGCCTATGTTCTCCTCTAGGATTCTGATGGTTTCCTGTCTCACATTGAGATCTTTTATCCATTTTGAGTTTATCATTGTGTACGGTGTAAGAGAATGGTCGAATTTCATTCTTCTACATATAGCTGCCCAGTTTTCCCAGCACCATTTATTGAAGAGACTGTCTTTTTTCCACTGTATATTTTTTCCTGTTTTGTCGAAGATTATTTGACCATAGAGTTGAGGGTCCATATCTGGGCTCTCTACTCTGTTCCACTGGTCTATGTGTCTGTTTTTATGCCAGTACCATGCTGTCTTGGTGATCACAGCTTTGTAATAAAGCTTGAAATCAGGTCACGTGATGCCCCCCGTTTTATTTTTGTTTTTCAACATTTCCTTAGTGATTTGGGGTCTTTTCTGATTCCATACAAATTTTTGGATTATTTGCTCCAGCTCTTTGAAGAATACCGGTGGAATTTTTATCGGAATGACATTAAAAGTATAGATTGCTCTAGGCAGTATAGACATTTTAACAATGTTTATTCTTCCGATCCAAGAGCATGGAATGGTCTGCCATCTTTTTGTGTCATCTTCAATTTCTTTCATGAGTGTTCTCGAATACAGATCCTTTACCTCTTTGGCTAGGTTTATTCCCAGGTATCTTATGGTTCTTGGTGCTATAGTAAATGGAATCGACTCTCTAATTTCCCTTTCTGTATTTTCATTGTTAGTGTATAAGAAAGCCACTGATCTGTACATTGACTTTGTATCCTGCCACGTTGCTGAATTGCTGTATGAGTTCTAGTAGTTTGGGGGTGGAGTCTTTTGGGTTTTCCATATAAAGAATCATGTCATCTGTGAAGAGAGAGAGTTTGACTTCTTCATTGCCAATTTGGATACCTTTTATTTCTCTTTGTTATCTGATCGCGGTTTATAGGACTTCTAATACTATATTGAATAAGAGTGGTGAGAGTGGGCATCCTTGTCGTGTTCCTGATCTCAACGGGAAGGCTGCAAGCTTTTTCCCATTGAGGATGATATTTGCTGTGGGTCTTTCATAGATTTGATGAAGTTCAGGAATGTTCCCTCTATATCTATACTTTGAAGCATTTTAATCAGGAACGGATGCTGGATTTTATCAAATCCTTTTTCTGCATCAATTGAAAGGACCATTTGGTTCTTCTCTCTTCTCTTATTGATTTGTTCTATCACATTGATTGATTTGTGAATGCTGAACCCTCCTTGTAACCTGGGGATGAATCCCACTTGGTCATGGTGTATAATCTTTTTAATGTGCTGTTGGATCCTGTTTGCTAGGATCTTGTTGAGAATCTTAGCATCCATATTCATCAGTGACATTGGTCTGAAATTCTCCTTTTTGGTAGGGTCTTTGCCTGGTTTGGAGATCAGGGTAATGCTGGCTTCATAGAATGAGTCTGGAAGTTTTCCTTCTGCTTCAATTTTTTGAAATAGCTTCAGGAGAATAGGTGTTATTTCTTCTTTGAAAGTTTGGTAGAATTCCCCAGGGAATCTGTCAGGTCCTGGGCTCTTGTATTTTGGGAAGTTTTTGATCACTGCTTCAATCTTGTTAGTAGATATCAGTCTATTCAGGTTGTCAATTTCTTCCTGGTTCAATTTTGGAAGTTTATAGTTTTCCAGGAATGCATCCATTTCATCTAGGTTGCTTAGCTTATTGGCATATGACTGTTGATAATAACTTCTGATGATTGTTTCTACTTCCTTGGTGTAAGTTGTGGTCTCTCCCTTTTCATTCATAATTTTATGAATTTGGGCCAATGGATTAGTGTGGCCAATGGTTTATCGATCTTCTTGATTCTTTCAGAAAACCAGCTTCTAGTTTCGTTGATACGTTCTACTGTATCTCTGGTTTCTACCTCATTGCTCTCAGCTCTAATCTTGATTATTTCCCTTCTTATTTGTGGAGTTGGTTTGATTTGTTGTTGATTCTCCAGTTCTTTAAGGTGTAGAGACAGCTGCTGTGTTCTGGATTTTCCAATTTTTTTGAGGGAGGCTTGGATGTCTATGTATTTCTCCCTTAGGACCGCCTTGGCTGTATCCCATAGGTTTTGGACCAAAGTGTCTTCGTTCTCATTGGTTTCCATGAATTGTTTCAGTCTTCTTTGATCTCCTGGTTGATTCAAGCATTCTTAAGCAAGGTGGTCTTTAGCTTCCAGGTGTTTGAGTTCCTTTCGAACTTTTCCTTGTGATTGAGCTCCAGTTTCAAAGCACTGTGATCTGAGAATATGCAGGGAATAATCTCAGTCTTTCGTATCTCGGTTGAGTCCTGATTTGTGACCCAGTCTGTGGTCTGTTCTGGAGAAGGTTCCATGTGCACTTGAGAAGAATGAGTACTCTGTTGTTTTAGGGTAGAACGTTCTGTATATATCTATGAGGTCTATCTGGTCCAATGTGTCATTTAATGCTCTTGTTTCTTTATTTATTTTCTGCTTGGACGATCTATTACTGATAGAGGCGTCTTAAGATCTCCTACTATTAATGTATTCACATCAATATGACTCTTTATCTTGATTAATAGTTTTCTTATGTAATTGGCTGCTCCCATATTGGGAGCATAGATATTTACAATTGTTAGATCATCTTGGTAGATAGTCCCTTTAAGAATTATGTAGTGTCGGGACGCCTGGGTGGCTCAGTTGGTTGGGCAGCTGCCTTCGGCTTGGGTCATGATCCCAGCGTCCTGGGATCGAGTCCCACATCGGGCTCCTTGCTCGTCGGGGAGCCTGCTTCTCCCTCTGCCTCTGCTGCCATTCCGTCTGCCTGTGCTGGCTCTCTCCCTCTCTCTCTCTGACAAATAAATAAAATCTTTAAAAAAAAAAAAGAATTATGTAGTGTCCTTCTGTATCTCCGACTATAGTCTTTAGTTTAAAATATAATTTATCTCATATGAGAATCGCTATCCCAGCCTTCTTTTGAGGCCCATTGGCATAAAAGATGCTTCTCCATCCCTTCACTTTCAGTCTGGGTGTATCCTTAGGTTCAAAATGGGTCTCTTGAAGACAACATGTGGATGGGTCCTGTCGTTTTATCCAATCTGCCTGTCATTTTATGGGCACATTTAGGCCATTTACATTGAGAGTGATTATTGATAGATATGTTTTTATTGACATCGTGTTACCTTTGAAGTCTTTCTTTTTGTAGATTTTCTCTATATTTCTGTTCAATGCTATTCTTAGGATTTTTCCTCTTTTAGGACCCCCCCCCCCCTTAATATTTGCTGCAGAGTCGGCTTGGTGGTTGCATAGTCTTTTAAGCCTTGCCGGTCTTGGAAACTCTTTATCTCTCCATCCATTTTGAAAGTCAGTCTTGCTGGATAAAGTATTCTTGGCTGCATGTTCTTCTCATTTAATGCCCTGAATATATCTTGCCAGCCCTTTCTGGCTTGCCAGGTCTCTGTGGACAGGTCTGACGTTATACTGATGGGCTTTCCTCTGGAAATAAGGAGCCTCTTTGTCCTAGCGGCTTTCAAGAGACTATACCTACAATTATAATTCCTCAATTTGACTATCAGGTGCCTTGATTTTTTTTTTTTTGGAATCTATAATCTTGGGTAGAGACCGTTCAGCCTCTAGTACATGAACGCTGGTTCCATTGGCGAGATTTGGAAAATTTTCATGAAGTACTTGTTCCACTGTATCTTCTAGACTTCTTTCTTTCTCCTCCCCTTCAGGGATTCCAATAATTCTGATGTTGGAACGTTTCATGGCATCATTTCTTTCCCTGATTCTGTTTTTGTGGTTTCTAAGAAGTTTGTTCCAGGCTTCCTCCTGATCCTTTCTCTCTATCTGTTTGTCCTCCAGATCACTAATTCCATCTTCTGTCTCAGTTACCCTAGCTTTTAGAGAATTTAGATTACATTGGAACTCATCAAGAGCATTGTGAACATCATCCCTGGTGGCTTTCAGTTCTGCCCTAATCAATTCCGTTTGGTCATCCATGGCTTTCTCCAACCTAGCTATTGCCTGGATAATTGTTAGTCTGAATTCCCTTTCCAACATATTGTCTATGTCGATAGCCATTAGCTCTGTTGTAGAAGGCCCATCCTCTGTGTTTTTCTTCTGTTGGGCATTCTTACTCCTAGTCATTTTGGTGAGAGATGATTGGACAGATGTAGCTGGATGTATTGACTGTGGTGCAGTCAAGGCACACCCTGGAATGCTTCTGAGCAATCAGGATTCCCCACCCAAATGAGAGACAAACGAAAAGAAAAAGAAGAAAAAGAGAGAAAGAGACAGGAAAAAAAAAAGGGAAGATAAAAGAGAAGCTTCAACCCAAATGGGCCACAAGGTAAGATTTATGAAGTATAGAAACAAAAACAGACAAACCAAAAAGACTGATAAAAGTATATGACAAGAGAATATATATATATATATATATATGCAAAAAAAGGAAAAACCTCATTAAAAAGAACCCCAAGTATAAGAGTTCTATATTATCAGGACAAACACAAATACACAGAAACACTGGCAGAAGAAAAAGATCAGAGAGTAGTTATAAATTCTCAGTGTGGGCAAGGAAGGTTATTTTGATTCTTCCTGTATGTATCTTGATATCTTTGTTAAAGGACTCAACTTTCCTAAGATAAATGGGATTAAAAATTGGTTTACTTATAGGGGTAGCATTGATTGGGGAAAGGGGATTACCTTGAATTTTAACTCTATACAAATATTAGAAAATATAAATAAAAAAAGAATAGACTAAACTAAACTAAAATTTATAAAATATTTAAAAAATAGAAAAGCAAAAGAAAATCATGGGTGTATGTATCAAAAAGTTCAGGTTAGAAGATTATTATGGAATTTGATGTACTGGACATGTCATTGTGTTGGTAAATAGGTTAAAAAATTATTTAACTTATCTAGAAAAAAAAAAAAAAAGAACCAGAATGGTGGGAACGAGTTAAAAAGAAAAGTTATATCTATGAAGTAGGTGGTTGTTCTTTTGCCATCTTTTTTTTTTTCTTTCCTGATTGGTTTTTTGGGGGAGGGGCATGCCACGTGGGTTTTCAGTCAATGATGTTCCCTGAGTTAAGTCCTCCTGCCCCCCTCAAGGGGGTGGGCTCTGAGGAAACTGGTTTTTTTCAGGCTTTTGTTCTCTGGATTTTTTTTTTTTATGTTTGTTCATTTGTTTTCTCTCGCCTTGACAGCTTTTGTTGTTTTTTGGAGGTTTAAAGGAAAGCAAATTGCACCCCAAACTCCCTCTCAGAGAGAAGCCTCAGTCTGTTCCCCTCTGGGTCTCCAGAGCACATTAAGTTCCCCCTCTGCCGCTGGCAGAGCAGGTGCCACATCGCGGTCCCTGGGGACACAGGATCTCCTGCTTGTACTCAAAACCATGGCAGCGGCAGATGTCAGGACAGCTCCAGACTGCCAGAGAGGTTCCAAGCAGTGATCGCACACTGAGATTTTCCCGCTGGCCCGGTCTGGGAGTGCCTGGTCTTTCTGGGTCTGAGAGCACCGGGCTGGTGCCATTGCATACCTTTTCAGGGGAGGGTGTGGGGCACATGTGTCTCAGGCTTTGATAGTATGTCATGTGTCTAAGAGTGCCAGGCTAGCGCCTGTGCGCACCTCTCTCAGGGGAGGGTGTCGGGTGCGTGCGTTCTGCCTTCTGGCGAAACTCCCACGCCCTCACAGGAGCTGGGCCCCATGTGTTCTTAGGTGCACTGGTGGCTCAGGGACCAAGACCTGGTTTCTCTGCTGTACTCTCTCTGGCTCAGCGCCAGGGGAGACTGTCCTGGGTCCGGGGACTTAAGCCCCTGTCCCTAACCGCCCCGATTCCCACAATTTCCCCCCGCAATACTTTGCTCTTTTTGAGTGCTTTAAAAATGTTTTTAAAAGATTTTATTTATTTATTTGACAGAGAGAGAGGGGGCACAAGCAAGCGGTCCTCACAGGGAGAGGGAGAAGGAGAGGGAAAAGCAATCTGTCCACTGAGCAGGGAGTCTGACGAGGGGCTCAATTCCAGGACCCCAAGATTAAGATCTGAGCCAAAGACAGTCCCTCAACCGATGGCACAAACCAGGCTCCCCTAAAAATGATTTTAGTAGCAAAATCAAAGAATGATAGAGACTTGGAAACAATCAGCAAAAAAAGACAGACATAACAAATACCATTTTTAAAAAAATGACTCCCCATACTTACAAACTTACACTTTACTGCAAATCCACTTGTAGGGATCTAGGCCAAGAAGACCATGATGGAGGAGCCTAGGTTTGGGCAGTGATTATTGTAAGGGCCTGCTTAGCCAGAGCGACTCCATCTCGGTTAAACAGCCATTTGTTGTTTGTGCAGTAAAACTTAAACTGACCCTGCCTCCCCCCACAGAGGAACATACTTAAAAGCAAGTCTGGGAAACCAGTAAAATATGGTTGACAAGTCCCTGAAAACAGAGCCCAGAATTCAGGGATGTGTCAGGCCAGGTGGAGACATCCAATCAGTAAAGCGCACATACTATATCCCTGACTACTAAAGAATATGGGCCCCACCTTTTGGGCGCCAAACTTGGGGGTCAGTCCTGACCAAGGTGATAGGCTAGTTCAAACAGCTACTATAGGGTGAATTGCAATTCAGTTGGCCACCTGTGTGTGACCTAGCATGACTATGCAACTTTCTCTGTGTGTTACAATCTCATTGACCCCCTATGTGTGGCCAGGCTCAACCACATTGCTTTTGCTCTATAAAAGTAAGCCTGTGAGGCTGGGAAGGGTCGCTCTTTCCATAAGAGATGGCCCCAACTGGTCGGTTTGATTCTCAATACTGGCGCAAAATAAAGCTTTGCTTGACCTTTGCTTGTATGTCTCACTCCTTTGATCACGGACCCTATCAATTACAATTCAGTTGTACTGGCAACAGCAGGGAATTGGTTAAAATATTAAGTGGTAAGGGCCTAAGTTTCTGGAGCCCCAAGTGCACTTCATTCCCTAATGTCACCTGGCAGGTTAATTGGGGGGATGGTTGATGGGTGAGTTAAGGTAGGGCAAGAGAGCAGGCAGAACCACTCACGTCCATCCCACTGAAAGTCAGAGCTCCTATAAAGCTTCCAGGTGAACATCAAGGTTGGCTTCATTTGGAGCAGGAGGGAGGTGTGCCGGAAGGGGCTGGGCCAGCAGGGTTGAAATTGAAATGACGGTGGGTCCCAGGAGGGCACCCCATCTTCCTGATTGCGGGAGCATAGGCAAGGCAGCTAGGCTAGTCCTACATCCATTTGGTGACTGGGGCAGGGTACAGGGCCAGTCCTGGAAAAGGCGAACCCTTTTGCAGAGAAGCTTTAGCCCTTCTGACCCCGCAGTTATCAGTACTCAGACGTTGTGGGGCTGGAGGAGTGGAGCCCCAGGCCACAGCCTTCTCCTTGGCCACAGAGGAGCCTAATTCTTGAGGAGGAGGGTGAGTGGTGTCAGTGGAGCTGGGAGGACCCATTTGGGTTAGCTCCAGGGTGTGTGTGCCTCTGGTGGGGGCAGGCAAGTGCCCAGGGGACACCTGGGCTCCTCCTTGCACTGTGGAGGATACAAGGTAGGTGAGAACCCTGTGCACACCTGACTCCTATAAGCAAGCACTGTAACCCATGGTGTCCTGCCACTTTGTGGGGGGAAAAGAATCCTAGCCAACGATTTCTCTTAAATTTTTAAGAATATTTTACCAGGTTCCTGTCTTTTACTACAGGACACTTCCTTGACAACTTTGGAGTTATCAGGCTTGTTGGTGTGATCAGAAAACCTGCATGATTAGTACCTGCTGTTTTCTTTAAAGTCCTGATTTGTAGAAAGTTACCAGGCAACTTACACAGAGATGTCTAATAGAACCGTGCTGTTCCAGGGCTTGTCCCCTTGAGGGTCTGCACCTTCAGGACAGCAATGTCAGGCCGAGCCAGGACCCGAGCCCGAGGCAGAACCCGTGGTCAGACGCCCTCTCAACCCGTGCCACCTGAAGCCACTGTGCCACCTGGAGCCACAGCGCCGCCAGTGAGCTCAGCCCTGTTCAGTCTCCTTTATGCGAAAGATGCTTTAATTCCTTTACTGCTTCCCTCTCATGTGTTTTCACATATGCACATGGACTTCCATCCGACCTGAGTGGATGGGAGGGTTTCTGAATAGCTTGGCCCCAGCCAGTGAGTCCTCCTGGGGAGTTACTTCAAAACAAGCAGCTGATGCTCCACAGATCTTCCCACACTCCTGATGTGCTCTCCCAGAAAGGTCCCACTCCCTTTGTTTGAAGAATCCCCATTCTTCCAGTTGCTGGGGCCAAAGTCCTTGGATCCATTGTGGACTCCTCTCAAACCCTTCACATAAATAACCAGGAAATACTGTTGTCTCCCAATTAAAAAAAAATCTGGTATCTGATAATGTCTCATCACCTCTGTTACCACCTTCTGGTCCAAACCACCAGCATCCCTAGGTTTGGGCGGTGGCTTCCTAACCAGTCATCTTGCTTTTCCCCTGGTCTTTCCCTCCATGTTTCCCAGCACAGAACCAGATAAACTGGTCCATGCAGCTCCTCTTCCCAGTGCCCTCCCCTTTACGCATTCCTGTTTCCTTAGTCAGAGGCACATGGTTCAAAATGGCTTCTGCCCCACCACCTCTCTGACATCTGCTTCTCTCTCCCTTGCACCCCTCGCTCCAGCCGCAGTGGCCATTTTGTCCTTCCTTGAACATTTCTGCCTTAGAATTTTTGCTCTTTTTCCTCTACCTGTGGCTTGTGTGACCTTGTAACTCTCCTCCTTCAACTCTTTGATTCTGTCTCAACTTTGTGCTGAGGCTTGCTTCATCCCCCATTAACTTAACCAGTCCCCTTCACACTCCACCTTCCCAACAACACCCACTTTTGCCTACTTTGCTTTGTTCTATTTTTCTTCATTTCCCAGGCACTTAACATGCAAATGCTATGCAAATCATTATTTTTATTTTCCATCACTGGCATGCGAGCCTTTACAAGGGAACTTGCTTCATTCCCGGACAGTGCCTGGCATGTGGTAGGCAAATAATTTTTGGATGATGAACAAATATCGTTAACAGCATCCTTTAGGACTCTTCCCCCAAAACCTGCAGGCTCAGCAAGCCGGCCAAACTCCGCCTAGCCCCCCGCCCCTGCAAGTGAGGAGCCAAGTGGTTCAGCCTGCACAACGAAGAAGACCAAGAAGAGCACCTCAGGCTCCAGGTATAAAAGAGAGGGATACGGTGGGGGACAGAGGATGTCTAATTTGTGAGGGTGTACCACAGTGACAACATTCCAGGTAGAGAACTGCAGGATCCCCATAGGTTTTGGCAGGATGGGACTGGAATACAGGCCACAAGTATTTTTCCTTTCTGCAATGAATTAATCAGTCAGCATTTTAGTGCCCCTGTATTTTAAGGTTTTTGGAAAAGAAATGGAGATTGATGACCATCAGTCTAGCCAATGGCTTGATAGAATTGTTTTTCAGATTTAGACCATGCATTTGTATATAATGACTCCAGGTTAACTAGGAATTCTGGGAACATTATCGTGTTTATAAATCACTGCCCTGGGAGGTTGAGTCGCTCCTTGAGCACCTCAACATTCCCCTGCCTTGTATTATCCTCCTAGGTGGAAGGCTATCATGATAGAGGTGAGCACAAAGGCTCCTGTATTAGCCAAGGATTTGGCTAATACAATAAGACCTCAGATCTGATGCTCTGATTTGCTCTTATTTATATAAGAGTGTGTGTGTGTGTGTGTGTGTGTGTGTGTGTGTGTGTGTAAGAGCATAAATATGAGTTGTGAGTGGAAGGGGAAAAGGAGAAAGCATCTTAAGCAGGCTCAATCTCACAACTAGGAGATCCTGACCTGAGTCAAATCAAGAGTTGAACACTCAATGGACAGCCAACCAGGCACCCCATTAAGTTTGAAATTGTTATTAATTACAGTGAGAATAGATAACATGTATCTATCCTTTAACACAGTTCTAAGTGTACGATAGATACAGTGCTGTTAACTGTAGGCACAATGTTGAATAGTAGATCTCTAGAATGTATCTGACAGAAGGGAGACTTTATACCTGTTGACTAACAACTCCCCATCCCTCCTCCACTCCACCCCTGAACACCAACCACCATCCTACTTTCTGCTTCAAGGAGTTTGACTATTTTAGATGTCTCCTATCAGTGGAATTTTTGCAGTTATGCAGTATTTGTCCTTCTAGAACTGGCTTATTTCACTTAGCATGATGTCCTGAAGGTCATGGTTCTTGCACATTGTAGGATTTTCCTCTTTTTTATTTTTAAGGCTGAATAATTTTCTACTGTATGAATATACCGCATTAGCTTTACCCATTCATTCCTTGGTGGGCTTTTAGGTTGTTTACAGGGCTTGGCTATTTTTAATACTGCTGCAGTGAACACAGGAGTGTTAATATCTCTTTGAGATTATGATTTCAATACTTCTGTAAGAATCCCCCAGAGGTGAGATTGCTGGATTATATGGTGGTTCTACTTTTAAGTGTTTTGAGGAACTCTATACTGTTTTCCATAGCAGCTATACCATTTTTTGTTTTCTCAAAGTGTTTAAATTTCTCCACATCTTCATCAGTACTTGCTGTTTTTAAAAAATTTTTATATATATTTTGTATACATATTTTCACTCACATGTATTTTCACACACACGTATTTTCACACACATGTATTTTCATATATATAAGTATATATGTGTGTGTATACATATATATACATATATATATAAAATAACCATACTTACAGATGGGAAGTGATAGCTCATTGTGGTTTTGTTTTGTTTTTTAAAGATTTTTTTGTTTGTTTATTTGACAGAGATAACAAGTAGGCAGAGAGGCAGACAGAGAGAGAGGGGAAAGCAGTCTCCCTGCTGAGCAGAGAGCCCGATGTGGGGCTTGATCCCACGACCCTGGGATCACGACCTGAGCCGAAGGCAGAGGCTTAACCCACTGAGCCACCCAAGCACCCCTCATTGTGGTTTTGATTTGCAATTTCCTGATGATTTACTGATGACTTTGAACATCTTTTCATATACCTGTTGTCTATTTATGTTTTCTTTAGAGAAATGTCCACTCAGGTCCTTTCTCAATTTAAAGTAATTGGGTTATTACGTTTTTTTCACTCTTGAGTTTCAGGAGTTCCTTATATTTTGGAAATTAACCCCTTATGAGGCACATGGTTTGCAAATGTCTTTTCCCATTCCTTAAGTGCCTTTCATTCTGTTGACTGATTCATTTGTTGTACAGAAACTTTTTCTGTTTGAATTCCCACTTGTCCATTTTTGCTTCTGCTGTCTCTGCTTTTGGTGTCTTATGTTGTAGATATTTTTATAATAAACTGATACAAACTCCAGACTCCATGAAATGAAGTTGTAAATGTGAATGCAAAATAGTAAAATACCCATTTTTATCCTCTATATCCTGTCTGAAGAGTTTTGATTAACGCTTCATGTAAAGCACATTATATATAGCAAGTACTAATGAACGATGCCAAATGTTTTTTTTTTTTTTTCACTGAAATTTGAACGTGGTAAGTTTGATTGCTGGAGGTGTCTGGAATTAGCTGAGTTTGATAAAAAGCATTTAAAAAATTTATATGTAAAATGAAATTTAATAGCTTTTCTATTATAGAAATTTAGACTCTGGTATAAGATCTTCATAAATGAGGAATAATAGCTTCCAGAAGGAACATTCTGAAAAGAATCGGTTTTTGTAGCCCAGAGTGGGGACTATATTAGCTATTCAGGGGCATATGGATAATATAGGTTTCTTTCACAATATTTGAAAGAATGCTTTGCACTGTCCTCCAAGTATTAACCTTGTAAAATATTTAAACCTGTATGCATATAACTATGGGATTAAAAAAATAGAGCTTTTCCCAGTTGTTAATAAAAGAATAGATCAGTTATTCTGTAGGAAAAGCATTTCATATATATATATATACATATATATGTATATATATATAAAGATTTTATTTGACAGTGAGAGAGGGAGCACAAGCAGGGAGAGTAAGAGGGAGAAGCGGGCTTCCTGCTGAGCAGGGCGCCCAGTGCAGGGCTTGATCCCAAGACCCTGGGATCATGACCTGAGCCGAAGGCAGATTATTAATGACTGAGCCACCAAGGTGCCCCAGATATTTTTTTTAAGAGCCTGTTCAGTCAGCATTTTCTAATGTTTATGAGAGGGCTGTGTGGTGACAGGTGATTGGCATATAAAGTCAGTAGAGAAGAGACAAAGTTTCTGGACAAGTGCTGGATGAAGGCAAAAGGCATAGCACTGATGTGTGTGAGAGGCTGGGCCAGCCACTAATGTGGAGTGGGGTCTTGCTGGGAGAGGCTTCTGGGTCACAGTCCCCCTTTCTGGTGACCCATGACTGAAATTCATGTTTGGATCCTTTGACAATCCTCTTTCCTACCTCGAGTGACCTGACTTAGTTTGACTTCACAGCTGGGGTTTAACAATGTCCTGTTTGACTCCCCCCCCCCACTTTTTTAATCATCTAAAATTCATGGATTTCACATTTGTTTCCATGTAGAGGAAACTCAGCTGGTGGCTACAGTCCAGGCAGCGTCGTTGAAGGAGAGAAACCATTTTGGGGGCATCTTTCGAGACCATGTGGTGGATACCCGACAGTACTTGGACCACATGAGAGAGTCCACGGCAGGTGCAACAGCCATTAACAACCCAGCATTAGGGAACTGTCCCTGTTAGACGTGTGCTGGGGTGCTTGTGTGTGTCTCAGGGTGTGTGTAAAGCTTCATTCCATCGCTGTGAGAGCAGGTACCTTCCTCTCTGTTCTCATTGTCGTCATAGCACCCATTTCTGCAGAAACAAAGACCTGTTTTAGCATCCCAGATGGACTCTTCGTTTCTCTCTTTTCCTTTTAGAGCCACTAAGTTAGAATGACCCAGCTTTTTGGATCCAATGAGATTTTTTATCTTAATTAAACATTATTACGATGTTTACATTATTACACTAGGACTTCCCACTCACCCTCCCCACCCCTTTTGGGAAATCTTGTGTTAGAGATTTTTTTTATTGTTATTGTTAAAGATTTTAATCTTCTATGGTAACTCTCAACGTACGCTTATGTAGGACGCATCTGCATGGATGGTACACGTTCTGGAACAGCAGGTGTATATAGTGTTTGTGTGGTGGTTGACGTCCTTGTTTGGCCTAATTTTGGCTCGTGGTATCAGGGTGTCCACATTGTTTTGGGTGCAGTTGGTCAGCTTGTTTCCTGGTTAACACATGGCACCATTTTGCAGGCACACGGGGTAGACTTGTGAAGCTATTTGCAAACCATTTCCGAGTGACATCTCGCCCCCAGCAGATCACCTGTAAGTACAATATTGACTACATGCCAGACATTGAGGACAGACAAGTTCGTTCAGAACTGCTTCTGTAGCATAAAGCGATAATCGGAAAGTGTTATATATTTGATGGAACTTCTTTGTTATTACCTCACAAACTATGATCACCAGTTAAGTACTGTTTTTGGACATTTTCACTTTTTTTAAAGATTTTATTTGGTGGGGTGGGGAGAGAGAGAGTGAGTGAGTGCAGAAGCAGAGGGAGAAGGAGAAGCAGACTCGCCACTGAGCAGGGAGTCCAGCATGGGATTCAATCCCAGCCTCCTGAGATCATGCCCCGAGCCAAAGGTGGACACTTAACCAACTGAGCCACCCAGGCACCCCCAGTACTTTCTGGACATTTGTTCTTTCTCCCACATTTTTACTGTATTAGAGAAAATATACCATTTCTGTACAATGGTTTGAAGAGACCTCCTGAAGATCTCTTGCCCATAGGGCTTGTAAGAAAACCCACCTGCCATGTGTGTTTATCAGGAGGTTCCCTTGTGCCTCATTTCAGCACTTACAATGAATTTGAGAGCAATATATACATTTAATTTTTTAACCTTTTCTGTGGCAAATATGGCTCAAATGCTGATGAATTATTGAATAATTTAGTCGTTATCTCTTGCTCTCTCTAAAACTTCAGCAAAAAAGTTTTAGAACTTAGTATTTTCTTCAATAAACTTCCATATTTACCAAGTGACTAATACACAGGAACTTGTATTTTTGTTTGTTTGTTTGTTTTTTTAAGGAGCTATAAATGTTTAATTCTGACTTCTCACTTTGGTCTCATAGATCCTATCTTCTCCCTGCACATGTCTCTGGGAGCAAGATGGCTCCCGCCATGTTCATGTGTTGGATACCCAAGTGACACCTTGATTTGTGGTCCAATAATGAGCTTGCTATCCTTGGGAAGACTGCTGGACCTTTTTGTTTGTTTGTTTGTTTTTCTCTCAGAAAATGGAATTGGTCAGCCTGCTGAAAAAACAGGTTGTGAAGGTGACCATTGAATTCACCAGCGAACTCATGCCCACCTCACCAGACTGTTTACGTTATTACAACATTCTCTTTAGAAGGTTTGTTCGTAGGATTTGGTTTCCTTGAGATCTGGTTGTGTGTTAGTGTGTCAGTGGCATGGAACATAGATGTTTGCTCCTAGAGTTTTGTGTTCTCGACACTTCCTTGTTCTGGGAAAACAAAGGATCTTGGAAATGACATGGCACTTGAATCTCACCTAGACATGTTTAAATTCTGTGGCTTATTCTCCATATTGTTCTCCCTGCCTACTGCCACATCCCATGGCTGGTTCCTGTCTAGAAGGAGGAATGGACATCAACTAGGCACATCTACGTGTGTTTCTCCCTGGAGCGAATGCACTTGTTTTCTACCTTCATAATGATGGACAAAAATTCAAAATTAAAATCGGAGGCCCTTAATCTGAAAAATCTGTTTTGGCTCATTTATAGGAATGGAGGACATTCTAATGGCCTTTTCATGACAGTCAGTTGTATATTATGGAAATCAGGGAAAAAAAGAGGTTAAATGAGCTTGAATATCTAACCTCACCATGTAATTTACTTGTACCAGGCACTTCCGTTAATTATTGGTAGACCAAGTCACTGGCCGATTCCCCCCCCACTACAGTATCCTCATGTGTGTTACTAAATGCTTAATAATATTTGTGGCACTTTTAACAAAATCTGTTCTTCCAATTTCTAGAATTTTGAAGATGATGGAGTTGGAGCAAGTTGGTCGCAACTATTACAACAAGCGAGAGGCCATGGAGTTCCATAATCACAAGTTGGTATCAAGTAGAAAGTTTCACATAATGTTTATAATTTATATAAACCTATATCCTATATAAACCTATATTTTCAAATGTGTGTGTGTGTGTGCATGTGTGTGTATGTCGGGGGGGGGCGGAGAGCGCCTGTGGGTGGTGATAAAAATGGTTTAACAAAGATAATATAACTGGTTCATCAGGTAAATATCTATTGGAAAGATCCTTTGAAAGACCATTTCTTACTTGACTCCTAAGCACCAATTTTAGACCCTGAATGACAGCCCTGTGACATTTCTATATTTGGAGCTTAGAGTTTGATATTCACATCTAATGTGTTCCATTTGCAGGCTGGTCATCTGGCCTGGATATGTTACTTCTATTCTTGAGTATGAAACCAGCATTACCCTCTGTGCTGACGTGAACCATAAACTGTTCCGAATGCAAACAGCCTATGATTTAATATCGGATATTCGTGATGGCTTCCCCACAAAGCAAGAGCTTCAGGAGCAAGTTTCTAAACGACTAGTCGGATCAGTTGTTTCTACGATGTAAGTCTGCATTCCATCACACTCATAACTTCTCTTTTCCCTATAAGAGGTGTCCCTATAGATTTCAGATCAATCAGGGTTACATTTCAGAAGCAGACCTGGCACAGCAATGGCCAGAACCACTCCATGCTTTTTCTCATCTGGCTCTATAGCACGAGAGAGGAATATGTGTTGGGTATAGATTTTGCAGTTCTTGAATTCCTAATGCCGATCCAGTCCTCTGCTCTGAACCCTCTCTTGTGATAACAGAATATGTCCCTCTTTCTTTTTTTTCTTTTATTTTGCTTTGTGTTTATTAAAAATCAGGGCTTAATTGAAATCCATGAGCAAATTTCCCCTTGGAGGAAGTTTTTTTTTTTTTTTTTTTTTTTGGAGGAAGTTTTTTTAAAAAAATTTTTATTCTCCCTTTAGACCAGATGCTTTAAATTGAGAAGAGTGTGGATTTAACATTGTTTAGGCAATATTGTAAGAGTAAAGTCAAGGACTCCTGCTTCCCAATTTCAAAACTTACTATAAAGCTCTAATAATAAAAAATAGGGGGCATGAAGACAGGTGTAAAAAATTGATGAAATAGAATTGAGAGTCCCAGGGTTAACCTTCATGTTGATAGTTCATTTTCAACAAGAGTGTCAAGACCGTTTAATTAGGGAAGGAATACTCTTTTTAGCAAATATTGCTGAGACCACTGGATATCCACCTGGCCTTTCCTGACACAATATACAACATTAACTCCAATTTAACTCCAAGATTAACTCAAAATCGACTTAAATGTAGGAGTTAAAAGTATGAAATTCTTATAAAAAACTATAGTAGGAGTAAATCTTCTTGACTTTGGGTGGGGCAAAATCTTCTAGGATGCCAAGAGAGAGGGGATGATAGAAGAAAACTACAAATTGGACTTCATCAAATTAAAAATGTCCATTCTTTGAAGTCAGAAGTGAAAAACAATGGACAGAATGAGAGAAAACAATTGCAAATCACCTATTCATAAATAACTTGCATCTATATATATAGAGAACATGTACAAGTCAATTTAAAAGACAACCCAACTTTTTAAAAAATGGGCATAGTATCTGAATAGACATTTCTCTGAAGTCAATGTACAATGACCAATAATCACAGGAAACAATATTAACATTATTAGCTATCAGGGAAGTGCAAAGTCAAACCACACTGAAATGCAACTTCATACCCACTAGGATGGCTAAATGTGAAATCGTATGGTCTTTGGAAAGCAGTATGGCACTTTCTCAACAAGCTATATATAGAATATATATATATAGAATAGAAATTCTATTCCTGGTTGTATACCCAGGAAAAAGAAAAGCCTATGTCTACCAAAATTGGTACATGAATGGCCAGAGCATCCTCATTCATAATAGTTCAAAAGTGTAAACAACTTGAATGTTCATTAAGTGATAAATGGATGCATAAATGCAGTATATTTATGAAATGATATATTATTTGGCAATAAAAGTGAACTGCCAGAACACACTATGGCTGGGATAGACCTTGAAAGACATTATGCTAAGTGGAGGAAGGCAGTCAGGAAGAGTCACATGTTGTGTGATATAATTCATGTGAAATTGGATGGGTAGGCAAATATATAGGGAAAGACACTAAACTAGTGGTTGCCTCAGGACTGGGGGAGTTTAGTGGAAATGAGGAGTGACTGTCGTGGCTGTGGTAGTTCTTTGGGTTGTGTTCAAAGGTGTACAACTTGGTGAATATACTAAGAATAACAAATGTTATATATATATATATACATATGTATGTATATATATAAAATAAGGGGGATATATCTTGTAATTACTCATAGGATTTAAAGCCTCTTATTTCTTGCGTGATCCCATGCAATGAATGCGTTAGGAATAAAACCATATGTTGTGACTATTCCACAGGTATAACAACAAAACCTATAGGGTGGATGCTATTAATTGGGAGGAAACTCCCAGAACTACATTTAAAACCTCAGATGGTGCTGAAATCACCTTTGTAGAATACTATAAAATGGTAGGAAGTCTTTCTTTCAGTGTATCTAAATCTTTTTTTCTTATTCAAACATGTTTCCCAATAATACATGTAAACTTATAGTCATAATCTTATGTATAATAAGTACATATTATAGAATTTCTCCTTGGGGTTATTACAATTTGACTTATACCTATTTTCCATGTGTTAGAGTGCCTTGTATATAGGGTAATGTCATATAACTAGAATGGCTCCAATACAGTAAGTTTTAGAAGTGGCTATGGTAGTTCACACATGCTGGCATCACAGAGCAGTAGGTTTGGGAACATTTTGAAAGAGCATTTCTGTGAAAGCAAACTACCTTCTTGGCATGTGTTGATAGGAGGAGCCTTAGATGTAAAAGAAACATAAGACCATGATTTCAGCAGGTTTGCTTGAGCAAAACAGATGGGCTGAAGTAATTAAAATATTGGGTAGCCTTGGGGTACCCTGGTGAGAACTCAGTCTACTAACAGATGGCAGTGTAGTTGTTGTGTTATCATGAGATCTAGAAAAATCCCAGAATCCATAGTGGAGCCCTTAGAAGGAAAGTACATTCCTGGCTTTCAAAAAAGTTTTCATAATAATACAAAGTGGGACAGCAGAATTCTTTTGAAAATGAAGTTAATGTTGCAGGAGATCCTTCTAGAATGTCACAGGACAGCTATGAGAAATAAGTAGTGTGTTTCCTGAAGTTCTCAACAGGAAGAATAGCTTGTACAAAGACTTAGCTAGACTGGGTGGTAAGAGTGGTGGTTGAGGCCCTAAAATGACCCTATGATCCTGCACATTTGTGCATACATCTCCCTGTAAAAGCTCCTGCCTTAATTAAGACTCTAGCACCAAGAGAAATGGGGTGAATCTCAGCTGCCTTTCAAATAACTACTTTAAGGAAAAAAATATACATGGTCTGCAACAAGATCACGAGAATTAAAAGTAGTATTTCAGCTCAAGAGCCATGAACACTGGATTTGAAGTCTTGTCTCAGGTAGGAACTCCTTTGATGTTCTCAAGATGCTTAATAGGCAGATCATACAGAATTCATGTGGCTCACTGATTACAGAGGAGGACCTCAGTGATCAGCATGAATAGATCTATGACAAATCATCACTTTGTGTTGGAGAGTAAGGGCACTTTGTTGTACAGGAATTGGAGCCTAGGAATAAGACCTTCTGGGTAGGATGTCTTGGCAATTGCCTTTTCCTGCTGGAATACTTTAAGGGAAATGATGTTAGAGACATGTTTGGCATAGCTGTAGTAGTAGTCACTCTAAAAAGTGACCAGGTTTGTTGTCCCCCATCCGTTTGGCAATCCTCTTGAAATTTCTCAATTATGTGTTAAGAATTTTTAAAAGAGTCGGGTAGTGAGAGAGATCTATTCCAAGAGTTGGTCCCACATCTACCTATATGAAGTCAAAGAAGGCTATTACAATGACCACAATATAATGTTTGTGGTCCCGCCTCTCCTCAGCCATGTGTGCTTATTGGGAAAAAAAAAAAAAAAGAGGCCATCCCTGGGACATCTCAAGGGAACATGAAGAGTATCTTTGATGTGTCCTTAAACCTGGGGAAACTGGGTCCCCAGGACACCCCTGGGCCTCTGTTGGTGATCCAAAAATGAGCTGTTGTACCCATTTATGTGATTTACTGGGGCTTGGATGGTAGTCATGCCAGTGTTCTTTCTTACCCCTTCTGAGCAGCGGTATAATCAAGTAGTCACGGAACTGAATCAGCTGCTCTTGATCAGCAAAGGCAAATGGAAGAAGAGCAAACAGGACACGCCCCGTGAGCCTATACTGCTGGTTCCCCAGCTATGCAACCTGACAGGTACTGCGCATTTACCCGGTCTTCCTGGAAGACCACCCCTTTCAAGCCCCAGATGCTATGATCTAGAGGTCCACACTTTCCATAGTCCCAGGTGACCCAGAGCTGCATTCTCTCCATTGGCTCTTCCTTCTCCAGATAAAGCCACTGAGGCTTCTCCCATATAAATCTATTCTTACTTGTTGAGCAATATTTTTTACTCTTTTTTAAAGGTCTAACAGATGAGCTGTGTAAAAATTACAGAGTGATGAGAGACTTGACTCTCCATATGAGGTTGGATCCAGAAAAAAGGCAGCACGAGTTATGAAAATTGATGAATACTATACAGACGTAAGTGCTGATTGTGTGTGTGTGTGTGTGTGTGTGTATGTGTCCTGAAGTCAGGACATGTGCAGAACTCTTGGCATTTCAGATTCCCCAACTAAAAAAACAGGTCAAAAAGAAAGTGAGCTCTTGGGGGAACAACTCTATTTGTTCTGTCAGTGCAAAGTTAGGGGAGGTCTGGAGGGGGAAAATGAACTAGAAAGATCCTAAGTGCAAATGTGAGAGCAAACATATGATTTCAGAGTACTAGGGGCCTTCTCTGCAACATGTCAGCACAGAGGACAAACAACAGGTTTGAGGAGAATTAGGTTGGAGGAGAATTTTGAAAATGGATCATTGCTTTTGCTTATTTCCTTGAAGGAGGTTTGATCCTGTGGAAACATTTTAACTTTCAGAAATAAGGAGATACAACGGGAACTTCAACTCTGGGATTTGAAATTTGATGCCAGCTTCTTGTCCTCAGGAAGAATCTTGAAAGAAGTAAGAATTTTTCAAGGAAGACGAGTGGTAAGACCATTTCAAGATGGTTGTGTTTTAGTTATTCATTTTGTCATTTGGGGTCAAATGAATAATAATGCAGAGGAACTAGCTCAGGTCAATAACTCTCTGCTCTCTCTTCTTGGCTACCTGTCTTTTGTCTAGGAGACAGCAAGCAGATGTTCAATTAAAATGCATAGGGCATCCTTGGCATAGAGTAAACTCTGTATTTTATCTCTGTTAGTGTTGTGGTCCTCTCTCATGGTAAAACTATCTTCCAAAGTTTTCCTTAGGAGTTAGTTACCTAGAATCAAGACCGTCCAGAATAACCCATGAAAGAATTCCAGCATCACTTACTTCTACCTTAAGGCAAAAATAGGTAATTAAGTCATGACTGAAGTTTAAACTAATAACCTTACAATAGGAAGTAGCACAGATTTGCAATGGAAAGGCTCTTCAATATCAGCAAAGGCATTATCTCTCTCTATATATTATATACATTATATATTATATATGTGTAATATATAGTCTTATAAATTATTAAATCTTTTACATATATAATATAAATAAAAAATTTTAAATGAAGTGTTATCCTCTCTTTTGCAGTTTGACTCCCACCCACAGTTTGCAGATTGGACAAAAGAGACAAGAAGTGGACCCTTACTCAATGTCAAGTCACTAGATCATTGGTTAATACTCTATCCTACAGGATACTACAGAGCAGCCTCATCCTTTCTGCAGAGTTTACGGAGAGTCACACCCACCATGGGTATAGCTATGAAAGAGGCAAAAATGTAAGTCGACTACCTCTGATTTAAAAACCAGTCATTAGCTACCTGAAAGTGGAATCAGAAGATACTAAATTCTAGGGGTGCCTGGGTAGCTCAGTGGGTTAAGGCCTCTGCCTTTGGCTCAGGTCATGATCTCAGAGTCTTGGGATCAAGTCCTGCATCAGGCTCTCTGCTCAGCAGGGAGACTGCTTCCTCCTCCTCTCTCTCTCTGCCTGCCTCTCTGCCTACTTGTGATCACTGTCTGTCAAATAAATAAATAAATAAAATCTTAAAAAAAGAGAAGATACTAAGTTCTAGGAGTCAGTCACTTTAATCAAAACACTGAAAGGTTATAAGCAAATAAGTCTAGCCTATTCCAGTAACAGATAGTAAAAATAGGCTTTTGTGATGTATGATTTGTGGCTATCAGGACTCATACTAAGGAAGCCAAAAATTGAACTTACTTTTGTCTAAAGAACAAACTTTTGGGGTGCCTGGGTGGCTCAGTGAATTAAGCGTCCAATTCTTGGTTTCTGTTCAGGTCGGGCTCTGTGCCCAGTGGGGAGTCTGCTTAAGATTCTCTCTCTCTCTCGCTGCCCCTCCCCTCATGTGTACATGGGCTAGCTCTCTCCCTCTCTCTCTAATGAATAATAAGTCTTTACAAAAGCCTTTCAACTGAAGTAACTGTCTTAACATGGTATTTTGTTTTGTTTTATATTGTGCTTCATTGGCAGCATAAAATGCTTGTTACATGTTTATTGTTCATTGCCTTTTGAGTATAGAGGTCCTATACTTATTTTATTTTTTTCTTCTTTTTTCTAGGCTTCAAGTAAGTCATTCAGTCCAATCCTATACAACCACCTTAGAAAACCACGCATCCTCCAAAACACAGATGGTAAGTGTCTGTGTGACAGTGGCTTCATGTCTTGACATGTAGTGTTACAAATCACGTATGTTCAGTTTCGAGTGGCAGACACTAAAAATCTGTCTCAAGAACCCTGTCCTTGGCAGGGTCTTGTCTCCAATTCCTGTCCTGTTCTCTCTTGGAGGTTGTTAGTCTGTTCATGGTCTCCAACCTTTCAGACATCTCCCTCTGGGGGTTAGGCAGGCACTCTGGGTCCCTACTTCTCTCTTGTCTTAACCCTGTAACTCTTCATGACCTTGGTAGACTGGCTGAGCCCCAGAGAGGCACAGTTCTGTATTTTCATCAGCTTGAACAGCTCTTCTTAGGAGGAGACCAGCCCATGCTATTCCAGAAGCTGAATCTGTAGGGGACAACATTAGCTGACTGCTCGCAGAAAACTCAGACATCCTCATGTAAAAAATTAGAATCTAGAAGATGTTGCATCTGTCTCTAAAAGGTTGACTTACTGACCTACTAAAATATACATAAATATATAAAAGGAGGGAGGGATGGGTGTGTGTGTGTGTGTGTGTGTGTACGCTGTGTGTGTGTGTATGCTGTGTGTTGGTTTGTGTGTAATCTGTACCCAGAAAGTGAGGTGCTTAAAAAAAAAAAAAGCATATCTCTAAGTTAGTTTAGCCTTCATCTTTAAAGGATCTCAACGGGCATGGAGAAATCCTAAACCAATAATGAACGACTGATACCTACCTATCAAACACACACACATTGACCACAGTCCATTACAATTAGAAATCATTAAACCACATACATTCAGAAACCAAAGAATTACTTGTAAGTAGCAACCATATTAGAACGGTACCAATAGAAAATCTATTTATTTATTTATTTATTTTCATGTTTGGTTTAGCTATTTATTTATTATCATCATTGACTCAACAAACATTTAACTGACCACTTATTATACTGCCAAACACTATTCAAGGTACTGGGGATATAGCAAGGACAAAACAGACCAAAAAATCTCATGGCCTCTGTGGAGTTTACATTTTTTTTTAACTTTCATTTATTTATTTGAGAGAGAGAAAGAGAAGAATAGTGGGGGGATGCACAGAGGGAGAGAATCCTCAGGCAGACTCCCTTGATGCAGGGCTCAGTGTCACGACAGAGATCAATAGAAAATTTAGAAACTATTTTAGACCTTATAAATAGTATGCATGAAAATCTGTTTAAAACAGCAAGCTAGGGACACCTGGGTGGCTCGGTTGGTTAAGCAGCTGCCTTCAGCCCAGGTCATGATCCCAGCGTCCTGGGATAGAGTCCCACATCGGGCTTCTTGCTTGGCAGGAAGCCTGCTTCTCCCTCTGCCTCTGCCTGCCACTCTGTCTGTCTGTGCTCACTCTCGCTCCTCTCTCTCTGACAAATAAATAAATAAAATCTTAAAAAAAAAAAAAAACACAGCAAGCTAAAAAAATAATGTCAGGGGCCCTCCAGCCCTTGATCAGTACATTAGGAAGGAAGTCTGAATGTTAATACACTAAGTGCAGAGTGAGACAAAATAAAGTAGAACAAAAGAACAAAAAACAAACTAAACAGAGAACAATACACGTAAAGCCAAAAATATTAAAACTTGATGCTGTCAAGAGTGAAGAAAAGAGTCCAACAGAGGCTTGACAGCATTAAGGACAAGAAGAGTTCATAATTAACAGACAAAATGGAGGTTAAAGAAATGTTAGGACAACACCAGGGGTGCCAGCAAGTCTGAAAACTGGCAATCTAGTCTTTAGAAAAAGAAGAAATGAACTGGTTAGTGTGATGAATTTTAGGAAACATAATTGCAGATAAAATGTAAGCAAAATGTGTATAATGCATTTGATAGAATTCCACATTTCTTGTGAAAAGACAAAGTCACTTCATCTAGAATGAGAAAAGAATGTCCCTAATATGATTGAGGATACCTACTCCCAGAAAGTCTTCCTAGAAACATCATTGTTAAAAATAATACTTTTTATAACATTATATATAAATGTTAAACATATAATAATGCATACATGTTAAAAATGCTACACGGAGGATTTTCCCATCATAGTATGAACCCAGCCAGGTGGTAACTGCTCTTCCTCATGGCTCTGTGTCCTGCTAGAGGTCCCAGCGAGTGTTGGAAACTTTGTCTGCTGCCCATACAGCAGCCAGTTCCCCTGATTCCTGGGCTTGTTTCCTTAGGGGTAAAATGGGGATAGTATTGATCTCAGTAGGTTATTGACAAATGAGCAAATGCCCCTTGCATAGTGTCCATCCTGGACGCTAGGACAGTCCTGACAATGGTAGATGTAAGTCTGTACTTTTTAATCATCCTGTCTTATGTTCATGATAAACTCCCAGAAACAGAATAACCAGGACATAAGGATTTTGCAAGTTCAAGTCAGGATACTGTCTGTGCCTGGCTCCCAGACTTTCTTCTTCCACATGGTCACCTTCACAGCTGTTTCATGGGCTGGGATTCCAGACCTCTTACCCTCATGGTCCAGCTATTGATTGAATGGATAGATTCTAGTTACTCAGTGCTCCACCTACACAGACATCCTGTTCTATCACTGTGGTTGCATACTGGACAGTCCCATTTTTGCTTTCTTCCAAGGTTGTTTGCGTGTTGTCCAGTGAAAAGAAAGAGCTGTATGATAGCATAAAACAATACCTGTGTGTCAGTTGCCCAATCCCAAGCCAGTGTGTCATCACACGGACCTTAGACAAACCCCAGATGCTGCTGACCATTGCGACAAATATTGCCCAGCAGATGAACTGCAAGATGGGAGGAGCCCTCTGGAAGGTGGAGACAGAAGTACGTTGGATTTCATTGCCTTCTCTTTATTTCAGTTGTGTTCAGTGGAATTGGTTAAGACTATATTTACCTATCTTGCAAATGTAATTGCTTAATTTTGTTCCTATTGTGTTCTAACTCCACGTACTACCTATTTAAAAAATTTTAGTTGCAGAATGCGATGTTCATTGGTATTGACTGTTTCCACGATACTGTAAATCGGCAGAAGTCAATTGCAGGCTTTGTGTCCAGCATCAATCAGGAATTGACACAGTGAGTGGACTTCAGCAGACATTGTGTATATGGCAGCTAGCTGTAGACCAAAGGAGAGAGGTGGACCCAACTCATGTTTTTTTGACAAGGTCCATGGACCTTGGTCCTCCTCTTCTGGCAAAGTTATGCTCCCAAAACATTTGATGTGGAAGGCTTTATTTCATTTTCCCATTGCTGCTTACCAAATGATGACAAATATGGAGGCTTAAAGGGCCATTCGTGTATCCCTACATAGGTCTGTCGGGCAGAAATCTGGCACCATGTGGCTCTTGGGTGGGCCACAGGTTGGGCAAGCCACATTCTCCTCTGGAGGTGTGGGGTCCTCTTCCAAATGTACGTATGTGTGGCAGAATCCACTTTCTTTGGGGGGTGGGTAGATGGAGGACAGAGGTCCTCAATTCCCAGACCCATCTCAGCTCCTTGAGTTTCATCCACATTCCTTCTCGAAAACCCTGTTCCCCCCAAGGGCACACTGAGTCCTTATTCTTCTTCAAATCTCTTCCTTTTCTGCCATCAGAGAAAACTCTCTGCTTTTCAAGGGACCCATGAGATTAGATAAGGTCCATCTGGAAAATCTCCTTATAAAGCCAACCATGCCATAAGACATAATCACAGGGCAATGGGACAGTCAAAGGTTCTGAGCATTAGGACAGGTAGAATTCTGCCCACCAGAGGCTCTAATGATCACTGAGTCCCTGCATGGGGACCAGGAACACAGAGGGAAGAACTCAGGTCCCCCAAGGGGAAGACAGGTGTAGGAATATGACCAGCAGACTCTAGGTACAGGATCTGGTCTTCATACATCTATGTGACCTGCCAAAGAAGACTTCCATATCCCATGTTTCTCCTTTGCTCCAGGGACACTTCTGTTGTCTGTGCTTAGAGTAGAACCTGCCTTCAAATGAGTTTGCACACTCTTCAGTTTATAGTTTCTTGAGCATTAGGACCTGTAAAACCATCACACATGCTATGCTTACTGATGAGTGTAGCCCACTAGGTATAATTCCAGATTATTCTTTAAGGAGGATCCATCTTTATTTTCACAAATGGCATCATTTTTTTTCCCAGTCCTGTTCTATTTTGATATAGTAACATTGGTTTGCTTTTTGTTTGGGGTGTGGGGCAGGTAAAAAAGAACATTGCAACAATGGGAAGGAAATTAAGCTTTCATTCAGTTCCTAGATATTTTGGAGCCCTTGATATATTCAGATGCTGAGAACAGCAGTGAAAATGTTTCACCCAAAAGCATGATCTCTCATGGAGTGTGCATTCTGGAAAAGAAGCAGGGAAGCATCTTATATCGTGTCAGGTCATCATGATACCTGAATTAAATAGAGGATAGAGACTTGAGAGAAACATTGCTCAATCTGTGGGGAAGTGGTCAAGTAGCTATTACTGTTCCAAAGCAGATGGCTCCCTCAAAGCAGATTATGGATGAGCCATTGTTTGAGACATGAGGCTCAAAGCAGGGATCTCCAGGAAGGCTGGCTGTTAATTTTGTGGTGTCCCCAGTGGGTGAGACAGCAGTGGGTGAGACAGAAGTAGTCTTGCACAGTGAAAGTGTGCATAATTTGGAGCAATGTTAATGCTTCCATCCTGAATTCCTCTTTGTGTGCATTCCCAATTTTAATAGGCGCCTTGGGGTATAGGAAGAGATTAGTGCTTCAGTCTCTGCAGGGGAATCAGAGAATTGATCCTTAATGGGATCCTCAGCTACCTATAAGGACTTTTCTTCTTTCCTGGAGGTCCCAGATGAACTCAGAATCAAAATGATGACATTTTCAGAGTCTTGTTTCCCAAACCAATGGCTGATTTTTCTCCAAAAAGGTGGTTCTCTCAGTGCATCTTCCAGGAATCGGGACAGGAGCTTGTGAATGGGCTGAAAGCCTGCTTGGAAGGTCAGTGTCTTCATCAAGGTTGGGGTCTCTGACTTGATACTGTTTGTTGTCCCCCAAGAGACCTTGGCAATGACTAAAGACGCTCTTGGCTGGCAAGGTTAGGATGGTGGAGGTATTACTGGCATCCAGTTGATGGCTAGAGACCAGCATGCTACAGAAGACAGCAACACCCTTACCACCACCACCATGGACAGTTATCTGGCTCAAAATTTTAGTAGTGGGGCTGGTGAGAAACGCTGGGCTAGCCTGAAGACTTAAAAGGCGTGACAGTGTCCTGGAGGCTACAGGGTTGGAAAAATGACCCTAGAAGTTGTTACAAATAGCAGCGGTCAGTTGGTTCTGAGTTACTGCTTATTTACCCAAGTTTCTGGTTTCCTTCCAGCGCCCTGAAGCTCTGGTGTAAACATAACCTGTTTCTGCCACAAGCTATCATTGTGTACTGGGATGGAGTGGGGGATGGTCAGCTTCAAGCATTGCTGGACCATGAAGTACCACAGATTGAGTCTTCCTTAAAATCCGTGTGTCCTAAAGACTCTGGGTATATAAATTGTAAAGTGAAGATTTTGTAAACTCTACATTTCAGTCTTTGAAACGAATCTGTAGCAATTATGACATGTGAATTAAGAGAGAAAGAGCATGAGAGAGAGGGCATCAGTCATTAGGTGGGGAGAAGATAGACGACCCTTCATTCTTAGACTTTCTGCTCCATACCCAAGTCAGAGGACAGAACAGAACTGGAACATTCCAGATTGTATTCTCCCCATGGAACCCTAAGAACCTGTCCTTTTTTCCTAATCTCTCTGCAAGTCTTGATGTAAGGGGTACTTGTTAACCTCTGATATTCATTAAAATCCAAGAACACAGCCTGGTGATGGTTTGTATTTATGTAACTCCTTTATTCTGGAGTTTTGTACATCCCAGTCCTGGGGATCTCTCTCAGCTCTTGCCTCTGGCCTCCTCTGTTTGTTGGTGGAGCTTGGTACCCAACATGGATGACCTTGTAAGGAAGTTCCTCCCCTACAATGTGGGTGACTGAGAAGAGAAACTTCTTTCACTGCTTAAGCCTGGGCACAGGGGGCTAGGACAGTAAGGTTGGTGTGTGGGGAGAACTGCCTCTTCTGTAGATTCTTAATGGATCCTGTGTTGTGGTTTCAGTACTCTGAATGCCAGCTGGTGACACCAGTCATTCTTTTCAAGGGTCAAACTTACTTTCATTGTGGTGAAGAAACGAATAAACACCAGATTTTTTTGTGGAGTCTGAAGGTAGACTTCGAAACCCACTTCCAGGAACAGTTATTGATGTGGAGGTGACCAAGAGGCAATGGTAAGACCCCCCCTTTTATTTGTTTAAATAAACATTCTCTTTTACTCAAACAAAAATAGAGGAGGTGTGTGTGTGTGTGTATGTATGCATGCGCGTGCGCGTGTGTGTGTGTTCAAGGTTTGCCTGGCTTGGAGGATAACAGATTGACTTAAAGTTGGTTGAAAATTACATGAACAGATAAACTTGGGATTCTAGAAGTTTCTGTATTCCTTTTTCTTCTAGAATTTACAGCATATACCATAAACATACTGATATTCCTGGGTTGTTGGAAAGAATGACTGAGCTTCTGATTAGGCAGAGATTTGTCAATTGTGCAAATGAGAGAATTATGTACAACACAGGATGGGAAATGAAACAAGACTGTCCTACAAGCCAACAGGGAGAAATGAAAGAAAATGAAGGAAAGACAAACACTGATCAATCTAGTAGGAGGCAGGAAAGGGTTAAAGGAAAAAGCAAGTGGGAAAGTATGATCCATAAAAAGCATAACATAATGCACATGAGAAAAAGTCCCATATCTACAAGAAGCTGATGGACCTTGCCATTTCTATCATTAGGGGGTTTGAATAGATTCCAGAGATTCCTGGGGAGACGTCTGAAGGGTCCATCCCTGGAACTCTGAATTGAGGGTCCCTGTGACCTTATCCAATGTGCCAATGTCAGGTTTCTGCATTGAGGCGTCAGCTCGGATGCTTCTGCAGAAATCCCATGAGTGTTGCCCTGACCTTTATGGACTTGCTTTCCCAAATCATTGCCCCACAGTTCAGTGGGCTTCTACATGTAAACAGAACTGTCTGTCCAATGGGTTTCTGTCTATTCATGGCACATCAGATGCTAGGTTTGCTATGTTCTTTTTCTTCTGAAATTAAGCTGTTGGCTAGACTCGTATGTTCTGCGATTCCAGGTATGATTTCTTTATCGTGAGTCAGTCTGTGAAAGATGGTACTGTCACTCCCACTCATTACAATGCCATCCACGATACAGTTCGCTTTACCCCAGATAGGATACAGCATCTCACTTATAGACTATGCCACATGTATTACAATTTGGCAGTAAGTACTTTTTATATGCATTTTCCTTTAAATCTCTAAGATTGCTCCATGTTGAATCTATACTTTGTGAACCTTTTGAATTGATACCTGTGAAAGGTTAAATTCAGACAAAGTTCAGAAAAAAATTTTGTTGTTCTTTCTGCTAAAGCGTGTCATTCGAGTTCCTGATCCTTGTCACTATGCCCACAAACTGGCTTACCTTGTGGGTCAGAGTATTCACCAAGAACCACACCATTCCCTGGCCAGCCGTCTCTTCTACCTGTGACTTTCAGAAGAAAGCCTGACGACATGTTGAAAACCAGCATTTTTTAGTTTTTTTTTCTTTTGAACGTGTACTTCTGAAATACTCTCCTGGATGCATAGTTTTAATACAAACATATATTTGGTGGGGGGAGAGTGAGCAGGGAGGAGCAGATAGAGTGAGAAGGGAGAGAGAATCCCAAGCAGCCTCCACTCTCCTCAGAGTTCAATATGGGGCTTGATCTCATGACCCCATGATTACGACCCCAAGCCTAAATTAAATGTTGGACGCTCGCCTGGCTGAGCTACCCAGGTGCCCCAAGAAATATTTTTTTAAAAAACTATTTTATTTATTGGGGTGCCTGGTTGGCTCAGTGGGTTAAAGCCTCTGCCTTTGGCTTAGATCATGATCCCAGCATTCTGGAATCAAGCCTTGCATCAGGTTCTCTGCTTAGCAGGGAGCCTGCTTCCTCCTCTCTCTCTCTGGCTGCCTCTCTGCCTACTTGTGATCTCTGTCTGTCAAATAAATAAATAAATCTGGTAATATTCTATTTATTTATTTGACAGAGATCACAAGTAGGCAGAGCAGCAGGCAGAGAGGAAGGGAAGCAGGCTCCCCGCTGAGCAGAGAGCCCAATGTGGGGCTCAATCCCAGGACCCCGAGATCATGACCCGAGCCAAAGGCAGAGGCTTAACCCACTGAGCCACCCAGGCACCCCCAGATGCATAGTTTTAAATTCAAATCATTTGGATGGGACATCAGAGTGGTGTGCCCTTTTGGTGGTACAACCACTGACTTAACCTGATCCTTCTATTTTCCAGACAGGGAAAAAGACCACGAGGTTTGTATCTTACAACTTAACTTTGAGTCAGTGACTTTATGATGGACCACGCCTGAACACTTGGCACTTCTGAGCAAGTGACACCACTCGTCATTGAGACTGGGCATTAGTCTTATGAAGTAGACTCCCTTGGAAAAGGATATCTTTCTGAAACCTTTTATTTTTAAGGGACAGAAAAGCTCTAAAAATGTCAAAATTAAATGGGGGATTTAATTGTCTAATTTAAAGTTGTGTAGGAAAGAAATAACCCATGTACGTAGTATTGCTCACTCTTCCAATGGGTGGAAATTTGAATGTGACTTTGGTGGAGCTGTAAGAGTTGGAAGCTCTTGGAACATTGAAGCGTTTTTGTCACTTTTACCACAAAGAAGGGAAACCTAGATCTTGATTAGCACTTCCTTTTCGTTCATTCTCTTGTGCATGTTCCAAGGGTGATGTTACTGTTAGCTGTACCATAATCAGAAGAGTCTTGAATAATTGGCTGAAATGAAGCTATTATGTTTTTTCTAAAAACATACTCCCCCCCCCCCGCCCTTTAAATGATCTTTAAATAGATTCAGGAAACACGATGTAAAACTTTGTTTTCTTATATTCCTTTTCTTATACTCCTTTCTTATTCTATACAAAATAGAATTTTGATGAGTTGTAGGGAGTAGATTAGCTTCAGGCATACCAAAAAGGTTATGGTTAAAGACATATAATTGCGTTGGTTATAAGTTAATCAGTGTAGGTTTGTAACTTGAACCAGTCTTATAAGAAATAAAATTAAAATAAGTCATTAAAAAATGTCTTGTACTCCAGGTAACATCTTACCTAGCAGGGCTGCCCTTAATGATGAGTAGAATAGAAAGGATGGGGCCATCATTAAAGATAAATTAAGGCAACATGTTCTTTTCTGATGCTAGAATTTGACTTCCAATAATACATTTCTAGAGATCTATTAAAAAATGGGAAGGAACAAATCTGAGGTGGTTATTAAAACTTTAAAACTTTTCATG
The DNA here is from genome assembly GCF_011764305.1 of Mustela putorius furo. Taxonomy (NCBI): domain Eukaryota; kingdom Metazoa; phylum Chordata; class Mammalia; order Carnivora; family Mustelidae; genus Mustela; species Mustela putorius. The sequence goes on along the minus strand of NW_025421422.1, from coordinate 148,818 downwards.
AGTTATTTCTGCAATTCTTATTGATTGTATTTATATCAACATAATTATTTAAATTAAGGAGAGATTTTTTGTTGTTTATCAAACATAGGCTTTGAGAATACATATTATTATAATGGACTCTGATTATTTGTTGATAGATACAGTAATGTTTTGTAACCAACAACCATAAAACCCATATGTTTAAAACAATAAGCTCTTTCAAGCTATTTCTTTTAAGCTCACACAGGTATGGGTTGACTAGGAGACCATCTGGTCTCAAAGGCTGAGAGTCACCTATGTGTACCTCTGTGATTAGCAGTCATTCACCTAATGAAATCACTAAGTGCTTTGTTTTATTTTGTTTTGTGTTGCTCTGTTTTGTTTTCTTGGACATAATCTCTCATTTGGTTAGGGCTTCAATTAAGATGCCTCAGTTATCCCCCAGGTGGTTCCCCATTCTCTACCAGATTAGCTATCATTTACTTGTTCTCAAAGGGAAGTCAGAGAAGCTAGAAAAAGCACACAAACACTCAAGATCTCTGGTGGCCTACTTTGGAAATGGAATGTTGTCACTTGTTCCATACTCTCTTGACCATAGCAAATCACGAAACAAGCCCAACTTCAGCGATTCAGAAAAGATCCAACTCTATGAAAACTACAATGTTATATTATCAAAGAAATAGCTATAAGTAGAATAGAGGACATTTTTGTAATCAATTATTTTTTCGTTAATCTTGATAGATATTCTTTGAATACTAGTCTTTGAAGAAAAAAACTTGTTTCTGACAATCTTCACAATAATATGTCTGTCTATTTTGTTTATTTCTAGTCTAATTTTTCTTATTTCCTTTTTATGTGTTTTGAGTTATTTTATTAATAGCTAACTAAGTACCAAGTTAGATTCTTAGCTAGTTAATTTGCTATGTTTCTTTTCCTATATTTAAGAACATTTAAATTCCCATGTAAAAATAATTTAACATCATCTCATAAGTTTTGAGGAGCAATAACTTTGAAATATTTAATTATAAATATTTTCCAATTACAAGTGTGGGTTCTTATTTGATATAAATTATTAGTATATTTTAAATTTAAATTAAATATGCATTTGTAGGAAAATTAACTTTTAGAAAGTACTTTCTAATATAATGGCATTGAATTCAGAACATGTAGATTTGAATCACAACATAGATGATTCTCACAAACATAATTTGGAACAAAGTCAGAAAGCGCACACCAAAAAATACATACTTATGAATCCATTTATGTAAAGTTCAAAAACAAGCAAAATTATTCTTTTTCCTTTAGGAGTACATAGTGACTGGGTAGTGGCACAAGGGAGGTTTTTTAAAATGCTGGTAATATGTTTTTCTTGATCTAGGTGCAAGTGACAAGGCTATTGTTAATTCATGCAAATTATCAAGCTGTTTATATTTGTGATTTATGAATATTTTTGTGTGTTTGCCACACTCCAGGAAAAAGCTGAAAAATCTCAGTGAATTTGCTCACAGCAGAGTTTATAGACAGAGCCAAAGAGAATTAGTAGAATAAAATACAAATGTAAGTAATTATGAGTTTGTAACACAGATTCAAAGAGAGAAAATTATGAAAAAGCAGTTATATACGTGGTGAATATTTCTTCTAATGTGTGTGACCCCTCCCATCAAAGCATAGAGTCTGGATCCTCACTACTTGAAACTGGTATGGCCCTAGAACATGCTTTGAGCAACAGAATGTGGCAAGAGTGACACTGTTTTACTTTCAAGTCGGGTATTTGGGAAGCCTTGCAATCAAGTAGTCTGGAAGTTGTTAGCAGGTGCTAGGTGGACTCATCCCACTTACAGAGATTTAGTCATTAGGAATACAATGAGACCAAATGATTTTACAAAGTTTGTAACTTCTGGTATAGCAGGCAACTGGAACTTCATTGCTCTCATTGATCTCTTTTGTCCCCCAAGATCTGTAGGGGTGATTCAAAATGGGTCTTGGTGAATTCAGAGCACACAGCTAATTCATGTCCACTTTTGGAATCCTAAGTTTAGGAAACCTTGCATTTCATAATGTGCTGCTAAAAAACCTTACCCAAACTTTATTCTGAAGAAGACATATTTATTACTCTGGAATGTAAGAACTTCTCCTCTGAGAGCAAGTATTGTCTTGCTATATCCCCTTATACAAACATTTTTAAACTAGCCATAAATGCCAAGCCACATAGAAATGTAAGGGATTCATGGAGAATTGTTTCTCATCAGCAACATCCGAATGCTTCTATAATGTAAAAAGGACCAATCTAGCATCTAGAGGAGGGCATGTGAAATATCAGGAACCATTCCCTCTGAGAGCTCTTGTATAAATAAATAAAGAAACTCAGTTGAAATCAGTCCAAATTGGTGATTCACATTTTGTGAGCTAATAGTACACTAAGCTTTTTGTATGATCTATTACCCAGTATTAGATAACTGAAACAAAGATGTCAAGTTAAGATTCATAAAAGGAAATATCTCTAAGCGTGGCTGGTTACTTTGCAGAATAGTCATGGATTATTTGTACAAAATGCTTATCAACAATCTCATTCTTCTTCTAGGACAATTTTTACAAAATTACTTTCCAGAAGCTGTTTGGAAATATACATATCCCGGCAAATAAAACATTCTACTCATAATGCTTTATTATCAGTGCTTTAGTTACAATTAAAGAAAAACTGTTTTATAGATATCACTATTTTTTTTTCACTAAGATTTTGAGCCACTGAGAATATAACCACCAAGCCCATGCAAATACATATTCATGGTATCAGTATTCATTTGATAATAGAACTGGTGAGTCCAACTGTGAGTTTCTCTTTTGGTTCCTGGCAGAATGAAATAGAACCCTTGAAGTTTGTTAGTATGGAGATTATGATTTTATTTGTTCAACAATCATGAATTGTTTACAGTTAAGTCCCTCCTCTGCCCTCCTGGAGTTTTATGGATCTTCCATAAAATCTTGCATTTCCCCTTTTGCTGACTCCACTACCTTAAGCATATTTACTATTCCATAGTGACATAGGGGGTTACTTTTCTCCAAAATTTCCTTTTTGAAATAACTATGCACCAAGCTTCTTTTTATCTTTTTTAAAAAATATTTTATTTATTAATTTGACAGAGAGAGGGAGAGATCACAAGTAGGCAGAGAGGCAGGCAGAGAGAGATGGGGAGGCAGGCTCCCCGCTGAGAAGAGAGCCTAATGCCAGGGCTCAATCCAAGACCCTGAGATCATGACCTGAGTCCAAGGCAGAGCCTTAATCCAGTGAGCCACTTAGGCACTCCCAAGCTTCCTTTTATCCTTAAGCGGTTTGGTCAAATATCAGTTGTATCATACCCTCACTCCCTGACTACCCAGTTTAATCCCCATCACTTCCTATTATAATTTCATGCTTTTTCCCATAGCACTTTATCAACGTTAATGATTTTTTTTTTAAAAAAATATTTTTGTTTGTTTTTCTTTATAGCTGTTTCTTTTCCTGAAAACTAACTTAAAAAAAATGGGGTTTTATTTCCTCACTGTAATGTTCCTAGTGCCTAAAACAGTTCCTAGTACAAAGCAGGTGATCAAAAATGTTTGTTGAATGAATACATGAATTAATGGAGTACAATCAGCCTCTGTTATTTTAAAAAGAATCTCCAACACCATAGTAGTATAATAAAATTTTGTGTGTCACATTTGTTAGGGGTTCTGATTTATGTCTTCTCACTTCAGGAGCTGATGGATACTGAACCAAGGCAATGAGGATTAAGCAAACCACACACTAGTTCATTCTCACACAAAAATGATAAAGAGCAAATTTGGTCATATTTTACTGGGTAATGTAGGCAAATTGCATCTACCATGTGCCAAAAGAAAAGAGGCTGTGATAATGGCAGATATGGTATTTGTATATGGTGGCTGGGGAAGACCTCTCTAAGAGAGTAATCTTTGAGTTGAACTCTAATTTGTTACCAGAGGCTGACAGCTCTCATGTCCTAAAACATGAAAGAGATCCCAGATCTATGTGATCTGTCTAAAATGAATAGAGTTACCTTACCTCTTAGTATTTCTGCACTAAATAAGGTAATTCATACAGAACACTTAGCAATTAGAAATTAGTAATGGAAATTAGTGTGGAAATTAGTAAATGCTAAAAAATGGTATCCATTATTAATATTATTATTATTACCATTTGAAATCATTTTGAATTAAATACCAAGTCTTTCTTAAAACACCGAAATGTGAAAGCATATCTAAAAGATCAATGTTAAGTGGATTTTGTCATAAAAATGGTCATCCAGGTTGTAGGATAATCACAGAGTTAAATATTGAATCATGTTTGGTTGAGGTGGCTGCATACAGACTAACATGTAATGTAAGTAGTTGTTGAAACCAGAGCAATGATGGGATATGTTGAAGAAAGCAATTTTTTTGAAGACCAGGCAAATAACATTTGCCAGAAATACAGGGTTAAATTTTATTCAGAATTTATGTTTTATAACCCACTTACTACTAGCACATGGAGGCATTAGGAGGAATATGTTGTTCAAGGGCTACCTGGGTGGCTCAGTCAGTTGTGTCTTCACTCTTGGTTTCAGCTCAGGTCATAAACTCAGGGTCATGAGATTGAGCCCCACCTCAGGTTCCATGCCAAAATTCTCTCTCTCCCTCTCTCTGCCTTCCTTCCCACTTGGGCACTCTCCCCCTCTATTTCTCTCTCTCGTAAATAAATAAATAAATAAATAAGTTGTTCAATAATAATAGTTGATTCTGGAGACAAAATATTAAGTAAGTGTTATCTTTGATTACTTTTAGGTATGTTACAAATTTTACAAGGATCATCTTTTGTTATATGGGCATGTGCTATAAAATACCATGCTTTTAAAAGACTAATATGATAATATAAATAATTGTGTAATGCCAGGGTGTTAACTTTAACAACAGTGAAGAAAAACATTGATATTGAATTACAGGAGGAAATTATAAGAAGGAAAACTTGATATAGTAGTTTAGAGGAAATTTTGACAAGATGCCTTTATAGTGGAGACAGATGATGCTGACTTTGCCTGCAAAAGTAAATAAAAGAAACATTCTATTTCCCCAGTATTGTTTTAAACTCAACAAATTGAAAGTAATTAGGCATGTTGGTTAAACACATGGTACTTATTAATAGAGTAATTAACATAGATTTCCACAGTCATGTAAGAATGTATATATTAATACTTGATTTATTATGCAAGGACATTATGTTTTTTAACTCATTGGTGGAAATCATGAACATTACAACAATTTAGGTTATATATTTACTGGAAAGCCTACTTGAAGTTATGTTGTACAAAGAAGAGTTAAAAAAAGACACAGGAATAAGATCCAAAATGGTTGCTTATAATCACATGCTACTAATTAGTGTTTCGTTAACACTGATTGTTAAGGAGCACAGTGTGACTTACATTTCCATTTTGATTTAACACATTTTATCTAGGTGTTGTTCTATTAGTTGTTCATGGGTATGAGAATGTATTTTACCACTCATTGAGATCTCAGTTGTCGCTCTGATATTTCTGACTTAACTGAGCTTTTTCCACCTCAAGTTTTAGGAAAAAAAAATTACCATTCCTCAAAGCACTAAATTACTTTTAGTATTACAGTTTCTAGTCCTTTGTCTCTCCTTGATCTTCTGACATTTTTTTTTCATGTCTCCTCTTGTAGTGCACTTAAGCAGAGCTATTTTGATTAAATAACTCCCCAGAGGACTGAGATTATAATACAATAGTCTTCCAAACAGGTTATTCTTGAGGTCATATTGCCATTATGCAGTGCAGATATAAAATCAGTATTTCATAAATGCATGTTTCTGTGAAATCTGCCAAGTAGATGAATATCTCTTTCATTGTTCCTGCCATCATTGAATTATAAATAATAAAGTGAAGCTCAAATTATTTATTTGCAATGGAACAGCTCAGAGAAAAATTTCAGTTATCAATGATATAGTAACCTCTAGGAAAGATGGTAACTTTAAAATTACAGTGAACATGATCTGAAATAATTTCCCTTAAATTGGGCAATTGCTCAGAATTGCCATAAATCAATTCTCCAAATCCAAGAGAGTTAAAATGAATGGTGAGTACATTCTTATTTAATTCACTTTTTTTTTTTTAGATCCAATCTGCTTCAGTATTTTGGAGTTAAGATGGCATAAGATTGGTAAAAGTAATTACTAATTAGTACAATTTCACCAGGGCAGAGCACTTCATTACTAGTCAAATAGTTTACTCTTCAGAGAAATTGCTTTGCACCTTTTAAAAACAGCTCCCAGGAAAAGTACGTTTCCTTCCTTATGTCAAAAGATTACTATCATCATGCACTTGGAAAACTTCAAATTCTAAAGTAAAACATGAGATGATTTAATTGAATCTTCAGAACTCTACTTTTTAAGTAAAATAAACCCAAAGATAGAATTTTTATCATGTGATTAACCATTAATCTCTTCTCACTTTTCATGTAATTTAACTTTTAACAAAAACCAGACTGTATATTAAATCTTTATCATATAACAGGCCTATGAAACCTGATACTAATTTTAAAATTCCCATTTCATATAGCTATCTTAATCCACTGGCTTCAGAAAGAGTGAAAAATTCTTGAAAGATTTTTTATTTGGGGCACGTGGGTGGCTCAGTCAGGTAAGCCTCTGCCTTCAGCTTGGGTCATGATCCCAGGGTCCTGGAAACCAACCCCACATCAGGCTCCTGCTCAAGAGGGAGTCTGCTTCTCCCTCTCCCTCCACCTGCTGCTCCCCCTGCTTGTGCTACATGGTCAAAATTAACTAGAGTTTACTGTATATTTGAAATTTGCTGAGATAATAGATCTTAAGTGTTATCACCACACACACACACACACACACACACACACAGAAAAAAAATGTTAACTACATGATGTGATGGGCAAGCTAATTAGCGTTATAGTGGTGAATGTTTCACAATACATAAACATACACAATTTTAAATCATCATGTATCCTCAATAAAGCTGATAAAAATTTTATAAGTGAACAAAACTGTAAATCAGTGACAAAGGACAAAAAAAGAAGTTCTTCTTTAACAAACAAATCACTTAGAAACTGTTTTGTGCTGTATATTTTCTCAAAGTGCTTTATTTTGAATAACAAAAATTTTAATGTCCTTTCTAGTAGTTCATTAACTGGAACACGATCTGGCTGTTAGGTTTGAGAGATTTAATACACTTTGGTAAGAGTTTAGAAAGTTAGGTTTGTTTGTTTTATCTCTTCTGTTAGGGTGAACAACACAAAATAAAGAAAATGATAGGGAAACTGTAGAGTGGTAAAGGGAAATAGAAAGTCCTTTTTGTTATTTAGCCAGTTAAACTAAAGTAAATTTGGAGGTTTATTTTGCTTGCTATTTCTTTCTTAAAATTAAGAGGTTAATCGCGGTTAGGTATCTATCTAATTTTTGCATGAAAGATATACTTACTAAATAGTGCATTTCCAAACTTTTATGAAGGAAGGGTGCAAGAATTTTCCCACTGCAATATATGACTAAAAAACGTTTGAAATGTACTCTTAATTTCTAGAATTTCCCGAGCTGTGATTATATATTAATAATGAATAAGATCAACAGTGAGGAGGAGAAAGTAGTTGTCCCAAGGATACAATTCCTTTTTATTGAAAAAAAATTAAAGCAAAAGTCTACTACTGTACCCTGATTCATCTCCACTGACAGGCCAATACTGACACCACTGTACCTGACTTTCACCAATCCTTCATCATTTTTCCTGTGATCCTACAGCTATTACCGTCTTTTCTGACTTGACCAAACAAAACATTGAAAAAGAACACTTACTGTATATCTAAATTAATAAAACCAGGGGTGGAGAAAGAAACACTGTGCACTTGAGATATTTTTGCTCTCATAAAAGATAGAGGTGCTCATGAGGTCAAGAGCTCTTTGGTTATAACTTCTAAGCATTCTAGCAATAAGAAAAAAAAAATCTGTATTTTACTGTATTTCTTAAAATTCTTTTCTTTTTTCTTTCATTCTCTCTCTTTTTTCTACCATTCTATTTGTAGCACTTCTGAAAATATAACAGTTACAAAAAATCAACTTTCATTTTTCTCTTGGCTGAATATAAAAATTCTGAATATTTTCATATCTGTTTCTTATCATTGATCATGCAGCTCTTGGTCTTGGCAAAATGAATTGAAAATTTTATAGGTGATAGTATGTTTAAGTATATTTTACTCTTTTAATTTTACATTAAAATGGTCTTTCTCTTTCTCACCAATTTATTTCATATTAACACTGAAATATGAAAAAAACAAAAAAGTATACAGAATGAGGTTAAAATTTATATAAATTTGACATATTTATTATTTGATATTCTTACTTTCCTCATTAAGTTCATGTTACTTTTAATATTAGCTAAAATAATATCTAAAAAGTTGTGCTTTTTATAAAACATACAATCATATCATTAATTTTATGATAGAATTATTTTAATATAATAATTTTGCAAATCCAGTGTGTTTACAATTTCAGAATATTTATTTCAAAGCTGTGACTTCAAGATTTTTATCTATTTGTGTTTAAAAAATTGGATCTCCGAACATTAGTTTGAATAAATGAAAATGAAAGCAAAAATCAGAACAGAAATGGAATCTAAAGTTATTAAAATTTACCCAGGTGTCCATTGCTCTAAATACGCTTGGAATAGAAAGTAGAAAGTCATATTTTAGGGAAAATAACTTGAGGATGTTCAATGTACTTAATATCATTTTGAGACTGACACCATTCAGCTTATTTTTTTTTTTGCCTGTCTCTCTAGGTGTGGACCTTATTATTTTTTATTCTGAATGCATGATATCTATCTAATTAGAGTTATGTAAGATAATCCAGTTTTCAGAAGAATTATTATTCTTCTGAATAATAAATAACATTTTTTTGCTTCCTGACACAGACATAATCAGAATTTTTTTCTCATGAGTGAATACTCATGGCATGAAAAGATATTTAATAAAACAATCAACTTTAACTATGTTATCATTGTTTTTTTCATTATTATAAAACTATTATAATAATATTCATTACTCTTAAAAGTCAAGAAAAATAATCATGTCATATATGTCCACATTCTATGTAAAATAATTTTCATTTTTCACAAATTTCCTTTCAGACTCTGCCCATATCCATGCATGTTTTCAATCATTACTGCTCTACTCAATACTTTTGTTTACATTTTAGATTTGACAACAGTCATATCTTCCTCATTTTCCAGTTTCTATTCCTGACATACTCATCTTTTAGTATTTAAGGCTACTATCCATCCTTTGGTTTTGCCCAGTGTGAGAACTAATGACTGCCTAGCCACTCCCAGAGCAGTAGACTTTTCTACCCCATGAAACTGACTATTTACATGCCAGAGTTCTTTCCAGTTCAGGCTAAATTCTGGAACACTGAAGTTGAAGTGTAGTAAAAGGTGCCACTTTGGTTTAGTGTTTATTTTGAGGAATAGACATTTTAAAAGCAGCAAACGCAGGGAGAAACTTTTTCTGAACTCCCCTTATCTGCCTAAAGACAGATCCCCATAGGGAACTCAGTTATCATAAACCCCCTGGATTTTCATCAATTCTTATCACAAGACAGGAGACTAGCTGTGACACTACATGTATACAACCTTTGTCATAACTATCATATTTTTCATTCAGTATTCTAAGGACCCATTCATCTTTTTTTTTTTTAAGATTTTATTTATTTATTTGACAGAGAGAGATCACAAGTAGGCAGAGAGGCAGGCAGAGAGAGAGAGAAGAGGAAGCAGGCTCCCTGCTGAGCAGAGAGCCCAATGTGGGACTCGATCCCAGGACCCTGAGACCATGACCTGAGCCGAAGGCAGCGGCTTAACCCACTGAGCCACCCAGGCGCCCACCATTCATCTTTTCTGATAAACATTCACACTCCCTTAAGAGGCCTATGCAACCTCTCCCCTTTCCTTATTAAGATGGTATTTAATTCTGAATTCTACACCAGTTCAGGAACTTACTCACCTTTTCTAGGTGACTCCCATGTAAACATGAGGTACACATGTTAAACTTCTGTTTGGTTTTCTCTTATTAATCTTTTTTACATTAGGAGGGCTCAGCTCAGAACTTAGAGGGTAGAGGAAAAATATCTTTCCTTTCCCAGAATATCTGTTTGTAACATTATCTTATCTATTGCTCTAATATCTTATGTAACCAAATTCTGGCATTATCTCCAAGGTAATAATACATAAACTCAAACCTAAATTCCTATTTTTAATACTAACGAAATTCTTAAAATTGAATTTTAAAATACCATTTATAATAGCATCAAGACTAAGAAGTATTTAGAGATAAATCTAGAAAAACATTACCTATACACTGATAATGATAAAACATTGAAGAGAGAAATTAAAATAAGTAGGGAAAAGCTTTTTCATAGATGAGAAGACTAAATATTGTTAAGACGTCAATATTCACCAGATTTTTCTGTAGATAGATTCCCCAATCAAAAGCCCCAAAAGATATTTTTATAGAAATTAAAAAGCTGAATCTAAAATTTAGAATCAGCCAACACAGAGAAATTGAAATCTCCAAAATAAACAAGTAACTTTGAAATAAAACAAAGTTAAAGGAGTGACACAACCTAAATTGTAGACATATTGTAAAGCTACAATCAAAACAGCATCATATTGATGTCAAGATAAACAAATACATCAGTGGAAAAGAAAGCTCAGAAATAGACCCATACAAGTCTCTTTCACACTTCCTTTACACCATTGACACTAATTTCTATCAAGGTAAAACAGCAACTCAAGGAGTAAAGTTAGTCTTTTCTTTTATTTTTTTAATTAATTTATTTATTTTCAGCATAACAGTATTCATTATTTTTTCACCACACCCAGTGCTCCATGCAATCTGTGCCCTCTATAATACCCACCTCCTGGTACCCCAACTTCCCACCGTCTCCCCGCCACTTCAAACCCCTCAGATTGTTTTTCAGAGTCCATAGTCTTTCATGATTCACCTCCCCTTCCAAAGTTAGTCTTTTCAATAAAAAAAGTTCAAAAAATTGGATTACTACTGCAAAAATATGTTGCTTAATCCATACTTCATTCAATATACAAAATTAACTCAAGCTGAGTCAAGACCTAAATATAAGACCTAAAGCTATAAAACTTGTAGAAAATACACAGAGAAAAATCTTCATGATCTTGAATTATGGGGAGATTTCTTGACTATGATATCAAAGGCACCATCTGTTTTTCAATTAAAAAGAATTAAGATAGTTTGAAAGTCGGTGTTAAAAGAATGACAATGCCAACTATTGGGGAGGGAGAAGTTAAGAGGGCAGAGCATTAGGGGGACCTTAGGCTTGTTTCATATCTCAAAAACAGATAGATAAATATCAAATCATTAAGACTACCCAAGAAATCAATCTGAATGCTGAGAGAAAAAACTTCAGAATTAGAGGGAAAGAAGAAGTCACACCTTGGAAGATATGATGTACAGATACATGATTTCTGGGAAAAGAGAATCATAGATACTGTAGAAGGAAGTGAGCCTTGATCTCCAAGAGAGGAGAAAGAGAGATAGAGAGAAAAACAAAAAGAAAGTGGTGTGCTGGGGGTTCCACTAAAGAAACACTTCCCCAAAACTATTGACTTGGAAAACTAGAGTGGACAATTATCACAAGTTTTTATAAGCAGGGAGCTGAAAGTGTGAAGTTTTAGAAGATTGCACCACTGTTGGGTGGCTCCTGGTGGGTATAGCTTCTGTGTGGGTGGAGGGCAGAGGTCTTGGAGGGGACAGAATGCTCTGAGGATCCCCTGGGTCACCCTGGAAGAGACAGTTCCCCTCCTTGGATAGCATTTGGGAGAGGTGGCACAGCCTCTCTGGAAATGAAAGAATTGGTAGGCACCACTGTGTTGCATTGTTCTTTAGCATAGGATCAGAAACCCTTACTGAGGGCAGCAAACCTTGGTGCCAGATTTTTGCTGTGCTTAGCTATAAACTGTGAACAACTATGTGGTTGTGGGACTATTTTTCTGGGATTAACTGGCACCACCCACAGTGTGGCAAGACCTTCCCCTCAAGAGTCCGAGAAGATCTGCACTAGCACTGGATCCCTAAAAATTGGAATTTTGAAATCCAGTCATATGCCTGAGATAAAACACAAGAGAACTGTGCCACACCTGCCATGCAGACAGCTCAGACACAGAGTGAAGGTAAGGCTCTGACAGAATCCAGGGACATAAGAGAGGAGATTGTTCACTCTTCTGTGAGGGTTTCCTGAAGAGTAGCAAGTGCAAACTTCCTGCTCTGGGGAGGAAAGAGCAGGCAATGCCCTTTCTCCCATACCCATCAGAATGACCATCTCAGTGAACATTACAACACCCCCCAGGGGAGGCTGGAGATGTTAAGACCAATCCCACCCCTCCACACACAGACACACTCTAGGTTCACCTTTACTAGGGCAAGCAGGCCTGAGAAGAAGTGCAGACCTTCCCTCAAAAGACCAACACAAACCCCTTAGGCATATCAATCTATTGATCACAGAGTGCTGTAAATCTTCAGCTCTAGGGGAAATAGGATATAGCTTCTTTTAATAGGCAGACCAAAACTTACCTAGTTAAACTTGCCAGACAGTGGACAAGGTCTTCTATAGAGTTTCTCCTTGCTTCCACTGCAGTCAAGGAGAAACTCTGCAAAAGACTGATCTGATGGAAAGATAAGACACAACAGAAGAGCATACACTCTGAAGCAGATAAGACACAACAGAAGAGCACACACTCCTGAAGCACCAGGCCCAAGACTGTATAGACCTCTTCTTAGTATAGCCATCTCTCTCAAGAACAGTTATATAACAGGCTTTCTTAACATACGCATGCACACACACACACACACACACACACACACACAGAGCACACAGTGATCTAGACAAAATGACAAGACAGAGGAATTCACCCCAAAAGAAAGAATGGGAAGACATAATGAATGGGGATTTAATCAAAACAGATATAAGAAAGTTGTCTGAACTAAATTTTAAAACAACAATCATAAGATTACTAGCTGGGCTAGAGAAAAGACACTAGAGAATTCCTAACTGCAGAGATAAGAACTAGTCAAGCCAAAATAAAAAGTGCTATAACTGAGTTGCAAAATTTTTGGATGTAATAACAATGTGGTGGATGAAGAAGAATGAATCAGCCATATAGAAGATAAAATTATGGAAAATAATGAGGCTGAAAAGAAGAGGGGAAGAAAAGTATTGGATCACAAATGCACATTAGGGAACTCTGTGACTCCATAACATTGATATCATAGGAGCCCCAGAAGAAGAGAGGGGAAAAGGGTCAGAAGGTTTATTTTAGCAAATTACAGCTGAAATATTCCCTAATCTGGGGAAGGGAATAATCATCCAAATTCAGGAAGCACAGAGAAATGCCATCAAATTTAACAAAAACCAGCCATTGCCAAGACATAGCACAGTAGAATTTGCAAAATATAAAGGTAAGGAAAGAATCCCGAAAGCTGCAGGGGAAAAGAAATCCTTAACCGATAAGGAACAACAAGTTAGGTTTACAATAGATCTATGCACAGAAACCCGGCAGACCAGAAGAGATGGTGCAGTACCCTAACCCTAGGGTGCTAAAGGGGGAGAAATATGCAGCCAAGAATACTTTATTCAGTGAGACTGTCATTAGAAGAGGAGGGATAAAGTTTCCCAGACCATTACAGTCTTTGAAAAATACTGAATAAATTCACCTCTTTACAACTGGAAAAAAAAAAAAAGTTTCCCAGACAAATAAAACTAGATGAATTTGAAGCCACTAAACCAATCATGCAAGAAATATTAAAGGGGACTCTTGAGTGGGAGGCAAAGACTAAAAGCAACAAACACTAGAAAGGAATAATGAAATCTCCCAAAACAGTGACTTTACAGGTAATACAATGATACTAAATTATTCTCGATCAATAATTACTCTGAATGTAAATGGACTAAATTCTCCTTCTCCCTCTGCCTCTCCCCCCAGCTTGTGCTCTCACTCTCTCTCACTTTCTCTCTCTTTCTCAAATAAATAAATAAAATCTTAAAAGAATGGTTAACCAGGAAATTAAAGGAGAAGAAAAAAAATATGAAAACAAATGTAAACAAAACATGGCAGGGGCACCTGGGTGGCTCAGTGGGTTAGGCCTCTGCCTTCAGCTCAGGTCATGATCTCAGGGTCCTGGGATCAAGTCTCCCGTCAGGCTCTCTGCTCACCACCCCACCCCGCTTGCCTCTCTGTCTGCTTGTGATCTCTCTCGATCAAATAAATTGATGAAATCTTAAAACAACAACAACAACAATAACAACAAACATGGCAGTTCCAATCCTTTGAGGTGAAGCAACGGTGGTTCTATGGAGGAAGTATATAGAAAGAGTCTTACCCCAGGAAGCAAGAAAAGTCTCAAATAGACAACTTAACCTTACACTTAAAGGAGCTAGAAAAGAACAATGAATAAAGCTTACAGCCTTCAGAAGAAGGGAAATAATAGAGATTAGAGAAGAAATAAATGATATAAGAACAGCAACAACAACAACAAAAACACAGTAGAATAGATCAACAAAACCAAGAGCTATCTCTTTCAGAAAATTAAAAAGATTGATAACCCACTAGCAGAATTTTCAAAAAGAAGAGATAGGACCCAAATAAATAAAATCATGAATAAAAGAGTAGAGATTACAACCTACATCACAGAAATACAAATATAAGAGAAGATTATGAAAACTCCAAGCCAAAAAACTGGGCCATCTGGAAGAAATTAATAAATTTCTAGAAGCATACTAATTATTAAAACTGAAACAGGAAGAAATAAAACATTTTAACAGACTGATAACCAGCAAAAAAATTGAATCAGTAATAAAAAATCTCTCAACAAACAAAAGTCCAGGCCTAGAAAGCTTCCAAGGGGAATTATAACAGGCATTTAAAGAAGACTTAACTCCTATTACTCTCAAACTGTTTCTAAAAAATAGAAATGGAAGGAAAACTCTCAAACTCCTTCTATGAGGCCAGCATTAGCTAAATTTCAAAATTAATGAAATACTCTACTAAAAAGGAGAATTACAGACCAAGACCCCTGATGAACATTGATGCAAACATTCTGAAAAAATTAGGAGCAAACTGAATCCAACAATACATTAAAAGAATTATTCACATGATCAAGTGAAATTAAACTCTGAGCTGCAGATTTGGTTCAATATTCATAAATCAATCAACATGACACACCACATTAATAAAAAGAAAGGATAAGAACCACATGATCCTCTCAATAGATGCAGAGAAAGCTTTTGACAAAGTACAGCATCTATTCTTTATAAAAACATTCAACAAAGTAGGTATAGAGGAAACATCCTCAACACCATAGAGACCATCTAAACAAAGACCCACAGCTAATCCTCAGTGGGGAGGGTTGCCTGGATGGCTCAGTTGGTTAAGCATCTGCTGTCAGCCCATGTCATAATCCCAAAGTTGTGGGATTGAACCCCGCATCAGGCTCCCTGCTCATTGGGGAGTTTGCTTCCACATCTCCCCTGCCCCTCTCCCTGCTTATGCTCAAGCTCTATCTCTTAGACTGTCTCCCTCTTCCAAATAAATAAATAACATCCCAAAAAAATCATCCTCAATGGGGAAAAAGAGAGAGCTTCTCCTCAATAGTCAGGAACAAGTCAGGGATGTCCAATCTCACTGCTGTTATTTAGCATAGTATGGGAAGTCCTAGTCTCAACAATCAGACAACAAAATCAAGAAGTCAAAGGCATCCAGATCATCAAGGAAGAAGTCAAACTTCCACTATCCACACATAATAGGATGCTCTATGTAGAAAACCTGAAAGATTCCAGCAAAAAATTACTAGAACTGATACACAAATTCAGCAAAGTCACAGGATACAAAATCAATGTACATAAATCTGTGACACTTCCATACACCAATAATGAAACAATAGAGAGAGAAATCAAAAAATCAACCTTAGTTACAAATGCACCAAAACCCATAAGATATCCAGGAATGAACCTAACAAAAGAGGTAAAAGGTCTGTCTTCTGAAAACTCTATAATGAAATTGAGGATGACAAAAAAATGGAAAAACATCCCATGCTCACAGATTGAAAGAACAAATATTGTTAAAATGGTCTATAGTACCTAAAGCAATCTATACATTTATTAAAACCCCTGTCAAAATACCACCAGCATTTTTCACAGAGCTACAACAAACAATCCTAAAATTTTTATAGAACCACAGAGGACCCCAAATAGCTAAGGCAACCTTAAAAAGAAAACCAAATCTGGGGGCATCACAATTCTGGACTTTAAGCTATATTACAAAGGTCTGGTACTGTGCAAAAATAGACACAACGATCAATGGAACACAATAGAAAGCCCAGAAATGGACCTGCAACTATATGGTCAACTATTCTTTGATGAAGCAGGAAAGACTATCCAATGGAAAAAGGACCATCTCTTCAACAAATGATGTTGGGAAAACTGGACACAATGTGCAGAGATATGAAACTGGACCACTTTCTTCCACCATCCACAAATATAAATTAAAAATGGATGAAAGACCTAAATGTAAAACAGGAAATCATCAAAATCCTAGAGTAGAACACAGGCAGAAACTCTTTGAAACTGGCCATAGCACCTTCTACTAGACGTGTATTCTGAGGCAAGGGAAACAAAAGTGAATATAAACTATGGATCTTTATCAAGATAAAAAGCTTATGCACAATGAAGGAAACAATCAAAACTAAAAAGCAACCTTGAGAATGGGAGAAGATATTAGTAAATGACGTATCTGCTAAGGGGTTAGTATCCAAAATCTAGAAATAATTTACCAAACTAAACACCTCAAAAATAAATAATCCAATTAAGAAATGGGCAGAAAACATGAATGACATTTTTCCAAAGATGACATACAGATAGTTAACACGGGAAAAAATGGTCAACATCACTCATCATCAAGAAATATAAACCAAAACCACAATAAGATTCCATCTCACACATGTCAGATGGCTAAAATTTAGAACACAAGAAACAACATATGTTGGTGAAGATGTGGAAAAAAGGGAAAATGTTTACACTGTTGATGGGAATACAAACTGGTAGAGCCACTCTAGAAAACAACCAGGAGGTTCCCAAAAAAGTTAAAAACAAAACAAAACAAAACAAAAAACTACCCTTCTGCATGGCAATTACACTTAGGTACCTGAAAGATACAAAAATACTGATTTGAAGGGGCTCATGCACCCTGATGTTTATAGCAGCATTATGAATAATAGGCAAATTATGGAAATATCCCAACCGTCCATTACCTGATGAATGGATAAAGAAGAGGACACACACACACACACACACACACACACACACAGAGTAATATTACTCAGCAATTTAAAAGATGTGCAATGAAGTAGATGTTGTTAGCATACTATGTGAAGTTAAATAAGCTAGCCAGATAAAGGTAAATACCATAGGATTTCACTCATATGTAGAATTTAGGAAACAAAACAGAGGAACATAGGGGAAAGGGAAAAAAGAGACAGAGGAGGAAGCAAAGCACTAAAGACTCTTAACTATAGAGAACAAACAGAGGACTGATGGAGGGAGGTGGGCAGGGAGATGGGGTAAATAGATGATGGATATTAAGGAGAGCACTTGTGATATATACTGGGTGTTATATGCACATGATGAATCGCTAAATTCTACAGTTGAAACCAATTTTACCATATATGTTAACTAAAATTTAAATATAAACTTGAAATAAAATAAGTCCAACCATTGATTGAAGGAAAATATTTGTAAAGCATATATTGGATATATGGATATATTGGATAAACACATTTTGTCTAAAACGTGTAATAAACAACAAAAAAATGAAAAATGACAAAATATTTAATATTTAAACAGAAACTGTTTTTTAAGATTTTATTTATTTATTTGACAGAGAGAGAGATCACACGTAGGCAGAGAAGCAAGCAGAGGGGAGGGGGAAGAAGGCCCCCCCCTGCCAAGCAGAAAGCCTGATGTGCAACTCAATCCCAGGACCTCAGGATCACTACCTGAGCTGAAAGCAGAAGCTTAACCCACTGAGCCACCCAGGCACCCCTTAAGCAGAAACTTTATGAAAGAAATCACTCATTTAGTGATAAGAGTTTAATCAATGAAGCACGACACTAACCAATGAAGCAGAAGATTTCAGATGGTTTTAATTACTTTTCTAGCACTAATATCTAAAATTTAAACATAATTTTACTTATGTTTCTATTGGACTTCAAAAGAAAGAGGAAACAAATGGACTCTTCCTCAAATAGATAACTCGTTTTAAAAATAGAAAAGCTGTATCATTCGTTAATTAGAGCTTACTAAATTTTTAATTTATATATAACATCTGTAACTATTAAGCATTATTAGATATCATGGTAGTTGATGGAAATAAAACAAAACAAAATTTGATTTTTTTGGACAATACAATATTTATATCAGTTGATATAAATTAATTAGACTTCTTTAATTTTATTACCAACATAAGCACTTTCATGTTCCAGTGGCCAAACACAAAGCAAGATATTTGACAAACTCAGCAAGTAAGGAATATTTGTAGTTAAAAGCTGGATATTTGATCAAAAGCTTTTTAAATTGTATCTGACTTTAAAAATAGCCGTTATTCCCTTTTCCATCAATTTTGCTTTAATAAATTTTGGTCATTAAGGAACCTAAAATTCTGAATGGCTTTCAGTGTTTTATTTAGCATGGACTTTAAACTTTGGGGAGAATTTTTTTCAAAATATAATCATGTTGATGCTATTTGTCATGGACCAAAGATAGAGAATTTAGTATTTTAGAGCCAGTTCTTTTCATCAGTCATTTGTGAAATAGCAATGGCATTTTCACTACAGGCTTCTTATTATTGATTATTCTTAAAGTTATAACTACAAAAGTTAATGTAATAACGTGACCCTATTTCACCAATCAAAAGTTGAACCATAAATGTTAACACTTCTATCAACTCACCAAAGAATTCTTTGGTGTAACCAAACTGTATACCCAGTTCAATACACTGCTTCTAAATTTTTTTCAAATGTATTTTGGGATTTGAAAAATATTGGAATATGAATTGTATTTAATTTTCTTTTTTTAGGAAGTCTCTCTATATAATGCATCAATAAGAAAGAAATCACAGTGCTATTTTATTTTGGTTGGTATAACATATTAAAAATTAATCCCACAAAGTTAAATTTTGGACTTCCAAGACCTGGTCTCCAAAAATATTTGAATTAGTAGAATGATAAATTAATTATATTGTTCTTTCTCTCTACCATAGTCCACTTACACATGTGATGGAAAATCTGTAGAGCCAACTCTCAGGTATTTTCATTTTTATTAATGATAGTATTGTGTTGTCCACTTACAATACAAGAATTGTGAAACATAATCCTTGAACACATATATGTAAGTTCAAGGTATTATCCAGACATTTGGGTATCAAAAGGCATGAAAAATGAAAAAGACCAGTATAAATTGCCATTTTATCTTTTAAAATTTTCTAAAGGACACGAGAACTTACAAACAGTGTACTACTATTTATTTTATTATTATTGTGTGATTGAAAACAACAGGGAAATCTGGTCAAAGGGTACAAACTTCCTGTTATAAGACAAATAAGTTCCAGTGATCTAATTAGCAATACTATTACGTACTTGAAGGTTGTTAAGAAAGGATGTCTTAAATATTTTCATCACAAAATATAAGGTGTGGAATTTGTTAACTGTCCTTATTGTGGTAACCATTTTACTATATATATATATAAATTCATCAATCTGCACACCTTGAACTTACACAATTTTATATGTCAATTACATTTCAGTAAAGCTGCAAAAAAAAAAAAGAGAGAGAGAGAGAGAGAGGGAGAGAGGGAATTTAAACCAAAAAGATAGGAAGAATATAATATTAGCAAAAATAATTTAAGTTTTGTTTAAAATTCACTTCATTTAGGGTGCCTGGGTGGCTCCATGGATTAAGCCTCTGCCTTCAGCTCAGGTCATGATCTCATGTTCCTGTGATTGAGCCCTGCCTCTGGCTCTCTGCTCGATGGGGAGCCTACTTCTCCCTCTCTCTCTGCCTACCTCTTTGCCTACTTATGATCTCTCTCTGTCAAATAAATAAATAAAATCTTTTCCTTATCCTTATCCTTCTTCTTTCTCTACTTTTTAAGTCAAATCAACAAAACAAAGAAACAGATTAACAAATGCATTACCATTGATTAACAATAGGGTTAGACCAGCAAATGAACCATCAATAGCTATAAATGTATCTTCTGATGCTGGTTTGCAGAATATAGTCAAAGCCCGATTCAGGTAATATTTCTCACCATTGTCTGCCTTTTTAGAGTCCAACTTACACAAGTGTCCATCGTGAAATTATATTATGTGACCCTATTGATTTAAAAGTTTGTTTTCATTGTGGCTTTGGGTTCACAGAAGTGCTCATCTTCTCTATATTAGACCATCTTGACCTATAATTTAACTTTGTGTTATTTAGCATAGTTAGAGAAAAAATATATCTGTAAAACATCGAAACTCACTTCTCAAACAAACAATTAAAATATACATTGTGTATTGTATTATAGCATCTTTGACCCCATTTCTAATTCTGACTTCTGTATTTTGTTTATGGTTAGTAATAATAATTCCTCCATAATTTGCATTTATGAGAATATCCATGTATAAGAAATGCTTCTGTGACTTTTCTACTTTGGAGCCGGAAGGAACTTTATAAACATTAAATAATTAATTCTCACAACACTCAAGGCAAAATTTAATATTCTCACTTCATAACCAGGGAAATGAGAACAGAATGGAAATTTTTCGGCTAAATGCGTTAGATAAAATGCATGTCACGTCTAGGAAGAGAATTTGTAGTGCAAATCAAGATTTGCAGATGCTAAAAGTAACTAGTCTTTAGAAGGATTATACATTATTATTTGCAACTAATATACTCAGAGTTCTTGAGAGGAAGATGTCTTGTACTTTGTCATAAGTTGAGCAAAATTATCAAACTTTTTGAAGAAACTGGAACATTGGTAAATTGCATTAGTAAATGATACAAACTATAAACTTTTTTTTACTGCATTCTATTCTTTCCATGTATTTTTGGCATAAATATGTGATTTTTGAGCTGGAGTTTCACATTTCAGTGAGTTTCACATTCCATAATTCATATTTTACTTTTTGCATTCACAGTTTTAATTTGAGTTACTTGAGTAAAGCTCATACAAGTGATAGAACAAAAAATATGCTATGATATACCAATTTTTGTGGTTGAAAGGGACAAATTTTCTTACAAAAATGATTTTCTTTCTACTTAATATAGCTATGGTTATAGGAAGAAAAAACATTTTTAATAATATAATACTCATTTCAAAAACAGCTTACTTAATGCTGACTTAAGCAGATGAAAAATATACTTTAAATGAGAAACCAATATAGAAACCAGAAGTACAAATAACTTTTTTAAATTTTTTCCATACCTCATATAGCTTATGGGAGATAGAGAGTCCATTACAGAGAACAAAAAAAGGGGTAATAAAAAGGAGCTGGATTTCAAATTTCAGGTGGCCTTAATATGCCGAAGTTTTCTCATACAAAATTATACTTTTTGATGCCCCTATGCATTCCATAAGTCAGGAGGCATGGGATGAAGAAATCTTGGATGTAAAAGCATATAAAATATTCTTGTACACTTGAAACTAATATAGCATTGTATGCTAACTAGAATTAAAATAAAAACTTCAAACAAAAATAAAGAAAGAGAATATAAAATGTAAGCAGATATTTTGGATTCCAAATTTTGGAAAAAAACTCAGTTATTTTTCTTCCATTTCTAAGTCTCCCATTTTTCTGAGACAAAAACGTTTGCTTTCCACTAGTGATCCAGAATATTTAGATTATGATTGTGTATTAATCTAATGTATCTGCAAAGATTTAAAGGCATTTGCTGGCATTGTCTGAACTTTTAAAGGTAAACAAGGACTTCTTCTTCTTAGTTACAGAAAACATGTTGAAACCAGTGAGAGCTGGGTCCCCTGGCTGGCTCAGTCAGTTGGGTGACTGCCTTTGGCTCAGGCCCTGATCCTGGGATCTAGCTAGATCAGGCTTCAAATCAGGCTTCCTGCTCAGTGAGGAGCCTGCTTCTCCCTCTCTCTCTGCCCCTCCCCCTGGTTGTTTTCCC
Organism: Mustela putorius furo; assembly: GCF_011764305.1. NCBI lineage: Eukaryota > Metazoa > Chordata > Mammalia > Carnivora > Mustelidae > Mustela > Mustela putorius. Next base: position 126,533 of record NW_025421422.1, on the reverse strand, counting down.
TCTCTCTCTCTCTCACATGCTTTCTCTCCCTCTCTCAAATAAATAAATAAATAGATCTTCAAAAAAAAAGAAAAAAAAACCAAACTAGTGAGAGGCTTATTTGTTTTATTGCTTTTGCCTCAGATTAAGATTGATGCCATTTCAGTTTAAAGAGTATTTGACCAGGACTATAACTTACATATGCAAATAAATGGATCCTTTTAAGCATAATTAATTAATTAATTAAACAAACAAATAGTAAATATGAATAAAGAGCATTTGAGATTTTCTCTAAATAATAATAATAATATAATATAATATATAATAATAATATAATATTTTCTAAATATTCTTGCGCCATTGCTTTTTTTTTCTGAAATCTCTAGGCTTTTACCAGTTTGTTACATGAAGATGAATCTTAAAAGAGTAGAGAAATAAAATTTCAATTTGAAAGAGACAAAGTTTGAAAAGAAATATTTGCCCAAAGGAAGTTAGTAATGACTTGCAAAGAAAAGTGCTCATCTATCCTGACCTTTGGTTGGACCTCTAGATGACCTTGCAGGCACCTTCAAGTTCAGGTATGTGAAGTACCATATAATATTAACTTTATAACTCTTACATCATTATCATTTTTTTAAAAAGATTTTAGTTAGTTATTTGACAGAGAGAGAAATCACAAGTAGGCAGAGAGAGAGGAAAGCAAGCTCCCCGCTGAGCAGAGAGCCCAATGCAGGCCTCCATCCCAGGACCCCAAGATCATGACCTGATACAAAGGTAGAGACCCAACCCACTGAGCCACCCAGGAGGCCCATGATCAATTTTAAGAAGTAAAAGTTGTTTTAAATTTACTGATAGGGGTGCCTGGGTGGCTCAGTGGGCTAAAGCCTCTGCTTTTGGCTCAGGTCATGATCCCAGGGTCCTGGGATCAAGCCCCACATTGGGTTCTCTGCTCAGGAGGGGGCCTGCTTCCCACCCCCTCCCTCTCTGCCTGCCTCTTTGCCTGCTTGTCATCTCTGTCTGTCAAATAAATAAATAAAATCTTTAAAAATAAACAAATAAATAAACTTACTGATATTTAATTAAAAGCTGCTATTCTGAATCTTTATTCCAACTAGAAATGTGGGGACAGTGTGAACATAGATAATTTTAGAATCATATGGTATGAAGCCTGTTTTCTATTTCTACTTTTTGGAATGTTCAATATATGTATGTCTACAATGTATATTATTTTAGATTAAAAAGTGGCCAAGTGTGGGCTCCTTTGACTCTAAAAAGAGTTAAACTCTCTGTTGGAAATGCATTTACACTGAAATGACTACATAGCAAAGGATTCCATTCTGAAATGTTTTCAAAGGACATATCAATAATTTAATTTATTATTTTTACAATCATTTGTGATTTCCAAATTTAGAAGTATATTAATCAATCATAGTGGACAACATTAAGTACTTCTCCTAAGTAAATATAATTTTCCACTTTGTATAAAGCAACCCTGAATTTTTATCTAATACATTTAATCTCATTTATACTCAAATACTGTTTTCTAAATCTACCTTTAAAAAATTAAAGTGATCTATATTTCATGAAGCAAATTAAAGATTCACATAGCATGAGAAATTTTAGAGATCACACAATTTTCCATGGTGGGGGACATAAAGAAATTAACTAATCAGCAATTTAAATATTTTTCCTCTCTAGTCTACATACCTCCTGATAATTAACAGGATTTCTCTTACAGGATATATAGTAATAATGTTCACTAACACATAATCTCCCATTTTAAAACTGTTATTATAGTTTATTAGGTAAAATAATTAGTACAAGCATTTGTTTCCCCCTTGAAATAGATGGTCTATTTTAAACTGTCCTAGATAAATTATATTTCATATTCCAATCCTAATGCATTGGCAAAATTTTCTGGAACCATTATTTTGAGAAGGCCCCAAACCTACCTTGACTTAATATGACAGAATAACATGATAGAAGTGATATCTTTCCAAAGTAAAAGAAGGAAATTTATGACATATGAATCATAGGTATACTATCTCAATCTTAAGAGTCAATCTAACTAGTATATAAATATCATTATGATTTAAAAATGAAGCCAAAATACTCCTCTAGACAGCTACTTATTCTTTGTATATTATTTGCTATACTGCTTATGTATTGAATCTTGCCAAATGAAACATTGATGTTTAAGAAATAATTCAAATCAAACATTGATGTTCTCTGTAAAATTGCATATCCAATAGTTTATCTTTAAATTCCGGTTTCCTGTCAACATTTAATTGTTCAATCATCTTGCTTATGCCTCTAAAAATAACTAGTTTATAAGCTGCGGCTGGGAGGGATCAAGTTGAGAATGGAGAGGGCCTTTTTATAATTATTTCTCAAAAAATAAAAGTATAGGATTCTGAGACATATTGATTTCATATTTATGTATAGATAATGTTAAGTGAGAATATGTATACCATGTTTTTCTTTTTCAATTTAATTTAGTTGTATTCACTCTACATGATTAATCATAGGGAAAAGTATCTATTTTGGGGTTGATATATATGAAAAGTTAAAAAAAAGAAAAACATCTTCCTAAGACTTACATTAAGTAGATTCCATTAGTGACCTGTCATGAGCTCATGCCCATTAAACCTTTGTAAAATATTTCCAATGTTCTAGGATCTGACAAGGCCCTTATAAGTTAATTTAGTATGCAATATTTTTGTAAATACATACAACTTTTATCATTTTCAGGAATTAAAAGTCATTTATAAAAGTGGTTTATATAAAACAAGTTTAATTAAGTAATTTGTTCCTTCCCCCATAACAGTCTTCACACATGATGGAAGACACAGGCTGAATAAGCATATCATTTTTAATAATTTCAACATATTCTGATACATGCAAAAAGACACAGTTGTAGTTAGGAAAGAAATATAAGAAAAGTCTCTGCCATGTGTTATGATATTAAAAATGAAGTACATACATGATAAGTGATGCAAAATAACCACACTTTATACTTAAAAACAAGGGTTAATAAAAAAGCAAAATACTAAAAGTAGGTAAGCCTAGATTACTTTCTGCTTTCTGCTTTCTCATAAAAGGCACCTGATTTCATAAAGATAATAATTACCCATTGCACAGGCAAGTTAAATGCATATTGGAGAAAAACTGTCAAAGATGACTTTTTTAAAATTCAATAACATCTTTGAATATTAAACACTTGCTATTCAAGACTCTAACAGAATATTAGTTCTGTAGTATCCAGACAATCTAAATAGCAAAGAATTAAGATAGACTCATGTTATGGTTGAAATGGGTTAATAAACAGTTATACAATTAAGCAAATAATTTGCATATAATGCAAAAGCTCTTTCTAGTCTTGTGACATTTGTTCTTAGAGCCAGCAGGCTTTTACCTAATAATATTTTAGGAAGACTGAGAAGACTACTCTATTTATCTATTTTTCCCCAGAGTTTATTATTATTTATTATTATTATTATTATTATTATTCTACAGTTTTTTAAATCTTATTCTAATAATTTACTCAATATTTAAAATAATAATTATATATAAATCCCCAGAAAAGTACATTAAGCATGAATGAGTTTGTCAGATTGATGGAAGAAGAGTGGAAAAGAAACCCAAGGGCTCTGGATCAGTGCAAACAAGGTTAATCTACTTGATATAACTTGCTAAGGCAAAACTGGTTACTTGTAGCCTACACTTCCAAATGGTTAAATTTTCACTGCAGTTAGCAACTTTTTTCCCAGAAAATTGACGACTATATTCTATTTCTCTGAAATTTATGACTTTCAGTAATGAAAATGCTTTTTAATATAATAATATTTATAGTCTTGCTCTAAAGCACATTGTTCAAAATTTCCCCCAGATGATGGCAGATCTTAGATGACTAAAATAACTTCAATAAAGTTATAAATATTAATAAAGACCATTCACTAAGGCCCTCCACATATCGGACACTGGACAAAGCTTTTAGCATATATTATAGCTTTTAATTCCCTCATAGTTCTAGGCTGTGAAGAACTATATCCACCTTTTTCCATAGTTGGAGTCTGAGTCAGAAAGACTATTGACCAAAGTCAGACAATTAGTAAAGTAAAAAGCAGAGTTTTGTAGCTAGATTTACTTAGTTGAAGATCAATATTTTAAAGGATCTCTTAAGCATAAACTTTTTTGTGTGTGTTTCACCAGGCCCAAACTTGTGCTTTTGCATGACTAAATGCCTTATTTTATTTCTGAAAAACTAGATTAGAAAATTAAGTATTACGGTCTCATCAAAGTGTATTGAACTTCTATACTTTATGAAATGCTCTTTTCTTTTCTCAACTTAATATTACTTTCAATATTTAATTAATATTAATGTAAAATGTTTACTTAATTTTAGATTAAAATTTAAACAAGGAAGTATATATTAAAGTAAGGATCAATATTCTAAGGATATGCATATCTATACTTACATAATTTACTAATTTAATGTTGTTATATAAATACCATGTTTATATGAAGATAACTCTATATACCATGTACCATCATCTGAACCTCATTTTGATATGAAAACATGCTGTCATGGATGCAAGGGGAACTAAGAATGCCATCTCACAGCATAACTGAAAATGTAAATGTCAGATTCTATGTGTGTACATTAAATCAAATGGGATACTGAAGTCACGAAAAATTTTCCAAGCCAGAGTAGACTTCTATCAATTAATGTACCTTATACATGAGGCTGATACAGGATGAATGAAGAAAAAAGTAGCTCCTATTCTGATCACGTAATAAACTGATATAATTATCTGTAACCAAATGCTAAAGGGCTAACACAAATTCAATTTTATTTTTATTTTTAAAATATTTTATTTATCTATTTTAGAGACAGAGAGAGAGATAAAGAGAGAGATTGCATGACTAGGAAGAGGAGCAGAGGATAAGCAGATTCTAGCTGAGCACAGAGCTCCACACAGAGCTCAATCTCAGGACCCTGAGGTCACAATCCAAGTTGAAACCTAGATTTGGGCACTCAACCAAATGCACCATCCAGATACCCCAACAAAAAATCATTTTTAGAATAAGATGAATAGTTATATAAGTTTCCATTGAGCATAACATTATATATTCCTAAGGCTTTTAAAACCTGATTATCTCTAAACTATTTTTTAAATGTGTTTTGCCTATAATGGCCATAAGTTATCTCTATGTTTTCTTTAAAATTAGAACACATGTGTTCTTCATACTTAAAATTCCTTTTCTCTATTTTGTCAGTTAAGCTTTACCTTTCCATCAAGATTACTTTAAGTCTATTGTTTTAAGACTATAGCAATGATCACTTGAATTCTTGCATAATTTAAAATGATTTTTTTAAGTGTATGTATTAGCTTCAAGATAATTTCTGGAACACCTAAAATATGTGAGACATTATTTGAGCACAGGAGATACCAAGATGAAAGTGACAGAGTCTTAAACTCATGGATATAGAAGAGACAATAATCAAGAAAGTAAGTAAATCTTTAAAGTCCATGCTATATGTATTGGGAACATAAAAGTACAGAGAAAAATCACTCTTAGGAGGTGGAAAGTTAAAATGACAAACCTCCTTAATATAAGATTACAAGGAAGGGTTCTTTTAAGGAAGTGATTTTTTACCTGAGATCTGAAGAATGAGCATCAGCAAATGAAGAACCAGCACTTTTTCCTGTGATAATATAAAATTTGCATATGAAACTATCATGATTGTGTATGAATATTTAAATTTCTTGTAGGATTTTTTTATCCTAGAGAGGGACAGTGATTAGTAGATTGCAAATACAACTTTAAACTCCCTACAGTAGAAAATACATTTCACATGTATGAAAAAGAACACCATTTTTTCCATTATTTATTTTTTACAGTGTCTTTATGTAATACAAAACTTGTCCTTATAGCCAGGTGGGTTTAAGCTTACTTAATTCAACTTCAAACTGGGGAATGGATTTTATACAAATGCTTAGGCTCACTACCAAATATAATCATGCAAGAGCAGGATAGTGGACAATATGAGAAAAGCCAAGGTTCTAATCCATTTTTAATGTTCTAGAAATTCAAATAAACAAGGCAAATAGGAGTATATTAAAAGTATGTTAGACCTAGTCCTACAGTCAGACATATTATAATAAGTAATTAATATAGCTTGACATCCAAAATTCCAATAGAATTACTAGACACATTACGTTGATTTTAAAAACATTTTGTTTCAATCAATGTATCTGATTTTATTTTCTTCTGTACTGATTTGTAGGATTGTGCATTAGATTAGTTTTCAAGAGAAAAATAGTAACATGTAAGATTAGGTTACAACAACAATTTTCTACATTTTATATGCTTTTTCCCCCCATGTTTATTTCTTGGATAATGTTGTCTTAATCTTAAATAAAAGCTTAGTTATTCCTGCGTCCTTGACACATTCTCATTAAACAAAACCCTAATTTTACCTTAATTATAATCTTCGGTTTTATTTTAGTCCTTTATTGTTACTTTCATTTCCTTTCATGTCCATATGTATTTATAATATTTTCCTATTTATGTACATTTTGTCAGGTATTTTAAATCACGTTTGGAATGTGGTAAAAAAAGGAAGGAAAAAGGATAAAAAGAAGTGCGAGAAGAAGAAAATAAGGAATATAGTTACTTATTTCACAAGAAACTGAGAATAAATTTCATACAAATGTTTGAGCTGTCTGTCAAATACAACCATGCAGAGGCAAGAAACTAGACGATGTGTACAAAAGTTATGTGATGGGAGAAATAGAAATAGTGGATAGAAACACTCCTACAACAATCCAGTTAACAGAGGTTTCAGATAAGTTTTTTTTTTAAAGATTTTATTTATTTATTTGATACAGTGAGTGGGTGTGTAGGAGAGAGTACAAACAGTGGGGAGGGGCAGGAGCAGTGGGGGTAGAAGCCAACTCCTCACTGAGTGGGGAGGCAGCCCATCAGCTGCCAATCCCAGGACCCATGAGATCATGACCAGAACCAAAGACAGACACTTACCTGACTGAGCCACCCCGGCGCTTCCTCAGATAAGTTCTTTAAAACTGACATATATCAGGGTAAATTTATCCTATGTAGAATTAGGTAACAATAAAAAGTGCAAATGACTGCTATATATAAAGCATGAATAACCTTCAGACATGATATTGAGTAAAAATCTTAAAGAGTTAAAGACCCTAAAGTCCACATGTGGTATGAGTTCATTATATGAAGTTCAAAACCATGAAAAATAAAACTGTTTTGTTAGATATCAAAAGACTTTTTCCTGAGAAGGGCCATGGATGAGCTTGCTGAGATATTAAAAGAACTTATATGTTTAGATCTATGTGATGACACAAGTTTTTATACATAATTTTTAATATTATCAACCTGTATACTTAAATTTGTATATTTTACTGTACTAACCATTACTTCGATGATACAATAAAGTACAAAATATGCTATAACAATTATATTCCAAGTAATATTATATATATATGATATACATAATTTGAAATAGTCAACATAATGGAACAATAGAACTTGCCAAAAATATGACACAAGAAGAAATAGAAAAGACATAGAACACATGAAAATTCTAAAGCATTGAAGATTTATAGCAAGGACCAAAGGATTTCTCAAACCTAAAACTGACACAGATGGATTTACTGCTCAGTACACACAAATTCAATTAATACCTCTGAACATATAAAATTTTTTCTCAGCATTTATCCTAAAATTATTTAAAATTTAGCATATTGTATTATTAGAACAGGGCAATAAATGAGAATTACATAGCAGTTACTTTCATGAGGATGGAATAAAAAATTAATGAATTTATTGTTAATCAAGGAAGTAATGCCAGGAAAATTATGATATGCATATCATGTGTATATTACAATAATCAAGTTAAATTTATATTGTATATTTTAACACTCTCTTAACTTTGGAAAATCAATGTATGCACTCTATCAAATTAAAATTTAAAAGAGAAATTCATATGGTAATCTCAATATATGCCAAATAAGCATTTGGTGAAATTCAACATTCATCTTGATAAGATCAGTTATCTAGCCAGTAAGAGAAGGGGACTTTTTTTTTTACACTAATAAAGATGTATTAGTAAGAGTAAGCTAACTGCCTTAGTAAATGACCTCCCACTTTAAGTAATTATAAAATACACTTTTTTTCCTGCAAACAATGATTCAATATATAGGCTCCTTGTTAAAGAACTCTTCTAGGAGGCTTTTCTCAAAGTAGTCATTCAAAAACCAAGTGTCTTGTGAATTTTCTGAAATATACTCTATGGCCTTTATTTTAAGCTGCCAGAGATAGAAAACAAAAAATGATTATGCAGTTCTTAAGTGCTAAGCCACAGAGTAGAGCACACCATTTATTCCTGTGACCATCAGAACCAAAATAAGTCACTGTTAATTTCAAGTGTATGTAAGTGTACAAGAGTCTTATTCCCAGTTAGAAGAGAAAATATAATTTAGTGAATGAATAGCAATTTTAGCTACAAACTTGATCTGCAATGTAACCAGATAAAATACTATACTTTAAAATACTAAATCTTTAGTATTTAGTATTTAGTATTTATAAAATACTAAAATCTTTAAACTTTCTTTTTGAAGTAAGAACAAAATATGGACATCTGCCATGAACACTTCTTTCAACATTGGATTAGAGGTCTCAATTAAAATTCACTTAAGAATTACTAATTAAGGGGTGCCTGGTTGCTCAGTTGGTTAAGTATCTGACCAGCTGACTCTTGATTTTGGCTCAGATCCTGATCTCAAAGTGCTGAGATCCAGTCCCCCTAGAGTAGGACTCTGCTCAGTATGGAGTCTGCTTCTCTCCCCCTCCTTCTCTCTTTTTCCTTCTTCCCCTCCCCCTGTCCCGTGTACTCTCTTTAACTAAAATCAATAAATAAATCTTCTAAAAAATTAATTAAAAGTAACAAAATTAAATGTTAACTAAAATTAACTTAGTTTTATTAGCTCAAATACATACAACATGTATTTATATTAAATCTAATTGAAATTTATTGTCTATCACCATCTCTTTTTTATTATGCAGTGTTATCCAAAAATACTAAAAGGGAAAAATAGCACACAGAAATTTCAATATACTTTAGTTAAGAAATTTGTTTTGTTCTCGTTTGTTTAAGAACAGAAATTAGAATTGGAAAGTAGGTTTGTTTTGATTATACTTGACTGAAAATGTGTGTGAAGAGGGGTGTCTGATGGGAGGGGCAGTGAATCTAGAGGTTATCCAAATAATTTTATCAATTTTGGGAGAAAGAGAGTCATAGCAATAGATCCAAACTAATTTCTTTTAATTTTATTATGTACTTAAAGTAAAAACTGAATATTCTATAGCTTTTCCTAAACTCACCCAGCTTTTCAGTGTTCTTGTTGTTGTTGTTATTGTTAATTAATAGGCTTTATTTCCTAGAGATTTATGTTTATTAAAAGAAACATAAAATATGAATATTTCCCATATACTCTGTCTCCCCACACATAGTTGTCCTTATTGTTAACATATTACGTCAATATAGCACACTTGTTACAATTGATAAGCAATACTAATAAAGTATTATCAACTAAAATCCAAAATTTATATGAGTTCACTTTTTAAATAGAACAATTCTATGAATTTTACCTTCCACCAGTACATTATCATAGAAAAAAGTTTCACAGACCTAGCAACCCCTTGTGCTATATTGATCAATCATTTTCTTCCTCCTCTCAATCCCTGGCAACCACTGATCTGTTTATTGTCTTTATCCTTTCACCTTTCCCAGAATGTCATAAAACTGAAATCATACAGATTGGCTTCTTTCTTTCAACAACAGTGTTTAGTTTCCACCATGTCTTTCCTGGATTAATAGCTCTTTTCTTATTGTTGCTAAATATTATTGCTATGTATGAATGTCCGTAGATGGTACATCCATTTACCCATTGTAGGATATCTTGGTTTGCTTACTTTTGGCAATTAGCGAAAAGTTTTTTTTTTTTTAATAAAAATTCATAAACAGGTTTTTGTGAGAACAGAATTATTTTTAAACTTGTCATGATTTTTAAAAATTAATTACTTCTTTTTCTTTTTCTTTCTCTTTTTCTCTTCTTTTTTTCTTTTTTCATTTCCTTTGCCATGGTGAGGGAAAAAAAAAAAGGTTAAAAAAAGGAAAAAAAAAAAAACATAAATTTTTAACTTATTAGGAAAATATTTAAGAGCGTGACTGCTACATTTTATGGTTAATCAATGCTTAGCTTTATAAAAACCTGCTAAATTATCTTCCAAAGTAACTACCAACTTGCATTCCCACTAGCAATAAATAATTATTCTTGTTGTTCTGCAAATTCGCCAAAAATTCATAGTTTCAATTTTTTTTTTTAATGGATTTTAACCAGGCTAATAGATATGTAGCGAGAGCGAGTGAGCACAGGCAGACAGAGAGGCAGGCAGAGGCAGAGGGAGAAGCAGGCTCCCTGACAAGCAAGGAGCCCAATATGGCGCTCGATCCCAGGATGCTGGGATCATGACCTGAGCCGAAGGCAGCTGCTTAACCAAGTGAGCCACCCAGGCGTCCCTGCAATTCCTAATCATATATGATGGTAAACATCTTTTCATTTGCTTTTTTCCATCTCAATCTTCTTGGATGATATATCTGTTCATGTATTTTGTCCCTTTTTTATTTGGTGGTTGTTTTGTCATTGTTGAGTTTTGAGAATTCTTTGTATACTTTAGATACAAGTCCTTTATCACATATGTTACATCTTTTGTAATGGTGCCAAGGTTCTTGGATATTCAATTCCATATTATTGTTCTTGTTTTTGCATTTTAATTTTGGAAAAATCTATTGAAATACCTTCAAGTTCAGTGATTATTTCTTTGGCTGTTGCCAGCCTGTTGATGAGCCTTTCAAAGTCATTCTTCATTTCTGTTACAGACTATTTTATTTCTAATAGATCCTTTTTATTCTTAGTTTTAGTCTCCCTGTTTAAATTATGCATCTCTTCTTACTTGGTGTCCATTTTTTCATTAGGGGCCTCAGCATGGTTAATCATATTAAATTCCTATTCTGATAATTCTAAAAATTCTTGTCATAGCTAAGTCTGGTTCTGATGCTTGCTTTGCCTCTTGAGACTGTATATTTGCCTTTTTTAACATACTTGTTACTTTTTTTTTAAAGATTTTTATTTATTCATTTTACAGACAGATCACAATTAGGCAGAGAGGCAGGCAGAGAGAGAGTAAGAAGCAGGCTCCCAGCTGAGCAGAGAGCCTGATGCAGGGCTCGGTCCCAGGACCCTGAGATCATGACCTGAGCCGAAGGCAGAGGCTTTAACCCACTGAGCCACCCAGGTGCCCCCATGCTTGTTACTTCGTTTTGAAAGTCAGAGATGAAGTATCCATTAAAGGAATTGAGGTAGCTATGTCTTCCGTGTGAGATTTTATGCATATCTGTGTTTACTATTTGCTTTACCAGTAGGAGTCAGAGTCTAAAATTTCCTCTAATATCTTTATTTTTATCTCACTTGTTTTCATTGGATTTTCCTAGAGATTCCTAAATTGGATCTGAAGCTTGCAGTTTTTTCATCTCTAATTCCTGTTGTTATATAGGATTCCTACTGGTATGGTGGTAAGATGTTAGAAGATGGGAAACATTCTATAGTTCTATGATTATGTCTTAGTCTTTTATTGAGCCTGAGTTGGGTATTCCTTTTCCTCCACATCAGTAGCTATGGTTGGATTTTTCTCTTCCCAAAGGTTGGTAGGCATTTGTTAAAATCCCAGTTATAAAATAGTTTTCTTTAGACCATGTTAAGGAGAACAGAGAGCATTATACTATTTCAAAATGGCTACTTTTTCCCCACCCTCTGTGGGAAAGAAGAGTTCCCAAGTCTTCAATGTGATAATTTGACAGTCCTCCTGTTAGTAAACTCCTGAGAGTGTGGGAGCCTCTTTCTATTTTTAAGTCACAAGCTAACCTACACTAAGTCTCCAGTAATTCACCACTAGAAATTGAAAGTGTCTCTACTTGGCTCCAGCCACAGCCTTCTACTTCTAGGCTTCTCCTTTCATAAACTTTGATTCTTTGTATGTGCCTGTCTGTCTCTCCAGTTGTCATGTAAGTAATCTGTCCTGGGACCTCGATTTCCAGAGAGATCTAAAAAGAGTTGTTGATTTTCAGGTTTTCAACTTTTTTTCTTATTGTGAGGATGGGAGTGGCAGCATTCAAGCTTTTTAGATGACAGATTGGAATCTGGTAGAGAGAGAGAGAGAGAGAGAGAGAGTGTGTGTGTGTGTGTGTGTGTGTGTGTGAAAAGACAGAAGTTTATTAGGTGAAGATGTAGAAAAAGCTACCAAGAATGAGAGGGGTCAGCCCCAACATGGTTGCTGAAGAGGGTCTTCAGGGTTGGTCTTTTATAGAAAGCTAACCAGGGAGCTTAAATCCTTTTAACATCTCTATTGATATCACCATTGAATGCACCTTCAATGCATTACTTCCTTTTTAGGGTCTGGGTATTCTTTGTTGGTCATAGGTGTTTATCACAAAAAAGACAACCATCCCACATGCCTAGGGCAGGGTGGTCCTGTTTGTTCCCTTATCTCTGGGTTTCCCATACCTCCATATTTTTGCGATTTCTATGAGCCTGATCACATAGCCCCCTACCTCTCCCTACCTAGCCCACATGTCCCTTACTCATTCCTCCCCTTGACACAGTGTCTTTTGTTATGGACTCATCATTTGCAATAATAGTTGTGTGTTACTTTCCATCTTCTAGTTTTCCAAGAACATGTAACTTTGAGATAATAGGGCATGTTCCTCATTTTATTATCTACTGAATATAATGACTCTATTTTGAATGACCTCAGACTAGTTTGAATTAACTCAGTGAACATTGCTTGATAGAACCAGAGAGGTATCTGGGGAAACTATGCAAAATGTTGTGTGTGAGTATGACAGTGTGTTTGTGCTTCATTTTGAATAACATGATTTTAAACCTAATCATTTATTTTTTAAAGATTTTATTTATTTGTTTCACAGAAAGAGAGAGAGAGAGAATGTAAGTATGAGGGGAGGGGAGGGGAAGAGGCAGAAGGAGAGACAGACTCACCACTGAGCAGGGAGCCCAAAGTGGGGCTCAATCCAAGGATTTGGGATCATGACTAGAGTCGAGGCAGATGCTTAACCAACTCAGCCACCCAGGCACTCCTAAAGTTAACCATTTAGAAAAAAGATGTATGATAAGATGCTTCACAAACCTTTTAATATGTGTATATTTTAATGTATGGCAAAAAATTCATAAAGACACTCTCAAAATAAATGATTTCCCCAATTTTCGTTTAATTTATTAATATGCAGAAACAAATTATTAACCTCTTCTGTGTTTTTATGTTTCTAGACTCTTTATTTGTTAAAACCACACATCTTCTTATACCATATTTTCAGTTAGAAGGCAGTACCTCTAGGGGTGCCTGGGTGGCTCAGTTGTTAAGCATCTACCTTTGGCTCAGGTTATGATCCCATGGTCCTGGATTTGAGCCCCACATCGGTCCCCCTGCTCAGCAGAGGGCATGATTCTCCCTCTTCCTTTCCCCCTGCCTGTGTTCACTCTCTTGCTGTGTCTCTTTCTGTCAAATAAATAAAATCTTTAAAAAAAGGCTAGATCTCAAAAGTAAATTATGCAATTGGAGTCAGCTGTTTTTTAACAAAATGATTTTAAAACAATCATGAAAATGGAATGCTACTTTGGTAATAAAATTTGGGAATAAATTAAAAAACAAATCTTACATGATTCTGCAACACACAATAGAGGGAATAGAAGTTTTTTTTAATAAATAATGAGCAATATCAATTGTTAAAAAAGGGAAAAATGGTGGTGGTGGAAGTTTTGGGGAAGGTTGTTGGGGACTGGAGCATGACAAAGAAAAAAAGTTTGGAGTAAATGGTTAAGATTGGTTTCACTAGACTTTTCCTATGACTGCATAATATTCCTCTGTGTGTGTATGTATGTGTGTATGGGTCTGTGTCTATCTATGTACTACCTCTTCCTTATCCATTCAGCTATTGATGGATATTAGATTGCTTGCCATTTGCAACAACATATATGGACCTAGAGAATATTACGGTAAGTATAGTCATGCTGAGAAAAAAAATACTGTATAATTTCACTCATATGTGGAATCTAAACACACACACACACACACACACACAAGTGAATAAACAAGGAAAAGCAGAATCAGACCTATAAACACAGATAATAAACTGATGTTTGTCAGAGGAAAAAGGATGGGGGGGTGGGCAAAGTGGGTGAAGGGAAGTAGGAGATACAGACTTCCAGTTATGGAATGAATAAGTCATGGGGATGAAAGGTACAGCATAAGGAATTTATTCAACGATATTATAATAACATCATATGCTGACAGGTGGTAGCTACGCAGTAATGAAGACAGTGTAAATTATAAGGATGTAGAATGTTGTGCTATGTTGCACACCTGAAACTAATTAACATTGTGTGTCAACTAGACTATTTTTTTTTTAATTTTAAAAAATAAAGATGAGGAAAAAATGATTGGTTACACTGAAGAGGAGATTAAGAACAGTCCAGGCAAAGTAACAGAATCTCTGAGGTTGAGAGTGAGAAATAATTGGCACCTAGGGATGGGACATTTTAGACCCTAGGAATTATGGAGGAAGGAAGGGCATTGATGAACTTTGGTTTCTCAGAACTCTCACTGGAGACTTCCACAAAGACAATGCACTGTTGTGGCTCTCCCAAATAGATGCAAGCACCTTATATTTATCTTTATGACAGATTTCTCTGACTATGATTTGATAGCAGGTGGCTTCCCACCTCCTGCACCTCCCATGCAAAATAACTCCAATGCCATACCCACCTCGACTATCAGTCACATTAACAGAATACTTTAACATCTTTGAGGAGCAAATCCAGACTTTATCGAAAGTAAAACATCTTCTTTTGAAAGACACATTAAAAAATAAAGAGAAAAGTGACAAACTGGAAGAAATATATACAGTACATACAGAATAAGTGTTACACAAAAAACAGAATTCCAATGTTAAAAAGACTGTTCAGGGAAATCAACAACAATGACAATAATAAAAATAAAGAAGACATCAAGAAATACTCTATAGAGGAAGATGGTAAATAAGCACATGAAAAGTGTGCACCATTACCAGGGAAAAAATGCAATTAAATCCGTAATAAGATAGTACGATACATCCAGCTGGACGTTGGTGATGGTATATAACAAACAGAACTCTCTTATATGGCTAGAGTGATTGTAGAAATGGACAATCATTCTAGAAAACAATATGGTAAATTCCTTTCTTCTTTTGATGTTTTTTTTTTTTGCAATTTCTTAAAAAATTAAAAATATAACTTCTTTATAACTAAACTTTTCTACTGTTAAGTGTTCATCAAGTAAAAAAATGAAATCATAAGCCAAAACTTATAAAAGTGTTTATAAGAATGTTCCTAGGAAATCCGTTCATAATCACAAAAAAATAAATAAATAAATAAAACTCAAATGTCCATGATTAGGTATATTTTCACACAATAAACTACTATTCAAGACTCAAAATGACAAATTACTGATTTGTGCAATAACATGTGTAAATCCCAAGTTATTAAGCTACATAAAAGAAGACACAGGCAGAGGAGGAATTCATACTTTATGATTCTATTTGTAGGAGGTTTAAAACTGACAACGCTATTATACTGTGAAAGAAAGCAGAATTGTGCTTGCTTCTGTGGATTTGTGAGAAATGGGGAGGTTATTGATTAGGAACTGAGGCAAAGGGAGATACATTAATACAGTGTGCTTTAGATACATCTAAGTATGTGCCAAAACCTGCAGGACTTATTTAATTATCTGTTCATTTCAATGTTTGTAAATTATACCTCAAAACAAGAAAAGCACTGGAAGATATTATTTCAAAATCTTGTTGGTGTTTCAAGAAAAGTTATCCTGAAAGAGAAATTAGGATAAAGACACATTTCCCTGCTCTGTCTCTGTGGTCTTCTTCAAGCTTCAAACCCTCATTTGTCTATCATATCTCATCCCTCTTCTTCAGGGATATTTCTCAGGCAATTTTTCCACCTATCCCCTGATCCTCTCTCACTCTCCCTTAACTGAATCCTTACTATCAGCATAAAACACACTCTTATTTCTTTTACCTACGGGAGGAAAGTTAAAACAAAACAAAAACAAACAAAAAAAAAACAAACAAATGAAAAAACCCTCCCTTCAGCATTATATCTTACTTGTCATCATAATTCCCATGCCAAATTCTGAAGTTTTCTCCTAAATTTAATCTTCTTACAGAACTGGAAATGAGAATACCAGGTTTTCCACTGATAACGAGGACATCTTTGAATTGTTTTTGATTTTTTTTTGTTTTTGTTTTTTAAAAAATTTTATTTTGAACGAATTACAGATTCACAAGAAACTACAAGTATAATATAAAAACGTCCTATGTTCCCTTCACCCAGTTATTCTTGGTGATTACATTTTGCATAATTATAATGCAGTATCGAAATCAGGAATTTGACATTAGGGGTGCCTGAGTGGCTCAGTGGCTAAGTGTTACCCTTCGGCTCAGGTCACGATCCCAGGATCCTGGGATTTAAGCCCTATATAACATTCTTGTCTCAACTTTGAAAATACATCCCAATTTCCCTCAACAATTTCTTACCTCTGTGTACTCCAAACATTGTGATCAAAGGCAATATTGCCTTGAGTCTTGATTATTCCTATGGCCTCCTCTACTTCCATCATCTCCGCTTCTGTCTGATGTCACTACAGCAGCCAGGATAATCACATTAATATATCACTACTCTGTTCTAAATTCTTTAATGCCATTGCAGAGTGACAGTATCTTAATGACCTAAAATGCTCTTTCCATCTGGTATTTTTTTTTTTTCACATTGAACATTTCTTCTGTTACGCCAAGTCTCCCTGTCTCCCTGTCTTTCCCTTAGGCGGTACATGGAGTAGTTTTCTCCCTTCCCTCCCTCAAGGCTGATCAAATGTCTCCAGCTCAGTGATGAGTCCCAGTAACATATTTACAAATTCATGTCCTATATGAGTGTGTGTAGGGGTGTGTGTCCCATCTCCTTTCTCTTTTTTTTTCCTCCATAACATTTATCACCTTTTAACATATGCATATTTTATTCTATTGTCTCAACCTTCCCAGTAAATATAAGCTTGATGAAGACAAGTATCTTTGTTCTGTCTTTAGCATATAGAATCATCCCTCATACATAATAAATATTGAGTCCATAAGCCAATTTTGGAAATTGTAGGTAGTCTTTTAGATCTACCTAGATCTTCTAGGTAGACTTCTAGATCTATCCTTGAAATTTAAAGTTATATTCATATTTTCTGAATTCTATTAAACCTACAACAAAACAGAATATATTTATAGATGATTTAACATTTCCATTGAAATCCCTAAACATTAAAAATAGTTCAAGAACATTATCATCAAAGAATATTTACAGCTGCCTGCTGGTATTGGCATAATTATATATATGTATATATAACATGCATCTATGATAATATTATATATATTTTTCAATCATCTCATTAATGTTGGTGGTAATAGCATCAGGGGAAATTCCTCTTTTTTTAATCTCTAACTCCCTGTAAGGAAATATGAAGTAATTTTTTTATTGCAAATTGAATAAGGCTTAAGGAATGAAATCAGCCCCCCCATCAGGGAAAAATTGGCAGAAAAGTTGAAATATTTATGACTTCTTTTACAACCAGGCATCTCAGCAGCATAAGCAGAATATGTAGCTATGCTAAAGGCAACAAAATACTACATCTGAGCATCTGAGAGGTAAACAGTTGGAATTTCCTCTTTGCCCTGAAAAGTTTGAAAAATAATACAACAACAATATCAGAATTGGTATGATATTGTCTTCTGGTCCAATTATAACTTTGGCCTTTTTAATCTTACTGCTATGATTCCAGTATGTTGAGTCGTATTTGTGGAATACCTGTATTCATTGAAGGAAATGTATAGTACAATGGTGCTTTCAGCTAGGCTGGTTTGTTTTGTTTTGTTTTATCCCTGCTACATTTTTTCTAAATGCTTAAATTATCAGATAAATAACTTACAGAGGTAAGCATTAAATTTCTTTAATAGATTACATGCCAAGAAATTAAGAACCAGGGTGCCTGGGTGTCACAGTCAGTTAAGCATCTGTCTTGGTTTCAGCTCAGGTCATGGTCTCAGGGTCATGGGGTTGAGTCCTGTTTCAGACTCCACACAGTGTGGAGTCTGCTTAAGATTCTCTTTCTCTCTCCCTCTCTCTCTGCCCCTTCTACTCATGTGGTCTCTCTCCCAAATAAACAAAATCTGAAAGAAAAAAAAAACTCACAACAAGCTAAAATACTGAAGAAAGGATTCAAATTACTTACATGAAGGTGCAAAGTTATTTGCAATCTCTGAACTCAATGCATCTTGGAAGTAACAAGAAACAACCATAATGTAAGTCATTCATGCTATAATACTTTGTATAATTTATTTGGCATTTTTGAAGAATAGGTTAACACTTCCAATCCTTTTTACATTTTTCTTAAGGCAATCTTTACTACTGTAATATTCTTAAATTCTTCTTTCCAGGTTTATTTCAACTCTTTAAATTTTTTATTTATGAATTAATTTTATCATCAGACATGAAGCTGTCTATAATCCATTATGGAGTCCATTCTACTCTTGATCCTGAGTATAATTAGGGTGCATATCATATACTTTGCTTTGGGAAACTTACCACATATAAAATTGCCTTCTGACTTGCTCTTAGTAAGCAGAGTTAGGTTAAGAATGCTTCCTTATCCTAAGTGTCATGAGAAGTAAGGAACAAAATTTTCTAATTTATATATTTTATGAGTCTTAAGACTACTTGTAAATTTTAAGAATTGTCTTTTTTATATATATATATTTAACTAAGTTAAGAAGGGTAGCTAAACAATCACAAATTGTGGCAGTGGTTAGGTCCATGCCAACTGATCACATGAGGGAGATGTACAAGATAAATTACCTTATTGCCACACATATTCATCTTTTTTCCCTATGACAATTCATTTTCTGTCTCAACTTGACTGTGCCATGTTGCTCAAATATTTGATTAAACTTTATTCTGGATGTTACCATGAATATTTTTTAGAGGAAATCAACATTTAAATCAGTGGATTTCTAATAAAGTAGATTACCTTCCAGAATGTAGGTGGCAAGTGTTTGAGGGCCTTAGTAGAATGAAGATTCACCTCTCTTGAGCAAGAAGGCATTGTGCTAGCAGACTGGCTTTGGACCAAAAGGCAGCTCTCTTGGGTCTCTACCAGCTGGCTTACCTTCTCTTTCTTTCTCTCTTTTTCTCTCTCTCTCTCTGTATCTACTTTTCTCTCGATGTCTCTCTCTCTCTCTCTCTCTCCATTTACACATATCTATAGATATACACACACATGCACATGCTTCCAGTGAGTTACATATTTATGTCAGTTGCTAAATTTTTTGCTTCATAGAGAGTGGCCTTGGTTCCAAGATATATTATGAGGAATCCCATGTTAGTTAATCAAAGCCTCTATGAGCTTTTGATTAGCATTGAAGTTCAAGGTATTGTAGACAAGGAAAGGAAACTCATACTCATGAGATTATGTGCTTATCTGGTCAAAATGAGTCACTGTTCTGTCCCTGCTGAAAGGGTGAAATGAATATGACATAATTAGTTTGTCTCTGTGCTGATTAGCCTCCTCAAAAAATCAAGAAATCAAGTATCTTCAAGAAATCAAGAGCTCACTATCCACCTCTGTTGCTAATGAGTCAAATGCCAATCAGCAACAATAGCTGGGTTAGCTTTAGTAAATGTCAGCCCATGTTGTTGGGCCCACCTATAGACTCCATCTCTGTCATCATGACTAGTCTGTTAAAGAGTGAGTTTTGCAAGTATTGGAATGATAAAGGACAGAAGCTAGTTGACACTGACTGGCTAATTCATCTCATACTTGATTGTTTAGTGTCTCTTCTGCAATAAGTGCTCTTTAACAGGCATTAATGTCTAATGGAGAGATCTTTATTCATTTATACGTAATCTCAAAGATCTGTTTGCATTCTTTTTCCTTTCTTTAATCCTCAATTTTTCTTTCAGGCCATTAACTAACCAAATAAGCCATCTTTGAATGCCCATAAACTCATGCATATGCTTAACTCAAGCCAATTCTCTCTCCATATAAAAGGGATGACCAGGTACAGCATCCAAAAATGGCAACAAATAGGAGGAACTTCCCTTACCATTGTGTTTTAGGATCACTCTTGAGTGTAGCTATAATGCAGCAGCAGTTTACATTTAGTGTGGCACCTTCCTATACTGGGCATATTCGTCTGTGAATGAAGACTGATTTTCTTCTTTCTTTGGCAGCTCATCATAAGGACCTCCCATTAGGCAACAGGTGGGAATTGAAGGAGAAATATCAGTATAGGCATGGTAGAAGACATTGAGTTCATTTGTTCTGTTTCTTTGTGACTTAGGAACCTACTCAAGTCACTTCCTGTATGTACCACTTCAATGTTAATGATGAATTGCCTCTGGGCCTGCCCAAGCTTACCCAGGTAGGACTGATATTACCAGCACATGACAAGTATTTCTGGATACATGGTTAAGTATGGTCTTATTATAGTACATCAAGGATTTGTGCTATGAATTTCCTTTTGGGGCTTGGCAGAAACTCCACGTAGTGTCCTTTTTAAAATCCAGATACTACTTATTGAATGCTCAATTATATGGGTCAAATGGCAGGGATACCTGTACTGTGACCTGCTTTTGAAAGTTTCTTGCTCTGGGCATCATCCAAAATAGTCATCCTTCCATGTCTCAGGGTTGAGCTGTAGTCTAAAGCATGACATAAACATGTTGCTTCTCATCATGAAAAGTCCAACCCAAGCACTGTGTCTCTTACTTAATGGTAAAAAAAAGCAAGATGCAATAATTTATACTTTACTTTGTACAGATACCATCACGACTCAAATTGTTAGATTCTGAACTGTTACCCATGTAGCTGGCTTCTGACTCTTACAGTTTATCTCCAACTTGCTTGAACATATTATTTCATTAAGGTTTCCAAAGTATTTTCCATTTGTCAGTCACCACATTTGATTAACATGATTTCATTATTGTAGTAGATCAATTCAACATGTCCAGATGGCCCAGTAAACTTTGGAATATATTATGATATAAGGTAAGAAAATTAATATGACATGATTGAAAATGTCATTAACACACTAATAATGTCATTAATATTAATATTACATTATTGTGAATGCTTGTGGAATTAATATTAATTAATATTGTGAATTAATATCGTTCCATGTGAATGAAATTGACTTCTTACTCACTTTCATGATGCATATGGAAAACAGTCATTCATAAGATTAATAGCTGCTTATTACATACACAAATTAACACTAAACTTCCCTAGTGATGTTATCACATTAGGTGCAATAAGTAGAATGTGGGTTACTACTTGGGTATTTTATCAGTAAGTCATTGCTACTTTGGTCCACCTAGTTTTTGCAAAGAGTAACCCAACAAATTCAATGGAGATAAAATAGAAAACATCTCTGCATCCTTTAATGTGTTTGAAGGTCGAGTGATATATATCATTCCATTGTTTTTTTTTAATTTAATTTTTTTTCAGTGTTCCAAATTTCATTGTTTATGCACCACACCCAGTGCTCCATGCAATATGTGCCCTCCTTAATACCCACCAGCAGGCCCACCCAACCCCCTCCCCCCAAAACCCTCAGTTTGTTTCTCAGAGTCCACAGTCTCTCATGGTTCATCTCCCCCTCCAATTTCCCCCAACTCACTTCTCCTTTCCATTTCCCAGGGTCCTCCATGTTATCCCTTATGCTCCATAAGTAAGTTAAACTATATGACAATTAATTCTCTCTGTGTGAGTTATCTCACTTAGCCTAATCTCTTCCAGTCCCATCCATGTTGATACAAAAGTTGGGTATTCATCCTCTCTGATGGAGGCATAATACTCCACTATATATATATGGATCATATCTTCTTAATCTATTCATCCATTGAAGGGCATCTTGGCTCTTTCCACAGGTTGGCGACTATGGCCATTCCTGCTATGAACATTGGGGTACAGATGGACTTTCTTTTCACTACATCTGTATCTCCAGGGTAAATACTCAGTACTGCAATTGCAGGGTAATAGGGTAGCTCTATTTTTAATTTCTTAAGGAGTCTCCACACTGTTTTCCAAAGTGGCTGCACCAGCTGGCATTCCTACCAACAGTGTAAGAGGGTTCTTCTTTTTCCACATCCACCACAACATGTATTGTTTTCCATCTTGCTGATTTTGGCCATTCTGACTGGTGTTAGATGGTATCTCAATGTGCTTTTGATTTGAATCTCCTTGATGGCTAATGATGATGATGAACATTTTTTCATGCGTCTGTGAGACACTTGTATGTCTTCCTTGGAGAAGTGTATGTTCATGTCTTCTGCCCATTTTTTGATGTGATTATTTGATTTTTGGGTGTTGAGTTTGAAAGATTCTTTATAGATCTTGGATATCAGCCCTTTATCTGTACTGTGACTTGCAAATATCTTCTCCCATACTGTGGATTGCCTCTTTGTTTTGTTGACTTGTTTCCTTTGCTGTGCAGAAACTTTTGATCTTGATGAAGTCCCAAAAGTTCATTTTTGCTTTTGTTTCATTTACCTTTGGAGATATGTCTTGAAAAAAGTTTCTGTGGCCGATGTCCAAAAGGTTACTGCCTATGTTCTCCTCTAGGATTTTGATAGACTCCTGCCTCACTTTGAGGTCTTTTATCCATTTCGAGTTTATCTTTGTGTATGGTGTAAGAGAATGGTTGAGTTTCATTCTTCCATACATAGCTGTCCAATTTTTTCAGCACCATTTATTGAAGATAATTTTTTCCACTGTATATGTTTCTTGTTTCGTCAAAGAGTATTTGACCATAGAGTTGAGGGTCCATATCTGGGCTCTCTACTCTGTTCCACTGGTCTACATGTCTGTTTTTGTGCCAGTACCATGCTGTCTTGGTGGACACAGCTTTGTAGAAAAGCTTGAAATCAGGCAACATCAGTTTTGTTTTTCTTTTTCTAAATTTCCTTAGCTATTCGGGGCCTCTTCTGGTTCCATACAGATTTTAGGATTGTTTGTTCCAGCTCTTTGAAAAATTCCAGTGGAATTTTAATCAGGATAGCTTTGAAAGTATAGATGGCTCTAGGCAGTATAGACATTTTAACAATGTTTATTCTCTCTCTCCAATCCATGAGAGAAGAGAGAAGCAGCTCTTCATTCTTTTTGTGTCTTCTTCAGTTTCTTTCATGATTATTCTGTAGTTCCTCAAGTACAGATCCTTTACCTCTTTGGTTACATTTACTCCAAGGTATCTTATGGTTCTTGGTGCTTTAGGAAATGGAATCAATTCCCTAATTTCCTTTTCTATATTTTCATTGTTAGTGTATAAGAAAGCAACTGATTTCTGTACATTAATTTTGTATCCTGCCACATTACTAAATTGCTGTTATGACTTCTAGTAGTTGGGAGGGGGAGTCTTTTGGGTTTTCTATATAAAGTATCATGTCATCTGCTGCGAGAGAGATGCGAAGACAGACAGTTTGACTTCTTTTTTGCCAGTTCGAATACCTTTTATTTCTTTGTGTTGTCTGATTGTTGTTGCTAGGACTTTTAGTACTGTGTTGAATAACAGGGGTTAGAGTGGACATCCTTGTCGTGTTCCTGATCTCAATTGGTAGGCTGTCAGCTTTCCCCCTTTGAGGATGGTATTCGCTATGGGTTTTTCATAGATAGATTTTATGAAGTTGAGGAATGTTCCCTCTATCCCTGTACTTTGAAGTGTTTTAATCAGGAATGGATGCTGTATCTTGCCAAATGCTTTTTCTGCATCAATTGAGAGGACCATGTGGTTATTCTCTCTTCTCTTATTGATTTGTTCTACCACACTGACTGATTTGTGAATGTTGAACTATCCTTGCATCCCATGGATAAATCCCACCTGGTCATGATGGATAATCTTTTTAGTGTACTGTTGGATCTTATTAGCTAGGATCTTGTTGAGAATCTTGGCATCCATATTCATCAGGGGTATTGGTCTGAAATTCTCCTTTTTGGTGGTGTCTTTGCCTTTACTTTGGGGATCAAAGTAATGCTGGCTTCATAGAAAGAGCCTGGAAGCATTCCTTCTGCTTCTGTTTTTGGAAACAGCTTCAGAAGAATAGGTGCTATTTCTTCTTTGAAAGTTTAGTAGAATTCTCCAGGGAATCCACCAGGTCCTGGGCTCTTGTTTTTTGGGAGGTCTTTGATGACTGATTCAATCTCATTACTAGATATTGGTATATTCAGGTTGTCAGTTTCTTCCTGATTCAATTCTGGAAGTTCATTGGTTTCCAGGAATGCATCCACTTCATCTAGGTTGCTTAAGTTATTGACATATAACTGTTCATGATTTTTTTTTAAGATTTTATTTATTTATTTATTTGGCAGACAGAGATCACAGGGAGGCAGAAAGGCAGGCAGAGAGGAAGAGAAGCAGGCTCCCTGTCGAGCAGAGAGCCTGATGTGGGGCTCGATCCAAGGACCGTTGGATCATGACCTGAGCTGGAAGCAGAGGCTTTAACCCACTGAGCCACCCACGTGCCCTGTTCATAATATTTTCTGATGATTGCTTCTATTTCCTTGGTGTTAGTTGTGATCTCTCCCTTTTAATTCATAATTTCATTAACTTAGGTCCTCTTTCTTTTCTTTTGGATTAGTTTGGCCAGTGGTTTCTTGATTTTATTGATTCTTTCAAAAAACCAGCTTCAGGTTTTATTGACGTGTTCTGCTATCTCAATTTCTATCTCATTGATCTCTGCTCTAATCTTGATTATTTTCCTTCTTGTGCATGGGGTTAATTTGTTGTTGATTTTCCAGTTCTTTAAGGTGTAAAGAGAATTGGTATATTCAAGATTTTTTTTTTTTTGAGTGAGGTTGGGATGGCTATGTATTTCCCTCTTAGGACCACCTTTGCTGTATCCCATAGGTTTGAAGTAATGTGCCTTCATTTTTACTGGTTTCGATGAATTGTTTAAGTTCTTCTTTGATTTCCTAGTTGATCCAAACATTCTTAAGCAGGGTGGTCTTTAGCTTCCAAGTGTTTGAATTCCTTCCAAATTTTTTCTTGTAGTTGAGTTCCAGTTTCAAAGCATTGTGGTTTGAGAATATGCAGGGAATAATCTCAGTCTTTTGGTATCACTTGAGCCCTGTTTTGTAACCCAGTATGTGGTCTATTCTGGAGAAAGTTCCATGTGCACACAAGAAGAATGAGTATTCTGTTGTTCTGTATGATGGAATGTTCTGTATCTGTGAGGTCCATCTCTTCCAGTGTCTCTTTCAAAGCTCTTGTTTCTTTATTGATTTTCTGTTTGGATGATATGTTTACTACAGAGAGCGCTGCCCTAAAATCCTCTACAATTAATGTGTTCATATCAATATGACTCTTCATTTTCATTAACAGTTGCCTTATGTGGTTGGCTGCTCTCATATTGGGGACATAAATATTTACAATTGTTAGATCTTCTTGGTGGACAGATTCTTTAAGAATGATGTAGTGTCCTTCTGTACCTCTGAGTATAGTCTTTAGCTTCAAATCTAATTTATTTTATACAAAAATCATTACCCCAGCGTTCTTTTGAGGCCCGTTGGCATGAAAGATGGTTCTCCATCCCTTCACTTTCAATCTAGATGTATCTTTAGGTTCTAGTTGTGTCTCTTGTAGACAGCATGTGGGCAGGTCCTGTCATTTTATCTGGTTTGCCACCCTGTGCTGCTTTATGGGAGAATTTAGGCTGTTCACATTGAGAGTGATTATTTAAAGATAAGTTTTTATTGACATCATATTGCCTGAGAAGTCCTTGTTTCTATAGATTGTCTCTATAGATTTCTGTTCTATGTCACTCTTGGTTTCTTCTTTTATAGAACGTCCTTTAACATTTCTTGTAGTGCCTGCTTGGTGGTCACATACTTTTTTAAACACCGTGGGTCTTGGAAGCTCTTTATCTTTCCATCCATTTTGTATGTGAGCCTTGCTGGATAAAATATTCTAGGCTGCATGTTCTTCTTATTTAGTGCCCTGAATATATGTCTTGCCAGCCCTTTCTGGCTTGACAGGTTTCTGTGGACAGGTCTGACATTATTCTGATGGAATTTCCTGTGTACCTAAAGAATCTCTTCCTCCTAACTGCCCTCAGAAGCTCTTGTCTAAATTATGATTCATCAGTCTCACTATCAAGTGCCTTGAGGTCTTTCTAGATTTGTTGATCTTGGGGGGTACCCTTTCTGCCTCTAGGACAGGAACACTTGTTCCATTCCCCAGGTTAGGGAAATTTTCATGGAGAATTTGTTCAACTATATCTTCTAGCCTTCTCTCTTTCTCTACCCTCTCTCAGGATCTCAATAATTCTGAAGCGGGAATTTTTTATGGCATCATTTCTTTTCCTAATTCTGCTTTCATAGCTTCTAATTTGTTTCTCCCATGCCTCCTCCTGATCATTTTTCTCTATGTGTTTGTCCTCTAGATCACCAATTCTATCCTCTGTCTTGGTTACTCTAGTTATTAGAGTAGTTATATTTGATTGGATCTCATTGATAGCATTTATAACTTCTTCCCAGGCAGCTTTCACTTCTGCCCTTAGAGATTCTATATTGTCACTAATGGTCTTCTCCAACCTAGCCATTGCCTAGATAATTGTTACCCTGAATTCCCTTTCCAACATACTGTTCATGTCCATACCCAATAGTTCTGATGGAGAGGACATAATTTCTGAATTTTTTCCTCTGTTGGGTGTTCTTCCTTCTAGTCATTTTGGTGAGAGGTGATTGAGGGGAGGTATAGCTGAATATATCAACCATGCTCTAGGCAAAGTACATTTTGAAATGCTTCTGAGCAATGAGAAGTTACTGCCAAATTAAAGAAAGAAAAAGAGAGAGAGAGAGAGAGAAGAGAAGAGAAGACCCAGTAGAATGGACCCAAATGGTAAGGCTTATAAGGTTTACAAACAAAAATTGACAAACAAAAAGAGTGACAAATGTAAGTGATAAGGAAAAAACAAAACAAAAAACAGCCAAAATAAACCCCAGAGATAAGATTTATATAATACCAGAACAAAATCAAATGCACAGAAACACTGACAGAAGAAAAAGATAGTAGGGTACTTATAAATCCTCAGTGTGGGTGAGGAAGGTTATTTTGATTCTTCCTGGTTTATATTGATATCTTTGTTAAAGGACTCAACTTTTCAGAGATAAAAGGAGGTTAAAACTGGTTTATATATAGGGGTAGTATTGACTAGGGAAATAGGATTGCCTTGCAGCTTATATCTATATATATATTTTTTTAAAATTAGGGGAAAAAAAAGAAAAACACAGGAATATGTATATAAAAAAGCTCAAGTTAAAAGGTTATTATGGAATATGTTGTATTAAACCTCTAATTGTAATGATAAGTAGGTTAAAAAATTAAAAAGAACAATAATGAGAACAAATTAAGTATAAAAGTTGCATCTAGGAAATATCCAGGTTTTAGGGCAATACTGGGAGCTTAATATATTGTTTTCCCCTGATGTTGGGGTTTTATGTTCTTATGGAAATCCTGTGATGGTTGTCCTCTAGTTCTTTTGGCTTGCTTTCTGGGGAGGGGACTGCCACATTGTTTTTCAGTCAGTCTTGCTTGGGTTGAGGTCTCCTGTCTCCTATCAAGGGGCTTGGCTCTGTCGATACAGGTTTTTCAGGCTTTTGTTCTCTGGAAGTTTTTTTCTTGGCAGCTTTTTGTTGCTTTTCAGAGGTTTAGTGGAAAGCAAACTGGACCCAGAACTCTGTCTCAGAGAGAAGCCTGTCTGCACCCATCTGGGTGGTCCAAAACACACAGAGTCTCCCTCTGCAAACTCTGCTAAACCCTGCAGCCTCCCACAGGCAGTGCACATTCCCTGGCACCATCCCAGGGGTCGCCCAAAGTGCCTGCTTATCTTTGCACCCCCATGCCACTAAAACCATGAGTGATACTGGTCCAGGGAGGCCACTTATGGTGGTTTCTTTGCCAGGACAGCTGTCTGGGGTCCAGACCTCAGGGTTTCACAGGTCACCACAGAGGGCTACTGACCAGAGATCGTGATGGGTTCCTTCAGGAGGGTCTGGAACATCCAGACCCTCTGCTTCTCCTAGAGACCACTGGCTACTGGCCACATGGAGCTTTCTCAGGTGCGAGTGGGGAGTGGGTCAGAGTTTGGTCCTGCAGTACTCACAGAGTTGCAAAAGGCTGTAGTTCTAGAGAGCACAGGCTGGCATCCACACCTGACTCCCTCATGTGGGGATGCGAATGTGCCCAGCCAAGTGGTGATGCAAGCTGCACAGCCCTGGGGACTCAGGGACCAGGAGCTGGAAGCTCTGCTGTACTCTCTCTTCCCCAGGTGGTCACCAGAGGTGGCCGTCATGGTTCCATGGGCTTAGCCCCATGCCCGTGTTCACCCGATTCCACCAGTTGCCCCTTTCAATCATTTGCTCTTTTTGAGTGCTTTTAACCAGTTTCCAAGTTAATGCTGGTGCCCATTCACAGGGAATTCTCATATTGGGATATTACTTTCTAATGCGTTACTCTGGTGGCTCTCTCCCACTTCTGTTTATCCTCCGATATCAGTCCGGCTTTCCCAATCTGCTTTACATCTCCACTGGTGTCTTCTGCCCCTGTAGAGATTGAGAAGTGTATAATCCTACATCTCAGGTTTATTTCATGGGTGTTCAGAATGTTCTGTTAGATAATTAGCTCTCTTTAGGGGGTTGGTTGAAACAGGGGCTCTTCTCTGCCATCTTGTCCCTCCTCCTCCACTGTTTTTTTTTTTTTTTTGACTTCTGGACCTTCTCAGGTCACTTCTCATATGTACCATTTCAATATTAATGGTAAATTTTTTCTTGTCATGCCCAGTCTTACCCTTGGGTTGGACTGACATGACCAGTTACATGATAGGTGATTCATGTAAAATATACCCGTAAGTATTTATACATGTAAATATGTATATAGCTTAAAAAATATATGTGAAGTATTTTTCTTTAAGATTTTATTTATTTATTTGAGAGAAAGAGAGAGCACAAAAGCTGGGGGTGCAGCAGCGGGAGGAGGAGAAGTAGGCTCCCTGCTCAGCAGGGAACATGACATGGGCTCAATACCAGGATCATGGAACCATGCCCTAAGCCAAAGGCAGACACTTAACCAACTGAATCATCCAGGCACACCTTGAGCCCTGGAATATTAAGTATTTTTTAAAATGCTTTATATTTTATTTTATTTATGTATTTTTAAAGATTTTATTTATTTGTCAGACAGAGATCACAAGTAGGCAGAGAGGCAGACGGGGGCGGGGGGGCGGGAAGCAGGCTCCTTGCCGAATAGAGAGCCCGATACGGGGCTCAATCTCAGGACCCTGTGATCATGACCTGAGCTGAAGGCAGAGTCTTTAACCCACTAAGCCACCCAGGAACCCCTAAAAAAACTTTATATTTTAAAGATGTTTAAGGTTACACCAAAATTGAAAGGCAGGTACAGATGTCTCCCATATACTTCGTTCCTTTATATATCTAAATGGAGATCTATACCTATATCTATATCTATATCTATATCTATATATCTTTCCACATTGTCCCTACATATCTCTATATATAGATATATATCTTTCCCCATTGTCAATGATACCTATCAGAATAGTATTTTTTTTTTTTTTAACCAAAGATGAATCTCTACTTAAACATCATAATCACTGAAAGTCCATTGTTTACCTTTGGGTTCACTATTGGTGCTGTGCATTCTATGGTCCTGGAAAACATACAATACATATATCCATCATTATAATATTATACAGAGTATTTTCACTGACCAAGAAATCTGTATTCTGCCTAGTCATCTCTTCAGCCACTCCTTAAACCCCTGGAAATCACTGATCTTTCATAATATGCATATTCTCCTCTTTTTCCAGGATGTCATATAGTTGGAATTATACAAAGTATAGGCTTTTTATATTGGTTTGTTAACATAAGTAATGCACATTTATAGTTCCTCTATGTCTTTTCATGGCTTAATAGCTCATTTCCTTTTAGTGCTGAATGTTCCACTATCTGATGTACCACAGTTTATTTATCCATTCACCTATTGAAGGGCATCCTGGTTGCTTTCGAATTTGAGAAATTATAAATAAAGCTGTTATAAACACCTTGTTCAGGGTTTTGTACATTTTAAATTCTTTTGGATGAATACCAAGGAGATTAATTGCTGAATTATATGGTAGGAATGTGTTTCATTTTGTAAGATATTACCAAATAATCTTCTAAAGTGACTGTATCTTTTTGCATTGATTGAGATTTCCTGTTGTTCCACATCCTCACCGATATTTGGTGTTGTCAGAGTTGTAGATTTTGGCTATTCGAATAGGTGGGTAGTGATATCCAATTGTTATTTTAATTTGAACTTCCCTGATGATATATTATATGGAACATCTTTGCATATGCTTATTTGTCATCTTCTTTTGATGAGGTATCTGCTAAGGTCTTGGGTCCATTTTTTTTAATCAGATTTATTTGTCTGAATTAAAAGTCATCCTCATATCAAAAGTCATGGAGTATTTCCCCTACATTAATTTCTAGCAGTTTATAGTTTTGTGCTTTACATTTGTGACCCATTTTGAGTTCATTTATGTGATCAGTGTAAGTTACAGGTCATATTTTTACTTGTATGTGCACATTTTAGTGTCATTTGTTAAGTATATTATCTTTGCTCCCCATTGTATTACCTTTTATCTTTTATCAGACATGAGTTAACTGTATTTATGGGGGTCTATTTCTGGGTTCTTGATTCTTTTCTATTGATCTATTTGTCTACTTTTCACACACCAATACTACACTGTATTGATTAGTGTAGTTTTATAGTAAGTCTTAATGGCAGATAGTGTCAGTTCTCCAACTTTGTTCTTCATTCTTCCCCTTTTAATAATGTGTTGGCTATTCTGGATCTTTTCCCTCTCTATATAAAAACTTTAGAATAAGTTTGTTGATATCCATAAAATACTTGCTGCAAAACTAAGTACATTCTTACCATACAATCTAACAGTTGTACTCCTTGATATTTACCCTAGGAAGTTAAAAACATGTTCACAAAAAAACCTTCACACAGATATTTATAATAGCTTTATTCATTCATACTTGCCAAAACTAGGAAGCAACCAAGATCTTTCAGTAAGTGAGCAGATAAAGTGTGATACATCCAGAAAACAAGATGCTACTCAGCAGTAAAAGAAATCGAGTTATAAAGCCATGAAAGACATGGAGGAAACTTACATGCATCTTACTAAGTTAAAGAAGCCAATATGAAATATCCACATATTGTATAATTCCAAATACATAGCATTCAGGGAAAGGAAAAATATGGATATAATAAAGTGATCAGTGGTTGCTACGGATGGTGGAGGAGAGGGATAAATAGGTAGAACATGGAGGATTTTCAGAGTATTTTCAGAAAATACTCTGTTTGATGCCATAATGACGGAAATGTCATTAGACATTCATCTATGAGCACATAGAATGCACAAAGCCAAGAATGAATGGTCAGTAAGGAACTTCTTGTGATTATGATGTGACAATGTAGGTTCATTAATTGTAACACATGTACCACTCTGGTAGGGGATGTTGCTAATGGGAGAAGCTATGCACGTGTTGGGGTGGGAAGGGGGCATAAGGGAACTCCCTGTATGTTCCCTTATTGTGAACCTAAAACACCTCTTAAAAAATAACCTTAGTAAAATTAACAACCCATTGGTCTACCTTGGACTTCTATTTGATTATTTATCTATACTAATTTTTTTTAACATCATGAATTGGTTATCTGGAAAGTATTGACTCTCTGAAAGTACACAGATCTTCCAAATGTAGAGATTTTATAGAATAATACAAAATCATATTAAAGTCTTTAAGGGGCTAAAAATATAAAGATTTTGGTGGGAGATTATGAGTTTCTCAAAATTCTAAAATATACTGAAAACCTTAAAATTAACATTAACTTCAAACTCTTACTTTCTTTCCTCAAAGTGAAAGGAGCACTCCTTTGAGTTTTTAAAAAGAATAAACTGTATAAATACTCAAATAGGAATAACCCTAGTTTACCTATCAGTCATACTTTCAAGTAAGTATGGGTTTTCATGACAACAAACAAACAAACAAACAAACAAAAAAAACCTTGCTACTTCAACACACAACTCAAACAATCCAGAATGAGTATGGGATCAAGTGACAATGCCATTTGTGTAACCAAGTCAAATAAGGGCATCTATTCTCCAGAATCTTGGGTTCCATAGATGGATCTTAATAAACTGTAACTGATATAATTACTTGTTATTTATTTGAAAGGAGAATGCTAGGAGCAACAGAGAAATGTTGTTTTTTTGCTTTGTTTGTATTGTGCAGAGATAGCAGCATGAGACAGAGGCAAGGATCCCAGATCTGAAGTTTCTGAAGAAATTCAGGTGAGATCTGATGGCCAAATGGAGCTGTGTGAGCTTCCAGGGAAGGAAAAGAATCAGCTCTCCTGTCCTCACTCTCAGAATGTGAAAACCAGGAAAATGCTCTATTGACCTATGTACTTTGTCTAGCACATAACACAAGACAAAAATGAACTGCCTTTGTTTTTTAAATACAGGCTTAATGCTACTGGAATTTTAGATTTTATGATCTCTTCTTTGACTTGTTACTGCTTTATTCTCTTATCTAGTACCTTAATCAATTCTTTCCCTTAGTTCCTCCCTTAAATCAAATATAACATTACTTATATTCTGGGGGGAAATCCAAAGCAAATGTATCTGAATGATTTTTCAGCTCAACTTAAAGTGGGACTTACACAAGAAAGAGACACTTTATAGTATGCTATGGTGATCATAAACTGAAGACAATTGCACATACACTTTATTCTTAGAGTTGGGATGATGCGCACATACCATTTTTCTTACATTCTCTGTTACTTAGAGAGACAAACAAATGTTCAAACACTATTTCCACATATTTTAACACTGTTCTTTTTTTCAACTCCCATACATTACCTGGGTTGTTTAAAGATTACGGCTCTATTTTGCCATCTTCCTTTTTCATTACATTTTGTAGTTTCTATTTTTTTTTTCTATCTGGTAACTAAAACTGCCTCTGCTACCTTGATATGTGTTTTTTTCATTCATCATCAAATGAAATTAAATATATATTGGAGACTGAATTTTAAAGTCTTACATTTATTATTTTCAGAATCTAATTTTAACAATAATTCTTGTATAAATAAATAAATGATAGAACATGAATAAACATGTTCTTCTTTTTACAACAAGATTATAAAACATAAAGTAAAAAATTGCAAGGACCCTTCAGCTTCAGGCCCCTCTCATGCCGATTTTATAAAACAATTTCCCAAAGATAACATGTTTTTATTCTAGTAACTCTTTTGTTTTATTTACAGGTCACAGAAATAGAAATGCAAATTCCTTCATGAATATGAGTTTTTGGGAGACTTGGACATATCAACAATCTGACTCCTTCGATGCTTTACAAATTCTTAAATCCTTGGAGTTACCTGAAGCAGAATTATGAATTCTTGTTGTCCTTCACTCAGAATTCTAGGTTAGCAAGTGCCTAAGGCAGGAAAGAGTTAGAGTGAATAGCAGGAGTTTAGCTGGCCTAATGATTCAGCATGTGATCCTGGCTGTTTTCTTTGTTGTCGGCTACAGAAAATGGGATGGATCTGTTCTGTATCGATGCTGATGCTCTCTAGAGATGCTGACAGAGGTGAAGAAATAAATGGTTTGAGGTGGGTCTATAAAAGTGGCTCTCATGTTGGCATAACTGTTTTATGGCTTTAACAGAGAACTATCTATATCCAGTTAATAATCTCATTTCATCTTGAGTTTCCTGCATTGTTAAACTAAACATAAAGAACCTCTTGGAACAGAGCTGTGCATAGGTTTTGACTGTGCCTTTTATGTGAGTGGAGCTCACTCTGGTAGGCTGGGAATTCATTAGGTAAATTGGCACTGCAATTGGTTGTGCTTCTATTGAAGAAGAAAACACTGGCATGAAAATTCTGTGAAATATTGATTTTTTTAAAAAGTTTTTCAAGCAAAGCTGTGAAACAGCATAAATTAAAGGTGAATTGTTTCTTCCAAATATTGAATCCCTTGAATTTGGGGTTTGCTTTCAGGCAATTGAAATTTTCCTAGCACATTTAAACCAAAAGGGATTTATTAGCAAATATTAGGAAGATATAAAATTATTGGAAGTAGGTTATAAAAGATCCTGGCCACCCTTCCAGGAATGATTTCACCTTCCAAATTAAACTGCCTTTACCATAATCATGTTGTCCATTGCAGAAACAAACAAACAACTTAGAATCAGAGAGCAGAGAAGACATACCTGCATTCTCTCTGTCCTGATCTGGGGCAGCACAAGGGATGCCTCAAGTTCCATATCCCTTTGCTTTTAATTCAGTTCTGAGTCTATTTCATGTAAGTTTATCTGCCTGAGCAAATAAATTGCATCCAGAAAACCAGCTGCAAAGACATCTAAGAAGTGCAGTTCTTGAACCTCTCCAAATATGAATGCACACTAGAAGGAAACACAGTGGCTGCTAAGCATCAATACATACCACATTTCTGTCACATCTTTAAAAATAATTTTGTAAAGTTTACTATAAATTGAAATTGTGTATATAAGACCCAGTTGCTGTTTATATTATATATTTAAAGGTGTGTTCCTGTGAGAAATAGAAAAAAATCAGTATCAAATTTTATTATGGGACAGAAAGTCCCTGGTGCCCTAATTTCCGTAATGCTTTTATTTTTGAGTGAATGTGATTATCTTTGTTTTTTGTGTATAGCATACAGAACTAGGGAGAAAAAAAAATCACTGCTCTAAATTTTTGGTTAATTTTAATTGACTGACTGATGTTAAAGTTTTCATGGAATCAGTAATCGGAACCTAGGAATTTCTTTAAGCAAGATACATTTTATTTGTAAGTAAGAGAAAAATAGATGTCATTATACTATAATATTCTTTTCCTCATCTATGGACTTTTTCCTTCACATTGAGACCTACCTCAGTCTCCATAAGTTGCTAGGACTCACCAGTCTTTAAAAAAAAAAAAAACCTCTTATGGGGCACCTGGGTGGTTGTCATAAAGCCTCTGCCTTTGGCTCAGGTCATGATCCCAGGGTCCAGGGATCAATCACTCCCTCCCCCTTTGGGCTCCATGTTCAGTGGGAGGCCTGCTTCTCGCTGTCCCACTCCCCTTGCTTGTCCTCCCTCTCTCACTGTCTATCTCTGTCAAATGGATAAAATAAAAATCTTAAAAAAAAAGAAGTCCTTTAAAAAGAAAAAAAAAAAAAACCCTCATACCCATGGTTATAGTTTATCACACAAAAAAAGACAGTTTAAAAAATCAACAAAGTAAAAAGATGCGTGGGGTGAATGAAGTTCAGATAAATCAGTGGAAGCTTTCAGGTGCCACTAACTA
The DNA here is from genome assembly GCF_011764305.1 of Mustela putorius furo. Classification (NCBI taxonomy): domain Eukaryota; kingdom Metazoa; phylum Chordata; class Mammalia; order Carnivora; family Mustelidae; genus Mustela; species Mustela putorius. The sequence continues at coordinate 90,859 of NW_025421422.1, read as the reverse complement.
ATGGAGTCATACAAAAAAGTATGCCCTAGTAACAGGGCATTATGATATATGCAAAATATTCCCATGTGACTGACTTCAACTTCTCAGACTCCAGCCATCTTTTACCCCATTTATCATAAATTACATTGTTAGGACAAGCACCTGGTCAGATTAGTAGAGTATGACCCAAGCCTACAGTCATACAAAAAATACTTTTTTCAAACAAAGTATCATAAGAGTTCTGAGGTTGCTTCTCAGGAGCCATCCAAAGGCCAGTTCTGAAGATGGGCTTTCCTTTGGAATATATAAGATTTTAGCAACCCAGATCTACTAAATTTACTCTTGTTTGTCCACCATCTTTGATGTGTGTGTGCTTCCAATAAATTTGATGAGATGTTCCTGGTTCATAAGTTAAACAATGCCTTTAGAGACATAGAACTCATCAACAATCTTATTTTCTTTATTTGCAGAAATAGTCCAGGGATTTCTGGGTGGCTCAGTCAGTTAAGTGTCTGCCCTCAATTCAGGTCATGATCTGAGTCCTGGGATTGAGCCTAAGTAGGGCTTCCTGCTCAGTGGGGAGCCTGCTTTTCCCTCTTCCTCTGCCTGCCCCACCCCCGACCTATTGTTTCTCTCTCTCTAGCTCTCTGTCAAATAAATTAAATCTTAAAAATAAATAAAGAAAGAAAATAAATAGGCACTTACCTTTATTCTAGAATTTCATCTGTTTCCTTTAAACTTACATTTTCCCATGATTTCACATGCACACACACACACACACACACACACACACACACACACATCTCTCTCTCTCTCTCTCATTGCTCTTTTCCCTAGGAAGATTCTTTTGCTTACATTTCCTAGCCTTAGAGACATATCCATTGGAACTTGGTGCAGTGTTATAGGAGGAGCACTGAGACCCTGCAACTGACTGGCTTGAATGTGCCACAATCTTCAGATCAAAATAAATAGAAAACATTTCTCTCTCTAAGAATGAACTGTTCATACACGAACTAGCTATGACTCACAAAAATGCATTATTTTAAATTTTGGATGTCAGAAGTTCTTAAGGCATCCCACTGGACTAAAATTGATATGTGGACAGGTAGGTATACATTCCTTCTGAGGGTCTAGGGGAAAATTCCTTTTCCAGTTTGAGACTGCCCACATTCCTTAGCTCATGGCTCATCTTCTTTCTCTATTTTCAAAGCCAACAACTTTGACCACATCCTGCTTATGTGACAATCTCTGGTTCTTTTCTGCCTACCTCTTTCACTTTCTTTTCTTTTCAAATGTTTTAATTTTAAGTAATTTCTACCCCCAACATGTGGGTTGAACTCACAACCCAGAGAGAGATCAGGAGTCACATGCTATAACAATTGAGCCAGTGAGCTGCCCCCTCCCTCTTCTACTTTTAAAAATTATTGTGATTACACTGGTCTAACTCAAGTAATATAGGATGATTTCTTTATTTTAAGGTCAATTGATTAGCAACTTGCTTTCACCCACAACCTTAAGTCATTTCCTTTTGTCATACAAACTAGCACATTCACAGATTAGAAATATCTAAGCCTCTTTAGAGATCATTATTTGTAGACATATTGGGGGGCTGTTATTCTGTCTACCACTAAGTAAGAGTCAAAAAAATTGTGTTTGAAATTTACCCAGTAACATTTTAAGTTCAAATAATATCCTTTAATGCTGAGATATAAAGAAAAACATTAAATTCATGATCAGCCAAATTTTTTCAAGAAGTCAAGATTTTGAGTTCCTTAGAAGAGTTTAGTCGAGTGGAAGTTAGGGAAATAGGACTGTTCCTTTGTGTGTGTGGATATTAGTGCAGATATATTCATGTAAATAAAATGCAGATGTCATTATTACTTGTAATTCTTTGAATAGTATATAATATCCCTCTCATAATTCACTAAATAATAAAAGATGAGACAGTCAAACTAGTAGTAGTCTAGAAAACAAAAACAAAAAATGCAGAAATAAATAAAAATATCTAATTATCATCATTCCATTTTTTGTAATAATTACTATTAACATTTCACTTCTTCCTGTACCTATTAATAATTGACGGGGGAAAATCTTCTTAAGGAGACATGGGACTAAGTTTCAATTTCTTTACCTCTATGAATTTATGAGTTCTGACAATTTGTCAACTCCATTTATGCTAAAGGTACACAATGCTAATATTTGTCATGACATGTACAGAAGAAAAATGCTTGGTGCTGCATTTTTCATATAATTTTAATATGATTTTTGAAAAGAAAGAAAATTTGAAAGTTGTATGTCTAAAAGGATAATCTCAGTCTTTTAAAAAGACATACTTATTTTCTAAAATTGGGTGTATTTAATTAATTATATCTAATAGGGCTAGAGCAGAGGAAATATTTTTAAATGTAAATGCACTCACAAATGTGTAGAAAATAGTGAAAATCTATACTGAAAAATATTTCTCTAGCCATTAGCAATTTTTACAAGTTTGATATTTCTGTTCAGACCTGATTAAGATTCTTTTGAAAATTCAGATAATTTAATATTCAAAGACACATAAAATGAAACTAATGAATGCAAATGCAATCATTGCCAGTATGTTTTAGATTTGACCAAATTAAGAATGTTACTGGATCAGCAAGTAAACTGGTGATGCAAGTAAATGTTACTTGATTTTAATCAGAAATTATGCTTTGTGAATATTGGTGAACAATTACTTTGAAAAATAAATGCATTTGAAGGCAACATATTGTAGGAAGTTTATTTATCTCCAGTTTCAGTATAGATTTACATGTCTGTTTCCAGAAATAATACTTTCATCTATGCCCACAATATATAATAGAATGTACATTGACTCTAAAACCCTCCCTATAGTACCCACTAGAGTGCTGATATTCTTAAAATACTCTTTAAAGGTAAAAATGTACATTGTCTATAAACTAGTAATAGCTAATATAACCATTAATGTCAGAGAAGCATGAAAACATATAATAGAAAGATACAAGATTTAAAAAGTGAGTAAATGAGGACTAAACTCACACCAGTGGCATAGGTAAATACACTGTAGAATATTCATACCATACAAGTATAGACTGAGGTCAAATGACATAAACAAACAATAGCTGTATAGATCACTATAAATAACATAACAAATTTAGAGTGAAGAAAGCAACATTAAAATAAAGATGCCATGGGGGCGCCTGGGTGGCTCAGTGGGTTAAGCCGCTGCCTTCGGCTCAGGTCATGATCTCAGGGTCCTGGGATCGAGTCCCGCATTGGGCTCTCTGCTCAGCGGGGAGCCTGCTTCCTTCTCTCTCTCTCTCTCTCTGCCTGCCTCTCAGTGTACTTGTGATTTCTCTCTGTCAAATAAATAAATAAAATCTTTAAAAAAAAATAAAGATGCCATGGACTTAGATCATAAAAATTGCAAACAGTGTCTATTAATCGAATATATGTTAAAAGAAATGTGTTATGCATGCAAAATATAGTAAAATATAATGATACATATGCATTAAAAGGCATAGAAATGAGGGTAGTGGTTAGTTCTTGGTGGACAGGTGAATTTGTTCAAGAAAGGGATATACAGGACTTCAAATATATTTGTAATGTGTAACTTCTAATATGAACATTGACTGTATCCATTTTTCTCCCTTTTTATTGTTTTTGACTGTGCATATTATTCCATAAAACCTCTTCTGTTCCAAAAGTGGGATCTGCTAGTTTATGCTTTCTGTGGTGTCATTTTTCCATGTGTATAACAAAACTCTGGAAAATAGAGTTAACAGAGATATTCTTTTCCAAAGCTTTTTGCCTCAAGCAGAATCTCTAAAGTGCCAGTCCTGATACAGTTTGTAGAGTGATTTCCTTTAGAAAAGAACAACTTCCACATCTATCTCCTTTAGATATTGATGAAGGAATGTGGCCAGCAGTACTTTCACAAAATGGAAAAAGATCTTGGGTGTTAGCTGTCCCTTAACAATTGGTAGTCTGCCCTATCTGAGATAGACACTAGCCTCTCAGTGCATGAGATCCTTTTCCTAACTCATCTACAATCAAGTAATTTGAAAACAAAAATTGTCACTCAAAAAATGTGATATTGAAATTTTTAAAAAAAATATTTTTTATTTATTTATTTGACAGACAGAGATCTCAAGTAGGGGGAGAGATAGGCAGAGAGAGAGAGAGAGAGAGAGAGGAAGCGCGGGGCTCCCTGCTGAGCAGAGAGCCCCATGTGGGTCTCAATTCCAGGACCCTGGGATCATGACCTGAGCCGAAGGCAGAGGCTTTAACACCCTGAGCCACAGAGGTGCCCCGGAACATTTTTTCTTCTTCTTCTTTTTTTTTTTTTTAGTGGACATTGGAGATCATGGACCTAAAAGATTCCTACCAGAAAGTCTGAATGAGGCCATAGTGGACTCCTTTCCTAAAGAGCAGCCTCTGTTATTTCTATGGGCAGTTACTCTGTCGCTGTATTAGTCATTTTTTATGTGTGTGTCCCACTATCACCTAATAAGATGTGAAAATAAATTTTGTTGTTGTTGTTGCTTGCAAAAGTATTTTTGTTTGCGAGCATGCTTAGTAAATACAAGTTAAGTAAGGAAGTAAGAACCATATGGGGAAGAAGCTTGTCTATTCACAGAATACTAGGTACCTAACATTGATTTAGTCACTAGATGCTGTCTCAGGTAAACTTCCAATGCAGGAACACACTTGGCTTAGCTATTTTGGGCCATGATAGCAGAATATCACAGACTGGATAGTTTAAAAATAACAGAAATTTATTTCTCACAGTTCTGGAGGTTGGAGTCCGAGATCAGGGTGCCAGTATGGCTGGGTTTCTGGTGAAGGGTTGTACACTGCCAACTTCTCCCTGCGCCTTCCATTGGTGGAAGGGGCAAGCGACCTTTGGTGGGAGGTTTCTCTTTTATAAAGTACTGATCCCACCTATGAGGGTTCCATCCTTATAACTTAAGCATTTCTCCAAAGCCCTACTTCCTAATGTCTTCATAAGGGGCATTAGGATTTCAAGATATGAATTTTGGGGAGACACAATCATTTAAACATAGCAACAGTCATGTGAAAATGCCAGGAATGATGAACCTCATTATATAATCATGTGATTTTATATTTCTGAAATTATTAGCTGAAACCTACAGTCAGTACAGCAAATGTTGTCTTACAATCATCATAAAGTTATATAGATTACAGTATATTTTAAATTTCTTATTGCATCTTAAAAAATATAGGTATGAGATATGCTAGACCCTAATAATAAGTCTACTGTTGTAAATAATCTGACAGCCTAAAATATTTTATGTGCTGACTACTTTTTAAAACATTATCTATTCTGGAATGTAACTCTACTAAGGGAAAATTGATGTAGTGACAAAGCACTATTTTTTTTCCTGATGTCATTACTCAAAGAAACAAAGCAGTTTGCACTAATGATAATAGCAATAAACTTTCATTTATTTGGTGTTTAAAGCAGCAGTTCAATCGAGCAAAACAAAATATTTTCAAAGATTCATTTCATGTTTTATTTGTGTTTGGTTATAAATATTTGAAAAAAAATGAAATGGAAATTTAGTATGAAGTATGGTAATATAGTATGGAAATATTCATATATTTTCTATAAAGATGCATTCAGAAAGGGATCTTTTTTCTTCTTGGATCAATCAAGTTATAAGAGAATTAATTCAAAATTACTTTTCACAGTAGCCTTGCTTTCTCAATGCAATTAAAATTCCTAGGTATATTATATATAATACTATATTTTCCTAAATTCCATAGGACAGATAGAAAGTTTAATATATTGGCTAGGAAAGTATTTCAATTGCATAGCTATCCAAAAGAGCAATCCAATGTCATTCCCTAACAGCATTTGTTGGAAAATACAGAAATGATTTCTTAAAAACTTACTGGGATGACTACAGGCACCCAAATTCCATTCTGAAAAGGCTATAGGCTATAGTACTTGTTCCTTGACATTTTCAAAGTTCTTGTGACCCTGGGAAATGATTAAAGGTTATCTCCAGAGCATAATACTGATGACAGTTTCCCTAGTTTGCCATAGTTCATAGGTAGCAAAGAATGTATTGTTTTAAGAATTTTTATTTTCTTTTTCACTCCATCCCTCAAGTCACAATATAATCGTTTGTTTCGTTCCCTAAGCTCATGTAGAGGTCTATGTATACCTGGATAGTATATCTCTAATAATGATACAAGTACATAGTCTGAGCCCTACGGATCGTTTTGTTTTTATCATTTCCTTTGACTTTTTCTATCTGAACAGTATATTATTTCTTTATCACAAATCAAGAAAAATAGAAACTAAAATCATCTTGTAACCTGTTACTGACAGTTTTATTTCTCTAAGGGCTATTTAAGATACAACTAATATAGTATCTTTTCTCTTATATACTTTTTTTAATTTATTTTTTATTTATTTTCAGCATAACAGTATTTTGTTTTTTGTACCACACCCAGTGCTCCATGCAATCCGTGCCCTCTATAATACCAACCACCTGATTCCCCCAACCTCCCACCCCCTCACCCCTTCAAATCCCTCAGATTGTTTTTCAGAGTCCATAGTCTCTCATGATTCACCTCCCCTTTCAATTTCCCCCAACTCCTTTCTCCTAACTCCCCATGTCCACCATGCTATTTGTTATGCTCCACAAATAAGTGAAACCATATGATAATTGACTCTCTCTTCTTGACTTATTTCACTCAGCATGATCTCCTCCAGTCCCATTCATGTTGCTACAAAAGTTGGGTATTCATCCTTTCCTAATATACTCCTAATATAATATCTCTACTCTGAAGAGATGTTTGTATTCTTTTTTTTTAGATGCTTATATTCTTAACATGTATTTTTATTCTATTCCAAAATTGTTTGATTTATTATAAGCTCATTTTTAAAAAATCAGATAATAAATGTTGGTAAATCTTATTTACTATTCTAAGTTTAAAACTAAGTAATTATAAGTATAAATGTAAAAGAGAATATAATTTCTAAAATTTTCTTTTTTACCCAAGAGATAAAATAGTCTCTACTTGAGAGACTGCTAATCAAAAATCGTGTTAATATGGGGTGCCTGGGTGGCTCAGTGGGTTAAAGCCTCTGCCTTCTGTTCATGTCATGATCCCAGGGACCTGGGGTCAAGCCCCGCGTTGGGTTCTCTGCTTAGCGGGGAGCCTGCTTCCTCCTCTCTGTCTGCCTCTCTGCCTGCTTGTGATCTCTGTCTGTCAAATAAATAAATAAAATCTTAAAAAAAAAAATCGTGTTAATATGCAAACATTAACTGATTATTGTTTGATGTATCTCAGGATCTTATTCCCACCTTGATTAATAATTAATATATGACAACTCTCTCTTCCTCTTTCATACTTTCATATGTGCATATGTAAAAGAAAGTCTTGCTCTACAGCCCAAGGAGACATTGTGGCAATATTTCATTACAGAGTAGATCCAGCAGGATGATTTTCTGAGCTTCCACACTCAGATACCTACTGATATTTGTTTCCCATTTTTGTTCTCTTTCTCTTACACTTCCCTTTTCCCTGTGAAGCATAGATTTCAATTATTATCATTTTGCAGATGATATGATTGAGGCAGAATGAAATAAATTCTTGCCCAATATTGCACAGACAGGAAGTGGCAGGACTACTATGATTGAGAACCTGTGATGGAGAATGGACATGCAAAGATGAGTAAATTGTGGTTTCTTCCATTTAAGAGCTTTCTTTTTAAAAGATTTATTTACTAATTGAAGAGAGAGAGCATGAGCATGCACACAAGAGAGCAGGGGAAGGGGCAGAGGCAGAGGGAGACAAGCAGACTCTGAGCTGAGCATAGAGCCCTGCAAAGGCTTGATCTCAGGACCCTGAGATCATGACCTGAGCTGAAATCAAGAATCAGATGCTTAACCAACTGAGCCACCCAGGCACCCATTCCGTAAAAAGAGTTTTAAGTGTACTTCGGGTTATTGGTATATACATTTAATCTGGACAACAGTGAATAAACTTGAGTACAGTTTGTAACAGTGATTAAGAGTTTTTTAATCCAGGGGGGGAGGAGTCAAGATGGCGGAGAAGTAGCAGGCTGAGACTACTTCAGCTAGCAGGAGATCAGCTAGATAGCTTATCTAAAGATTGCAAACACCTGCAAATCCATCGGCAGATCAAAGAGAAGAAGAACAGCCATTCTGGAAGCAGAAATATAACCACTTTCTGAAAGGTAGGACTGGCGGAGAAGTGAATCCAAAGCGAGGGGAAGATAGACCCCGGGGGGATGGGCTGGCTCCCAGCAAGCGGCGGAGCAATGGAGCACAAAATGAGGACTTTTAAAAGTCTGTTCTGCTGAGGGACATCGCTACAGAGGCTAACCCGGGGCAAAGCTCACGCGGGGACAGCGTGGCCGCAGGTCCCGCAGGGTCGGAGAAGGATCAGGGGTGTCTGAGTGTCGCAGAGCTTGCGGGTATTGGAACAGGAAAGCCAGCTACAGAGACAGAGCTGACAGTAAGCTCACAGCTCAGAGTTACCTTGAACAGCCCCAGGCTCGGTGAGCTCATAGCACAGCCGGAGGTCAGGCAGACGGGAGTAACTAGTCACTGTTCTCTGAGGGCGCACTGAGGTGTGGGGCCCCGGGCTCTCGGCAACTCCGGGCCAGAGACCAGGAGGCCACCATTTGTATTCCCGTCCTCCAGAACTCTACGGAAAGTGCTCAGGGAACAAAAGCTTCTGAAAGCTAACCCGAGCAGATTACTCAGCAGGGCCCCTGGTAAGGGCGGTGCAATTCCGCCTGAGGTAAAGACACTTGAGAATCACTACACCAGGCCCCTCCCCCACAAGATCAACAAGAAATCCAGCCAAGATCAAGTTCAAATACCAAGGAGTGCGGTTTCAATACCAAAGAGAGCAGCAGAATTCCAGAGGAGGAGAAAGCAAAGCACGGAACTCATGGCTTTCTCCCTGTGATATTTTTAGTCTTGCAGTTAATTTAATTTTTTTTCTTTTTCATTTTTTTTCTCTTCTTCTGATAAAATTTTTTATTAACTATTACCCTTTTCTATTTTAACGGTTTTTAACTACCTTATCTAATGTATAGATTTTTTCTTTTTTATATTTTTCTATATTCATTTTCTTTTTTAAATTCTTTTCCTTTCTTTCTTTGTTTTCTTTCTTTTTTCTTTTTCTCTCTTTCTTTCTTTTTGAACCTCTTTTTATCCCCTGTCTCCCTACCTCATGATTTGGGATCTCTTCTGATTTGGTTAAAGCATATTTTCGTGGGGTTGTTGCCACCAAAAGAATTTGCAAACACCCAACCAGCTCTACAGGAAATATTGAAAGGGGTCCTCTAAGCAAAGAGAGAGCCTACAAGTGGTATATCAGTAAGGAACAGAGACAATATACAGTAACAGTCACCTTACAGGCAATACAATGGCACTAAATTCATATCTCTCAATAGTTACCCCGAATGTTAATGGGCTAAATAGCCCAATCAAAAGACATAGGGTATCAGAATGGATAAAAAAACAAAACCCATCTATATGTTGCCTCCAAGAAACTCATTTTAAGCTTGAAGACACCTCCAGATTTAAAGTGGGGGGGTGGAAAAGAATTTACCATGCTAATGGACATCAGACATCAGAAGAAAGCAGGAGTGGCAATCCTTATATCAGATCAATTAGATTTTAAGCCAAAGACTATAATAAGAGATGAGGAAGGACACTATATCATACTCAAAGGGTCTGTCCAACAAGAATATCTAACAATTTTAAATATCTATGCCCCCAACGTGGGAGCAGCCAACTATATAAACCAATTAATAACAAAATCAAAGAAACACATCAACAATAATACAATAATAGTAGGGGACTTTAACACTCCCCTCACTGAAAGTGACAGATCATCCAAGCAAAAGATCAGCAAGGAAATAAAGGCCTTAAACGACACACTGGACCAGATGGACATCACAGATATTCAGAACATTTCATCCCAAAGCAACAGAATACACATTCTTCTCTAGTGCACATGGAACATTCTCCAGGATAGATCACATCCTCGGTCCTAAATCAGGATTCAACCAGTATCAAAAGATTGGGATCATTCCCTGCATATTTTCAGACCACAATGCTCTGAAGCTAGAACTCAACCACAAGAGTAAGTTTGGAAAGAACCCAAATACATGGAGACTAAACAGCATCCTTCTGAAGAATGAGTGGGTCAACCGGGAAATTAGAGAGGAATTGAAAAAAATCATGGAAACAAATAATAATGAAAACACAACAGTTCAAAATCTGTGGGACACAACAAAGGCAGTCCTGAGAGGAAAATATATAGTGGTACAAGCCTTTCTCAAGAAACAAGAAAGGTCTCAGGTACACAACCAAACCCTACACCTAAAGGAGCTGGAGAAAAAACAAGAAAGAAACCCTAAGCCCAGCAGGAGAAGAGAAATCATAAAGATCAGAGCAGAAATCAATGAAATAGAAACCAAAAAAACAATAGAACAAATCAACAAAACTAGGAGCTGCTTCTTTGAAAGAGTTAAAAATATTGACAAACCCCTGGCCAGACTTATCAAAAAGAAAAGAGAAAGGACCCAAATAAATAAAATCATGAATGAAAGAGGAGAGATCACAACTAACACCAAAGAAATACAAACTATTATAAGAACATACTATGAGCAACTCTACGCCAATAAATTCAACAATCTGGAAGAAATGGATGCATTCCTAGAAACATACAAACTACCACAACTGAACCAGGAAGAAATAGAAAGCCTGAACAGACCCATAACCAGTAAGGAGATTGAAACAGTCATTAAAAATCTCCAAACAAACAAAAGCCCAGGGCCAGACGGCTTCGTGGGGGAATTCTACCAAACATTTAAAGAAGAACTAATTCCTATTCTCCAGAAACTGTTCCAAAAAATAGAAATGAAAGGAAAACTTCCAAACTCATTTTATGAGGCTAACATCACCTTGATCCCAAAACCAGACAAGGATCCCATCAAAAAAGAGAGCTATAGACCAATATCCTTGATGAACAGAGATGCAAAAATTCTCACCAAAATACTAGCCAATAGAATTCAAAAGTACATTAAAAGGATTATTCACAATGACCAAGTGGGATTTATTCCAGGCCTGCAAGGTTGGTTCTACATCTGCAAGCCAGTCAATGTGATACAACACATCAATAAAAGAAAGAGCAAGAACCATATGATACTCTCAATAGATCCTGAAAAAGCATTTGACAAAGTACAGCAACCCTTCCTGATCAAAGCTCTTCAAAGTGTAGGGATAGAGGGCACATACCTCAATATAATCAAAGCCATCTCTGAAAAGCCCACCGCAAATATCATTCTCAATGGAGAAAAACTGAAAGCTTTTCTGCTAAGGTCAGGCACATGGCAGGGATGTCCATTATCACCACTGCTATTCAACATAGTACTAGAAGTCCTAGCCTCAGCAGTCAGACAACAAAAAGAAATTAAAGGCATCCAAATCGGCAAAGAAGAAGTCAAATTATCATTCTTCGCAGATGATATGATACTATATGTGGAAAACCCAAAAGACTCCACTCCAAAACTGCTAGAACTTATACAGGAATTCAGTCAAGTGTCAGGATATAAAATCAATGCACAGAAATCAGTTGCATTTCTCTACCCCAACAACAAGACAGAAGAAAGAGAAATTAAGGAGTCCATCCCATTTACAATTGCACCCCAAACAATAAGATACCTAGGAATAAAACTAACCAAAGAGGCACAGAATCTATACTCAGAAAACTATAAAGTACTCATGAAAGAAACTGAGGAAGACACAAAGAAATGGAAAAATGTCCCATGCTCCTGGATTGGAAGAATAAATATTGCGAAAATGTCTATGCTACCTAAAGCAATCTACACATTTAATGCAATTCCTATCAAAGTACCATCCATCTTTTTCAAAGAAATGGAACAAATAATTCTAAAATTTATATGGAACCAGAAAAGACCTCGAATAGCCAAAGGGATACTGAAAAAGAAAGCCAAAGTTGGTGGCATCACAATTCCGGACTTCAAGCTCTATTACAAAGCTGTCTTCATCAAGACAGCATGGTACTGGCACAAAAACAGACACATATATCAATGGAACAGAATAGAGAGCCCAGAAATAGACCCTCAATTCTATGGTCAACTAATAGTCAACAAAGCAGGAAAGAATGTCCATTGGAAAAAAGACAGCCTCTTCAATAAATGGTGTTGGGAAAATTAGACAACCACATGCAGAAAAATGAAATTGGACCATTTCCTTACACCACACACAAAAATAGACTTAAAATTGATGAAGGACATTAATGTGAGAAAGGAATCTATCAAAATCCTTGAGGAGAACACAGGAAGCAACCTCTTTGACCTCAGCCGCAGCAACATCCTCCTAGGAACACCGCCAAAGGCAAGAGAAGCAAGGGCAAAAATGAACTATTGGGATTTTATGAAGATCAAAAGCTTTTGCACAGCAAAGAAATAGTTAGCAAAATCAAAAGACAACTGACAGAATGGGGGAAGATATTTGCAAACGACATATCAGATAAAGGACTAGTGTCCAAAATCTATAAAGAACTTAACAAACTCAACACCCAAAGAACAAATAATCCAAACAAGAAATGGGCAGAGGACATGAACAGACATTTCTGCCAAGAAGATATCCAGATGGCCAAAAGACACATGAAAAAGTGCTCCATATCACTCAGCATCAGGGAAATACAAATCAAAATCACAATGAGATATCACCTCACACCAGTCAGAATGGCTAAAATAAACAAGTCAGGAAATGACAGATGCTGGCGAGGATGCGGAGAAAGGGGAGCCCTCCTACACTGTTGGTGGGAATGCAAGCTGGTGCAACCAGTCTGGAAAACAGTATGGAGGTTCCTCAAAATGTTGAAAATAGAACTGCCCTATGACCTAGCAATTGCACTACAGGGTATTTACCCTAAAGATGCAAACGTAGTGATCCAAAGGGGCACGTGCACCCGAATGTTTATAGCAGCAATGTCCACAATAGCCAAACTATGGAAAGAACCTAGATATCCATCCACAGATGAATGGATCAAGAAGATGTGGTATATATACACAATGGAATACTATGCAGCCATCAAAAGAAATGAAATCTTGCCATTTGCGACAACATGGATGGAACTAGAGCGTATCATGCTTAGCAAAATAAGTCAAGCAGAGAAAGACAACTATCATATGATCTCCCTGATATGAGGAAGTGGTGATGCAACATGGGGGCTTAAGTGGGTAGGAGAAGAATCAATGAAACAAGATGGGATTGGGAGGGAGACAAACCATAAGTGACTCTTAATCTCACAAAACAAAGTGAGGGTTGCTAGGGGGAGGGGTTTTGGGAGAATGGGGTGGGATTATGGACATTGGGGAGGGTATGTGCTTTGGTGAGTGCTGTGAATTGTGTAAATCTGGCGATTCACAGACCTGTACCTCTGGGGATGAAAATATATGTTTTTTAAAAAATAAATAAATAAATTATAAAAAAAGTGTTTTTTCATCCAATCTGAGAGTGAATCCCAGCTTTAACATGAAGCAGCTGGATGACCTTGGACAGGATACTTAGCTTTCCTTGTTTCAATTCATTTACCTATAAAGTGAGTTAATTATATCAATAATGCAAATGTATCATGGCAATTAATTGAGTTCAAGAACATAAATTATCAAATATAACTTCTCACATACAGTTAACATTCAATAAAAAATAACCATTATAAAGTGTTTTGGCAACAGTGCAACAGCGCATTATAAGAGAGACTGTAAGATCATTCTTGAAGCCAACTAAGTGACATGTAAGAGATATAGCATATTCTATCTAGTTTATTATTTATTTAAATGTCACAAATTATCTATTTTTAACTTATTTCATTTTTTTAAGATTTTATTTATTTATCAGAGAGAGAGAGAGAGAGAGAGAGTGAGCACAGGCAGACAGAATGACAGGCAGAGGCAGAGGCAAAGCGAGAAGCAGGCTCTCTGCTGAGCAAGGAGCCCGATGTGGGACTCGATCCTAGGACGCTGGGATCATGACCTGAGCCAAAGGCAGCTTCTTAACCAACTGAGCCACCTAGGCGTCCCTAACTTATTTCATTTTAAATTCATGCATGGGGTGAGCAGGTGCACTAGGTAATTTGTAAGGTTCTCTTAAACTACAATGTTACATAAAATAAACAGAAATTGATAGAAGACCAAGTATTTCAATCAACTTCATTACCTATTGTCAGACAATTTTTATAATACTTCATAATAATGGAACACTACACTTATTTTTTTATAAACATAACTGGAGGTTTAAAAAAGCTTAAGTAGGGCTTCCTTTAAATTATGCTTTCTAATTACACTCTGAAAGTTTACTAAAGTTGGTAACAATTTATACCAGGATTATACCATCTTTTGTTGCTCCCAGAAAAAGAAAATTGTATAAGATTTTGAGTGAGATTTTGAAAGTGTTCAGTTCCATATTTTGGCAAGAACTAAAATTCTATATAAAAAAAAAACATATTTATGGCGCCTGGGTGGCTCAGTGGGTTAAAATCTCTGCCTTCGGCTCAGGTCATGATTCCAGGTTCCTGGGATTGAGTCCCACAATGGGCTCTCTTCTCAGCAGGGAGCCTGCTTCCATTCCTCTCTCTCTGCCTGCCTCTCTACCTACCTGTGATCTCTGTCAAATAAATAAATAAAATTTTTAAAAAAACATATTTTATACCAGTTATTCATGTTTATTAACTAAGATATCACAATACAAATAATACAAACAGTTGCCATACAATGGCTTAAATAAAAAAAAATGAAAAAAAATTTTTTTAAGATTTTATTTTTAAACAACCTCTACACCCAAGGTGGACTTCAAACGTACAACCCCAAGATCAAGAGTTACATGTTTTACTGACTGATCCCACCAGGCACACCAACAAATGAAAATTTTATAAAATTGTTGAATTTGTGGGAGTCTCATTTGCTCAGTCAGTTAAGTGTCTGCCTTTGGTTCAGATCATGATCTCAAGAATCCTGGGATCCAGCCCCATATTGCTCATGCTCTCTCTTTCTCTCTCTCTCTCTGGCTTTTGATCTCAAATAAATAAATAAAATATTTTTTTAAAAAATTGTTGAGTTTGTTTAACTAGTTTTAAACTAGTAGACAGAGAAGAAGATAAAGTATGATGTCATGGCAGGGAAAAATACGACTTACACATTTTAAAAATAAAATGTGCAATGCAAGTTACATCACTTCTTTTATCACCACACTGGGACTTTCCCTACTGAGTTGTTGTAATGTAAGGACCTATTTTATATTTTTATATTTTAGCAAGAGGCCTTCATTGAGGTTAAACAAAAACGTTGTTTAACCCTTAAACTGTCCTTGCTCCCCTTCCACCAGGGGATTCACTTAAAAACAAGTCCTGGAAATCAGCTCCAGGTAACAAAGCCCATATACAAGGGTGGGTCAGGCCAGGTGGAGACATCAATCAGCATGGGGAGGGGGGGAGGTGTTGCATACTGTCTCCCTGGATACTAAGGAGTATGCCCCACTCTGCCCTTTGGGAACCTTTTTGGCACCAATCCTAATCAAGATGTAATAGGTTGGGTCAAATGTCTATACAAGGGTAAATTGTACCTCAATTGGTCACCTAGCCTCACTGTGGAGTTTCCTGTGTGTGTTAAAATCTCATTGGTCACCTGTGAGTGGCCAGGCCTGACCGCATGGCCTTTGCCCTTAAAAGCTAGACTGTGAAACAGAGAAGGGTTGCCTTCTCTTGTAAGAGGTGTGGCCCCGAACATTCGGTTAGATTCTTGATGCTTGGCGTGAAATACAGCTTTGCTTGACCTTCGCTATATATCAGTCTCACTCCTTTAATCATAGACCCATTATTGGGGCATAACAGTATTAATCTTATAGTTATAAGTCCACAATGCATCCATTATCCATCCTATCCCTTAACATTCCCCTTTGGACAGACCCATGATCTAGAACAAGCCTTATTTTATAGTGCCTTGTAGGAGATTTTTGCTGCTGCCTAAATTGCCTACTTTCCTCTCACCATTACCACGGAAATTGGGTCCACTGAAACAAAGGGGTAGTGTAAGAAATTAACAACTTCCATAAATCTCTTTAAATAATAAAGTATAAGATAGTGATACCTTTTTTTTCTGCCACATAACCAATTCTTGCAAGAATAAGGTCATATAAGAGAATTTACAACACATGCTAGCATTATCCTACTGGACCCAGATCATTTGTATGTTTCTCTGTCTCTGAGAGATGTAGTTATTTACATGACTGAAACCTACAAATTGTTTGATATGACTATTAATATCACCTACATTATTTTAAAGCCTGTTTAAGGCTTCTGAAATACATAGGTTTTGTAAACACTTATTAAGCATCTTGTATATATCAAACACTTTAAAAATCTCTGCTATAAAAATAAAAAACAAAAAAACTCTACCTCAATGGAACTTTGAATCTGAAAAAGATACAGGCAATATACAAGGCAACAGATAGAATAATTACATATTTGATTATATACTCCGAGGATGTCACATTAAATTGATGTGAAAATGATGAGAAGGATCTGAATTTCTTGTCAAAATTTTTTTGCCTTAAAAAGAAATTGATATTTAGGGCAAGTTGTTACTGAAAGAGGTCCTGTGTCAACCAAAAATGTTAAACCATGATCTGACAATATTTTCCAGTTGTGACCATTGCTTTGTTTAGCTGTCTTATATTAAGACTGAATTTAGTAATTCAGTCTCAGATTTCAGTAAGTTTTTTTAAAGATTTTATTTATTTATTAGAGAGAGAGAGAGTGGGCGGGGAGGGGCAGAGGGAGAGGAAGAACCAGACTCCTTGTTGAGCAGGCAGCTGATGCAGGACTGGATCCTAGTACCCTGGCATCATGACCTAAGCTGAAGGAAGACACTTAACCAACTGGGCCACCCAGGCACTCTAGACTGTAAACTTTTTTTTTTTTTTAAAGATTTTATTTATTTATTTATTTGAGAGAGAGACGGTGAGAGAGAGCATGAGCGAGGAGAAGGTCAGAGAGAGAAGCAGACTCCCCGTGGAGCTGGGAGCCCGATGCGGGAATCGATCCCGGGACTCCGGGATCATGATCTGAGCCGAAGGCAGTTGTCCAACCAACTGAGCCACTCAGGCATCCCTAGACTGTAAACTTCTTAAAGGTAAAAAAGTTTATTCTTCTAGTAGTTCCACAGACATTTCTAACATCCATAAGAAAGCATGTATTGATGTAAAATGCCAGCAAATCAAATCATTTAAAAAAAAAAAAGAAAGAAAGAAAAGATATGTCTGGATAAAGAGAAAAACAGAAAATCTAAGAATACATTGAATTATTAGAGCAAAGAGTGGAGGAAGAGAAAATAAATATGAAATAGAGATTTCCACTAAAAGAAAAAAATTGAATAAGGCAGGAGATTTAGAAAATTATTATGACAGACTTGAGAACAAAATAAAATAGGAATTTTTAGAAAATAGCAATGAATGAAATGGTAAATTGTTCCTACCTCTATAAAATTAGCTCTTTGTTGTTGTTGTTGTTGTTGTTAATTTACCTATTTAAGCTAATAAACAAAGAAAGGATTTAGGGATAAGGTTTCATTTAGGGATAAGGTTTCTATATATATATATATTTTTCCATTTAGGGATAAGGTTTCAATATATATATAGATATTCTATATCTATATATATATTTTTTAATTGTTAGAAAATGTGTCACAGAAAGTGTTTAAACTTTAAGATACAGATGCAACATGTAACGAACTACATTGTTTGAACGTCTAATTTGTAAATGCTGTTAGAGGAAACTTGGTGGAAATGTCCTTATGTGGTTGTGTTTCTGGAACTAAGTATATTTATTAATAAGGAATAGTTTAAAATTATGAAATGACCAGGAGTGGACAATTTTCCTAATCCTATCAGCTCTTTGCAGCTCTCTTATTAGCCCCCTTTAGGAATATCAGCTTTATTTATCTAATTAAATTTTATATTAATGTGCTTTTGACTTTTGGCCTTTCTCTTCCTTCTGTTCTTTTTTTTCCCCTAAATTACATGTTTCTGTTTAACAGCTACTATGAATTCTTTGATATGAATTCTCAACATCAATTTACTAACTCCAGAGATGAAGCAGCATCAATATTTAGAGGCTAAAAATACAAAGCCTTGGGCATCTGGATGGCTCAGTCAGTTAAGCATCTGCCTTCGACTCAGGTGGTGATCCCAGGGTCGTGGGATGGAACCCCAGGCTGAACATTCTGCTCAGCTGGGAGCCTACTTCTCCCTCTCCCTCTGCCTGCAGCTCCCTTTGCTTGCGTTCTCCCTCTCTTTGTCAACTAAATAAAATAAAATAAAATAATGTAAATAATACATTTATTTATTTATTAAAATGCAATTATTACACAATACATAATGTATTGCATAATTATAATGATGATTAAATAATTTATTAAATATTTATATTAAATATATCAATTTAATTAAATAAATATTATTTAGAATTTAAAAATTTTCAAATTTAGATTATTAAATATTAAATCATTAATTTAATAAATAAATATCTTAAAGTAATTAAATAAAATAATTTATTTATTAAAATGAATAAAATAATGTTGTCTTTATCGGAGCATGTATTTTTAAATAGTCTAATTAAAAAAACCATCTAATAAAGTCTAAATACATTGAGTTCAGATATTTATACAAGTTAATCCAGACTCTCAACCCACAGACAGTTTCAAAACATTTGTTTTTATCTACTACTCAAAATATGATTGTAATGTATTTATTTATAATTTTGACACAGCAAGGAAACTTGGAGGAAAAGGAGACATTTGCTTTTAATAATTGAAAATTATTGGGGCGCCTGGGTGGCTCAGTGGGTTAAGCCACTGCCTTCAGCTCAGGTCATGATCTCAGGGTCCTGGGATCAAGCCCCACATTGGGCTCTCTGCTCAGCAGGGAGCTGCTTCTTCCTCTCTCTCTGCCTGCCTCTGCCTGCTTGTCATCTCTCTCTGTCAAATAAATAAATAAAATCTTTAAAAAAAAAGAAAATTATTTTGTTGATTTAAACAAAATAAAAACCTTAACACAGGAACATTTTTTCTTAAATAACACTGTGAAGTTTCTGAGTCGCATTCTATTAAAAGTGCTGCTAAAATGGCCTCAGTTACTCATTTAAATTATCAGCTGAATGGGTAACAAATGAAGTAGAGAGCTTTTTAATTATTTATGAATGTATTGCTTGTGGATGGAGTGCCACATAGAGTCACCTCTTTTTGGCTTTGTTTTGTGAGCAGCTGTGGAATCCATGAATGAGATTAAACATAAGGACATTCACAGAAATTCTTAATGAACTTCTGGGAAGGGCAGTAAGTGCAGGGAAAAACTGCAGCAAGACTAATTACAAATTTCAAGTGGTCATTGGTTAATTAGAAGCTTTTAAGTTCAAGTAATATATCTTTTTTATGAGCCTATCATATTGTATTAATTACCACAAACTGCACTCTTGAACACTTACTTTTTCACATATTTCTTATTCTTAGTACTTAAAATTACCCTTATTATTGATAAGTAAATGGATTTTACTGACAATGTATTTACTTACATAAATAAATAATGCTGTTTATATATATAAAAACAATTGAATATGTGTATGTGTTCAATGAATTTTTTTTCAAATTAACATCTTAATTCTACCACATTGGTTACAAATAGATACAGACTTTATAGATTCATCAAATATTTTATTCTCAAATTTATATCTCCTTTGTGAAGTAAATGAAGCTGTATATATTAAATATAATCCTATCACATGTAACGGTTACTAGTGCATCCCAGGACATACATAGCTCAGGTCCTACTCAAGGCATCACGGATAACTGGATTTAACTTTCTATCCTAGGAGTCTTCTATATATTTCTGTGGCTTTTATACTACAATCAGGAGGAAGAATTCTTTTGCTAAAAGCTTCCAAATGACTATGTGAGTAGATTATTTGTAGACCAGTTATATAATATTATAGTTTAATATGTAAAGCACGATAAAATAAAATGCTATTGCCATATTTAATTTGTTCAGTAAAGCATTCATTTAGTTATCAAGCATTCATTTTCTTTTTTTTAAGATTTTATTTATTTATTTGACAGACAGAGATCACAAGTAGACAGAGAGGCAGGCAGAGAGAAAGGAAGGGAAGCAGGGTCCCTGCTGAGCAGAGAGCCTGATGTGGGGCTCTAGCCCAGGACTCTGGGATCATGACCTGAGCAGAAGGCAGAGGCTTTAATGCACTGAGCCACCCAAGAGCCCCTAGCATTCATTTTCTTTATACAGAAGAGATAGAACAATATTATATAGTAGAAAATACAGTAAATAATCTAGAAACCTTGATCATTTTGTTTTGGCATTTTTAGAACATAAAATTAGCTAAAGCTCAAGTGCAAGTTATATTTGTATCATAGGAGGAAAAGTTAATTAAAAGTTTGTTTATTACCATAGTTTAACACTTCAACAAAATGATAGTGAGTCAAAAATTAATGAATATATGAAGTATACAATAAAAACAATAATCTTTAGTGTATGTGACTCACTGTAGGTATTGATAGGCTAGAAGTCAAAGGGAAAGTATCTATAGGGCTTGTTCAGTTCCATGCTCATCAGATTAGTAGGGTTTCTCATATTGCTTCCTTCACCACATTAATTTGTCTAATGAAGTTTTCAAGAGTTAAAGACAGTGATAGGTTCATGGCTGGAGAGAAGGTACAGAATCTAAGGTAGTTTAGCAGTGCTTATTATTTAAGAGAAAGACAGTGTGGGAGGTGAGGAAGGAAAGGGATAAGAAGAGAGAATCTTAAGCAACCTCCTTGCCCAGCACAGAGCCTATAGCGGCTTGATCTCATCGCCCTGAGATAACAACCTGAGCTGAAATCAAGAGTCAGATGCTTATCTAATTGAGTCACCCAAGTGCACCATTTTTTTTTCTGTATCTTTATTTTCATCTTTCTCTGTAACTGAGTTTCCCTTCAAAATCAGGACTTGCATACACAACCTAAATAATTATTTTGGGATTTGATCACGTGGAAGAGGAGAGAATGAGAAGAGCTAAGTGGTCCAGGAGAAACATATATGAATTCAGACTGAGTGGATTATGATTGTGGACAACTGAGCATCAATCCTAATGCACAGAATACATCTTCAGAATTATTTTCCTGAAACAAGAAAGAATCTGTTTAACCCACTGGCTTCTGCATCCTATCCACAGTGGTCAAAATTCATCCCAGAAGTAGTTAATGTCCCTGACTTTACTATTACTGGGCATGAGAGAGGAGCTCAGTGGGCTTGGTCAGTGTCCCACCTAATGAAAGGCAGAGCAGATTCAGGCAAAAAAAATTATTAGTTCTTTCCAAATTAGATTTAATGGGATTCTATTTTTCATTTATGAATTCATTTTACATTTTATATTTTATCAATTTTTCTAAGCTTTGGCCAATATTCACTGCATTTTTGAATAGCTTTTATCTATTATCGTGAATCATTTTTCTGCTACATTTGTTTAGTCATGGTTATCCATTTCTTCTTCCAAGTTTTTCAGATATGTGATATCAAATTCCAAATAAATTATTTAAAATGTTATTTTTTATACTAAACTTCTATGAAAAACATTGATATATGTATTATGGCATATTGTTCCCCTTTTAACTTATTTTTAAAAATGTGAATATGCCTTGGCAAATACATATTGTTTCTTTTTATGTTTATGTAGTTTCTTCATAATTTTCCCAAGTTCATTGGCTTATGGTTTATATTTTTTTAATAATTTTCCTACTGCCAATTAATAGATTTTTTTCCATTACATTGTCTAAGTTGCTATTGCCAGTATAAGTAAAAAGCATCTGGAAATCTATATCCCTGTCCAGTTTCCTCAAATCACTATTTTCAGGATCTAGTTGGATTTTCTTACAGGTTCCAGGTGGACAAGCTTTTGAACTGGTGCTAATTATTATTTCTGTTTCTGGCTTCCTGCATTTACTAGCTTCAGGGATCATTTTTAACAATTATGATGAAATGAGGCATCATATTCTTATTCTCAACTTCATTAATAATGATATTAGTGTAACATATCCTACAAGATAATAATAGATACATGTAAAATAATTTCATTGACCAAAAAAGTGGTGGGAAATGTAAATAAAACAACCAATTAGTCACTTCAAGTTGAGCTATTTTTTTCCCCCTTTATCTCCCTGTCTCTTTAATTTCTTGTAGCACATTCCTACAAAGTATTTTAAGGTGTTTTATATGCACATACATAGAGATCATCATGGAGTCTAAATCTAATAATTCCTTGTCAGTTTTAAATATTTTAAGTATTGTTCATTCCTATGTCAGTTGTCTATTAACTTTTTCTCCACACTGTACTTAATTGCAAGGAAATATTTAATTTTAATATAAATTAATTAATCAAGTTAATAAATATTTTTACCTTATGGATTTATCTTTGATGCTTATTTCTTAATTTTTTTAACTTTTAAAATTTTATTTATTGAGAGAGAGATAGAGAGAGAACAAGGACAAGCAGGGGAAGTTGCAGAGGGAGAGGGAAAAGAAGAAGCAGGTTCCCCAACAAGCAGGGAGTCAAGCTCAATCTCAGGGCCTTGGGATCATGATCTGTGGTGAAGGCAGACGCTTAGCTGTCTGAGCCACTGAGTCTAATTGTTATCTTTGATCCCCTATGTCACAAATACAGTTTTCTCTATGGTGAAGGCAGACGCTTAGCTGTCTGAGCCACTGAGTCTAATTGTTATCTTTGATCCCCTATGTCACAAATACAGTTTTCTCTATGGTGCTATTAATTTTATTGTCTTAAAATTAGACTCTTTTTATAGAAGCATTTTTAATCAGTCTCTTAGGTCTATAATTTAGTTTTTATACATTTCATTTAGTATTTTATTTTATCTTCATCATCTCTGAGTATTCCTGACCTGCTGTCTTTTGCCTTTATATTCTTTTGTTTTGTTTTGTTTTGTTTGTTTTATGCTTTGGTGTTTTTGTTGTATTGTTTTTTTTTTCTTTTGAATTAATACAATTAAACCTTTAGATTTCCTTCATACCTTTAATTATTGTCACTTATTTTCACAAATGATATTGCCATAGTACAGTAATTCTAAATATTTCTGAATTAGCTATATTATTTCTTTTTAGGTATAAAGTTAACTTCCAGTTACATGGACTTAATACTTTGGTCATTATATTCTAGTTTTATTGCCTTATCATTGGAAAATATAGCCTGATACTTAACTCTAGGGAATGATGTGGGAGAGCTAGGTTCTTGTCTCTTGGAGTCAAAGAAGGAATCTCGTGGGCAATGGAGAGTGAGTAAGTGATAGAAGTTTATCAAGTGAATATATAGAAAAAGCTCTCACAACTAAGAGGGGTCCCCACACAGTTAACAATGAGTGCCTTCAGGGTTTATTTTTTATAAAAAGGTAACCAGGCAACTTTAATCCTTTTAACATCTCTATCAATAACTCCTTCAATGGCTTACCTCCTTTTTAGGGTCTGATTATTCTTTTTTGGTACAGGTACCATAGAGACACCCACCCCACATGACCCACCCCATACACTTAGGGCAGTGTGGTCCTCCATCCCACATGCCTAGATCAGGGTGCTCTTCCCTGGGGTAGGGTGGTCCAATTTATCTCTTTACTCTGTTTTTCCCACACCACATTTTGGGGATTTCTGAGAGCCTGTTCACAAAGTTCCCTATGGATCTCTCCCCCCCCGCCTCACCTGTCTGTTACTCATTTTGAGAGTTGATATTACCATTGTACTGTAATTCTAAAAATTAGCTGAATTATTTCTTTTTAGGTATGAAGTTAACTTCCAATTATATGAATTTAATATTTTGGTCATTGTTTTCTAATTTTATTGCCTTATTCTTGGAAAATATAGCCTGATATTTAACTCTAGGAATTTATTGGCATATACTTCTGGCCTAAATAATGACCTGTTTGTGTAAATGTTCAACTTATGCTTATATACTTACTGAAGACTATTGTTTTGGGGTCAGGATGGCTACATTTATTAATAGATCAGGACTATTAGATTCTCTAAATTTTGATGTCTCTTAATTTAATCTAATTAAATTATCAGTTAATGAAAGAGTTTAAATTTTTTACATACTACTGCATTGAAACTTATCAAAGTCTTTTGCCATAATTAGGCAAGTATGTCATCCTGTTTTTATACCGTCTTACATTAAAAAGAAATCATACTATCTGAAATATTATTTCATTATTATTATTATTATTACTATTTTTAAAGATTGTATTCATTGGGGTACCTGAGTGGCTCAGTCAGTTAAGTGTCTACCTATAGCTCAGGTCATAATACCCGGGTTCTGGGATAGAGCCCTGCAGGGGGTTCCCTGCTCAGTGGGGCGCTTCTCCCTCTCCCTCTGTTATTCCCCCTCCTGTGTGCATGTTTTTCTTTTCTCTCTCTCTCACTCTCAAATAAATAAGTAAAATTTAAAGATTATCTCTCTCAGATAAATAAGTCAAATTTATTTTCTCAATGGGAGGGAGAAGCAGACTCTCCACTGAACAGGGAGCCTGATGCAGGGCTCAATACCAGGACCCTGGGATCATGACCTGAGCTGAAGGCAGACACTTGAACCGACTAAGTCACCCAGGCACTCCAGTTGTTTATTTATTTATTTATTTATATTATGCATATTTTTTATCTCTCTTTTCTTCAAGTCTTTTTTTTTCTAACTTTTTACTTTTTTCATAAGACTGAATTATTTCAAGATGACTTGGTCATCCTCTTTTCCCCCACCCCATAGGTCATAGAGTACATTTTAATTGTAAAAATAATAGTATTTAAGTGCTGCCTACACAAATTAAGGCGAATTATCTGTGGTCTGTATTCCTGAAAATATTTTTTTTTTATTATGCCTTCCTATTCCAATGACATTTTATAAGGATCTAAAAGTTTACATTTGTGATTATTTTTTTCAAGATAATAAAGCTATTACTTCATTCTTTTTATATCTGATGTTATTTAAACATTTTCTGTCACTCTGATTCTTGTTTCTTTATTAATGAATTATTTTTTTTTCTCTCTAACACTTATGATTTTTTTTTTTGTCTTTGGTATGTATGCCCTAGTTTGGGATTCATAGAGTCAACTATAGCTATGAATATTTTCTTTCTTTTCTTGTATATAAGTTTTAATTCAGTGTCTTGACTATTTTATGCTTGAAAAATAGATGTACATTAATATTCAAATATTTCTTTCCTTTTTTCTTCTTTCATTTAAAAAAGTCATTTAGGGGCACCTGGGTGGCTCAGTGGGTTAAGCCGCTGCCTTCGGCTCAGGTCATGATCTCAGGGTCCTGGGATCGAGTCCCGCATTGGGATCTCTGCTCAGCAGGGAGCCTGCTTCCCTTCCTCTCTCTCTGCCTGCCTCTCCGTCTACTTGTGATTTCTCTCTGTCAAATAAATAAATAAAATCTTTAAAAAAAATAAAAATAAATAAAAATTTTAAAAGTCATTTATTTTATTTCATTCAAAAAATATTTATTTATTTATTTATTTGGAGTAGAGAGAGAGAGGTCATGAAGAGTGGCTGATTATATACTTTCAATTTGGGAGGAGATTAGGGATAGCACAAGTCTCCAAGGTATTTTATAAACAAGGTTTCCAGGACCTTGAGGGGGCTAGCTATTGTTAGGGAAAGGTCATTTATTACTATTTAGTGAAAACTCAGGGAAGAAACTCTTCTGATGTGTATCAGTGGGTATATGCTTGGGAGATGATTGCCAATGTATATCTTGAGGGCAGGGCTGGGGAGTAGAGATAAAGAAGTTTCCAAAGTAATTTTTACATGTGAAAGTAGATTTTCAGTATCCTGGGGGGTGGACTAAGAATGCTTTTTGCCCTGAGTGGACATGTCCACATTGAAGCAGCTGAGTCCCTAGAGGAACTTCAAGGACTTGTCAACAGGCTATGAGTAGTAAGGAAATCTAATTTTTTCTCTAGATTTTGTTCCACACACATCACCTACCCCTTACACCTCTTTTATATTGATAATTTTAATGGTTTGCTGGTATCCAGATGACTATATCCTTAAGTGACTTCTTATCTCTATTGAACCCATTACGTTTTCTATCCATTGTATTCTTAATTCAACTAGATTACATATATTTAATCTATTAGTACCACTAGGTTCTTATTCTTGTTTTTATTTCAAAATCTTTCCTTATTTCCTTACACTATTTATTGGGTATATTTTAAATCCCTGATATACTCACTTATTATATATAAGCTGTCAACCTTATTCTTATTTTGAGGTAGCTATATCTTTTTGGGTTTTAGGACATCATACCAACAATGCCAAATAATTTTCAGACAACAGCTGGGTCTCCAAGAATTCAACTAAGTTCTGACACTATCTACCAGAACATAGCGTAAGATTTCATCAGTTAAGGGATCAGTTCTCCAAGACTATCTCCAACCCCACCTCAGATGCCAGTCTCACTGTAGGCCCCAGGTTATTACCTGTGCTTGTGACTGAGCAACTATAGGTTGGAGGTCCCAGTGGCCTATTTCTTACGATCTTTTAATTTGCTACAGGGACTCACAAAACTCAGAAAAATACTTAATTTATATTTGCCAGCTTATTAAAAGATATAATAGAGGATTTAAAACAATAGCTGGATAAAGAAGTACACAGGGCAAGGTATGGAGAATGGGCACAGAGCTTCTATTACCTTCTGTAAGACTGCCACTCTTCCCGCCTTTTCATACATTTAACAAACTAAAAGCTTTCTGAACCCAGTCCTTTCAGGTTTTCTGTGGAGGCTTCATGACATAGTCATGACTGACTAAATAATTGTCATTTGCTGATCTAATCTCCAGCTCCTCTTCCCTCCTCAGATAATCCTGAATTGAGGGGAAGGGGAGGCATGTTGGGCAAAAAGTTATAAAGGCTTTCACCAAGTGGTTTGTCCTTCAGGCAAACAGCCCTTGCCCTTGACTGAGGTCTGAAGGTCACTTCATTAACATAACAAACACACCTCTCTCACCCTTATCACAGGAAATTCCAAGAGTTTTAGGAGCTGTGAGTCAGTAGCCATGGTTGAAAACCAAATATTCAGATTACCAAAATATATTTCTTGTAAACCACAATATTACACTACATGCTTGAGTATTTAATCATGTGATCTTTTAAACTAATATTTTTCTAAGAGTATAAACTGTTCTGTCAGTAATCTGGATTGGGGAGTGATATATTGCCAAATTTCTGTCATTTTAGTCCAAGAAGTCAAAGAAAAACAACAGGAGAGCCCCTTATGGCAGGAAGTTTCAAGTAACAAAGTTGACCTCTACTCCCTTTTCTTGATTTTTTTTTTTAAACAAGCAAATCATCTCTTCAGAGTTGCAGTTTAAAGCCAAGAACATGCGGAATTGGGAGAAAAAAATAGTTAAATTTGGAGATTTGCAGAGGTAGAATCAGAGGAGTGAAAGCCATTACAGTAACTGAACTAACTGAGGTCAGTCTTTGGTGAATCACAGAAACAGGTGGAGTTGTCAAACAAAGAAATCTTTGTTTACAACATACAAGGAGATCACAGGGAATAAGTTCCAAAGCCTTGACTGTTTGAACAGGAGAGAGATTTTTATTTAGTATTTAAGATGAATATTCAGAAGGGAGAGTTTTATTATCCCGTGTATGGTTGGTCATAAGGTTGTGGATGCATGCACATCCACATATGTATTTGTGCAATATGTACTGCATGTTCACCTAAATGAAGCTTGTATTCCACCGAGGGCAGAAACTTCAACGTTAGAATAAAGCAGAGGTAACTGTTGCACAAGGGAAAGGGACTCTGCAGGCTTCAAGAGCAGATATAAACTAGATGGGGTCTTGGGCTCATTTTCTGGGACAAGGAATGCAAGGCCTTGATTACTTTTGAAATAGCACTAGGAGTTTTACCACTGATTTATTGTCTCAATAGCTTAGGCTATTTCCTGGTCTGGTGGTGACTATTAGTTTTCCCATTGATTTATTCCCTCAAAATCCTTAACTAGTGAGATTTTTGCATTTCTTTGTAATAACCTCCCAGGAAGATTTGCAAGAAGTGTGCTTGGGCAAGTACACAGGTGGGGTATAGATCATTGAAAATAGCTGGGGACAAAAAATGACTTTTCTTATGTCAGGAAAACTATATCTCATCTTTGATTTTCTGGGAACCTCTAACTCTTTCTGCTGATGTTATCAGCAGGCATCTGAGATATTACTGATTGTTCTCTTGAACCTAAGGAAAAGGGAATGTAGAAAGCAAAAGACAAAACTTTAAAATCGATCCTGCAACTCATCAATTCACTGCAGCCACCTCTCTGTCTTTCCCTTTCTCTTTTTCTCTCTTTCTCTTTCTCTCTCACATATGCACAACACACACAAAAATCAACTTAAAACAATTTTTAATTTTCCCTATTCCATTTTAATATACTTGAGGCATGATCATTTTCTTAGTAAATACAAGAAAAAAAATCTAGGATTCCATCATTCTGTGTGATTAAAGCATTGAGGAATTTACTTCCAATAGCACTTATAAAAACATATTTTATTTAAGTAATATTATATAATCAGGTGCCTGCATTTTTCTTATTCTCCAACTAGTGTTATTTGGCAATTAATATTTTGTCAATCAATATTCCCCTATATCTGAATGTGTGGGCAGTGAGAGATGAGTTAGAGGCAAGGATGGTGAAAAATGGGTTACACATTAGAAGACTGAGGGCACAACCTCCAGACTTTGTGACTTCGGAGACCCTGGGCCTAACAAACCAGGAGACACTGGTACTGAAAATGTTCTCTCCCCTTATACCTCTACCCCAGAGTATCATAATGCATATGCATTGCCATCCCCATGGAAAAGAGTTGCCATGATGGTTCCAGAACAAACATTTAAGGTAAAAAACAACTCTTCCCACCAGGCTCCCTCAAAAAAACTGAAAACTCCAGAATAAACCAGTTCTCTTTACACCTTAAAGACCTGGAGAATCAACAACAAATTAAGCCAAACCCACATGCAAGAAGGGAAATAATCAAGATTAAAGCAGAGATCAATGAGATAGAAATTAGAGATACAGTAGAACACATCAATGAAAGTAGAAGCTGAATTTTGAAAGAATCAAAAAGATTGATAAACTACTGGCCAAACTAATCCAAAAGAAAAGAGAGAATACCCAAATTAATAAAATTATGAATGAAAAGGGAAAGATCATGACTAATAGCAAGGAAATAGGAACAATCATCAGAAATTATTATCAACAGTTGTAACAGTTATATGACAGTAAGTTAAGCAACCTAGACAAAATAGATGCATTCCTAGGAACCTATAAACTTCCAAAACTGAATCAGGAAGAAATTGACAACCTGAATAGACCAATATCTAGTTAGGAGATCGAAGCAGTCATCAGACCTCCCAAAAAAACAAGAGCCCAGGACCTGGTGAATTCCCTGGAGAATTCTACTAAACTTTCAAAGAAGAAATAACACCTATTCTTCTGAAGCTGCTTCCAAAAATAGAAACAGAAGGAAAACTTCCAGACTCTTTCTATGAAGCCAGCATTACTCTGATCCCTAAACCAGGTGAAGACACCATCCAAAAGGAGAATTTCAGACCAATACCCCTGATGAATATGGATGCCAAGATTCTCAACAAGATCCTAGCTAATAGGATCCAACAGTACACTAAAAAGATTATCTACCATGACCAGGTGGGATTTATCCATGGGATGCAAGGGTAGTTCAACACTCAGTCAATGTGATAGAACAAATCAATAAAAGAAGAGAGAATAACCACATGGTCCTCTCAATTGATGCAGAAAAAGCATTTGGCAAGATACAGCATCCACTCCTGATTAAAACACTTCAAAGTACAGGGATAGAGGGAACATTCCTCAACTTCATAAAATCTATATGTGAAAACCCCACAGCGAATATCATCCTCAAACGGGAAAAGCTGACAGCCTACCAATTGAAATGAGGAACACGACAAGGATGTCCACTCTAAACCCCGTTATTCAACACAGTACTAAAAGTCCTAGAAACAACAATGAGACAACACAAGGAAGTAAAAGGTATTCTAATTGGCAAAAAATAAGTCAAACTCTCTCTCTTTGCTGATGACATGATACTTTATATAGAAAACCCAAAAGAGAGGAGGAGTCAAGATGGCGGAGAAGTAGCAAGCTGAGACTGCTTCAGCTAGCCGGAGATCAGCTAGATAGCTTATCTAAAGATTGCAAACACCTGAAAATCCATCGGCAGATCGAAGAGAAGAAGAACAGCAATTCTGGAAACAGAAAAACAACCACTTTCTGAAAGGTAGGACCGGCAGAGAAGTGAATCCAAAGCGACGGGAAGATAGACCCCGGGGGGGAGGGGCCGGCTCCCGGCAAGCGGCGGAGCAACCGCGCACAAAATCAGGACTTTTAAAAGTCTGTTCCGCTGAGGGACATCGCTCCAGAGGCTAAACCGGGGCGAAGCCCACGCGGGGTCAGCGTGGCCTCAGGTCCCGTAGGGTCACAGAAGGATCGGGGGTGTCTGAGTGTCGCAGAGCTTGCGGATATTGGAACGGGAAAGCCGGCTACAGAGACAGAGCTGACAATAAGCTCGCAGCTCCGTGTTACCTTGAACTGGTCGCAGGCTCGGTGAGCTCGGAGCGCGGCCGGAGGTCAGGCAGACGGGAGTAACTGGGCGCTGTTCTCTGAGGGCGCACTGAGGAGTGGGGCCCTGGGCTCTCGGCTCCTCCGGGCCGGAGACCAGGAGGCCGCCATTTGTATTCCCGTCCTCTGGAACTCTACGGAAAGCGCTCAGGGAACAAAAGCTCCTGAAAGCAAACCCGAGCGGATTACTCACCCCGACCCCGCATAAGGGCGGTGTAATTCCGCCTGGGGCAAAGACACTTGAGAATCACTACAACAGGCCCCTCCCCCAGAAGATCAACAAGAAATCCAGCCGAGACCAAGTTCACCTACCAAGGAGTGCGGTTTCAATACCAAGGAGAGCAGCAGAATTCCAGAGGAGGAGAAAGCCAAGCACGGAACTCATGGCTTTTTTCCTGTGATTTTTTTTAGTCTTGCAGTTAATTTAATTTTTTCTTTTTCATTTTTTTTTTTTCTCGCCTTCGGGTAAAATTTTTTTTTTTAACTGTTACCTTTTTCTTTTTTAACGACTTTTTACTAGTTTATCTAATATATATATATATATATTTTTTTACATTTTTCTTAGGTGTTTTCTTTTTTAAAAAATTCTTTTCTTTTCTTTTCTTTTTTTTTCTTTTTCTTTTCTTTTTGTTTTTTTTTTTTCTTTCTTCCTTTTTGAACCTCTTTTTATCCCCTTTCTCCCCACTCACGATTTTGGATCTCTTCTAATTTGGTTAAAACATATTTTCCTGGGGTTGTTGCCACCCTTTTAGTATTTTACTTGCTCCTTCATATACTCTTATCTGGACAAAATGACAAGACGGAAAAATTCAACACAAAAAAAAGAACAAGAGGCAGTACCGAAGGCTAGGGACCTAATCAATACAGACATCGGTAATATGTCAGATCTAGAGTTCAGAATGACAATTCTCAAGGTTCTAGCCGGGCTCGAAAAAGGCATGGAAGATATTAGAGAAACCCTCTCGAGAGATATAAAAGCCCTTTCTGGAGAAATAAAAGAACTAAAATCTAACCAAGGTGAAATCAAAAAAGCTATTAATGAGGTGCAATCAAAAATGGAGGCTCTAACTGCTAGGATAAATGAGGCAGAAGAAAGAATTAGTGATATAGAAGACCAAATGACAGAGAATAAAGAAGCTGAGCAAAAGAGGGACAAACAGCTACTGGACCACGAGGGGAGAATTCGAGAGATAAGTGACACCATAAGATGAAACAACATTAGAATAATTGGGATTCCAGAAGAAGAAGAAAGCGAGAGGGGAGCAGAAGGTATACTGGAGAGAATTATTGGGGAGAATTTCCCCAATATGGCAAAGGGAACGAGCATCAAAATTCAGGAGGTTCAGAGAATGCCCCTCAAAATCAATAAGAATAGGACCACACCCCGTCACCTAATAGTAAAATTTACAAGTCTCAATGACAAAGAGAAAATCCTGAAAGCAGCCCGGGAGAAGAAGTCTGTAACATACAATGGTAAAAATATTATATTGGCAGCTGACTTATCCACAGAGACCTGGCAGGCCAGAAAGAGCTGGCATGATATTTTCAGAGCACTAAATGAGAAAAACATGCAGCCAAGAATACTATATCCAGCTAGGCTGTCATTGAAAATAGAAGGAGAGATTAAAAGCTTCCAGGACAAACAACAACTGAAAGAATTTGCAAATACCAAACCAGCTCTACAGGAAATATTGAAAGGGGTCCTCTAAGCAAAGAGAGAGCCTACAAGTGGTAGATCAGAAAGGAACAGAGACCATATACAGTAACAGTCACCTTACAGGCAATATAATGGCACTAAATTCATATCTCTCAATAGTTACCCTGAATGTGAATGGGCTAAATGCCCCTGTCAAAAGACACAGGGTATCAGAATGGATAAAAAAACAAAACCCATCTATATGTTGCCTCCAAGAAACACATTTTAAGCCCGAAGACACCTCCAGATTTAAAGTGAGGGGGTGGAAAAGAATTTACCATGCCAATGGACATCAGAAGAAAGCAGGAGTGGCAATCCTTATATCAGATCAATTAGATTTTAAGCCAAAGACTATAATAAGAGATGAGGAAGGACACTATATCATACTCAAAGGGTCTGTCCAACAAGAAGATTTAACAATTTTAAATATCTATGCCCCCAATGTGGGAGCAGCCAACTATATAAACCAATTAATAACAAAATCAAAGAAACACATCAACAATAATACAATGATAGTAGGGGACTTTAACACTCCCCTCACTGAAATGGACAGGTCATCCAAGCAAAAGATCAGCAAGGAAATAAAGGCCTTAAATGACACACTGGACCAGATGGACATCACAGATATATTCAGAATATTTCATCCCAAAGCAACAGAATACACATTCTTCTCTAGTGCACATGGAACATTCTCCAGAATAGATCACATCCTCGGTCCTAAATCAGGACTCAACCGGTATCAAAAGATTGGGATCATTCCCTGCATATTTTCAGACCACAATGCTCCAAAGCTAGAACTCAACCACAAAAGGAAGTTTGGAAAGAACCCAAATACATGGAGACTAAACAGTATCCTTCTAAAGAATGAATGGGTCAACCGGGAAATTAAAGAAGAATTGAAAAAAATCATGGAAACAAATGATAATGAAAATACAACGGTTCAAAATCTGTGGGACACAACAAAGGCAGTCCTGAGAGGAAAATATATAGCGGTACAAGCCTTTCTCAAGAAACAAGAAAGGTCTCAGGTACACAACCTAACCCTACACCTAAAGGAGCTGGAGAAAGAACAAGAAAGAAACCCTAAGCCCAGCAGGAGAAGAGAAATCATAAAGATCAGAGCAGAAATCAATGAAATAGAAACCAAAAAAACAATAGTACAAATCAACGAAACTAGGAGCTGGTTCTTTGAAAGAATTAATAAAATTGATAAACCCCTGGCCCGACTTATCAAAAAGAAAAGAGAAAGGACCCAAATAAATAAAATGATGAATGAAAGAGGAGAGATCACAACTAACACCAAAGAAATACAAACTATTATAAGAACATACTATGAGCAACTCTACGGCAATAAATTTGACAATCTGGAAGAAATGGATGCATTCCTAGAAACATATAAACTACCGCAACTGAACCAGGAAGAAATAGAAAGCCTGAACAGACCCATAACCAGTAAGGAGATAGAAACAGTCATTAAAAATCTCCAAACAAACAAAAGCCCAGGGCCAGACGGCTTCCCGGGGGAATTCTACCAAACATTTAAAGAAGAACTAATTCCTATTCTCCTGAAACTGTTCCAAAAAATAGAAATGGAAGGAAAACTTCCAAACTCATTTTATGAGGCCAGCATCACCTTGATCCCAAAACCAGACAAGGATCCCACCAAAAAAGAGAGCTATAGACCGATATCCTTGATGAACACAGATGCGAAAATACTCAACAAAATACTAGCCAATAGGATTCAACAGTACATTAAAAAGATTATTCACCACGGCCAAGTGGGATTTATTCCAGGGCTGCAAGGTTGGTTCAACATCCGCAAATCAGTCAATGTGATACAACACATCAATAAAAGAAAGAACAAGAACCATATGATACTCTCAATAGATGCTGAAAAAGCATTTGACAAAGTACAACATCCCTTCCTGATCAAAACTCTTCAAAGTGTAGGGATAGAGGGCACATACCTCAATATCATCAAAGCCATCTATGAAAAACCCACCACAAATATCATTCTCAATGGAGAAAAACTGAAAGCTTTTCCGCTAAGGTCAGGAACACGGCAGGGATGTCCATTATCACCACTGCTATTCAACATAGTACTAGAGGTCCTAGCCTCAGCAATCAGACAACAAAAGGAAATTAAAGGCATTCAAATCGGCAAAGAAGAAGTCAAATTATCACTCTTCGCAGATGATATGATACTATATGTGGAAAACCCAAAAGACTCCACTCCAAAACTGCTAGAACTTATACAGGAATTCAGTAAAGTGTCAGGATATAAAATCAATGCACAGAAATCAGTTGCATTTCTCTACACCAACAGCAAGACAGAAGAAAGAGATATTAAGGAGTCAATCCCATTTACAATTGCATCCAAAACCATAAGATACCTAGGAATAAACCTAACCAAAGAGACACAGAATCTATACTCAGAAAACTATAAAGTACTCATGAAAGAAATTGAGGAAGACACAAAGAAATGGAAAAATGTTCCATGCTCCTGGATTGGAAGAATAAATATTGTGAAAATGTCTATGCTACCTAAAGCAATCTACACATTTAATGCAATTCCTATCAAAGTACCATCCATCTTTTTCAAAGAAATGGAACAAATAATTCTAAAATTTATATGGAACCAGAAAAGACCTCGAATAGCCAAAGGGATATTGAAAAAGAAAGCCAACGTTGGTGGCATCACAATTCCGGACTTCAAGCTCTATTACAAAGCTGTCATCATCAAGACAGCATGGTACTGGCACAAAAACAGACACATAGATCAATGGAACAGAATAGAGAGCCCAGAAATAGACCCTCAAATCTATGGTCAACTAATCTTCGACAAAGCAGGAAAGAATGTCCAATGGAAAAAAGACAGCCTTTTCAATAAAGGGTGCTGGGAAAATTGGACAGCCACATGCAGAAAAATGAAATTGGACCATTTCCTTACACCACACACAAAAATAGACTCAAAATGGATGAAGGACCTCAATGTACGAAAGGAATCCATCAAAATCCTTGAGGAGAACACGGGCAGCAACCTCTTCGACCTCTGCCGCAGCAACATCTTCCTAGGAACAACGCAAAAGGCAAGGGAAGCAAGGGAAAAAATGAACTACTGGGATTTCATCAAGATCAAAAGCTTTTGCACAGCAAAGGAAACAGTTAACAAAATCAAAAGACAACTGACAGAATGGGAGAAGATATTTGCAAACGACATATCAGATAAAGGACTAGTGTCCAGAATCTATAAAGAACTTAGCAAACTCAATACCCAAAGAACAAATAATCCAATCAAGAAATGGGCAGAGGACATGAACAGACATTTCTGCCAAGAAGACATCCAGATGGCCAAAAGACACATGAAAAAGTGCTCCATATCACTCAGCATCAGGGAAATACAAATCAAAACCACAATGAGATATCACCTCACACCAGTCAGAATGGCTAAAATCAACAAGTCAGGAAATGACAGATGCTGGCGAGGATGCGGAGAAAGGGGAACCCTTCTACACTGTTGGTGGGAATGCAAGCTGGTGCAGCCACTCTGGAAAACAGCATGGAGGTTCCTCAAAATGTTGAAAATAGAACTGCCCTATGACCCAGCAATTGCACTATTGGGTATTTACCCTAAAGATACAAATGTAGTGAACCAAAGGGACACATGCACCCGAATGTTTATAGCAGCAATGTCCACAATAGCCAAACTATGGAAAGAACCTAGATGTCCATCAACAGATGAATGGATCAAGAAGATGTGGTATATATACACAATGGAATACTATGCAGCCATCAAAAGAAATGAAATCTTGCCATTTGCAACAACATGGATGGAACTAGAGCGTATCATGCTTAGCGAAATAAGCAGAGAAAGGCAACTATCATATGATCTCCCTGATATGAGGAAGTGGTGATGCAACATGGAGGCTTAAGTGGGTAGAAGAAGAATAAATGAAACAAGATGGGATTGGGAGGGAGACAAACCATAAGTGACTCTTAATCTCACAAAACAAACTGAGGGTTGCCGGGGGGAGGGGGTTTGGGAGAAGGGGGTGGGATTATGGACATTGGGGAGGGTATGTGATTTGGTGAGTGCTGTGAAGTGTGTAAACCTGGTGATTCACAGACCTGTACCCCTGGGGATAAAAATATATGTTTATAAAAAATAAAAAATTAAAAAAAAAACTATAATGAGATGTCACTCCATGCCTGTCAGAATGGCTAAAATCAACAACACAAGAAACGAGTGTTGATGACAATGTGGAGAAAAAGGAACACTTCTGCCCTGTTGGTGGGAATGAAAACGACACAGCCACTGTGGAAAAGAGTATGTATATTCCTCAAGAAATTAAAAAGAGAGCTACCTTACAATCCAGCAGTTGCGCTACTGGGTATTTCCCCAAAGAATACCAAAACACTAATTCCAAAGGGATACCTGCACTTCTGTTTACTACACTGGCTTATTTAGAATAGCCAAGATATGGAAGCAAACCAAGTGTCCATCAATAGATGAGTGGACAAAGAAACTGTGGCATATATATACAATGGTTTATTACTCAGTCATAAAGTGAAGGGAATCTTGGTATTTACAAGGACATGGATGGAATTAGAGAGTATAATGCTAAGCAAAATAAAAGAAAGAAAAATACAGTATTATTTTACTCAGATGCAGAATTTAAGAAAGAAAACAAAAGAGCAAAAGGAAAAAGAAAGAGAGAAAGACAAACCAAGAAGCAGACTCTTAATTATAAAAAACAGGTCACCTGGGTGGCTCAGTGGGTTAAGCCTCTGCCTTCTGCTCAGGTCATGATCTCAGGATCCTGGGATCGATCCCCGAATTGGGCTCCCTGCTCAGCAGGAAACCTGCTTCCCCCTCTCTCTGCTTGCCTGTCTGCCTGCTTGATCTGTCTCTCTCTGTCAAATAAATAAATAAAGTCTTTTAGGAAAAAAAAAAGAAAGCAAACTCATGCTTACCAGATGGGAGGTGGAGGGTTGGGTTAAATGGGTGATAGAGATTAAGGAGTGCATTTGTTGTGATGAGCACAAGGGGTTGTTTGGAAGTGTTGAATCACTACACTGTACTCCTGAAATTAATGTAACACTTTTAATTTTTAAAAATAAAAAGTATTGATTCTAACACTTCAAAAAAAAAAAAAAAAAAAAGAAAACCCAAAAGACTCCCCCACCCCCTACTACTAGAAGTCATAACTGCAATTCAGTAATGTGGCAGGATACAAATTAATGTACAGAAATCAGTTGATTTCCATAGAAAGGGAAATTAGAGAATTGATTCCATTTCCTATAGCACCAAGAACCATAAAATACCTTGGAATAAACGTAACCAAAGAAGTAAAGGATCTGTACTTGAGGAACTACAGAATACTCATGAAAGAAACTGAAGAAGAAACAAAAAGAATGAAGTTCATTCCACGTGCATACTCATGAAAGAAACTGAAGAAGAAACAAAAAGAATGAAGTTCATTCCACGTGCATGGATTGGAAAAATAAACATTGTGAAAATGTCTATACTGCCTAGAGCCATCTATACTTTCAGTGCTATCCTGATAAAAATTCCACTGGAACTTTTCAAAGAGCTGGAACAAACAACAACAAACAATTCCAAACAATTTGTATGGAACCAGAAGAGACCCTGAAATGCTAAGGGAATGTAGAAAAAGAAAAAGCAAAACTGGGGGCTTCATGTTGCCTAATTTCAAGCTTTACTACACAGCTGTGTTCACCAAAACAGCATGCTACTGGCATAAAAACAGACATGTAGACCAGTGGAACAGAGTAGAGTGCCCAGATATGGACCATCAAATCTATGGTCAAAAAATCTTTGACAAAGCAGAGAAAATTATATAGTGGAAAAAAGACAGCCTCTTCAATCAATGGTGCTGGAAAAATTGGACAGCTATGTATGGAAGAATGACACTCAACCATTCTCTTATACCATACATAAAGATAAATTCGAAATGGACAAAAGACCTCAACGTGAGGCAGGAATCTATCAAAATCCTAGAGGAGAACATAGGCAGTAACCTCTTGGACACTGGCCACAGCAAATTCTTTCAAGACATGTCCCCAAGGACAAAGGAAACAAAAGAAAAATGAACTTTTGGGACTTCATCAAGATCAAAAGGTTCTGCACAGCAAAGGAAACAGTCAATAAAATGAAGAGACAACTCATGGAATGGGAGAAGATTTTCACAAATGGCATTACAGATAAAGGGCTGATATCCAAGATCTATAAAGAACTCCTCAAACTCAACACACACAAAACAGATAATCATGTCAAAAAATGGGCAGAAGACATGAACAGACACTTCTCCAAAGAAGACATACAAATGGCAAATAGATGCATGAAAAAATGTTCATCATCATTAGCCATCAGGGAGATTCAAATCAAAAGCACATTGGGATACCACCTTACACAGTTAGAATGGCCAAAATTAACAAGGCAATAAACAACAAGGGTTGGAGAGGATGTGGAGAATGGGGAACCCTCTTACACTATTGGTGAGAATGCCAGTTGGTGCAGCTACTTTGGGATACAGTGTAGAGACTCCTTAAGAAATTAAAATTAGAGGTATCCTACGACCCTGCAATTGCACTACTGAGTATTTACCCCTAAGATACAGATGCAGTGAAAAGAAGGGACATCTGTACCTTAATGTTTATAGCAGCAATGGCCACAGTCATTAAACTTTGGAAAGAACCAAGATGACCTTCAATGGATGAACAGATAAAGAAGATATGATCCATTTTTACAATGGATTATTATGCTTCCTTCTGAAAGGAAGGATACCCAACTTTTGTATCAACATGGATGG
The DNA here is from genome assembly GCF_011764305.1 of Mustela putorius furo. Classification (NCBI taxonomy): domain Eukaryota; kingdom Metazoa; phylum Chordata; class Mammalia; order Carnivora; family Mustelidae; genus Mustela; species Mustela putorius. The sequence continues at coordinate 51,543 of NW_025421422.1, read as the reverse complement.
GACTGGAGGAGATTATCCTGAGTGAAATAAGTCAAGCAGAGATTGTCAATTTTCATATGGTTTCACTTAATTGTGGAGCATAAAGAATAACACAGAAGACACTGGGTGATCAAGAGGAGAAGTGAGTGTGGGGAAATTGGAGGGGGAGACAAACCATGAGAGACTGTGGACTCTGAGAAACAAACTGAGAGTTTTGAGGGGAGGGGTCAGAGGGTTGGGTAAGCCTGTTAATGGGAGTTATGGAGGGCACATATTGCATGGAGCACTGGGTGTGGTGCATAAACAATGAATTTTGGAACCCTGAAAAAAATAAAATAAAAATGACAACAACAACTCCTCTTCCCAACCTGTGGTAGGAGTCCCCCAAATGATTGGAAGCAGCCTCCATTAGAGATCACTCCACTGCATGTCGAAGCTCCTCCCACTTCAAAAAGACCAAGAAATATCCAATCCCAAAACAAAGTAAGGGTCAGCTCCACCTCAGATAGTGTGCTGTTGCTTTAATAAACCTGCCTTCTGCTTTCACTTTGGGCATTGATCTCTAATTCTTTATTGTGTGGTTGTCAAGAGCCAAAATACAATGCTTTTAGCACTGACACATACCTCATTTTATTAAAACTTCAAAGTTATTTAAATTTCCAGATGTAAATCCAGTTAATTTTTGAGCAATGTGGGGTTAAGAGAATCCATACCCCACACAGTCGAAAATTTACATACAGCTTTTGACTCCCACCAAATATTAACTACTAATAGTCTACTGCTGGTCAGAAGCTTTACCAATAACATAGTGTATTAACACATATTTTCTATATGTGTTATATACTGTATTCTTATAATAAAATAAGCTAGAAAATATTATTATTAAATTGTAAGAAAAAATACATTTGCAGTACTGTATTTGTAACCCCCCCCCCAAAAAATCCACCTATTAGAGGACCCATGCAGTTCATATCCAAATTGTTCAAAGGTCAACTGTAATTTCTTCAAGGGTCTTCATGAAGCCTCTGTACATGTCCTTGTTCCTGTATTTTTTTCATTCTGATCAGTCAGTGTTTAAAGATTGCAACTTACTGGTAGCAAAGGCTTAACTGTAATAAACAAAGAAACAAACAAAAAATAAGAGAAATATGTTTTCTCTCCTAATAGGATTTTTAAAAAGTGAAATTGATGGGTTGTTTAATATAAAGAATGCTGAAAATATTATGGAAGCCACAAGATCAAATTTGGACCCTGTTAGATAACACTAGACCATCATTTTAGTTTTTTCAAAGGAAGTTTTGTCAATGATTTATCATTTATTATTAGTTTATTATTAAGTAAATATTAGTAAATATTAAGTAAATGTATGTGTTTAATAAGAAGAATACTGTGTTTTATAAGTTGGAACAAACAGGTAACTTCTGCCACTGATTATTACATAATTAATACATAATTTGATAAATTTATGCTAATATCAGCAAACAATATTGATATATATATTAAGATTGAATAACAAGCATAAGAACAGTCAATTAATTTGGAGTATATTATAAAAATAAACCATTTCCATGTCACAAAAATATCCTAACAAGTTTAGGCTTTCTTTTTATAAATTCATATGAATTGGTATTATTCTTCAAGTGTTATTTTTTTCTAAGCTCTTTCAGAAAACTTTTTAATAAAATGTTATTACCTAAAAATATATATGATGCAATTGATCTGAATGCTGAATCAATTTGAATTTGTTTCTAGTCCAGAGTCCATGAATAATAAGCTATATCTCTAAAAAAATATTTTTAAAGAAAACTGGATCTCACTATAGATTTTCTTCAACATCAAAGAGAATAAAATCGCACATATCTTAGCAGGAAAATAGAAGTTGCTAGACAGCTATATAATATCAAAATTTAGTACATGTTTTACACATAAATCCTTTAGCTTAAATGTAATGATCAACTAAGTCAGAATGCTAGTAGTCTGTGGTTGAGTATCAAATATAATAAATTCATGTCTAGTAAAGAATGAATAATAAATTCGTTAATTAATAAAGTATCTCTCTCCTCACACATTTTACCATTGACCTTTCTGAAGTGTTTATGTAGCTTCTTTTTGAATTTTAAAAAATTAATTTCTTTCTATGGGGCGCCTGGGTGGCTCAGTGGGTTAAGCCGCTGCCTTCAGCTCAGGTCATGATCTCAGGGTCCTGGGATCGAGTCCCACATCGGGCTCTCTGCTCTGTCAAATAAATAAATAAAATCTTTTAAAAATATATTAATTTCTTTCTAAATGTATAATATGCTGATAAATCTCTATCAAAATGCATTTGGAAGATTAAAATACAATTGAATCACTTGTGTGGTTGATTTTTCAAATAATTTTAGATCATTTTGCTGAGGACAATAAAATATTTTAAAGATTTCATATTGGTTCTGTACCAAGTTAACCCAAACCTAAAGGCTTGAAACAGCACATACTTATTATCATACAGTTCTGCAGATCAGAAGCCACAGTGCATCTCACCAGCTACATTTATCTTTGAAACCTCTAAGGGAGAATCCATTTTCTTGTCTTTTCCAGCTTCAGAAAGAATTTCTAGGTTTGTGGCCTTTTTCTTGAAAATTGAACCCAGCAAAGGTCAGTGGGTTCTTATAATGCCAGCTCTATTCATCTGTTGATGGACATCTAGGTTCTTTCCATAGTTTGGCTATTGTGGACATTGCTGCTATAAACATTCGGGTGCATGTGCCCCTTTGGATCACTACATTTGTATCTTTAGGGTAAATACCCAATAGTGCAATTGCTGGGTCATAGGGCAGTTCTATTTTCAACATTTTGAGGAACCTCCATGCTGTTACCCACTCTTCCTCTCTTGTCTTCTGGGTTTAGGTGTATTCAGATAATCCATATAACCTCTTTACTTTGAAATTGTTTGTTTAACATCCCTGGTTCAAAGACTTACCTTAATTTCCCTTTTCTTTTTTCTATTCACTTATTGTTGGGTTTTATTTTATTTTATTCTATTTTATTTCATTTTTAAAAATTTATTTAAACTTAACAACAACAACAACAACAAAAGTTCATTCTTCCTCTACATCTCCCTTCCTCTAACTCCTTCTCTGGCAGCCACCAGTCTATTCTCTGTATACACAGCTTGAGCTTGGTTGCCTGCCTGCCTGCCTTCCTTCCTTCCTGCCTGCCTTCTCTCCCTCCTTCTTCCTTACCTCCCTCCCTCTGTACTTTCTTCCTTCCTTCCTTTTATTCTCATTCCACATACAAGCATTACTCAGAGGTGTTGCAGGTTTAGTTTCAAACCACCACAATAAAGTGAACCTTACAGTAATGAGAGTCAAATATTTTTTTAATTTTCCAGTGCATATAAAAGTTATATTTATACTATACTCTACTAAGTGTGAAATAATGTTATATCTAAAAGTGTAGTCATCTTAATTAAAATACTTTTTTTGGGTAAAAAACTGCTGTCATCTGAGCTTTCAGTGACTCAGTCTTTTGCTGGTGGAGGTCTTGCTTCCTCATTGATGTCTGCTAACTAATTAGAGTGGTGGCTACTAAAGGCTTGGATGGTTAGGGCTATTTCTCAAATGAAGAAAATAATGAACTTTGCATCATGGATTGACTCTTCCTTTTGTAAATGATTTTTCTGTAGTACATAAGGCTGTAGAACATCTTTCAAAACTGGCTTTAATCTTCTCAAACCCTGCAACTGCTTTATCACCTGTTTATGTAATATTCAAAATGCTTTGTTGATATTTCAACAATCTGCACAGCATCTTCATAAAGAGTCGATTCTATCTCAAGAAGCCACTTTCTTTGTCCATCCATAAGAACAAACCATTACCCATTCAAGTTATATCATGAGATTACAATGATTCAGTCTCATTTTCAGGCCCTAATTCTCTTGCTGTTTCCACCAAATCTGAAGTTACTGAAGTCTTGAATAACTCAAAGTCATCCATGAGGGTTGGAATCAACTTCTTTTTTGCTGTTGTTGTTTGTTTGTTTGTTTTTAGATTTTTATTTTATTTATTTGACACACAGAGGGAGATTACAAGTAGGCAGAGAGACAGGCAGAGAGAGAGGGGGAGGCAGGCTCCCTGCTGAGCAGAGAGCCCAATGCCGGGCTCAATCCCAGGACCCTGAGACCATGACCTGAGCTGAAGGCATAAGCTTAACTCATTGAGGCACCCAGGTACCCCTGGAATCAACTTCTTCCAGATTCTTGTTATTAATTCCTGTTGTCCATCTCTATTAGAACTCTAAGGTGACCCAGTGCATTGTCATTGAACAGTCATATTTTGAAAGGAATCTTCCCCCCCATGCCCCCAAGCAGTAACTTCCAATGGTTGGCTAAAATATTCAGGAAATTATATTGTAAACAGATGTGCTGTCATACACGCTTTGTTGTTCCATTTAAACGTCACAGGCAGAGTAGATTTAGCATCATTCTTAAGGCCCCTGAGATTTTTGGAATGGTAAATGAGCATTGACTTCAACTGAAAGTCATCAACTACATTAGCCTCTAGCAAAAGAGTCAGCCTGTTTTTTGAAGCTTTGGAGCCAAGTATTAACTTCTTTTCTATAGCTCTGAAAATCTTAGATGGCATCTTCTTCTAATACAAAGCTGTTTTATCTTCATTGAAAATATTTTGTTTAGTGTAGCCACCTACGTTAATTATCTTAGCTAGATCTTCTAAAAAACCTGTTGCTTCACCTTGTACTTTTATGCTATAGAGACAACTTCTTTCCTTAAAACCTTATAAGCCAACATCTGCTGGCTTCAGACTTTTCTTCTGCAGCTTCCTCATCTCTTCAGTCTTCTCAGAATTGATGAAAACCAGGGCCTTGCTTTGGATTGGGCTTTGTTTTGGGAATGCTTTGGTTTGTTTGATCGTCTGTCCCAAACCACTGAAACTTTCTTCATATAAACAATAGGGCTGTTTAACTTTTCATTTATGTGTTTACTAGAGAGTAGTACTTTAATTTCCTTCAAAAACTTTAATCTTTCACAATTGGACTATTTGGCCCAAGACACCTACTTTTAACCTGTCTCAGCTTTTAACATGCCCATTTCACTAAGCTTAATTGTTTCTAGCTTTTGATCTAAGGCAAGAGATGCTTGACTCTGCTTTTCACTTGAACACTTAGAGCCTGTTATAGGATTATTAACTGACCTAATTTCAATATTGTTCTGTGTCAGGGAATAGGAATAGCTGAGGAGAGGGAGAGAGTTGGGGGAATGACTGGTCTGTGGTATAGTCAGAAATACACAGCATTTATCAGTTAAGTTCACCACCTTATATGGGCATAGTTTGTGGTCCCCAAAACAATTACAATAGTAAAAAAAAATACCAATCTCTTATCATCATAACAAATATAATAACAATGAAAACGTTTGAAATATTGTTAGAATTACCCAAATGTGACACAGAGACATAAAGTGAGCCAAGGTTGTCAGAAAAATAATACCCCTAGACTTGCTTTGACACAAATCTTCAATTTGTAAAACAAAACAAAACAAAGCTATAATATCTTGAATGTGCAATAAAATGAGGTACAGCTACATATAGTCTTCTGGGACTGCAAGCCTAAACCCTGTTGGCTACTAAAGCTAGGTGATCTGGAAGTATACTTCTGGGCAGCAGTCACAAAGATATGGCTTCCAGGTAAGTGTATAAGTTCTTTCCTGGGTTATGGAGGCAAGCTGGAGCCAGGCAGAGGAATAACACCAAAATGGCATTTCCAGCCTAAGTTTTTTGAGAGAAGCTCTGTAAGCCACTAAATGTGTGCCAAACCTGAAGCCTGCCCCTCATGTTGAAGCTCTAAAGTAAGCAAAGGAACCCCCTTCACAGAAAGACTTAGGAGTATTCCACAGTCCATTGTGTGTGCAGTGTCCTGGGGGTAGCCAGCCAAGAACCATCCTTCTAATTGCTACAGTCTCATTGGACACAAGAATACAGTCTTAACCCATCATCAGAGCCAGGCAATCAAGAGGTGTTCCCTGGATTGTGGCAGCTGCAAAAAAACTGGGGCACCAGACCAAAATCTGGACAATGGCTGCTTGTAAATCTCCCTCCAGGAGACAGTGATTCTCTGGAGCAAGCCAGAGGGTGAGCATGAAGACAGTGCCCACCCCCAAAGGTTTCTGGAAAGATTATAGTTTGTCCCTAGTTTCATGTTTAATTATAAGCCTGCCACTCAGGTCACAATCATTACAGATATGTAATAAATCTCATTTACAGAAAGACTTTAATTCTGTTGCATCTGCCAGGCCCTGGGGCTAGTAGTCATCTAAGAACTCTTCCTCTGTTGGTTATAGTCCTGTGGGATCCAGGGCATAAACCCCACTAACTATCAGAACCAGGTAATGTAGAGGTGTTCCCTGGTGGCAGTCATAAAAAATTAAGGCATAAGATGGGTATCTGAGCTCTTTTCTGAGTGACATTAACTATTACAGTTTCGTGTGACTTCTTTAGATTCAGGTAAATGGAAATATTTGTGCAATTATCCTGAGGTAGAATGGCAAGAAGGGGGAATTCTAGGAAATTAAATATGCAATGTCTCTATAGTAGCATGTGGGAAATAGATGATAGTATAGTCAGTGGTAAACATGGGAATTAAGTAAAAAATCAAAGAGGAATCTTTCTGTAAGAAGATGCTGAGATTATCTTAAATTCTGAGAGCTTTTGATAGATAATTAATTTAATCAGAACTATATTTAAGAAGATTGTTCTAGTAATTATTGGAAAATTAAATGGAGGTTGGGGTGGAATTATGAATGAATAATGATAAGTTTAGAGTTTGCAGCAGTAACTGAGAGAAGAGAATGAAATTATCCAGATGGGTGGAGAAAAACATATTTTGTGAAACAAGCAGGTCATAATCTATGAGCTCTCCACTCTAAAAGTATCACCAAAGGCTTGCTCACTTGGACAGAGGTTTCACCTGTTCATGGTAGGACTAAGTTCATAAAAAATGAGTTCCACATGAACTAGCAATGTTATGCTATTTCTTTCTTTTTTTTTTTTTTGCGATCACTTCACCAGTTTTATTTTTTTTTAATTTTTTATTTTTTATAAACATATATTTTTATCCCCAGGGGTACAGGTCTGTGAATCACCAGGTTTACACACTTCACAGCACTCACCAAAGCACATACCCTCCCCAATGTCCATAATCCCACCCCATTCTCCCAAAACCCCTCCCCCCAGCAACCCTCACTTTGTTTTGTGAGATTAAGAGTCACTTATGGTTTGTCTCCCTCCCAATCCCATCTTGTTTCATTGATTCTTCTCCTACCCACTTAAGCCCCCATGTTGCATCACCACTTCCTCATATCAGGGAGATCATATGATAGTTGTCTTTCTCTGCTTGACTTATTTTGCTAAGCATGATACGCTCTAGTTCCATCCATGTTGTCACAAATGGCAAGATTTCATTTCTTTTGATGGCTGCATAGTATTCCATTGTGTATATATACCACATCTTCTTGATCCATTCATCTGTTGATGGACATCTAGGTTCTTTCCATAGTATGGCTATTGTGGACATTGCTGCTATAAACATTCGGGTGCACGTGCCCCTTTGGATCACTATGTTTGTATTTTTAGGGTAAATACCCAATAGTGCAATTGCTGGGTCATAGGGCAGTTCTATTTCTATTAGTTCTCTTTCACTACATGTTAAGCATTCTTGACTGCCATAGAAGTGTGGATTGTAGTAGTCACAAATGTGTCTTTTCAAGGAATGGATACCATAGGAAAGGTTTTTAATGTCCACAGCCCAGAAAATTCTAGAAACCCCAGTTATTATTTTTTTTAAGATTTTATTTATTTACTTGACAGACAGAGATCACAAGTAGGCAGAGAGGTAGGCAGAGAGAGAAGGGAAGAAGCAGGCTCCCTGCCAAGCAGAGAGCCCTATGCGGGGCTCGATCCCAGAACCCTGAGATCATGGCCTGAGCCGAAGGCAGAGGCTTTAACCCACTGATCCACCCAGGTGCCCCCCCTTTTCTTTTCCTTTTAAGTTCTTGTATCTATATATGTGGACATGGCATTCATCACCTGAGTCAACATTTAAGTATTTCTGCCTCCATCTGTCTTCTACAGCAAAATTGTATGCTAAATTATATAAGACTTAGCATATTGAGACATTTACCCCCAATTTCCTCTCTAGGAACTCAGCACTTTGAAAGAGATATGAAAGTTATTTTTTTATCATTGTGGATATGAAGAGTATATTTTATAACTGTAAATGCAGAAATTTTTTTCTTCTCTCTGTTTTTTCCCTCTGTTTAGTGTTTTGTTGTTGTTGATGATGTTTTTGTCCTTTTTTTTTTCCCCCAAACCAAAACCTGCCTTCTGTGACTAAAGGGAAGTTTTTCAGTTAAATGGGGGAATGTATAAATTCAGCTAATATCTTGAAATTTTATTAAGCAACAGGTGGCATTAACATCATAAACAAAGGATTTTTGCCAGATTTTGGTCAAAGTTGCAATGAAACAAATGCAATAGGAGAATAGCTAAACCACTCTCCAGCGGCCAAGAAACATAACTGAGTAGTGAGCTCCAAACTCAGAAAAATGAAGAATAGTGGGTCAGCTGCAAGAGCAGTCAGATTGCACTTAAGGAAGAAGATGAAATGGGCATTCTGTGAAGAAATTATTGCTTTTTTAAAATTTGCTTCTTCAAAAAGAGAGTTTTTAAGGCACAGTGAAGTGGGTCAGTAGAGAGACTATTAAGAGGAGAAAAGGCAAAGGTTTTAAGAGTGGTGAGCATAGAATACCAAATAAATTTGTGAAATCACGAGCTGTGCACCTGAAATTAACATTGTGCATCAGCTGTACTCAAAGAAAAATGATAATAATAATAAAGGAACTTCACTTAAAAAAGAAATGAAAGCTTGGAATGGGAAACATGTTAACTGAATTTTATTTTATAAAGCATTCCTGGCTAATAGAAATGAGAAATATTATGAATTGACTGTTCTTAAATAGTATAGAATCCAGGAAATATTTTGTTATTTCCAGTTAGCCATTGAGGTCTTTACACAGGTTTTCAAATAAAGGGTTGGTAGGAAAATATTCACTACATCTGGCAATAATGGCATTGCATTTTATTATGTGTTAATAGGTTTCTATTCTGTTAGTTTGAAATTTTATTGAGGGCAGAGTAATTTTTTATCTCTTAATCACTAACACCCTTTACCTGCTTATCAAATTGTAGGTTCTATGTAATACTTTACTGAATAAAGTAAATGAATAAATATTTATTAGTCTATATTTTCATCCAACAAATATTAGTAATCACTTCCTGGGTATTGTTTTATACCTAAAGATTAAGTATGAAAAAATACAATTACACCTTCTGTTTTACTTATTGTCATGTTAATATAAAAGAAGGAATTTTCAACATCTGTATAATTGTGTCATCATGATTGTATTCTACTTAGATAGAAGTTGAGAATATATCAAGATTTTTTCTGGATTTTGTACTTTGATAAATTCATTTATTTAAAATAAATATGTAAATACATAAACACACAGAGATCAGTATTTATCTGTATGTGTATAATATATATGTGGATGTTATAAATATAGATGTGTCACATGTAGAAGAGTACCATTGTCATGCATAGGTATGATTTAAATAGAAACAATATGTTCATATTTTTTTAGCTTTGCATAAGGCAATAACATACTGAAATGTTAGAATTTGGCTAATTTGTCTGGATTTCTATATATAGGGAAAGATAGGGAGATGACAGAATAATGTCACTGATAATTAGTAAGGATCCTTGAATTTAAGAAGATTATATTAAATTAAAAAGTATTTTAAAAAATCAAAAGGTGACCGGAATACCCCTCTATTTCCAGTAATTTATACCGTGTACTTATTTGTTTCACGTGTTGTTTTCTGTGCCATTGAAACTAAAAAAAACTTAAGTAATAACCCTTTGTCAAATAAAGGACTTTTTCCACTGAATTTTGCAGATATATTATATATACATATACATGCTTCTCACAAAGGATGCAGTTTGAAGTTACACAGCTTACAACAATTATGCAAGACAGCCTCTTTTTTATTTCCCTATGAATTGATGTTGTTTCTCTTTTTGAAAGGATTTGATATAGTAGGATTTTGTATAGTGGTCAGAATACTTTACATCCTGAGACATTGGCAATTGGAATTAGCATCTTCATCTTGCCAAGAAGATTGATCAAATGAAGGAGGATGGAACTTAGAGATTTCTAATTGATTGCAGGAACAAAGATTCCCCTGTTTAATGTCATGACACTGGTAAAGTTTTAGGGCTGTAAATTTGGAACCAATTGGAGGAAAACCTTCCCATGGTGTGGTGACCACAGGCAAAATACTGTGCAGCTGGAAATCGGCCAGAAAAATACTGTAGTTGTACCTTAAAATGGACTATATAATTTTATGGCCAGTCTAACATGTGTAGCTATGAAAGTTAAAATGAGGAAAGGTAAAATAAAAAGAGGTAATTAAATATCACACTTCAGTGTATTAACCATTTATCTACAGGGACAAGAGAAGGGCTCCTTTTCTTTAATTGCTTCTTGTAAAAAATCACATTTTAGTTTCTGTGATTTAGTAATATCTCTTTTATTTTGCTATTGCAAAAACACCATACATGGCTTTGTGCTGAAAATAGTGTGCAAATATATTTGAAAAGACATGGTGTATATACCAACAGTTAGCACATTATAGGCATTCAGGTAACCTGTGGCCTTCATTTATGTCTCAAATCAAAGAAACTTGAGGGTATAAAATGTTCTACAATCTCATTTATAATCTCTTTCCTCTGGTTTTTGCCTCTACCTCCTATTATAAGTCTTCTGAACACTTTCAAAATCTCACTCAAAATCTTATACAATTTTCTTTTCTGGGAGCAACAAGAGATGGTATAATCCTGGTATAAATTGTTACCAACTTTAGTAAACTTTCAGAGTGTAATTAGAAAGCATAATTTAAAAGAAGCCCTACTTAAGCTTTTTTAAACCTCCAGTTATGTTTATAAAAAAAAATAAGTGTAGTGGTCTGACAATAGGTAATGAAGTTGATTGAAATACTTGGTCTTCTATCAATTTCTGTTTATTTTATGTAACATTGTAGTTTAAGAGAACCTTACAAATTACCTAGTGCACCTGCACACCCAATGCATGAATTTAAAATGAAATAAGTTAGGGACACCTGGGTGGATCAGTTGGTTAAGCAGCTACCTTCGGCTCAGGTCATGATCCCAGCGTCCTGGGATCGAGTCCCACATCGGGCTCCTTGCTCAGCAGGGAGCCTGCTTCTCCCTCTGCCTCTGCCTCTGCCTGTCATTCTGTCTGCCTGTGCTCACTCTCTCTCTCTCTCTCTGATAAATAAATAAAATCTTAATAAAATGAAATAAGTTAAAAATAGATAATTTGTGACATTTAAATAAATAATAAACTAGATAGAATATGCTATATCTCTTACATGTCACTTAGTTGGCTTCAAGAATGAACTTACAGTCTCTCTTATGATGCGTTGTTGCACTGTTGCCAAAACACTTTATACTGGTAATTTTTTATTGAATGTTAACTGTATGTGAGAAGTTATATTTGATAATTTATGTTCTCGAACTCAATTAATTGCCATGATACATTTGCATTATTGATATAATTAACTCACTTTATAGGTAAATGAATTGAAACAAGGAAAGCTAAGTATCCTGTCCAAGGTCATCCAACTACTTCATGTTAAAGCTGGGATTCACTCTCAGATTGGATGAAAAAACTTAATCACTGTCACAAACCTGTACTCAAGTTTATTCACTGTTGTCCAGATCAAATGTATATACCAATAACCCAAAGCACACTTGAAATTTTTATGGAATGGGTGCCTGGGTGGCTCAGTTGGTTAAGCATCTGATTCTTGATTTCAGCTCAGGTCATGATCTCAGGGTCCTGAGATCAAGCCTTTGCAGAGCTCTATGCTCAGCTCAGAGTCTGCTTGTCTCCCTCTGCCTCTGCCCCTTCCCCTGCTCACTTGTGTGCATGCTCATGCTCTCTCTCTTCAATTAGTAAATAAATCTTTTAAAAAGAAAGCTCTTAAATGGAAGAAACCACAATTTACTCATCTTTGCATGTCCATTCTCCATCACAGGTTCTCAATCATAGTAGTCCTGCCACTTCCTGTCTGTGCAATATTGGGCAAGAATTTATTTCATTCTGCCTCAATCATATCATCTGCAAAATGATAATAATTGAAATCTATGCCTCACATGGCAAAGGGAAGTGTAAGAGAAAGAGAACAAAAATGGGAAACAATTATCAGTAGGTATCTGAGTGTGGAAGCTCGGAAAATCATCCTGCTGGATCTACTCTGTAATGAAATATTGCCACAATGTCTTCTTGGGCTGTAGAGCAAGACTTTCTCTTACATATGCACATATGAAACTATAAAAGAGGAAGAGAGAGAATTGTCATATATTAACTATTAATCAAGGTGGGAATGAGATCCTGAGATACATCAAACAATAATCAGTTAATGTTTGCATATTAACACGATTTTTGATTAGCAGTCTCTCAAGTAGAGACTATTTTATCTCTTGGGTAAAAAAGAAAATTTTAGAAATTATATTCTCTTTTACATTTATACTTATAATTACTTAGTTTTAAACTTAGAATAGTAAATAAGATTTACCAACATTTATTATCTGATTTTTTAAAAATGAGCTTATAATAAATCAAACAATTTTGGAATAGAATAAAAATACATGTTAAGAATATAAGCATCTAAAAAAAAAGAATACAAACATCTCTTCAGAGTAGAGATATTATATTAGGAGTATATTAGGAAAGGATGAATACCCAACTTTTGTAGCAACATGAATGGGACTGGAGGAGATCATGCTGAGTGAAATAAGTCAAGAAGAGAGAGTCAATTATCATATGGTTTCACTTATTTGTGGAGCATAACAAATAGCATGGTGGACATGGGGAGTTAGGAGAAAGGAGTTGGGGGAAATTGAAAGGGGAGGTGAATCATGAGAGACTATGGACTCTGAAAAACAATCTGAGGGATTTGAAGGGGTGAGGGGGTGGGAGGTTGGGGGAATCAGGTGGTTGGTATTATAGAGGGCACGGATTGCATGGAGCACTGGGTGTGGTACAAAAAACAAAATACTGTTATGCTGAAAATAAATAAAAAATAAATTAAAAAAAGTATATAAGAGAAAAGATACTATATTAGTTGTATCTTAAATAGCCCTTAGAGAAATAAAACTGTCAGTAACAGGTTACAAGATGATTTTAGTTTCTATTTTTCTTGATTTGTGATAAAGAAATAATATACTGTTCAGATAGAAAAAGTCAAAGGAAATGATAAAAACAAAACGATCCGTAGGGCTCAGACTATGTACTTGTATCATTATTAGAGATATACTATCCAGGTATACATAGACCTCTACATGAGCTTAGGGAACGAAACAAACGATTATATTGTGACTTGAGGGATGGAGTGAAAAAGAAAATAAAAATTCTTAAAACAATACATTCTTTGCTACCTATGAACTATGGCAAACTAGGGAAACTGTCATCAGTATTATGCTCTGGAGATAACCTTTAATCATTTCCCAGGGTCACAAGAACTTTGAAAATGTCAAGGAACAAGTACTATAGCCTTTTCAGAATGGAATTTGGGTGCCTGTAGTCATCCCAGTAAGTTTTTAAGAAATCATTTCTGTATTTTCCAACAAATGCTGTTAGGGAATGACATTGGATTGCTCTTTTGGATAGCTATGCAATTGAAATACTTTCCTAGCCAATATATTAAACTTTCTATCTGTCCTATGGAATTTAGGAAAATATAGTATTATATATAATATACCTAGGAATTTTAATTGCATTGAGAAAGCAAGGCTACTGTGAAAAGTAATTTTGAATTAATTCTCTTATAACTTGATTGATCCAAGAAGAAAAAAGATCCCTTTCTGAATGCATCTTTATAGAAAATATATGAATATTTCCATACTATATTACCATACTTCATACTAAATTTCCATTTCTTTTTCAAATATTTATAACCAAACACAAATAAAACATGAAATGAATCTTTGAAAATATTTTGTTTTGCTCGATTGAACTGCTGCTTTAAACACCAAATAAATGAAAGTTTATTGCTATTATCATTAGTGCAAACTGCTTTGTTTCTTTGAGTAATGACATCAGGAAAAAAAAATAGTGCTTTGTCACTACATCAATTTTCCCTTAGTAGAGTTACATTCCAGAATAGATAATGTTTTAAAAAGTAGTCAGCACATAAAATATTTTAGGCTGTCAGATTATTTACAACAGTAGACTTATTATTAGGGTCTAGCATATCTCATACCTATATTTTTTAAGATGCAATAAGAAATTTAAAATATACTGTAATCTATATAACTTTATGATGATTGTAAGACAACATTTGCTGTACTGACTGTAGGTTTCAGCTAATAATTTCAGAAATATAAAATCACATGATTATATAATGAGGTTCATCATTCCTGGCATTTTCACATGACTGTTGCTATGTTTAAATGATTGTGTCTCCCCAAAATTCATATCTTGAAATCCTAATGCCCCTTATGAAGACATTAGGAAGTAGGGCTTTGGAGAAATGCTTAAGTTATAAGGATGGAACCCTCATAGGTGGGATCAGTACTTTATAAAAGAGAAACCTCCCACCAAAGGTCGCTTGCCCCTTCCACCAATGGAAGGCGCAGGGAGAAGTTGGCAGTGTACAACCCTTCACCAGAACCCAGCCATACTGGCACCCTGATCTCGGACTCCAACCTCCAGAACTGTGAGAAATAAATTTCTGTTATTTTTAAACTATCCAGTCTGTGATATTCTGCTATCATGGCCCAAAATAGCTAAGCCAAGTGTGTTCCTGCATTGGAAGTTTACCTGAGACAGCATCTAGTGACTAAATCAATGTTAGGTACCTAGTATTCTGTGAATAGACAAGCTTCTTCCCCATATGGTTCTTACTTCCTTACTTAACTTGTATTTACTAAGCATGCTCGCAAACAAAAATACTTTTGCAAGCAACAACAACAACAAAATTTATTTTCACATCTTATTAGGTGATAGTGGGACACACATAAAAAATGACTAATACAGCGACAGAGTAACTGCCCATAGAAATAACAGAGGCTGCTCTTTAGGAAAGGAGTCCACTATGGCCTCATTCAGACTTTCTGGTAGGAATCTTTTAGGTCCATGATCTCCAATGTCCACTAAAAAAAAAAAAAAAGAAGAAGAAGAAAATGTTCCGGGGCACCTCTGTGGCTCAGGGTGTTAAAGCCTCTGCCTTCGGCTCAGGTCATGATCCCAGGGTCCTGGAATTGAGACCCACATGGGGCTCTCTGCTCAGCAGGGAGCCCCGCTTCCTCCTCTCTCTCTCTCTCTCTCTGCCTATCTCTCCCCCTACTTGAGATCTCTGTCTGTCAAATAAATAAATAAAATATTTTTTTAAAAATTTCAATATCACATTTTTTGAGTGACAATTTTTGTTTTCAAATTACTTGATTGTAGATGAGTTAGGAAAAGGATCTCATGCACTGAGAGGCTAGTGTCTATCTCAGATAGGGCAGACTACCAATTGTTAAGGGACAGCTAACACCCAAGATCTTTTTCCATTTTGTGAAAGTACTGCTGGCCACATTCCTTCATCAATATCTAAAGGAGATAGATGTGGAAGTTGTTCTTTTCTAAAGGAAATCACTCTACAAACTGTATCAGGACTGGCACTTTAGAGATTCTGCTTGAGGCAAAAAGCTTTGGAAAAGAATATCTCTGTTAACTCTATTTTCCAGAGTTTTGTTATACACATGGAAAAATGACACCACAGAAAGCATAAACTAGCAGATCCCACTTTTGGAACAGAAGAGGTTTTATGGAATAATATGCACAGTCAAAAACAATAAAAAAGGGAGAAAAATGGATACAGTCAATGTTCATATTAGAAGTTACACATTACAAATATATTTGAAGTCCTGTATATCCCTTTCTTGAACAAATTCACCTGTCCACCAAGAACTAACCACTACCCTCATTTCTATGCCTTTTAATGCATATGTATCATTATATTTTACTATATTTTGCATGCATAACACATTTCTTTTAACATATATTCGATTAATAGACACTGTTTGCAATTTTTATGATCTAAGTCCATGGCATCTTTATTTTTTTTTAAAGATTTTATTTATTTATTTGACAGAGAGAAATCACAAGTACACTGAGAGGCAGGCAGAGAGAGAGAGAGAGAGAAGGAAGCAGGCTCCCCGCTGAGCAGAGAGCCCAATGCGGGACTCGATCCCAGGACCCTGAGATCATGACCTGAGCCGAAGGCAGCGGCTTAACCCACTGAGCCACCCAGGCGCCCCCATGGCATCTTTATTTTAATGTTGCTTTCTTCACTCTAAATTTGTTATGTTATTTATAGTGATCTATACAGCTATTGTTTGTTTATGTCATTTGACCTCAGTCTATACTTGTATGGTATGAATATTCTACAGTGTATTTACCTATGCCACTGGTGTGAGTTTAGTCCTCATTTACTCACTTTTTAAATCTTGTATCTTTCTATTATATGTTTTCATGCTTCTCTGACATTAATGGTTATATTAGCTATTACTAGTTTATAGACAATGTACATTTTTACCTTTAAAGAGTATTTTAAGAATATCAGCACTCTAGTGGGTACTATAGGGAGGGTTTTAGAGTCAATGTACATTCTATTATATATTGTGGGCATAGATGAAAGTATTATTTCTGGAAACAGACATGTAAATCTATACTGAAACTGGAGATAAATAAACTTCCTACAATATGTTGCCTTCAAATGCATTTATTTTTCAAAGTAATTGTTCACCAATATTCACAAAGCATAATTTCTGATTAAAATCAAGTAACATTTACTTGCATCACCAGTTTACTTGCTGATCCAGTAACATTCTTAATTTGGTCAAATCTAAAACATACTGGCAATGATTGCATTTGCATTCATTAGTTTCATTTTATGTGTCTTTGAATATTAAATTATCTGAATTTTCAAAAGAATCTTAATCAGGTCTGAACAGAAATATCAAACTTGTAAAAATTGCTAATGGCTAGAGAAATATTTTTCAGTATAGATTTTCACTATTTTCTACACATTTGTGAGTGCATTTACATTTAAAAATATTTCCTCTGCTCTAGCCCTATTAGATATAATTAATTAAATACACCCAATTTTAGAAAATAAGTATGTCTTTTTAAAAGACTGAGATTATCCTTTTAGACATACAACTTTCAAATTTTCTTTCTTTTCAAAAATCATATTAAAATTATATGAAAAATGCAGCACCAAGCATTTTTCTTCTGTACATGTCATGACAAATATTAGCATTGTGTACCTTTAGCATAAATGGAGTTGACAAATTGTCAGAACTCATAAATTCATAGAGGTAAAGAAATTGAAACTTAGTCCCATGTCTCCTTAAGAAGATTTTCCCCCGTCAATTATTAATAGGTACAGGAAGAAGTGAAATGTTAATAGTAATTATTACAAAAAATGGAATGATGATAATTAGATATTTTTATTTATTTCTGCATTTTTTGTTTTTGTTTTCTAGACTACTACTAGTTTGACTGTCTCATCTTTTATTATTTAGTGAATTATGAGAGGGATATTATATACTATTCAAAGAATTACAAGTAATAATGACATCTGCATTTTATTTACATGAATATATCTGCACTAATATCCACACACACAAAGGAACAGTCCTATTTCCCTAACTTCCACTCGACTAAACTCTTCTAAGGAACTCAAAATCTTGACTTCTTGAAAAAATTTGGCTGATCATGAATTTAATGTTTTTCTTTATATCTCAGCATTAAAGGATATTATTTGAACTTAAAAATGTTACTGGGTAAATTTCAAACACAATTTTTTTGACTCTTACTTAGTGGTAGACAGAATAACAGCCCCCCAATATGTCTACAAATAATGATCTCTAAAGAGGCTTAGATATTTCTAATCTGTGAATGTGCTAGTTTGTATGACAAAAGGAAATGACTTAAGGTTGTGGGTGAAAGCAAGTTGCTAATCAATTGACCTTAAAATAAAGAAATCATCCTATATTACTTGAGTTAGACCAGTGTAATCACAATAATTTTTAAAAGTAGAAGAGGGAGGGGGCAGCTCACTGGCTCAATTGTTATAGCATGTGACTCCTGATCTCTCTCTGGGTTGTGAGTTCAACCCACATGTTGGGGGTAGAAATTACTTAAAATTAAAAACATTTGAAAAGAAAAGAAAGTGAAAGAGGTAGGCAGAAAAGAACCAGAGATTGTCACATAAGCAGGATGTGGTCAAAGTTGTTGGCTTTGAAAATAGAGAAAGAAGATGAGCCATGAGCTAAGGAATGTGGGCAGTCTCAAACTGGAAAAGGAATTTTCCCCTAGACCCTCAGAAGGAATGTATACCTACCTGTCCACATATCAATTTTAGTCCAGTGGGATGCCTTAAGAACTTCTGACATCCAAAATTTAAAATAATGCATTTTTGTGAGTCATAGCTAGTTCGTGTATGAACAGTTCATTCTTAGAGAGAGAAATGTTTTCTATTTATTTTGATCTGAAGATTGTGGCACATTCAAGCCAGTCAGTTGCAGGGTCTCAGTGCTCCTCCTATAACACTGCACCAAGTTCCAATGGATATGTCTCTAAGGCTAGGAAATGTAAGCAAAAGAATCTTCCTAGGGAAAAGAGCAATGAGAGAGAGAGAGAGAGAGATGTGTGTGTGTGTGTGTGTGTGTGTGTGTGTGTGTGCATGTGAAATCATGGGAAAATGTAAGTTTAAAGGAAACAGATGAAATTCTAGAATAAAGGTAAGTGCCTATTTATTTTCTTTCTTTATTTATTTTTAAGATTTAATTTATTTGACAGAGAGCTAGAGAGAGAGAAACAATAGGTCGGGGGTGGGGCAGGCAGAGGAAGAGGGAAAAGCAGGCTCCCCACTGAGCAGGAAGCCCTACTTAGGCTCAATCCCAGGACTCAGATCATGACCTGAATTGAGGGCAGACACTTAACTGACTGAGCCACCCAGAAATCCCTGGACTATTTCTGCAAATAAAGAAAATAAGATTGTTGATGAGTTCTATGTCTCTAAAGGCATTGTTTAACTTATGAACCAGGAACATCTCATCAAATTTATTGGAAGCACACACACATCAAAGATGGTGGACAAACAAGAGTAAATTTAGTAGATCTGGGTTGCTAAAATCTTATATATTCCAAAGGAAAGCCCATCTTCAGAACTGGCCTTTGGATGGCTCCTGAGAAGCAACCTCAGAACTCTTATGATACTTTGTTTGAAAAAAGTATTTTTTGTATGACTGTAGGCTTGGGTCATACTCTACTAATCTGACCAGGTGCTTGTCCTAACAATGTAATTTATGATAAATGGGGTAAAAGATGGCTGGAGTCTGAGAAGTTGAAGTCAGTCACATGGGAATATTTTGCATATATCATAATGCCCTGTTACTAGGGCATACTTTTTTGTATGACTCCATTAGTTAGTGGCACCTGAAAGCTTCCACTGATTTATCTGAACTTCATTCACCCCACGCATCTTTTTACTTTGTTGATTTTAAACTGTCTTTTTGTGTGATAAACTATAACCATGGGTATGAGGGGATTTTTTTTCTTTTTAAAGGACTTCTTTTTTTTTAAGATTTTTATTTTATCCATTTGACAGAGATAGACAGTGAGAGAGGGAGGACAAGCAAGGGGAGTGGGACAGCGAGAAGCAGGCCTCCCACTGAACATGGAGCCCAAAGGGGGAGGGAGTGATTGATCCCTGGACCCTGGGATCATGACCTGAGCCAAAGGCAGAGGCTTTATGACAACCACCCAGGTGCCCCATAAGAGGTTTTTTTTTTTTTTAAAGACTGGTGAGTCCTAGCAACTTATGGAGACTGAGGTAGGTCTCAATGTGAAGGAAAAAGTCCATAGATGAGGAAAAGAATATTATAGTATAATGACATCTATTTTTCTCTTACTTACAAATAAAATGTATCTTGCTTAAAGAAATTCCTAGGTTCCGATTACTGATTCCATGAAAACTTTAACATCAGTCAGTCAATTAAAATTAACCAAAAATTTAGAGCAGTGATTTTTTTTTCTCCCTAGTTCTGTATGCTATACACAAAAAACAAAGATAATCACATTCACTCAAAAATAAAAGCATTACGGAAATTAGGGCACCAGGGACTTTCTGTCCCATAATAAAATTTGATACTGATTTTTTTCTATTTCTCACAGGAACACACCTTTAAATATATAATATAAACAGCAACTGGGTCTTATATACACAATTTCAATTTATAGTAAACTTTACAAAATTATTTTTAAAGATATGACAGAAATGTGGTATGTATTGATGCTTAGCAGCCACTGTGTTTCCTTCTAGTGTGCATTCATATTTGGAGAGGTTCAAGAACTGCACTTCTTAGATGTCTTTGCAGCTGGTTTTCTGGATGCAATTTATTTGCTCAGGCAGATAAACTTACATGAAATAGACTCAGAACTGAATTAAAAGCAAAGGGATATGGAACTTGAGGCATCCCTTGTGCTGCCCCAGATCAGGACAGAGAGAATGCAGGTATGTCTTCTCTGCTCTCTGATTCTAAGTTGTTTGTTTGTTTCTGCAATGGACAACATGATTATGGTAAAGGCAGTTTAATTTGGAAGGTGAAATCATTCCTGGAAGGGTGGCCAGGATCTTTTATAACCTACTTCCAATAATTTTATATCTTCCTAATATTTTGCTAATAAATCCCTTTTGGTTTAAATGTGCTAGGAAAATTTCAATTGCCTGAAAGCAAACCCCAAATTCAAGGGATTCAATATTTGGAAGAAACAATTCACCTTTAATTTATGCTGTTTCACAGCTTTGCTTGAAAAACTTTTTTCAAAAAAATCAATATTTCACAGAATTTTCATGCCAGTGTTTTTCTTCTTCAATAGAAGCACAACCAATTGCAGTGCCAATTTACCTAATGAATTCCCAGCCTACCAGAGTGAGCTCCACTCACATAAAAGGCACAGTCAAAACCTATGCACAGCTCTGTTCCAAGAGGTTCTTTATGTTTAGTTTAACAATGCAGGAAACTCAAGATGAAATGAGATTATTAACTGGATATAGATAGTTCTCTGTTAAAGCCATAAAACAGTTATGCCAACATGAGAGCCACTTTTATAGACCCACCTCAAACCATTTATTTCTTCACCTCTGTCAGCATCTCTAGAGAGCATCAGCATCGATACAGAACAGATCCATCCCATTTTCTGTAGCCGACAACAAAGAAAACAGCCAGGATCACATGCTGAATCATTAGGCCAGCTAAACTCCTGCTATTCACTCTAACTCTTTCCTGCCTTAGGCACTTGCTAACCTAGAATTCTGAGTGAAGGACAACAAGAATTCATAATTCTGCTTCAGGTAACTCCAAGGATTTAAGAATTTGTAAAGCATCGAAGGAGTCAGATTGTTGATATGTCCAAGTCTCCCAAAAACTCATATTCATGAAGGAATTTGCATTTCTATTTCTGTGACCTGTAAATAAAACAAAAGAGTTACTAGAATAAAAACATGTTATCTTTGGGAAATTGTTTTATAAAATCGGCATGAGAGGGGCCTGAAGCTGAAGGGTCCTTGCAATTTTTTACTTTATGTTTTATAATCTTGTTGTAAAAAGAAGAACATGTTTATTCATGTTCTATCATTTATTTATACAAGAATTATTGTTAAAATTAGATTCTGAAAATAATAAATGTAAGACTTTAAAATTCAGTCTCCAATATATATTTAATTTCACTGATGAATGAGAAAAACACATATCAAGGTAGCAGAGGCAGTTTTAGTTACCAGATAGAAAAAAAAAAATAGAAACTACAAAATGTAATGAAAAAGGAAGATGGCAAAATAGAGCCGTAATCTTTAAACAACCCAGGTAATGTATGGGAGTTGAAAAAAAGAACAGTGTTAAAATATGTGGAAATAGTGTTTGAACATTTGTTTGTCTCTCTAAGTAACAGAGAATGTAAGAAAAATGGTATGTGCGCATCATCCCAACTCTAAGAATAAAGTGTATGTGCAATTGTCTTCAGTTTATGATCACCATAGCATACTATAAAGTGTCTCTTTCTTGTGTAAGTCCCACTTTAAGTTGAGCTGAAAAATCATTCAGATACATTTGCTTTGGATTTCCCCCCAGAATATAAGTAATGTTATATTTGATTTAAGGGAGGAACTAAGGGAAAGAATTGATTAAGGTACTAGATAAGAGAATAAAGCAGTAACAAGTCAAAGAAGAGATCATAAAATCTAAAATTCCAGTAGCATTAAGCCTGTATTTAAAAAACAAAGGCAGTTCATTTTTGTCTTGTGTTATGTGCTAGACAAAGTACATAGGTCAATAGAGCATTTTCCTGGTTTTCACATTCTGAGAGTGAGGACAGGAGAGCTGATTCTTTTCCTTCCCTGGAAGCTCACACAGCTCCATTTGGCCATCAGATCTCACCTGAATTTCTTCAGAAACTTCAGATCTGGGATCCTTGCCTCTGTCTCATGCTGCTATCTCTGCACAATACAAACAAAGCAAAAACAACATTTCTCTGTTGCTCCTAGCATTCTCCTTTCAAATAAATAACAAGTAATTATATCAGTTACAGTTTATTAAGATCCATCTATGGAACCCAAGATTCTGGAGAATAGATGCCCTTATTTGACTTGGTTACACAAATGGCATTGTCACTTGATCCCATACTCATTCTGGATTGTTTGAGTTGTGTGTTGAAGTAGCAAGGTTTTTTTTGTTTGTTTGTTTGTTTGTTTGTTGTCATGAAAACCCATACTTACTTGAAAGTATGACTGATAGGTAAACTAGGGTTATTCCTATTTGAGTATTTATACAGTTTATTCTTTTTAAAAACTCAAAGGAGTGCTCCTTTCACTTTGAGGAAAGAAAGTAAGAGTTTGAAGTTAATGTTAATTTTAAGGTTTTCAGTATATTTTAGAATTTTGAGAAACTCATAATCTCCCACCAAAATCTTTATATTTTTAGCCCCTTAAAGACTTTAATATGATTTTGTATTATTCTATAAAATCTCTACATTTGGAAGATCTGTGTACTTTCAGAGAGTCAATACTTTCCAGATAACCAATTCATGATGTTAAAAAAAATTAGTATAGATAAATAATCAAATAGAAGTCCAAGGTAGACCAATGGGTTGTTAATTTTACTAAGGTTATTTTTTAAGAGGTGTTTTAGGTTCACAATAAGGGAACATACAGGGAGTTCCCTTATGCCCCCTTCCCACCCCAACACGTGCATAGCTTCTCCCATTAGCAACATCCCCTACCAGAGTGGTACATGTGTTACAATTAATGAACCTACATTGTCACATCATAATCACAAGAAGTTCCTTACTGACCATTCATTCTTGGCTTTGTGCATTCTATGTGCTCATAGATGAATGTCTAATGACATTTCCGTCATTATGGCATCAAACAGAGTATTTTCTGAAAATACTCTGAAAATCCTCCATGTTCTACCTATTTATCCCTCTCCTCCACCATCCGTAGCAACCACTGATCACTTTATTATATCCATATTTTTCCTTTCCCTGAATGCTATGTATTTGGAATTATACAATATGTGGATATTTCATATTGGCTTCTTTAACTTAGTAAGATGCATGTAAGTTTCCTCCATGTCTTTCATGGCTTTATAACTCGATTTCTTTTACTGCTGAGTAGCATCTTGTTTTCTGGATGTATCACACTTTATCTGCTCACTTACTGAAAGATCTTGGTTGCTTCCTAGTTTTGGCAAGTATGAATGAATAAAGCTATTATAAATATCTGTGTGAAGGTTTTTTTGTGAACATGTTTTTAACTTCCTAGGGTAAATATCAAGGAGTACAACTGTTAGATTGTATGGTAAGAATGTACTTAGTTTTGCAGCAAGTATTTTATGGATATCAACAAACTTATTCTAAAGTTTATATAGAGAGGGAAAAGATCCAGAATAGCCAACACATTATTAAAAGGGGAAGAATGAAGAACAAAGTTGGAGAACTGACACTATCTGCCATTAAGACTTACTATAAAACTACACTAATCAATACAGTGTAGTATTGGTGAAAAGTAGACAAATAGATCAATAGAAAAGAATCAAGAACCCAGAAATAGACCCCCATAAATACAGTTAACTCATGTCTGATAAAAGATAAAAGGTAATACAATGGGGAGCAAAGATAATATACTTAACAAATGACACTAAAATGTGCACATACAAGTAAAAATATGACCTGTAACTTACACTGATCACATAAATGAACTCAAAATGGGTCACAAATGTAAAGCACAAAACTATAAACTGCTAGAAATTAATGTAGGGGAAATACTCCATGACTTTTGATATGAGGATGACTTTTAATTCAGACAAATAAATCTGATTAAAAAAAATGGACCCAAGACCTTAGCAGATACCTCATCAAAGAAGATGACAAATAAGCATATGCAAAGATGTTCCATATAATATATCATCAGGGAAGTTCAAATTAAAATAACAATTGGATATCACTACCCACCTATTCGAATAGCCAAAATCTACAACTCTGACAACACCAAATATCGGTGAGGATGTGGAACAACAGGAAATCTCAATCAATGCAAAAAGATACAGTCACTTTAGAAGATTATTTGGTAATATCTTACAAAATGAAACACATTCCTACCATATAATTCAGCAATTAATCTCCTTGGTATTCATCCAAAAGAATTTAAAATGTACAAAACCCTGAACAAGGTGTTTATAACAGCTTTATTTATAATTTCTGCCTCTTCAGAGGTGAATGGATAAATAAACAAATTCGAAAGCAACCAGGATGCCCTTCAATAGGTGAATGGATAAATAAACTGTGGTACATCAAGATAGTGGAACATTCAGCACTAAAAGGAAATGAGCTATTAAGCCATGAAAAGACATAGAGGAACTATAAATGTGCATTACTTATGTTAACAAACCAATATAAAAAGCCTATACTTTGTATAATTCCAACTATATGACATCCTGGAAAAGAGGAGAATATGCATATTATGAAAGATCAGTGATTTCCAGGGGTTTAAGGAGTGGCTGAAGAGATGACTAGGCAGAATACAGATTTCTTGGTCAGTGAAAATACTCTGTATAATATTATAATGATGGATATATGTATTGTATGTTTTCCAGGACCATAGAATGCACAGCACCAATAGTGAACCCAAAGGTAAACAATGGACTTTCAGTGATTATGATGTTTAAGTAGAGATTCATCTTTGGTTAAAAAAAAAAAAAATACTATTCTGATAGGTATCATTGACAATGGGGAAAGATATATATCTATATATAGAGATATATAGGGACAATGTGGAAAGATATATATCTATATCTATAGATATAGATATATATCTCCATTTAGATATATAAAAGAACGAAGTATATGGGAGACATCTGTACCTGCCTTTCAATTTTGGTGTAACCTTAAACATCTTTAAAATATAAAGTTTTTTAGGGGTTCCTGGGTGGCTTAGTGGGTTAAAGCCTCTGCCTTCAGCTCAGGTCATGATCACAGGGTCCTGAGATTGAGCCCCCTATCGGGTTCTCTATTCGGCAAGAAGCCTGCTTCCCACCCCGCCCCGTCTGCCTCTCTGCCTACTTGTGATCTCTGTCTGACGAATAAATAAAATCTTTAAAAATATATAAATAAAATAAAATATAAAGCATTTAAAAAATACTTAATATTCCAGGGCTCAAGGTGTGCCTGGATGATTCAGTTGGTTAAGTGTCTGCCTTTGGCTTAGGTCATGGTTCCATGATCCTGGTACTGAGCCCACGTCATGTTCCCTGCTGAGCAGGGAGCCTACTTCTCCTCCTCCCGCTGCTGCACCCCCAACTTTTGTGCTCTCTCTTTCTCTCAAGTAAATAAATAAAATCTTAAAGAAAAACACTTCACATATATTTTTTTAAGATATATACCTATTTACATGTATAAATACCTACGGGTATATTTTACATGAATCACCTATCATAACCTGGTCATGTCAGTCCCACCCGATGGTAAGATTGGGCATGATAAGAAGCAATTTATCATTAATATTGAAATGGTACATATGAGAAGTGACCTGAGAAGGTCCAGAAGTCAAAAAGAAACCAGTGGAGGAGGAGGGACAAGATGGCAGAGAAGAGCCCCTGTTTCAACCAATCCCCTAAAGAGAGCTAATTATCTAACAGAACATTCTGAACACCCATGAAATAAACCTGAGATGTAGGATTATACACTTCTCAATCTCTACAGGGGCAGAAGACACCAGTGGAGATGTAAAGCAGATTGGGAAAGCTGGACTGATATCGGAGGATAAACAGAAGTGGGAGAGAGCCACCAGAGTAACGCATTAGAAAGTAATATCTCAATATGAGAATGCCCTGTGAATGGGCACCAGCATTAACTTGGAAACTGGTTAAAAGCACTCAAAAAGAGCAAATGATTGAAAGGGGCAACTGGTGGAATCGGGTGAACACGGGCATGGGGCTAAGCCCATGGAACCATGACGGCCACCTCTGGTGACCACCTGGGGAAGAGAGAGTACAGCAGAGCTTCCAGCTCCTGGTCCCTGAGTCCCCAGGGCTGTGCAGCTTGCATCACCACTTGGCTGGGCACATTCGCATCCCCACATGAGGGAGTCAGGTGTGGATGCCAGCCTGTGCTCTCTAGAACTACAGCCTTTTGCAACTCTGTGAGTACTGCAGGACCAAACTCTGACCCACTCCCCACTCGCACCTGAGAAAGCTCCATGTGGCCAGTAGCCAGTGGTCTCTAGGAGAAGCAGAGGGTCTGGATGTTCCAGACCCTCCTGAAGGAACCCATCACGATCTCTGGTCAGTAGCCCTCTGTGGTGACCTGTGAAACCCTGAGGTCTGGACCCCAGACAGCTGTCCTGGCAAAGAAACCACCATAAGTGGCCTCCCTGGACCAGTATCACTCATGGTTTTAGTGGCATGGGGGTGCAAAGATAAGCAGGCACTTTGGGCGACCCCTGGGATGGTGCCAGGGAATGTGCACTGCCTGTGGGAGGCTGCAGGGTTTAGCAGAGTTTGCAGAGGGAGACTCTGTGTGTTTTGGACCACCCAGATGGGTGCAGACAGGCTTCTCTCTGAGACAGAGTTCTGGGTCCAGTTTGCTTTCCACTAAACCTCTGAAAAGCAACAAAAAGCTGCCAAGAAAAAAACTTCCAGAGAACAAAAGCCTGAAAAACCTGTATCGACAGAGCCAAGCCCCTTGATAGGAGACAGGAGACCTCAACCCAAGCAAGACTGACTGAAAAACAATGTGGCAGTCCCCTCCCCAGAAAGCAAGCCAAAAGAACTAGAGGACAACCATCACAGGATTTCCATAAGAACATAAAACCCCAACATCAGGGGAAAACAATATATTAAGCTCCCAGTATTGCCCTAAAACCTGGATATTTCCTAGATGCAACTTTTATACTTAATTTGTTCTCATTATTGTTCTTTTTAATTTTTTAACCTACTTATCATTACAATTAGAGGTTTAATACAACATATTCCATAATAACCTTTTAACTTGAGCTTTTTTATATACATATTCCTGTGTTTTTCTTTTTTTTCCCCTAATTTTAAAAAAATATATATATAGATATAAGCTGCAAGGCAATCCTATTTCCCTAATCAATACTACCCCTATATATAAACCAGTTTTAACCTCCTTTTATCTCTGAAAAGTTGAGTCCTTTAACAAAGATATCAATATAAACCAGGAAGAATCAAAATAACCTTCCTCACCCACACTGAGGATTTATAAGTACCCTACTATCTTTTTCTTCTGTCAGTGTTTCTGTGCATTTGATTTTGTTCTGGTATTATATAAATCTTATCTCTGGGGTTTATTTTGGCTGTTTTTTGTTTTGTTTTTTCCTTATCACTTACATTTGTCACTCTTTTTGTTTGTAAACCTTATAAGCCTTACCATTTGGGTCCATTCTACTGGGTCTTCTCTTCTCTCTCTCTCTCTCTCTCTCTTTTTCTTTCTTTAATTTGGCAGTAACTTCTCATTGCTCAGAAGCATTTCAAAATGTACTTTGCCTAGAGCATGGTTGATATATTCAGCTATACCTCCCCTCAATCACCTCTCACCAAAATGACTAGAAGGAAGAACACCCAACAGAGGAAAAAATTCAGAAATTATGTCCTCTCCATCAGAACTATTGGGTATGGACATGAACAGTATGTTGGAAAGGGAATTCAGGGTAACAATTATCTAGGCAATGGCTAGGTTGGAGAAGACCATTAGTGACAATATAGAATCTCTAAGGGCAGAAGTGAAAGCTGCCTGGGAAGAAGTTATAAATGCTATCAATGAGATCCAATCAAATATAACTACTCTAATAACTAGAGTAACCAAGACAGAAGATAGAATTAGTGATCTAGAGGACAAACACATAGAGAAAAATGATCAGGAGGAGGCATGGGAGAAACAAATTAGAAGCTATGAAAGCAGAATTAGGAAAATAAATGATGCCATAAAACATTCCAGCTTCAGAATTATTGAGATCCTGAGAGGGTAGAGAAAGAGAGAAGGCTAGAAGATATAGTTGAACAAATTCTCCATGAAAATTTCCCTAACCTGGGGAATGGAACAAGTGTTCCTGTCCTAGAGGCAGAAAGGATACCCCCCAAGATCAACAAATCTAGAAAGACCTCAAGGCACTTGATAGTGCGACTGATGAATCATAATTTAGACAAGAGCTTCTGAGGGCAGCTAGGAGGAAGAGATTCTTTAGGTACACAGGAAATTACATCAGAATAATGTCAGACCTGTCCACAGAAACCTGAAAAGCCAGAAAGGGCTGGCAAGACATATATTCAGGGCACTAAATAAGAAGAACATGCAGCCTAGAATATTTTATCCAGCAAGGCTCACATACAAAATGGATGGAAAGATAAAGAGCTTCCAAGACCCACGGTGTTTAAAAGAGTATGTGACCACCAAGCAGGCACTACAAGAAATGTTAAAGGACATTCTATAAAAGAAGAAACCAAGAGTGACATAGAACAGAAATTTATAGAGACAATCTATAGAAACAAGGACTTCTCAGGCAATATGATGTCAATAAAAACTTATCTTTCAATAATCACTCTCAATGTGAACAGCCTAAATACTCCCATAAAACAGCACAGGGTGGCAAACCAGATAAAATGACAGGACCTGCACACATGCTGTCTACAAGAGACACAACTAGAACCTAAAGATACATCTAGATTGAAAATGAAGGGATGGAGAACCATCTTTCATGCCACGGGCCTCAAAAGAAAGCTGGGGTAATGATTTTTGTATAAGATAAATTAGATTTTAAGCTAAAGACTATACTCAGAGCTACAGAAGGACACTACATCATTCTTAAAGAATCTGTCCACCAAGAAGATCTAACAATTGTAAATATGTATGTCCCCAATATGAGAGCAGCCAACCACATAAGGCAACTGTTAATGAAAATGAAGAGTCATATTGATATGAACACATTAATTTTAGAGGATTTTAGGGCAGCGCTCTCAGTAGTAAACATATCATCCAAACAGAAAATCAATAAAGAAACAAGAGCTTTGAAAGAGACACTGGAAGAGATGGACCTCACAGATACAGAACATTCCACCATACAGAACAACAGAATACTCATTCTTCTTGTGTGCACATGGAACTTTCTCTAGAATAGACCACATACTGGGTTACAAAACAGGGCTCAAGTGATACCAAAAGACTGAGATTATTCCCTGCATATTCTCAGACCACAATGCTTTGAAACTGGAACTCAACTATAAGAAAAAGTTTGGAAGGAATTCAAACACTTGGAAGCTAAAGACCACTCTGCTTAAGAATGTTTGGATCGACTAGGAAATCAAAGAAGAACTTAAACAATTCATCGAAACCAGTAAAAATGAAGGCACATCACTTCAAACCTATGGGATACAGCAAAGGTGGTACTAAGAGGGAAATACATAGCCATCCCAACCTCACTCAAAAAAAAAAAAAAATCTTGAATATACCAATTCTCTTTACACCTTAAAGAACTGGAAAATCAACAACAAATTAAGCCAACCCCATGCACAAGAAGGAAAATAATCAAGATTAGAGCAGAGATCAATGAGATAGAAATTGAGATAGGAGAACACGTCAATAAAACCTGAAGCTGGTTTTTTGAAAGAATCAATAAAATCAAGAAACCACTGGCCAAACTAATCCAAAAAAAAGAAAGAGGAGGACCTAAGTTAATGAAATTATGAATTAAAAGGGAGAGATCACAACTAACACCAAGGAAATAGAAGCAATCATCAGAAAATATTATGAACAGGGCACGTGGGTGGCTCAGTGGGTTAAAGCCTCTGCTTCCAGCTCAGGTCATGATCCAACGGTCCTTGGATCGAGCCCCACATCAGGCTCTCTGCTCGACAGGGAGCCTGCTTCTCTTCCTCTCTGCCTGCCTTTCTGCCTCCCTGTGATCTCTGTCTGCCAAATAAATAAATAAATAAAATCTTAAAAAAAAATCATGAACAGTTATATGTCAATAACTTAAGCAACCTAGATGAAGTGGATGCATTCCTGGAAACCAATGAACTTCCAGAATTGAATCAGGAAGAAAACTGACAACCTGAATATACCAATATCTAGTAATGAGATTGAATCAGTCATCAAAGACCTCCCAAAAAAACAAGAGCCCAGGACCTGGTGGATTCCCTGGAGAATTCTACTAAACTTTCAAAGAAGAAATAGCACCTATTCTTCTGAAGCTGTTTCCAAAAACAGAAGCAGAAGGAATGCTTCCAGGCTCTTTCTATGAAGCCAGCATTACTTTGATCCCCAAAGTAAAGGCAAAGACACCACCAAAAAGGAGAATTTCAGACCAATACCCCTGATGAATATGGATGCCAAGATTCTCAACAAGATCCTAGCTAATAAGATCCAACAGTACACTAAAAAGATTATCCATCATGACCAGGTGGGATTTATCCATGGGATGCAAGGATAGTTCAACATTCACAAATCAGTCAGTGTGGTAGAACAAATCAATAAGAGAAGAGAGAATAACCACATGGTCCTCTCAATTGATGCAGAAAAAGCATTTGGCAAGATACAGCATCCATTCCTGATTAAAACACTTCAAAGTACAGGGATAGAGGGAACATTCCTCAACTTCATAAAATCTATCTATGAAAAACCCATAGCGAATACCATCCTCAAAGGGGGAAAGCTGACAGCCTACCAATTGAGATCAGGAACACGACAAGGATGTCCACTCTAACCCCTGTTATTCAACACAGTACTAAAAGTCCTAGCAACAACAATCAGACAACACAAAGAAATAAAAGGTATTCGAACTGGCAAAAAAGAAGTCAAACTGTCTGTCTTCGCATCTCTCTTCGCAGATGACATGATACTTTATATAGAAAACCCAAAAGACTCCCCCTCCCAACTACTAGAAGTCATAACAGCAATTTAGTAATGTGGCAGGATACAAAATTAATGTACAGAAATCAGTTGCTTTCTTATACACTAACAATGAAAATATAGAAAAGGAAATTAGGGAATTGATTCCATTTCCTAAAGCACCAAGAACCATAAGATACCTTGGAGTAAATGTAACCAAAGAGGTAAAGGATCTGTACTTGAGGAACTACAGAATAATCATGAAAGAAACTGAAGAAGACACAAAAAGAATGAAGAGCTGCTTCTCTCTTCTCTCATGGATTGGAGAGAGAGAATAAACATTGTTAAAATGTCTATACTGCCTAGAGCCATCTATACTTTCAAAGCTATCCTGATTAAAATTCCACTGGAATTTTTCAAAGAGCTGGAACAAACAATCCTAAAATCTGTATGGAACCAGAAGAGGCCCCGAATAGCTAAGGAAATTTAGAAAAAGAAAAACAAAACTGATGTTGCCTGATTTCAAGCTTTTCTACAAAGCTGTGTGTCACCAAGACAGCATGGTACTGGCACAAAAACAGACATGTAGACCAGTGGAACAGAGTAGAGAGCCCAGATATGGACCCTCAACTCTATGGTCAAATACTCTTTGACGAAACAAGAAACATATACAGTGGAAAAAAATTATCTTCAATAAATGGTGCTGAAAAAATTGGACAGCTATGTATGGAAGAATGAAACTCAACCATTCTCTTACACCATACACAAAGATAAACTCGAAATGGATAAAAGACCTCAAAGTGAGGCAGGAGTCTATCAAAATCCTAGAGGAGAACATAGGCAGTAACCTTTTGGACATCGGCCACAGAAACTTTTTTCAAGACATATCTCCAAAGGTAAATGAAACAAAAGCAAAAATGAACTTTTGGGACTTCATCAAGATCAAAAGTTTCTGCACAGCAAAGGAAACAAGTCAACAAAACAAAGAGGCAATCCACAGTATGGGAGAAGATATTTGCAAGTCACAGTACAGATAAAGGGCTGATATCCAAGATCTATAAAGAATCTTTCAAACTCAACACCCAAAAATCAAATAATCACATCAAAAAATGGGCAGAAGACATGAACATACACTTCTCCAAGGAAGACATACAAGTGTCTCACAGACGCATGAAAAAATGTTCATCATCATCATTAGCCATCAAGGAGATTCAAATCAAAAGCACATTGAGATACCATCTAACACCAGTCAGAATGGCCAAAATCAGCAAGATGGAAAACAATACATGTTGTGGTGGATGTGGAAAAAGAAGAACCCTCTTACACTGTTGGTAGGAATGCCAGCTGGTGCAGCCACTTTGGAAAACAGTGTGGAGACTCCTTAAGAAATTAAAAATAGAGCTACCCTATTACCCTGCAATTGCAGTACTGAGTATTTACCCTGGAGATACAGATGTAGTGAAAAGAAAGTCCATCTGTACCCCAATGTTCATAGCAGGAATGGCCATAGTCGCCAACCTGTGGAAAGAGCCAAGATGCCCTTCAATGGATGAATAGATTAAGAAGATATGATCCATATATATATAGTGGAGTATTATGCCTCCATCAGAGAGGATGAATACCCAACTTTTGTATCAACATGGATGGGACTGGAAGAGATTAGGCTAAGTGAGATAACTCACACAGAGAGAATTAATTGTCATATAGTTTAACTTACTTATGGAGCATAAGGGATAACATGGAGGACCCTGGGAAATGGAAAGGAGAAGTGAGTTGGGGGAAATTGGAGGGGGAGATGAACCATGAGAGACTGTGGACTCTGAGAAACAAACTGAGGGTTTTGGGGGGAGGGGGTTGGGTGGGCCTGCTGGTGGGTATTAAGGAGGGCACATATTGCATGGAGCACTGGGTGTGGTGCATAAACAATGAAATTTGGAACACTGAAAAAAAATTAAATTAAAAAAAAAACAATGGAATGATATATATCACTCGACCTTCAAACACATTAAAGGATGCAGAGATGTTTTCTATTTTATCTCCATTGAATTTGTTGGGTTACTCTTTGCAAAAACTAGGTGGACCAAAGTAGCAATGACTTACTGATAAAATACCCAAGTAGTAACCCACATTCTACTTATTGCACCTAATGTGATAACATCACTAGGGAAGTTTAGTGTTAATTTGTGTATGTAATAAGCAGCTATTAATCTTATGAATGACTGTTTTCCATATGCATCATGAAAGTGAGTAAGAAGTCAATTTCATTCACATGGAACGATATTAATTCACAATATTAATTAATATTAATTCCACAAGCATTCACAATAATGTAATATTAATATTAATGACATTATTAGTGTGTTAATGACATTTTCAATCATGTCATATTAATTTTCTTACCTTATATCATAATATATTCCAAAGTTTACTGGGCCATCTGGACATGTTGAATTGATCTACTACAATAATGAAATCATGTTAATCAAATGTGGTGACTGACAAATGGAAAATACTTTGGAAACCTTAATGAAATAATATGTTCAAGCAAGTTGGAGATAAACTGTAAGAGTCAGAAGCCAGCTACATGGGTAACAGTTCAGAATCTAACAATTTGAGTCGTGATGGTATCTGTACAAAGTAAAGTATAAATTATTGCATCTTGCTTTTTTTACCATTAAGTAAGAGACACAGTGCTTGGGTTGGACTTTTCATGATGAGAAGCAACATGTTTATGTCATGCTTTAGACTACAGCTCAACCCTGAGACATGGAAGGATGACTATTTTGGATGATGCCCAGAGCAAGAAACTTTCAAAAGCAGGTCACAGTACAGGTATCCCTGCCATTTGACCCATATAATTGAGCATTCAATAAGTAGTATCTGGATTTTAAAAAGGACACTACGTGGAGTTTCTGCCAAGCCCCAAAAGGAAATTCATAGCACAAATCCTTGATGTACTATAATAAGACCATACTTAACCATGTATCCAGAAATACTTGTCATGTGCTGGTAATATCAGTCCTACCTGGGTAAGCTTGGGCAGGCCCAGAGGCAATTCATCATTAACATTGAAGTGGTACATACAGGAAGTGACTTGAGTAGGTTCCTAAGTCACAAAGAAACAGAACAAATGAACTCAATGTCTTCTACCATGCCTATACTGATATTTCTCCTTCAATTCCCACCTGTTGCCTAATGGGAGGTCCTTATGATGAGCTGCCAAAGAAAGAAGAAAAATCAGTCTTCATTCACAGACGAATATGCCCAGTATAGGAAGGTGCCACACTAAATGTAAACTGCTGCTGCATTATAGCTACACTCAAGAGTGATCCTAAAACACAATGGTAAGGGAAGTTCCTCCTATTTGTTGCCATTTTTGGATGCTGTACCTGGTCATCCCTTTTATATGGAGAGAGAATTGGCTTGAGTTAAGCATATGCATGAGTTTATGGGCATTCAAAGATGGCTTATTTGGTTAGTTAATGGCCTGAAAGAAAAATTGAGGATTAAAGAAAGGAAAAAAGAATGCAAACAGATCTTTGAGATTACGTATAAATGAATAAAGATCTCTCCATTAGACATTAATGCCTGTTAAAGAGCACTTATTGCAGAAGAGACACTAAACAATCAAGTATGAGATGAATTAGCCAGTCAGTGTCAACTAGCTTCTGTCCTTTATCATTCCAATACTTGCAAAACTCACTCTTTAACAGACTAGTCATGATGACAGAGATGGAGTCTATAGGTGGGCCCAACAACATGGGCTGACATTTACTAAAGCTAACCCAGCTATTGTTGCTGATTGGCATTTGACTCATTAGCAACAGAGGTGGATAGTGAGCTCTTGATTTCTTGAAGATACTTGATTTCTTGATTTTTTGAGGAGGCTAATCAGCACAGAGACAAACTAATTATGTCATATTCATTTCACCCTTTCAGCAGGGACAGAACAGTGACTCATTTTGACCAGATAAGCACATAATCTCATGAGTATGAGTTTCCTTTCCTTGTCTACAATACCTTGAACTTCAATGCTAATCAAAAGCTCATAGAGGCTTTGATTAACTAACATGGGATTCCTCATAATATATCTTGGAACCAAGGCCACTCTCTATGAAGCAAAAAATTTAGCAACTGACATAAATATGTAACTCACTGGAAGCATGTGCATGTGTGTGTATATCTATAGATATGTGTAAATGGAGAGAGAGAGAGAGAGAGAGACATCGAGAAAAGTAGATACAGAGAGAGAGAGAAAAAGAGAGAAAGAAAGAGAAGGTAAGCCAGCTGGTAGAGACCCAAGAGAGCTGCCTTTTGGTCCAAAGCCAGTCTGCTAGCACAATGCCTTCTTGCTCAAGAGAGGTGAATCTTCATTCTACTAAGGCCCTCAAACACTTGCCACCTACATTCTGGAAGGTAATCTACTTTATTAGAAATCCACTGATTTAAATGTTGATTTCCTCTAAAAAATATTCATGGTAACATCCAGAATAAAGTTTAATCAAATATTTGAGCAACATGGCACAGTCAAGTTGAGACAGAAAATGAATTGTCATAGGGAAAAAAGATGAATATGTGTGGCAATAAGGTAATTTATCTTGTACATCTCCCTCATGTGATCAGTTGGCATGGACCTAACCACTGCCACAATTTGTGATTGTTTAGCTACCCTTCTTAACTTAGTTAAAATATATATATATAAAAAAAAGACAATTCTTAAAATTTACAAGTAGTCTTAAGACTCATAAAATATATAAATTAGAAAATTTTGTTCCTTACTTCTCATGACACTTAGGATAAGGAAGCATTCTTAACCTAACTCTGCTTACTAAGAGCAAGTCAGAAGGCAATTTTATATGTGGTAAGTTTCCCAAAGCAAAGTATATGATATGCACCCTAATTATACTCAGGATCAAGAGTAGAATGGACTCCATAATGGATTATAGACAGCTTCATGTCTGATGATAAAATTAATTCATAAATAAAAAATTTAAAGAGTTGAAATAAACCTGGAAAGAAGAATTTAAGAATATTACAGTAGTAAAGATTGCCTTAAGAAAAATGTAAAAAGGATTGGAAGTGTTAACCTATTCTTCAAAAATGCCAAATAAATTATACAAAGTATTATAGCATGAATGACTTACATTATGGTTGTTTCTTGTTACTTCCAAGATGCATTGAGTTCAGAGATTGCAAATAACTTTGCACCTTCATGTAAGTAATTTGAATCCTTTCTTCAGTATTTTAGCTTGTTGTGAGTTTTTTTTTTTTTTTCAGATTTTGTTTATTTGGGAGAGAGACCACATGAGTAGAAGGGGCAGAGAGAGAGGGAGAGAGAAAGAGAATCTTAAGCAGACTCCACACTGTGTGGAGTCTGAAACAGGACTCAACCCCATGACCCTGAGACCATGACCTGAGCTGAAACCAAGACAGATGCTTAACTGACTGTGACACCCAGGCACCCTGGTTCTTAATTTCTTGGCATGTAATCTATTAAAGAAATTTAATGCTTACCTCTGTAAGTTATTTATCTGATAATTTAAGCATTTAGAAAAAATGTGGCAGGGATAAAACAAAACAAAAAACAAACCAGCCTAGCTGAAAGCACCATTGTACTATACATTTCCTTCAATGAATACAGGTATTCCACAAATACGACTCAACATACTGGAATCATAGCATTAAGATTAAAAAGGCCAAAGTTATAATTGGACCAGAAGACAATATCATACCAATTCTGATATTGTTGTTGTATTATTTTTCAAACTTTTCAGGGCAAAGAGGAAATTCCAACTGTTTACCCTCTCAGATGCTCAGATGTAGTATTTTTGTTGCCTTTAGCATAGCTACATATTCTGCTTATGCTGCTGAGATGCCTGGTTGTAAAAGAAGTCATAAATATTTCAACTTTTCTGCCAATTTTTCCCTGATGGGGGGGCTGATTTCATTCCTTAAGCCTTATTCAATTTGCAATAAAAAAAAATTACTTCATATTTCCTTACAGGGAGTTAGAGATTAAAAAAAGAGGAATTTCCCCTGATGCTATTACCACCAACATTAATGAGATGATTGAAATATATATAATATTATCATAGATGCATGTTATATATACATATATATAATTATGCCAATACCAGCAGGCAGCTGTAAATATTCTTTGATGATAATGTTCTTGAACTATTTTTAATGTTTAGGGATTTCAATGGAAATGTTAAATCATCTATAAATATATTCTGTTTTGTTGTAGGTTTAATAGAATTCAGAAAATATGAATATAACTTTAAATTTCAAGGATAGATCTAGAAGTCTACCTAGAAGATCTAGGTAGATCTAAAAGACTACCTACAATTTCCAAAATTGGCTTATGGACTCAATATTTATTATGTATGAGGGATGATTCTATATGCTAAAGACAGAACAAAGATACTTGTCTTCATCAAGCTTATATTTACTGGGAAGGTTGAGACAATAGAATAAAATATGCATATGTTAAAAGGTGATAAATGTTATGGAGGAAAAAAAAAAGAGAAAGGAGATGGGACACACACCCCTACACACACTCATATAGGACATGAATTTGTAAATATGTTACTGGGACTCATCACTGAGCTGGAGACATTTGATCAGCCTTGAGGGAGGGAAGGGAGAAAACTACTCCATGTACCGCCTAAGGGAAAGACAGGGAGACAGGGAGACTTGGCGTAACAGAAGAAATGTTCAATGTGAAAAAAAAAAAATACCAGATGGAAAGAGCATTTTAGGTCATTAAGATACTGTCACTCTGCAATGGCATTAAAGAATTTAGAACAGAGTAGTGATATATTAATGTGATTATCCTGGCTGCTGTAGTGACATCAGACAGAAGCGGAGATGATGGAAGTAGAGGAACTTGTTAGGAGGCCATAGGAATAATCAAGACTCAAGGCAATATTGCCTTTGATCACAATGTTTGGAGTACACAGAGGTAAGAAATTGTTGAGGGAAATTGGGATGTATTTTCAAAGTTGAGACAAGAATGTTATATAGGGCTTAAATCCCAGGATCCTGGGATCGTGACCTGAGCCGAAGGGTAACACTTAGCCACTGAGCCACTCAGGCACCCCTAATGTCAAATTCCTGATTTCGATACTGCATTATAATTATGCAAAATGTAATCACCAAGAATAACTGGGTGAAGGGAACATAGGACGTTTTTATATTATACTTGTAGTTTCTTGTGAATCTGTAATTCGTTCAAAATAAAATTTTTTAAAAAACAAAAACAAAAAAAAATCAAAAACAATTCAAAGATGTCCTCGTTATCAGTGGAAAACCTGGTATTCTCATTTCCAGTTCTGTAAGAAGATTAAATTTAGGAGAAAACTTCAGAATTTGGCATGGGAATTATGATGACAAGTAAGATATAATGCTGAAGGGAGGGTTTTTTCATTTGTTTGTTTTTTTTTTTGTTTTGTTTTTGTTTTGTTTTTTAACTTTCCTCCCGTAGGTAAAAGAAATAAGAGTGTGTTTTATGCTGATAGTAAGGATTCAGTTAAGGGAGAGTGAGAGAGGATCAGGGGATAGGTGGAAAAATTGCCTGAGAAATATCCCTGAAGAAGAGGGATGAGATATGATAGACAAATGAGGGTTTGAAGCTTGAAGAAGACCACAGAGACAGAGCAGGGAAATGTGTCTTTATCCTAATTTCTCTTTCAGGATAACTTTTCTTGAAACACCAACAAGATTTTGAAATAATATCTTCCAGTGCTTTTCTTGTTTTGAGGTATAATTTACAAACATTGAAATGAACAGATAATTAAATAAGTCCTGCAGGTTTTGGCACATACTTAGATGTATCTAAAGCACACTGTATTAATGTATCTCCCTTTGCCTCAGTTCCTAATCAATAACCTCCCCATTCTCACAAATCCACAGAAGCAAGCACAATTCTGCTTTCTTTCACAGTATAATAGCGTTGTCAGTTTTAAACCTCCTACAAATAGAATCATAAAGTATGAATTCCTCCTCTGCCTGTGTCTTCTTTTATGTAGCTTAATAACTTGGGATTTACACATGTTATTGCACAAATCAGTAATTTGTCATTTTGAGTCTTGAATAGTAGTTTATTGTGTGAAAATATACCTAATCATGGACATTTGAGTTTTATTTATTTATTTTATTTTTTTGTGATTATGAACGGATTTCCTAGGAACATTCTTATAAACACTTTTATAAGTTTTGGCTTATGATTTCATTTTTTTACTTGATGAACACTTAACAGTAGAAAAGTTTAGTTATAAAGAAGTTATATTTTTAATTTTTTAAGAAATTGCAAAAAAAACATCAAAAGAAGAAAGGAATTTACCATATTGTTTTCTAGAATGATTGTCCATTTCTACAATCACTCTAGCCATATAAGAGAGTTCTGTTTGTTATATACCATCACCAACGTCCAGCTGGATGTATCGTACTATCTTATTACGGATTTAATTGCATTTCCCTGGTAATGGTGCACACTTTTCATGTGCTTATTTACCATC
The DNA here is from genome assembly GCF_011764305.1 of Mustela putorius furo. Classification (NCBI taxonomy): domain Eukaryota; kingdom Metazoa; phylum Chordata; class Mammalia; order Carnivora; family Mustelidae; genus Mustela; species Mustela putorius. The sequence goes on along the minus strand of NW_025421422.1, from coordinate 11,457 downwards.
TTCCTCTATAGAGTATTTCTTGATGTCTTCTTTATTTTTATTATTGTCATTGTTGTTGATTTCCCTGAACAGTCTTTTTAACATTGGAATTCTGTTTTTTGTGTAACACTTATTCTGTATGTACTGTATATATTTCTTCCAGTTTGTCACTTTTCTCTTTATTTTTTAATGTGTCTTTCAAAAGAAGATGTTTTACTTTCGATAAAGTCTGGATTTGCTCCTCAAAGATGTTAAAGTATTCTGTTAATGTGACTGATAGTCGAGGTGGGTATGGCATTGGAGTTATTTTGCATGGGAGGTGCAGGAGGTGGGAAGCCACCTGCTATCAAATCATAGTCAGAGAAATCTGTCATAAAGATAAATATAAGGTGCTTGCATCTATTTGGGAGAGCCACAACAGTGCATTGTCTTTGTGGAAGTCTCCAGTGAGAGTTCTGAGAAACCAAAGTTCATCAATGCCCTTCCTTCCTCCATAATTCCTAGGGTCTAAAATGTCCCATCCCTAGGTGCCAATTATTTCTCACTCTCAACCTCAGAGATTCTGTTACTTTGCCTGGACTGTTCTTAATCTCCTCTTCAGTGTAACCAGTCATTTTTTCCTCATCTTTATTTTTTAAAATTAAAAAAAAAATAGTCTAGTTGACACACAATGTTAATTAGTTTCAGGTGTGCAACATAGCACAACATTCTACATCCTTATATAATTTACACTGTCTTCATTACTGCGTAGCTACCACCTGTCAGCATATGATGTTATTATAATATCGTTGAATAAATTCCTTATGCTGTACCTTTCATCCCCATGACTTATTCATTCCATAACTGGAAGTCTGTATCTCCTACTTCCCTTCACCCACTTTGCCCACCCCCCCCATCCTTTTTCCTCTGACAAACATCAGTTTATTATCTGTGTTTATAGGTCTGATTCTGCTTTTCCTTGTTTATTCACTTGTGTGTGTGTGTGTGTGTGTGTTTAGATTCCACATATGAGTGAAATTATACAGTATTTTTTTTCTCAGCATGACTTTACTTACCATAATATTCTCTAGGTCCATATATGTTGTTGCAAATGGCAAGCAATCTAATATCCATCAATAGCTGAATGGATAAGGAAGAGGTAGTACATAGATAGACACAGACCCATACACACATACATACACACACAGAGGAATATTATGCAGTCATAGGAAAAGTCTAGTGAAACCAATCTTAACCATTTACTCCCAAACTTTTTTTCTTTGTCATGCTCCAGTCCCCAACAACCTTCCCCAAAACTTCCACCACCACCATTTTTCCCTTTTTAACAATTGATATTGCTCATTATTTATTAAAAAAAAAACTTCTATTCCCTCTATTGTGTGTTGCAGAATCATGTAAGATTTGTTTTTTTTAATTTATTCCCAAATTTTATTACCAAAGTAGCATTCCATTTTCATTTGTTTTATTCATTTTGTTAAAAAACAGCTGACTCCAATTGCATAATTTACTTTTGAGATCTATTTTTTTTTTTTTTTTTTTTTTTTTTTTTTAAATTTTTTAAAAAAAACTCACAACAGCACTCACCAAATCACATACCCTCCCCAATGTCCATTCCCTTTTCCCAAAACCCCCTCCCCCCGATCAGTTTGTTTTGGTGAGATTAAGAGTCATTATGGTTTGTTCCCTCCCAAATCTTGTTTCATTTATTTTCTACCCACTTAAGCCTCCATGTTGCATCACCACTTCCTCATATCAGGGAGATCATATGATTTTCTTTCTTGCTTGAGATCTAGCCTTTTTTTAAAGATTTTATTTATTTGACAGAAAGAGACACAGCAAGAGAGTGAACACAGGCAGGGGGAAAGGAAGAGGGAGAATCATGCCCTCTGCTGAGCAGGGGGACCGATGTGGGGCTCAAATCCAGGACCATGGGATCATAACCTGAGCCAAAGGTAGATGCTTAACAACTGAGCCACCCAGGCACCCCTAGAGGTACTGCCTTCTAACTGAAAATATGGTATAAGAAGATGTGTGGTTTTAACAAATAAAGAGTCTAGAAACATAAAAACACAGAAGAGGTTAATAATTTGTTTCTGCATATTAATAAATTAAACGAAAATTGGGGAAATCATTTATTTTGAGAGTGTCTTTATGAATTTTTTGCCATACATTAAAATATACACATATTAAAAGGTTTGTGAAGCATCTTATCATACATCTTTTTTCTAAATGGTTAACTTTAGGAGTGCCTGGGTGGCTGAGTTGGTTAAGCATCTGCCTCGACTCTAGTCATGATCCCAAATCCTTGGATTGAGCCCCACTTTGGGCTCCCTGCTCAGTGGTGAGTCTGTCTCTCCTTCTGCCTCTTCCCCTCCCCTCCCCTCATACTTACATTCTCTCTCTCTCTCTTTCTGTGAAACAAATAAATAAAATCTTTAAAAAATAAATGATTAGGTTTAAAATCATGTTATTCAAAATGAAGCACAAACACACTGTCATACTCACACACAACATTTTGCATAGTTTCCCCAGATACCTCTCTGGTTCTATCAAGCAATGTTCACTGAGTTAATTCAAACTAGTCTGAGGTCATTCAAAATAGAGTCATTATATTCAGTAGATAATAAAATGAGGAACATGCCCTATTATCTCAAAGTTACATGTTCTTGGAAAACTAGAAGATGGAAAGTAACACACAACTATATATTGCAAATGATGAGTCCATAACAAAAGACACTGTGTCAAGGGGAGGAATGAGTAAGGGACATGTGGGCTAGGTAGGGAGAGGTAGGGGGCTATGTGATCAGGCTCATAGAAATCGCAAAAATATGGAGGTATGGGAAACCCAGAGATAAGGGAACAAACAGGACCACCCTGCCCTAGGCATGTGGGATGGTTGTCTTTTTTTTGTGATAAACACCTATGACCAACAAAGAATACCCAGACCCTAAAAAGGAAGTAATGCATTGAAGGTGCATTCAATGGTGATATCAATAGAGATGTTAAAAGGATTTAAGCTCCCTGGTTAGCTTTCTATAAAAGACCAACCCTGAAGACCCTCTTCAGCAACCATGTTGGGGCTGACCCCTCTCATTCTTGGTAGCTTTTTCTACATCTTCACCTAATAAACTTCTGTCTTTTCACACACACACACACACACACACACACACACACACACTCTCTCTCTCTCTCTCTCTCTCTCTACCAGATTCCAATCTGTCATCTAAAAAGCTTGAATGCTGCCACTCCCATCCTCACAATAAGAAAAAAAGTTGAAAACCTGAAAATCAACAACTCTTTTTAGATCTCTCTGGAAATCGAGGTCCCAGGACAGATTACTTACATGACAACTGGAGAGACAGACAGGCACATACAAAGAATCAAAGTTTATGAAAGGAGAAGCCTAGAAGTAGAAGGCTGTGGCTGGAGCCAAGTAGAGACACTTTCAATTTCTAGTGGTGAATTACTGGAGACTTAGTGTAGGTTAGCTTGTGACTTAAAAATAGAAAGAGGCTCCCACACTCTCAGGAGTTTACTAACAGGAGGACTGTCAAATTATCACATTGAAGACTTGGGAACTCTTCTTTCCCACAGAGGGTGGGGAAAAAGTAGCCATTTTGAAATAGTATAATGCTCTCTGTTCTCCTTAACATGGTCTAAAGAAAACTATTTTATAACTGGGATTTTAACAAATGCCTACCAACCTTTGGGAAGAGAAAAATCCAACCATAGCTACTGATGTGGAGGAAAAGGAATACCCAACTCAGGCTCAATAAAAGACTAAGACATAATCATAGAACTATAGAATGTTTCCCATCTTCTAACATCTTACCACCATACCAGTAGGAATCCTATATAACAACAGGAATTAGAGATGAAAAACTGCAAGCTTCAGATCCAATTTAGGAATCTCTAGGAAAATCCAATGAAAACAAGTGAGATAAAAATAAAGATATTAGAGGAAATTTTAGACTCTGACTCCTACTGGTAAAGCAAATAGTAAACACAGATATGCATAAAATCTCACACGGAAGACATAGCTACCTCAATTCCTTTAATGGATACTTCATCTCTGACTTTCAAAACGAAGTAACAAGCATGGGGGCACCTGGGTGGCTCAGTGGGTTAAAGCCTCTGCCTTCGGCTCAGGTCATGATCTCAGGGTCCTGGGACCGAGCCCTGCATCAGGCTCTCTGCTCAGCTGGGAGCCTGCTTCTTACTCTCTCTCTGCCTGCCTCTCTGCCTAATTGTGATCTGTCTGTAAAATGAATAAATAAAAATCTCTTTAAAAAAAAAGTAACAAGTATGTTAAAAAGGCAAATATACAGTCTCAAGAGGCAAAGCAAGCATCAGAACCAGACTTAGCTATGACAAGAATTTTTAGAATTATCAGAATAGGAATTTAATATGATTAACCATGCTGAGGCCCCTAATGAAAAAATGGACACCAAGTAAGAAGAGATGCATAATTTAAACAGGGAGACTAAAACTAAGAATAAAAAGGATCTATTAGAAATAAAATAGTCTGTAACAGAAATGAAGAATGACTTTGAAAGGCTCATCAACAGGCTGGCAACAGCCAAAGAAATAATCACTGAACTTGAAGGTATTTCAATAGATTTTTCCAAAATTAAAATGCAAAAACAAGAACAATAATATGGAATTGAATATCCAAGAACCTTGGCACCATTACAAAAGATGTAACATATGTGATAAAGGACTTGTATCTAAAGTATACAAAGAATTCTCAAAACTCAACAATGACAAAACAACCACCAAATAAAAAAGGGACAAAATACATGAACAGATATATCATCCAAGAAGATTGAGATGGAAAAAAGCAAATGAAAAGATGTTTACCATCATATATGATTAGGAATTGCAGGGACGCCTGGGTGGCTCACTTGGTTAAGCAGCTGCCTTCGGCTCAGGTCATGATCCCAGCATCCTGGGATCGAGCGCCATATTGGGCTCCTTGCTTGTCAGGGAGCCTGCTTCTCCCTCTGCCTCTGCCTGCCTCTCTGTCTGCCTGTGCTCACTCGCTCTCGCTACATATCTATTAGCCTGGTTAAAATCCATTAAAAAAAAAATTGAAACTATGAATTTTTGGCGAATTTGCAGAACAACAAGAATAATTATTTATTGCTAGTGGGAATGCAAGTTGGTAGTTACTTTGGAAGATAATTTAGCAGGTTTTTATAAAGCTAAGCATTGATTAACCATAAAATGTAGCAGTCACGCTCTTAAATATTTTCCTAATAAGTTAAAAATTTATGTTCTTTTTTTTCCTTTTTTTAACCTTTTTTTCCCTCACCATGGCAAAGGAAATGAAAAAAGAAAAAAAGAAGAGAAAAAGAGAAAGAAAAAGAAAAAGAAGTAATTAATTTTTAAAAATCATGACAAGTTTAAAAATAATTCTGTTCTCACAAAAACCTGTTTATGAATTTTTATTAAAAAAAAAAAAACTTTTCGCTAATTGCCAAAAGTAAGCAAACCAAGATATCCTACAATGGGTAAATGGATGTACCATCTACGGACATTCATACATAGCAATAATATTTAGCAACAATAAGAAAAGAGCTATTAATCCAGGAAAGACATGGTGGAAACTAAACACTGTTGTTGAAAGAAAGAAGCCAATCTGTATGATTTCAGTTTTATGACATTCTGGGAAAGGTGAAAGGATAAAGACAATAAACAGATCAGTGGTTGCCAGGGATTGAGAGGAGGAAGAAAATGATTGATCAATATAGCACAAGGGGTTGCTAGGTCTGTGAAACTTTTTTCTATGATAATGTACTGGTGGAAGGTAAAATTCATAGAATTGTTCTATTTAAAAAGTGAACTCATATAAATTTTGGATTTTAGTTGATAATACTTTATTAGTATTGCTTATCAATTGTAACAAGTGTGCTATATTGACGTAATATGTTAACAATAAGGACAACTATGTGTGGGGAGACAGAGTATATGGGAAATATTCATATTTTATGTTTCTTTTAATAAACATAAATCTCTAGGAAATAAAGCCTATTAATTAACAATAACAACAACAACAAGAACACTGAAAAGCTGGGTGAGTTTAGGAAAAGCTATAGAATATTCAGTTTTTACTTTAAGTACATAATAAAATTAAAAGAAATTAGTTTGGATCTATTGCTATGACTCTCTTTCTCCCAAAATTGATAAAATTATTTGGATAACCTCTAGATTCACTGCCCCTCCCATCAGACACCCCTCTTCACACACATTTTCAGTCAAGTATAATCAAAACAAACCTACTTTCCAATTCTAATTTCTGTTCTTAAACAAACGAGAACAAAACAAATTTCTTAACTAAAGTATATTGAAATTTCTGTGTGCTATTTTTCCCTTTTAGTATTTTTGGATAACACTGCATAATAAAAAAGAGATGGTGATAGACAATAAATTTCAATTAGATTTAATATAAATACATGTTGTATGTATTTGAGCTAATAAAACTAAGTTAATTTTAGTTAACATTTAATTTTGTTACTTTTAATTAATTTTTTAGAAGATTTATTTATTGATTTTAGTTAAAGAGAGTACACGGGACAGGGGGAGGGGAAGAAGGAAAAAGAGAGAAGAAGGGGGGGAGAGAAGCAGACTCCATACTGAGCAGAGTCCTACTCTAGGGGGGACTGGATCTCAGCACTTTGAGATCAGGATCTGAGCCAAAATCAAGAGTCAGCTGGTCAGATACTTAACCAACTGAGCAACCAGGCACCCCTTAATTAGTAATTCTTAAGTGAATTTTAATTGAGACCTCTAATCCAATGTTGAAAGAAGTGTTCATGGCAGATGTCCATATTTTGTTCTTACTTCAAAAAGAAAGTTTAAAGATTTTAGTATTTTATAAATACTAAATACTAAATACTAAAGATTTAGTATTTTAAAGTATAGTATTTTATCTGGTTACATTGCAGATCAAGTTTGTAGCTAAAATTGCTATTCATTCACTAAATTATATTTTCTCTTCTAACTGGGAATAAGACTCTTGTACACTTACATACACTTGAAATTAACAGTGACTTATTTTGGTTCTGATGGTCACAGGAATAAATGGTGTGCTCTACTCTGTGGCTTAGCACTTAAGAACTGCATAATCATTTTTTGTTTTCTATCTCTGGCAGCTTAAAATAAAGGCCATAGAGTATATTTCAGAAAATTCACAAGACACTTGGTTTTTGAATGACTACTTTGAGAAAAGCCTCCTAGAAGAGTTCTTTAACAAGGAGCCTATATATTGAATCATTGTTTGCAGGAAAAAAAGTGTATTTTATAATTACTTAAAGTGGGAGGTCATTTACTAAGGCAGTTAGCTTACTCTTACTAATACATCTTTATTAGTGTAAAAAAAAAGTCCCCTTCTCTTACTGGCTAGATAACTGATCTTATCAAGATGAATGTTGAATTTCACCAAATGCTTATTTGGCATATATTGAGATTACCATATGAATTTCTCTTTTAAATTTTAATTTGATAGAGTGCATACATTGATTTTCCAAAGTTAAGAGAGTGTTAAAATATACAATATAAATTTAACTTGATTATTGTAATATACACATGATATGCATATCATAATTTTCCTGGCATTACTTCCTTGATTAACAATAAATTCATTAATTTTTTATTCCATCCTCATGAAAGTAACTGCTATGTAATTCTCATTTATTGCCCTGTTCTAATAATACAATATGCTAAATTTTAAATAATTTTAGGATAAATGCTGAGAAAAAATTTTATATGTTCAGAGGTATTAATTGAATTTGTGTGTACTGAGCAGTAAATCCATCTGTGTCAGTTTTAGGTTTGAGAAATCCTTTGGTCCTTGCTATAAATCTTCAATGCTTTAGAATTTTCATGTGTTCTATGTCTTTTCTATTTCTTCTTGTGTCATATTTGGCAAGTTCTATTGTTCCATTATGTTGACTATTTCAAATTATGTATATCATATATATATAATATTACTTGGAATATAATTGTTATAGCATATTTTGTACTTTATTGTATCATCGAAGTAATGGTTAGTACAGTAAAATGTACAAATTTAAGTATACAGGTTGATAATATTAAAAATTATGTATAAAAACTTGTGTCATCACATAGATCTAAACATATAAGTTCTTTTAATATCTCAGCAAGCTCATCCATGGCCCTTCTCAGGAAAAAGTCTTTTGATATCTAACAAAACAGTTTTATTTTTCATGGTTTTAAACTTCATATAATGAACTCATACCACATGTGGACTTTAGGGTCTTTAACTCTTTAAGATTTTTACTCAATATCATGTCTGAAGGTTATTCATGCTTTATATATAGCAGTCATTTGCACTTTTTATTGTTACCTAATTCTACATAGGATAAATTTACCCTGATATATGTCAGTTTTAAAGAACTTATCTGAGGAAGCGCCGGGGTGGCTCAGTCAGGTAAGTGTCTGTCTTTGGTTCTGGTCATGATCTCATGGGTCCTGGGATTGGCAGCTGATGGGCTGCCTCCCCACTCAGTGAGGAGTTGGCTTCTACCCCCACTGCTCCTGCCCCTCCCCACTGTTTGTACTCTCTCCTACACACCCACTCACTGTATCAAATAAATAAATAAAATCTTTAAAAAAAAAACTTATCTGAAACCTCTGTTAACTGGATTGTTGTAGGAGTGTTTCTATCCACTATTTCTATTTCTCCCATCACATAACTTTTGTACACATCGTCTAGTTTCTTGCCTCTGCATGGTTGTATTTGACAGACAGCTCAAAACATTTGTATGAAATTTATTCTCAGTTTCTTGTGAAATAAGTAACTATATTCCTTATTTTCTTCTTCTCGCACACTTCTTTTTATCCTTTTTCCTTCCTTTTTTTACCACATTCCAAACGTGATTTAAAATACCTGACAAAATGTACATAAATAGGAAAATATTATAAATACATATGGACATGAAAGGAAATGAAAGTAACAATAAAGGACTAAAATAAAACCGAAGATTATAATTAAGGTAAAATTAGGGTTTTGTTTAATGAGAATGTGTCAAGGACGCAGGAATAACTAAGCTTTTATTTAAGATTAAGACAACATTATCCAAGAAATAAACATGGGGGGAAAAAGCATATAAAATGTAGAAAATTGTTGTTGTGTAACCTAATCTTACATGTTACTATTTTTCTCTTGAAAACTAATCTAATGCACAATCCCTACAAATCAGTACAGAAGAAAATAAAATCAGATACATTGATTGAAACAAAATGTTTTTAAAATCAACGTAATGTGTCTAGTAATTCTATTGGAATTTTGGATGTCAAGCTATATTAATTACTTATTATAATATGTCTGACTGTAGGACTAGGTCTAACATACTTTTAATATACTCCTATTTGCCTTGTTTATTTGAATTTCTAGAACATTAAAAAATGGATTAGAACCTTGGCTTTTCTCATATTGTCCACTATCCTGCTCTTGCATGATTATATTTGGTAGTGAGCCTAAGCATTTGTATAAAATCCATTCCCCAGTTTGAAGTTGAATTAAGTAAGCTTAAACCCACCTGGCTATAAGGACAAGTTTTGTATTACATAAAGACACTGTAAAAAATAAATAATGGAAAAAATGGTGTTCTTTTTCATACATGTGAAATGTATTTTCTACTGTAGGGAGTTTAAAGTTGTATTTGCAATCTACTAATCACTGTCCCTCTCTAGGATAAAAAAATCCTACAAGAAATTTAAATATTCATACACAATCATGATAGTTTCATATGCAAATTTTATATTATCACAGGAAAAAGTGCTGGTTCTTCATTTGCTGATGCTCATCCTTCAGATCTCAGGTAAAAAATCACTTCCTTAAAAGAACCCTTCCTTGTAATCTTATATTAAGGAGGTTTGTCATTTTAACTTTCCACCTCCTAAGAGTGATTTTTCTCTGTACTTTTATGTTCCCAATACATATAGCATGGACTTTAAAGATTTACTTACTTTCTTGATTATTGTCTCTTCTATATCCATGAGTTTAAGACTCTGTCACTTTCATCTTGGTATCTCCTGTGCTCAAATAATGTCTCACATATTTTAGGTGTTCCAGAAATTATCTTGAAGCTAATACATACACTTAAAAAAATCATTTTAAATTATGGCAAGAATTCAAGTGAGCATTGCTATAGTCTTAAAACAATAGACTTAAAGTAATCTTGATGGAAAGGGTAAAGCTTAACTGACAAAATAGAGAAAAGGAATTTTAAGTATGAAGAAACCCATGTGTTCTAATTTTAAAGAAAACATAGAGATAACTTATGGCCATTATAGGCAAAACACACATTAAAAAAATAGTTTAGAGATAATCAGGTTTTAAAAGCCTTAGGAATATATAATGTTATGCTCAATGGAAACTTATATAACTATTCATCTTATTCTAAAAATGATTTTTGTTGGGGGTATCTGGATGGTGCATTGGTTGAGTGCCCAAATCTAGGTTTCAACTTGGATTGTGACCTCAGGGTCCTTGAGATTGAGCTCTGTGTGGAGCTCTGTGCTCAGCTAGAATCTGCTTATCCTCTGCTCCTCTTCCTAGTCATGCAATCTCTCTCTTTATCTCTCTCTCTGTCTCTAAAATAGATAAATAACATATCTTTAAAACTAAAAATAAAATTGAATTGTGTTAGCCCTTTAGATTTGGTTACAGATAATTATATCAGTTTATTACGTGATCAGAATAGGCGCTACGTTTTTCTCATTCATCCTGTATCAGCCTCATGTAGAAGTACATTAATTGATAGAAGTCTACTCTGGCTTGGAAAATTTTTCGTGACTTCAGTATCCCATTTGATTTAATGTACACACATAGAAATCTGACATTTACATTTTCAGTTATGCTGTGAGATGGCATTCTTAGATTCCCCTTGCATCCATGACAGCATGTGTTTTCATATCACAATGAGGTTCAGATGATGGTTACATGGTATATAGAGTTATCTTCATATAACATGGTATTTTATATCACAACATTAAATTAGTAAATTATGTAAGTATAGATATGCATATCCTTAGAATATTGATCCTTACTTTAATATATTACTTCCTTGTTTAAATTTTAATCTAAAATTAAGTAAACATTTTACATTATATTAATTCAATCTTGAAAGTAATATTAAGTTGAGAAAAGAAAAGAGCCCTTTCATAAAGTATAGAAGTTCAATACACTTTGATTGAGACCGTAATACTTAATTTTCGAATCTAGTTTTTCAGAACTAAAAATAAGGCATTTATTCCATGGCAAAGCAAGTTTTTAGGCCTGGTGAAACACACACAAAAAATTTTATGCTTAAGAGATCCCTTTAAAATATTGAGCTTCAACTAAGTAATCTCAGCTACCACACTCTGCTTTTTACTTACTAATTGTCCTGACTTTGGTCAATATGCCTTTCGACGCAGACTCCAACTATGGAAAAAGGTGGATATAGTTCT